>NC_068957.1:25520372-26759122 GCF_026419915.1 Harpia harpyja | reverse complement strand
CCACTCATAATTATCCAGCCTTGGGGCAGATTTCTGGGTGATTTTCTTAAATAGTTGTTTAACCTTAAACGAGAGCTGAACCACATTCCGAAGCATGCTAATTCCTAGCAGTAGGGCTAGGACCGTGCTGGTCCCAACATCCCAAGAGTATTCAAATTTTTCAAAATTCTCAAACACCATTGTAACTGGACTGAAGGAGAAAGGAGAGGGGAAGAAAGGTATCCCACCCATAGACTGGTTTTCCAAGGAGGAAAGGTAAATGGTATAATTATTAACAGTTTCCCACAGATGGCTTCCACAGTATAAAGGTGACAATGCTGAGTGCAAGTACCGGATTAATCCCACAGCCGACAACTTTATCATACCATAAACCAGTGTTGTACAATACATCAAAGCGAAAACCTTAATCCACCTCCCACGGATGATAAGCAGCAGAAGAGGGACTACATACAGCAAGCGAGGTGATACATAACAGAACTTTAAAAACCAGAGCAACAACTCTAAGAACACATAAATCAACATAATGACCAGCGACTATTAGACCGATATAATGAATGCTTATAACAAGTTTGTTTTAACAAGCTCTGGTCAGGTTTGTCGTTATCTCAACCCTTCGAGCCCCACGTTGGGCGCCAAAAAGGACTGTCGTGGTTTAACCCCAGCCAGCAACTAAACACTACGCAGCCGCTCACTCACTCCCCCCCACCCAGTGGGATGGGGGAGAAAATCAGGAAAAGAAGCAAAACCCGTGGGTTGAGATAAGAACAGTTTAATAGAACAGAAAAAGAAGAAACTAATAATGATAATGATAACACTAATAAAATGACAACAGAAATAATGAAAGGATTGGAATGTACAAATGATGCGCAGTGCAATTGCTCACCACCCGCCGACCGACACCCCGCCAGTCCCCGAGCGGCGAATCCCTACCCCCACTTCCCCGTTCCTATACTAGATGGGACGTCACATGGTATGGAATACACCGTTGGCCAGTTTGGGTCAGGTGCCCTGGCTCTGTCCTGTGCCAACTTCTTGTGCCCCTCCAGCTTTCTCACTGGCTGGGCATGAGAAGCTGAAAAATCCTTGACATTAGTCTAAACACTACTGAGCAACAACTGAAAACATCAGTGTTATCAAGATTCTTCACATACTGAACTCAAAACACAGCACTGTACCAGCTACTAGGAAGACAGTTAACTCTATCCCAGCTGAAACCAGGACACCCACTTACTGCCTTACTATATTCTACCCCACAAACCACTTGCAATCCACTCCACTACTCACATGCAATGACTGAAAAATCATTTAACCCTCAATGCTAACAATCTAGACATATCAAGATATCACCCTTAGACTCTTATTGCTGTTCCACCTACCCCTGACTCTACATCCCCGGGCAGAGCAGCTCCAAGCCAAACACACCCATGCACACAACACACACAACACAGAACACTAACAACAAGGTGATTCAAAGCAAGAGAAAACTCTCAGCAAGAAGAAGGACTCCCGGACGGGAGGTGCCATCCGGCAAGATGACCTACGGCGTCCAAAACCACGAAGCGAGGAGGCTCTACGACAGCCCCAAAGAAGAAGAGGCAAAACTAACGGCCCCTTACAAGATGGTACTGTCTAAACCAAGGTGATGGATGCGTAAGAAGCCCGTCATCAAGACCTAGGGTCATCAAGATGCAGGGAAGAACTCCCAGTCCAAGACGACAGGCGGCTAGGCAGCAGAGCCACCAAAGCAGCCTGGAAGAGCGCCGCAGAGGAGAACCAGCTGGTTCCTTCCAAAACCGATCCACGCTTTAGAGCTCCGAGCGCAAGAAAAGAAGCGCCCGATTGGCACCGGGCCGATGAGTACGGGCATTCGAGACCCTAGGGGTGGCGCCCAAAGCGCCTGCCGCGCTCACTGAGCGCAAAGACTGATGATGGCATTGAGAGCCAACGAAGGTCTAAGGCACAGAAGACAGACTACACAAACCACACACCACCACAGACACAGGCTGGAACTGCCCTGCCCGGCACACGCTGCTCTCGTGCTGAAAAGCAACCCACTCCCTTCATGTACCCAAACGGGACTGCTCCTGGACAGCCCTGCCCTCCTACGCTAACTGTCAAACCCCTCCCTGCAATTCCCAGCTGTGTCCCTCCCTCCCAGCCTCTCCCCAGCCCAGGTCCCTCAACTTAACTTTCAGAGGGCCAAGGGTACGAATCCATCCTCCACCAAAAGTCACACGGCCTAACTGGGATGATCCGGCAGTCACCAGGTCCCTCTTCATCACCTGCAGTGAAGACAAAAATAAAAAAAAAGCCAACAAAGTCAGGAGAGGCAGTAAGTAACCCATCAGCCAACACCAACTACTGTCCCAACCCCCCACTTAATCACACACACCACAGGGTTACGCCTACCTGCTCATTCCAGAGTCAGACCCTGCGGCCATCATCACTCATGGGACCTGAGACAGCAAGACACACCAAATTAGCATAGCAGTCATGAGAAGTCACCAGCCCCATGCTCCTCCTCCCTAAGCCACAGCTCACCTCGAATGCTCATCCCATTCCAAAGGTGGCCCGCACAGTGCCTGCAAAACAAAAGGTAAATGCTTAACTGAGCAATCACCTTATACTTCGATATTCAACAGCAACCCAGCCCACAATCACCTCACCTTCTCAAACTCCTCATTGGCCTGCGGCTTGGCTCCTCCGAGGCTGCGTGCACCACCTGCAAAAACCAAAGCAGAAGACGCGTACTGAGAGGCTGCCCGAAACCTCAGCCTGCCCGGACCGATTCCCAACTTGCTCTCCTTTACCTTGGGCGCTTGACCACCCCACTCTGTCATCAAGAGCTTGCCACGTCAAGGCCTGCGTACCACCTGCAAAAAACAAATAAGGGATGCTTCCAACTTTGCCAACAATACGACACCTCCAAAGGAACAATTCCTTTAACCCAGTAGTCACGACTCACCTTGCCTGGGACACCTCTGGTTCCAATACCCCGCTTTGCTCCTTGCTTCATACCTTCAAAATAAAAGAAAAAAAGAACCCTATCAGCTACTCATAGAGCCACCGGCCACACCTTCCCTCTGATTCCACTCACAGACACACCTTCTTACAGCGCTCCGCTCCCCTCCTCTGTCACTCTGTGGCACACCTCTTGTCCCTCTGCATCTGAAAAAACCCCATATTGGAGTCACCTGGATGCAGAGCAAGAGCTTCACAATTCCAGAGGTCTTGATTCCATCTAGGAAGACCATCTGGAGTCCAACTACAGCCTGCCATTAAAATAAAATGGGCCAAACTTTAAGCCCATCACGTGCAAGACTTAACACGTTAGAGACTCAAATCTGCTTCACTGCCCCTCAACAGCCCCTGCCACACAGCTCAAATCATCTCCCTAAAACGCTATCGGCATGGCTGTCCACACAGCCCGACTATGGCTACATGATCCCAGATGACTGTATAACCCTTGCCTAAATGATTAAGTCATATCAACATTTCACCCTTAGACTCTTATCACTGTTCCACCTACCCCTGACTCTACATGCCCGGGCAGAGCAGCACCAAGCCAAACACACCCATGCACACAACAACACAACACAGAATGGTACAAACAAGGTGATTCAAAGCAAGAGAAAACTCTCAGCAAGAAGATTGACTACCAGACGGCAGTCGCCATCCAGCAAGATGACCTAGAGTGTCTGAAGCAATGAGGCAAGGAGGCTCTACGGCAGGCCCAAAGAAGAGTTATCAAAAGTCACGGCTTGTTACAAGATGGCACTGGCAAAACCAAGATGACAGATGCTTAACAAACCTGTCCTCAAGACCTAGGAACATCAAGATGCAGGAAAGAAGTCCCAGTCGAAGAAAACACATGGCTACAGAGCAAAGCCACCAAAGCAGCCTGGAAAAACATCACAAAAGAGAACGGGCCAGAACAATGCTGACACCGATCCACACTTTAGAGCTCTGAACGCAAGAAAAGCACCTGATCGGTACCGTGCCAACAAGTACGGGCACTCAAGACCCTAGGAACACTGCCCAAAGCACATGCTATGGCTCCCTGAGCACACAGAGCGGCAAGTACATTGAGACCCAAGGAAGGTCTAAGCACAGAAGACAGACTACACAAAACTACATATCACCACAGACAAAGGCTGGAACTGCCCTACCCAACACACACTGTTCTCGTGCTGAAAAGCAACCCGCTCCCTTCATCTGCCCAAACGGGACTGCTCCTGGACAGCCCTCTCTCCTAGACTAACTTTAAAACCCCTCCTGGCAATTCCCAACTTTGTCCCTCCCTCCCAGCCTCTCCACAGGCCTGGTCCCTCAACTTAACTTTCAGATGGCCGAGGGTCCGAATCCATCCTCAGCAAAACCCACACAACGTAAACCAGGATGGTCCGCCGGGCAACACATACTTCATCATCTGCAATAAAAAAAAAAAATGAAACAACAACAGAACCAGAGAAGAGAGTAAACATCACATTGGACAATGCCAGTTACTTTCCCAAGTCCCCACTTAATCACACACACCACGGTGTTACACTTACCCGCACATTCCACAGTCACACCCTGCGGCCATCATCGCTCATCATATCTAACATACACCAAATTAGCATGGCACTCATGAGAAGTCACCGGCCTCGTGCTCCTCCTCCCTCATCCACAGCTCACCTCAAACGCTCATCCCATTCCAAAGGTAGCCCACACAGCACCTGCAAAAGAAAAAGGTAAATGTTTAATTAACCACCCAATTAGCTATTCAAGACCTACCCAGCCAACAACCACCTCACCTTCTCAGACTGCTCATCAGCCTGCGGCTTCACCCCTCCGAGGCTGCGTGCACCACCTGCAAAAACCAAAGCACAAGACGCATGCTGAGACACCGCCCGAAACCTCAGCCCGCCCGCACCGATTCCCATCTCCCGCTCCTTTACCTCAGCCGCTCACATGCCCCACCTCTGCCATCGACAGCTTGCCACATCGAGGCCTGCGTACCACCTGCAAAACACAAATGACAAGGGATGCTTCCAACTCTGCTAACAATACAACACTACCAAAGAAATGATTGCTTCAACCCATTAGTCACAGCTCACCTTGCCCGAGTCACCTCTGCTGCTGATAGCCCACTTTGCTCCTTGCTTTGCACCTTCAGAATAAAAGAAAAAAAGAACCCCTATGAACTAGTCATAGAGCCACCAGCTGCATCTTCCCTCTGACTCCACTCACAGACCCACCTCCTCACGGCGCTCCGCTCCACTCCAGAGCCTCCTCCGTAGCTCTGGTGCACGCATCTTGTCTCTCCGCATCTGAAAGAGAAACCCATATTGAACGAGTCAGCCTGGATGCAGAGCAAGAGCTTAACAACTCCAGCTACAGCAAGCCATTTTAAAAAAACAAAACAAAAAAAAACAGGGCCAAACTTTAAGCCCATCACATGCAAGCCTCAACACCTTGCAGACTCAAATCCGCTTCACCACTTCTCCACAGCCTCTGCCACATGGCTACAATCAATTCCATAAAAAACTCTCAACATTGCTGTCCACACAGCCCACCAATGCCTACTCAATCCCAGATGACCGTACAACCCTTGCCTAAACAATTAAGGCAAATCAACATTTCACCCTTAGACTCTTATTGCTGTTCCACCTACCCCTGACTCTACATCCCTGGGCAGAGCAGCTCCAAGCCAAACACACCTGTGCACAGACCAACACAACACAGAACAGTACGGACAAGGTGATTCAAAGAGAGAGAAAACTCTCAGCAAGAAGGACTCCCGAACGGGAGGTGCCATCCGGCAAGATGACCTACAGCGTCCAAATCACTGAGGCAAGGAGGCTCTACGGCAGACCCCGAGGAGTCCAACGTAACGGCCTGTTAAAAGACAGCACTGTCAAAACCAAGACGATGGATGTACAAGAAGCCTGTCATCAAGACCTAGGAACATCAAGATGCGGGGAAGAACTCCCAGTCCAAGAAAATGGATGGCTAGAGAGCGGAGCTGCCGACGCAGCCCAGAAGAATGCCGCAAGAGAGGACCGACTGGAATCTGCCGAGACCAATCCGTGCTTTAGAGCTGCAAATGCAAAAAAAGAAATGCTCCAATGGCATTGTGCCGATGAGTACGGGCATTCGAGACCCTAGGGACAGAGCCTAAAGCGCATGCCACGGTCCCCCAGCGCAAAGCGCAATGAGGACATTGAGACCCGCAAAAGGTCTAAGGGACAGAAGACAGACTACACAAACTGCACACCACCGCAGACAAAGGCTGGAACTGCCCTGCCCGGCACACGCTGGTCTCGTGCTGAAAAGCAACCCGCTCCCTTCGCCTGCCCAAACGGCACTACTCCTGGACAGGCCTCTCTCCTGTGCTAACTTTAAAACCCCTCCCTGCAATTCTCAGCTTCGTCCCTCCCTCCCAGCCTCTGCCCAGCCCTGGTCCCTCAACTTAGCTTTCAGAGGGCCATGGGTCTCAAACCATCCTCCACAAAAACCACACAGGCTAACTGGGATGTTCCTCAAGGTGACACATTGGTCTTCAACATCTGCAATGAAACAAACAAACAAAAAAATCAGAACAGGGAGTAAGCATCCCGCCGGCCAATGCCAACTACTTGCCCAACTCCCCCCTCCTCATAAGCACCACTGTGTTTGCTTCCCCGCTCATTCCAGCTCCGCTACTTGCCCACAAAATAAAGTCAAGCCCCAAGGCTTGTAATCTACGAGGGGCCTGCCACAAGCTGCAAAGGTTCTAGGGACAATGTGGCGTTCTGTGGGCAATGAGGAAAGGTGACGAGGCATCTCAGAGCCTGAAAGGCGCTGTGCCTCACGGCCCTTCTGCTTTCTTCAGAAATACTAAAACTCCATATAGGGATGCATACAAGATGTTCACTCTAACCCCTGCTAAACAATGTCATCATTGGTCCCATTAAGAAAGATATCAGCAACTTAGCATACAGCAGAACTGGTGAAATAAAACAAGGTTCCATTTTCAATAAAGTTGGGAATTCCAGGAAAACACAATGCATGAAGAATTAAAAAAAAACCCAAACAAACAATGCATACTATTAAACCAACTTTCTACCCCTGAACACTCAAAACAAAATTACTGACCTGAAAAAGAGAAAGAAAAAAAAAAAAAAAAAAGCTGCACACAAGTGTTACTTTCTACTACACATGCTGCCGAACCTTAACCAGTCCTGAAGCTCTTACCTCAAGCAGACACCTCTTCCCAAAGAGCTAAGCCAGCTCAAAAACTGCAAAGGACTCAAGGATGAGCTGAGCACCAACACCAGAGGAACCCAGGAGCACAATGAGCTCCCTTAGCAGAGGCTGTGGCTCAAATACCCCGAGCCTCCGCCCACCACCCTTCCCACAATCCCCTGGGAAAGGGGAAGGGCAAACCACCAGAAGATATAAAGTCAGCTGGAGGAGCAGCAGGAGTGTTCTTACCTGCCCTAAATTTACAGTAAGTGAGACCCTGAACAGAGAAAGTGACCCTTACTGGCAATGACGATACCTGCTCCTGTACTACAGCTACAACTATTGCATCAGCAACATGACCGGGTAAGGAGTTAAACTTAATTTTTCTGAGGTGTAGACAGAAAAAGATATATGTGCCTCTAAACTAGGTAGGAAACTAGCTCATTAAATGCAATAACAATGTAGTTATTAAAATCACATCAATCAGCGGCGAGGCCAGCAGACGCAATGGTAAGTCGGCGGCTAAGCGCTACATTGAAGCGGACTGGGAGGTTCCCGAGGCCCAGGAGCCCCAGGGAAGAGGAGAGGGACCGTGCAGAGCTGGCAGCTCTCGTAAGAGAGGCTGACGCAGCGTGGGCATTGCCAGGGGCAACTGCGGGAGATTTAAATGGCCCTGAGGAGCGCCAGCGACCAAGAGCGTGGCAAACAGGGCATGGCGTGTCAGGGTGTGGTGCGGCAGTTCGGGCAGGTAGGGCGCAGCCCCCCCCTTCCCAGCTCGAGAAGGCTACTGAAGCGGTGGACATCGGCCTCAGAAGGAGACCCCGATATGGCTGCCGCTAGGGTGAAAGCCATTGCTAGGAAAAACGTGGCGATGCAGATAGAGCTCCCATGTAAATGTGCAGCTGTCCAGGTCTCTGGCTGCAGGGAGTGCCTGAGTCTATCAGAAATGATGGAGGTCAGTGGGGACGCCTCTTGTGTGAGCTGTGACCAGGTGAGCGATTTGCTCAGCCTGGTGGTAGAACTGAAGGAAGAAGTGGAAAGGTTGAGGAGTATCAGGGAGTGTGAGAGGGAGATAGATTGGTGGACCCACACCCTACCGTCCCTGAGGCAGACGCAGCAGATGGAGGCTCCGCAAGAAGCGGAGGTTCCCCTGCCCCCTTGCCACCAGGCAGGAGGGGACCTAAGAGTTGGAGGGGAATGGATACAGGTCCCTGCTCGGGGAGGCAGGCGAGTCCCCTCCCGGTCTCCCTCACCTTCCCGGTTGCCCCTACGCAACAGGTATGGGGCTCTGGAACTTGAGGACCGGGTCAGTGAAGATCAGGGTGTAGGTGAAGCCCTATCCAGGGAGGTGCCTAGGCTCAGTCGGGCAGCCCCACGCATTCTCGCAGCCTGTGAAAAAAGAAAAAGGAGGGTAATTGTCATAGGCGACTCCCTTCTGAGGGGGACAGAGGGCCCAATATGCAGTCCTGACCCATCCCACAGGGAAGTCTGCTGCCTCCCTGGGGCCCAGGTAAAAGACATTACCAGGGAACTCCTGGGTCTGGTTCGGACCTCTGATTATTACCCATTGCTGGTTGTGCAGGTTGGCAGTGATGAGATTGCAGGGAGAAATCCAAAGGCAATCGAAAGGGACTTCGGGGCACTGGGGCGATTGGTGGAAGGAGCACAGGTAGTGTTTTCCTCAATCCCTTAGTGGCAGGGAAATATACTGAAAGGAACAGGAAAACACACCTGGTTAATATGTGGCTCAGAGGCTGGTGCCGTCGGTGGTGTTTTGGGTTTTTTGATCGTGGGGAGTTTTACGTGGCACCGGGCTTGCTAGCGACAGATGGTATCCAGCTATCTCAAAGGGGTAAAAGAATCCTTGCTCGTGAGATGGCGGGGCTCATAGAGAGGGCTTTAAACTAGGTTTGAAGAGGGTAAGGGATAAGACTAGGTGCACCAGAGATGAGCCTGGGGGCAGCGTGCCAATATTAGGGGTGGATTTGATAGGCCAGCTCAAATGCATCTATGCCGATGCACGCGGCACAGGCGATAAACAGGAGGAGCTGGAAGCCATCGTGCGGCCAGATAGATACGACTTAGTCGCCATCACGGAAACACGGTGGGATGACTCCTGTGACCGGAGTGCTGCAATGGATGGCTATAAGCTCTTCAGAAGGGATAGGCGAGGTAGAAACGGTGGTGGGGTGGCTCTCTCTGTTAGGGAGGGTTTGGACTGCACGGAGCTACACGATTGTGATGACAAGGTGGAGTGCTTATGGGTGAGGATGAGAGGGAAGGCCGATAAGGCAGATATCGTGGTGGGAGTCTGTTATAGACCGCCCGACCACGTTGAAGAGACGGATGAATCGTTCTACAAGCGGCTGGCAGTAGTCTTAGAATCGTGTGCCCTTGTTCTCATGGGGGACTTCAACTTTCCAGACGTCTGCTAGAAATACGCCACAGCAGAGAGTAAACAGTCTAGGAGGTTCCTGGAATACGTGGAAGATAACTTCCTGACACGGCCGGTAGGTGAGCCCACCAGGGGAGGAGCCTTGCTAGATCTATTGTTTACGAACAGGGAAGGACTGGTGGGAGGTGTGATGGTCGGAGGCCGTCTTGGGCTTAGCGACTGTGAAATGATAGAATTCTCAATTCTTGGTGAGGCAAGGAAGGGGGTTAGCAAAACCACCGCTATGGACTTCCAGAGGGCAAACTTTGGCCTCTTTGAGGCACCGGTTGAGAGAGTCCCTTGGGAGACGGTCCTGAAGGGCAAAAGGGGTCCAGCAGGGATGGACGTTCTTTAAGAAGGCAATCTTAACGGCTCAGGACCAGGCTATTCCCCCGTGCCGCAAGTCAAACCGCCGAGGAAAACGACCGGCCTGGCTGAACGGGGAGCTTTTGCTAGGAGTCAGGAAAAAAAGGAGAGTTTATCATCTCTGGAAGAAAGGGCGGGCAACTTGGGAGTACAGGGATCTTGTTAGGTCATGCGCAGAGGAAATTAGAAAGGCAAAAGCTCAGCTAGGACTAAATCTGGCTGCTGTCGTAAGAGACAACAAAAAATGTTTTTACAAATACGGTAACAGTAAAAAAAATCCCAAGGAGAATATCTATCCTTTAATGGATACAGAAGGGAACGTTGCCACCAGAGATGAGGAAAAGGCTGAGGTACTTAATGCCTTCTTGGCCTCAGTCTTTAATAGGGAGACCAGTTATCCTCAGGGTACTCTGCCTCCTGAGCTGGAAGATGAGGATGAAGAGCAGAATATAACCCCCCTTAATCCAAGAGGAAATAGTTAGTGACCTACTACGCCCTCTGGACGCTCACAAATCTGTGGGACCAGATGGAATCCATCCAAGAGTACTGAGGGAACTGGCGGAGGTGCTTGCCAAGCCGCTCTCCATCATCTATGGGCGATCCTGGTCAACGGGGGAGGTCCCAGAGGACTGGAGGCTTGCCAGCGTGACGCCCATTAACAAGAAGGGTCGGAGGGAGGATCCGGGGAACTACGGGCCTGTCAGCCCGACCTCGGTACCGGGGAAGGTTATGGAATGGCTTGTCCTGAGAGCGCTCGCGTGGCAAGTCCGGGACGAGCAGGGGATCGGGCCCGGTCAGCGTGGGTTTACGAAAGGCAGGTCCTGCTTGACCAACATGATCTCCTTCTATGACCAGGCGACCCGCCTAGCGGATGAGGGAAAGGCTGTGGATGTTACCTACCTTGACTTCAGCAAGGCCTTTGACGCTGTCTCTCATGGCATACTCCTTGAGAAGCTGGCGTCTCGTGGCTTGGACAAGTGTACTCTTTGCTGGGTGAAAAAGTGTCTGGATGGATGAGCCCAGAGGGTTGCGGTGAATGGGATTAAATCCGGTTGGCGGCGGGTCGCTAGTGGTGTTCCCCAGGGCTCGGTGTTGGGCCCGGTTCTGTTTAATATCTTTATCGATGATTTGGATGAGGAGATCGAGTGCACCCTCAGCAAGTTTGCAGACGACACCAAGTTGGGAGGCAGGGTCGATCTGCTTCAGGGTAGGAAGGCTCTATAGAGAGATCTGGACAGGCTGGATCGATGAGCTGAGGCCAATTGTATGAGGTTCAACAAGGCCGAGTGCCGGGTCCTCCGCTTCGGTCACGGCGACCCCGTGCGGCGCTACGGGCTTGGGGAAGAGCGGCTGGAAAGCTGCCTGGCAGAGAAAGACCCGGGTGTGCTGGTTGACAGCCGGCTGAATATGAGCCAGCAGTGTGCCCAGGTGGCCAGGAAGGCCAACGGCATCCTGGCCTGTACCAGAAACAGTGTGGCCGGCGGGAGCAGGGAGGTAATTGTTCCCCTGTGTTCGGCACTGGTGAGGCCGCACCTCGAGTACTGCGTTCAGTTTTGGGCCCCTTGCTACGGGAAAGACGTTGAGGTGCTGGAACGTGTCCAGAAAAGGGCAACCGAGTTGGTGAGGGGCCTGGAGCGTAAGTCTTATGAGGAGCGGCTAAGGGATCTGGGGCGGTTTCGTCTGGAGAAAAGGAGGCTGAGGGGAGACCTTATCGCTCTCTACAACTACCTAAAGGGGGGGTTGTAGCGAGGTGGGTGCTGGTCTCTTCTATCAGGTGGCTGGAGATAGGACGAGAGGAAATGGAGGTCCCTGGAAGTATTAAAAAAGTGTGTAGACGAGGTACTCCAGAACATGGTTTAGTGGGCATGGATGCTGGTGGGACTCGATGATCTTGAAGGTCTTTTCCAACCTCAATGATTCTATGATTCTACATGCCGAGGAGACCCTCTAAAGCCAGGGGATGAACTAAGAGAAGGGGAAAAAAAAAAAGACATAAAGAAAATTTAAAAAGCATCAAGGTATGTGACAAACAAGAAAGAATTAAAAAGAAGCGATAGACAGCTTGATAAAAGTAGACACGCAAAGAAAATTTTAAAAGCGACCAGATAGAATACAGGAAAAAAGTAAATAATAGAGACAAAAGCGTGTAGAAGTGAACACAAACAAAAATTCAAAAGTGAAAACAGGAAAAAATGAAAAAATAGCAAAACCCCCTAAATAGACAGAGACAGAGAGAGAAAATTTTAAAAGCAATGGGATACAGGACAGACTAGAAGGAATTCAAAAATAAAGACGGCGAACTGGCTACAAGTAGATGAGGAAAGAAAATTTAAAAGCGACAGAGCACGGGACAGACGGGAAATAATTAATAAACAGGGAGAGAGATCATGATTAAAGTAGACATAGACTGAAAAATGTATAAGCGAGAGGATACAGGAAACGGGAAAAAAATTAGGAAATAGGGAGAGAAAACGTGATAAAAGTACACCTAGAAACAAAATTTCACAACAAAAAGAATTATGAGAGTACAAAATTGAAAATTAGGGACAGCTAACTAGATAAAAGTAGACATAGAAACAAAATTTAGAAAGCAACGTAATTCATGACAGACAGGAAAGAACTGAAAACCAGGAACAGGGATCAGAGTAGAAGGAAACATTGAAAGACAATTTTAAAAGTGACGGGGTATATGGAAGCAAGGGAGGAATTAAAATCTAGGGAAAGGGAGCGAGATAAAGGGAATTGTTGAAAGATAAATTAAATAGCAAAGGGGTATAAGAAATATAGGGAAGAAATAAAAAATCAAGAAAGGGAGCCAGATAGAGGGAGACATAGAAGGAATTTTAAAAAGCAGCTGAGTACAAGAAACACAGACAAGAATAAAAACACAAGGACGAGGAGATGGATAGAGGACAATGTAGACAGGAAACTTAAACGGCGATTGGGTACAAGAAGCAAAAGATGGATAATAATTTAAAAATAGGGACAGGGAGATGGATAGAAGGAACCATAAAAAGCAAAAAGTGATGGGGTACAGGAGAGAGAGAGGAATTTTAAAAAGGGTTGGGGCATCAGAGGGAGGGAAACATAGAAAGAGAAATTAAAATGCAACTGGGTACAAGAAACATGGGAAAGCAGTAAAAAATAGGAGCCACAGAGAGGGAAACGTAGGAAAAAAATGTATAGATGAAGTGGTACAGGGCAGAGTTGGCAGAAGAGTAACAAGTTTTGGAGAGCCAGGCAGGCAGGTGGGCTGGTGGAGGGAGAGGCGGAAGGAGGGACAGGCAGGGAGGCGGACAGAGATCTGGGGAAGGGCGGCAGAGACGGAGCGGGATGCACGCGACAGAATGCGTGACTCTCCGCAGCTCCCGACGCCGGTGGGAGACATTCACCGCCCCGATGCTTTTCTCTCCGCCTCGGTGGCAGGTGCCTCGACGCTCCTCTCCCGTGAGGCTTCCCGGTGGCTTGTGCGCGCGGCTGACGGAGGCGCCGTGCGCTGCTGGCGCGCTCTGCCGGGGATGGCTCGGAGGGATACTTCCTCGCCGCGGGGGCTGGCTGTTCCTTGCTGGACGTGGCTGCCTGCGGGACCCCCTTGGATTCCCTCCTCGGATGGTTCACCTTCGTCAGCTCCCTCAGGTGGGTGTGCCTGGGCAGACCCTTCCCCAGCTAAAGGGAGGGATTCAAAAATAGGGACAGTGAGCTGGATCGAGGGGGACATAGAAATAAAACTTAAAAAGCAATAGGGTATGAGGCAGATAGGAAAACATTAAGAAATAAAGGCAGGGAGACGGACTGGGGGATACATAGAAACAAACAAGAAAGCAGCAGGGTACAGGAAACAAGAAACAATTTAAAACCAGGGACAGGGAGGAAGAGAGAGGGAGAAATAGAAAAAAATTCAAAAAGCGACGGGGTACGATTCACATGGGTGCAAATTAAAAAATAAGGCCGGGGAGCTGGGGAGAGACATACGTATAAAGAAAATTTTAAAACTGACAGGGTAAAGGAAAGAGTGAGAAGAAATAAAGAGGAGGAAGAGGGAGCTAGATAGAGGGAGGCATAGAAAGAAAGTTTGACAAGAAATGAGGTAAAGAGCAGAGGGAGTTTCCTGGTTTTGGCTAGAATAGAGATAATTTTCTTCCTAGTAGCTGGTATAGTGCTGTAGTTTGCATTTAGCATGACAATAATGTTGATAAAACAGTGATGTTTTAGTTGTCACGAGGCAGTGTTTACACTAAGTTGAGGACGTTTCAGCTTCTCATACTGCCCTGCCAGTGGAGGCTGGGAGTCCACACAGCTGGGACAGCTGACGCAAACGAGCGAAAAGGGTATTCCATAGCATATGATGTCCTGCCCAGTATATCAACTGGGGAAGCTGGCCAGGGGATGCCGCAGGCAGGGGATTGGCTGGGCACCGGTCAGTGGGTGGTGAGCAAATGTTTATTTGTTAATGCGTGTAAGTCCTGGGAGTGAGTCTGCTCCGGGGCTCGGTGCCCGTACGCTCGCCCTTCCCCTGGGACAACTTGGCAGTTGTTACTGCGGCAGCAGATACAGAGAATGAAAATACAGCGTTGGGGAGCAAGAGAGAGGAACAGAAACAGAAAAATAAAATGAGGGAGAAAGGCTGAGGAGCAGAGAAGGAAAAGTACAGGGAAAAGGACAGTGAGATGGAGAAATCAATAAAAAAGGGATGAGGAGCCCCGCAGGGACGTGGCAGAAGAAACACAGGGTCGGGGAGCATCACGCAGCCCCGCTCGCCTTCTCCCTCGGCGCAGTCGCGGCCCGGCAGAGCTCGGCAACTGCTCTGCTCCTCCCTTGGCCTCTCTGCAGCCAGCCAGGGCAGGGCAGTGCTGGCCCCTCTGCAGGCAGCCACCCCGTTAGAGGGAGGGGCTGTCACCATCATCCTCACTGCCTGCACCTGAGGCTCCTCCAGCCCTGGCCCACAGCTGGAGCCCAGCAGGACCACCAGGGGGCCATCACCCGACCCCCACAATGCATCACCTCCTCCCCTGGACTCCCTCACAGCCCCTGGCTCTGTGCAAAGGGAGCACAAAGGAGACGGCGAGTGTTTATGCAGTCATGCGTGTAATAAGTTCTGGGAGCAAGTCTGCTCAGGGCCGCCAAAGCTCCCCCTGCCCCTGGGACTCCTTGGCAGTCAGTTGGTTGGCTTCTGGGCTGATGAGCTGGTGGGCAGAGGTGGAGGCTGCCAAAAATGACCAGGGTGCTGCACGCTAGAAGAGAGGATAAAAGTGGCAGCCTGCTGGAGAGTGGGGGTGTAATCAGAAAGCATGAGGCAGAGAACGGGACAGCGAGCCCGACAGGGATGGAGAAAGACGCAGCAGGGAGAGGAGGAAGAGATAACGGGACAGTGACTGACAAGGAAGGATGGGGAGCAGGATGGAGATGCAGAAAAAAACTGGTGTAGGCAGCATGACAGAGAGGGAGTTAAAAAGAACAAGGTTGCGCAGCTGGACTGAGAGAGATGAGGAAAGAAAAAGTGACAAGAAACAGGGCACAGACAGAGGAATGAAACAACAGGGACTCAGGACAGCAAATGATGGAGGGAAGGGGCAGGAGGGTGGGAAACAACACAAAACAAACAACATAGCTACACACACTACAGGGAAGAATTAAGAAGGGGTAACAGGGAGGAATTAAGGAAGAGGGACAGAGAGCTTGCCAGAGAGAGGTGAAGAAAGGCAAAAGATCGTACGTGTGACAGGGCAGACAGGGAGGAATTGAGAAACCAGGGACAGGGAGCTGGACAGAAAGAGAGGAAGAAATAAAACGGGAAAAAGCAACAGGCCACAGGGCAGAGAGAGAGGAATTGATAAATAAAGGACAGGGGACCAGACAGAGCATGATAGAGAACAGAAAAAACCAGCAGTGGGCTACAGGGAGGAGGAAGGAATTAAAGAACAGGGAGTGGGAGCCGGACAGAGACATAGAGAAAGCAGAGGGGGAAGCAATGGGCTAAAAGACATGTAGGGAGGAAGTAAAAACTAGTGTCAGGGAGCCAGGCAAGAGAGATGGGAAAAGACAAATACTGTGGGGCTACGAGACAGAGACTGTGGAGTTAAAATGCAGAGAGGGAGCCCAACAGAGAGAGGGGGAGCCCAACGGGGGGGGGGGCGACAGAGAAGAGGGGACCAACAGGAGGCGGGGGGCAACGGGGAGGGGGGCAGCAGAGAGAGGGGGAGCCCAGCCGAGACAGGGGAAGCCAGGGGGAAGTCCAGACATGCTATGCGGGCCAGAGGGAGGAATTAAGAACTGGGGACAGGGAGCCAGACAGAGAGAGATGGAAATCGCGGGGAATAGCTCTGGGTGCAGGAAGGAGGAGGAATTAATAAATAGGGACAGGGAGCTGGACAGAGAGGGTTGGAGAAAGGCAAAAATATCGGCATGGTACAGGGCAGAAAGGAAGATTTAAAAAATGGGGGCAGTGAGACTGACGTAGAGAGATGGAGAAAAGAAAAAAGCGACGAGCTATGCGGAAGAGAGGGAGGAATTAAAAAACAGGGCCGGGAAGCAAGAAAGAGCAAGGTGGAGAGCAAGGTGGAGAAAGGCAAGGGGGAACCCGAGGGTCAACAGGACAGAGCGGAGGAATTAAAAGTGAGGGACTGGGAAAGGAGAGTCAACGAAAGAAACAGAATCGCAACGTGCTGCAGAACCGAGAAGGAAGAAACTGAACAACAGGGACGGGGAGCCAGAGAAAGAAAGAATAGCGATGGGCTACAGGACAGAGAGGGAGGAATGAAAAAATAGAGATCGGGGGTTGGACAGAGAGAGATGGAGAAAGAGAAAATAGCCAGGGGCAACAGGGCAGAGAGAGGGGAGGGAGGAAGGAAAAAACAGGGATCCAGAGCCAAACACAGAGAGAGACGGCACAAGAAAGTTATAGCGACGGGCTACAGGGAGGAGAGAGGAATGAAAAGATAGGGACAGGGGGCCAGATGCAGGGCGACACACACGGGATGTATAGCAAGAGCCAGAGGGTGGAGAGGGAGGAATTAAAATGGCGACAGGGAAGCAGAGGTGGTGGTGGTGGGACAAATAAGGGGCAGGGGGAAGAAAGACAGGCTGCGGGGAAGAGAAGGAGGAATTAAAAAAATTGGTATCCAAAGCTGGACAGAGAGACAGAGAAAGAAAAAAATTGAAAAATAGTAAGAGGGAGCCAGCTAGAGATACGGAGAAAGGACAAAAACGCGATGAGCACCAAGACAGAGAGGGAGGGATTTCAAAACGGAAGGGACCGGGAGCCATGCAGAGAGAGACAGAGAAAGGGAAGATAGCGGCAGGCTGCAGGGCAGCGAGGGAAGAATTAAAAAGTAGGTACAGGGAGCTGGACAGAGAGCAACGGAGAAAGAAAGAAAAAAACCCCAAACCACCCTGCAACAGGCTACAGGGCAGAGAGGGAGCGATTAAAGACTCAAGCCAGGGAGCAGGATAGGGAATGCAAAAATAGCAACGGGCCGCAGGGCAGAGAGGGAGGAATTACAAAACAGGGGCGGGGAGCTGGACAAGAGAGAAATGAGGAAAGATCAATAACAACATTGTGCTACAAGCCGAGAGGGAGAAACTGAAAAATAGGGACTGAGAGCCAGAAAAAGGAGAGACAGAGAAAGAACAAATCACAGTAGGCCACAGGGCAGAGAAGGAGAACTTTAAAGAGCGATGTGTACAGGGCAAAGAAGGAGGGAATTTTTTTTTTTTTAGTAAAAACAGGGAGCTGGACAGAGAGACACAGAGAAAGAAAAAACAGCAATGGGCTACAAGACAGACAGGGAGGAATTAAAAAATCCTGGTAGTGAGCCAGAGAGAGAGAGCGCGCGCAAAAGAAATGAAATTGCAATGTGGCACAGGGCAAAGAAAGAGAAAATTGAAAAACAGGGCCTGGGAACTGGAAAGAGAGAGCCGGGGGGGGGGGGGAAGCTGCTCTAGGGCAGAGAGGGAGGAATGAAAAAACAGGGGCAGGGAGCCAGAGAGAAAGAGAGACGAAGAAAGACAACTTGAAAAGCGGTGCTCTGCAGGGCAGAGGGGGAGGAATTTTCAAAAAGAAATCAGGATCTTGAGCTGGACCGAGAGAGACAGAGAAAATTAAAATGTTGATGGGTACCAGGGCAGAGGTGGAGGAAACAAAAAACAGGGGCAGGGAGGCAGATGGAGAGACTGAAAGGGGCAAAAGTCCTGACAGGCTTCTAGAGAGAGAGAGGGGGGTGAAATAAAAATGAGAAAGAGGAGAGTTGGACAGAGAGAGACAGAGAAAGAAAAAAGGCTACAGCAAGCTATCAGGCGTGTATCAGGCAGAGGAGAAGAGTTTAGAAATGGGGACAGTAAGATGGACAGAAAGGAAAGAAGCGACGGGCGATGTGGCAGATAGGGCGGAATGAAGAAAGAGGAATGGGGAGCCAGACAAACCGAGATGGGGATAGAAAAATATAGTGATGGTCTAGGGGGCAGAAAGAGAAGACTTAGAAAAACAGGAACAGGAAGCAAGAGAGAGTGACATGGAGAAAGGAAAAAATACTGATGGGCAACAAGACAAAGAGGAGGGAATTCAAAATGAGGGGCTGGGAGCAGGATAAAGACAGATGGAGAAAGAACAAGATGCGTGATGTGCTACAGAGCCAAGAAGGGAGACCTTGAACGACAGGGAGCCAGACAGAGTGAGCCAGAAACAGCAAAAATACCGATGAGCTGCAGGACAGAGAGGGAAGAATGCAAAAATAGTGGCTAGGAGCAAGACAGAGAAGGAAAGAGTTAGCTATGGGCTACAGGTCAGAGACAGAGAAGATCTAAAACATGGGGACAGGGAACTGCTCAGAGAAAAACGGAAAAAGGAGGTACAGGGGAGGAAAAAATGGGGTAAGGGAGGGCCCGGGACGCCCAAGAGGAGTGACAGGGCCCTGAGGGCCCAGGGCTCACCGCAGCTTTCGCTCTTGACGCTGCCGGGAGAATTTGCCAGTTCAGCTGCTTCTTTCTCCTCCTCTCCTCCCTTCCTCTTCTGTTAACTCCGGTCACTTGGCTATCCTCCACCTAAGAGAATACGCGGGTGTCTCACAGCTGTTACGAGACAAAGCTTCCTAGGCGCGTAGTCTCGCTCCCTCGTGCGGTACGCGCAGGAGTAGGACGGAGGGAGAGAGAGAAAGAAGGCAGGAAACAAGCCAGAAAGATTGAGGAAAAACGAGACGGCAATCATGACAAAGGGATGGAGAGATAAAAACCAGTTCCGGGATGAGAAAAAAAGCCAGGGAGCGGGACAGAAGGATATAATGCAACAGCGAGCTGGGCAGGGGCATATAGCGAGAAACGATGGAACAGGCAGTATGGGCATGTGCAGACAAAAAGTTAGGGGGAGGATGGAAGACAGAGAGAATAAGAGAAAAGGGACAGGGCATAGATGGAGAAAGGAATATTAGAGACAGGGAGAGGCGGAGAGTGATAGGACCGAGGCAGAGAGATGGAGAAAGAAAAAAATTGGTGATGGGCAGCAGGCCAGAGGGACAAGGAAAGACAGGAGGAAGGACAGCTGGATATAGAAAATAGGTAAGAGACAGAGAGCCAGAAAGTGGGATACTGCAAAAGAGAGTGGGATGGGGATTGGGACGCTGGCATAGGGAGGCAACGAGAGCAACAGAGAAAATGGGGACGGAGAGTGGTACGGAAAGCGAAGCAACAAATAATAGGGCCGGGGAGCAGGATAGAGGGTGAGAGACAGTGAGGGGGGGACAGGTAAGACAACAGATCATTAGAGAAAGAAAATGAAAGGAACAGCACAGAGGGTCACAGAGAAAAAGAGAGAGAGAGCAAAAAGGAAAAAATAAGATGAGGGAGAAGGACTGAGCAGCAGAGATAAAAAGGACAGAGACAGAGAAAACAAAGACTGGAGGCAGAACAAAGGGAAAGATTGACAAGGACAGGGAGCGGGATAAAGGGATGGAAAATGAAGAAATAGCAATGGGCAGCAGGATAGAGGAAGAGAGAGGAAAAGAGCAAGAAGAGCAAAATAAGGACTATGACAGAAAGATGTAGAGAGAAAGACCAGGGCACGTCATAAGGGTAGAAAGAAAAAAAGAGGGATGGGGAGCAAGACAGCGTGATAGGGAGGGAGAGGGATGCGAGGATACGGCACAACACAGGCATGGGGAAGAAGAAAGAATGACACGAGAGAAAGCGGGGGATAGGGAGCAGGAGAGATGGAGAACGAAAAAGTGGCAACTTGCAGAAGAACAGAAATATAAAAAATTAAAAAATGCTTATAGGGAGCAGGACAAAAGGACAAAGCAAGAGGAAAAATCAACGGGCAGAAGGATGAATAACACACAGCAAGATACTGGGGGAGTGAGAGCAAGGGAACACGCAGCAGGACACAGGGATGAAGAAAGAAAAAATAGGGAGAGGAAGAAAAGCTGAGTAATCAACAGAGAAGGGGGAAAAAGGGAACTGGACAGACTTGGGCAGCAGGACAGAGACATGGAGAAAGAAAAAACAGAGACAAGGACAGAGGGATAGAGAGGCAAAGAGAGGGAGGGGACGGAGACAGCGGGGTGTAAACAGAGAGGAACAGTATGTGGTACGCAAGATAGCAGAGCGAGAGGTACAAGGAAGCAGAAAGAATGACAGAGAAGAAACAAGGGGGATGGGGACCAGGTCAGAGAGCTGGAGAAAGACAAAATGCTAATGGGGAGCAGGATGGGAGAATGGAGCCAAAAGAGATGAATGGGAAACAGGGCAGTGGGATACAGACAGCAAAAATAACAATAGGCAACAGGACAGAGAAATTGACAGAGAAATGAGGGACAGGGAACAGGATAGAGGAATGGAAAGAAAAAATACTAACGAGCAACAGGACAAAAGATATAGAGAAAAAGGAGGAAAAAAGGAAGGGGGAAGAGAGAAAGTAATAGGGATAGAAAGCGTGAGACACGGAGAGACAAAAAAAGCAGGACAAGGAATGGGACTGGCGGCAGTGGAGGGAACCAGATGCAGATTAAGACAAAGAGGTGGAGGGGGAAAAAAAATGGACAGAGATGGAGGAAGAAAAAGTAGGGGCAGAGTAGGGAAAAGAGAAAAGAAAAAAGGGACACCTGGCTGGACAGGCAGCTATAACTAGAAACAAGGAGACAGGCAGCGGGACAGAGGGATAAAGGCAGAATAAACTGTGAGAGGAAGCAGGACGGACAGTGAGACAAAAAAAGGGGCATGAAGCAGCACTGAGAATTGGAGAAGGAAGCATTAGGGGCAGAGGGAGGAAAAGGCAGGTTGGAGGAAGGACAGAGAGCAAAAGAGAACGACAGAACTTGGACAAAGAGTGGGAGAAAGAAAAACCAGTGACGAGCAGCAGGCCAGAGGCAGAGGTGGCACAGGGAAGGAAGGACAAGAGGAAGGAGATAGGGATACCGAAAACAAGCGAGGGACAGACAAGCGAGGGACAGGGTGCAAGAAAATGGATACAGAGAAAAAGAGAGGGATGGGGAGAAGGACACTAGGATAGAGAAAGAACGACAGAAAGAATGATAGGGAGATGGAGCCAGAGGAAAAACAGGGACCAAACCAGGACAGAGAAATGGAAACAGAAAATGAGGAAAATTAGGGTTGGGGAGCGGGACAGAGGGGCGGAGAGACAACAAAGGACTCGAGGATAACAACAGAGAAAGAGGGAGGGAGAGAGGGAAGGAAGGACGGGCAGCAGCACGGTGGGATGGAGAAAGAGAGGCAGGGGGAGTGGGGCAGAGAAATGGAGAAAGAAAATACAGTGATGGGGAGCGAGACAGAGAAGTAGAAAGAGAAAAATAAGACAAGGGAGAAGACCGAGGAGCAAAGAGAGAGGAAAGGTCAAAAGAAAAGGTCAGAGAAGTAGAGAAATCAAGAAAGAGAGAGATGGAACAAGAAGATGTAGGGTCGGTAAACAGGACAGAGATGGGGGTAGAAAGAGAGAACAAACAAAGGAGGAATGACAACTATGACAGAGCACAGGGCATACAGACAGAGACAGAAAAAGGATAGGGAATGGGAAACAAAGAAAGGTTCAGATCTGTACAAAGGGATCAAGAAGTGGGGGGGGGGAAAGCAATGGGCTAGAGCAGAGAGAGGTTAAGAGGAGAAAAAAAGGGCCAGGGAGCGGGACAGAGGAGGAGAGAAAGGAGAAAAGGGAGAACCAGGTGGACAGGGAGATATAGCAAGAAACAACTGGGCAGGCAGCAGGATAGAGAAATAAAGATGGAAAAAGATGGGGACAGGAAGCGGGACAGAGGAACAGTGAGAGGAAACAAGGGGCAGGCAGCAGGACAGCGGTGGAGAAAGCAGCATTGGGGCAGAAGGCTAGAAAGAGAAAAAAGAAAGACAGAAAGCAGAATGCGGGATGGGGTGAGGGGGAAAGAAGGACAAGGAGCAGGACACAGTATCAGACAGGAACAGTGAGCGAGACAAGGTGATACAGAGAGGAAAAAAAGGGCCAGGGAAACAGGACAAAGTGAAAGACAGGCAAAATTAAAAGACATGGAGCAGGACAGAGACAGAGTGAGAAAAGATAGCGGCAAGGAACAGGACAGAGCATCAAAGAATAAGAAAAACTGCAGAGGGAATAAGACAGAGAAATGGAGAGGGGAGACAAGGAGAAGGACACAGAAAAGGGCCAGGGTGGGTAGGATCCAGGGAACTACAGGCCTGTCAGCCTGACCTCAGTACCGGGGAAGATTACGGAGCGGTTCGTCTTGAGTGCGCTCACGTGGCACGTGCGGGACAACCAGGGGATCGGGCCCAGCCGGCGTGGGTTCATGAAAAGCGGGTCCTGCTTGACCAACCTGATCTCCTTCTATGACCAGGCGACACGCCTAGTGGATGAGGGAAAGGTTGTGGATGTTACCTACCTTGACTTAGGCAAGGCCTTTGACGCTGTCTCTCATGGCATACTCCTTGAGAGGCTGGCAGCTCATGGCTTAGACAGGTGTACTCTTCGCTGGGTAAAAAAAACTAGCTGGATGACTGAGCCTAGACAGTTGTGGTGAACAGGGTTAAATCTGGTTGACTAACGGTCACAAATGGTGTTCCCCAGGGCTCGGTGTTGGGCCAGTTCTCTTTAGTATCTTTATCATCAATGATCTAGATAAGGGGCTTGAGTGTACCCTCAGTAAGTTTGCAGATGACACCAAGTTGGGAGGGAGGGCTGCTCTACTTGAGGGTAGGAAGGCTCTACAGAGGGATCTGGACAGGCTGGATCGATGGGCCAAGGCTAATCGCATGACGTTCAGCGACGCCAAGTACCCGTTCCCATGCTTCAGTCGCAACGACCCCGTGCAGCGCTACGGGCTTGGGGAAGAGCGGCTGGAAAGCTGCCCGGCGGAAAAAGACCTGGGGGTGCTGGATAATAGCTGGCAGAATATGAGCCAGAAACAGTGTGGCCAGCAGGAGCAGAAAAGCGATTGTTCCCCTGTGTTCGGCACTGGTGAGGCCGCACCTCGAGTACTGCGTTCAGTTTTGGGGCCCTCGCTATGGGAAAGACATTGAGGTGCTGGAACGTGTCCAGAGAAGGGCAACTGAGTTGGTGAGGGGCCTGGAGCATAAGTCTTATGAGGAGCAGCTAAGGGAACTGGGATGGTTTAGTCTGGAGAAAAAGAGGCTGAAGGGAAACCTTATTGCTCTCTACAACTACCTAAAGGGGGGTTGAAGTGAGGCGGTGCTGGTCTTTTCTATCAAGTAACTAGAGATAGGACGAGAGAAAATGGGCTGAAGTTGCGCTGGGGAGGTTTAGATTGGATATCAGAAAAAATTTCTTTACTGAGATGGTTGTCAGGCATTAGAACAGGCTGCCTAGGGTAGTGATGGAGTCACTATCCCCGGAGGTGTTCAAAAAACAGGTAGACGTGGCATTTTGGGACATGATTTAGTGGGCGTGGTCATGTTGGGTTGATGGTTGGACTTAATGATCTTAGAGGTCTTTTCCAAATTTCGTGATTTGATTCGATTTGATTCTATTCTAGGGAGCAGAACAGAGATGTAGCAAGAAAGGAAAAAAGGAAGGGAAGGAGAACAAAGGGAGAGAGAGACAAGGACTGGAAGAAGGACAAAGGGATGGAAGAGGAAAAAAATAGTGATAGGCTGCAGGACAGAGATGGAGAAGTTAAAAAAAAGACACAGGGAACATGACAGAACGAGAGTGAGAAAAAAGGGACAGAGAGCAGGACAGCACTGGAGGAAAAAACAACTGTGATAGGCAGTGAGAGAGAGATATAGAGGAAGAGAAAAAAGAAGGGACAGCTAGCAAGGATGTAAGAGGGAATAGAACAGAGAAATACAGAAAAGATAGCAAGAGGAAGCAGGGCAGAGGGACAGCAGTAGAAGAAAAAAGGGACAGGGATCTGGACAGATGGAGAGAAAAAAGCAGGAGGAACAGATACAACATGATATGATGGGACAGGAAGTAAGACAGAGTGACAGATGAGAATAATGACAAGAGATAGAGAGAGACTGTGAGAAACACAGGAGGTTGGAGAAAGAGAGGTATTAGGACCCCTGCAGAGAAATAGAAGACGTAAATAGAAAGAGTAGGGAGCACCACAAAGGGTCAGAGAAAGAGAAGAGCAGGAAGAAGAACGGGGACAGGGAGATACAGAATGAAAAAAAACCCAGATATTATACACATATTATCCAGTAACCAAGCCCATTTCAGAGGTACACACTATCTGAGCCCATTTCAGTGCCGCACCCGAGCCCATTTCAAAGTTACACACTGCCCGAGCCCATTTCGGCGCCGCACCGCGCCCGAGCCCATTTCGGCGCCGCACACTACCCGAGCCCATTTCAAAGTTACACTGTAGCCGAGCCCATTTCGGCAGCGCACCGCGCCCGAGCCCATTTCGGTGCCGCACCGCACCGCGCCCGAGCCCATTTCAAAGTTACACTGTAGCCGAGCCCATTTCGGCACCGCACCACGCCGCGCCCGAGCCCATTTCGGCGTCGCACACTACCCGAGCCCATTTCAAAGTTACACTGTAGGCGAGCCCATTTCGGAAACGCACCGCACCCGAGCCCATTTCGGCGCCGCACACTACCCGAGCCCATTTCAAAGTTACACTGTAGCCGAGCCCATTTCGGCACCACACCACGCCGCGCCCGAGCCCATTTCGGCGTCGCACACTACCCGAGCCCATTTCAAAGTTACACTGTAGGCGAGCCCATTTCGGCAGCGCACCGCACCCGAGCCCATTTCGGAAACGCACCGCACCCGAGCCCATTTCGGCGCCGCACACTACCCGAGCCCATTTCAAAGTTACACTGTAGCCGACCCCATTTCGGCAGCACACCATGCACTAGCAAATTTCAAAGTTACACAGTACCCGAGCCCATGTCACAGTTACATAGCTACAGCACCACCTTCAAAGTTGTGCAATTACTAGAGCCAGTAACGTGCACCCTTTCTATTAACCCATCCGCAGCTACATTTACCTCGAGGTATCTACAACTCTCCCTTGGATGCCTAATTCTAATGAACACTTTCACTTACTTAAACAGCTAAGTTGACCTATGGGCACTAAACACACATGCTTCGCTCTGCACTTGCTTTTGTGATGGCCATTAGTACTGTGACTCTCACAAGGAGACCTAATTACCTGCCTTTTTTTCATTTTATTTTTGTTTCATTTGGTCCATTACTGACTCCACGTACATTCAGCTGTGTCAGTATTTACAGTCCAATTCTACAATGTACTTTTACTACAACGTACAGAAAAGAGTTATGGCCGCATTGGTCAAATATTTGCCACTATTAGTTTCATTCCTCTTTTAATCATTATTTCTACAAATACATTTAAACTCCAAAAATTTAGCATTACCTTAAGAAGAATTGCCACTATATAGTGCCTGCAATTCTCTACGGAGTGGTCTTTTCCACATTCCTCGCTCCCGTTACGTCTGTTGCTTCACGTCCAGAGGTTTTCCTCCCCGAGGTGACATTACTTCCACGATCCCTGTTCCCAAGCTGAAAACGAGTGAGCTCTGCTCATCTTGACAGACTGTCCACTTCCACACCTAGGCACAAAAATAAAAATTGAAAAATATCATTACATCACAAACTACAAAGACCACCCAAAGATTTGAGAAACCCACCACGGAAAAATACAGTTACACTCACCCACTTCACAACCCTGGCATACTCAATGCTGGCTATCTACTCCAACTCCACCACCCCCCACCCCCGCCCCCCCCGCAAAATCCTCAACTGTCTTCCAAAGACCATCCGCTGAACAAAATAATTCCCTGTGCTAAGTGGCAATTACCACATTCCAGGGCAGCGCTCCATGGGAACACTATTCCCGGGAGCCTTGAAAAAAATCGCCCTGCCTGTGAAAACCCTGGCCCGAGCCGGACCCCGGTCCGAACATTGGGGATCAGCATCACCTCATGGAGCGGCTAGGACCAGGGGAAAAAAAAAGTGGGAGGGGGGGCCGGAACAGGATGGGACGACACCAAAAACCAACCTATATCGCAGCTGGGTTTTTTTAATTCTAATTTTTTTTTTCTCTAATTCCCTGAAAAACATCTCAACTCTACATCCAACCTGAAAGGAAAAAACATAAAAAGGCTAAACCACATAACCCTACAAGGTTACACATGTTCGCAACACACCACTCATTCAGATCGCATATATGCCAGCCCTCAACTCTCAAATCATCCATGCAACTGCCCACCACCATCAAAGGGCCATCACCCCGTGCCTGCGGCACCGGGGGACTCAAAAATCGCCCTACCTGCAAAAACCCTGGCCCGAGCCCACTCCCCTTCCAAACTACCCTTCCGTTACACCAATGTTTCAACACACACCATCATCTCCACCATCCGTGCATTTTCAACCCGATACTTAGCTTTCACAGTGCCACATGTCACAGTCCAGCCTCCATAGCAGCCATGTCACCTAAACACAAGGTTCCTTCAAGCACCTCGTGCCCTGTCATCGCCTGCAAAAACAACACACAAAGCTTTTTATTAAGACACTTCATCCTTGAGAGAGAAGTCCTCCACCGCTCCCCTCCCCTGCTTCCCACCTGTTCCAAAAATAACACATTCTCACAGTCAGTGTCCTCCATGGCACTTGAAAAAACAGAGCATCACAAACACAGAGCTGTCCCAAAGTTACCGATCGCTCCGAGGCCCGTCACGCTGCTACTCGGACCTCGAGGCCTTGACCGTTTCTAGAGGCTTGCCACAAAGCATCCGCATAAACAATATGAACCATTGCCCAGTTACTGCCTTACTCTATGCTAGTTCACAGTCCAATTGCGATCCACTCAACTCCTTGCTTGCAAAGAACCCAAAGTCATTAAGCTTTCTATGCTGTCTCTACAATGACATACGATCCACACACAAACATAGAGCCATGCAATTCGCGTGCAAATATAATGCCATACAAGGCAGTACTCTTATCTCAGTCAAGACAAAAAAACTCAGAGCACTGCCATACCAGACAAAACAGGACAGGGCCAATGCAAGAGACTCTCAGATGACAGTCAATACGAGTACAGACCAAAACAATACAAAACCAATACAGACCCATAGAATGCAAGGCAGTCTCAGATGGCGCTCAATACAAGTACGGAGCACTGCAATACAAAACACAATGCAGGGCCATGCAAAGCGAGACAGTCTCAGATGGGAAACAATGCAAGTACAGAACACTACAACACAAACCAATATCGAGCAATACAATGCAAGATAGTCTCAGATGACAGTCAATACAAGCACAGAGCACTACAATATCAGAAAAAAACACAATAAAGGTCATACAATGCGAGACAAGTCTCACGTGACAGTCAATACAAATACAGAGCAAAACAACGCAAGACAAAGGCAAATACAGATCAATACAAAGCAAAAAAACCCGCAAAGCACAGCAAAGCAAAGCAATCTCATAAAGCCACCGGCCGCATCTTCCCTCCGACTCCACTCCCGGACCCACCTCCTTACGGTGCTCCGCTGCCTTCCCCCGTTGCTCTGTGGCACACATCTTGTCCCTCCGCGTGTGAAAAAAAACCCCATATTGAACAAGTCACCTGGATGCAGAGCAAGAGCTTCACCACTCCAGAGGTCTTGATTCCATCTACGAAGACCATCTGGAGTCCAACTACAGCCTGCCATTTAAAAAAAAAAAAAAAAAAAAAAAAAAAAACCCAACCAAAAGAAGACCAGCGCCAAACTTTACGCTCATCACGTGCAAGACTTAACACCTTAGAGATTCAAATCCGCTTCACT
Source organism: Harpia harpyja (assembly GCF_026419915.1). Taxonomy (NCBI): domain Eukaryota; kingdom Metazoa; phylum Chordata; class Aves; order Accipitriformes; family Accipitridae; genus Harpia; species Harpia harpyja. The sequence continues at coordinate 26,730,870 of NC_068957.1, read as the reverse complement.
GCCCCTCAACAGCCCCTGCCACACGGTTCCAATCGTCTCCATAAAACACTATCGGCACGGCTGCCCACACAGCCCGCCGACGGCTACTCGAGCCGAGATGACTGTACAACCCTCACCTGGACGGTCTAGGCACATCAACATTTCACCCGTAGACACTTATTTCTATTCCACCTACATGACTCTACATCCCCAGGCAGAGCAACTCCAAGCCAAACACACATGCCTACTCACACGCAGGGGGCAGGGAAGAATGGCCAGCGCTCGCCAAACAGGGGTTCAGGGAGGAAATGCCCACACCCACCGACTTGGGGGGGGTATGGGTGAATATAAACCACTGCAGACAGGCAGGAGGAGCAGAAGAGAGGAGACACCGACCGACAGACACGCCGGAGCGGGGATCAGACACCGACCGACGGACACGCCGGAGCGGGGGTCAGACACCGACCGACGGACACGCCGGAGCGGGGGTCAGACACCGACCGACGGACACGCCGGAGCACGGTGGACATATGGACCAAGGGACAGGCGAGGCAGGGGGAGACACCGACTGACGGACAAGCAAGGGGGGGGGGAGTTAACAACTGACGGACACAAAAACACGGAGGAGAGACACTGACTGATGGAAACACAAGGAATGGGGAGACACAGACCGACAGACAGGCGGGACGGAGCGAGACACTGACCGATGGACAAGCAAGGCAGGGCAAAACGCTCACCGATGGACACGCGAGGAGGGGTGAGACACCGACTGACGGACACACGGAGCAGGGATCGAGAGAAAACCACTGACAGAAACACCGGGGGAGAGGAAAGACACTCACGCACAGACGCATGGGGGAGGAAAGACACCAACCCACGGACAAGTGATACCAAAAAGCCGGTCAAAGAAACTCTCCAAGACTCGTTTTGGACTGCTAGAAAGCAGGCATTCTTTATTGCAGCGCTGGATACACGGGGGATAATTCCACCTAGCGTGCATACCACAGCTTTAGCACAAACAGGTTATATAGAATAACTAATTACATATTAACCAGATTAGTATACATATTCATAGAAATGATTATAACTGATTATCATAGCACTGCCTACATCCGATCACGTGTAACGAAGGATCCATTTGAGTCGAAGGGCTGCTTTTACAACCACCGACCCATTTGAAGTTCTCGTTGGCTGTCCTTGAAGTCTTTATTCTTGTCCTTGTTCTTTCATCTTGAAGCTTAACGCAGTTTCAATCGCATGTGGTCTGTTTCAACATTGTTCTCATCTAGCGCACAGGAACATCTACTCCTAAGCGCAAAGAACGGCGAAACTTGGGAGTAACTACTTCTACTAGTTAATTGCTCGGCTATACTTTTGTCTATTGTTTCAATCATAGTGTTAGTATAAGATTTCCAATCATTATTTACCAAATCTCACTTTTACAGTCACCTAGCAGCAAACCAGTCTCCATGGCTGGTACAAAATATTAAAACCATCAAAATATTTAGGCATACCATACAGAATGTACGGAAATATGCTACCAATTCCCCCCCCTTCCTGCTTGAGAATACTAATTCTTTTAGTAGTCTCGCTTGAACAGAGATCGTGCCGCAGCTCGTTTAAGACAGCTAAAAGCGAGACAGATTATAACAATGATGATAACTACTTCTCTTGCTTCATTGGGGCGACAAGGGAAAGCTTCAGGCTACCCGGTAAAGGTATCGACTAGAACTGGGATATATCAGTATCCCTCTTTTTGAAGGAATTCTGTAAAATCAATTTGCCAATATTTTCCTGGAGAATTTCCTCGCTTAGTCATTCCAAAAAGGATTTTATTATTGGTTTGGGGATTATTACATATACAAACCTACTTGTAATTATTCGGATACTTTTTATCATATCTCTATTCAAAATACACATTTGTAAATGTTTAACAAGGTTTTCTGTTCCCCAATGTACTTTGCTATGTTCAGCCGGGGCAATTTCTCTCATTGTTGCGGGTGGGACGCTTATTTAACCTGTTGGTGTTAACGGCCCATCCTGTTTCATTTTTGTTAGCCTGCAATTTAATAATTAGTTCTTCACCTTTTTCATTATAACTTGGAGCACCTTTAGGTAAATTTACACTTGCTCTGGAACTAGTACTAGGATGCCTTTTTCTGCAGCCTCTTTAGCAGCTCTAGCAGTCAACTGGTTACCTGTCACAGGGACGGTCCTACCCGACTGATGTGCTTTACGGTGCATTATCATGACTGCTGTTGGCTTTGGAATGGCTTCGAACAATTTCAGCATTTGTTCTGCATGCTGAATGGTGATTCCTTGTGCGGATAGCAGTCCTCTTTCTTTCCACGCTGCTCCACGTGCACGTACTACTCCAAAAGCATACTTTGAGTCTGTCCCAATGTTGATTTGCTTTCCTTAACTTAGTTCCAGTGCTCGAGTAAGAGCTATCAATTCAGCCTTTTGGGCAGATGCATTTGAAGGCAAAGCTCGCGATTCAATTACCTTCTCGGTAGCGGTTACCGCGTATCCTGATAAACGTTTTCCTTCACGGATGAAACCGCTTCCGTCGGTATATACTTCCCAATCCGTTTCTTCCGCTGGCGCATCTCGGAGATCCGGTCGGCCGGAGTAGACTTCTTCAATTGTCTGCAGGCAGTCATGTTCCGGTTCTCCTTCAACCTGATCGGTTGTTAAAAACACAGCAGGGTTAATGATAGGAGCACTTTTTAAGGAAACATCATCTTGCTCCAGCAACACCACTTGGTATGTCGGCATTCTACTAGGGGATAACCAATACCCTCCTTTCTGTTCGAGCACAGCGATCAGCATGTGGGGAACATACACTGCAATTCTCTGTCCTAGGGTGAACTTACGAGCTTCTTGGATCAATAGCGCAGTTGCAGCGACGGCTCTCAGACGACCGGGCCATCCCAGACTCACGTTGTCTAATTGCTTCGAGAAGTAGGCCACAGCTCGCCGACTTGGTCCCAGATGTTGGGCCGGCACACCCAGAGCTATACCTTTTCTTTCATGAGTAAAAAGTTCAAATGTCTTTGTGAGATCTGGCAGGCCTTGGGCTGGCCGCCTCCATTAAAGCCCGTTTTAGTTGTTTGAAAGCAGCTTTCCTGGCACCAATCTAATCTATAAATCCGTTGTGTGAGGTTTTGAGCTGCTCCTATAAAGGTCGGACCAGCAAGCTGTAATTTGCAATCCACAGGCGACACCACCCGACCGTTCCCAGAAACGCTCGCAATTCTTTCGGAGTCTTGGCCTCGGGGACATGACAAATTGTCTCCTTTCTCTCGGTTCCTAATTGTCTCTGCCCTTTCAGGATTTCCAAACCCAAATAAGTTACTTCTCTCTGGGTTATTTGGGCTTTTTCTTTTGACACTCGATAGCCACCGATTCCCAAAAACTTCAAAAGGCTAAGAGTTAACTTGGTGCATGGTTCTTCTGTCTCGGCTGCAATTATTAGATCACCCGCATATTGCAACAAGATTCCTTGATTATTTTCTTTCTTCCAAATCTCTAATTCTCATGCCAATTGACTTCCAAAAATGGTAGGGCTGTTCTTAAAGCCTTGAGGCAAGACTGTCCACGTATATTGGGGTGCTTCCTGACACCTCCTGCCCTCCATTTGCACCCCTGAACCCCCTTCAGTGGCTGCTCCTCAGGAGCCGCTCTTCTGAGCCACATGCCAAATTCTGGGGACACCTCCTAACTCACAACTTCCCAGAGACTCTGAGCTCTGCTACGTGCCCACAAAGTCAAGTCCCGAGGCTTATAACCTACGAGGGGCCTGCCACAAGCTGCAAAGTTTCTAGGGACAACATGGCATTCTGTGGGCAATGAGGAAAGGCAATGAGGCATCCCAGACCCTAAAAGACACTATGCCTTATGGCCCTGCTGCCTTCTTGAGAACTACTAAAGCTCCATAGACACATGCATACAAGACGCTCACCCTAACCCCTACGAAATAATGTCACCATCGGTCCTATTAAGAGAGATAGTATCAGCAACTTACACAGAATACAGCAAAGCTGGTGAAAAAAAACAAGGTTCCATTTTCAATAAAGTCAGGAATTCCAGGAAAACACAATGCATCGAGAACTAAAAAAAAAACCAAAACAATGCATACTATTAAACCATCTCACCACCCCTGAACACTCAAAACAAAATTACTGACCTGAAAAAAAAAGAAATAAAAGCTACATACAAGTGTTACTTTCTACCATACATGCTGCTGAACCTCGACTGGTCCTCAAGCTCTTACCTCAGGCAGACACCTCTTCCCAAAGGGCTGAGCCAGCTCAAAAGCTGCAAAGGACTCAAGAGCTGAGCACCAACACCAGAAAAACCCAGGAGCACAATGAACTCCCCCAGCAGAGGCTGTGGTTCATATACCCTGTGGCCCTGCCCACCACCCTTCCCACAATCCCCTGGGAAAGGGGAAGGGCAAACCACCAGAACTTACAAAGTCAGCTGGAGGAGCAGCAGCAGTGTTCTCACCTGCCTTAAATTTAGAGCAAGCAAAGCCCTGAACAGAGAAAGCAATCCTTACTAGCAAAAACAATACCTGCTTTTGTACTACAGCTACAACTATGGCATTGGCAACGTGACCGGGTAGGGAATTAAACTTAATTTTTCTGGGGCGTAGATAGAAAAAGATAGATGTCCCTCTAAACTATATAAGAAACTAGCTCATTAAATGCAATAACAAAGCTGTTATCAAAATTGAAGTGCTTGAGTTTCCTATAAAAAAAGCCAAAATGCTGTAGGGTTACGCTTCATTTCTAGCAAGGCTGCACGTACCACCTAACTTCTACCAGAACTACCTTCTGGATAGGACTGAATCACAAAGCAGAATTAGATTCTTTAAGAATCCCTTCTCAAAAATATCTCTGGTTGCAAAGTAAGTTATTTACGGTAAATCGCTGACATTTCAGAGTCGCTATGATTGTCTCTCTGACTGACTCCCTTAAGAGAACTAGATGATTCCCAAAGGACAGAAACCACCAAAAAAACATGGAAATACAAGATACGTACCAGGAACTGTATGAAGCAGCCTAATTAATACCTTACTAGCTAAAGCAAAACTAAACTGCAAAACACAATAAACACCACCACGGGAGATGTGTCGATAAAAATAGATGAAGGCTATTGCCTCCTCAGAAAAACTCAAGAGCAGATCTAAGCTGACGATAGACATCTTTGGGGTACCAGACACCAAACAGAAACATACTGTAAGGTGGGAAAAAAAAAAAAGACTGCTTTGGACCACAAAGATGGCTTTGGAAAAGGCTCCAGTAGAGCAAGAGGCATCGTCGCAGGGATTAGAGAGATCCAGAAGGGGCCAGAGAGACCAAAGAAGCCTTAGGGGTGCAAGGAGCTCAAAAGGGAATTGAACAAAAACAGGTGTCCTCAGGGGATCGGGGACCAAATGGAGGTGCACCAAACGGATGACAGGACAGAAAGACCCACCGGGGTACCGGATATGGACTCAGCAAGGGTTTTTTACAACACGTTTTTTTACAACACGGTTTTTTTACAACACTGTTTTACAACAGTTTTTTACAACAGTTTTTCACAACAGTTTTTCACGTTTTTTTACAACAGTTTTTCACAACATGTTTTTTCACAACACAGTTTTACAACAGCAACTTCAAAGTTTTACAATAGTTTTACAATACAGTTTTACAGTAGCAACCCTAAAGTTTCACACTTTTTTTACAACACGTTTTTTTACGTTTTTTTGCAACACGTTATTTGGCAACACGTTATTTGGCAACACGTTATTTGGCAACACGTTATTTGGCAACACGTTATTTGGCAACACGTTATTTGGCAACACCGTTTTTTTACAGTACAGTTTTTTACAACACATTTTTCTACAACACGTTTTTTACAACACAGTTTTACAACAGCAACTTCCAGGTTTACAATAGGTTTACAATACAGTTTTACAACTCAGTTTTACAGTAGCTACCCTAAAGCTTCACAACACGCGTTTTTACACCACGTGTTTTTAAAACACATTTATTTTACAACACAGTTATTTCCAACACTGTTTTTACAAAACAGTTATTTCCAACAATGTTTTTTCAACATGTTTTTTACAACACTGGTTTTTACAACACAGTTTTACAACAGCAACTTCAAAGTTTTACAATAGTTTTACAATTCACTTTTACAGTAGCAACCCTAAACCTTCAGAACACGTTTTTTACAACACGGTTTTTTACAACACGGTTTTACAACAGCAACTTCAAAGTTTTACAATAGTTTTACAAAACGGTTTTACAATACAGTTTTACAGTAGCAACTCTGAAGTTTTTCAATACAGTTTCACAACACAGTTTTACAGTAGCAACTCTAAAGTTTTTCAATACAGTTTCACAATACAGTTTTAGAGTAGCAACCCTAAAGTTTCACAACATGTTTTTTCACAACACGTTTTTTTTACAACATGTTTTTTTACCATACTTTTTTACAACACAGTTATTTACAACACTATTTTTGCAACAAGATTTTTTAGCAACAGGGGTTTTTCGCAACACGTTTTTTTCACAACACTTTTTTGCAACATGTTTTTCACAACACGTTTTTTCACACCACAGTGTTACACAACACAGTTTTACAACAGCAACTTCAAAGTTTTACAATAGTTTTACAATATAGTTTTACAACACGGTTTTACAGTAGCAACCCTAAAGTTTTACAATACCGTGTTTCAATACAGTTTTAGAGTAGCAACTGAAGTTTTACAATACGTTTTTAAGGTAGCAACCCTAAAGCTTCACAACACGTTTTTTTACAACACAGTTTTACACAACACAGTTTTCAAACAGCAACTTTAAAGTTTTACAGTACTTTTACAATACAGTTTTATAGTAGCAACCCTAAAGCTTCACAACACGTGTTTTTATACCATGTGTTTTAAAAACACAGTTTTTTACCCCACAGTTTTTCCCCACACAGTTATTTCAACAAACACATTTTTTCCAACACAGTTTTCCAACACGTTTTTTCCAACACGGTTTTTTACAACGCGGTTTTACAACACGGTTTTACACCACGGTTTTTTACAACACAGTTGTTTTACAACAGTTTTTTCACAACACAGTTTTTTCACAAGTTTTACACAACACAGTTTTTTCACAAGTTTTACACAACACAGTTTTTTCACAAGTTTTACACAACACAGTTTTTTCACAAGTTTTACACAACACAGTTTTACAACAGCAACTTCAAAGTTTTACAATAGTTTTACAATACAGTTTTAAAACACGATTTTACAATACAGTTTTACAGTAGCAACTCTAAAATTTTACAATAACATTTTCCAATACAGTTTTAGAGTAGCAACCCTAAAGTTTCGCAACACGTTTTTCCACAACACGTTTTTTACAATACGATTTTTTACAACACATTATTTACAACAGTTTTTTGTGACAGTTTTTTCGCAACACACTTTTTCGCAACACACTTTTACAACAGCAACTTCAAGGTTTTACAATAGTTTTAAAACACGGTTTTACAATACAGTTTTACAGTAGCCACCCTAACATTTTACAATACCGCGTTTCAATACAGATTTACAGTAGCAACTAAAGTTTACAATACCGTTTTAAGGTAGCAACCCTAAAGCTTCACAACGGCTCTTTTTTACAACACAGTTTTACAAAACACAGTTTTAAAACAGCAACTTTAACGTTTTACAAAACAGTTTTACAACTCGGATTTACAATACTGTTTTACAGTAGCTACCCTAAAGCTTCACAGCACGTGTTTTTTCACCACGCCGTTTTCTCCAACGCTGGTTTTTCACCACGCCGTTTTCTCCAACGCTGGTTTTTCACCACGCCGTTTTCTCCAACGCTGGTTTTTCACCACGCCGTTTTCTCCAACGCTGGTTTTTCACCACGCCGTTTTCTCCAACGCTGGTTTTTCACCACGCCGTTTTCTCCAACGCTGGTTTTTCACCACGCCGTTTTCTCCAACGCTGGTTTTTCACCACGCCGTTTTCTCCAACGCTGGTTTTTCACCACGCCGTTTTCTCCAACGCTGGTTTTTCACCACGTTTTTTCCAACGCTGGTTTTTCAACACGTTTTTTCCAACGCTGGTTTTTCAACACGTTTTTTCCAACACTGTTTTTTCAACACGTTTTTTCCAACACTCTTTTTCAACACGTTTTTTCCAACACTCTTTTTCCAACACTCTTTTTCCACAACACGTTTCTTTACAACCTATTATTTACAACACAGTTTTTTACAAGATAATTATTTACAACTCAGTGTTACACAACACAGTTTTACAACACAGTTTTACAACAGCAACTTCAATGTCTTACAATAGTTTTACAACACAGTTTTACAACACGGTTTTACAGTAGCAACCCTAAAGCTTCACAACACGTCTTTTTACAACACAGTTTTACACAACAAACTTTTACACAACACAGTTTTACACAACACAGTTTTACACAACACAGTTTTGAAACAGCAACTTTAAAGTTTTACAATACTTTTACAATACAGTTTTACAACTCGGTTTTACAATAGAGTTTTACAGTAGCAACCCTAAACCTTCACAACACGTGTATTTACACCACATATTTTTCCAACACAATTTTTTACCACACAGTCTTTCCAACACTTTTTTTACACCACAGTTTTACAACAGCAACTTCAAAGATTTACAATAGGTTTACAATATAGTTTTACAGTAGCAGCCCTAAAGTTTCACGTTTTTTTACAACACGTTTTTTACAACACAGTTTTACACAACACAGTTTTCAAACAGCAAATTTAAAGTTTTACAATAATTTACAATATTTTTACAGTAGCAACCCTAAAGCTTCACAACACATGTTTTACCACACAGCTTTACAACAGCAACTTCAAAGCTTTACAACAGTCTCACAATACAGTTTTAGAGTAGCAACCCTAAACCTTCACAACACGTTTTTTTACAACACGTTTTTTACAACACAGTTTTTTACAACACGGTTTTACGAGAGCAACTTCAATGTTTTACAATTGTTTTACAATACAGTTTTACAACGTGGGTTTACAACATGGTTTTACAGTAGCAACCCTAAAGCTTCACAACACAGCTTTACACAACACAGCTTTACACAACACAGCTTTACAACAGCAACTCCAAAGTTTTACAATAGTTTTACAATACAGTTTTACAACTCGGTTTTACAGTAGCAACCCTAAAGTTTTACAATACCATTTTACAATACAGTTTTAAGGTAGCAACCCTAAAGCTTCACAACACGTTTTTTTACAACACAGTTTTCCACAACACAGTTTTCAAACAGCAACTTTAAAGTTTTACAGTACATTTACAATACAGTTTTACAGTAGCAACCCTAAAGCTTCACAACACGTTTTATACCACACAGTTTTTTCAACACGTTTTATACCACACAGTTTTTCACAACACTGTTTTACAACAGCAACTTTAAAGTTTTACAATACTTTTACAATACAGTTTTACAGTAGCAACCCTAAAGCTTCACAACATGTGGTTTTATACCACGTGTTTTAAAAACACAGTTTTTTACCACACAGTTTTTTGCAACAGGTTTTTTGACAACGCGCTTTTTGCAACAGGTTTTTTGACAACGCGCTTTTTGCAACAGGTTTTTTGACAACGCGCTTTTTGCAACAGGTTTTTTGACAACGCGCTTTTTGCAACAGGTTTTTTGACAACGCGCTTTTTGCAACAGGTTTTTTGACAACGCGCTTTTTGCAACAGGTTTTTTGACAACGCGCTTTTTGCAACAGGTTTTTTGACAACGCGCTTTTTGCAACAGGTTTTTTGACAACGCGCTTTTTGCAACAGGTTTTTTGACAACGCGCTTTTTGCAACAGGTTTTTTGACAACGCGCTTTTTGCAACAGGTTTTTTGACAACGCGCTTTTTGCAACAGGTTTTTTGACAACGCGCTTTTTGCAACAGGTTTTTTGACAACGCGCTTTTTGCAACAGGTTTTTTGACAACGCGCTTTTTGCAACAGGTTTTTTGACAACGCGCTTTTTGCAACAGGTTTTTTGACAACGCGCTTTTTGCAACAGGTTTTTTGACAACGCGCTTTTTGCAACAGGTTTTTTGACAACGCGCTTTTTGCAACAGGTTTTTTGACAACGCGCTTTTTGCAACAGGTTTTTTGACAACGCGCTTTTTGCAACAGGTTTTTTGACAACGCGCTTTTTGCAACAGGTTTTTTGACAACGCGCTTTTTGCAACAGGTTTTTTGACAACACTTTTTTGCAAGACGTTTTTTGACAACACTTTTTTTGCAAGACGTTTTTTAAAAGACGTTTTTTGCAACAAGTTTTTTGACAACACAGTTTTACAACAGGTTTTTTGACAACACTTTTTTGCAAGACGTTTTTTTACAACATGTTTTTTGCAAGACGTTTTTTAAAAGACGTTTTTTGCAACAAGTTTTTTTACAACACAGTTTTACAACAGCAACTTCAAAGTTTTACAATAGGTTTACAATACAGTTTTAGAGTAGCAGCCCTAAGGTTTCACGTTTTTTTACAACACAAATTTTTTACCATACGTTTTTCACAACACGGTTTTTTCAACACGGTTTTTTACAACCTGGTTATTTACAGCACGGTTTTTTACAACCTGGTTATTTACAGCACGGTTTTTTACAACCTAGTTATTTACAACACAGTTGTTTTACAACAGTTTTTTCACAACACATTTTTACACAACAGTTTTACGCAACAGTTTTAAAACAGCAACTTCAAAGTTTTACAATGGCTTTACAATACAGTTTTACAGTAGCAACTCTAAAATTTTACAATACCATTTTTCAATACATTTTTAGAATAGCAACCCTAAAGTTTCACAACACGTTTCTCCACAACACGTTTCTCCACAACACGTTATTTACAACACAGTTTTTTGCAACAGTTTTTTCGCAACACACTTTTTTACAATACAGTTTTTTTACTATACAGTTTTTTACAACATGTTTTTCTACAACACATTTTTCACAACACAGTTTGACAACAGCAACTTCAAGGTTTTACAATAGTTTTACAATACAGTTTTAAAACACGGTTTTACAATACAGTTTTACAGTAGCCACCCTAACATTTTACAATACCGCGTTTCAATACAGTTTTACAGTAGCAACTAAAGTTTTACAATACCGTTTTAAGGTAGCAACCCTACAGCTTCACAACGGCTTTTTTTTACAACACAGTTTTACAAAACACAGTTTTAAAACAGCAACTTTAACGTTTTACAAAACAGTTTTACAACTCGGATTTACAATACTGTTTTACAGTAGCTACCCTAAAGCTTCACTCCACATATTTTTACACCACGTGTTTTTAAAACACATTTATTTTACAACACAGTTATTTCCAACACGTTTTTTACCATACGATTTCTTTACAACTGCTTTTTTACAACAGCTTTTTACAACACGTTTTTTACAACACAGTTTTACAACAGCAACTCTAAAGTGTTACAATACCATTTCTCAATACAGTTTTAGTGTAGCAACCCTAAAGCTTCACAACACGTTTTTTTACACCACGTGTTTTTAAAACACATTTATTTTACAAAACAGGTTTTTCCAACGCCTCTTTTTCCAACACGTTTCTTTACAACATAATTATTTACAACTCAGTTTTACAACAGCAACTTCAATATTTTACAATACAGTTTTACAACACGGTTTTACAGCAGCAACCCTAAAGCTTCACAACACACTTTTACACAACACACTTTTACACAACACACTTTTACACAACACAGTTTTCAAACAGCAACTTTAAAATTTTACAATACTTTTACAATACAGTTTTACAACTTGGTTTTACAGTAGAGTTTTACAGTAGCAACCCTAAAGCTTCACAACACGTATATTTACACCACATGTTTTAAAAACACAGTTTTTTACCACACAGTTTTTCCAGCACAGTTTTTTACCACACAGTTTTTCAACACGTTTTTTACCACACAGTTTTTCCAACACGTTTTTTACACCACAGTTTGACAACAGCAACTTCAAAGTTTTACAATAGTCTTACAACACAATTTTACAACACAGTTTTACAATACAGTTTTACAGTAGCAACCCTAAAGTTTTACAATACGGTGTTTCAATACAGTTTTAGAGTAGCAACTGAAGTTTAACAATACCGTTTTACAATACGGTTTTAAGGTAGCAATCCTAAAGCTTCACAACACGTTTTTTTACAACACAGTTTTACACCACAACAGTTTTCAAACAGCAACTTTAAAGTTTTACAATACTTTTACAATACAGTTTTACAGTAGCAACCCTAAAGCTTCACAAAATGTGTTTTTACCCCACAGCTTTTTCAACACGTGTTTTTACCCCACAGCTTTTTCAACACGTGTTTTTACCCCACAGCTTTTTCAACACGTGTTTTTACCCCACAGCTTTTTCAACACGTGTTTTTACCCCACAGCTTTTTCAACACGTGTTTTTACCCCACAGCTTTTTCAACACGTGTTTTTACCCCACAGCTTTTTCAACACGTGTTTTTACCCCACAGCTTTTTCAACACGTGTTTTTACCCCACAGCTTTTTCAACACGTGTTTTACAACACAGCTTTACAACAGCAACTTCAAAGCTTTACAATAGTCTTACAGTACAGTTTTAGAGTAGCAACCCTAAACCTTCACAACACGTTTTTTTACAACACGTTTTTTACAACACGGTTTTTTACAACACGGTTTTACGACAGCAACTTCAACGTTTTACAATAGTTTTACAACGTGGTTTTACAACACGGTTTTACAGTAGCAACCCTAAACCTTCACAACGCGGTTTTACACCAGCAACTACAGAGTTTTACAATGCAGTTTTACAACACGGTTTTACAACTCAGCTTTACAATACCGTTTTACAATACCGTTTTAAGGTAGCAACCCTAAAGCTTCTCAACACGTTTCTTCACAACGCTGTTTCTTCAACACGTTTCTTCACAACGCTGTTTCTTCAACACGTTTCTTCACAACGCTGTTTCTTCAACACGTTTCTTCACAACGCTGTTTCTTCAACACGTTTCTTCACAACGCTGTTTCTTCAACACGTTTCTTCACAACGCTGTTTCTTCAACACGTTTCTTCACAACGCTGTTTCTTCAACACGTTTCTTCACAACGCTGTTTCTTCACAACACAATTATTTACAACTCAGTTTTACAACAGCAACTCCAATGTTTTACAATACTTTTACAATACAGTTTTACAACTCGGTTTTACAATACAGTTTTAGAGTAGCTACCATAAAGCTTCACAACACTTGTTTTTACACCACGTGTTTTTAAAACACAGTTATTTACGACGCAGGTTTTTTGTCAACACGTTTTCCACGACGCAGGTTTTTTGTCAACACGTTTTCCACGACGCAGGTTTTTTGTCAACACGTTTTCCACGACGCAGGTTTTTTGTCAACACGTTTTCCACGACGCAGGTTTTTTGTCAACACGTTTTCCACGACGCAGGTTTTTTGTCAACACGTTTTCCACGACGCAGGTTTTTTGTCAACACGTTTTCCACGACGCAGGTTTTTTGTCAACACGTTTTCCACGACGCAGGTTTTTTGTCAACACGTTTTCCACGACGCAGGTTTTTTGTCAACACGTTTTCCACGACGCAGGTTTTTTGTCAACACGTTTTCCACGACGCAGGTTTTTTGTCAACACGTTTTCCACGACGCAGGTTTTTTGTCAACACGTTTTCCACGACGCAGGTTTTTTGTCAACACGTTTTCCACGACGCAGGTTTTTTGTCAACACGTTTTCCACGACGCAGGTTTTTTGTCAACACGTTTTCCACGACGCAGGTTTTTTGTCAACACGTTTTCCACGACGCAGGTTTTTTGTCAACACGTTTTCCACGACGCAGGTTTTTTGTCAACACGTTTTCCACGACGCAGGTTTTTTGTCAACACGTTTTCCACGACGCAGGTTTTTTGTCAACACGTTTTCCACGACGCAGGTTTTTTGTCAACACGTTTTCCACGACGCAGGTTTTTTGTCAACACGTTTTCCACGACGCAGGTTTTTTGTCAACACGTTTTCCACGACGCAGGTTTTTTGTCAACACGTTTTCCACGACGCAGGTTTTTTGTCAACACGTTTTCCACGACGCAGTTTTTTACAACGCAGTTTTACAAGAGCAACTTCAAGGTTTTACAATAGGTTTGCAACACGGTTTTACAATACTGTTTTACAGTAGCTACCCTAAAGCTTCACAACGCAGTTGGTTGTTGTTTCCAACGCGGTTTTCTACAACGCGGTTTTGCAACAGCAACTTCAAGGTTTTACAATAGGTTTGCAACACGGTTTTACAATACTGTTTTACAGTAGCTACCCTAAAGCTTCACAACGCAGTTGGTTGTTGTTTCCAACGCGGTTTTTCTGCAACGCGGTTTTTCTGCAACGCGGTTTTAGAGTAGCAACTAAAGTTTTACAATACCGTGTTTCAATACAGTTTTAGAGTAGCAACTAAAGTTTTACAATACCGTGTTTCAATACAGTTTTACAGTAGCAACCCTAAAGCTTCACAACACGTTTTTTTACAACACAGTTTTACACAACAACAGTTTTCAAACAGCAACTTTAAAGTTTTACAACACTTTTACAATACAGTTTTACAGTAGCAACCCTAAAGCTTCACAACACGTTTTTTTACAACACAGTTTTACACAACGCAGTTTTCAAACAGCAACTTTAATGTTTTACAATAGTTTTACAATACAGTTTTACAACTCGGTTTTACAATACAGTTTTACAGTAGCAACCCTAAAGTTTCACAATACCGTGTTTCAATACAGTTTTAGAGTACCTACCATAAAGCTTCACAACACTTGTTTTTACACCACGTTTTTAAAACAAAGTTATTTACAGCACCATTTTGTCAACACGTTCTTTCCACAACGCGCGGTTCTTTCCACAGCGCGCGGTTCTTTTTTTACAGCGCGCCGTTCTTTCCACAACGCGCCGTTCTTTCCACAACGCGCCGTTCTTTCCACCACGTCGTTTTTACAACGCGCCGTTCTTTCCAACACGTCGTTTTTACAACGCGCGGTTCTTTCCACAACGCGCCGTTCTTTCCACAGCGCGCCGTTCTTTCCACAGCGCGCCGTTCTTTCCACAGCGCGCCGTTCTTTCCACAGCGCGCCGTTCTTTCCACAGCGCGCCGTTCTTTCCACAGCGCGCCGTTCTTTCCACAGCGCGCCGTTCTTTCCACAGCGCGCCGTTCTTTCCACAGCGCGCCGTTCTTTCCACAGCGCGCCGTTCTTTCCACAGCGCGCCGTTCTTTCCACAGCGCGCCGTTCTTTCCACAGCGCGCCGTTCTTTCCACAGCGCGCCGTTCTTTCCACAGCGCGCCGTTCTTTCCACAGCGCGCCGTTCTTTCCACAGCGCGCCGTTCTTTCCACAGCGCGCCGTTCTTTCCACAGCGCGCCGTTCTTTCCACAGCGCGCCGTTCTTTCCACAGCGCGCCGTTCTTTCCACAGCGCGCCGTTCTTTCCACAGCGCGCCGTTCTTTCCACAGCGCGCCGTTCTTTCCACAGCGCGCCGTTCTTTCCACAGCGCGCCGTTCTTTTTACAACGCAGTTATTTCCAACACATTGTTTTTACAACAGCAACTTCAAAGTTTTACAATAGTTTTACAATTCAGTTTTACAGTAGCACCCCTAAACCTTCACAACACGGTTTTTTACAACACGGTTTTACAACAGCAACTTCAAAGTTTTATAATGGTTTTCGCTACACGGGTTTTAGAGTAGCAACCCTGAAGTTTTACAATAGCTTTACACAACAACAACTCAGCTTTACACAACAACAACTCAGCTTTACAGTAGCAACCCTAAAGCTTCACAACACATTCCTCTACAACACACACGTTCCTCTACAACACGAACTACTTTCCCAACCCCCCACTTAATGACACATACCCCAGTGTTATGCTTACCCGCTCGTTCCAGAGTCAGAACCTACGACCATCATCACTCATGGTACCTGAGATAGCAAGACACACAAAATTAGCATAGCACTCGTGAGAAGTCACCAGCCCCATACTCTTCCTCCCTAATCCACAGCTCACCTCAAACGCTCATCCAATTCCAAAGGTGGCCCGCACAGCGCGTCCAAAACAAAAGGGAAAAGCTTAAACCAAACTGCCCCATCATACTTCGATATACAACACCAACCCAGCCCACAACCACCTCACCTTCTCAGACTGCTCATCGGCCTGCGGCTTCGCCCCTCCGAGGCTGCGTGCGCCACCTGCAAAAACCAAAGCAGAAGACGCATGCCGAGACATCGCCCGAAACCTCAGCCCGCCCGCACCGATTCCCAACTCCCTCTCCTTTACCTTGGCCGCTCAACCACCCCACCTCTGCCATCGACAGCTTGCCACGTTGAAGCCTCCATACCACCTGCAAAAAACAAATAACAAGGGATGCTGCCAAATTCACCAACAATACACCACCTCCAAAGGAACCATTGCTTCAACCCAGTAGTCACGGCTCAACTTGCCAAGTCACCTCCGATGCCGATAGCCCGCTCCACTCATTCCTTCGCACCTTCAAAATATAAAAGTAGTAAAAACCCTATCACCTAATCATAGAGCCACCGGCCACATCTTCCCTCTGACTCCACTCACAGACCCACCTCCTTACGGTGCTCCGCTGCCTTTCCCCGTCGCTCTCTGGCACGCATCTTGTCCCTCCGCACCTAAAAAAAAAAAAACCATATTGAACAAGTCACCTGGATGCAGAGCAAGAGCTTAACAACTCCAGAGGTCTTGATTCCATCTACAAAGACCATCTGGAGTCCAACTACAGCCTGCTATTTAAAAAGAAAACAAAACAAAAAAAACCCAAAAACACGCCAACCAAAAAAAAACCAGGGCAAAACTTTAAGCCCATCACGTGCAAGACTTAACACCTTAGAGATTCAAATCCGCTTCACTACCCCTCAACAACCCCTGCCACACGGCTCCAATCGTCTCTGTGAAACACTATCGGCACAGCTGTCCACACAGCCCGCCGACGCCTACTTGAGCTGAGATGACTGTACGACCCTCGCCTAAACAGTCTAGGCACATCGTTTCACCCAGACTCTTATCGCTGTTCCACCTACCCCTGACTCTACATCCCCGGGCAGAGCAGCTCCAAGCCAAACACACCCATGCGCAGAACCTCGCCACGTGGAACGCTACCAACGAGGCGATTCAAAGAGAGAAAAAACTCTCAGCAAAAAGAACGACCCCCGGACGGGAGGTGCCGTCAGGCAAGACGACCTACGGGGCCGCCACCGTGAGGCCAGGAGGCTCTACGGCAGACCCCGAGGAGAGGAGTCGAACGTAACACCCCATTACAAGACGACACTGTCAAAACCCAGATGACGGATGTGCCAGAAGCCTGGCGTCAAGACCTAAGGACGTCAGGATGCGGGGAAGAAGTCCCAGTCCGAGAAAATGAATGGCTAGAGAGTGGGGCTGCCAACGCAGCCCAGAAGAACGCCACAAAAGAGGACCGACCGGAACCCGCCGAGACCGATCCACGCTTTAGAGCTCCGAACGCAAGAAAAGAAGCACCCAATTAGCACCAGGCCGATGAGTACGGGCATTCGAGACCCTAGGGACGGCGCCCGAAGCGCATGCCACGCTCCTCCGGCGCAAAGCGCGACGAGGACATCGAGACCTGAGGAAGGTCGAAGGCACAGAAGACAGACTACGCAAACTACACACCACTGCAGACACAGGCTGGACCTGCCCTGCCCGGCACACGCAGGTCTCGTGCTGAAAAGCAACCCGCTCCCTTTGCCTGCCTAAAGGGGACTGCTTTGGGACAGCCCTCTCTCCTGCTCTAACTTTAAAACCCCTCCCTGCAATTCCCAGCTTCGTCCCTTCCTCCCAGCCTCTCCCCAGCCCTGGTCCCTCAACGTAGCTTTCAGAGGGCCGAGGGGCTGAGTCCATCCTCCACAAAAACCACACAGGCTAACTGGGATGTTCCTCAAGGTGACGCATTGGTCTTCAACGTCTGCAATAGAACAAGCACAGAAAAAAAATAAACCAGAAAAGGGAGTAAGCATCCCGCCAGCCAATGCCAACTACTTCCCCAACTCCCCCCTCCTCACAAGCGCCACCGTGTTCACTTCCCTGCTCATTCCAGAATCAGACCCTGCAGCCATCGTCACTCGTGGTACCTAAGGTACCAAGACACACCAAATTAGCATGGCACTCGTGAGAAGTCATCGGCCCCACGCTCCTCCTCGCTAATCCACAGCTCTCCTCAAACGCTCATCCAATTCAAAGATAGCCCACACAGCGCCTCCAAAACAGAAGGTAAATGCTTAACCGAGCAGCCGCATAATACTTTGCTGTTCAACACTGACCCGACCGACAACTGCCTCACCTTCTCGGACCGCTCACTGGCATGCAGCTTTGCAGGAGACCTTATAGCAGACTTCGTGGTATGTAAAGGGTGCCTATAAGAAACCTGCAGAGGCTCTTTTTACAAGGGTGTACAGCAATAGGACAAGGTGGTAACAACTTTAGTCCTTAAGAGGGTACATTTAGTTTAGGTGTTAGGAAGAAGTTTCTCACTATGGGTGGCAAGGCACTGGAACGGGTTGCCCAGAGAACCTGCGGATGCACCCTCCCTGGAAGCATTCGAGACCAGGTCAGATGGGGCTTTGAGCAACCTGGTCTTGCGGAAGGTGTCCCTACCCATTGCTGGGGGGGTTGAAACCAGAGGATCTTTATGGTCCCTTCCAACCCAAACCATTCTATGACATCCAAATTCAACTGCAAAACTCATCTGAGAAAGGCTGGTGAACCCTCCTCCCTTTCCCCATCAGTCCCAAAACTTTAGAAACCCCTTTTCTTCTTCTCAACTGTCAGGAAAGCAACCCCACTGCTTCCTGACACCTCCTGCCCTCCATTTGCACCCCTGAACCCCCTTCAGTGGCTACTCCTCAGGAGCCGCTCTTCTGAGCCACATCCCAAGTTCTGGGGGCACCTCCTAACCTACAACTTCCCAGAGACTCTGAGCTCTGCCACACGTCCACAAAATAAAGTTAAGTCCTAAGGCTTATAATCCACGAGGGGCCTGCCACAAGCTGCAAAGGTTCTAGGGACAACATGGCATTCTGTGGGCAATGAGGAAAGGTGACGAGGCATCCCAGGGCCTGAAAGGCACTGTGCCTCCTGGCCCTTCTGCTTTCTTCAGAAATACTAAAACTCCATACACAGATGCATATAAGACGCTCACCCTAACCCCTGCTAAACAATGTCACCATCGGTCCTGTTAAGAGAGATATCAGCAACTTACACAGCATACAGCAGAACTGGTGAAAAAAACAAGGTTCCGTTTTCAATAAAGTTGGGAATTCCAGGAAAACACAATGCATGAAGAATTAAAAAAAAAAAAAAAGCATACTATTAAACCCTCTTTCTACCCCTGAACACTCAAAACAAAATTACTGACCTGAAAAAAAGAGAGGAAAAAAAAAGCTGCATACAAGTGTTACTTTCTACTACACATGCTGCTGAACCTTGACTGGTCCTGAAGCTCTTACCTCAGGCAGACACCTCTTCCCAAAGGGCTGAGCCAGCTCAAAAGCTGCAAAGGACTCAAGGAAGAGCTGAGCACCAACACCAGAGAAACCCAGGAGCACAATGAACTCCCTCAGCAGAGGCTGTGGCTCAAATACCCTGACCCTCCGCCCACCACCCTTAGCACAATCACCTGGGAAAGGGGAAGGGCAAACCACCAGAGGTTATGAAGTCAGCTGGAGGAGCAGCAGCACTGTTCTCACCTGCCTTAAATTTACAGCAAGCAAAGCCCTGAACAGAGAAAGTAACCCCTGCAGGAAATGACACTACTTGCTCCTGTACTACAGCTACACCTATTGCATCAGCAATGTGACCGGGTAGAGAATTAAACTTAATTTTTCTGGGGTGTAGATAGAAAACAATAGATGTCCTTCTAAACTATGTAAGAAACTAGCTCATTAAATGCAATGACAATGTTGTTATCAAAATTGATGTGCTTTAGTTTCCTATAAAAAAGCCAAAACACTCTGGGGTTATGCTTCATTTCTAGCAAGACTGTGCATACCACCTAACTTCTACCAGAACTACCTTCTGGATAGGGATGAATCAAAAAGCAGAATTAGATCCCTTAAGAATTCCATCTCCAAAATATCTCTGGTTGCAAAATAAATTATTTACTGTGAATAGCCAATGATTCAGAGTCCCCCTGAGCGTGTCTCCAACTGACTCCCTTAACAGAGGTACAAGAGTCCCAAAGTGCAAAAGACACCAAAAAAACATGGAAATACACGGGGGGGACCAGGCAGCAGCCATGCCCCAAAGGGACAGGCTGGGGGGGTGGGGCAACAACGCCCCCTGCAGTCATGCAGCAAAGGGTCGGCAGCAGCCACACCCCCCGCAGTTTACGTGGGGACAGCAGCCACAAATGACACCGAGAAAACATGGAACTTCAGGGATACACGGTGGGTGGGGGGAAGGGGGTGACGCCCCCACCAATCGGCATGGGAAAAAACTCGCATGGAAGGTGGGTTAGATGGATAGTTTGGGGTGGAAAGATATGTGCGCAAGAACATGCACAGGCTGGGGGGGGCATGCATGAGGTTTACCTTCACCAGGGGCTCCACCCACGTAATCCACAGTAGGTAAACTCGTCTGGGATAATCTGCAACAGCAATTCCACTCTGGGTTCTTGACCCAACGCCAGATAATCCACACTGCCTGCCCCATGGAGGGGGTGCTTCCCACAGGATGGGGCATCTGCTGAGCATCACCACACCCTTACGACAACACATCTGAAAAATTAAAATCACAAATTGTATTTCAGCATATTAAAAAAATAACACCAAATGAGTAGAAGAATTCCAGCAAAGGGAGAGGCTAGCAGGTGCCCTAATTAGGACTCGAGCTAAACAGGTCAGCTCACAATACGACACATCCTTTAGAAGGTAGACTGATGAAAACTGGTTTGCTGCTAGATAACTGTATAAGTGAGATTTGATAAATGATCATATATTAACATTATGGTTGAAACAGTAGACAACGGGTAGCTGGGGACATAATTACAAAAGTGTAGTCAAGTGATTAACTAGTAATTATTCATAAGTTTTGCAGTTCTTTGCTCTTATGACTAGATGGTCCTGTACACTAGATGAGAACAATGCTGAAACTGACCACATGTGATTGAAACTGCATTAAGCTTCAAGATCAAAGAACAAGGACAAGAATAAAGACTTCAAGGACAGCCAACAGGAACTTCAAATGGGTCGGTGGTCGTAAAAGCAGCCCTTTGCCTCAAATGGATCCTTCATTGCGTATGATAGGATGTAGGCAGTACTAAGATAATCAGTTGCAATCATTTTTATGTATATGTATACTAATCTGATTAATATGCAATTAGTTATTCTATATAACCTGTTTGTGCTAAAGCTGTGGTATGCACACTAGGTGGAAATATCCCCTGTGCATCCAGCGCTGCAATGAAGAATGCCTGCTTTCTAAAACTCCAAAACAAGTCTTAGAGAGTTTCTTTGACCGGCTTTTCAGTATCAGAGAGGTGCAATTGCAACAAAATGAGTCCAAAGGGGGCTTACAGAGCTAAAAGTGTGCTGCAGGGAAAATCTAAGACCTCGGGAGACATTGTGACAGTAGCAGAGGGCTTCTGAGAGGGACAGGCAAAAGAAGGCTCGAGGCCATGATGAAGAAGTCCGGAAGGGATTTGAATAGACTACAGATGTCCTCAGGGGACTAGGGACTGAACAGAGGTATGCTAGCTAGCATAGAGGACAACATGAGCATTCTGGAGATGAAAGATGGCATCAGGAAAGGTTCTCAGGGAGGGAGAAGGGTGCAAAGTGCACAACAGAGCCAAAAGAGGGCTGTGGGGCACAAGGATGGCCTCAGGAGGCATGATGATGGGAGAAGAAGGGTGCTGAGAGTGAAAGACAGAAGGCAGCTGTGGGACACAATGCAAAACTCAAGAAGGTGTCCCAGCAATGTACAGATGTCCTCAGGGGATGAGCGACAGAATGGAGACATCCAAGATGGCAGTGAATAAGGTAAGAGTGCTCTGGGGCACAATGAAAGCCTCAGGAAGAATTGTCTCTGAATACGAAAGAAACAAAGCCTGCTACAGAACTCAAGGATAGCGATGGAACAGAAGGATGCTCGCAGGAAGCATTGTGACAGAAATAGAGGGGTGCTGAGGTAGACAGAGACACAGAAGAAGGCTCGAGGGCACAAAGATACTCGGGAGGAGATTTGAACACGGTACAGGTATCATGAGGGAGACTGACCCACTGGAGGCAAGCGAGATGGAAGAGAGGACAAAAAGACTGCTCTGAGGAAGAGGCAACGTTCTGACAAACCAAGGGGGGTGCAAATTACACCCCAGAGACAAAAGCATGCCGAGGAGACCCTCTAAAGCCTGAGGATGAACCAAGAAAAGAGCCCCCCAAAAAATAAAAGTAGACATAGAAAGAAAATTTAAAAAAAATAAAAGGGTACAAGGCACAGGAGAAAAATTTAAAAATAGGGACAGAAAACTACATAAAAGTAGACATAGAAAAGAAATTCAAGAAGGAAGGCATTAAAGGAGGAAAAAAATTTAAAAATAGGGACAACAAACTAAGTAAATGGAGACATAAAGAAAATTCTAAAATTGACAACCTACCCAACTGTTGTGGTTTAACCCCAGCCAGCAACTAAGCAGCCGCTCGCTCACTCCCACCACCACCCAGTGGGTTAGGGGAGAGAATCGAGGGGAAAAAAAAAAAAAGTAAAACTTGTGGGTTGATATAAAGACAGTTTAATAGGACAGAAATGAAGATAATAATAAAATAATTGGAGATAATAATATACAAAACATAATACTTGGAGATAATATACAAAACAAGTGATGTGCAATGCAATTGCTCACCGCTCACCTACCGATGCCCAGTTAGTTCCCAAGCAGCGATCCGGGGCCCCTGCTCCCCACCCCCAGCCAACTCCCCCCACTTTATATACTGTGCATGACATCATAAGGTACGGAATATCCCTTTGGCCAGTTTAGGTCAGCTGTCCTGGCTGTGTCCCCTCCCAACTTCTTGTGCCCCTCCATCCTTCTTGCTGGCTGGGCATGAGAAGCTGAAAAATACTTGACTTGTTTTAAATACTACTTAGCAACAACTGAAAACACCAGTGTGTTATTGTCGTGGTTTCAGCCCAGCCGGTAACAAAGGACCACGCAGCCGCTCGCTCACTCCTCCCGCCCCCTCCGGTGGGATAGGGAGGAGACGGAGGAGAGAAAAGAAAAAAAAACTGGAACCTCGAGGGCTGAGATAAGGGCAGTTTACTGGGACAAACAACAACGGTACTAATGAAAGAATATACAACAAGTGTGATGCACAGTGCAACTGCTCACCACCAGGAACACGACGCTCTACCACCTCCCCCACCGAAAGTCCAGAGCGCTCCCCCCAGCCCGCTCCCCATTTATATACCAAGCATGATGTCACATGGTATGGAATAGCTCCTTGGCTAGTGCAGGTCAGCTGCCCCGGCTATGCCCCCCCACCTCCCAGGTTCCTGTAAAAATTAACTCTATCCCAGCTGAACCCAGGACAGTTATCAACATTCTTCTCAAAATAAATCCAAACCATAACACTATACCAGCTACTAGAAAGAAAATTAACTCTGTCCCAGCCAAAATCAGGACACCAACAGACAAGAAAGAATTAAAAAGTAGGGACAGGAGGTAGATAAAAGCAGATGTAGAGAAAAAAAAAATTAAAGCGCAACAAGATTAAGAAAATAAAGGAAAAAAAAAATGGGAACATCAAACTAAAACAAAATTTTAAAAGTGACAGCATTTTTAAATTACACAGCACAGACTAGAATAAAATATAAAGACAGTGACCTGGATAAAAGTAGATAAAAAAATAAAAGCAACAGGACACAGGAAATAAAAAAATAGGGTTAGACATCTTGATAAAAGTAGACATAGAAAATTTTAAAAGTCATAACATAGAGAACAGATAGGAAAAAAGGAAACAATAGAGACAGAAAAATACATAAAAGTGAACAAAGAAACAAAATTCAAAAGTGAAGGCATTAAGAGAGGAAAAAATTTTAAAATAGCAAAACCCCCTAAATAGACGGTGTGAGAGGCTGAAAGAGTTAATGTCTCAAACATCATGGTGGGGCAAGTTCTGCTTAACAACAAACTCTGCATAGCAAGGAACCACAGGTGAAAAGAAGTGGATCAGCACCCATCAGCAACAGGAGGGGAAGGGCATGCCAGAGGGTGCACAGCTCCCTGTTCCGATAATGCTGTTCTGATACGCTGAGCAGGACAGCTCACCATGCATGACAAAAGATCACATCTGCAGGGAAGGGGAAGTTACCCCCCAAACGACCCCCAAGTCCCAAAGGCTCACACACCACTCACTCATGACACCTAATTAACCTAACAAGTTTGAGTGCCTGCCCAAAGGAGGGGCAAGGACAATAAAAGGACACAAACTGAAGCCCCAGGTGTGCAAGTCCAGCAGGACTGGACCCCTCAGTTGACTGAACCAATGCTGCACCCAGGACTGGTGAAATCTTTCTCTTCTCTCTCTGTCTTGTTTCTCTCTTTCTTTTTCCTTTTCTATAATCCCTACCTATTATCCCTGTAAACATAAACCGTTGACCAAGTCTGGGACTAGGAGTGAATCCAGCTGCCCCAGGCTCCTCTGTGAGAAGGAGTCTAGAAAGCAAAGGGGTCTGCTCTGAACCTCGTGACTCGACCGGAGGGCTCTCCTTCTTGTCTTCCCTGAACTGATCCCAAAATAAGCAAGGCCTGTAGTATGTGTTTGGTGATGTAGGGTTAGCACAGGTTAGACAGTTTACTGATGTAGTTTCATGCCAATTTTTGTGGTGAGCGAATAAAGTTGAGTTTTGTGAGTTAAAGGATCCCTAGTGTCGTTTCACTTTAATCCTGACCTGGGAATCAGCAAACCTGAGTTGTCATCCTGAGAAAGTGAGATGTGACAGACGAAGGCATAGAAAGAAAATTTTAAAAGCAACTGGGTATGGGACATACTAGAATGGATTAAAAAATAAAGACAGCAAACTGGCTAAAAATAGACAAGGAAAGAAAATTTAAAAGAGATGGGGTACAGGACAGACAGGAAAATTTAAAAAACGGGAGTGACATCTTGATAAAAGTAGACATAGAACGGAAATTTTAAAAGTGACAAGATACAGTAAACAGGAAAAAATTAAAAATAGGGACAGAAAACAAGATAAAAGTACACCTAGAAAAAAAGATTTGAAAAGTAAAAGAATTATGAGAGAAAAAATTGAAAAATAGGGACAGTGAACTACATAAAAGTAGACATAGAAAATTTTAAAAGCATTGCAGTTCATGACAGACAGGAAAGAAAAAATAGAAACAGTTACTGGATAAAAGAAGACATAGAAAGACCATTTTAAAAGCACAGCATTAAGGAATTAAAGGGAAAAAATAGGGACAGCAAACTAAAACAGAGACAGAAAATTTTAAAAGCAATGGAGTCTAAGACAAAGGAAAAAATTTTAAAATATTGATAGGCTGAAAAAGAGAGAGATACATAGAAAGTAAAAGTGATGCGGTATAGGACAGACAGGAAAGAATTAAAAACCAGTAATATGCAGCATCATAAAAGTAGACATAGAAGGAAAATTTAAAAAGTGATGGGGTACAGGACAGGAAAGAATTAAAAAATAGGGACAGAACTGGTTAACAGAGATAGAAAATTTTAAAAAGTGATGGGAATAAGGAAAAATGGAAAAGAATGAAAAATAGGGACAGCGAACTAAAGAAATAAAGATGTAGAACCAAAATCTAAAAAGCAACAGGCTACAGGACAGACAAGAAAGTATTAAACAATAGTGACAGCACACTAAATAGAGAAATAGAAAGGAAATGTAAAAGTGATGGAGTGCAAGACAGCAGAAAAATTAAAAAACAAAGTGAACTGGATAAAAGGTGACACAGAAAGAAAATTTTAACAGTGACAGCATTGAAGAAAGGCTAGGAAAAAAAATAAAAAATAAGGATAGGGTGAATAATAGAGAGACACAGAGAAAGAAAATGTAAGAAGTGACAGGGTACACGACAGCCAGGAAAGAATCAAAAAGCTGTGATACACTGCTTGATAAAAGTAGACATAGAAGGAAAATTTAAAAAATTACGGCATACAGGACAGGAAAGATATTTAAAAACAGGGAGAGAAAAATAGATAAATAGAGATATGGAAAGAAAATTTTTAAAACAATGAGGTGCAAGACAGAGATGAAAAAACTAAAAATATATAGACAGTGAACTGTATAAAACTAGCCATAGAAAGAAAATTTAAAAAGCAACTGCTTACAGGACATACAGGAAAGAATTAAAATATAGGGACAGCAAACAAACAGACACAGAAAGAAAATGTTAAAAGTGAGATGGTACAGGACAGAGGATAAAATTAAAAAACAAAGACAGTGAATAGGTTAAAGTAGGCATAGAAAGCAAATTGGAAACATGACAGGTGTCATGGTTTAACCCCAGCTGGCAACTAAGCACCACCCAGCCGCTTGCTCGCTGCCCCCCTGCAGTGGGATGGGGGAGAAAAACCAGAAAAAAAGTAAAACTCACAGGTTGAGATAAAGCCAGTTTAATAGGTAAAGCAGAAGCCACGCGCACAAGCAAAGCAAGACAAGGAATTCATTCCTTGAAGCGTCCCGTCAGCAGGCGGGTGTTCAGCCATCTCCAGGAAAGCAGGGCTCCATCATGCGTAACGGTTATGCGGGAAGACAAATGCCATCGCTCTGAATGTCCCCCCTTCCTTCTCCTTCCCCCAGCTTTATATGCTGAGCATGACATCGTATGGTCTGGAACAGCCCTCGGGTCAGTTGGGGTCAGCTGTCCCAGCTGTGTCCCCTCCCAGCTCCTTGTTCAGCCCCAGCCTGCTCACTGGTGGGGCAGGGTGGGAAGCAGAACAGCCCTTGACTCTGAGCAAGCACTGCTCAGCAATAACAAAAACATCCCTGTGTTATCAACACTGTTTTCAGCACAACTCCAAAACGTAGCCCCATACTAGCTACTGGGAGGAAAATCAACTCTACCCCAGCCCAAACCAGCACAACAGGGTACATGACAGAGACAAAAGAATTAAAAAATAGGGACAGCTAACTAAACAAACAGACATAGGAAGAAAATTTAAAAGGTGATGGGCTACATGACAGACAGGAATAACTTAAAGACAGTGAATAGGTTAAAGTAGACATAGAAAGAAAAAGTAAAAAGCAACGGGGTACACAATAGTGAGGAAAGAATTAAAAAAGTGATACACAGCTCGATAGAAGTAGACATAGAAGGAAAATTTAAGAAGTGATTGGGTACAGGACAGAAAAAAATTTTAAAAATAGCCACAGTGAACTAAAACTGAGAAATATAAAGGAAATTTAAAAGTATCACAGGGGCACAGGACAGAGAGATAAAAAATAAAGACAGTAAACTGGATAAAAGTAGACATAGAAAGCAAATTTTCAAAGCAACAGGGTACACAACAGACAGGAAATAATTAAAAAATAGCAATAGGCAGCTTCATAAATGTAGATGTAGCATCGTGGTTTAACCCTGGCTGGCAACTAAGTACCATACAGCTGCTCACTTACTCCCTTCTACAGTGGGATAGGGGGAGAATCAGGAGGGTAAATGTGAGAAACTCATGGGTTGATATAAAAAGTTTAATAATTGAAAAGACTTTTTTAAAGTTGTAACAGAAAAAAAAAACCAGCAAATGAAAACATTTGCTTACCACCAACTGACCGATGCCCAGCCAGTCTCAAGCAACTGGGTACAGGACAAAGAGGGAAGAATTAAAATATAGGGTCAGGGAGACAGAGAGGGGAAAACATAGAAATTAAATTTTAAAAGTAATGGGGTACAAGGCGGTGCAGAAAAAATAAAAAACAGGGAGAAGCAGCTGGTTAGAGAGAGGCATATTAAACATTTAAAAGGCAACAGGGTACTGGGCAGAGTTGACAGAAGAATAACAAGTTTTGAGGAGCCATGCACATAGGTGGGCAGGCAGAGAGGGAGACGGAGGAAGGGAGGCAGAGGTGGGCCAGGATGTAGAGGAGAGGATGTGCGACTCACCACAGCTCCAGGTGCCGGCAGGAGACCTTCACCGCCCCGACGTTTCTCTCTCTGCCTCTGCCCCTTCCTCCTCCCCAGTGCCGGCTGCCTGACCCTCACCCACTCGGCAGCACGCAGCGGACGCCTCAACGCTCCTCATCCACAAGGCTTCCTTGATACGTGGCAGCTCACGCATGTAGCCAACAGAGGCCAGGAACAGCTCAGAGGGATCCTTCCTTGCCACGGGGACTGGCCATTCCTTGCTGCAGGCACCTACCAGCCAGACCCCCTTGGACTCCCTCCTCAGCCAGTTCCCCTGCCCAGGCAGCCCCCTTTACAGCTGGAGCCCCTTCACACAGCAGGGCCAGCCCCATCCTCAACCTCACTGGCCACACCTGGGGCCATCCCAGCCCCAGCTGGAGCCCATCAGGAACAGGGGCCATTGCCAAAGCCCCACAGCATATTATCCCTGCCCCTGCACCTACCCACATCCAGGGACACAGAGGAGGCAGGAAAAATTTATTCATTAATGCATATAAGAAATCCTGGCAATGAGTTGGCTACAAGGCTCAGTGCCCAAAGGCAGCAGGATGGGGTGATAAAAGGGAAGAGTAAAGCAGGAGGAAGGACAGAGGGACACAGAGGTGCAAGACAGGGAGCCAGAAAATGGGATGCTGGGAACGAGAGAGGGACAAGAAGCAGGAAAACAGTGTAGAGAGAGAAGCGCAGAGAGACTGAGCAAAACAACAGGGATGGAGATGGAGAAATAAATAATAGAAGTGGGGGAGAGAAGGTGAAGGGACTGGCAGGACAACAAGATAAAGACAGGACAAGGGACAGGGAAACATTCTCAAGTGATACAGGAGAAGAAACAGCAAGAACTAGAAAACAGAAACAGGGAGCCAGGTAGAGAGAAAATTTTCAAAAAGCAACAGCATACGAGAAACATAGGCAAGAACTAACAAATAGGCACAGGGAGATAGAAAGAGGGAGACATAGAAAGAAAATCTAAGAAGTGACAGGGTACAGGACAGAGAAGGAAGAGTTAAGAACTAGAGACAGGGAGATGGATAGAAGGAAACATAGAAAATTTTGAAACCAACAGGGTACAAGAATCAAAAAGTAGGTACATGGAGCTGCATAGAGGGAGACATAAGAACAAAATTTGAAAAGCAACAGGGTACAAGAAACACAGGTGAGAAATTAAAATAAGGTCAGGGAGACAAAGAGAAGGAAAAGTAGCAAGAAAATTTAAAAAGCAACTGGGTTTAAGAAACATGCAAGAATTTAAATAAGGATGGAGAGGTAGAAAGTTTCAAAAGTGACGACATACAAGAAACATAGGCCAGATTTTAAAAATAGGGACAGGGAGCCTGAGAGAAGGAAACTGTGGTGGGTTGACCTTGACTGGCTGACGAGCGTCCACCAAGCCACTCTACCATTCCCCCTCCTCAACAAGACCAGAGGGTAGAAAATACAACAAAAAAGCTTGTGGGTCAAGATAAGGACAGAGCAATCACTCACCAATTACTGTCACAGGCAAAACAGACTCGACTTGGGGAAATTAATTTATTGTCAGTCAAAATCAGAGTACAATAATGAGAAATACGAACAAATCTGAAAAACACCTTCCCCCCACCCCTCTCTCTTTTTTTCCTGGGCTCATCTTCACTCCTGACTTCTCTACCTCCTCCTACCGAGCAGCACAGGGGGAGAAGGAGCGGGGGGTTACAGTCAGTTCATCACAAGTTGTCTCTGCTGCTCCTTCCTTCTTTGTGCTCTTCTTCTGTTCCAGTGTGGTGTCACTCCCATGGGGCTGCAGGTCCTGCCAGAAAACCTGCTCCAGTGTGGGCTCCTCTCCACAGCGTCACAGGCTCCTTCGGGTGAATCCGCCTGCTCTGGCGAGGGGTCCTCCATCGGCTGCAGGGTGCATATCTGCTCCGCCATGGACCTCCGTGGGCTGCAGGGGGACAGCCTGTGTCACCATGGTCTTCACTGCAGGCTGCAGGGGAATCTCTGCTTTAGGACCTGGATCACCACCTCCTTTTTCTTCTTCACTGACCTTGGTGTCTGCAGGACTGACAGCTTCTGCACAGCTTTTTTTTAGCCCTTCTTAAATATCACAGAGGTGCTACCAGCGTTGCTGGTTGGCTCAGCTTTGACCAGTAGCAGCTCCATCTTGGAGCTGGAACTGGCTGTGCCCAACATGGGGGCAAGTCCTGGTGTCTTCTCACAGAACCCACCCCTGCAGCCCCTATCCACTCCCCTGCCCCAGCTTGCCACACAAACTCACTACAACAGTGATCGGCTACTGGGCAGAGAGGGGGAATTGAAAAGTAAGGAAAGGGAGACAGAGAGAGACAGGGTGGGGAAATAGCAATGGGCTACAGGACAGAGAGGAGGAACTAATAAAAAGGAAGAGGGTACCAGACAGAGAGATGGATAAAAACAAATATTAGTGATGAGCCACAGGGCAAAAGGAAGAATTAAAAAACGGGACAGTGAGGTAGATGAGAGAGACTGAGAAATATCAAAAACACTGATGATCTAAAGGGGAGAGAGAGGGGAAATAAAGAATAGGGACAGGGAACAAGACAGAGAGAGAATAATAAAGACAAAAATGGGCTATGGGACAGTGAGGGAAGAAGTTAAAACATAGGGACAGGGACCTGGAACAAGAGAATCTAAGAAAGTAAAAGTGTATCCAGAATACAGGGCAGAGAAAGGAATTTAAAAATAGAGACACAGCATCAGACAGGTGAGAGCGGTGGGAATTGTGAAGGGCTAAAGGGCAGACAGGGAGGAATTAACAAGATTGGGATAAGAAGACAGACGGATAGATGGAGAAAGACAAAGTAGTGATGAGCTGCAAGGCAGAGACAGAGGATAAAAAAAAGAGGGATGGGACAGGTCAGAAGTGCAGAGAGAAAAAGAAAACAGAGGCAGAACAACAGAGAAAGAGGGGGACTTAGAGAACAAGAAAGGGAGAGGTACAGAAAAAAAAAACCAAAAAAATTAAAGCAGTGAGAGAAAGAGAAGGTGGGGGCAGGGAGAGACTGGGATGCAGAAGAGGGGTGACACAGCCCCAGGGGTCCAGGACTCACTGTACCTCCCGCTGTTGGAGCTGCTGGGAGAATTTGACAGTTCAGACATGTCTGTCTCTCTCTCCCTCTCCCTTCCTCCTCTGTAGCTGCACTCACTTGACTGTCATCCACCTAAGAGAATAGATTGGTGTCTTCCAGCTCTTACAATATGAGGCTTCCTAGAAACACAGCCTCACATGCACACACACTACATGCCTGTACCGTGGTTTTGGTTACGCATACAGACCCTGCTGTGCACACTGGTGATCGGACCTGCTGAGGACTACACTAGGAAGGATCCATCCTCACCTGGAGAGGCAGGCTATCTCCTGTCTGCAGCTAGTGGCTGGATCCTCTTTATTTTATTCTTCAGCAGCTTTACCTTTCTGTGGCCTCTCCAGCTTCAGCGTCAGCTTCTGCAGCTCCTGTCCACAGCCAGTAAGCGCTCCGCCTGTCCCTCTGCGCTCCCGCGCCGCAAGGAGAGGGAGGCCAGGCAGAGACAGCCCACGCAAGCCTGAGGCTGCTGCAGTCAACGGCATCCCCAGGGGACGAACGGACAACCGCACCCACAGCGTGGCCTCTGGGAGAGGGAAAGAGGCAGCAGTGACCGTTATTACCGCAGCTCGACCCTGGCCGGAGCCCCTCCTTCCGCAGGGGCTTCCGCAGACGCCGCTCGTTCCCCGCGCCGCTGCTAACGGCACCCCCGTTAAGGGAGACTCGAGACCACCGCAGGGCCAGCTTGCTGCCCTCGCGACAGGGCTCGGGGGCTGCCTGCGGCTACAGCGCAGGCTTCAGGGGAGGGGCTGGAGCTGGGGGCAGCCGCACGGGCCGAGCGGGGCCGGAGGAGCTCTGGCGACTCGGGCAGGCGCCCGCTGGCCGCGCCTGGGGGGTGCCCGCCTCCGTCCCCTCTTCCCTTCTACCGGCTCTCGGGGAACTCCCCGGCGCTGCCCTGGCCCGGCTCGCCTCCGGCGGACCGGCAGCCTGCCGCGGCGGCCGCTTCGCAGCTTCCCGTCCCGCCAGCCCCGGGCGGCCAGCGGGCAGGAGGCGCCCCCGCCCCCGCCGGAGGGGATCGCTCGCCTCACCCGCGGTCCCGGCGCTCGCCCGCTGCCGCCGAGACCCGCGCGCCGCCACGCTGCTCCCGGTGACCGCGCATGCGCCGGAGGGGCCGGAGCCGGCGCGCGAACGCCGGGCTGCCCCACGCGCAGGACGGCGCATGCGCCCGGGAGGGCTGGTCGGGGAGCGGGCGCAGCGGGAAGCCCGCGGAAAACCACGCGAAACCGGCAACGCTCCTGAGTCTGACCTGGTCGCACTCCGGGGGCCGCGGCGGCGGCAGCAGCGAGGACTACGCCGCGCCCGAGAGCCACGCGGCTGCCCGGCCGCCGAGTCCGCGGAAACTACAGCTCCCGGCATGCCCCGAGGGGACGCCGCTTCCGTTTCCGCCCACCCCCACGCCGGCGCAGCCGCAGTCCCCGCCGAGCCCCCAGCGCCGCTCCGGGCAGCTCCGGCGCGCTCCCCGCCGCCGGCTCCGGACGGTCCCCGCCGCCGGCTCCAGCACGGCGCGGTACCCCCCGCCCGGCTCCGGGCAGCGCCCGCCGCCGCCGCTCCGGCACGGCACGGCACGGCGCGGCACCCCCCGCCCGGCTCCGGGCAGCGCCCGCCGCCGCCGCTACGGCACGGCACGGCACGGCGCGGCACCCCCCGCCCGGCTCCGGGCAGCGCCCGCCGCCGCCGCTCCGGCACGGCACGGCGCGGCACCCCCCGCCCGGCTCCGGGCAGCGCCCGCCGCCGCCGCTCCGGCACGGCACGGCACGGCGCGGCACCCCCCGCCCGGCTCCGGGCAGCGCCCGCCGCCGCCGCTCCGGCACGGCACGGCACGGCGCGGCACCCCCCGCCCGGCTCCGGGCAGCGCCCGCCGCCGCCGCTCCGGCACGGCACGGCACGGCGCGGCACCCCCCGCCCGGCTCCGGGCAGCGCCCGCCGCCGCCGCTCCGGCACGGCACGGCACGGCGCGGCACCCCCCGCCCGGCTCCGGGCAGCGCCCGCCGCCGCCGCTCCGGCACGGCACGGCACGGCGCGGCACCCCCCGCCCGGCTCCGGGCAGCGCCCGCCGCCGCCGCTCCGGCACGGCACGGCACGGCGCGGCACCCCCCGCCCGGCTCCGGGCAGCGCCCGCCGCCGCCGCTCCGGCACGGCACGGCACGGCGCGGCACCCCCCGCCCGGCTCCGGGCAGCGCCCGCCGCCGCCGCTCCGGCACGGCACGGCACGGCGCGGCACCCCCCGCCCGGCTCCGGGCAGCGCCCGCCGCCGCCGCTCCGGCACGGCACGGCACGGCGCGGCACCCCCCGCCCGGCTCCGGGCAGCGCCCGCCGCCGCCGCTCCGGCACGGCACGGCGCGGCACCCCCCGCCCGGCTCCGGGCAGCGCCCGCCGCCGCCGCTCCGGCACGGCACGGCCCCGCCCCGCTGCCGCTCCGCGCGTCCGGCACGGACCCCGCCGTCCTCCTCGGGGCTTTCCCCGGGACCCGCCAGGCGATTGCGCAAGCCCCGCCACGGGGCCCGGGCCCCCCGCGAGCCCCCAGGGCCCCGGCCCCCCCCCCCGGCCTCGGCACAGGCGGCCCCCACCTCCCCCGGGCCACCCCCGCCTGGGACGTTCGCGGTCCGAGGGGCGCCCGGCCCCGCTCACCTTCTCCCGAGGGGCAGCTGCAGCCCGGCCACCGCTCTGCTCTGCTCCACTCCTGCCTGGGCTCCCACCGGCCCCGCCACGGCCCCTCCCCCGGCAGCCCCCCCTTTCCAGGGAGGGGTCGTTGCCATCACCCTCACTGCCCGCACCTGGGGCTCCTCCAGCCCCGGTCTGCAGCTGTGGTACCGAAAGCCAGAATAAAACTCCACAACACCCATGGGAAGTTCAGAAGCAGGCGCTTCGTTTATGGAATGAAAGATGTCAAAGTAAGATGACTCTTGACGAGCTGTTCACTGGGGTAAAAATACAGATTTTAATACCCATCTTATATTAGTTCTAAGACTTGGCAATTGCCAGGTATCATCCTTTCGATTTACCCAGGTCCACCGTCGAGGCCACAAGGGAGATTTCTTCCAGAGAGAGGATAGAGTTATTAAGTCTAAAGTCCATTATTTGCTTTTGTCCTTCAGGAAGAGGTGAGTGGATCATGTATCATCACTAGTCACCCAAACAGTTAACCCTAAACTTTTCACCTGTCCTTTAATACAGTCAATTCCAAGCTAATTTTTTTCCATTATTAAGAGGGGACCCAGGATCATTTAAAATATTATTCTACTTTCTACAAATACATCCCCCATCTTAGAGCTTTAGCTACTAGAGAAAGTCTTTGGATTTTGGGGTCAGAGGAGTTGCAAGTCTAAACTTTCATACCCTTCTCTTTAGGGTGTGTGATTTTTCTCTCTTTGTCTAAACCAATCTAAATTTCCATAGATGGTCCTGACTCTGGGTGGATCTAACAAGGATCCTGGAACTCCAGTAAATTCCAAACATCGTTTTATATTTTAAATAGGATCCCAAGTTCCTTTTCGCACTTGTCTCTACGGTTTTGGCAGCTGACAGCCCCAAGGGGTGTTTGTACAAGTCTCTCCCGAAGGGCGATAAATTAATGCTTTTGTCCGTGAGGTGGATGCTTTGGTAATGTTATAATTCAAAATGCTATAATTCCTTCTTTCAAATTTAAAAAAATAATTGCCTTTTAAATCCATCCAATTTAATTTGCTAAAATGATTCTCATTGTTCTACGTCTTTTCTCAAGTTTTGGTTAAATTCAATGTCAGTATTCTCCACGGAACTAGATTTTCATCTGACTTTGGAATCGGAAGGCAGGCTGTTATCGAGGTTAAATTTTGTGTCTTTACAAAACTTTGAATCAATTCCAAAACTAGAATTTTTTTTTTTTAATCAAAATTACAGAAATGGTTAATGTCAAGATTAATAGCTCAAACAATAATTGTTTCATTTTGTTTATCTTGTGTTTAGAACCCCTCAAAAAAAATACGTAAACCCTATAACACACAAAAAGATTACTGCCCTTGACAATATTCCTAATAGCAACCCCAATATTATAAACTTTACACAATTGTTTTCCCAAATAGATAACGTGAAACTTACTTACAGGTTTTCAGTTTCAAAGGGCCAGTTTCTTTAGACTTCCAATTTCCTGTTGGTGCTTTCTTTAGTCTTGAATAATGAAGCCAAGGTTCTTCTCCCAGACCTTTACTGCTGTAAGTGTTGTTAAAATGACTCGATACGGTCCTTTCCACTTCTCAGTGATTTTATATATATTCAATCTCCTGGTCGGAAGGGATGCGCTGCTACGTCCAATTCTAAGGGTCCAGCTGCGGAGACATACTGACAAAGTTCTTGAAAAGAATTTCTTAAAGAAATCATAACACCTTTTAAAAACATATCTCCAAAGCCACTCAAGATACTCAGAACATAGGTCTCTTGATACGGTCTTTCATATAACATTGCATAATGGCTTAAATTTTCTTTCTCTTCTGGCTATACTCTGATTCTTAATAGAGCCATGGGTAAGGCTTTAACCCATGTGAGTGAGGTTTCCTGACAAATTTTACTCAACCGTTGCTTAAGGGTATACTTCATTCTCTTTCTCCCCCCCCCCCCCGCCCCCCCTTGCTTGTGGTCTATATGGGGTATGATAGTCTCAATCTATAGATAATACTTTGCTCAACTTGTCTCATCATCTTTGCTATAAAATGAGGGCCATTGTCAGATGACATTCTTACAGGCACCCCATATTTTGGTATTATCTCTTTGAGCAAGACTTTAACTACTTCTCTTGCTTTGTCGGTGCGACAAGGGAAAGCCTCGGGCCACCCAGTAAAGATATCAACTAAAACTAGGATAGATCCTTCTTTTCAAGGCAATTCTATAAAATCAATTTGCTAGTATTCCCCTAAAATTTTCCTTATTTAATAATTCCAAAGATAATCTTATTACTGATTTGGGGATCATTTTACGTATAAATTTCACATCCGCTTATAAATGTTTAAACAATCTTTGTCATATTTTACTTTCTGTTCCCCGATAGCCTTTGTTATGCTCAGCTCGGGCAGTTTCTCTTATTATTGTGGGCGGGACTATTATTTGACCTGTCGGTGTTACAGCCTGTCCTGTTTCATTTTGTTAGCCTGCAATCTAACAATTAATTCTTCCATCTTTTTCATTATAATTTTGAGTTTCTTTAGGCAATTTTATACTTTTCTCTGGAACTAGCGCTAGGATGCCTTTTTCTGCAGCCTCTTTAGCAGCTTTATCAGCCAGTCGGTTACCTGCGTTAGGAACAGTCTTACCTAACTGATGCGCTTTACAGCGCGTTATCGTGACTGCTGTTGGTTTTTGAACGGTTTCTAACAATTTCGGTATTTGTTCTGCATGCTGAATGGTGGTTCCTTGTGCAGATAACAGTCCTCTCTCTCTCCATATCGCTCCACGCGCACGTACTACTCCAAAAGCGTACTTTGAGTCTGTCCAAATGTTGACTCGCTTTCCTTGACTTAGTTCCAGAGCTCGAATAAGAGCTCTCAATTCAGCCTTTCGGGCAGATATCATCGAAGGCAAAGTTCGCAACGCAATTATCTCCTCGGTTGTTATTGTCTATCTCGATAAACGTTTTCCTTCACAGATGAAACCGCTTCCGTCGGTATAGAGTTCCCAGTCTGTTTCTTCTAGCGGCACATCTCAGAGATCCAGTCAGCTGGGGTAAACTCTTTCGATTGTCTGCGAGCAGTCACGTTCCAGTTCTCCTTTAACTTGATCAGTTGTTGAAAATGCAACAGGGTTAACGGTGATAGTAGTTCTTAAGTAAACATCATCTTGTTCCAGCAACACCACTCGGTATTTCAGCATTCTGCTAGGGGATAACCAATGCCCCCCTTTCTGTTTTAGCGCAACAGTTATCGTATGGGAAACGTACAGCGATCCTTTGTCCTCAGGAGAACTTACGAGCTTCCTGGATCAGTAGCGCAGTTGCAGCGACGGCTCTCAGACGACCAGAGCATCCCAGACTCACCTGATCTAATCGCTTCGAGAAGTAGGCCACAGCTCGCCCACTTGGCCCTAAATATTGGGCCGGGATGCCCAGAGCTATACCTCTTCTTTCGCGAGTGAAAAGTTCAAATGTCTTTGTGAGATCTGGCAGGCCTAGGGCTGGCACCCCTATTACAGCCTGTTTCAATTCTTTGAAAGTAGCTTTCTCGGCATCAGTGACGTGCGGAAAACAGACTCCACAGTCGGTGAGATTGTAAAGTAGGTATGTTCATTCGGCGCTGGGCAGCACGGGGGGTAGTCCCACCAAAGTCGTGCGCACCCGACTCGGCAGTTTGTCTCAAGTTTATACAGTCAAGTGTTACATATTCACAATACGCCTATACATATGCATGACCTATCCCCGCTTCCTATTAAAATTAGCTCCGAGAGGTCATTTCCATAGTCTCCTCTCAGCTGCGCTTGCGCAGTGCCTCTTTATGGTGGTCGTCTGGTGGTCGCAGAGATGAAGAGAGATGACTCCTCTTCGTCACCGCTAGTAACCTTTTTTCTTGCGCAGGCTCAGTGATTTCTTGGTATTCACCCAAGCCGCAAGACCGGTCTTAGCTGGCTCTTGGGGCCTGCTCCTGCTTCTTATCGGGAGCTGTCTCTACCTCATTGGCTGGTCCTTGGGACCAGCTCTTCTTATCAAAGACTGTCTTTGCCTCAGCTAATTTCAACAATGTAAGCGCTAAACATCATCTCTCATCCCCCTTTATTATGTCTACTGAGATTCTTTTGACTCCCCTTGTCTCAGTCCCCCCTTTTCTAGAAAATAGTAAATTCTTTTACTATATCTAATCCTAGTACTTCTAATACATTGTTTCCCTATCTAGCATCCTCTCAAAGTATTTGTTGGTCTCGAGTTTTCGTCGTAACTGATTCTTTTTCCACTCACTGTAAGAGTCTCCCCAAATATTATCAGTAATATTTAAGCAACGGCCAGTAATTAAGACCTCTTTAGGGTCAGGTACCTCCAGATCAAAGCTGGGTCCCCGCTGGGTATTTCCCTTTCCATAAAGGCATAATCCATTCCTGTCTGGCCCGTCTTTAATAAGAGATGTCCAGTTTGTGGTTGGGACTCCTAAAAAGGGGAGTTCCATGTTCCCCTGAGGAAGGGGATTACATACCCAACAATCTGATAAATTTAGTACTTTCGAGATACTCTCTGTCATATTTAAATAAGTATTTCGATCCCAAGCCTGCCCCTTAGGCAAGGTCCAACTCAGGAGCATGACAATCAATGTCTTACAAATTTGAGCTTCAAAGGTGCCTTTTCTTGTGAAGTCCATTGTCCTTTGGGTGCCTTCTTCACCCTAGTGTGATGGATCCAGGCGCTCTGTTCCTTGATCCTAATCGCGGTGAAGGAGGTAAGTAATACTTGAAATGGTCCTTCCCACTGCGGCTCCAGAGTTTTTTCTGTAAGAGGCTTTATATACACATAATCTCCTGGTTGTATATTATGTACAGGCCCATCCAAACCTCTCCCTCGAGTCCCTACCACATGCTTCCTGATTTTATTAAGTTGTTTACCTAATGCTACCATGTAAGAAGTCATAATTTCATCCCCCGCTTGTACAGACACCCCTCTCTGTATCCCATAGGGTTGTCCATACAGAATTTCAAAGGGGCTCAGTCCTTCTTTCGCCCTTGGTCTTGTTCGTATACGCAGAAGGGCTAAAGGGAGAGACTGAGGCCATGTCAAATTTGCTTCTTGTCCTAATTTCACAATTTGCTGTTTGATTAAGTGGCTCATTTTTTCCACTTGACCACTCGACTGGGGGTGATATGGAGTATGAAGCTGCCAATCTATACCCAAATGGCGGCTAATTTGTTGTACTATTTTTGAGACAAAATGTGGTCCTCTGTCAGAGGATATGGTTGCTGGAACCCCAAAACGTGGTATTATCCCTTGTACCAACATTTTAGTTACCTCCCGAGCTTTAGCCGTTCTTGCTGGGAATGCTTCTGGCCAACCTGAAAAGGTACCAGTTAGTACCGATAAATATCGATACCCCCCCTTTTCTTGGAAGTTCTGTAAAATCAATTTGCAATTGTTGTCCAGGCCCGTTCCCTTTTCCAATCTGGCCCATTTCCGGCTTTGGGGTATTTTTAGGATTAGTCTGGAGGCAAAGATCACACTGTTGAGTCACCTGCCTCACCGTGGTGTATAAATTTCTAGCCACAATTTCTCTTATCAAATGATTATACAGAGCCTCTGTTCCCCAGTGTCTTCTCCTATGTTCCTCCCGTATCAAATGCCATAATAAGCAAGAGGGAACGATCAGCTTTCCTTGTGGGGTATGAGCCCACCCCTCTTCATTATATGACCCTTCTAAATCTGTAATGAGCTTCTGATCTTCCTTGGTGTATTCTGGCTTACCTTCTAGGGAAATCTGCCTATCAGGAATTAAGGCCCCTTCCGTTTTTACCTTTGTTTTGGCCACTTGTTTTGCCTCTCTGTCCGCCAGCTCATTCCCTCTTTCCAAATCTGAGCTCACTTTCTGGTGTGCCTTAATATGCATAATTGCTACTTTCTCAGGGAGCTGGACAGCTTCCAGTAACTTCAGAATTTCTTCTGCGTGTTTGATATTTTTCCCTTGAGAACTCAATAGTCCTCTCTCCTTCCAAATTGCTCCATGTGCGTGTACAACTCCAAAGGCATATTTTGAGTCTGTATAAATGTTCACAACTTTGCCCTGGGCCAATTCCAGGGCGCGGGTTAGAGCAATTATTTCTGCCTTCTGTGCAGAGGTGTTCATAGGCAAAGCCCCTGATTCTGTTACCTCTTGGCTGGTGGTGACGGCGTATCCCGCGTGTCGATTACCATTTAGGACATAACTGCTTCCGTCTGTGAACCAAGTTTCCCCGTTTTCCATGGGGCTGTCTTTCAGGTCCGGGCGACTGGCGTATGTTGCTTCGATGGTTTCCAAACAGTCATGATGTACCGGTTCTCCTGTGTTCCCGCTGAGAAAAGAAGCTGGGTTGACAGTGTTAGTGACTACAATCTCCACATCATCCTGCTCTACCAATATAGCTTGATATCTCAGGAATCTTTGCGGAGAGAGCCAATGTCCACCTTTCGCTTCCAGTACTGCTGATACTGTGTGAGACACCAAAACAGTAATTTTCTGGCCCAGAGTAAACTTTCGGGCTTCCTGTATATTCAATATCACAGCCGCAACCGCCCGCAGGCATCCAGGCCAACCTTTTGCAGTCGTGTCTAACTGCTTAGAAAGGTAGGCAACTGCCCGTCGATACGGACCCAGGTTTTGTGCTAATATTCCCAGGGCAATGCCCTGCTTCTCGTGGGAGTAAAGAAGAAACGGCTTACTCACATCTGGGAGTCCGAAGGCCGGGGCCGACATCAAAGCCTTTTTCAGTAGCTCAAAGGCTCGTTCGGGCTCCTTGTTCCACTCAAGGTGTTTCTGCTCAGTGGCTGTCAATGCATACAGTGGTTTAACAAGCAATCCATAATTATAGATCCACAATCGGCACCACCCCGTCATTCCAAGACAGGTCCGTAACTCTTTTACTGTCTGAGGTCTCCGAGTTTGGCATATTGCCTCTTTACGGGCCTGTCCCAAAGTTCTTTGTCCCGCACTAATTTCATAGCCCAAATAATTCACTTTGCGTTGCATTACCTGTGCCTTTTTCTTGGGTACCCGGTACCCCTGGAGTCCCAGGAAATTCAACAGACTCACTGTCCATGTCATACAATCTTTCTCTGTTTTGGTGGCGATCAGGATATCATCCACATACTGCAACAGCTTCCCTTCCTCAGACGGGCTTCCCAGGATTCTAAGTCTTTTTGCAAGCTGATTGCCAAAAATGGTAGGACTATTCTTAAATCCTTGTGGCAACACCGTCCAAGTGAGCTGGGTCTTTCGACCACTCTTGGGGTTTTCCCATTCAAACGCAAATAATTTTTGGCTGGCTTCATGGAGGGGGAGGCAAAAGAAAGCATCCTTCAAATCTAAAACAGTAAACCAAGTCAATTCAGGTGTTAATACGGTCAACAGGGTATATGGGTTCGCCACTACCGGGTAAAGATCTTCAGTTATCTTATTCACCGCCCGTAAGTCTTGGACCACCCGATATGACCCATCGGGCTTCCGACCAGGTAATATAGGGGTATTGAATTCAGACTAACATTCTTTTAATAATCCCAACTGCAAAAATTTTTCTATCGCCGGCCGGATTCCTTCTCTGTCTTCCTTCTTTGGGGGATATTGTTTAATTCTTACCGCCTTTCGGCCTTCCTTGATCCTAACTTCAACAGGTGGAGCACTTTTCGCTCTTCCAGGTGCATCGGTAGCCCATACCCCCGGGTACACTTGGTTTAAGATGTCCTCGTTAATGCTTCCTTCTAGGGGGGAGACTGGTTAAGCTTAGGCTCAATATTTGAATATATTGCTGATCTTTTACCTCCAGAGTAATTTCTCCCTTTTTGAATACAATTTTTGCTCCCAATTGTTCCAACAAGTCCCTTCCCAAAAGCGCCTTTGGGGAGTTGGGCAGATATAAAAATTTATGAATGCCCCACTGTTTTCCTAATTTATATTCTAAAGGTTTACAAAAATATGCCTTTTCACTTTGGCCAGTCGCTCCTTTCACCATGACATAATCATCTCCCAGGGGCATCAAAGCTTGATTCAGAACCGAGTATGTTGCTCCTGTACCTACCAAAAATTCTACCTCTTGTTGTGTTTTCCCTAGCTTACTTATAACCAGTGGATCCGCTAGGGTAGATTCCCCAGGTTCCCGTCAATCTCCCTTCACGTGGGCTACCGTTCTTCCTGTTTGAGCCCTCTGATCCTCCTTGTTCCTTGGGCATTCCTTTTTCCAATGACCGAATTTCTTACACAAAGCGCATTGATCCTTGCCCAGTCAGGGCAAGTCTCGTCTAGGCCCTCTTCCTCTTTCTTCCTGGATAACAGCCATTAATTTCCTTTGCCCTTGCCTATATCCTTCCTCTCTGTTACTAAGTACTCTCCATGCTTCACCCAACAATAGTTCTAAATTCCTACTCTCTGTAGGCCGTAATTTCTGAAGTTTGCGCCTTATATCCCTTGTAGATTGACCCAAAACCAGGGAGACTAATTGTTGTATTCCTACCTCTGACCCAGGATCCAGCGGTGTGCTGCGGCGCATTACATCCCTCAATCGATCCAGGAATTCAGATGGAGACTCGGAAGGACTCTTTAACTGCATATAAAGCTGACCAATTTATAGTTTTGGGGATTGCTCTCTCTATTCCTTTTGTAATCCACTCCTGATACCCCTGCAATCTTTCCATATGTGCAGATCTAGTAACATCTCACTTTGGGTCTTGGAGAGGGAAATATTCCTTAATGTCCCCTCCTGTAATCTTATAATGATCTTCAGCAAGGTTCCCTGCTGTTTTTAAAATCAGCTGTTTCTCTGTCTCAGTCATATATTCCAATAATAGCTGTATATCCTTCCAATCAGGGTTATGCTGTT
This sequence comes from Harpia harpyja, assembly GCF_026419915.1. NCBI lineage: Eukaryota > Metazoa > Chordata > Aves > Accipitriformes > Accipitridae > Harpia > Harpia harpyja. The sequence continues at coordinate 26,688,039 of NC_068957.1, read as the reverse complement.
TTACAGTAAATTGGAAATGCTCAGTTACACCTATCGGATCTCTCCTATAATCTTTTGCAACCTTTTTCCATTCCCCTAGGTCAGCAGTAGAAAAGGGTACTTTGATTAACATCGTCCCACCATCCGGCCCCACCGCCTCTCGGAGAGGTACTTGTAAAGCTGTTGGGGTAGTTTTCTTCCTAGTACGGGAAGATACAGGGCTGGTCGCGGGGCTCGGAGTTCTATCCGAGTCTGCATCCTGTTCCTGTGGTCGAGGGGGAGGCTTAAACAAATCAGTTAGATCTTGGTCTGGTGCCTGATGGATTTTATTTGTCTTTGTACATCTTTGTCCAATGCTACATGCCGAACGACACCGCCTCAGTTTACCTCTAAACTCCTTGTTGTTCTCTCGCTCAAGTGCAAGCACCATGGGGTCCTGCGGGGGTACCATTCCGCAGTCCCTTTGCCACTCCGGATGATCTCGGAGGGTGAAAAACATGTCTGCATACGAAACCTCAGCCCATTTTCCTTCTCTCCTTAAAAACAGCATTAGTTGTAATAAAGTATTATAATCTATTGACCCATTAAGTGGCCACTTAGCATCACCTTCTAACTTACGCAACGGCCACCGCTGATTGCAATATTTAATAAGGTTCTTTTTACTTTCCGTACCTCCGGTCCCAACAATATCTTTCCAGTGGGCAATTACACAACCCAGAGGACTCTTCCTCAATACTCCTCCTTGATTGTTTCCCATTTTAATACTCTTCCTAATAATTCTTAAGTTTGATTTTGGCTTCTCCTTTTAATAAGCTTCTATGCAAATCGTTCCTTACACTTCTTTATAGTCTTCCCCCAGTTTCCCTCCCACACGTCCCAAATTTCTGGAATTAAATTTTCCTTTACGCACCAATCTCACTATTTCGGATTCTTAGCGAACTCTTTCCCAATCATAAAAGCGTGGAATTTGGGGAAAACACTCAAGGCAGTCTAGTTTCCGTCTGCTAGATGTACAGTACCACCTTCTCCCGCAAGATTTACACTTCAACAAAACCCAAGCCGGATGCTAATTGCTATATAGTCCAGTTACAAGCCCACATACAAAGCAGGGAATCGCCCCTATTAATACGTAAAGACGTTCACACATTAATAAACATACATACACCTATAAATTTCAACATATCATTTCCACACACCCACACAAAATCTTTAACGTAAATTTCCAAACATTCACATCACACAATCATCGCTCCAGTTGACAACCTTTCAGCAGCTGCAAAAATAAACCAAGCACAATTGCGAGGGGGTGCGCCCACCCTTCTCCTGCCTCTTATATACCAGTCATCGACAGGTCCGTCCTGGCTCCCGATACTGGGATGCAGCAGTCACCCCGGATTTGCTCGATCTACCCCCAAGATCGCTAGCGGCCGCTCTACCGGTCAGGAAATCCCCCCTTACCATACAGGGTACCCTCCTCCCATACAGGGACTACGCTGCACGCCAGACGTCTCTGCGCGATTTACCAGCTGCCCCGGCCCGTATTTCTACAGGCTACATTTGTAAGCATACCGTTTAGTCCGCGGCTTCAGGAGGTTGTCGTCTGCTCCCGCGGTGAGCGGCTGGCAGCGGAGGCTCCTCCGAGGAAAGTGCTCGGGGCGCGCCGAGGGGCGTCCGCTCCGCAGTCGGTCCCGCGGCCGAGCAGAGAGTCTCCTGGCTGGCTCGCCAAACTGACGTGCGGAAAACAGACTCCACAGTCGGTGAGATTGTAAAGTAGGTATGTTCATTCAGCGCTGGGCAGCACGGGGGGTAGTCCCACCAAAGTCGTGCGCACCCGACTCGGCAGTTTGTCTCAAGTTTATACAGTCAAGTGTTACATATTCACAATACGCCTATACATATGCATGACCTATCCCCGCTTCCTATTAAAATTAGCTCCGAGAGGTCATTTCCATAGTCTCCTCTCAGCTGCGCTTGCGCAGTGCCTCTTTATGGTGGTCGTCTGGTGGTCGCAGAGATGAAGAGAGATGACTCCTCTTCGTCACCGCTAGTAACCTTTTTTCTTGCGCAGGCTCAGTGATTTCTTGGTATTCACCCAAGCCGCAAGACCGGTCTTAGCTGGCTCTTGGGGCCTGCTCCTGCTTCTTATCAGGAGCTGTCTCTACCTCATTGGCTGGTCCTTGGGACCAGCTCTTCTTATCAAAGACTGTCTTTGCCTCAGCTAATTTCAACAATGTAAGCGCTAAACATCATCTCTCATCCCTCTTTATTATGTCTACTGAGATTCTTTTGACTCCCCTTGTCTCATCAGTCCAATCCATTGTTTGAGGTTTTGAGCTGCTCCTATAAAGGTCGGACCAGCAAGCCACAACTGATAATCTACAGGTGACACCACGCAACCATTCCCGGAAATGCTCGTCATTAATTTGTTAGTCTTAGGTTCGGGGAGACGACAAATTGCCTCTTTGCTCTCAGTTCCTAATTGTCTCTGTCCTTTTAGGATTTTAAAACTCAAATAAGTTTTTTCTTTCTGGGTTATTTGGGTTTTTTCTTTTGACACTCGCTATCCACTGATTCCCAAAAAGTTCAAAAAGTTAACAGTTAACTTTGTGCTTTGTTCTTCCATCTCAGCTACAATTAACAGATCATCCATACATTTCAACAAGATTTCTTGATTATTTTCTTTCTTCCAAAGCTCTAATTCTCGTGCCAATGGATTTCCAAAAATGGTAAGACTATTCTTAAAGCCTTGAGGCAAGACTGTCCATGTATATTGTGTTTTTCTCCCAGTCTCAGGATTTTCCCATTCAAAAGCAAAAAGCTCTCGACTATTGGGATCCAAGGGAATACAGAAAAAGGCATCTTTTCACTCTTAACACTGTGAACCATTCTTGTTTCTCTGTTAGGGTTTTTAACAAAGTATAAGGATTTGCTACTACCAGATGAATATTTTGTACTATTTGATTTATTGCTCTGAGGTCTTGAACTAATCTATAATCTTTTTCATTAGCCTTTTAACAGGCAAGATCGGGGTGTTATATTTGGATTCACATTCTATTAACAATTTATATCTTAAAAATTTTTGTATTATCAATACTAACCATTTCCGGCTTTCCAGTTTTAGGGGGTATGGCTTAATTCTTAGCGGATTCGATCCTGGCTTTAAATCAAGTCTCACAGGTTCTGCTTTTTGGATTTACCGGGAACTTCCCAGTCCAGACGATTGGAATTACAGCATTATACTTTGACTGGTATGATCTTCTGCTTTCGGTCACCATCCTGTAACAACAAAGCCACTGCTTCGATACATTTAGTTTCTGGAATTAAAATTTTAATCTCTCCATTTTTTATTTTAATTTCTGCCTCTAAGTTCTCCAATAGATCTCCCCTTAACAGGAGTTTAGGAGAATTTGGCACATACAAAAACTGCTGGGTGACCCATTGCTTTCCTAATTTCATTGTTAAAGATTTAAAGAAGGGTCTAGTTTCTCGTTCACTTGTTGCACCAACACCACCAATTTCTTCAAAACTTAACTCTCCCTCTAAGGTATTTAAAACTGAAAAGGTGACTCTCGTGTCAATTCAAATTCAATTTTCTGTTCTCCCAGCTTAGCTGTTACCAGAGCTTCTGCTGGGAGACTCCCCTCCGGTCCCCGTCAGCTACGTTCACTTAAAAAGAACAAATCTACGTATGGCACTTCATTCCATTTACTCTCTCTCCTACAAAACAACAGTAATTGCAATATAGTATTATAACTCAAAGTGCTGTTTGTTTCCCATTTTTCCTGCAATTCACCCCAGTGTGCCAATAAACATCCCAATGGTGATGTTTTTGGTATCTTTTCATCAGCAGTTCTATTTCCTGCACTCTTATTCTTAAACAATTTTGCTAATGCCTTTATACTTACATACATTCAAATACCAAATACCAAACAAACGCAAATGACAGTTGTCCCACATAATACACAAAGTCCAACCCAGCAATAGCTTTTGCTTATGACTTATGGGCAGACGCCTAGGCTTCCAATGCAAACGGGTACCCTCCAAGCCCCAACCCTGCGAAGCTTTTGCCACACCTCACGGGCAGGCTTTCCAAACAAATTCCAAAGAAGCAGCGCCTTACCTATTTTCCGGGGAACGCTGCGAGGAGCTTTGTGAGTCGAGGGTCATGGTTCTCCCTGAGAATACCTCAGTGCCAGCCAGAGCTTGATCAACACTCGATCTCGTCTCACTCGCAAGGTCCCATCTGGGTCGCCAAAACCGTTACGAAATCCGGAATAAAACTCCTTAACACCAATGTGAAGTTAAGAAGCAGGCACTGTGTTTATCGCAGCGCTGGGGACATGGGGGATCACTCCTCCAAAGGCGTTTCCCACTTAGTATCAAAATCCATCAGCTTTTACAGACTTTTTCTGTCAGGTCATTGTTACATAAGCTCTTTACATAAAAATACATACTATGCTCGTTCTTAAATTTAACCTTTATAATGATTGGTCCTTTGATTATATAACCTTATCAATATTCTTATTTAAAAACAATCATTGGTCAGTTACACTTAGCTCTACTGACTGGAATCTTCGATACTCAAATCAAGATGGGAAGGGTAAGGGGGTTTCCAAGCAGCAAACTGGTGTCCACGACGGTTTCCTTAGTTTCTTGAAGCAGAACGTAGAAAAACCAGTAACTTCCTGGTGAGGTTTCTAGGGTTAGCTATTTCAAACTTTAACAATATTAAGGCTCCTAGAGTCACACGTAACACAGTTCCTAAAGTTTCTATGGCTACGTTTCAAACTTAACAATCCTATACATTATGCTTCACAATTTTACTTCTTAAGCAAACCTAACTCTTCTATGTGATTAAGTTTTGATTTCTTTACCAGAATATTTGCAACAGCTGGAGCCCAGCAGGAATGGGGGGGCATGGCCCGACTCCCCCAGCACCTCACCTCCTCCTCCCCTGGGCTCCCTCTTGGCCCCTCGCCCCGTGCAAAGGGAGCGCAAACGCAGGCCGGAGGGCAAAGGGGACGGACGGCCAGTGTTTATTCAGTCAGTTGCGTGCCTAACGAGTCCTGCCAGCGAGTCTGCTCCGGGGCTTGGGGCCCCCCCGACGCTCCCCCTGCCCCTGGGACACCTCTGATAGCATATTTCCATACATTCTGTATGGCACGTCTAAATATTTGGATGGTTTTAATATTTTGTACCAGCCGTGGAAACTGGTTTGCTGCTAGGTGACTGTAAAAGTGAGATTTGGTAAATAATTATTAGAAATCTTACACTAACACTATGATTGAAACAATAGACAAAAGTATAGCCAAGCAATTAACTAGCAGAGGTAGGTACTCCTAAGTTTTGCAGTTCTTTGCTCTTATGACTAGATGTTCCTGTACGGTAGATGAGAACAATGGTGAAACTGACCACATGTGATTGAAAATGCATTAAGCTTCAAGATCAAAGAACAAGGACAAGAATAAAGACTTCAAGGACAGCCAGCAAGAACTTCAAATGGGTCGGTGGTCGCAAAAGCAGCCCTTTGACTCAAATGGATCCTTCATTGCGCATGATCGGATGTAGGCAGTACTAAGATAATCAGTTGCCATCATTTTTATGTATATGTATACTAATCTGATTAATATGCAATTAGTTATTCTATATAACCTGTTTGTGCTAAAGCTGTGGTATGCACGCTAGGTGGAACTATCCCCCACGCATCCAGCGCTGCAATGAAGAATGCCTGCTTTCTAAAACTCCAAAATGAGCCTTAGAGAGTTTCTTGGACCGGCTTTTCAGTATCAGAGGTACAAGGGAGGAAAGGAAAAAAAAAAAAAGCAGCGGTGAGGGAAAGAGAGGGGGCCAGGGGAGGGGCAGGGAGGGACCAGAACGCAGAAGAGGGGAGAGAGACAGGGCCCTGAGGGCCCAGGGCTCACCACAGCTCTTGTTCTTGGTGCTGCCAGCAGAATTTGCTGGTTCAGACGCTTCTTTCTGCTCCTCTCCCGCTCCCCTCCTCTTCTGTAGCTCCGGCTGCACGGCTGTCCTCCCCCTAGGAGAACACGTGTCTCACAGGTCTTGCAAGACGAGGCTTCCTAGGCATGGAGGCTCGCTCGCTCGCCCGCACACTACACGGCCGTACCGCACCGTCGGTGCTGCATACGGACCCTGCGGTGCACCCTGGCAGTCTGACCTGCTGTGGACTACGAAGAGGGATCCTTCCATGCGCGGAGAGGCAGGCTCTCTCTTGCCTGCAGCGGGAGGGAGCTGCCGGCCGGCCGGCCTTCCATTTCTTCTTCTCTACCTTTCTCTGGCCTCTCCAGCTTCAGCCGTAGCAGCTCCTTCTTACCCACAGCTGGTATGTGCCCTGCCTGTCCCTTTGTGCTCCCGTGCCGCGCGGAGAGGGAGGCCAGGCAGAGACAGCCCATGCAAGCTTTCCGGCGGCGTTTCCTTACCGGGAGGAAGCAACGAGCGCGGCGGCACCTCCCGCCGGCGCCGCATTGCCGGTACCGTCGGACGGCACGTGCGGGACGGGGGCAGCCCCGCGCACTCGCAGCCTCCGAGCTGCAGTACCGAACGTTGGTCGCAGGGTGGCAGCGGCGAGCGCTTGGCACGAGGCGCCAGCGCGGCTCCCCAGCGGCAGTACCGAACATTGGTCACGAGGTGGCGGAAGAGAGCGGCGGCGAAAGGCGCCGCCAGCGCGCATGCGCGGCTCCCGAGCTGCTGTACCGCGTTCTGGTTGCCAGGCAACAGTAAGAGGGCGGCAAAACGCGCCACCGCGCATCCGCGGCTCCCGAACGCCAGGACCGCCTTCTGGTTGCTAGGCAACAGCACGAGCGCCGTAAACCGCGCCACCGCGCACGCGCGGTTGCCGAGGCGTCGTGTCGCGCTACGGTTGCTAGGCAACAGCGGCGAGCGCCGTAAAAGGCGCACCGCGCATGCGCGGTTTCCGAGCTGCCTTACAGCGTTCTCGTTGCTAGGCAACAGCAGGAGCGCCGTAAACCGCGCCACCGCGCACGCGCGGTTTCCGAGGCGTCGTGTCGCGCTACGGTTGCTAGGCAACAGCGGCGAGCGCCGTAAAAGGCGCACCGCGCATGCGCGGTTTCCGAGCTGCCGTACAGCATCTCGGTTGCTAGGCAACAGCACGAGCGCCGCAAACCGCCCCACCGCGCACGCGCGGTTTCCGAGGCGTCGTGTCGCGCTACGGTTGCTAGGCAACAGCGGCGAGCGCCGTAAAAGGCGCACCGCGCATGCGCGGTTTCCGAGCTGCCTTACAGCATCCTCGTTGCTAGGCAACAGCACGAGCGCCGCAAACCGCCCCACCGCGCACGCGCGGTTTCCGAGGCGTCGTGTCGTGCTACGGTTGCTAGGCAACAGCGGCGAGCGCCGTAAAAGGCGCAGCGCGCATGCGCGGTTTCCGAGCTGCCTTACAGCGTTCTCGTTGCTAGGCAACACCAGGAGCGCCGTAAACCGCGCCACCGCGCACGCGCGGTTGCCGAAGCGTCGTGTCGCGCTACGGTTGCTAGGCAACAGCGGCGAGCGCCGTAAAAGGCGCACCGCGCATGCGCGGTTTCCGAGCTGCCTTACAGCATCCTCGTTGCTAGGCAACAGCACGAGCGCCGCAAACCGCCCCACCGCGCACGCGCGGTTTCCGAGGCGTCGTGTCGCGCTACGGTTGCTAGGCAACAGCGGCGAGCGCCGTAAAAGGCGCACCGCGCATGCGCGGTTTCCGAGCTGCCTTACAGCATCCTCCTTGCTAGGCAACAGCACGAGCGCCGTAAACCGCGCCACCGCGCACGCGCGGTTTCCGAGGCGTCGTGTCGCGCTACGGTTGCTAGGCAACAGCGGCGAGCGCCGTAAAAGGCGCAGCGCGCATGCGCGGTTTCCGAGCTGCCTTACAGCGTTCTCGTTGCTAGGCAACAGCAGGAGCGCCGTAAACCGCGCCACCGCGCACGCGCGGTTGCCGAGGCGTCGTGTCGCGCTACGGTTGCTAGGCAACAGCGGCGAGCGCCGTAAAAGGCGCACCGCGCACGCGCGGTTTCCGAGGCGTCGTGTCGCGCTACGGTTGCTAGGCAACAGCGGCGAGCGCCGTAAAAGGCGCAGCGCGCATGCGCGGTTTCCGAGCTGCCTTACAGCATCCTCGTTGCTAGGCAACAGCACGAGCGCCGCAAACCGCGCCACCGCGCACGCGCGGTTGCCGAGGCGTCGTGTCGCGCTACGGTTGCTAGGCAACAGCGGCGAGCGCCGTAAAAGGCGCAGCGCGCATGCGCGGTTTCCGAGCTGCCTTACAGCGTTCTCGTTGCTAGGCAACACCAGGAGCGCCGTAAACCGCGCCACCGCGCATGCGCGGTTGCCGAGGCGTTGTGTCGCGCTACGGTTGCTAGGCAACAGCGGCGAGCGCCGTAAAAGGCGCAGCGCGCATGCGCGGTTTCCGAGCTGCCTTACAGCATCCTCGTTGCTAGGCAACAGCAGGAGCGCCGCAAACCGCGCCACCGCGCACGCGCGGTTTCCGAGGCGTCGTGTCGCGCTACGGTTGCTAGGCAACAGCGGCGAGCGCCGTAAAAGGCGCACCGCGCATGCGCGGTTTCCGAGCTGCCTTACAGCATCCTCGTTGCTAGGCAACAGCAGGAGCGCCGCAAACCGCCCCACCGCACACGCGCGGTTTCCGAGGCGTCGTGTCGCGCTACGGTTGCTAGGCAACAGCGGCGAGCGCCGTAAAAGGCGCACCGCGCATGCGCGGTTTCCGAGCTGCCTTACAGCGTTCTCGTTACTAGGCAACACCAGGAGCGCCGTAAACCGCGCCACCGCGCACGCGCGGTTGCCGAGGCGTTGTGTCGCGCTACGGTTGCTAGGCAACAGCGGCGAGCGCCGTAAAAGGCGCACCGCGCATGCGCGGTTTCCGAGCTGCCTTACAGCATCCTCGTTGCTAGGCAACAGCAGGAGCGCCGTAAACCGCGCCACCGCGCACGCGCGGTTGCCGAGACGTTGTGTCGCGCTACGGTTGCTAGGCAACAGCGGCGAGCGCCGTAAAAGGCGCACCGCGCATGCGCGGTTTCCGAGCTGCCTTACAGCATCCTCGTTGCTAGGCAACAGCAGGAGCGCCGTAAACCGCGCCACCGCGCACGCGCGGTTTCCGAGGCGTCGTGTCGCGCTACGGTTGCTAGGCAACAGCGGCGAGCGCCGTAAAAGGCGCAGCGCGCATGCGCGGTTTCCGAGCTGCCGTACAGCATCTCGGTTGCTAGGCAACAGCGTCGAGCGCCGTAAACCGCGCCACCGCGCATGCGCGGTTTCCGAGGCGTCGTGTCGCGCTACGGTTGCTAGGCAACAGCGGCGAGCGCCGTAAAAGGCGCACCGCGCATGCGCGGTTTCCGAGCTGCCTTACAGCATCCTCGTTGCTAGGCAACAGCACGAGCGCCGTAAACCGCGCCACCGCGCACGCGCGGTTGCCGAGGCGTCGTGTCGCGCTACGGTTGCTAGGCAACAGCGGCGAGCGCCGTAAAAGGCGCACCGCGCATGCGCGGTTTCCGAGCTGCCTTACAGCGTTCTCGTTGCTAGGCAACAGCAGGAGCGCCGTAAACCGCGCCACCGCGCACGCGCGGTTGCCGAGGCGTCGTGTCGCGCTACGGTTGCTAGGCAACAGCGGCGAGCGCCGTAAAAGGCGCACCGCGCATGCGCGGTTTCCGAGCTGCCGTACAGCATCTCGGTTGCTAGGCAACACCAGGAGCGCCGTAAACCGCCCCACCGCGCATGCGCGGTTGCCGAGGCGTTGTGTCGCGCTACGGTTGCTAGGCAACAGCGGCGAGCGCCGTAAAAGGCGCACCGCGCATGCGCGGTTTCCGAGCTGCCTTACAGCGTTCTCGTTGCTAGGCAACACCAGGAGCGCCGTAAACCGCGCCACCGCGCACGCGCGGTTTCCGAGGCGTCGTGTCGCGCTACGGTTGCTAGGCAACAGCGGCGAGCGCCGTAAAAGGCGCAGCGCGCATGCGCACCTCCCCAGGTGCCGTACAGCCTCTCCCTTTACCAGGCAACAGCGGGGGCCCAGCCACACGTGCCACCGCGCATGCGCGCCTCCCGAACGCCATTTCCCACCTTCGCTCGCCGGGCAGCAGCACCCCCGTAACGATCCTCTTCTGAGCATCAGCTGGATGAGACACCACTGACAGCTCAGCCCAGTAGAGACCAGCCACAGGCGGCAACTACTTACTGGGGGCACGGGGCTTACGTTTCCCTGCCCTTTCCCCACTCGCAGCCCGGGCAGTCCTCTTCATTGCCTCCGTTCCAAAAAGCACCCGAGTGGCTGGAGCCTTTACAGCAGTCAAGCGCAAACAACAGACAATGCGGGCGGTCGCTTCTGTCCCTGCCCCCCCACCCCATTCTCTAGAGAGGAGAAGCAGCACAGGGAACCTGCAAACGGCAGGGGGCAGGGGGGGTTGCCCTGGACCAAGCCCCAGGGACTGCTGTATCCGTCTGCACGTGGCATCAGGGTTGTGGGAGGGACAGCAGCCAGTCAACAGATGCTGGCGAGATTTAAAAAAAAAAAAAAAAAATAACGCCTGGTTCAGGTGACAGCCTGAAGGCAGGCCACGAGAGACCCAAAGCTGCTTCGTGCCAGAGGGGCAGCTCTGTTCAGCAGGAAACGGCGCGTCCCAGCGGACCAGATGCGAGCGGCCGACCTGCAAGTGAGCGATACCCTGGCGATCCTGGGGCTCTGTTGGGGTGGGCGCACCTTTCCTCACCTCTGTGCTATCACAACTCTGCTCTCCTAATCCTGCACGCACGCAAGGCTTCTTGGGCGGGGCTTGTCTCTTATCGAAGAGACGCTGCACGGTGTTACTTACCGCCCTGCCCTCCAGCGTGCAAAGTAATTAGACGGGAAGCAGGGAAAGCAAAAGAGGCGCGTCGGGATATTAGATGTCCTCAGCAGATGACCGTAGAGCCCTCGAGGTTCCATCTTTGCTCCCTACTGGAGCGTGGCTCCGCACTCCTTGCCGCTCCCGCCAGCAAGCGTCACAATTGCCCTTTGCTGCCTGCAACGCGCAGTACCTGCACGGCCCGAGTACTGCTGCTTACGGAGCAAGAGGCGCTCGCTATAAAGCGGCAATGAAGAACGAGGACGGCCGGTCAAGACGGCAGGAGGAACACAGAGAGCCTCCAGCATTAGCCAGGCAGGGCTTCCAACTCACCTCGTGTCGTGGTTTAACACCAGTCGGCAACGAAGCCTCACGCAACCACTCACTCGCTCCCCCGCCCCCAGTGGGATGGTGGAGACAATCAGAAGGGCGAAAGTGAGAAAACTCGTGGCTTGAAACGAAAACAGTTTAATCATTAAAAAGATACAACAACAACAACTTGTAAGGAAAAGAAGAAAAAAATGACAGAGAATGGGGTGCAGGCAGCACGCCAGGGGTCTGGAGCCTGACGGATGATGGGGGGGTGTGGAATATGGAGGAGGGAAAGGAGGGAGGTGGGGGCAGGAGATAGGAGAGCAGGGGATGCGGGGGGAAACAACTCGCGTGGGTTAAAAACTCGCGTGGGTGAAGGGGCCGGGCTGGAGCAACGGGGGGGCATATGGGGGAGAAACACACACGGCGGGAGGGTAGGTGAGGGTACAAAGGTGCATGGGGGGGACACGGGTGGGGATGGCCTACCCCAGGGAGTCCACCCAGGATGATCCACAGCAGGTAACTCACCTGGGATAACGCGCAACAGAGAATCCACACCAGATAATCCACACTGGGAGGACCCCCAGCAATGCCCCTCAAACTGCCTGTGCTTCACTCCCAATCTTCCCCAAAGCGGGGAGTTTTTTGCTTTTTCAAAATACTCAGTTTGGGGTGTGTTTCAGTGCTTTTCCACAACATAAAAAGCAGTGATCTTTTGGTTGTGGTTTTGTGCATGAAAATGGGGTGGGTTTTTTTCCTTTCCAGCTGCACAAATCCAGGTGGATTTGGCTTTCCCAGGAGTCCCAAATTCATTTGGTTTTTTCCGTTGCAGACCCAGAATCAGGGGGTTTGGGGTTGTCCTGGTTTCGGCTGGAATAAAGTTAATTTTCTTCTGAGTAGCTGGTACAGGGCCATTTTGGATTTAGGATGAGAATAATGTTGACAACACACTGATGCTCTAGTTGTTGCTAAGCAGTGTTTATACTAAGTCAAGGACTTTCCAGCTTCTCACACCGCCCTGCCAGCGGAGGCTGGGTGTGCACAAGAAGAGTCGCTGAGCTAAAGGAGGATTCCAGGTAAACAGGTCAGCTTGAAATACAACATCTCCTTTAAAAGTTAAGACTGATTCGAACACTTAAAATCAGCATTTAGGCTAATTGATATGATTTTGAACACCTTCTTAGCATACAAGTAAACACTCTTGCCGGTGTTGGAAAATGTCTCCTCCCTTCCTTACAGCACTGCTGCAGGGAGATAACCCTGGGAGCCTGCGGGACGAGGTCGTACGCAATCAGAATCTACACTTAATGGATCCACCGCAACAGCTACAGCCCTTGCGCTGCTGCTGCTGCTTTGCATCTTGCTCGTTTGGTGAATAAAGCTGAAAGTGAAGTGGAAAACTTCAAAGAGCAAAATGAAAAATAAAGAATAAATCTCAGTAATTCATTTTACACTAAAAGGGTGTACCCATGTTTATATACATCCAATAAAAATACATTATTGAAGCAGTAACTCACCAAAACCACCTCAGGACTCACTGTCACTAGTTACCAGGCTGCTAATGCTTCCTGGGAAAACCTGGAAAACACACGGAAGCGATGCCAGTTTGTCCTGTTTTGTCCACATCTCTTCTTTGACCTTGATTGCTTTTAGTACAGGTGCTAGTTATCTCAGTAAGGTTGTCGAGTACTCCTATAAGATATTTAAAAAAACTCACTGGCTGCAAAAGGATAAAGCTTTTATCGTGAAAACAAAGCCCGTTTCTTCTGAACAGCTGAACTCTTACGAACAGTTTCTCCCCTCTTTTAGTACAAAATTATTTTCACGGTATCATTTACTAGTAAGCGCACGGAAACAGAAGATTATATGCTTTCAGGAAGAGGAAATAGACGGAGGGAAGTAAACTTGGCGTAGGCGTAACGTGCTCCAGAACAGACCTTAGTTTTAGTATTCGTATTAAAATATTTCACAGAAAAAATATGGAATGAGAGTTGGCACATTCTTAATGTTAAAGTCCATACTACAAGTACCTTCGGAAAAATGCAGACACACATCGTAGGCGTACCTTATACTTGCAGACCACTACGGAATCTTTCCATCTGTCTTGTACTTTCACGGCAGAAGAAAGGGCAACCACGGTGAAATGGTGGCAGCTGACATCCACCTGAGAGAGGGGGGAAAAAAAAAAAACAAAAAAAAAACTTTAGCATAAAACTGGGTAGGAATCCAAAGCTGCCTTTTTTTGTGAAGGTTTGTGAAGACAGTATGACTGAGCAGAGCAAAAAGTATTTTTGCATCACCTTCAGTACAGTTGTTGACACAGGCCACTAGAGCTTTTGCATTTTTCAGACAACTGTGCCTTTTGTTTTTTTTTTTTTGACTCATTGGTAACTTTAGTTTCACTAGAACTCACTTTCTTAGATACATGCAGGTGACAGACGTAGGTATCTACATACATTTTCTCAAGCCTTAGTATAGCCAAGACTTCATCACCCTATAAGTCCCAAGTTGAGTATTTTTGCTAAAGAGCACAGCAACACATCTGTCCTTGTGAACTGCCCTGTTGCAAAAAAGGAATGATTTTTTCCAGGCCGTTGCTCCAAACAGTCAAGATCTTTTAAAACCGCAGTTGTGCCACCAAACCCGCTCAGGGTCCCTCCTAGCTTTTGACTGCCCTGAGATTTAACAGGCACACGCTCCATTCCATCTTCCAACAGCAAAAATACGTTAACGCTCTCGGACCCAGAGCGCAACCCTACGGATGTCCACACACACACCCCTTGCCGTTTTGATGAGGAGCCACCGAGCATCCCTGCGAGCACAGCTGCACGCGCCAGATCGGTTTCACCTATGCCGTGAGTTACCGGTTTCGGTGAATGTAGTTTCTGACGCTTTAAACCGAAAACCGTATCTCGATGCTTCGCCACAGTAGAAATGACCCATTGCTAGAACGCTACAAAAATGCAGTAACACAAATTGCAAACCCACAGCAGCAACAGGTCCAGAAATATTTAGACCAGGAACAAGGGAGAAAAATAAAACAGCTTCATCTCACACACAGGGGAGCGGCAGGCAGAGAAAAGGGTCGGCATTCTGAGCCCTTACAGAAAACGGGCATTCTCCTTCCATTCCTCAGCCCGTCCGTTAAGGTCTAAATACCACAACACTACTACAGCAACGTCGAGAGTAGGGAACAACAGCCCTGCCGCCGGACTCGCCATTGACCCATGCTATTTACGTAGTAGGATGCGTATGCAGAGGGACACGTTTTGCCACACACAACCCTGAACTTCCTGAAAATTTACATTTACCAAAAAAAGCCATTTGGCAATAAAGCTTTGATGCGTTTGACACACACAAATTTTTGGTCACTTGCTATTTGCTTCCAGTTGCTGCTGCTGTTCTTCCTTCAGAAATTCTACTTGTAGCCAAGTTATTCCCTACTGGTTCAAGCATTTGCCTTCCTGGTATTACCAGCACATTCACAGAGGCAAGTAACTTAATTGCTCTTCTACAATTATCCAAATGACAATTACAGCCATGAAAGAGAAGGAGAGGTCAGGCAGCAGAAGAGCTCTGCAGGCTGGCACCAGTCAATATTGCACTCTTTAAAAACAAACAACAACAAAACAAAACCGTGACCCTGGTTTTTTGTTTTTTTTTTTTTTTCTTTCAGAGCTCATCCCTGCCTCAGCATATTGTCTTGTCAGAGCATGAAGCGCAGGTGATCTGTACCGTGACGACTTTTGCGTGTGAGGAATGCCCGTTCAGAAATAGTCCAGATCTGCAAGACTGGTGTTGTTTTTATGGTTTTAATCATCATAACTCAAATTTTATTTACTCACGCATTTGTGAGGAAACTAATTAACTTTTAGACATTGCCTCTGCTTTTTGGGGGGTGAGGGGGAAAATGTATTAGAGACTGAAAAAAATTACAATTCAGAGCTCCCGACCATGAGGGAGTGGTGGAGAAATCAATGAAAGCGAAGACCAACAGCAGCAACATTAAGTGAAAGTTGGCTTTAATTCTGATCACATACTTAAGCAACCCTCCAAGTCTATGCCTCAGTCCTTTGAATGACTAGACCTTTTTCAGAAGGACAAACTTTTTTACTTAAAAGTCCTAGACTGAAGACTCCGCTGAACAGAATGGGGATTGTGCCACGGGACAACATGCCATCAACACTCTAATGAGAAAAAAAAAATCAAATAAAAATCAAGTTTAAGTACCAGTTTTCATCATGTTTCACTCACTACATGTCTACTGGCATCTAGGTGCTCAAAAATGAACTACAGGGACACCACATATTCCTAAAAATTCAGTTATATCTAAAAAAATAAAAGGCTATTTCCAACTTGCCCATAAAATCAGTATGAACAGAGAGAAGAGAAACACTTGACCCTAAAGAAGCTAACAGGCAGCTCTAAATTTATCGTAGATGAAAGTTCATTCTTTCACCTAAACCAAAAACATATCAAGGGACCAGTTCAGGAACAGGGCACGATCTGTTAATGGCAATTTTTCATCAGCTTTTCTGCACTAACAGCAAATTTGCCTTTTCTGTGCGTTTGATGTAGAGTATCTGTAGTGCCCTCGAACTCACAAATGTTCCTCTCTGCTTCCCCAGCCCAATACGTGCTATTACCTGAGCAGCAAGTGGAATTAACCACGCAGGATTTTCTTCATGTGACGCGGAAGGTGACACCTGGAAAAGAGGAAACAAAAAAATGAACCTGTTTGTCACACCCAGCCAACGGTGAAAAGACAGGGGAGGATTCTGCCGGAAGGGCTCTGCACCCCAGGAGCTCCCACCAGCCGGTTTCTCTCCCCTTTGCCCGGTACCGAGGGGACGACGAGACCTCGCCTGCACGCCCTCACAGGGGTGGCTGCCCCAGGAGAGCCGGGGGACCCCCACCTCGCTTCTGCCTGCGGGAACGGACCGGGAGAGACCCTCCACGCAGAGAGAGGAGCGTGGCATGGATTGCATCCCCGAGGGAAGAGGCCGGGCTCCCCGCTGGCAGAAGGACAACTCACCTCCCTGCTGCTCAGAGCCGCTTGCTGGGGACAGCCCTGCCTGCGCCCGGCCGCTTTTCAGCCGTACTGGGAGCACAGTCCAGCCAACGGACGCTCCAGCGAAAAGACACTCCAGCTAATCGCGGCTCCTGCTCGTTACAGCCGCAGGTAGTTTTGCCTCTGGCTAACGCACACTCCAAACAGCGGACACCCCGCCTCGTTCCAGCTCCCCTTGCTACAGTTCTGGCTAATTGAAGCCCCAGCTCCGCACTGAAGCTCCGGCTGATTTCAGCTGCTTCTCCTTACAAGCTCCAGCTATGTGCAACGGTCTGGGCTTTCGATAAGGTTGTGTATCAACTGCTGTCAAAACTGGAGCATTAGGATTAAACATCAGAGTTACACGCTGTATAAATATTCGTTAGTCTGTGCAATTAATTACTTAACAACTATTCTGAGCAGTGTAGAAATAAGAGCTGGACTCAAAGACGGCACGTGGGGTCTGAAAAGCGCCTTTCCCCCCATAGACCATCGCAGATGTTGAGTTCGGCCTGCTGCGTGCTGGCCTCCCGAACTTCGGCATCCGACACAACCAGACCCCCACCTCCAGGGAGGGTCCACGCACCCTGCCCACCCCCTCCTTTCCCCTGCAGCCCCCAACACCCTCCCACCCACCTGCATCTTACCCACCTGCAAAACCAGCCACGCCAGCTTCAGCTTTTGGCCCCCAAAACAGCTGACTCAGTGCCCATTTACAAGCCAAAAAAACCAGCTGCTGAGCCTGTTCTTAAGGCCCAAAAACGCAGGGCTGGACCTCTGCTTCTGAGCCCAAAGCCATGCAACTCAATCTGTTTCTGAGCCCCAAAATCAGCCGCATGAGCCTGTTTTCAAGCCCCAGGAACAGAAAACTTGGTCTCCATTTCTGGCCCCCAAACCAGCTGACCCCCTTCGCAGTCCCTGTGGGCGATGCTGAGGGCTGGGGGGAGCGTAGCCACCCCACAGTCCTGCACCCCCAGGGCCCCACACGCAGTTTTGGGGAGTGCTCGAGACCTCTGGAGGGCCCAGCCCCACGCCTCTGCAGAGCAGCCCCAGCACAGGCAGGGCGTCGCTTCATTATTGCCATTTCAAGCTTTCTTTCCCCGGCATCACCAGCAGTGCCAGGCGTGCACCCCAAACGCCCCAGCCGAAGCACCCCCACGGGGAGCCGGGCCCAGCCACCCACAGCCCGGACCCGCTCCACGACCCCCCGCCGGCAGCAGCCGGGGCCCTTCCCCACCCCTGCGGGCTGCGGGACCCGCCCGCCGCCGCAGGAGCGCGCCCCGGGCCGCCGCTGCCCGACCCGAGCCCGGGAGCAGTAGAGGCCGCCCGGCCCCAGCGAGGAGCAGCCGGGGACGGGATGGGGCTGCCCTTGCCCCTGCTCCCCCCCAGCCGGACACAGGCTCGGCCCTGAACCCCCCCCCCGCAACGACCCCGGGGCAGCAGAGCCCGGACCCGCCCTCAGAGGCTCCGGCCGGGGGATCCCACCTCCGCGACCCGACGCGCCTCCCCCGCCCCGAGGCGGCTCCCGCTCCCTCACGACCTGGAGCGGAGCAGCACCCGGCAGCCGGGGCAGACGCTGCCGCTCTGCTGACCCCGCCCAGGTGTCCCGGCCCCGCCCGTGTTCAATACAGCAATGGGGAGCAGGACGGAGGGCTGGGAAGCGAAAAATAAAACAAGGGAACAGAGAGGAAAAGAAAGAACAAACAAGGACAGGGAGAGAGAGGCAAAGAGAGGGACGGGGACCGGGACAGCAGGGAATATATACACAGAGAGGGACAAGGAGCGGGACACAAGATTGCAGAGAGAGGTACAGGGAAGTGGAAAGACTGACAGAGAGAAAATGAGGCAAGTGGGGAGCAGGTCAGAGAGCTGGAGAAAGACAAAATACTGCTGGGGAGCAGCACAGGACGAGAGCGCCAAAAGAGATGAATGGGAAGCAGGGCAGTGGGATGCAGACAGCAAAAATAATGATCCACAACAGGACAGAGGGATTGACAGAGAAGTAAGGGACAGGGAACAGGACAGAGGAATGGAAGGAAAAAACACTGATGAGCAACAGGACAAAGGGATGTAGAGAAAAGGGAGGAGGGAGAGAGAAAAAAAGATGGGGATAGAGCATGGGACATGGAAAGACAAAAAGCTGGATAAGGAACAGGACAGAGGGACTGAGGGTGGTGGGCAGGGGGGAACCAGATGTACATTAAGACAAGAGATGGAGAAAGGGAAAAAAACAGTGATGGGCTGCTGGACAGAGACAGACGAAGAAAAAGCAGGGCCAGAGTAGGGAAGAGAGAAAGGAAAAAAGGGACAGCTGGCTGGACAGGGGGTTATAACTAGAAACAATGAGACAGGCAGCAGGACAGAGGCATAAAGGTAGAATAACCAGGGAGAAGCAGGACGGATGGTAAGGAAAAAAAAGAAAGGGCCAGGGAGCAGGACTGAGAGATGGAGAAAGAAGCATTAGGGGCAGAGGGATAGAGAGAGGAAAGCACAGGCTGGAAGAAGGACAGGGCGGGGGGGAACAATGGATACAGATTAAGACAGAGTGACAGAACCCAGACAGACAGCAAGAGAAAGAAAAAACCAGTGACAAGCAGCAGGCCAGAGAGGGGGGCAGGGGGAAGGAAGGACAGGAGGAAGGAGAGAGGGATACAGAAGACAAGTGAGGGACAGGGACCAAGAAAATGGGATACAGAGAAAAAAAAGAGGGATGCGGAGCAGGACACTGGGATGGAGAACAAGTGAGAGCAACCGGGAGAATAACAGGGAGATGGAGCCAGAGAAAAAACAGGGACCGAGAGCAGGACAGAGAAATGGAAAAGGAAAATTAGGGATGGGGAGCAGGACAGACGGGTCCTGGAGAGACAAGGGACCCAAGTATAATGACAGAGAAAGAGGGAGGGAGGGAAGGACGGATGGTGAGCAGCACAGCAGGATGCAAAAAGAAAGAGAGGAATGGGCAGCAGAGCAGAGAAATGGAGAAAGAAAATAGTGGTGGAGAGCTGGAGAGAGAACTAGAAAGAAAAATAAGACAAGGGAGAAGACTGAGGAGCAGAGAGAGAAAGGAAGGTAGAAGGATAAGGTCAGAAAGGTAGAAATATCAAGAAAAATAATAAGGACGAGAAGCCCTGCAAAGAGATGGCACAAGAAAACATAGGGTCAGTGAGCAGGACAGAGGGATAGAGATGGGGGGGAAAGGAGAGGAGGAAGAAAGGAGGAAGAAGGACAGGGACAGGGTGCAGAACACACACAGAGAGAAAAAGGACAGGGAACAGCACAAAGGGATTGAGAAGGAAAGAAAGGGTCAGATCGGTACAGAGACCAAGAAGGAAAAATTAAAAAAACAGCAATGGGCTAGAGGACAGAGGCAGAGGAAGATAAAGGGCCAGGTAGCAAGAAAGAGGAGGAGAGAAAGGGAAAAAGTCAGAGCTGGTTGGACAGGGAGGTATAGCAACAAATGACCAGACAGGCAGTGGGACAGGGAAATAAAGACAGAAAAAAAAGGGACAGGAAGCAGAACAGAGGGAGAGTGAGAGGAAACAAGGGGCAGGGAGCAGGACAGAGGTGGAGAAAGAAGCATTGGACAGAAGGATAGAAAGAGAAAAGAGACAGGAAGAAGGATAGGAGACAGGGGTGGGTGGGGACAAGGAGCAGGACACAGATTGTCAGAGGAAGACAGGGAGCAAGACAAGGTGATACAGAGAGAGAAAAAAGGGACAGGGAGGCAGGACAAAGTGGAAGACAGGCAAAAAGAAGAGACAGGGAGTAGGACAGAGATGGAAGAGAAAAAGCCTAGGATGGGCAGCAGGACAGATAGCTGGAGAAGGGAAAAAAGCACTGAGCTGCAGGACAGAGATGGATTGAGAAAACGCAGTGACAGGGAGCAGGACAGAGTGACAGAAAACAAAAAACACCAAAGAGGGAACAAGACAGAGAATGGGGGGAAAGGCAAGGAGGAGGACAGAGAAACAGAAAGAGAGTGAGAGGGATAAGGAGCAGGACAGAGAGATGGAGCAAGAAAGGAAAAAAGGATGGGAGGCAGAACCAAGGGAAAGAGAGACAAGGACGGGGAGCAGGACAAAGGGATGGAAGAGGAGAAAAAAATAGTGATGGGCTGCAGGACAGAGATGAAGGAATTAAAAAACAGACACAGGGAGCATGACAGAAGGACAGAGAGAGAAAAAAGGGACAGAGAGCACGCCAGCATTAGAGGGGAAAAAAACAACAGTGATGGGCAGCAGGAGAGAGATACGGAGAAAGTAAAATAAAAACTGAGGAAGACAGAAAGGAGAGAAGGGACAGCTATCTGGATGGGGGGATACAGTTAGACAGGATAAGAGAGGGAATGGAACAGAGAGAAAGACAGAAAAGATAGTGAGAGGAAGCAGGGCAGAGGGACAGCAAGGGGGGGGAAAAGGGACAGGGATGTGGACAGAGATGGAGAAATAAGCAGCAGGGACAGAGGAAAAGAGACAGAAGGAGGGACAGGGAGCTGGGCAGAGAAAGAAGAATCAGGACAGCAGCAGGACGGAGATAAAAAACTGGGATGGTCAACAGGACAGAGAGGAATATGAATATGGGCAGGGAGCGGGACAAAGGGACACAGCAAGAAACGACGGGACAGGAAGCAAGACAGAGCGACAGACAAGAATAATGACAAGAGACAGAGAAAGACAGAGACCATGAGAAGCATAGGGGGTTGGAGAAAGAGAGACAGGTATTAGGAGCCCTGCAGAGAGACAGAGGATGAATAAAAAAGGGCCGGGGAGCAGCACAAAGGGTCAGAGAGAGTAAGAGATGAACAGGAAGGAGGACCGGGACAGTGAGATACAGAATAAAAACAAACAAACAAAAAAAAAAAACAGCAACAGCGAGCAAGACAAAGGGATAGAGAGAAAAAGAGAAGGAAGGAGGGAGAGATAGGAAGGCAGGGACACAGAGCAGCACGTACAGGCACAGAGAGGAAAAGAATGCCAAGGAACAGGCCAGAGAAATTGTGGGGGAAAAAGAGACGGATGCAGATCAGTACAAACAGATGGTGTTGTGGTTTAACCCCAGTGTGATGGGTTAACCCTGGCTGAACGCCAGGTGCCCACCAAAGCCGTTCTATCACTCCCCCTCCTTCTCAGCTGGACAGGGGAGAGAAAATATAACAAAGAGCTTGGGGGTCGAGATAAGGATAGGAGAGAGCACTCACCAATTACCGTCACGGGCAAAACAGACTCAGTTTGGGGAAAAATTAACTCAATTTATTACAAATGAACCGGAGTAGGGTAATGAGAAATAAAACCAAATCTCAGAACACCTTCCCTCCACCCCTCCCTTCTTCCCGGGCACAACTTCACTCCTGGATTCTCTACCAACCCCCCAGCGGCACAGGGCGACGGGGATGGGGTTTACGGTCAGTTCATCACACGTTATTTTCTGCCGCTTCATCCTCCTCAGGGGGAGGACTCATCACACTCTTCCCCTGCTCCAGCGTGGGGTCCCACCCACGGGAGACAGTCCTCCACGAACTTCTCCAACGTGGGTCCTTCCCACGGGCTGCAGTTCTTCACGAACTGCTCCAGCATGGGTCCTTTCCACGGTGTGCAGTCCTTCAGGTACAGACTGCTCCAGCATGGGTCCCCCACGGGGTCACAAGTCCTGCCAGAAAACCTGCTCCGTGGGCTCCTCTCTCCACAGATCCGCAGGTCCTGCCAGGAGCCTGCTCCAGCGCGGGATTCCCACAGGGTCACAGCCTCCTTCGGGAACCCACCTGCTCCGGTGTGGGGTCCTCCACGGGCTGCAGGTGGATATCTGCTCCACCGTGGACCTCCATGGACTGCAGGGGGACAGCCTGCCTCACCATGGTCTTCACCACGGGCTGCAGGGGAATCTCTGCTCCAGCGCCTGGAGCATCTCCTCCCCCTCCTTCTTCACTGACCTTGGTGTCCGCAGGGTTGTTTCTCTTACATGTTCTCACTCCTCTCTCCGGCTGCCGATTACTGTCTGTCCCAACTTTTTTTCCTTCTTAAAAGTGTTATCACAGAGGCGTTACCACTACCGCTGATTGGCTCGGCCTTGGCCGGCGGCGGGTCTGTCTTAGAGCCGGCTGGTATGGGCTCTCTCGAACACAGGGGAAGCTTCCAGCAGCTTCTTACAGAAGCCACCCCTGTAACCCCCCCCGCTACCAAAACCTTGCCACACAAAGCCAATACACCCCAGCCAGCAACTAAGCACCACAGAGCTGCTCATTCACTCCCCCCCACCCAGCAGGATGGGGGATAGAATCGGGAAAAAGAAGTAAAACTTGTGGGTTGAGATAAGAATGGTTTAATAGAACAGAAAAGAAGAAACTAATAATGATAACACTAATAAAATGACGATAGTAAAAGGATTGGAATATACAAGTGATGCACAATGCGATTGCTCACCACCCACCCACCGACGCCCAGTTAGTCCCCAAGCGGCGATTCCCCCAGCCCCACTCCTCCCAGTTTATATACTGGGCATGATGTCACATGGTATGGGATACTCTGTTGGCCACTTTGGGTCAGCTGCCCTGCCTGTCCCCCCTCCCAACCTCTTGTGCACCTCCAGCCTTCTTGTTGGCTGGGCATCAGAAGATGAAAATCCCTGACTTTAGACTAAACATTCCTTAGCAACAACTGAAAACATCGGTGTGTCATCAACATTCTTCTCATACCAAACTCAAAAACATAGCACTATACCAGCTGCTAGGAAGACAATTAAATATCCCAGCTGAAACCAGGACAGACGGAAAAGGAAAAAAAACACCTATGGGCTGCAGGAGAGAGACGGAGGATGAAAAAAAGGAGGGAGAGGGAGCAGGACAAGAACCCAGAGAGAAAAAAACAAAAAGGGAGCAGTCAAACAAGAAATAAAGGGAGAGAGGAAGAAGGAGCAGGACAAGAGAATAGGCAGAAGAGGAGAGGTACAGGGAAACAAAAAAAAAAAAAAAAATCACAGCAGCTTGGGAAAAAAGGGGCCAGGAGAGGGGCAGGGAGGGACTGGGACTCACCACAGCTCTTGCTCTTGGCACTGCCAAAGCCTTTGCCAGTTCAGACATTTCTTTCTTTTTCTCTCCTCCCTTCCTCTTCTGTAACTCCCGTGGCTTGACTATCCTCCACCTAAAAGAATACATGGATGTATCACAGCTCTCATAAGACGAGGCTTCCTAGACACACAGACTCGCACACTACGTGGCTGTACCGTGCTGTTGGTGATGCATACAGACCCTGTGGTGCACGTTGGCAGTCTGACCTGCTGTGGACTACGAGGAGGGATCCTTCCGCACACAGAGAGGCAGGCTCTCTCTTGCCTGCAGCGGGAGGCAGCTGCCAGCCGGATGGCCTTCCGTTTCTTCTTCTTTAACTTTCTGGCCTCTCCAGCTTCAGCAGCTCCTGTCCACAGCCAGTAAGCGCTCCGCCTGTCCCTCTGCGCTCCCGCACCGCGAGGAGAGGGAGGCCAGGCAGAGACAGCCCACGCAAGCCTGAGGCTGCTGCAGTCAACGGCATCCCCAGGGGACGAACGGACAACCGCACCCACAGCGTGGCCTCTGGGAGAGGGAAAGAGGCAGCAGTGACCGTTATTACCGCAGCTCGACCCTGGCCGGAGCCCCTCCTTCCGCAGGGGCTTCCGCAGACGCCGCTCGTTCCCCGCGCCGCTGCTAACGGCACCCCCGTTAAGGGAGACTCGAGACCACCCCAGGGCCAGCTTGCTGCCCTCACGACAGGGCTCGGGGGCTGCCTGCGGCTACAGCGCAGGCTTCAGGGGAGGGGCTGGAGCTGGGGGCAGCCGCACGGGCCGAGCGGGGCCGGGGGAAGCTCCGGGGGAGCTCTGGCGACTCAGAGAGGCGGCCGCTGGCCGCGCCTGGGGGGTGCCCGCCTCCGTCCCCTCTTCCCTTCTACCGGCTCTCGGGGAACTCCCCGGCGCTGCCCTGGCCCGGCTCGCCTCCGGCGGACCGGCAGCCTGCCGCAGCGGCCGCTTCGCAGCTTCCCGTCCCGCCAGCCCTGGACGGCCAGCGGGCAGGAGACACCCCCCGCCCCACCGGAGGGGATCGCTCGCCTCACCCGCGGTCCCGGCGCTCGCCCGCTGCCGCCGAGACCCGCGCCCTACGCGCCGCCACGCTGCTCCCGGGAACCGCGCATGCGCCGGAGGGGCCGAAGCCGGAGCGCGAACGCCGGGCTGCCCCACGCGCAGGACGGCGCATGCGCCCGGGAGGCTCGTCCGCGCGGCTGGTCGGGGGAGCGGGCGCAGCGGGAAGCCCGCGGAAAACCACGCGAAACCGGCAACGCTCTTGAGTCTGACCTGGTCAGACTCCGGGGGCCGCGGCGGCAGCGAGGACTACGCCGCGCCGCCCGCGCCCGAGAGCCACGCTGCTGCCCGGCCGCCGAGTCCGCGAAAACTACATCTCCCGGCATGCCCCGGGAGGCACAATGGCTGACCAGAAGCTCCGTGCTCCAGAACTACAGCTCCCGGCTTGCCGCGGAAGGCAGTTTTCCTGCTTTCCGACCCTGAGGGGACACCGTTTTCGCTTCCGTCCCGTCCCGTCCCGTCCCGTCCCCCGTCCTCCCCCGCCGGGGCAGCCGGAATCTCCGCCGAGCCCCCAGCGCAGCTCCGGGCAGCGCCCGCCGCCCCCGCTCCGACACGGTGCGGCTCCGCTGCCGCCGCCGCCGCCGTCCTCCTCGGGGCTTTCCCCGGGGCTCGCCGGTCGAGTGCGCAGCCCCGCCACCGGGCTCGGTGCTCCCAGCCCCCCAGTGAGCCCCCAGTTCCCGCCCTGGCAGCCCCCCCATTACAGGGAGGGGCCGTTGCCATCAGCCTCACTGCCCGCACCTGGGGCTCCTCCAGCCCCGGCCCGCAGCTGGAGCCCAGCAGGAACAAGGGGGGCATGGCCCAACCCCCACAGCGCCTCACCTCCTCCTCCCCTGGGCTCCGTCAAAATACGACCCCAGAGCACCCAGGAAAGCACTGGAAAAACTCTGCAATGGGAAAAAGATGAACAGAAAACTTTGTGGCATGTTGTAAGACAAAGAAGGATCTGGAGCACACAAACGGGCTCAGGGGCAACCCTGAATGTGAACTGAGAGGTACAGAGGGTGTGGGGGCACGCTCCCAACACAAACGAAGCGCCTCGCTGCACACCAAAAGGGCCCTAAGGCCTGTCATGGGGCTCAACGTGGCTCACAGAACAGTGCCTGCAGGCAGCCCCTGACCCTGTGGAAACCCTGCCTCCCGGCACTGCTTTTGCTGGCCCTGGCCTTCAACCCCAGACATTGTCCACATAGCTGAAAGTGCTGACAGCAAGTCCAGGAGCAGCCTGGGGACCTCACAAACAAGGCCCTGGAGTGGTCCCAGGTGCTGCTGGGATGATTGGAAATGCCACTGACAACTCTCAAGTTTCCACGGCAATGAAAGGGAAATCCCCTACAACTCTATGACAGCACAGGGATTCCTTTGAGGTGAATCTAAGACCCTGGGACCAACCCCCTCATACAATGTGTAACCTCCGCCCCCAGACACTGCCCTCACACACTTTATTGAGTGCAAAGGGACAGCAAGAACCACAGCCATGAGTGCAAAGAATAAAGCAATCATTTAATTAATTAATCAACAAAAGCAACAATTGAGAGTCAGTCTGCCACAAGGCTCTGTGCCAGCACACTCCCAGTTTACCTGCAGCACCTTAAGACTCATTACTGGACCAGCGTTCATTAATCCAGTTGCCAAGAGTTGGTTCCTGTTACTGCTCTTGATGTGGCAAATCACTGAGGAGCTGTCCATGTCCTCCAAGATTTCTCCTTCAAAGGTAGGGTTCAGGACTGGTATGTGAGAGGAAAACCCCTTATGTGATCTACAGGTGTTTCTGCCCTACCCCTAGGCAAGAGCCCTGCGAGAAACTTTCACAGCTCTTACCTCCCAGCCACCAGTTTTGGATCACTATACTGTGCCTGCACTGTATCAATCCTAGATCTCAGGTTGGAGCACAGAACTGAACAGGGAGCACAGGGGAAGATAACTGTAGCGATCCTAACAGGAAGACTGTTGTGTATCGAGGAGTTGGTGATCCACACAACAGTTAACCTGAGAAGGCACAGGCCTGGGCTTAGGTTGGCTTTCAAATCTGTGTTGTGCCGAGCATATTCCTTGCTTGTAGGATAAATTTAGGCAGTTTATCATAACAAAAGAGCCTGTAGGCAGCTCCCACTTCACATTGGCATTTACACCACCTGCAAGTCCTTGTCTTTTATCTTAAAGTGAAGCAGCAGTTTGTCATGTGAACCTTCTTCTGTTTGATAGTAGAAATAATAAATGGAATTATTTTCTTCTAAGAGAATCCCGTAAGAGCTCTGAAGACAAAGATGTCTGCAGAACCTCCCCCACAGACAGGATCTGCACTATGTGCCATGCCCTGACTGGAGGTACCTCTGATTCTGCACAACTTGGGGTTCCCAGCATTTGAAAGTGATATCAATAAAGATTAACTTAGTTCATTTTACCCTAACAACACTTTGGCATTGTAAACCACGATATTGCTAAGAACAAAACCCCAAACTGAATGACAGTCTGCTTTGTTAAAGGTCTGTGAAGGACTGCGAAGTGTTGCCAAATTTAAGTGAAACTAGAGGAAAGGTAATTCTGGCAGGCAGAGATCACGACCACCGACTCAAGGAACCCAACGACCCAAAAGCTTAAGGAAGTAAAGGTCTCAAAAAACCATAGCAGGCATGTGTAGTTATTTACATGATAGGCAAACCAATCATTTAATAGAGTAACAATGAATATGTATTAGCTGACTAAATTTTGTGTGTAAATAACTGTCAGTTTGTACTGATGGTGTGCTGGTTTGTGCCATGCACCCATATCTGTGCATTTACGTAATAAAAGAAAATACCGTGACTCTGTGTGTAAATTGGGCGACACACACCGGGTAACAGACCCAAGTTTTTGTGACAACAAAGGGACATAAGATTATGTATACTATCCCGCTTTTCCTTCTAGAGTTAGCTTCAATAAATGGAATTTCAATCAATACCTTATGGACTCCAAGTGCCTTTCCCTCTCGGATCATAACAAAAACTACTCCTGGTGCATTACAGTTACAAACCCCAAAGAAGGTTTCACAGTCTACTGTTTATGGTTGAGGGCTTAAGTTTATTTTCTAAGGAGTTAGACCTTTCTATTTAACAGTATGCCATTAAACCTGAACCCTAAAGTGATAAACTGTAAATCTCAGAACCCAAATGATCACTGGGGATTTAGAATGTATTGATGAGGTTAGATCTAAAATCCTGTGTCCTGATCAGTAAGAGAGTAAACTGTAAACTCCAGCTGATAAACGCTGAGCCCTAAAAATTAAAGTAATAAAGCTCAACTCTCAAGTGATAAACCATGCAAAACAAACTTTAAACAGCAAACCTTAAGTGAAAAACTCTGAACTCTGTTTTAAGGGACAAATTCCAAAGCATATATAACCAGGAAGACTGTAACAAGAAGCTGAGTAACTTTAGCCCACAGTTTTAAAATTTTCCCCTTTATTGGGCAGAGCAGTAAAACATGAACACACCAAGAACACTTTACAGTCACTGTTCATACGCTTGGTTTCAGTCACCATTCACATGTGACCATATGCATGAATCAATCCATACGGCTGCACTAAGCTGCACTTCCACAGAACCTACCTGCACCACTGAGAGCACTAATTCATCTCCATTGCAGACAATTAATATTTGCGGTCCTCTGAGCTCCACAGGCAAATATCCAGAGCCAGTGGGGCTACATCTGGCTGGCAACCGGTCACCAGCGGTGTTCCTCAGGGCTCAATTCTAGGGCCACTTCTGTTCAACATTTTTATCAATGATCTGGATGCAGGAGTCGAACGCACCATTAGCAAGTTTGCTAATGATACCAAACTGGGAGATGCCGTTGGCCCTCTCGAGGGCCAAGAGGCCTTGCAGAGGGATCCAGATAGATTGGAGCATTAGGCAATCATCAATGGCATATTTAACAAGCATTCTGCACCTGGGATGGAGTAACACCGGGCACAAGTCTAAATCGGGAGAGGAGTGGCTGGAAAGCAGCCCTGCAGAAAGGAACCTGGGGGTGCTGGTCAGCAGCAAGCTCAACAGGAGCCAGCAGCGTGCCCTGGCAGCCAAGAGGACAAACCACATCCTGGGGGGCATCAAACACAGCATGACCAGCTGGTCAAAAGAGGGGATTATCCTGCTGTATTCAGCATTGGTGCGGCCTCACCTGGAGTACTGTGTGCAGTTCTGGGCCCCACCATTTAAGGAGGATGTGAAGCTGCTTGAAAGTGTCCAGAGGAGGGCAACCAAGCTGGTGACAGCGCTGGAAGGCATGTCCTGTGAGGAGCAGCTGAGGACTCTGGGCTTGTCTAGTTTGGAGAAAAGGAGGCTGAGGGGCGACCTCATTGCTCTCTACAGCTTCCTGAGGAGGGGACGTGGAGAGGGAGGTGCTGAGCTCTTCTCCCTGGGAACCAGTGCTAGGATGCGTGGGAATGGCTCAAAGCTGCATCAGGGGAGGTTTAGACTGGACATTAGGAAGCTTTTCCTTAGAAAGAGGGTGGTCAAACACTGCAACAGGCTTCTTGGAGAGGTGGTCGATGATGCCCCAAGCGGGTCAGTGTTTAAGAGGCATTTGGACAATGCCCTTAATAACATGCTTCAACTTTTGGTCGGCCCTGAATTGGTCAGGCAGTTGGACTAGATGATCATTGTAGATCCCTTCCAACTGAAATATTCTATTCTATTCTATTACACCTATAACCATCAACCAGCATCTCCTTAAGGGAAGTGGTACCTGCTGAGAGACAGAAGCATTTATGACAACCACTAAGACAACTCCTGCAGTCACTAATGCTGCCTCAAAAGCCTTTTCCTCTGGCAAGCAAATCCCACCCTGAGGACTCACTGGAAAATATCTCACAGACTGGCCAAGGGATGCTTGGGCACAACAGAGGAGGAGATGGTGATGGCAAAGAACTCACTGGGAAGCCCAAAAGAGGCATCACAGAACTCACATCCCAGAGGAGCCATGGGGGAGCCCTATGTCCTAGAGGAGGAGAAGGCATCACACTGCTGCACCAGCCCTGGAAATATCCAGATCCCAGTGATAGCATATTTCCATACATTCTGTATGGTATGTCTAAATATTTCAATGGTTTTAATATTTTGTACCAGCCGTGGAAACTGGTTTGCTGCTAGGTGACTGTAAAAGTGAGATTTGGCAAATAATTATTAGAAATCTTACACTAACACTATGATTGAAACAATAGACAAAAGTATAGCCAAGCAATTAACTAGTAGAGGTAGTTACTCCTAAGTTTTGCAGTTCTTTGCTCTTATGACTAGATGTTCCTGTACGGTAGATGAGAACAATGGTGAAACTGACCACATGTGATTGAAAATGCATTAAGCTTCAAGATCAAAGAACAAGGACAAGAATAAAGACTTCAAGGACAGCCAACAAGAACTTCAAATGGGTCGGTGGTCGTAAAAGCAGCCCTTTGACTCAAATGGATCCTTCATTGCGCATGATCGGATATAGGCAGTACTATGATAATCAGTTGCCATCATTTCTATGTATATGTATACTAATCTGATTAATATGCAATTAGTTATTCTATATAATCTATTTGTGCTAAAGCTGTGGTATGCACGCTATGGATAGTGGAACTATCCCCTGCGCATCCAGCGCTGCAATAAAGAATGCCTGCTTTCTAAAACTCCAAAATGAGTCTTAGAGAGTTTCTTCGACCGGCTTTTCGGTATCACCAGCATGGTGTGTGGATGCCTTGGGGACAGGGGATCCTTATGCTTTGCAGCAGCTGTACAAGCTGTGCAAGGCTTGTGGAGGCTCAGTGGAGGTTTTAATTAACCCTTGGTTTAGTTGGTGCCCACATTTTGTGCACAGGGACAGACGTAGCTTCAGAGTGCCCAAGGATATCTTTCCTCTCTCTGTTTTTGTTTCCTGCATTCTCAAGTAACTAACTTGGGGCTGCACTAATTGTCCCTTACTCAAAAGTACCTTAAGTCTGCTTGGTTCACCAGTTTTAAACTTCCACGTTGCTCACCAGCACTCCTAGGCATGCTTGCTACAACCAGTTGACCTCCTCCCATGGATGCTGTGCCAAAATTCTGCTCCAGGGCCCATCTGCTTTCCCCACAGCTCCAGAGGGTCCGAAGAGCCGAGTGTGCACACAGGCCCACGCTGCGGAAGACGCTGTGGGACCTAAAAGCGAGATAAGGAAAAGGGAAAGTTTTCCTCAGTGTCCCAGCACTGAGCGTGGCGGGGCCGAGCCCTCCTTGCGCACTTGCCTCCAGGCAGCGACTGCCCCAGCCGGCCGCAATCGCCCCCACGCTCAAGCGCGGACAAAGGGATGCACTCGCCTCGCCGCGGCTCCCGGCCCCTCAGCGCCGAGCGCCACCCACCCGCACTCGCTCCCGCACTACTCCCAGACACGACGCACACGCCGGCCGCGAGCACGGCGGAAGCTGCGGTGCGCCGTCCACGGCCGCGCGTGAACGGCCCAAGACGTGTGGCGACGACGGGGCGGGGGGACTGCGACGGGAAGCGGCGCCATCGAGCGCTCAGGGCCCGCCGCTGCGGCCGGCGCGCTCGCTGCTGACCCCCGGTGAGCACAGCCCGGCACTGCAGGCGGCCGCGCTCCGCTCCCAGGCGCTGGTCACACGGCGAACGGCGCATCGCAGCCCATGGGGCGCGCGGCCGTACCCGCAGCGGTGAATGCTTCCGAGCTGTTCTGTCTGTCCCGATACACCGGCGAGGACCGACGGGGTGAGCAGCTGTACCGGCCTGTAAGCGACACGAAGCAGCTACGAGAAGACAATTCGCGCCCCCGTGACAACAGGGACTAACAGCAAGAGCTAAGACCTGTTGTAAGCACCGGGAAGGGGTGGCAAGAACGGCCGGTTACCTTACCCGCTACCGCAACACCGCAGCGGCACCCAACGGGATGACGAGCGGCACCCCGCGGTAACGCACACTGCGCAGCAGCGCGGAGCGCTCTGTACTGCGCATGCGGCGTGCTCGAGCGAGAGCAGCAGAGTGAGGCAGGCCACGTTGCGCATGCGTGCTCTGGCAGCGAGCATGCACCGCCGCAGTCCGGACGGCCGCCGAGCGCCTAGCAGGCTCGGCTGCGCTGTGCGTGTCTGGTACTGCTCCAAACGAGTCGTCATTGCTCATGCATCTGTCCGCCGGCAGGCTGCAGTACCGCGCGCTGAGCACGTGAGGTCAGCAGTAACCGGGACCGGCTGCCGCTGCCAGCTCTCGCGCCAGCTCACTCGCGTACGGAAGCCGTCCGCGCTCTGTGGCGTCATTGGCGGAGGCGCCGCCCTGCGACATCCGGTGGGCGGTTCTTTCTTCTCGGCGGGCGGCCGCCTGCGGTGCGTGAGCTGGAGGCTTCACCGGAGAGCCCCAGCCGGGGCCGCGGGGCCTTTCTCAGCGCCGGCCTGGCCTGGTGCGGCTGCTCCGTCGCTCTTCTTACCCCTCGAGCTGGCGAGCTGCGAGCGCAACCCGAACCGGGCCGTCGGCAGGGCGGTGCGCGCAGGACCGCCCCGCCCGCGGCTGCCGCTGCCCGGTTCAGGTGCACGCCGGTGCCGTTCTGCAGACGAGCGGTTTCGATGGCGTATCGGTGGCCCGGCAGGACCCGAAGCGGGGCTGGCGGCTGCCTCTGTGCCGCGGTGGTGGCAGGTTCCCTCCAGGCTGGTCGGTGGCGCGGCAGCCGCGGGGCCCTCGGAAGGCGCAGAGCAGCGCGGGAGCGGCCTCCTCCTCCTTGCCCAGCCCACGGCCCTCATCTTTCCCGGCGACGGGGTGGCCGCCCGGGGCCTTGTGCGGGAGCAGCGCCTGGGGAGTGCAGTGGGGGTCTTACAGGTGGGACTTGGGGGGGCCTAGTCAGGCTGGCCGGGGCCCTGCGATGGATGTAAAGGGTTTCTGTCGGAGCAGCACTTTGTTACTGCTCTGCTCCTGTAACTCGGTGAACTTTACTAGTAAGGTTCAAAACAAATGCTTCCAGGGAACTTTTAACGCAGACCTGGATTTACATTGTCTTATGTTCCTCTTACGGTACCCTGGAGCACCTGTTCTCCTTTATTGCCCAATACTTGGTCGGCGTCGCAGTAAATAGTCATAGTTTTTCATGAACTCTGAATTTTGTGGTTTATTTTTTTCTAGGTTTAAGAATCTACAAGTGACCCTGAAGTTAAGTTGTATACTGGTTCCCCCCAACTTGCCTCTGATATTTAGGGTGGGGTAGGTACTAAAATACCTGAGAAGACAGATAATTTTTGGTCCACTGAAAAACTATGCAAGTTGGAAAAGGTGGGGTTTTGATATGCACGTAGTTCTCGATAGCTGTTTCTATTGTATGCTTTGCAATGTAACCTGCTTGCTTTTGGAAACTTTTGCTGTTGTCTCTGGAGAGACTGATGCCATGATTCCCTTATAGGCAGGGATTCCCTTATAGGCAGGGATTCTATGGCGAGTAGAAAGCCGGAAGCTGAGCAAAAGCCTCAAAACTACCTATTTATGAAAATATTTTGAATTATGTCAGTAATGTGTGGATGTCTTCTGTGAGAAAAGAAGGTCCAGATGTTGATGTCTGGCATTTTGAGTTTTAACCACTTTGGTGTAGGTAGTTATGGCAGCTAGTTTTCTGGCTCAGTCCATATAGCTTTCTCCTGATGCACAATGCTATCCTCAGTCTTGTTCTGCTGTGATTTGTAATAAGACTCCAGAATAGAATATCATCAGCCTGTTTTGTCTTCTGAAGATTTCTTTATTACAACTGGAGTAAAGAAGGGTGTGTTTCGCTTGTTTGTTTCTACAGCTTTGTCAGGATGATGCAAGTGCATTGGTCAAGTTCCTGACGTGAGTTACTGGAATTGGGTACCACCTTTTTTTCCCTGTTTATTTGATGGAGTTATGAACAGAAACTGGGAGGCTGGAGACTGTGAGAAAATTTTGGTTTATGCAGCAGTGCCCAAACTGAGACACCAGATGTGAAATTCACTGAAAGAAAGGGGTACAGAGTTGCCTGATATGGACTTTGCAGCAGAGAAGCAGAAGTGGTGACTTCATGTGTGCAAGTTGAGATGGGAAGGAGAGAGGAGCTGGTCAAAAAGAGAGCCATGAAAAACTGAGAGTACTAAAAGTGTAGAGGTAGAGTAGGAGCCTTTAGACATACGGTAGGAGATTGGGCCAGGCATAATGGTATTCCACAGTGTGTTTCTCAGAGGAGCAAAGGGGCCCTGAAGCAGAAGGAAAATCAGGGCTGTTCAGGAAGGTGCTGTAAGAAGGTCCCAGGCTTGTTCCAGTTTCTGTCCCTTGCCTAGAGAATTCCCAGCAGAAAAGAGTTCAGCCTACAGACATGGGGGTTGCAGGTGCATCAAAGGCAGCAGCAGTAGAAATGGATCCCTTGGAAGTGAAGAGGGCTATGATACTGGTTGCTAAGAACAGGTTTGGCTGAATAGAGAGAATGTAAAATTAATTTATGCTTAGAAACAAAGCAAAGTGTTGATATAGAGAGTAGAACAACTTTTATGAGGACCACAATGGTTTGCAAGTGTTTGGAAGATTTGTTCAAAGTTTGAAGATACATAATGGCTTGAGATTGTGCTTGAGAAATCAGGGTTGCATGCAGTGTGTGAAGTTTGGATGCGTGTCTTAGGACAGTGAAGGATGCCTCTCTTGGTCTGGAGTTTGGTAGAAGATAACAGGAAGGATTGCCACTATGACATGATAATTCGAGATCTGTCAGTTTTGTGGTAATGTGAGGGGTGAGGTTTTTGGTGGGACAAAGTGGATTCAAAGTCTGTAAGGGTGGTAGAGAAGCTGTAACTGTGGTATTTTGGAGTTGGAGGGCAGGAAGGTGTGATGGTTTCCAGGCTGATCACTGTTGGTGCTGTGAGGTACTGGACAGATAATGGAATAAAATGTTTTACTTGCCTTCCATTTGCAATGTTGGTCTTTTCCAGCAGAATGGTGAAGATTAATCTAGTCACACAACTTCTAATGGGAAAAAAGTTCAACTATTCATTGGAGTATTGTGCTTATGATGCACACACTATCCAAACTGAAGTTTGGACTGCTTTGCTCTACTGTAGGCTGCAAGTTTGTTTCTTAAGTACTACTCTAAAGATGCTTCTGCTGCTGTGACCATAAGTTCATTCAAAAGTGATTATGGTGAAAGGAGACCTTAGCATGCAGCAAATTAGATCTCTGTTGTCCAAAGTCTGTTGAGTGAGATGTTTTGTGTTGTCTGGGGGCTTTTAAACGATCACATGTCAGTATATAGTTCCATTAACACTAAAACTGTGCATGCCAAGCCTCCAGTGGCCATTGCTGTTGATTGAAAGTACAGCTTGAAAACGTGTCTGCCAAGTGAAAGGCAAATATCAAAAATTACTTTAGCCTTGATCTTGAAGAGCCAAGCGGGTGACAGGGAATTCTAAAATTCTTTTCAGTGTTATGAGACTTTTCCTGTTTCTTCTTACAAACTGCCAGGAAGTTTGTGAAGGAAGGAATTAAGACTTTAGAAGATGAGCGTGTCATACACTGCAATGACTGGGTCCTCAATTCAAACTCCAAATAGTGTTTCTTTTGTCAAGCTGTCAAGCCTCACAGTGATACTGTGCTAGCAGGTATGCTGAGGTTTTGACGAATTAAAAATCTAAAGTTAGTGCAGAGAGTAAGTGCTTTATATACGTTTTCACAATAAGATGTTTCCAGAGCAACATAGATTCTGTAATAGAGGTAAAAGGTCTGTTAAAGTCTTATGGCTTTATTAGATGATTCTGTATGTGTTCTGACTTGTGCCATAATGTGTTGACCAGGCTCTGCTTAAAATACCTTCTTTTGTGTTTGACTTTGAAGTTGCTGTTTTGTAATGTGTTTTTTACTTGGATCATCTTTGTAGTATGGGAAACTCACTGTCCAAATTTTGGTCCTCGGGTAACATGATTATTTTCTTTTTTTCTTTTTTTTTTTCCTTCTTGTAACTCTAAGGAATAATGAGCACAGGCTGACTCATCGTCAGCAAACAGGGCTGAAGTAAGCTTTCTTGGGTGCCAGTGCTTAGCTTTTCTAATGACTCCTGTAGACAGCAGCATGTTATCTGAGGTTGCAGAGGCCAAGGTAGGTCTCATTCTTTTTGTGTGATCTATGGGTTTTTTTCAGCAACACAGGTTTTGTGTCGTTGGATTCAGAATTCAGTAGGCTTTATCTCTACCTTGAAGGGATTTCTGAATGACTTCTTGGATGGCTCATGGAGGATTGCTTTAACAAGATTGCATTGTGTTCCTTGATGATCCATTTCTGAAATGGCCTGCACTCTGACCAAAACACTACAGAGGTGCCCCAAGGTGTTTTTCTTATGTGCTGCATGCAAGATAAGGCCTTTGCAATATCTAAACTTAAGAATGTTATTCAGTGTGTGTGCCTCTCCCTCAGTACTTACTAGTATGAATGCTGCTTACCGAGTGGTTATTCCCCTGTGCTGGTCTTGGAAAAATTATAGGTGTGTTTGCAAGAAACTGCAAATGAACTACTAAATCCTGATATATCTGACCTGGTTCTGTGTGGGGCCAACTCTTTAGGGCTTCTGCATTAATTGTAAAATCACAGAATGTGTGACCAGAGCAAACTCTACTATTGAGTGAGAAATGTTACACAGTGATTGTCTTCTCACCGCTCATCTCTGAGCCCTGTATCTGGTATGCATCTTCACCTTCGTGTGTGTATGAGCATTTAAAGGAAAACTTTTCATTGTGGAAATATGACATAATGCAGGCGATCCAGCCAGGTTTCCTGCATGTTGTTAGTGCATGCCTTGCCCATGGGTCTGGTCCTGGCATTGTGTTCAGATCTTGTTTCACAGTCGCCGGAAAGCGCTGAACTGTAAGAATGATTTCAGTGCAATATGTTTTTCTTTTTGTCCCCAGTTCCAGTACACTCCCTGAAAAAAAAAGTGGTTTCTTGTCTCATATCCAGAACCCTTACAACAGTTTTGGCTGATATTTCATGCTGATGTTTTGAAGATTTTTGAGAAAAGAATCATGAGGGAAGAAATGCTGAAAATGCACATTAGAAGGTTTTCGTTGAGGGTATGAGGCAGTGAGGGCAAATGAATGGCTGACGTATTGAATAACTAATCTTCCCTCTTTCTATGGGAAATTGTACTGGTAGAGTTAAAGAAACTGGACCCAAACTGTATTACTACAGTTTGTGGCAGTTTTGGACGAGATTGGTGTTCCTGTGGCATTTTCGTGTTATTTTGGGCCAATAAGATGTAGAATTTATTGGTATGCATATGACTTGGAAATTGCTATTCTGACTGTTTTAATATGTGTTGTTCTTCTGAAGAGACGGTTTATGTCAAATCCCTGCTGCCTGTTTTGCAATTAACTGGGCTGGTTGGTTTGGCAAGAAAGCTCCCACAAACTTCATCGCTTCCACCTCCCCACACCACCACCACCCCAAATAGTGTATTGCAAAGTATAAATTGTTCTCTTTGTTTTACCTTTACAGCATTCATTGCTACACAGTACAGCAGGAAGTTCTCAGGTACTTTCTGAGATGGAGGGTGATGCCAAGTCATCTGTGATGGAAGAGCAGTGTTCTCTTACTTAAAGATCAGTTTTTCCACAGGTGTCCTGGATAGTCACTGAGTGTTTTCTACTGGAAAAACACATTTATAAAACAGGTTAGATGAATGTCTGTCGGTGTTAGTATAGTTTCTGTTAGTGACGAGTACTAGAGTTTAGACAGAAGGCTTAGCTTTAACTGGTCTTGTTAAAGCAGACAGCAGAGTTTGCCCTGAGGTATTTTCTTTGCTGCTTAATTTCCTAGGCACAGAGTCAGGCCAGGGGATAAGGATTATCTCCCAACTAGTCCAAATTTCACCTCAGAATGTACAAACAGGTATGTGTCTTTGCATTACTGTGAAGTACTTCTACGCCTTACTACCAGAATGGTGCATATTTTGAAATTCAGCAGAAGATATGCAATCTCAGACATGTATTGCAGCTTCTTCCATGTCTCTCTCTTACTGTAATAGTGACCTGTTCTCTTTGACCAACATGTTTTAAGGAGTTACAACCACTTCTTATGTCTACGTATTTTATGTTATGATGTCATTGCAGAAATACTTAGTTGCTTACTCTTATCCTTCCCTCCTTTTACTTTTCTCCTCATCCCCCTCCAATAATTTGTTTTACTCTAACAAGCTTTAAGTGTAAGAACTGGCTGAATAAAGCAGTGACTAAAGAGAAACTCAGTATCTCTTTATGCAGTTGTAACCCTTTGGAGGAGAAACAAATATCCTACTGTGGTTTGTAACATTTCTGGGATACCTCTGGAAAATATTCGTGACATTTTGAACATTTTGTGATTTTATTTTATTTTTTTTTATAGAGTCATGATTTTGAAAGCTCAACACTCAACTAAGAAACAAGTTTTGCTATTTCTAATGAAAGTTATCTGATGACATAGATATCAGTGGAACATTTTATTATGTCTTCACAGTTAAAATTTTGTTAGCTTTTTCTAAATATTGATGCAGCATATTTTTGTGTTCAGATTTCATGTAGCAGCAGTGATGTACAGTGCTAATGCAAGTCATTCCTGAACAAGTAAGATACTCATGATTTGTAGATTACTTTTTTTTTTAAATTGTGTTATCACCTTTCCTAGCCAAAGCTATTGCATCAAGCTGTAGAACAACTAGGAAAAAATCTATTTTGTCACAGATATGCTGTCCAAAGGTGAAAACAAGTTCATGGTAAGGGGTTTTTTTGGAGGTGAGGGATATAGGGGAGGTTATATCTCACGACAGAAGTTTGGATGTATTTATAAGGTATGTTGTTTATAGGTTCTGGCAGTTGCTGCCTAGTGAATCTCTTTTAAGGATTTCAGTATTAGAAAATCTACAGATACTTTTGTAGTTATTTTTCTATGTTTTGTAGTTGAAACCCCCCGAAATCATGTTGACCATGTCTCTGTTTTGCGTAATGTTTCTCCATGAGCTTGGCACTACCTCATCATTTCTTAAGCCACATCATTGCCCTCTCATTCCTGTGTCCTAACCATCTTGAACTTGATTACTGATTTCAGTTGCATCTTTACTGTGTTTTGGCTAACATACCATTCACTTTTGTCTCCTGTTCTGTAGATGTCGTTGCAGAGCAGAGTTAGAAGATATGCTGGTAGGCCGGTGATATAATACAGAATGTGGGAGGTGCCTAGTGAGAGTAGTGGATTATAGGAGGTGATGACATTACGTTTTGTTAGGTCCTTTACTTACAGCACAACTGCTGTTTGTTTTTTTAAACATGGACTGTGTTGTCTCGGGTTGGTTCTGGTTGTGACTTTTAACAGATCTGGACAAGGGATGTATGCAAGGTGGATTCTTAAGAGTTTTGGACTCCAATTTCATTTGTTAGCTCAAAGCTAGCAGTTGGAGAAGAACTCAAGTGGCCATGGTGTGACCATGAGCACCATGTTCAAAACTGTCTTGAACGTGTAGAAGACTAGAGTCTAACTTAAGGGACTATGACCATCCTGGTAAAAATCACTTGCTAGAAAAGCCTACGTGTAATGCATCCAGATCTAAAATCATGGCTTAGCTGGGCAACCTGAAAAGTAATGCCTTAGGTTGTGATTTATTCATGTGGTGTGTGTGTATCTTAGTTGGCATTCACAGTTCTGCAAGCTTGTTATAATTTGACTATTTTCTTTGTGTAACCCTCTCTGCTTTAAGAAATTGTTCTGGAATAGTCCTTATCTTCAAAGTAAAAGGTAAGAAAGGAATGTTGCAAGAAATGGAAATGTGATTGCAGCTGAGAATCTGAGAGGAGCGTGTCTTTGTATGGAGACAGGTGGCAAAACTTTCAAAGGATGGGCAATCTTGAGCTTTCAAAATAAAGTTAAGAATAGAAGGGGAAGTGTGAAGCTGGAGGATACATTTATGAGACTGTGTACTGTCTAAATATGTCTAATCGTTATGGTTCATTTCCCCCCCATTTGCTGCATTATCATTTTAGGTGATGACAGACTAGACATAAAACAACAAAGCTGAAAAATTAATTGTGTAGAGATTACAAAACATTTTGATAGGAAAAGTGGCAGAAAGAGGTTTGCTTTCTTGCATCTATCAGCACGAGCTTCACCTGCATTTTTCTTAGGCTGCTGTGATTTGCTCACACTGTTGCATAGTGAGCAGCCTGGTAACAATTAGGGCCAAGGAATGGAAAGTAGGAAGTCCTGTGGTCCTTCCTGCTTTAATATCACTTTAGGTGTACACTAAGGTGAACAACAGTACTCATAGTAGTATAAAACAGTGTTTCACAGTACTGTATGTCATCTGGATGTTCTAATGGAATACATAACTAATCAGTTCAGCAGGGATTTCACTTCGATCTCCAGGGTGACTGCCAGTCAGCTCTGTGTCCAGACACACATTGTCATTAATGAATGTGGATTTCAGTAACTTCCTAAATGATGACCTACAGTCAAAGTCCAAGTTAAGGTAGAGATAAGCTATAGTAACATGCTGTTGAAAGCTTTAACACTTTCTTCAAAGTGTTTTGATTTTCCTTTTTGGTTTATTATACTATGTATGAGTCATAAATCCTTTTGAAACTGTTAAAATTCTGTATTACAATTTCATTCCTGTTTGACAAGCATTATCTATTATTAGTTTCTCAAGAATGCACATCCTGGCAGAAGTGCATGTATTCAGAGATGTGTATTTCTAAAGATGGTTTTGATGTGATGGCACATCAATCAAACCATATGAAACCACCTCAAATCTGTTTGATTTCATTTTGAATTTCTTGCTTGCTTTGCTTCCTTGCAGAGTGTCTCTCAGCTACCAAATAAAGACAGTGTATCCACCAAGGAGAAATGATATCTGGTAAACCTAAAAAATCAGTTGATCTCTGGTACACCACAGGCATTTCTTTACGGTTTTATGTTCAAATCTACTTCCATGCCCAGAGCATGGCACTTACTAGGTATCTAACTCCTTTGTGTAGTATTGCATTGGTTTTGGATGGGGTGGAGTTAATTTTCTTCATAGCACCTTGTATGGATCTGTGACCAAAACAGTGTTGACAACACACCAATGTTTTGGCTATTGCTGAACAGTCCTCGCAAGTGTCAAGGCTGCCTCCGTTTCTCACACTGCCCCCCACCAGCAAGTAGACTGGGGATTGCACAAGAAGCTGGGACAGCTGATCCAAACTGGCCAGGGGGATATTTTATACCATATGGCATTGTGCGCAGCAATAAAAGCTCAGGAAAATGAGGAGGAAGGGCTGGTGAGGGTGACTGAGCACTGGAACAGGTTGCCCAGGGACCTTGTGAAGTCTCCATCCTTTGAGATATACGAAAGTTGTCTGGGTATGGTCCTGGGCAACTGGCTCTAGGCCCCTCTTGAGCAGGGGGGGCTGAATCAGGTAACTTCTGGAGGTCCCTTCTGAACTCAACCATTCTGTGATTTGATTCTGTGGAGTTAGAGCATTTGTCTTGCCAAGTAACCGTTACGTGTGACAAAGCCCCACTTTCCTGGAATTGGCTAAATATCATCATCCCTGCTGATGGGCGGTAGTAAAGGAATTCCTTATTCTGCTTTGCTTGCACACACTGCTTTCCTTCACTTGTTAGACTGTCTTTATCTCAGCCCACTAGTTTCCTCGCTTTCACCCTTCCAATTCTTTCCCGCATCCTGCTGGGGTGAGGGGGCGAGTGACTGGCTGCATGGGGCTCAGCTGCCTACCGGGGTTAACACACAAGTGTGGAAGCCACTGTATAGCTGCCAGTCTCCACAGGGGGTTATTGGCAAGAATGCTGCATTTCAACTCCTGACTGCAAAGCAGGATCTCTTTACCCAGTTTCAGAATTGCAATCTACTTTATCACATGAATTCTAGGCAAGATTGTAGCACTGTAACTATGCAGCATTGAATGCCAATAATTTATAGACCAGAGCAGTTGTGCTGCATCTTTTTGATATGCATTTCATTCTCGCATCAGCAGTTTTGGAAAAATAAACTAATAGAGAATTCCTGAATTTGTGTGCTTAAATAGGCAGCAAATCAAGAAGAATGTGGCTGAATATCATAGGGCTTGTAACTTCTTTGTCTTCAATGCATGCATGCTTTTCTTTCACTCTTACTCTAGGCTTACACCCAAAGCTCAATATTGCTGTGCTGTATTCCACAAGCAGCGATTATGTTCAGTCAGACCGTGAGAACTTAGGCTCTGAAAATAGGCTTCATGGTCAGTAAGTATGTGCTGTGCCCCAAGAGTTGCTGGGCAGCTCAGGCCTTTGTGCAGACTATTCATTCTAGTTGCATGCTCTGCGATCCTCACCTTGAATGATTTTCTCAATGTGTTGCCAATGTTTCTGGTAAATGCTGTAGCTTCCTCAATTTCTTGCCATGGCCTCGCTGGTACTGGATGCCGTTATAGCAGGGAGCGGCAGCCTACTTATGCACAGGCAAGATTGCGGCACAAATGTGTGCCTTCGGAGAGGTCGTCTACCTTGGGGTTTCTCTGCTAACTTTAAGGATCAGGTGTTCCAAGCACCGGGCACAGCATGCGTTTGTTTTCCCATTCTTTTACCAAGCTTACCTGGGTCCTTCAGTTATTTTTCTTTTGGAGGGGTGGGCAGGTGGGATTCTCTCCCCCTCTCCCTCCCTCCCTCTCTCCCTCCCTCCCTCTCTCTCTCCCCCACCCCGCCCTTTCCCACCCCACCCCTCGTTTTAAACGTCACAAGCCTAGACCCCCCCCCCCCCCCAGGGTAACGAACTTCCCCATTTCCGTTGGCACGAGTCAGAGTAACTAAATACCTTTGTGAGCGTGTGAGAGGGTCCGTGGCTGCTGTGCGCGTCGGTTTGACTGGCCGCTCTTTGCCCAACCTCGCCATGCCTCCGGCGGTCGCGGTTTGCTCGGGAGGCTGGCCCGGTGCCGTCCTCGGGGAGGCTTTCACCGGGCGCGGGCTGCTCCCGGAGGGGCGGGGCGCTCGGCCGGGGCCGCGCCGTGCCGGGAAGGCCCGCCGCCGCGGGCGGGAGGGGCGGGCGCCGGGTGGCCGTTGGCGGGAAGGCGCGGCGCGGCTGGTCGGCGGCTCCGCGGCCGTCGCCGCAGGCCGGAGGGCGGTCTGGGAGCGGGCGAGTCGGGGATGTGCCACCCGGGGAGGCCCGGCGTGGGCCGAGAGCGTTGGGATCGGGGGCGGGCAAGGGCCGTGTTGTGGCAGTGAACTCTGTGCTCCCCCTCAAAAGCTCCGAGCCCCACGCCTGCCCCAGCGCGCCCGCCGGCCCCACGTCCACTGCCAACCTCGACCCCCACCCCCCCCATCGGCCCCAAACCCTGCCCCCAAAGGCCCGACGTAGTAACAGCTTGGTGTTATTAATCGCAAGATTGATTTCTGAAAGGTTTTCTGATGGATGTTAGATGGGATCTGTGTTCTGCCCCCACAAAAATTCCTTTTTTTTTCCTATTGGAGAAAAAGGAATTTTCAGCATCTTTTGGTGAACAAGATGATGGGTGGATGCATAGATAATGTTTGCTTGTTTGTTCGTTTGGGCTATCTCTCTCCTTTTTTTCCAAGCCATCTTTCAGAATGCTGGGTCTATATAACCCTCTAAATGTGCCTGCTCTGGTATAGTATCACACTGCAGAATCCTTAAGGGGAACAGGAAGATAAAACTTCAAGCTAAGGAATAGCCTAAAAAAATAAAAGGGTCAGAAAAAGCCAGAGAGAACACTGAAGGGCTGTGGGAAATCTCAGCCATGCTGCAGGACCCAGCATGGGTTTTAGGCACATCCTTGGGGAAGGAGCAATGTGTTACTCCAGGTGATGGGATAATGGGCACTATTAATTACCAACTTTAAATACCGGATGTGTTGTAAAAGCAGAAAGAACTATAGATGTCTGGCTCTCTAGCCCAGCAGATCACGGAGCACATGTAAAGCTTTAAAAACAAACCAAAAGAACAACAGAACATGCCAAGCAGTCAACCTAAAGCAAACTATTTATGTTTCAGTAACAGAATTGTGTAGCTTCATGTAATGAGAGGTTATTCCATCAATCACAGTTAAAGCTTTGGAAAAGTGCTCTGAAAGTATGATGGCATAATTGGTCTCAACATTCTTTTTTGCTTTGTTTTGCAGGGTAATCCTCCAAAGGAGGACACTTGAAGAGAAGCAGCTGGACACAGTAGTACAGTAGTTCATTTCAGTCATTTTCTTTGAGGCAAGCATCCAAGTACAGGATACATCAAAAAGGTAATAGGTTTATAACAGCAGGAAATCAGTTAAGTGGTATCACTCTTCTAAGGCAGTTAGGCATTGAAAGAAATGTGGGTTAAGTGTTTCTGTATGAAAGTTTGAGGGGGAGTACTGAGCAAAAGAGCACCAGAAGCTGCTTGGAGCTGTGGCAGAACCAGGTTTGCTCACTGATTCAAGCTTTTTAGGTTTTGTTATTCTCTTACAAATATGAGTGAAAACAAACCAAAGAATGATGACATTTGTCTGAAAAACAGAGACTATTTGGGGATCTCTTTAGATAAAGTAAGTTGAAAAAAAGATGGAAATAAGGATGCAGAGGGCAGTAGTTTTCCAGGAAAATG
This sequence comes from Harpia harpyja, assembly GCF_026419915.1. Classification (NCBI taxonomy): domain Eukaryota; kingdom Metazoa; phylum Chordata; class Aves; order Accipitriformes; family Accipitridae; genus Harpia; species Harpia harpyja. The sequence continues at coordinate 26,644,199 of NC_068957.1, read as the reverse complement.
GGCACAGAAACATGCAGTTTTCGTCCATTACTCAGAGCTTCAACACAGATGACTGTACTTGTGTTTGGCTGAATTAAATGAGGTTTATATCACTGATAAGACTACGTATTTAATGATGTTTATGTTAAGTGGAATTAATTTTGAAGCTTAAACCATTGGAAATGCAACTTCTGTCTGCTTGACGAGTATAGCAAACTAACAGAACTGAGATGCTGCAGACCTCTTAGAAAAAAACTGTGTAAGAAATAATTTCTGACTACCTGCATGTAAAGTTTATACTCTGGTAGAAGTTTTTGTGCATCAGGAACACAAAAAAAGCCCTTCTAAAGCTCTGTTTCCATTCAGAAAATGAGTCTTTAGCTGTCTATACAAATTACCATTTTGACTGCAGCTTAAAAAAGGCTGTATTTCCAGTATTCTCCTTCCCTCCTCATTGTGACATCTACTGTGGTCTACTGGATTCAGTTATTGTTACAAGGTCAGGACAATTTTGTCTTGGTGACAAACATGTAAAAGTGCCAACTGAAGGAGGGCAAAGAACAAAGAATTAGGCAGTGGGAGAGAATAAGTAGAAAAACTCAAGTACTGCAAGACACTGAAGATCTGTAGTAGGTCACAAATAAGTAGATATCACTGATCTTCCAGTTTTTTACTGGTTTCTGGGAAGAGGGGGAAGTTAGAGTAAGGTTAGTGAGAGTGAAGGCTGAAGAGCACAATAGTAGAAATTTTTAAGGAGTGGATTTAAGGCTGGCGCAAGAGTCGGTGCTTTTACTTTTTTTTTCTTGAAATATATTAGGTGATTTTTTAATGCTACACTCGAGTTGGGAAGATCAGGGGTTTGGGAGCTTCTTTCACTGCAGGATCTTGCTAAGCTCAGGAAAATATGATTGAAGCTGATGTCAATTACAGAGAATATTTCAGGGTTAGTTCTTAGGAAGGTATGAGTCAGTGCTTTAGTTTTGTGACTGATGTTGTAAGTAATGTTACAGCTGGGGTTAGGATTAAGGAACTGGAAAGAGCAGCTGGACGAACAGAGATTAGTGTAGGATGTTTCAAAGTTTGAACAATTCAGATAGCAGTAAACAAAATGAACAGAAGTCAAAATAATTTCTGTTATCTTGGAATGGCTGTCATGGTACAAAGGAAGATTAGGGCAATTGTTGGGTTTTGTGGTTTATGTGTGTTTGAAGACGGTACCTATGGAAAAAAAAAAAATCATGCTGCTTATATTTAACCAAGCTCAGGTTCTGTGAGACCTCTGTGAGGTCTGGGACAGACATTCTTCTCTGAAGCCAATGGAGTAGGTTATTTCTCAGAACTGTTTTCATTACCATGCAGTAGGTTACCTCCTTTGCTGGCAGTGCACATCATAGGTGGGCTTTCCTGACAGAGCTGGGTTAGGGAGTGCTCCCATAAGCTCCTCAGTCACCAGTTTGTTGAGAAGTAACTTTCAGCAAGCACTAGTAGAAGATACAATCTTCTAATGGCAATGCAGGACTCTTTGGAAGACAGCTATCCCCTACCTTAAATTAGAGAGCGAATCATGTCTCTTGCTGCTTTCAGTTTAACTTCAGAAAACAAAACAAAACAGGACGTTCCTCCGTAGTAAAGAACTGTGAAGAATACATCAGGGTTTTGGCCTCTTGGCAATCTGGCACCTGACAGAAGGTGTTGGATATGACTCTTTTCTTTAAACTGAAACCTGTCTGAGCAAGACTTGTTGCTACCTAAGAATGGTTTGGTTTGAATTAGTTCAAATTGACTGGAAACTAGTTCAAGCTGAAGCTCTGTGAATCGGTCGCAAACTGAAATAAACACCCCAGTCAGAGCTTTTAGTGGTTGAACTGCAGCAGAGGGACGCAATTTCCTTGTTATTTTTCTGGGTCTGTTTGAGTTTCGTAACTGGACACCTGCAAGTGCAAATTAGGCATTTTTATCCATGCAAACTATCCAGTTCCAGTGTTAGTAGCCAGTGGTAGCAGAGGATAGGTTTCTTTCAGAAGCACCTGGTTTGGGGAATTAGACACTGTTTCTATGACTCTTACGCAGATGCAGAAATCTGGGAGCTTAAGCACACAGTGGTTTGTGTTCCAGAAATGTGACTGAGAAGTTTGGCTAGGTTAAAACCTGTCTTGATATCTCCTTTTCCTTTCTATTGTCTAAAGCTCATTAGAACAGATATTTCTTTCCCCATATTTATCTCCATAAATTTTCTATAAAGGTATAACAGAATTTTGGCTAATTGTGTCCTGTAAAATTAGAGAACTGGGTTTTACCTTTCAGGATATGGCTGCTTCTCAGTAGCATAAGCAAGTAACAGATGTGAAGATACTCTGCAGGAAGAAAGCATGACATGAAACAAACATTTATTAAAAAGGACTGTACAGACAAATTAAACAGGTAGCACACTCTTACTCCTACTGGGCACAGGAGTAAAATATTTAAAACACAGAAGCCAGTGAAAACGCCAGATATTGCTAAAATACCTAAATGCTAAAATGAAGTCGGAGGAATTAGAAAACTGTAAAATAAAGGAAAGCACTTTTATTTATTTAAAGTGCTAGTAAAGTCTTAATTTCTTGAACAGTCTGCTATTTAGAGTAACACATCAATGGCTATTCTTTCAAAATTAGATTCTGTAACTTGAAGCCACTGGCAGGTTCAGTCAGTGTCCTGTTTAGAAAGCTGAAATTGAATTCAGGAAGTGCAAGTATTAAAATTTGGCTTACATTTTCTCTATAATTAATGGGGTCCTTGGCACTGAAGTTTGAACAACTGACCTACCCCAGCTTGGGTATGAAAATTTCTACAGCAAAGGCTTTAGACACAATAGAGTGTTCACATCCTTTTAGCATGACCTTAAGGTGGGGGACAGGGTGAGAGGCTTGTGGTTTTTTTGTTTTTTTTTTTTTCCATTTGGTTGCAGAACAACAGAACTGTCCTTTGAGGAGAGTGGGGAACCAGGAAAAGACCCTGGAAACCATCTATAACAAAAGAATCCAGTGATTTTGTTGTCTCTTGAATGCCCATTGAAAAGCGAATGACAAAGCCGGGGTGAACAAGACTTTAGTAATATAAAAGTCTTGAAAGCTTTGAGAAGCCTCTCTTTGTGGCTATTAAGAGAATTTAACCCAAATAAGAATGCATTTAAGCCAAGTGAAGAAGTATCCTCAAAGAACCTTAGGTACAAAGGAGGAGGCCATTGTTGCTCCATGGAACAAAAATGCAGTAGACTTGTGGTAAGAACTGTACTTCACACAGCTTCCTCCTCTGCCTAAAAAAACAGTAAATCAATATTTCATAATTATCCCTCTAGTCTCTTGAGAAAGGTGCCTGGGAGAAAAGGGCCTGGGGCTGTCACAAGAAGAGCTCTTCGGTTAAACTTCCTTAATTAATCTGAGAGAGAAAAGGAGAATACTGGTTCCCTATGAAAGATACTGCTTCCCTCCCTCCCCCCACCCCCAGGATCCCTTAATGCATAATACAGATTTTGTCTCCTTGAAATAGAGTCATAGACTATCTCGAGTTGGAAGGGACCCATAAGGATCATCAGGTCCAACTCCCTGCTCCTCGCAGGACTACCTCACTAAACCATATGACTAAGAGCATCATCCAGATGCTCCTTGAACTCTGACAGGCTTGGTGCCGTGACCACTTCCCTGGGGACCCTGTTCCAGTGATCGACCACCCTCTCGGTGAAGAATCTTTTCCTAATGTCCAATCTGAACTTCCCCTGACGCAGCTTCATTCCATTTCCTTGTGTCCTGTTGCTGGTCACCAGAGAGAGGAGATCAGCACCTCCCCCTCCGCTGCCCCCCCTTGAGGAAGCTGTAGACTGCGTTGAGGTCCCCCCTCAGCCTTCTCTTCTCCAAGCTGAACAAACCAAGTGACCTCAGCTGCTCCTCGTAAATCTTGTCCTTGAGGCCTTTTACCTTCTTGGTCACCCTCCTCTGGACACATTCTAATAGTCAGATGTCCTTCTTTCACTGAGGCGTCCAAAATTGCACACAGTACTTGAGGCTGCACCAGTGCAGTGTGGAGTGGGACAATCATCTCCCTCAACTGGCTAGCTATGCCGTGCTCGATGCGCTCCAGGACACAGTTGGCCCTTTTGGCTGCCAGGGTATACTGTTGACTCATACTCAGTTAGAATCGTTCTCAGCAATGCATGCTATTCATATGGCAGAACTTGTGAAAACAGATTTGTAAACACTAGTACATTATTGATACAAACACAGTATGCCATATTCACATTTTTTTCTTTTTTTAAAAAAACCTTGTTAAACACGGCACAAGAGACTAGTTTATAAAAGTAAGAATACGAAACTGCCATACTAAATTAGTAAACAGTTTTCCTTAAGCATACTTCAGTTTAGAGCTCTAGAGATCTCCCAAGAAAGAATGAACCTGGCAAAGTAAGTGAAGTGAGAGCAGCTACGACTAACCCTATCTATTTCAGAACCGTAAGTCAAAGTTTCTACAAATCTATCCTTCTATTCGCACTACTTCATTGCAGACCATTTGCCCATTCTCCATTGTCACTACTTCTTAAATTTATGTACAGCTGTCAAAGTATGCTGCTCTTATGCGTGCACTTTGGGGGAGGTCATATACTGTCCTATAACTCTGTGTGCATTTTCCCTTAAACCCAATAGGAATTGCTCTGAACAGGGCACGCAGCATGTGGCCACTCTTGACGTTTAAAAGTAGAATCCAGTATTTGTGTTAGGAAACATGCGTAACGATAGACTTAGCACACTGCTGCCATTTGGAGCATGGGGTCAGACTATACTCCATTATTGCTGTCTCACAGAGACTGAATGCCAGTAATTCAGGTAGCAGAATCCGCTCTTCACATATTTTCAGGAGCACATGGTCCACATTCTGTCTCTGCTGTTGACAGATGTTTATTTGGCTATGAAACATTAAAATGGGAGAATACCAACTGAACTTGGCATAAATTACAAGACTATATTCAATAACATACGTACTTTGTGGCGGAGCTGGGAAATTAATGGCAGCATACGTGACTTGGCCAGCAAAATTGGTTTATGTGGATTTCTACAGTCCCCAGTATTTAGCAAAGTTCTCCGTATAACCACTCTAACATAATAGTAGAGGAAAACCTGGGCTACAGAGAGAAGAACGTAAACCAGCAGTCCCTGCCTCCTGAAGTTAGTGAAAAGAATATTTAATACTTGAGATCAATTTAATCAACAAGGGCAGTAAAAAAACTGGGATTAGAAATCAGTAAATTTTAAGCCCTGGTTCTGTAGTTGGGTCACTGCCATTGTCCCCATTGGAGGAACTGTTGTTACACGAGGTGAAACAAAGGGAAGACACGGATACAGGGAGTGGTCTGAAGGATCCTTTAGTCAGGGTATTTTTGGCACACGTAGAGAGCAAGAAGAAAAAACTGGGCTGAAATAAAGCTTACTTGACAATGCCCTATTAAAAGATACAAAAATAGGAAGTTTTGGTTGAGGGAGGACGATGACACCAAAGCCAGGCAGTTGTGGTGAAATACATCATTTTTAGTTGACACTGTTCCTGGTGCATGTTAGAGAACTTCCCTGTGCTCCAGTGGAGGGTATGTCTGCCAAGGGAGATTTTGGCTGTAGAAACCAGGAATAGAAGATGTGCAGAATGGCTGATGTTGCAGTCTGTGCACATAGAGATTTGAGATATTTCATGCATGTTTCCTAGAGAACCACAGTGAGCTGGTTGGCCATAGAGCCTAGGCGGACCACTAATACAGTTCATTTGAGCCTTGTACTTCAGTCAATCAGTCTTCTGACTGCTGAAAATAATACCATATTAAGACATTAAAGCATTACAAATTAGATCATTTTAGAAATTCATACACAGCCAGCAACTTGATTCCCCCTTCCAAATTTTAAGTCAAGTTTGAGGGAATGGTACAATCAAACTCCAGTAAATCAAATCTCACGTGTGTCCTTAATGCACTGATTTCCTGTAAAACCGATTTCTTTTTTTCCCCTGAACATTTCCTGTATAAAAAGAGCTCTACTGGATACCCAAACCTATGCAGTCTTACTAGCTTGGTAAACAAATTGTTCTTTAGTGAAACAGACAGTCTGCTATTTCAGCACTTCAAATAGTCTCCTGTTATCAGGAGAAAACAGAATAATCTTTTAGTAACATCTGTTTTTAAAAAGACAACATAAAAGCATTTGTGGTAATCGCATTTGGCCAATAGGAATAGCCTGGCATTTAGGATACGTGCCTAAGAAGTCTACTTTGTTCATGAGTCCAAAAGATGGAATGATTGAAATGTTAAACTGTAGCACCAGTAATACTTACTTTCCTAAAACCAAATCCTAAGGACTGGAAGGAAATTAAGACAGAACAGGAACATTGTGCTTACATTGCATTAAATAGAAAACAATGGGTCGGTCATACTTGAGTCTGCACTTCAGTAAAGTCTGGCCACATTTGCAGTTCTACTGGAAGAATACTGGAACAGGTCACATGTTTGCTTGTCATTCTTCTGGGTTTCATTCGTCCTGTTTCCTCTTGGGCTTTTTGGGATTCCGAGATCGGCTCTTTGCTTTGCAGAGTGGGCATATGGGCGCATTTCGATGAATTTGTTGGTGACACGATAAACATGCCTGAAATGTGACATTGCAGCCTCTTGTTACAAACACTTAAGTGGCATTGTTACACGGGTTATTGAGTATCATATTCTAAGTTACAGTACAGAAAAAAATAACTAAGGGTTCTTGCCTTCAAAGGCAAACTAATGCTACATTCTCTATGATCCAGGTCTCTGGATTGTACAGTAACTTCAGGACAACTGAAAAAATAGAGTATCTCATTGAATTGAAACTACGGTTCAGCAGACACATGGTTCAGGCATGTATCAATAACTGTAACATTAAATTCTATTTTGTGTTAAACATTCCACATGTTTTAAAGATGCTTACATGTGTAATAGCTCACTGAGTCAGAGAAATTACAGTGAAGGCCAACTGTGATGTCACAGAATCCAAGGCAGGAGCGGGTGATAAGATGAATTCCACATACTTAACAGATACAGAGGATGCAGGATACAGAACCCTGCCCTTTTGCTCCATACTAAGCCCTTTAACTTCCATTTAACTGAAGCATATGACTTTCAGAAAGGCTTTTCAATGGCCTAACTCCACATAGTAAGCACATAACTATGGAGTGTAACTACATCAGTTTGCCACCTTAGTCAGTGAATCTTTGGAACTTGGGTGGGATGAATACTGCTATGGAATTACTTAGCTCTTTTTACTGACTACAGGAGGAGGTGAGTAAAACTGTCACTTAAGTGCCTGTGGTTAGGTTAAACTAATCCATACGTTAGTCTTGACTTGAAGATCTCAAGAAGTGCAGAAACTATCACCTTTCCTGGTAATTTGTACCATCAGTAATTACTCTCCTTCATAAAATACGTGCATTGCTTCTAATAGGAATCCATTTAGGATTAACTCCCAGCTATTAGTTTTTCTTCTGCCCAGCATTTTTTTTCCTTACATGCCTTTCTCCCACATGAAACACAAGAGAAGTGGGAATTGCCTACATCTCTGCTGATGGAGACTCTTCAGTCATAAAGGAGTCAAATAATACAGAGCCTTGTCCTTAACCCTTGATGACTGGTGCTACTACTTTTAAGTCTACTGGGGTTGCTCTTGATTTGAACCACTGCAAGGAAAATCAGAATCAGGACACACCATTTCTCCTTTTCGTAAATATTGGTCAACTTTATAAACATAATACATTCCAATGACAAAAGAGAAAAAACAACGCATTCCATCTCCTGACCTTCATTGGAGGTGGCTGTTGTCTGAAAGTTGCTGTCTGTCTGGTATCTTGTTTCCTAGCCACTTGCAGCTGTTGGGCAGCCGCTGCAGCTGCAGCCAGAGACTCTGGGATGGGAGGCTCCTGTGGTTCTGTCTGCCATTCTGCTTTCTGCTTTTCAAAGTAGCTAGACAAAAGAAAAACAAAAAATATAACCACCTTCTGGAGTATTCCATCAGTTTGTAAAGGACATTTTGTGTTAAAATATAATGGATCGCTTTTCCCTATCATGTTCCTCCACTAGAGTCAAATTGCCTACACTTAGACACCACTTGGACTAGTTAATAAATAGAATTGGTGGTGTTCTCCTCCGCATTTGTACGCTTCAGCCAGATTCCAGATCGTCAGCTTCTAAGGTATCTTGATGTACAACTGGACATAAATCTAATAGGATGGAAAATAGACAACATATGTATTTAATCTTTAACAGCTTTACATGCACCTCTGTCAAACTTAGTTTTTATATTTTGTTCTTTTAAAATGAATAACTTTTGTATGCAATAGATTAATACATTCTTTGTAGTGTCAAGGTGCGTGGAATGGAAGACAGCATTTCTGAAGAAATGCAAAAGAAATCTTGAAAACTGTGTGTCTGTGAAAATGATGCCAAATAATGCTGGGTGTTAAGAGAAATCTAAGTTTCTTAAAACATCACTTGCATTTCAAACGGATCTCTTAAACAAAGGACACTGTTCTTTGAATAGTAGCTAATTCTGTCACCTTCTCCCACCTAGGTTATACGTAAAAATGAAACTGTAATTTATTATCCAAATCTGTTCCACGTCTAGGGTAAACTTACTTGTTGCCAATCGTATGTATATGGCTAAATGCCACTGCCATGTGCATGCAGCAAAAAGTAAAATTCTGACTAGCAGTAGCACAAATCAACTGAAGAATACTTGTTTTGTATCCCTTTCTTGTATTGCCTCCTACCTCTGCTTGCTAAACAAGCAAAACAAAAAATTACTTTCATGAAAAAAAAAGGTTGCTAGAAAAAAGCAGCATACGATATAAAAATCCAGAGAACCAATCACCCCTGAATTTTTGCATGCCATATGTAGGGTTTGCAGCTTGGAATAATCTAAATTTAACTTTGAACAAATTGAGACTGAATGTTATCAAATACACATGCTCCCACATCCCTTTTTTGTTAACTTTTTTTTTCATGCTTACCTCTTAAGTTCTACCAACAAAAGTAAAATAACAAAATAACCAGTAGAATCGAGAGAAGGTATGAAGCCACATAATGTTTGCTTTGGAGACTTACTCAAGGGACAGTTTCTCTTCCTCCTCACATAGATCTGGCAGCCTCTGCAATCCCAGAGTCATCCGCAAAGCATCTACATGCTCCTTCAGGGGTTTGTACTCCTCATGCAAGCGACGAGTAGATTCCAAGAGCTTGTTGAGATCGTTCTCAGACTGCTTGATAGTATTCTCCATCTGAAACAGGAGCATGGGCGTGCTTTTAAAGAACTGTTCCTTTAATAGCTCTCTGATTGAGCAAGAGACTGTATCAGAAAGATGAGGTTTTTCTCACTCAAGTTGGAAAAGATTGGAGACAATGCAATAGTAAAACAAAGAGTTAAGATACGGGGAGGATGAAAACGGCAAGGAAGAAGCAACTGAAAGTGACACACGAGATGCATTTTCATTTAAAAAAGGTGCACTCAACCTATATGACCTGAACAACAGAAAAAGCAGGTAGACGGGCTACAGACAAGTCAGCAAGTGAGGAGCTACGGAAAACTCTCAAGGGACATTAAAAAAAGAAATTAAAGTAGAATAAACTAATTTTCTGTGTTTCTAAGATACTGAACACCAATGGTTAGAAGTTAACAAACAAGCTAAGGAAAGGTTCCTGCTTTTCTTACTGCAGTGAATGGGAAAAGCAGCAGAGAAAAAGATAGTCTTACAGGAAAAAGAGGAGAGGATGAAACAGACTGAAGTTATGCAGCTGGGTAGGGGAACAGACATTTCAAGTGATAAATAAATGCAGTCTGCACATCAAGTACGTAGCTTGTACTTGCTTACAATGTGGGAGCTTTTTTCTTCTGGTGCAAAGCACAGATACCTTCAGAGCTAGAAACCACTGTACAGTCATGTAAGTGCCCTAACATGATGTAAAAACTGCAGGTTTAAAAATACATTCCCCATTTAGTCCCTCTAATTCGCTAATCTTGTTTATAAAGTGTTTTTCTCTTATTTGTATTAATTCCCTTCAGGCTGGTGCTTCTTAATGTTTGGTGGTTCCACTCGGTGATCAAGGTCAGCTTCCCAAAAACTCTTTTCTTCCAAAAACCTCCAATCAAAAGTCCCACCTAGCTGCCAAAGTTTCTCTGTTTCCAGGTGCTAAATGAGAAAAGATTAACAGGAAGAACAGTTTTCTATGGGACTGCCAGAGCGATGTTACTGTGGCTACTGGTAAAGTTGTAGCCACAATGGGCTTAGTTATCTGCCCTCTTGGTGCAAATGCTTACTATGTCAACATTACAAAATATCCTGCCCTACACAGACAGGAAAAAACCAATTATCCTGAGGTAAATTTACTTTGCACTCTTTGTAGGATCCTAGGATGGTGTTGTAAAGTCCAGATTATTGAAAGAGTGATAGTTCACTGATGTGCACAATTCCACAATGATTCATATACAACTGTGTCTTAGGCTGCCCGCAGCTGGACTGTTGCATACCACATTAATATCAGCATGGATCAGTCGCAGCTCCTCCACATGGGCCATCTTCTCTTGCAGCAGCAGGTCCATTTCCTGTTTGTATTCTTTCAGGTGCCTCTCCTCAGACTCCAGGGCTTCAAATTCTGCTTTCAGTCGTGCCTTTATTTTTTCCATCTGCAAAGTCTTGTTCCTGTATCCCAGTGATAATTAAAAATATAGAGAGACAGCAGTAAGTCACTGCAAGGTACTTTTGCGAGTTGTCACTTTATATGTGAATAGATAGAAGAAAGTAATAGCAGTAATAGACAAGGGTGAGACTAAACGTGTCTGAAAAAGGATGAGGTGCAATGAGAGAACTGAATGCTAATCCCAGCCTTTTTGCTGAGCTTTTCAGTGCTATGAGAATTCTTATACAGAACTATGAAATTAACAGAACGCTGTCAGACTTTAACAGTTACTGTAGATTCAGAGAATTTGTACCAATAGAGTTCTACTGCATCAATTAACTCAGATTAAACCCTAGTTCCAAAATGGAGAAATCCAGAAAATCTGGGAGGTTTAGCACAGGATTCTGAGAAATGTAAAATGAATTGGAGGTGATTACAGTGTCATATACACTGACTAAAACTATGTGGACAGTAATTTGAGCTGCTAAAATACTAATTTCAACTTCAGGTTAAAGAAAATTCCAGAGCAATGACATACCAGAATAGTAGAAACTCAGATGACACTGGCCATCAACATCCCACTTGCAAGTAACTGCATTCTCTCGGTTCTTTGCTAAGATCTAGTACCTGTCACATATCTGTAAATGTTTCTACCCATATCCTGCATTCTGATTTTTTTTTCATTTGTGCCAATCCATAATTCCATAGCAAAAATGTTTAGATACTTGGTCCTTATCTCTCTCTTCAAAGCTAATAATGAAGGAGCATGAGTTTCAGTGATCAGAGAGTTTTAAGCAGCAGAACAGCCTACTGCTGTTGCGATTCAACACTTGTCCAAGCTGTTGAACAAAACAAACAAACTGTTCTTGTTCCTGCAATTTAGTTAGTGAAGAGGCCTTAGTTATTTTTCCTGCACTGGAAGTTAGAATATGATACTGGGTAACCAATGTGCCAACAACACTTAAATGTTTCTAACAAGAGGCTGCAATGTCACATTTCAGGCATGTAATCAAGCATTCCACAACTCCTTGCTGTACCTTGCGTGAAACAAACAAGAATGTAGCATTCCTTTTTAGTCACCTAACGCCTAGTACAATTAAATCCATATTGGTTTCCACGTGCGGTACTGAATAACACAGTAGACTTTCTACAGGCATGATGTAAGAGGGGGCTGGGGAGGAAGAGGTTTGCATTCATATTTAAATACACTATTCCTATGCCAATGCAAGGTGGGGTAAGTTTGATTCAAATTCACCATAAGCAGCAAAGCTGACTATAGAACGCAGCGTGTAGATTATAGGAAGCTGCCTATCAGATTAGCAATGAAATCCCAGAATAGGGATTTCACCCTGATCCTAGAACTGGGTGTGTGACTTCCCTTCCCACTAGGCCCAGACTTGCTCCCATTGAAGCAAGCAACACAGGTCTGACGTTTTTAATGGGAGCAGAAGGCACTGAACCCCCTGGAGGGAGCTGGTCTATCACCCATTTCTAGGAAAGGAGATTCCTACACCTCTGTGGGGCACTTGTTCCCTTTACAGACTGTTTCCATACCCAGTCCCCACGGGCTCTCTCTCAAACTGCTCCCACAGCACTGAGAAATGGATGGTTTATTTCAGTGTTATTCTATATCATACTTGTAAGAATAGGAGAATATATGTACCCTGGGCTTTAACAGAGTTACTGTTTTCTCTCACTCCAACCAAAATTCCCAAAGACATTTTAAAGCTAGCCTGAGGACTCTTCTTTAAAGCATATGGCAGGTGCCTGTATAGATTTTATTCTTGCTTTCATATGACCAAAGCTTACCCTGTCACCATCCCTCTTGGGGAGGCTCTGATGTGCCTGTGAATCCTCCTCTCAGTCCCCTCGTTTCTGTTTCCAAATCAGTCTTTGTGAGTTCAGTATCTGCTTATGTACCTAGTTTTGGTAATCTTTTCCTGAGTGCGTGAGACATCACTGGCACAATGGGCTTCCACCATTTGCTGAAGAGTGTGGCAGAAAGCAGAGTCAGTCCCTGGGACAACTAATTATGGCTATCTTTTCCAAGTATTATAACCAGTAATGTGACCAGGGTTCCTCCCTCTCTCACTTTAGGAGTTTATAAAGCTGCAAGAGATAAAAACGGTGTCATAAATAACTCCTCCAATATGTATTCAGAAATGGGCTGCCTGGTAGGGATAATATAAATGGAGGAGATTTAAAATGGAACAATTAAAAAATTGAAGGTCAGAGGGGCTGCTGTTTGTTTCCTTAGAACAAAATAAGACAAAATTCTGCCTTGCATTGGTACCTCAGAAATAATCTTGACAGTAAAGTTCTTTCCTCGACATAAATAAGTCGTAGGAGGTACGGATTACTATTCCCAGTGATGGCAACCCATGACTGTTAAGAATAGAAATACCAGACCAAAGACAGATAAAAAGCCAGTGACAAATAAGGTCACATCAGAGGTCACTCAGAGACATTTACACATATTGTGGAAGACATATTTAAAAACAAATTTGATAAAATTCACTTGGTAAGTATGATTATTATGTCTGTACTGTAGCTCACCATAGAGTTCACCTTGTTTCATATAGTACGTTTATTATAGAAAATATGAGTTGTATACCTGTGAGCATACGTCTGTTTTAAAAGGTATGCAGTCATTCCAGTTCTGAAAAGTCCGTATCTCACCACTAGAGTAAAAAATACCTGATGGAATAATAAGTCAACTAGTAAAAGTTTTGTGAATGAAGTGCAGAAGAAGCCTGGATATAGATAGAATTCAAGTATGTAGCTACAACACTGGAATCTTTAATGTCATTGGAGGTGTTCTGTCATTTACTACACAATGGCATATACTAGTCTGAATGTAAATATTGGACTTAAACCAGTAAAAGAGATCCTCTCTGCCTTCCATTTAAATGTGGCAATATCCCACTAAAAAATACCATCCAACCATCTACCTCTGTTTTCATCAAGTCTCATTGTTCCCATTTACTTAAAACATTTATTTAGTAATGGCAGCTTTGATTACTGAGACTGGGAGTATTTGTCCCCAGTTTCCTCCCTGTTTCCTCTCTTGTATTTATGGCATGCATTCACCTAAGACCATGGAAATAGATCAGTTTTCTCACTGTTACTAGTCACTGGCTGCCATCCTCTGCCAAATTGCTACAACAAATGAGTTGCAGGGGATTGTTTCAGTCCAAATGATTAGCTTTTGATATTAGGAAAGAAAAAGCACACACAAATTAGAACTCTTCCTGTTAGCATCAAGCAACATGCAGTAATGTTTTAAAACAGAAACCATGTGATTTCTAGACTGTCTAATGAATTCTGCCCTCCTTTTCCCTTCTATTTAAGTTCTTACACTGCATTGACGACAGTAGTCACTAAGAGCATCCCAATAGGGCATTAAGCAGTGAAACTAGCATCTGTCATCAATAAGTTCACTCTCATTCTCCTTTATCTCCTCCCAGTCAGAACACTGAGGTCCAGTCTTTAGGTATTTGCTTAATTTTATGACTGGGGTTATTTCTGTTCAACTACTTAATGCATATAAAATAAGCATGTGGAGATACATTTGGATTGTGGGCATATACATAGGTGTACTGACAGCAGTATTCCATTGACTACAAATTATAAGTATGTATCTATAGATACAGATATGGATATAGATAGAAGTCTTCAAAATCAGATCCCAGAATGCCTTCACAAACCCAGCTGAGCTGCCTTTAATAAGTGATAGAGATCCACTACAGGAATGGGCAATTTCTTTGATTTTGATTGTGAGGGCTTTTTTCCTCTCTGCCTGTAGAATAATATATGGAATGCAGATTAAAATAAAGCCTGCCAAATCTATCAAAGGTGTGTCTGTAAACATAAGAAATGTTTATTTTGAAGGGAATTCTTCACAGAATGCAAGCTCCTTTTAAAAGATTTGGGGATGAAAAAATAGGTTTATTTGATCAGATTTTGTTAAAGGCGGCTCAAAATTGACATCAGTGTTGCAAGTAGGATTGACTTTTTGATTTTTTTTCATTTAAAATATATTCAGGCAACTTTCTTGGTACTTCATGTACGCTAAAGCTAGTAATGTCACCTTTACAGCACCTTAAGCCCCAAACTAATAGCAAAAACGTCTTAATTACAGCTTATATATCACCTTTGAATATGTTATCAGAAAAATGAATACCCAACTATGGGACACCACTCTCTCTGAAAAGATAATTTAATGAGATATTTCAATTAGGTGTTATAATAATTAGACCACAAACTGTCGTGGGCCATATTTAGATCTGTATTTTAAAACAGAGCCTGCCTAACAGTTGAGTAGAAGAGCATTGTTCTTACTCTGCAAAGTATGCGTTGTCCCATCTCTTTCTACAAATCGTTGTGGGATGCTAGAGGCGCGAGTAATTTTCGCTCGATCTTTGTTGACCTTTGTGGCATTGCATGAGGGCGGCCGAGGCCCATACGCTGCTGCCTAATTCACCTCTTCCATGGGTAAAATGCGCTTCTTGGGGGTGCTGTTAGCGGCCAGAAGTCCCTGTGACCGCCTGCGCACGCTGCTGGCGGCAGCGCCTTTGTCCCCTGCCCTCTCTCCCCGATAGCCCCTCTCCAGCTGTCGTGGCCCCAAAACGCTTCTCATCGCTCTGGGTCTACCCGCCGTCAGCGTGCCTTGCACCTCCCAGCGACACCCTGAGTCGCTGCCCGCACCGTCTTTGTGCCGCGTTCTGGCTTTCGGAGGCGCGAATCCCTACTCAGAGTAGCCAGCTCCGGCCCTATCCTGAAGGTCAGTGCCCTCAGCCAAAGAGCGCAATGCCCTACCTAAAGCTAACGGGGGCGCGCAGGGTGCCGGCCTCCGTTGTCTGGGAGCCCCCCTCTTCCAACGCGCCGTGCGGTTCAGCGGTACAAATGCCGGGGTGCCGCCGCGGAGCGAGGCCGCGCGCGCCTGGCGGCGGCTCCCGCCGGGGACCCGCAGCGGCGGGGGCAGCCTCGTGCCGGCGCGGCGGGTCCCGTCCCCCCCACAATCCACCGCCCCCCGCAAGCCCCTGCCGCCCCGGCGCTCGCCGCCCTGCTCGCCGCTTCGGGGTGCTGGCCACAAGGGCGATGAGGGAGACGGCCGCGGGGCTTCCCCGCCCGCCTCAGCCGCCTCCCCGCCTTCGGGCAAGCGGGACGGCGGGGCTGAAGGGAGCCGGCCGGGCGCTGGCTGCTCCGCGGGCTCGGCCGCTCCCCTCCCCTCCCCTCCCCTCCCCTCCCCTCTCCTCCCCTCTCCTCCCCTCTCCTCTCCTCTCCTCTCCTCTCCTGACAGGCGCGCGAATTCCCCGCTCCGCCGCAGGCCGCAGCCCCAGTGCGAAGCTGAACGTGAACCACCCCGCCCCCGCCCCGGACAGGGCCCGCCGGCCGCCCCGGCAGCTGAGCAGCCCTACGCCCGCCCCGCCGGTCTCCGCCCGGCGCCCGCCGCGCCGCCCTGCCCGGCCGGCCTCGGATAGCCGTGCCGTCCGCGGGGGCACGTCCGTCCTTGGCTTTCGGTGTCGTACTCCGCTCTGCGGGCCATCCCCTTCCTCTCCCAGCCCGTCGCGGCTCCCGCCGTGGAGGGAGTGGGGCAAAACAGTCGACTTATGACAGGGCGCCGCAAGAATAAGAAATAAGAATCCAAAGGGCTTCAGGAAAACCACCCGCGGCCCGACACCACTCCCCCAGCTGCGTGGGGCTGCTGCGTCCTTCCCACCCGCGCACTCCTCCTTCTCGTGTTAGCACTCCGGACTAATTCCCTGGAAATGCACGACCATTGCCGCCCTTCGCTGCGCATACCAGCGGCGATTCCCAGCAGCAGATGCTCCTTCCCTATTTAGAAAAACGTATTTTCAGCTCTTATCATAAAGCCCAGCGGTGGTTTTCTTTCCCTCAGTAGCACAATAGCTACTTTCACATCGATGCAACTCCTCCGCTCCCCCGAGAAAAAAGCCGCTTGGTGTAACTGATGCGGCACAAAGCAAACATACCTGATCTCCTTGATGCTCTCGAGTTTGCACATAATTTCTTGCTCATCTGCCATGCTTTTCAGTCCCGATTTAAACCTCCCGTGAAATGTACAAAATGCCGGGGGGGGGGGGAGAAAAAACATACAATAGACACAATGTAGTCACCCCCTCCTAGCATATGGTCTCTGAGCCTGTGCAGCAGGCTCTAGCGGGAGCTATGGGACTGAGAGTCCAGCTTCCTATTGCTGCTTAGGCAGATAGACAGCAAAAAGACTACAACACCCACAAGGCAGAGCAGAGCTTTCCTGCCCTTCTTCCTGCAACTACATTTTAAATCAATTTGTCACACCTCATTGTGTCAAAGGTTGTTAGGAGTGCAAAAAGTGCAGGAGGCTTCCTCCTGAGATCTGTGCAATGTTTAGCTTTTTGTTAAAATTATCAAATATGCACTAAGAGACTGTTGAATGAGTTCACGATTTTGATTAAAAACTTTTGTGACACAAAGGCATGCTGTAGCCATTATTACTACCATGCTGTTTTCTACTAGATGCTCTGGGTGATGTGACTGTGTCTGGAGTTTGGAAAAGACATATTTTGTTCTTTAGTTTTTTCTTTTTTATTTCTGCTACTATACATAGCACTTGTAACTATGGAAAAGAAATGCAAATATAAATGCAAATGGATTGATGAAAGTGACCATTTGTCTGTCTATGGACATTCTATCCAAGAATATCAGAGCACTTTACAGAGATTGATGAATAAACTCTCAGTCTTTCCTCAGCCAGATAATTATTTTCCTTCGGCTTCTGTAATGTACTAAGCACTGTGTTTTAAGTTATGAAGATAATGGTTATATCTTAACACTTTGGAAGGCCTCTTCACGGGTCTGTCCTAAGAGATCCACAATGTAAATTCACCTGTATGCCCAAGCATTTACCCTGGGGTTTACCAGCTGTGATGGTCATGCTGGGCTGAAGGGTCAGCACATTAGAATGAACATTAAGGTCAAGGTCTAGACAGCCAGTAGGGAAACTGGATTCTGCACACATAAACTTCCGTGTGTTACAAATGCACAAGCAGCAGTACCATAGCCTTAGCAAATATAGCAGACCACTCATCAGTCAGTACTGTAAGACTGATGAGAACAGGGCAATTATTCTGGAATGTGTAAGAGAGATGTTATATGGAAGGAACTGGAAGTACTTAACCTCTACTCAGCACTGATCAAACTTGCTGCTGTCTGGTCTGGGGCTCTGAAAAGGAGGTGAAAAATAAAAATGGACAGAATACAGAGGAGAGCAATGAAAATGGTAAGAGTTTTGGGGACCATGAAAGACAGCTGAATGCAAGACAGTGTAGCCATATTTAAGTGGCATGTGGTAGATCTGCCTGAGTTTGGGCTTGTGGTCACAGAACTGAATGTCTTGAGCTACTTGCATCTACCATTGCAGACTGAAGGGCAAGTGGTCCCCCTCATGTATGAATATCTGTGCCTGGAAAGCGAGCAAACTAGAGTATGAGGTAATAAGCAGACAGTGTGAGCCATTGGGGTATTGTGCTCTAGCTCCAGCACTGACCAAATAGGATGGTACAGAAGTAGCTAATCATCATCATCATCATCATCTTTCAGTGTGAAAAAGGTGTTGGAAGAGCCATCATAGCAAATAATGCACTAGGTCAGCTGAGAGAGAAGTCTAAAAAGTAATCTATTTAATGAGCAATACAGAAAGTTTAGGACAGATTTCAGTAAAATGTGTGACTACAGAGTTCTTCACTAGGAAAGGCCACCTGGGAGGTGGAGGAGTCTCCGTATTGCTTTTAAGAACTACTTAGAGAAAGGTGTCTCCATACTAATCCAAGTGCTGCAGATCCTTGCTTTGAGGTCAGGGTTTTGACCTGGTCAGGGTTGAGTTACCCTAACAAATGTGGCATATAGCCTGCCACTACAGTGACCTGCTCCTGCTTCTTTAGTGACCTCTGAACATGGCCAGGGACCTGGGGACCGGATGAGCTGTCACACATAAGCGTGGATTTAAGTGTCTGCATTAGGTTCTCAAGTCAGAGAATGCACTCTTGAGAGGAAGGAAAAATGAAATAATGTGTCCTGGCAGAGGAGGACCTCTCACCAGGAGTGACGGAGAATGAAAAAGGATAGGCAACCAGGAGGGTTTGTCTGCAGAAGGGATGGGGCCTGAGACTGAGGTGGCAGCTGGGAGGAAGGCAGGCAAACAGATCTGAAAATAAAGCTAATTTGGAATTTTTGTCTAGCCAAGGCTTCAAAGGGGTAACTCCTACTTATCTGTAAATATTTCTACTCCTGCTCATTTATTTCAAAGGAACTGAGGTGTGTTCTGATTCAGTTGCCAATGCATTTACATCAAATGTTGTCTGGAACTTTCCCATTTATTAAGTGTCGTGATGAGGAATCACACAGCCTTCTCTTGTGCACTCAGCTGAGCTAAAACTAAAACTACAATAAAAATATCACTTGCTACCTTTGGAAATGACATACATAGTCTGAAACAATACAGAAAACCTACTGAGAAACTAGGCACAAAAATGAAAGCAAAAAAGAAAAACTCAAAAATGTTTTGTGTAACAAAAGACATTTAGGCTTGTAGAAGGGAATGTGACAAGCTAATTTTCCCTCTACCTTCTCTTGAGTTCTTGTCAAGAAGGAAGAAAAGGCTTAAATTCCTGAATTCTGATACTAGGCCAGTCTACAAGGAACTTTTGCTAGTATATACCTTCTCTGCCCTGCCCTGCTTACCTGATGATGATGTTTAAGCAAACCTTTTGTAACTGAGGCAGCAAATGTTTATCAGTGGGATTTTCTTTTTCCTACACAAATTACACTGAGTGATCAATGTAACGTAATGTGGATCAGACCCTGTCCCAGACAGTGTGAGAAGCTAAAACTCCCCAGAGATGCAGTTTGGCCCTTTTTTTCTGCTTTCACTGATCAGTGGAAATGAAAGATCCAGAAAATCAGGTCAGTCATAAAAAACTCTTCAGCAGTTAAGGATGACATCAGAACCAGTGCACTGCCACTTTCTGCTCATTTTTCCCTGATAATAATAACTGTAGTCATCTTTTTAAATGCTTTTAATTCCTAGTGAAGTAAATGGGAATTTGGAATAAATGCAGACTCCGGTATCAGACCCCCAGTTATTTTAAAAATTGGGTGTTTTAATAGCAAAGATTATTAATTTTCATTAAGCACAGATAAACAAGGTGGGGTTTTTTTCCCTTTGGTTTACCTGTGTTCTTCAGCCTGCCCTTTACTATTCTCTTGTTCTCTGCAGCAGTCTGTTTTCTCTAAGTGCTTTTACTGCTACTTCTGTTTACCACTGTTGTCCCTTTTGCTGCTTTGGAACAGGGACACATTTTTGTATACAACTGTAAAGTAATATAAATTTGCATGAATTTATGAAGCCAACACAAATCTCAGAAACTAATGCCATGTATTACTGCAATACTTTGTAACTGAACTCACATAATCCAGGTAGTACAGCTGGTTCTGAGCTAAAAATTGATCTTGGAAACTCTTCACATGCCACAGTCCCCAGCATTTCATATGGAAGATTTGTGCAGTATAATGGACTTGAGGTGTTGGGAATCACCCTTACCAACTTTCTACCCATGGTTTTGTTTTTGTTTTTTTTCCAGGAAAGTTGTAAACTGAAGCTGTGGAGAGGCTTGGATGAGGGTGCTGGAGTTGGAAGAAATAAAAAGCCAGAAAACAGGCTTCAGAGCTGAGCTGCTGTGACTAAGGTTTGTCCTCAGTCTGAGGCAGGGAAGTTCCTAATAGCTGGAGTAAATAGCCCCAAACTGAGATTCCTAAATAGCTATAGTTAGGGAAAATAGCTGAACTGATTTTTGTATGTCCTCCCCTTCACTGTCTTATTATCTTAACCATAATAAAGATAAATCCCTCGATAGATTGCTTTTGAGCAGCCACTGAAGCACCTGGGTTGATTCAGGATGTGAAGCAAGCTACATTCTCTCAAGGATTAATAGGGGATAGTTTGATTGCTTTTTTACACTTCATTAGTAAATTGGTATTTGCTTCTTGAGAAATGGTTTTCATGGGAGTAGAGGCGTCAGCTCTGAGACCATGCAAATTGTAGGTAGTTGGTATCTCTGAACAGTGAGATCTTCCCCGTCATGAATTTCATCACATTAGTGTCTACAGTCTTAAGCTATGGAGCAGGATCCCTTCATAATTAGCGCTGTAGAAATCCAAGGACAAAAGCTGGTAGTTCCTGTTCCAAATAATTTACCTAAATATAAGGCAAGAAATAAGAAGAGAGAATGAAGAAAAAAAGATGAGAGCACTGGACATCATGAGAAGCAGTGGTTTAGGTTTACCTAACAAGCGAGCAAGTGGCAGTAGTGATCAAACACTCCCCCTCAAACAAAAGATTATTAGTGTTGATAATCTATTTATCACTAATTATAATTAATAATCAATAGTTAAAGAGAGTTAAAAACTCAGGCGACTTGCACAAAACATCTACCTTCTTTTTCTATGAGTTTCACTAGACAATAAATTAAGAAATAAATTGAAGGTTTCAAGCATTATAAAAATTCTTTCAGAGTCTCTTATGAATCTTCCAAGTAATGATTTTAAGGGTTTATCTGTATTATACAAATCCAATTTTTGCAAATGCACTCTTGCTGGCATTGCAGGAGATGTATTTCTGCAACAGATAATGAATAGCAGCGGTTGTGAATGGGGAGGTGTTTTAATTGTTTTCTGCATTATTTAAGGCCTTTTCCCTGTGATGTCATGTTCTTCAATTAAAGAAAAAGGAGGATGAAGGAAAAACGGTGACAGGCATCAGCATCTTCTTCATCATCTCACAGCTTTTGTAAAGAGATTAGAACATACAAAGTCTGATCCTGATATAATTTGAGTCAATTGCAAACTCTTGCTGCCTTAAAAATTGGAAGACTGTAGGACTGAGCCCTAACTGAGCTGTGTGCTCAAAGGGGGCAGGCTTCTTTGATGCATGATTTAAATAGATGAACTAATTGATTTGAGGGAGTAGGAGACAAGTTAGCTACAGTGGGCCAGTGAATCTTGTTCCTAACACACTGAGGGAGTGAGAGCAGGCAGGGTGAGGATATGAGAAGAAGAGAAGGAAAATCCCCTCTAACAGGAGTGATGAGAATCCCAGTCAACATCTGCAATGTTTATCCTATTTTTCATGTCTGATTTTACAGGCTAAACTAAAAGGTCGAGGACAGAAAATGAAAATGCAGATGTTCAACTTGTTACTTTACTCTGCTTTGAATGACATGAAGAAAACCACTTCACAAAGTGTTATAAAATATTTAGAAGTTCTTAAACAGGAAGTGAGCCTACCCACAAGCATTAGCAATTATTTTTCTCTCCATGTTTAAAAAAAGGACAGAAAATACTACATCTACATATTTCAAAGTACTTCCAAGTGGTCACAAAGTTTGATGCTTATGGTGTGTTATATGGATTTAGGAATACTTTTAATGATGTAATACAGATGTAGGGATGCTTTTAATGTTATATAAACAATAGCTGAGGAACAATTCCTATCACCTTTCTTCCTTACCTCTGGGATAGAATCTTCCAGTACACTCCTGCATTGCTAAAATTCAGATCACTTTTCTGTTTGGGCTGTTCTTGTTTTAATAGAGAGGATAGAGGCTCTCTCTTCACACAGACCCACATGGAGAAGACAAGGGGCAATGGGTACAAGGAGCATCAGGAGAGTTTTCATCTCGATGTAAGAAAGACATTTTTTTACGGTGATAACAGCCATTCACTCTAACAATCTCCCCAGGGACATGGTAGAATCCCCATCACTGGAGGTTTTCCAGATGCAGTTGGAGGGTGCTAGATAATGTTGTCTAGGCTCCCTTTCCCAAGAAAAGTTGGACCGGATGACTTCAAGGTCCCTTCCAACCTGGGCTGTTCTGTGATTCTAATATTTCACCCATTGTATTGCATTTGCGTGGCAAGGTTTTGGTAGTGGAGGGGCTGCCACGGTGGCTTCTGTGAGAAGATGCCAAAAGTTTTCCCCATGTCAGACAGAGCCAGCAGTTCCAGCCAGCTCCAAGATGGACCTGGCCAAGTCCAAGCCCATCGGCGATGGTGGTAGCGCCTCTGGGATAACATATTTAAGAAGGGAAAAAAACCCCGGACAACCAACTTCAGCCGGAGAGAGAAGTGAGAATATGTAAGAGCAACAACCCTGCAGCCCCCAAGGTCAGTGAAGAAGGAGGGGGAGGAGATGCTCCAGGCACCAGAGCAGAGATTCCCCTGCAGCCCGTGGTGAAGACCATGGTGAGGCAGGCTGTCCCCCTGCAGCCCATGAAGGTCCACGGTGGAGCAGATCTCCACCTGCAGCCCGTGGAGGACCCCATGCCAGAGCAAGTGCATGCGCCCTGAAGGAAGCTTTGGACAGTCGGACTAGATGATCATTGTAGGTGTTACAGAAATTACGCATGCCAGCCACCGTAACAGGGTTCGACTCTAGGTTTCAGCATAAGCCAAAAGATAGATACCTTTATGAAAGTACTTTTTATTAATAGCGCTACAGCTCAAGCTGGGTGCCTCTGAAGAGGGACCCTGAACAAAGAAATCCCTGGGCAATTATACCCTTACAATCTAAGTTCCCCACCCCTCACTTGATAGTTCGGACCAATAGTAATGTTAAGGTCTGAGGTCTTCTTGCTTTTTTATTGGTTTGATTATTTGCTGTTTCGTTACTAAGCAGTTGCTAAGTGGTCATCTTCTTGTACAATAGCACATCCTCTTAGGTCGGTTTCAGCCAATTCTGTAGTTAGCTATTCAGTGTGTTGTAACACAGTTGTTACGGTTCATATACCATGATCTCTAGGCTTTGTCTACTCTAGCTATTATTAATATTTAAGCTGCTAGCTTTAAGTTTCAACTAACTTTTTCTACAACAGTAGGTCCCTTCCAACTGAAAATATTCTATTCTATGCTATTCTATTCTATTCTATTCTATTCTATTCTATTCTATTCTATTCTATTCTATTCTATTCTAATTCTGTCACCCCATGGAGAGCCCACGGTAGAGCAGGCTCCTGGCAGGACATGTGGCCCCATGGAGAGGAGCTGACATTGGAGCAGGTTTTCTGGCAGGACTTGTGATCCTGCTGGGGACCTGCGCTGGAACAATCTGTTCCTGAAGGACTGCAGCCCACAGAAAGGACCCACGCTGGAGCAGTTTGTGAAGAACTGCAGCCTGTGGGAAGGACTCACGTTGGAGAAATTTGTGGAGGACTGTCTCCTGTGGGAGGGACCCCACACTGGAGCAGGGGAGGAGTGTGAGGAGGAAGGAGCGGCAGAGACAACTTGCGATGAACTGACTGCAACCCCCGTTCCCCACCTCCCTGCACCACTCAGGGGGAGGAAGTAGAGAAGTTGGGAGTGAAGCTGAGCCCAGGGAAGAAGGGAGGGGTGAGGGGAAGGTGATTTAAGATTTGTTCTTATTTCTCATTATCTTGCTCTGATTTAGATTGGTAATAAATTAAATCCATTTCCCCGAGTCAAGTCTGTTTTGCCCATGACGTTAATTGGTGAGTGATCTCCCTGTCCTTATCTTGACCCATGAGCCTTTTGTCATATTTCCCACGCCCCATCCAGTTGATGTTGGGAGTGATAGAGTGGCTTGGTGGGCACGTGGCAGCCAGCCAGGGTCAACCCACCACACCCATCAGAACATTACTGGAGCATATTTAAGACAGTCTCTTGGGACTAGCAGTTGCTTTATGCAAGCCTGTCTTTCCCCTTCATTTCCCCAGAAGAATGAGACTTTAAAGGGTTTTATATAGTTTAATTTTTACTTTATTTATATAATACCTCTCTGTTTATATAAAAGCAAGGTCAAAGAAGTACCACTTGTGCTCAATGTGCATAAGGGTCAAAAACTGGCTGGGTGTGAGGTGTGTTAGGTCTCATATAATGTAATTAAAAATATAGGAATACAAACTTCATCATTTGTACAAAACTACAAATAATTAGCTGTGCAGACTAACGAGGGGAAGGAGCAATACCTAAAAGCACTCAAAAGAAATGAAGGCTTGAGGCGAACTGTATTTCATGTCAGTAGGTAGATTCCCATTGCTTTCAGCAGGTTTTAAATCAGACTCTAGATAAATAGCAGTCTTCTGGAGCATGCAATTAGCTTGAGATCAGCATCCACAGGAAATCAGTGCCTGCTGTGGTAACATATCCTGTGCTTCTCTCAGTTGTGGAACCAGCATGTCTATTTTCTAGTGCTCTCTTCCCTATGCTGCCTTTGAAGTACTGTGAATCTTCTTTGCTCTCCCTGGTTTTGGTAACGTAGCAGCATTTTTTCTCCCCACCATTGAACAATATAGTCCTTTATAGGCTGCTTCTGCTATTGCTGCCAAATTTCTGAATATTTTTTTCAGTATAACTTTCAGCAGACAAAGTGATAGAGGAAGAAGAGGGAAGTACATACTTTCACCACTGCTATCAGCTGAGGTAGGAAGGTGAGGAAAAGGCACAATGTACCCTGGAGAGATGTGTCAGTATTCTGATAGATGTACGCTCTGAGATCCCTAGTGTTTCTAGAGATGAAAATCCTTTTCCAGATTGCAAAGTCAAGAATCAGTACATCATGAGGCATGTTGCTTTGAGTTTGGAGCAGAAGGCCAGGGGTCTGGACACCAGGGTTGCTCTTTTAGCTCTGACGCTAATACTTGCAGTGCAAGCACATTCAAATTGGTAGCATTCAGCTTTTGCTTCATGGCTTTGGTCAAGTGTCTTAATGTGTCTGTGTTTCACCTTGTATACAAAATGGGTCTGTCAGTTCTTTATATGATCTGAAATCACTGCACTGATGTTTAATGTCTATTCTGCTGCTGCTTAAAAACATTGATATGTGGGATTCAAACAACGATGAGTTTTTCCCAGCACGCAGGTTAGATTCTTCAAAGAGAGCTAAGGGACTTAAGCACAAAACTGCCATTGAAAGAAATCTTTCAGCTAACCTGAAAAATTCAACCTTGCTTCTATTTGATCCTTTCTAAACCAAAAGCCAATAGGCAGATACATTTCAAAACAAGTTGCAGTATTATGCAGAATGAAATCAATGCTAAAATACTCCCCTACTCCATTGAGCACAGGACTCAATTTTGTTGCATGAAAAAAATTAGCTGCTTCCATTTAACAGTCTAACATCAGTCCACCCAGCCTTATCATTGTGACAACAAATATGGTACAGAACAATTCCAACTGCAAGAATGATACCCCCCCGCCAGGTAATCACCCCGGCTAGAGCAATCAATTCTACAAGACCAGATGTAATGATGAAAATTTTACTTCCTTTTCTCAGTATATGCTTGATATAATACGTTAATGTATATTCTTTTCCTTTTTAATTTCTTCACTATTTTCTTTTAAAAAAAAGTAAATTCTGGATACAGAAGAAATGACCCTAACAAAAGTATACTGTTGTTTAATTTGGACATTTCTTCACTATTATTTACAGAAAACTTGACACATTATAAAGAGCACCCTGATATAATAAAATATCATCAGAGTTCATTTAAAACAAGTCAGTATGACAGATTAATTTAGATAACAAAAATTACATATATAGTAATATTTTATAGTTTGTCAACTTTTGCATTTTTTTTCATCAGAGTATCTGTAACATCTTTACAGACAAGTATCAGCGAGTTAAAGCAGTCAACCTGTATAATTTCTTTCTTGCAGATGATAAAACTCAGACATTTACTATTTCATAAGGTTTCCCAGCTGGCAGGGGAAACTTGGAGACATGAGGACAGGTGAAAATCTGTAGGGATTGACATTAAAATACCTGGAGTACTGTGTGCAGTTCTGGGCCCCACCATTTAAGGAGGATGTGAAGCTGCTTGAAAGTGTCCAGAGGAGGGCAACCAAGCTGGTGACAGCGCTGGAAGGCATGTCCTGTGAGGAGCAGCTGAGGACTCTGGGTTTGTCTAGTTTGGAGAAAAGGAGGCCGACGGGTGACCTCATTGCTCTCTACAGCTTCCTGAGGAGGGGACGTGGAGAGGGAGGTGCTGAGCTCTTCTCCCTGGGAACCAGTGATAGGATGCGTGGGAATGGCTCAAAGCTGCATCAGGGGAGGTTTAGACTGGACATTAGGAAGCCTTTCCTTAGAAAGAGGGTGGTCAAACACTGCAACAGGCTTCTTGGAGAGGTGGTCGATGATGCCCCATGCGGTCAGTGTTTAAGAGGCATTTGGACAATGCCCTTAATAACATGCTTCAACTTTTGGTCGGCCCTGAATTGGTCAGGCAGTTGGACTAGATGATCATTGTAGGTCCCTTCCAATTGAACTAATCCGTTATAAAAAAAAGTGCACAACATGTTTTATGAAACAAATTGCATTTAAAGAAATAGTAGAGAATAAAGACTAATGGAGAAGAGCCCCCAATAAAACATACAACAGGACTGAACTTTGGCTAATGTACTGCTGGATTAGGTAAAAGTCACCATGAGTAGAATGGGTAGTAATGTTCTCAAACCTAAACGTCAGAAAACGGATGAGTCAAAATGGTGCATCCTAAGTTGTGAAATTTGCTTCAAATTCCTGAGTTTTTAAAATGGAAATGGATTATTTCTGTATCCCATTGGGGTTTAGAGTCTTCGAAATGTACTCAAGTCACGTTTACAAGATTTTTTCCTACAACCAGGCCACCCCAGTTGTCCTGGCCCACTTTGTATTTTAAGGGAAAGTTGATATTGGTTTCAGGAAGCTTTAGGAAGCTGAAGGCAGTCATCAGCAACACTGAAAGTGATAGGAGGCAACTACGTGCTAGCCCTGAGACTAGTCTTTAAATGTCAAATTTATGCAAAGCCTGAAGTATTTGCAAATTTTTTTGTTAATCCTTCAATACATACTGTGTGTAAGAGCGCCCATTAGCATCCTAGCGAGCTAAAGGTTTAACCACCTGCGTACGTTGGTCTTGGCCCATTCCAAAGGGGGGCCTAAATATATCTGAATTGAGTCATGTCCTTTATTTCATCCTCCATTCCCGTAATCTGCAAAACTGGGAAAGCACAGTATTTTCGCCCATACCGCCCTCCCTAATCCTCCCCACCTTGCTTCAGCAAGGGGGTTAGATGTCCACTGGGGACGACGCCAAGGCAAACCGTCTCCCATTTCCCATTCTCTTCTGGAACCTGAGCCCACGAGCCGCCTGGTGACTTGTTTCCAAGAAACGGTGCTCTTGAACGGTCAGGCGTTGCTTACGAGCAAGAAAATACATTAACAGTGCCCCGATTTGCAGAAACGACTCCGGAAAGCACCAGCAGGCGCAGCCCAGCGCTCCACGCCGCGGCCCTCCCGCGCGCGCCGCGAGCGACGGCCGGCCGCGCACGCGCGCGCACCCCGGCACACGCCCCCCGCCCCGCGGGCGGGGGCAGGGGAACGTGCCTGCGCCGCCCCCGCGCCGGGCGGGCGCGCCCGCGCCGCCGCGTGCAGGCTGCGCGTGCGCTGCTATCGGGGGCGCGCGGGGCGCCGCGAGGAGCCGGGCGCCTGCAGCAGCGGGGGCTGGGCGCGGTTGCTAGGCGACGGCGCCCGGGCAGCGGCGTTGGCCCGGCTGAGGCGCAGGCAGCGATGAGGCGGAGGCAGCGGCCCCCGGGTTCCCGCCGGCGCTGAGCCCCGCTCCCGCACCTTCCTCCTTCCTTCCCCGTCCCGTCCCGCCCTGGCTTTGCTCCCCCACGCCCTCCTTCTCCTCCTCCTCCTCTCCCCTCGCTCCGGCCTGCCCTTCCCCCTCCATGCGGCGGGAGCGGCCGGAGCGGGGCCCGTGCCGCGGCCGCGCCGAGCCCCGCCGTCCCTCGCCTCTCCGCCGCCAGATCCCGCAGGGAGCCGCGGGCGGTGTCTGCAGCGACAACAGCGGGTGAGGCCCCCGCTGGGGGAAGGGGGTGGTGAGGGAGGGCGGGGGGGCGGCCGCGGGGCGCCAGCGCTGCGGCCCGGCGGTGGCGGAGCCCCCCTCCTCCGCGGCAGCCGGCGGCACGGCGGAGGCGGTCGGCGTGCTGGGAGAGGCCGGGCGGACGCCGGGCGGTCTCCGGGCCTGGCAGCAGTCGAGGCGCGGCCTTCTGCCGCCGCCCCGGCCTGGCTCCGCCGTGAGCCGCCGCCGCCCCGGGGCTGCCTCCGCTGCCCTGGGCGCACGGGGCGGGGCGGCCGCTTGGTCTGGCGTCGCCCTCCTCCCAGCGTGGCCGCTGTCCTTGGCGTGCTGCGGCCCGCCCCGCCTCAGGTGCTGCCCGGGCGAGGGGCCCCGGGGCCTTCTCGGGAAGCGGGCGTTGTTGTTCTCACAGCCGCCTGGAGGAGCGTGCTTTGGGTCCAGGAGGCTGCGGTGGCGGGGCGGTAGAAACGGCCTGGGCAGTTGCGTACGGAATCGGGAGATGGCCTGGTTTCATTTAGTAACTGTAAGTGCGAGGGCTGTTTAAGAAGGCGCTCAGTGTCTGGACGTAAGAAGGGTAGCAAGAAACTTGCGTTAACGAAAGCAAGGTGTTGAAATGAGGAAATTACTTTTGTAGAGGGTGCCTGGTGATCACTACTCGCATCCTCCCATTTTGCATTGTAGTGCAAATGGGAATAAGGAACTGGTTCACTTACTGCAGTATTCATGAGGTTTGAGATACTTTTTCTAATCAGTTCAGTTAAAAATGTTATTTTTCATAGCCGTCTGCTTTTCTAATTGTCATTTAATCCTTTGGAGATTCTTTCACAAGAGCTGTGTATTTCCTTTGCAAGTTAGCAAACAGTAAAATTGAATCAAAAGCTATATTGTGTCCTCGTAAGTTGATAAATGCCGATCTAAATTAATTTGGGTTTACTGAGATACATGTGAAACTTTTTTTTTTTTTTTTTTACTGAATCTTGCAATGTGTTTCAGTGACTAGCATGTATTGCCATAAATGGGAAGTAGGAATAGCAAGAAAATTAAAATACTGGTCATTTATGAACTTCCATTATGCGTATCAGTAGTTCTGAGTGCCTGGGAGTGTGCAGCATTCCAGATCCATCTGATTTCTTATGCTTGGTGTGTTTGTTTATTGAAATGGATGTGTCTGTCAAGTAGTCATTTTTTGTATAGGAGGTATCCTTTATTGATGAGAGAGATCTTTTGCTTGCCAGATGTTATAAATGGACCATGGTATGTAGAACTGAAAGGTGTATTGCACAAGTGTAGCTAATGTCACTTATAAAATTATCTTTGCTTCTTGCTGGAAAAATGGGTTAGTGGGAATGTGAAGGTCATCTTCAAATTTAGAACGATTTAACTGCTGTTGGAATACGTCTTTTCTTTTTCACTGTCATATGTTTTCCATATATCAATCCTGTGGCTGTTGACTTTTTCTGGACCTGTGATCTGTTTGTCTTCTAAAATGATCTAATGCTTAGCGAGTTTTAATAGAGGCAATCTGTAAAGCTTCCCAAGTCATTTTCATTTGAATGACTTCTTTAAGATGTATTTAAAAAAAAGAACATCTAAGGGCATCCAAACTCACTATTTAGAAAGAATGGAAACAAAAGGTGTTAAGAGGGTGAATGGATACCAATGATACTTTATATGCAGATGAACTGGTAAGAAAGTAAATTCTTACTGTCAGCTGCTATAAATGAGGTAAGTTCTGGCTTTCTGTTCTTTGATCTTTCTGGATGCCTTTTCCAATGCAAATTATTCCATTGTAGACATCTACTGGTTTTGACTTTCCTAGTTTGCAACTGAAATGTCATTTTGTTGAACACTTATAATTCTACTATAGATCTGTGAATAATAGAAATAAAACAAATTGCTTCTGTCACTTGTACTCTGTTACTGTTTACTTTGAGAGCTAGAAGCATTGGAGCTTTTGAGACTAAGGAAGGCAGCAGGTAAGTTCAGTTAGGGAAGCAGGGCTTGGAGAGGTGAAGAAATGTAATTTTTAAACTCAAGAAGTTTCCAGGTGTTGCCACATTGTAAATTAGTTTGATATATTGATTTGTCCATCTCATAATGTAAAAAAAAAAAAAAAAAAAAAAAGGCTGTAATGCTACCTAGACCTCACACACATCCCTGAGAACTCTGTCCTCTTTTGATCATGGAATCTGCTAGACATAAAGTTCTTTGAAGACCCATGTGGGCGTGGCTAGACAAATATATCTTTTTTTATATATAAACTTATATTTTTTGTAAGTTTATTTTAAAAGGCTATTTTTTTCTAGGCGTTATAAATGAAAAGCATGTTTGAGTAATAATACTGGCATTTTTAAAATTCTGTTGATGTGGGGTTTTTTTATTTCCTGTGAATTGTCACTTTTTGTTGTTAAGCTATATTTGATGCAATATATTCATGGTAACACAGATAATTTATCTGGAAGTAACAATACCATGACCACCTTTACAGATCTAGGCTTTCTGATACTGTGATATGTAGTATTGTGTTTGATATATTTCAGATTTAGGAAACATAATTGGAAGCGCAGAGCTAAGCAGTATAGTATCTCCCAAGATGTGGTTTTATTGTTCTGAGGTGAACGATTTATTCATGAGATTGACCGTAATAAGAAAAAACTCTTCATTAGCTGGCAGTTTTGATTCAAATATATATGTTCTTTCTATATTTAAACAAGTACTTCAGCTAAGTGTCTTTGAGTTTTAAAGGTAGCTATTGTATTTCATTTTCTTACATGAGTTATTTTTGACATTGCTTGCTAGCAAAGCAGGTTGAATCACCATGTCAAAATAAAACCTAGGCTTTACATGGTTTGTTGTGGGCCTCTTCTAGAATTTCATTAGGATATCATGGTAGTGTATAACTAAAGCCTTTTACAAATCCTAGCATAGGCCAAGGTGGTTGTTAGTTACATAGTTGAAATATAAGAGCTCCTTTTCCACATTCAGTCCATCTGGAGAGAGTCCCCTCATCAAGATTAATATCTGTTCTGATTATCTGAGTCAACTTGTATTTCAGTTGCCTGGAGAGGAATGCTGTAACAGGGACAGAGTATCAACCTTAGGCTAAAGCCAAAAGTTTAAACTCTAATTAATTTAGTAAGGACATCCCCAAGAAGTTTAACATATGCTCCTTTAATGAGCCCACAGACACCTCAGCCAAATCACATAAAGTCAAAACTAAGTCTGAGAATTTTAAACTAAAAGTCACATGCGATTGCCCGCTCTGACCTCCCCTGCCTTTTTTTTTTTTCTTTTGAGATCAAACACTAATTTCAGACTCTCTGCCAAGTCTTTTGCTTTTCTGATTTCTAGGTTGTCCTGATTTAAAAAATGACCAAAAAACCATCAGCTAAAACAAGATAACCTAGCACACCAAAACCCCTTCCTCTCTCAGGTCTAGTCCGTATATTGATCTCCCTTTAGAAAGGGAGAGATGAAGTTGCTGGAGCGTAGGGATTTGCTGTTTTCATTTTCGAAAGCAAAGCAGTAGGCTTTTTCCGGCTTCTTCACCTTGGAAATGAGCAGTGTTGTCACGATAAGAATGAAGGAATCTTAGAATAAAAGAATAATTAGTTTGGATTTGACTTCAGGAGTTCATCTAGTCCAACACCTTGCTCAAAGCAGACCTAATTAGTGATGGACTGGCTTTGTTTTTGCAAAAGCAAGGTAAAAGGTGTGAAAATCTGAAGTCACAAGATGCCTTTAAGTTCCTCTTGTCGCTTTCCATAAAGGTACCGTTTGATGCTTCCTGAGCGAGGTGTCTCTCTCTGCTTCTGGCATTTTTTTAGTAGCTTCTAAAGTGGTTGTTTCAGTTTATCAGAATGCATGTGTCCTAACAGCTGAGTACTTCCTGCCTCTTGTTGGATGGCACAGCATGTGAGGGTCCACCCAGTATATTGAGACCTTTAGAAACACACTACCCTTTGTTTTTCAGGTTTCTCAAAGATTGCTTCTGGATGAGATTTTTGGTTAAAGGAACATTAGGTTTAGTCTATCAAAGTAGTGTTCTGAATATTCAATTACCAAATTAGAATTAGTGTAAGTTAAGATGCATCACATCCTTGATGTGTCTTTAACTTAGCTGCAATTGCAACTTTTTTTTTTTTTTCCTTCCCAGAGCATTAGTGAGTCATTTAGGCCTGCAGAGTAGGTCTCCAAATGGCCTCCTATCAGAATATGGATTAGGAGAACCAGTGTATTGCTTTGGTTTTAGATCTGAATACATGATCTCAGTTTATAAGGAACTGCTAACAAGTAATCTTTTAAGGGGTTACGCTCCTGCTCCTATTTTATGTAATATCAACTGAAGTGTAAATGCTGCCTTGGTAGGGACAACAGACTGTTTGAGTAGCAATAATGCTGGCTGGCTGTAACTGCTTAAGATTATTAGAAAGAGAAGATTGGTGTAAAGAGGTACTATATTGTTAGAACAGGTTTTTTGAATGCGTGTTTACTGTCTACTTTTTTTTTTTTTGCTCTGTTTTAGGAAGTATGGTTGAATACCTAATGCAATAGAAATATTCCATTTCCTTTCCTTCAGAAGTCTGGCCAGTACTTCATACTTGTCTTGTGCTCAGCACTACCTGTTCTTTCTAGGTCAAGAAATTGGTTAAGTCCATAGGCAAATCGTGTATCTTAAGAAACAGCTAAAATGCCACTTCCTTTATTTATAATTCCAACTATGTCCATCTTGTCCCTTTGAATTCGTACTTATGAGTGTGAAAAAATGAATGAAGTTTGAGATAAGATGCTTAAATTCTGTACTACCTTTGCATTTCTCTTCAGTTCACACTTGATTTGTAGTTGACTCCTTCACAAGCAATTTCAAGTCCTCTATTTATGTGACATGCTAGACACAGCTTGCTTTTATGTATAGTTTAATACTGATATCAGTGATCATTTGAAGTGTTTACTGAAATAAATTTGAAGTTGAGGTGATATTGAATTGAGGTGATGTTGTAGTTTCTTAGTACAATTTTTCAGTTTAACAAAACTCCACAATATGCTAAGAATGAGGTGAAAATGGATACCTTCCTACCAGGTTTTCTATTCTGTGATACTGTTTCTATCATACATTTTGAATTAAATCCTGTAGTCATCACCAAAGCAAAATGGC
This sequence comes from Harpia harpyja, assembly GCF_026419915.1. NCBI lineage: Eukaryota > Metazoa > Chordata > Aves > Accipitriformes > Accipitridae > Harpia > Harpia harpyja. The sequence goes on along the minus strand of NC_068957.1, from coordinate 26,610,448 downwards.
TTCTTTGCAAGTTTAGGCTTGGTAAAAGCTGTAGATTTGGGCCTAGGGATTCATCACATATTTGCTCAGCAAAGAATACGTTGTTTTATTTAATGTTCCAAATATACTGTGATCTTAGTGTTTAATAGTTGGATTTTCAGAAGTGGCCATGGTTTCTCAAACTTCTAGCTAATTGAAATGCTTTTACTCATTTCCCTGTTGTCTGTTAACAGGATCATGTTTTTCTTTTCCTGGCATTGTCTGAAATGGTCTCTAGGTTAATTTCTGAATCCTTTATGAAAGGTTAGCCATGGAAATGTGCCACAGATGTTCAGTCATACTCTTTAAACTTGTCAGACAGTCCTGCAGGGCGGATGCCTGATGTTTGTGATGTACAATACTACAGTTTGAGCAGAGTTAGAAAACTGAAGTTCTGAGCACCTTCTCTGAGGTCTTATTTCTGATGCAGCAAAGTGCTATGCTTTTCTGTTTAGTGTCTTGCTTGTTATGGGGAGGTTGAGCATAATAGCATAGTAACTCAGCACCATTTCTGCTAAGCTGAACAAGGAAGTTTTCATCAGGGTCAGCCAAAAAAAGATCTGTAACTTTGTAACCTGCTGCAACTCAGTGGCAGAAATGGGAAGTTTTTTTGTTGTTAAATCTTGATCACTAGAACTGTTGTAGCATTTCATCTAATTTTGATCAAATAAAATGACCATTAAAAGGCAGAGTTGTGCACATTAACTTTCACAGTCTGGGAAGTAAGTAGTGGGTCTTGGATGTAATTCAGCTGAATGTCTCATCATAGCTGGATGACACTGTCACTCTCTGATGCCTTGTTCAGTAGTGCAGACAAACACCAATTGCTTGCGTTCAGCAATGTTGAAATGGAAAGTGAGAAACTGAGGTCCTTAGGGGAGTGGTTGCACAATTACTTTCTCGCATGACAATGCTTATGTAAGATATTTTTGTCTACCATGATGGTTCTTTCTTACCTTTGTGTTGCAGGAGTTGTTTCCCTTTGCACAGGTGCAATTATTTTTTTGAGATGCACTGTAAACTTGATCTGTGTTTAAAAACAAACATTTCTCCCCTAACTCACCCCTCAAAAAAACCCCCACCTAATCCCTTTTCCAGCTGACACGCATGAGCCCATCAGCCTCTTCTACTGTAGGGAGAGTCATGGACAAGTAGGTTCCTAGCTTAGGTGTTTTGGTTAAGAGTCTACGGCAAGATTGCATGAATCTAGGTTTTCATACCCACAGATATTCTCATCAAATTTGAAAATTAACTGATCTGCTACCTCAGTGGCTTACCTTACATAATTGGCAGTGACCCCGAATTTCCATAGTTCTCGCACAGCATTCATCTTTTTTTTTAAACTGAGCCAACTGTGGTAAAGGGATTTCAGGGGCAGTGGGCTAGAAGTTGGTGAGGAAGAACAACAACTGTGACTTGATTTCTTCCTTCCCAAATGCTACAAAAACTTTATTTCACTTTTCTAAATTGGTCTGTGAAATGTGTCAAGTGATACACTGACAGATTCAGAACTTATGTATATATATGGGCGTATCTATCTATCTATGTTTGTGTGTGTATATGGTGGGGGTTTTTTCCATCACTGTTCTGTGTAGAGGGGACTCATGTAGGCACAAAAAGATACAGAAGATCAGAAAGGTAAAGCTTAGTGGTATTTGTAAAGTCATTGCTAGTTCTATATATTCTGGTGTGTGGATTCCTCAAATTCAGTCCTCTGCACAGCTGAACCTCTTCTACTATTAGAAGTGTTCCCTCAGCATTTGTTAAAGAATATCCCCTTCAAGGTTGCGTGGTGATGATGATTACATTCATCTTAACTGGTGAGTCAATGCTGAAAATCTTCCTTTGCTCTTTGCCTCTGTAACAGAAGCGTGCTAAGTCACGTTCCTTATTGTTCTACTCCAAAGGTGGTTAAGGGAGGGAGACAGATGCAGAAACAGAAATGGCAAATTTGCTTTTCTTTGAAAATACTACATCTGAATTGACTCAGAAAGGAGGAAGCTTCTAAATAAAAATTGTTATTAACCGTAGCCAGCAGGCTATTTTTCAGTTGCAGTTTCCGTATTAATTTTAAGGACAAGGTGTTCACTACTGGTGTTACCTGCTAGTACTTTACTTTAGACTTAATTTATATCAGTGCTTTAATTCAGAGAAGTCGTAATGAGTGGAAAAAGTAAAATATTTTTCTTGATGTTGTTCTGACTTTGGCTTGATAAAAGACTATACAATATTAGGCCTTTGATTTGTGTAAATTTAAGGTTTCTCTGTTCATCAAAATGACAGTGTTGAAACTTCCCATTAATGTGTTGAGACTGACATTGCATAGTAAGGTAAGAAAAAAATCCATTAAACTGAATCAAAATGCTGTCATTTATATGGCTCTAATTATCAAGGGACTAAAAACTCTGATCTGCCATTTTAATGCTTCTGTTAAAAATGCTATTTGACGTAGCGCATACTCTGGGAATACTGATTATACATGTCTCTAAATGTATAAAAGAGCTGCAGATCTGTGCTGAGGTCTTTGGTTTAGACCATCTCTTCTAGAACAGAGAAGCGAGCTGGCTTAATTTATTAGATTAAAAAGTACAGAAAGTATTTGAACATGCATTCATTTTAAGTATCCCAAAATCCCTATATTCCTTTTAAATAAGGAAGATTCTTTGCTCCTCAGTGAGCAAAGTACTGTAAGTGATGTTAATGCCAGATATTTGCATCAAAAGCCAGATGCTTTTATCTTGGTTAAAGCCCGATATACTTGTTTTCCTTCACTGAGTGACACGTATGTATTTTGGACTTTTTATGGAAGCTGTATCGGAATATATATGTTATACATCCGTCAATGATTTGATGCTTATATGAGTGTTGTTTGCTAAGTACAAAAGCTCCTAGGACAGTCTTAATAAAACCAGGTAAAACACAGTTTTAAAAGGAATAAAAGGGTAGAATTCTTTATTCCAGGTCCTGCTAGACAAATTCAGAGTGCTTGGTCATATGATCTTCTTGACGTTACTGAGAGGTGCACTTGAAACTGTGACCACAAATTTCTGTGCTTTGCAAAGGCATCACATTCTGGACTCACTTTACTTTCAAAATGGCCAACTTGAATAGGCAAATTTTCTGCAAAGCCTGTTTTATCCTCTTTTCCTGCAGTCTTGCAACATTTGACACAGTAAATGAAAATTAAGTATGCTAAGCTACCACATTTGTTACGTGCTGGAAATAATTCTTTTTAAGGTTCAAAAAATAAATTGGTTAAAGTGATCAATTCCTGTTGAATTACAACATATGTATTATTATGGTATGCATGTGTAAACTGTAATGTATTCCTATTATCTGTTTAAAATAATTATAAAAATGGAAATCTAGTAGTTCAAGGTGTATAAACACACAGGGAAAATGCCACAAATCACCTGTCCTTTTTACTAAGGACAAAAGATAATTGCACATAATGTCACACAGTGCAACTCTCCCATTTTTTTTAATCCATTCCGAAATACCCAAATGTTAATTTTAGAATATTCTCTGCTTTTCTCCAGTTGTGAATCTGTCCCAGCAGATGTGTACCACCTAAGCGTGTAATTAGAATGAGAAAAAGCTACCATTTTTATTTGTGACTCTCATACTTTGCCAGCTTTAAGCACTTCTTTCTCAGTAGTTAAAATAGTTCACTACCTCAGAAAATATTCAAAGCAGCAAGTAGTAATGTGTAATATCTGTACTGCTCCTGAAATAAGAATACAACAAGAAGGCTGTGTCTTCAAGGCCATGAAAACACCAATGTTGAGTTGTGTCGCTTTTTCCATGAGCGCTATAGAAATGCAGTTTTCAAAATTAAGGGCTAATCCAAAGTCCAGTGCCATCTATGCATCCTGAGCTGCCCTTTGTCTATGTCCTCTGACAATAACTACTGCCTAATAAATACTGTTTTGTCACATTCCTGAAGACTTGTGCAATGCATTTCGGTTTTGGGGTTTTTTTGTGCTGCAGGCCCAAATTGTAATGTCTTTAAAATAGCCATTAGTCATGCGTTGGGGAAGTTTTTAAAGATCACAAAAACATACTCCAAGAATGTGTCTTTAGAGTAACCACTAGTCTGTGCTGTAGCACACTGCAATGTTGATGATCCTGTTGGATGTAGTGCCTCTGAACACTGAATCATTTTTAAAAATACTTCTCTTTGTCTCTATTCACATTGTTTCCATGGTTTTAGACTCTTCATTTACTGTAATCGGTATGTGTGTAACCAGGAAGTTGTCAGCTTTTGTGTTAGTAGGCTTATACACTGTCTACTCTGTAATCATGAGGTGTAGTTGTAGTAGATATATAGTATACCAGCCCTACCTGTTGTTTGGTTGTGAAGATTCATTCATTCATTCGTTCATGCGTTGCAGAACAAGTAACCTGGGATCATGCTAGGTTTATGCAGTTTGTGTTGAAGTCCATGTTGTTATGATTTGGTTGCTTTTACTGCCTGAGCTTGCTACATGAAAATTAGTTTGGATATATGTCTTTGTGTACTTCAGTCAGCTTCTGATGATGGAGAAATAGCCACAGTAATCAAAGACTTGGCTATTGTTTAGAACATCCTTCTTCCAGAAAGATGCCTCTTCCTGTAGGCCTGTCTAACAGGGAAGAATCTATAAAGAGGAGCATGATAATGGTAAGTTATTGAAATAAAGAGTAAAGAGAGATACTAAGACATTAAAAGTCATGCTGAAGCCATGGAGGGAATAAGTTAATTTTCTTAATAAAAAAATGCCAGTTTTTTTAATTCTTGTGAAGAAGTTTATTTGACAGTTTAATACAAAAGGAGAAATTTGCAATATTTGTTCCTCACTGTGCATATGGAAGTCCCCTAGATGTTACCATTTCATTTGTCAGTATGCAGTTAGGTTTTGGGTTCTTTTTTCTTGGAGTCTTATTAAAAAAAAATAAATCACTTATTAACTACATGTATCTCAAAAATATACAAGGGAAAACAAACAATCCTCCCTCTCCTTAAAATAAATACTATAGAATCATTGTCATATGTATTTATTATCCAGGTGAGAGAGACATTTGAGAAAATACTTGGGTTGGGTTTGGTTTTTTTGGAGGGTGGGGGTGTTTGTTGGCTCTTTTTTTTGTGTTTCAGTATCTGCAACGACAGAAAACAAGTAAAGCTGCTTAGAAGTTGATGAAAGGATAATAATGAAATAATAAAATATTTTTCATTTAAAGATTGTTGCTCATAATAGATGTATGGATCGTATAATTGCCCCTTTGAAGGGCATGGCTCAGAACACACTGAGATGGTGGAAAGATAGTGTCATAAGGGACCAAAAGAAGTTGTTCAATCCATTCTTTCACTGTGTCTTGTCTGATTCTGTTGGTGCTGCTGAAATGAATAGGCTTTGAATAGAGTATTTCTAGCACCAGCTCTTTAATGATCATTGTCATTTGAATAGTAACTGTTAAATAATTCGGAAGTGTTTTTCATAAATGTTACTGTACTTTATTACGGAGCAGACATTTTCCTTCTGTTTAATACAAGCACAATTAAATAGATGCTTTCAGTTTGGTCCTTTATGAACAAAACATAGATACTTTTGCCTCACTCTTTTCTCTGAATCACATTATCAATTCTGCTAGTCAGTCGTGACTGTTCTGCAAGAGGTGTTCAGTAAGAAAACTTGGTTGCTTAGCAATGACCGTCATGAGAATTAAAATTTTAAAGCTGCAGTATATATATTTCTGAGTTATAATATGTTCAAATCAGAAATTGGTAATAGCTTTCTTTTCTCTCCTTAAGTGTGTGTTCATATTGGTCTGTCTTTGGAGAGAATGTTACTTGTACTAAACAAACACTAAAATTTCAGTGATACAATGTTATTGTTTGTGATCTGTGAGACAAGTGGTTATTCCATCTTTCAGAAGATTTTGAGGCACACTGACTCATTTCTCAATTTTGTAATTATCAGCAAAATCAAGTGTGTTACTCAAATTTTTCTTTTTTTAATGTTTGTTCTCTTTTTGCTTGTAAGTGGATTTTTTTTTTTAATTTACCCCTGTGTGATAACTCCTTAATGCATCTATACTAACTTAAAAGTGTACAGTATAAGCAGTAACAAAACAAAAAAGTGGAAAATTATCTGCAAGGATAGTTCTGTAAACTGATTATTAGCGCTGCTTCTTTTTTCTGTGCACCTAAGGGCAAAGTGAGCATAAAGGCAGTGAGATAATAGAGAATTCTCAATGGATCACCTATAGCTTCCAGAAACAGAGCTCAACTAAGATATCCCTGTCCAAGGACTTTGCCTGAAAGCTGTCCTTTTACTCTAGATGATGAATTGCTTGCACTAGATTAAATGTAATCCACAGTTCATTCCTGTACTATTCAGTGTGATGCTACCCTGATAAAGATATACCGTGTTTGCAGGCTAACTTTGTATATGCAGAGTTGAGATTATCACTTTGTCTCTTCACTTTATCCTCGCCTCCTCCCATCCTTCTTCCTTCTGTAAAGGGTCCCAGAGTCCCATCACTGTTTCCTTTCGGTCTTTATTCTGTACCATGTTATTGGGGAGTTAATTCAAATGGCTTGAACTGTTTATTTGCTTCACAAATTTCTCATCTGCAGATCTCTCCTTTTGCTCAAACTTCTGACTTGAATAGAATTTTACAGTTCCCCCTAAATGTTCAGCTTCTAATTTAAACTGAAAATGGCTGAAACATTGCTTTCATTTCTCCTGGATATGTGGGCCTGAAATCTAGGAGTTCTCTTAGACTTGGCTATCTTCTTAGACCCATGCAGCCAGACTATTTCTGAGATTTCTCAGTGTTATGGCCAGGGAGATGGCTGAGATCAAGTCTTCTGTTTCTGTTAATCTACCAAAACATTTATCCAGGCTCTCACTTTGTACTGAGATCCTTTCCTAAGCTGCTTATTTTGAGGTGTGTGTTTGCACAGGTGCATATTAAATGCATAATTTCTTTCCACTTGCCCCTTTAAAACCTCTCCATAAACTCCCTTAGTGTGTGCCCACAAAGTACTACCTTCCAAAGGTGTCTGGACAAACAGTGAACTGAAACAATACCAAAATGTTTCATGTAGTCTTTCTGATATTCCAGTTATCACTTGTTTAATTCATCCATAGCCTGTCACCATAATTCCAGATTGTATTTTCTTTTGGGCAGGGACTATATAGTCAGAATAGAATAGGAACTGATTGAGGTCCCTAGGTACAGCTGTACTTACCACTGCTAGACAATGTAAATCAGAAAGAAAAGAAATTCTTCATTATTGTCAGTACTCTGCAAGATGATGTGTTTGAATTTCTGAGAAGTGCAGTGTGGAAAAACAAACAAACAAACCATACTATTGCAGCTTTGAGTTTTTTTACTCTAAATGCCAGTGAGTTAATTGCATACATATGTTGCTGCTGACTGGAAGTTCTCTCGGAGATGCGGCACTGATTGTGGTTGATTTTACATGTATCAAAGAAATTATTATCTTTCTCACTTAAAGTGGGAAGCAGGAAGAAGAGTAATGGTCGGGAGTTGCTTTCATATGGATGTGGAAAATGTGAACTACCAAATGATCTTTTATTTAAAAAGACCCAACTTTATATTTTTGCGTGTACTTTCTTTTAAGACTATATGTGTACAAATTATGCATATTACATACAGGCTATCACCTTAAAGTTTGGATATTTTCTTTACTCCATCTCTTTTACTGTAGAAAAATTCAGTGGGGACTTGGCCGATTCAAAAAGTTAATCATGTGGGACCTGATGCCATTGTTAGAGAAGAAGTTGAATATATAGGGCTTTAGCTGTTTCCTTTACAAAACATGGAAGTTTGAAGGTTTAAGTGCACCACATGAGATGTGTGCTTTGTGCAGTTACTAGTAAGAAAGATAGTCTTGTAACTCAGTAACGGAGGTACTTTAATTCAGATGTTAAGTTCTTTGCATTGTATTTTTGCATTTTGTACTTTATTAAATCTTTTTAAAAAGAATTTAAAGGCAAAATTACAATGTTTGGACAAAACGTGACATTTAAGTTGAGAGAAATGTGTGTAATATTCACGTAATATTTCACTTGATATTTAAGAACTGCAATGTAAATGGTATTATGTATATTAGAAGTTTAGTACTAGATCTAGTTTTTGCTGTTTGAACCTCTTCTGAGCTTTTGTTTGTTATGATGCTAGAATATCGTTTGATTGTCCTCTCGGTCATGGTTCTTTCAGCTGTATGGAAAACATTCTGACAGAAATACTTGTAACAAATTACTTGGCTCAAGTAGCAAGAATGTAGATATTTATATAGACATAATAATAAAAAATGCATCTTGCCTGAAATGTTTGAAATAAACTGTTAGAGTGTGATAAAAAGCTCATCTCCAGAACCACAAAGGAGCATGGGGTCACAATGGCAGGCAGGGGAACCCCAATAACACAGTCAGAGAAATGGTGGCCCAGCGCAGGCTTCTCCGGGGGCTGTCACAGGAGAGCCATCAGCCCTGTGCTCTGGAGGTGACACCCAACACGATGGGTCAACTAATGGTAGAGGCTCTCTGGACCATCTCACAGGCTGAGGGGGTATGGGACACGGTTGGGGGATGCAAAGAAAGAGCATTTTGTGATTGCATACAACTTGGGCAGTCTGGGGCAGGAACCAAAGGCATTGGTAGGGGTCAGGGGAGAGAATGGAGGCTTCGATTTGATTTGTGAAGGAACCACCATGGGAAAATAGAGGGAGAAGGGGTTAAAAGGGACAGGTTGCCTGTAAAGGGGTTGTTGATCAGTATGCTTGTCTGGCCATGTCATGAACCCAGTCAGCACACTGTCCTTTCTTCACATTAAACTCCATTTCTAACTATTTTTCTGCGTCAAGGTCTCTCTAGGGACCTATGTGACTGTGGTGCAAGCAAATGGAGGATATGCATGTTGGTGCATGATCGCTAGCAAGCATCAAGCTGAACTAGCTAGCAAGATGTTTAAGTGGTTAGGAAGCCATGTATATGTGTATATCTCTGGAGTGAGACAACTGGAAGGTCCAGGCCAACTGCTGCAGAGACTGTAAGGTCTGGGGGTTGACTGAGAGTGCTGGTTTGGGGAGTGTGTGTGTGTGTCTAAGGAGGATGTAACAGGGGAGACTGAGGGAGACAGAGGTGCCGCCAGCATTGCTGATGGGCTCAGCTTTGGCCAGCGATGAGTCCATCTTGGAGCTGGCTGAAACTGGCTCTGTCCAACATGGGGTCAGCTCCTGGTCTCTTCTCACAGAAGCAGCTGCCCTGCTACCAAAATCTTGCCATGTAAACCCAATACCTATATATATATGTATTTCCCACTAATGGACCTTCGTCTTTATCAGCCAGAGAGGGGAACAAGATGAGGCCGTTGGTACTGCTTGCGTTTGTGTGAGTGCTGAGTGTTTGTGTTGGCCATGTATGTGTGCTGTATATATGTGTGTGGTTGTGTGTGTAACCTGAGATTACATGCTCAGCCTTGCTAATGGCTGGAACTGGGGGTATGCAGCTGCTCAGGCTTTCTTGAACAGAAACAATAGTTATTTGGAACATTATATGGCATGTCTTTGACAAGTGATACTTAAGAATCTATAAGCAGCATGGGAAGCAGGAAACAATGCTAGCAACTATAAATGTGTTTTAAAATTCTTTATTAGGTTAGGCGTCAATGGCAACAGACACAAACAGTGAAGCAAGGACCTCATTTTAGTTGAAGAAGTGGTGAGAGGAAGGCAAGAGAAGCTACTTATGAAAAGCTTAATTAAAAAATCCAAAACTTGCTCAAAAATGTATTAGAAATTGTAAGAGCAGTAAAAAATGGAGGACTTGGACTTAATGTCAAGATAAAATGTTAATCTTGTGCCTGCTTAACACCATTTCACCTTTCCTGTGAGAAGGTTTAAAGAGCAGTTGCCACAACTCTTCCCTGGGCCCTTTTTGTATTTGAGGTAGCAAGATAGAATCTGGTCAGTATCTCATTCATTCTTTATTTTCTGCCAGCATCAATCTTCTTCTAAAGGAACTTCATAAGTTCCCACTTACAGTTTTTAATCAGCAATTTCTTTAGTTTGACTGTTGCAAAGGAAACGGTTGCACAGTTGAGATAGGTGGTGAAGTCAAGCCACTGAGCTTAAATGCTTTGAACATACAGAAATGTCATTTCCCTGGTATGCCTACATAATAGATGACTCCTTTATTTGAAGGAGAACCATGTGGTCCACTAAGAAGGGATAATATACTGAATGCTTGCCACAATGTAGGTAGAGAGGTAATAATAGCAAGTAGAGGTACTTAACTGTAAGTCAGAAATAAACTGAGACCAAATATGGTTTCAGACATAGTGGTACAGAGCAGAGACCTCAGCTTTCCAAGAACAGGGCATCTGAGCCTTTTCAGAGTGGTGGTACTGATTACATCTGGATTGCTGGCATTGACAAAGGCAGTGACTGACAGGCTTGTTAGATCAAAATACTGACTGACTGAAAAGAGATACTATCTGTACTGTAGTGATCCTGGGCTCCAGAATAGGATTGCAGTTTTATTAAAAAAAAAAAACCAAAACCAAAAAACAAACCACAACTGCAGTTTGAGGACAAGTTGTAATCAGTTTCTGTAGATAGGCTCTGGATCATAGTCTGTGAACACACGTGGTAAATCTATAGCGATAATTGTGGGTCTCTAGGTAGTTCCAGGGGTTGCAATAGGGTATAGATTGGAGTGTTCAGGGCTGTGAAGAAATGAGGGAGAGACCATAGTGCTGTTTTTGTAGCTGAAGGATGGTACTTCAAGTCTGATTTCTAATCTGGAGTGTGTCAAGAAGGGTGCTGTGTTAAAGTAGTGGTAGTTGCTGCTGCTGCTTTCTCTTGCTCAATTCTTCATTCCACTATGCTTGCTGGCTTAGGAGCAACACAACACTTCTTCCTTCCTAGGTGCCCTCTTTCAAAGGTCAGTGGGAAAACTTGGTCCTGTGCTGTAATATTTCTGTTGTTGGTGGCTTTTTGTTGTTGGATTTTTTGTTTGGTTTTTTTGGTGCTCCTGAGCCAACAATGAGATGATCCTCATTGTTTGAGAGTCTTAACCTTACGCATTTGGGAGCAAATCCTACAACGTTCCAAGTCTGTGGATGCAGTGGAGCAGTTAAGTTGCACAGATGGAGCGACTGGCTAAGGGTGGGAGAGGCTTCAGTGCAAGCGGACTTGTTTCCTAGGAGCTCTTTGTAGAAAAGTGTAGAGGGTTGTAGAGATGGGCTCTAGAGACTGCCTGCCTTGTTTTCTGTCAACATGGCAGTTGATGCTAAAACAGGTTATCTAAACTATTTGTCAAAAGTTGCCTCTTCAGAAATGGGCTTTGCGTGCTGGGTGTTTAAAGGGAAAAACTCCTTACTTTTCCAGAAGTTGAAAGTCTACATGCTGTATCTTTTTTTGTGAAAGATCTGATATATCTTGGTAGAAATGACTAGAGTTGGTACAGACAGGACCTTTTGACTTTCAGTGCTTTGTTCACAAGATCCTAGATGGATATGAAGAAGAGATTTTTATAAAACACTGATCTAATTTTTAAATAGTTTGAGGATTATTAGAGATTTATTTCTTTTTTAGTGGGTTTTTAATTCCCATCTCAAATATTTGAAAGATAATGGTGATCATTACATCACAGACCAAATATTTTCCACTGCTATGCAAGAAAGGGATGAGACAGCTAAAATTTCCCTAGTTAGTGGCTTTCAACCACAGGCTGACATGAATGAAAAAAAGGCAAGAAACTCCAAGATGAGTCATAGAAGTGGGTGTTTCCATAGAGTAAGCTTTCCATAACAGGTCCAGCAATCTATCACTAGCGACCAAAGAATAGTAAACCACAGCACGGGACTGGCAGAGAGCAGTCCTTCTAGATACACAGCACTGCTTCCTAACCCGGATTGTACCTGGGCCGCTTTCTTTGTAAGGGCGACAAGAAGTGAGTATGTCAGCAGCAGTGACAGAAATTGTTCTTAGAATTAAATTTCTTCATTTATATTTTAAATAGTTTTTGAATTCAAGATTATTTAGATCTGACTATGATCAAACTATCTTGTTAAAATAAGATCTTACTTTCAGGGAAGGACAAATGAAATTTATGATAAATTGCCTATATGATGTTAAATGACAGAAAACTAGAGATATGTATGTGGAACTGGGACAATGCAACAAAATGGTGAAATCAGTTTATATGCAGACAAGATATATTATTTTTCAGCTAAGAAAGAGGGAAAAAATTAGGAGCAAAACTTGTATAGTTGTCATTTACCAAAAAAAAAAAAAAAAAAAAAAAAGGAAAGTTGGGGGGGGAAATATCATAGTTTCTTTGAGTGAGTCCAGTTCATTTATTTTCCAGTTGGGAAGGGACATTACTTTGCCTGTAGTTTAAATTAAAATTTAAGTGTTTATAAAAGAATGTAAATTTGGTCCTCTAAAAATTGGTTTCAATGGTTTACTTCTGGAAAATCATTTGTTGAAATAAAACCAATGAAGAAGTTAACAATAAATTTGAAAACCTAAACAACCTCCTTTCTCTTCATCATACTTTAAAGGCTTTTTCCAATCTTAAGAACCTTTGGCTGATCATTCTTATGAGATTTCCACTGGCAGAGGGGTTAGGATTATTTATTAGAGGTGGAGAAACAAGCATGATAAGTTTAACAAAAGCCAAAAACATTCTTGTGACATTACGTTTAAAGAAATTATGACAACCTGGGAAAAAGAATGGTGATCTTTAAGCTTGGACCAACAGAATCACACTGGTTTTTGTCCAGTGCCAAAGCAGTACAGTGTCATAAATTTGAAAAAAACGCATGTTACCACAGGTATTGTAAAGTGTTCTTTAGTTGTAGTATTTTGTATGCTGGGGGTGCAGTGTGTTGATAACCTGTTTTTTTAATCTTCTTTCATTATCATTTTTTATACCCTTTTAGTTTTGGCAAGGTACAAGGTTATACGTGAGACCTAATTAAAATCCATTCCAGATTAAGGTGATTAATACATCTTTCTTGGCAAGTATTTGCGTTGTAAATATACTGCTATTAGTGCTATGTGAGAGAAAGTCACCTCAAATGAAAATAGAGAGTACTGTAATAATAATGATAACTAAGTATTTAGAGGGATACTCTTTGAATGCATAATATTAAAGAACAGCAAGTATCTAAATCTAACCTAATCTAAGTCTAACCTAAACCTAAGTCTAATCAAACATTGGAATTTCCATTCAAATGCAAGGAAACTGTGTTTTTATTCCATGTTGCATAAAGGACTTAGAATATGGTTCTTCTTTATTAAAAAATAATGTTGGTTGACTCAAAACTTGGCCTTTTAGCGTTTTTTTTATATAAATTATTAGCATTTTCTTTAATTAGCTTGATTTCTTATGGAAACTAGGCTTTTGAGCAGCCCTCTCTGCATGCATATGTGTTTGTGTTTGCGTGTATGTGCATCACAAAAAGAGCATGAACAAGTGAGAGTCATTACATTTGGCACTGTTTGGAGTAATTGTGAGACCGTTAATGGTTATCAGTCAAGCTAGCCACCTTTGCTATGTAATTCTCTTGTTTACTTAAGAACAACCCAGTTGTAGCTGAAAATCTTGCTGTTCATATTCATCAAAAGAAATTTTCAGACTGTTCTTCACATGATATGAGAACTAGGACTATATTTTAGAATATTGTATCTTTTTCTTCTAAACCTTTTTTTTTTTCCACTGTACAGGTAATGAAGTAATTCCCTCTTAGCCACTCTTTTGAACAGAATCTGAAAGATCTTTATCCCCAAAGCAAACAAAGCACACAAATAAATAAAATTTCAGTCTAAGATATTTACCTAAAATTGCTCATTTGTAAACATACCTATTCTTCAAATACCTGCCTTTAGTAGGTAGGTACTTCCCAGTGTCACTGGAAGTGTGGGTTGAAGTTCATTGTATTCTGGATATATATCTACCATCTCCACCAATATGTAGATTTAACACAGCCAAGTGAGATGTATAAGTAAAGAGCATAAATTAGAGTGCAGTTTTGTGGAATGTTATTGTTTGGCCTGTTTAAGGTAATTATATATTACTGTGTGAATGTTTCGCAGATTAATAATCTTTGTTTCACTTTGAGACAATTTTAGGTTTTGTTGTTGTTAGGCCAATAGGGACCTGTCTTAGAGATCCTTTGACATTTTTATGGGTTTGATTATCAAATTTTATCACTAGATTCTAGACCTGTTGTTCTCTGAAATACTCCCATAGGCAACAGAAAACTATCATTTAATGTAGGGAAAATAGTCAAGGAAGAAAGCTTTCTGAGATGAGTGAATTTCAACATCTACCTAAAAATGAAAGGATACGAAAACTCAGAATGAGTAAGCTTTGACTTATGTGCACACTGGTGGTTCTTTCATTTTTCTTTTGTGGCTTATAAAGCTTTGTAAAATGTCCGTACCATTCTTCTTCAGAAAAAAAAAAAAAAAAAATCAGTTTTTCATTTTGAAGATACTTCTAGTATGTAAGATTTTGGTTTTATGTTTATTATATTTGTTTTACATCACTAAATGAATATATTCACACATGTCAGCATTTCCATTATTTTTCTCTTGATTTCAGTATCTACTGAACTTTGTTATGTGGAAAAATTTAAAGTTCTTTTTTAGGAAGAAAATCAAATAAATAATAAAATGAACAATGTCAGAGATGCTCTTCTTCTAGCTACACTAGACGTAACTTTCCCCCCAAGTCCAATACTTATTTTTAGTCCCTAGATTTGGCATTCCTGTACATCAAGGAAGTTACACTGCTGTACATTAAGGGAGTATTTCTTCTATTGTTTGCTGTTTTGGTAGACCACAGTAATTAAATAAGAGCCACTGCAGTCTCTTGGGGAGATAGCAATCAGATTTTTAAAAAGCTTTTGAATACAAGTGTATTTGATAATGTCCTGTATATAAATAATTCATGTACTTGGTTCAGTGCTTATGCTCTTTTGAGGAAAATTTTGTTGTCTTTTAATGCTTGCTCATAGCCTGACGGAGTGGAAGAGATGTGAGAGGAGATTAAAAAGGTGCATGACAGAGATATAAATTTATTCTTAGTTACACTAGTGACCAACAGCCCTCCCAAAAAACATGAGTTATACTTTCAATTTTTTTTTTTTTTTTACTTCTTTTTTGGGTGCATGAGGAGCTTATTAGGAAAGCACATCTTTGAGCAATCTCTGTTCCAGTGCTAAAGTCATGCCTAATTTGTGTCACAAAAATTCTCATAGGAATATTGGGAAAGATCTTTTCATGCATCCACAGCTTATATCTACAACATTCATCAGAACACAAAGGTAACTGGCTATACTGTTAAAAACAAAGGTATATTAGAAAACTGGTGTCAATACTAGGTCTTTCTTCTGTGATTGCTGTTTAAATCCAGGATCATGCTTCTCATGCTTCTTCTGTCAGCAAAGATGTAGTCTGAAGTCTCTGTAGTAGATGCAGCTTTAAAACTGCTCTTTCAGAAGTTTGGCACCTTTTCATTTTTCTACCTTTCAGTCTTTCTTCTCTTTGTCTGTAGTTCCATCTAAAAGAGGTGACTTTAAGAAAAGCAAGATTTATCAAAATGAGAAAGTGGATTTAAAATAAATGGTTTCTTCAAGACTATTTGTCGTGGTTTAACCCCAGCCAGCAACTAAGTACCACGCAGCCACTCATTCACTTCCCCCCCACCCAGTGGGATGGGGGAGAGAATCGGGGGAAAAAAACCCAACGCAAAAACTCGTGGGTTGAGATAAGAACAGTTTAATAGAACAGAAAGGAAGAAAATAATAATGGTAATAATAACAATAATAAAAGAATTGGAATATACAAAACAAGTGATGGCACAATGCAGTTGCTCACTACTTGCCAACCGATGCCCAGTTAGTTCCCGAGCAGTGATTCCCCCCCCAGGCCAACTCCCCCCAGTTTATATACTGGGCATGACATCACATGGTGTGGAATATCCCTTTGGCCAGTTTGGGTCAGCTGTGCCAGCTGTGTCCCCTCCCAACCTCTTGTGCCCCTCCAGCCTTCTTGCCGGCTGGGCATGAGAAGCTGAAAAATCCTTGACTTGGTCTAAACACTACTTAGCAACAACTGAAAACATCAGTGTGTTATCAACATTCTTCTCATACTAAATCCAAAACACAGCACTATACCAGCTACCAGAAAGAAAATTAACTCTATCCCAGCTGAAACCGGGACACTATTATATCGTTATTTTTTGTTATTCACACTGGATCCTGCATTCTCAAGTAAGTCTGCTGTTTTACAGAGAAGAGGAAAGTGGGACTTGCAGCTTTCTGAAAGTAGGCCTCTAGCTAATTACTTTGGTAATCAATTTTCTCCCATTACCTGCATTTATATCTAGGTCTTAGTTTACCATTTTATCTAAAACATGCACTGCTGTAGGTGCAATTCCTTTTAAAAACTATTTTCCAAAGGCTCCATGACGTCAGTTTGTCCCTTCACAGGTCACCTGAATCTTCTAGTTTGTCAGACCTCTCACTAGAATTCCTTGAACAATTTTTCTTCTGGTATAAGACAAGAATTATGAATGTCTATCCTGACTTTCGGACAAAATGCAGTAATACCCATCCTTGATTTTGGAATTTTCAGTGCAGTAGGTATAGTAAACGGAGCACAAGACAATAGTCATGTTTTGTGCATCTTGTTATTGTCCTTTACACGTCTAGCAGCCAGCTTGCTTGCAGTAAATTTAACTTGTCGTCTTCTATCCTGGTTCTGATAGTAAATCCTTACTGAAAGAGGCTGAAATGGTTTGTGTTAAATTTGATGCATACTGAAACTCCACACAGTTGTTCCTGATGTAGACAGGCTGTTCCTGCAGTAGAAGGCTGTAAAGACAGGTTTCTAGTGAAATTGGTGGATCACACTTTTCTGTTTTATTATCTTTAAATATTACTGAGATACTCCATTAATTCCAGCTGTAAGTTTATTGTGTGGGAAGTGTAATTTTTTTTGTACATAGAGTAACTGGGGGAGGGAAAGAGAGTTTAATTTGTTATTAAAGAGACAACATAATTATATGCTTTATTATGAACAATTTTTACACAGAAATGTGAATGACTAGGGACCTCTACTGACTTGTAAACAAAATCATTGCAGTTGAGTATTTCACAGAATTTGTCAAAAGCTAATTTTTTTTTTTTTTTTTTTGAAGGAACTTCATGTTGGTGTTGTTTATGCCAGAACATAGTAAGCAAGGCAAATTAACTCTAGCCTTGTGTAAACTTTTAATTGGCCAACACAATGCAATTGAGTATGAATTCCAGGTGGCTTTGGAAATGAAAGAGAACTGAGCTCTCTGGCTGGAAGCTGAACGTGATGACGGCCTGGTCTATGGTAGGGAAGCTGAAAATGGAGAAGAGGCACTCCAGAGAAGACAGAAATGTGGAACAAGATGCCGGGGAATGCAGTGCTGAATCTGAGGAATGGACGAGCTCAGAAAGTGAACCTGAGCAACCATACTTCAGAAGCAGCTGTAGCAATACTCAGTGGAGAGAAAAGGAGGTTTCCACTAAACCACATCGGCCACTCTGTCGGTCCCCTTGTTTGGATCGCCCAAGTTTTTCACAGAGCAGTATCACGCAAGACTTGAAGCGAGATGAATGCAAAACAAATTTGGACAAGGAATACCAAGCTAAAATGGATTTTGCTTTAAAGCTTGGGTATGCAGGAGATCAGATCCAGGCTGTACTGAATAAATTGGGAGCAGATGCACTCATCAATGATGTTCTGGCAGAGCTTGTGAGACTTGGCAACAAAAGTGAATCAGAGGGACAAAGCAGTGCCAGCAGTACCACCAGTACTCTGGTACCAAGAGGCCCTTGCCCAAAGGAAATAGCAAGCCCTGAATTGTCACTTGAAGATGAAGTTGTGGATAACAGTGATAACTTGAGGCCAATTGTCATTGATGGAAGCAATGTGGCTATGAGGTGGGTCTCCCTGTCACAACATTTGAAAAGAATAAATCACTAAAATATTTATAAGAAAAATCAGTATTGATGGCAAAGTCATTTTAAGTCACGTAGTATATTTTACACTGCTAATACATCTCTTTTTATGGACTCTTTAGTCCAGGCTTTTAATTATGCTGTTACTCCTTTATATGTAGTCTGTGTTCCAATTTCCTTCTCCCCCTTTTTCAAACTAAGTTCTCCCCTCAAATCTTTTGTTCTAGCAATCTAGCTGTAGTGTGCTTTTGTTTGAATGGGTTTAATTTTTTGAAGTCCTTGAACAATGTTGAAAATTATTTTTCTTTAATGTCCAGAGGCAACCAAATAGGGGAGGAAGACTTGGTTCTTTCTAAAATGACATGCAGTATATGCTGATGATGTGCAGTGGACTTCAGGGTATTTCAGCTCCTGCTGATCAAGCCTGCTTAGAATTCAAAGCAATTTATCTGTGTCAGTAGAGAGATGTGCATGAGCTAAATGTGCTGACTTGCACAGCTATGGTGCTTGTCATTTCAGGTGAGTGTACACAAGTGCACTTGGCTGCTTGGGTTAACACTAACTCGAGAGATACCTGTCCCATGCCACTTTTGAGCATGTCTGTATAATACACAGTTCAGCTAGCCAATGATTTGTTTGTCATTGAGAAAGTATTATTTTCTATGAGGGAGTTCTTTAAACAGTCTGTTTAATCATCAGTGATACCAAGCTTTCTTCAGGTGGTGTTTGCACAATAGATTTCCTTTAGTATCAGCTTTCTGCTCTAAAAGAATTTGTGATCTGAATTATTTTTTTTCTATGTATTAAGAAAATTCAGATTTTTATAGGTGTATTGAGTACTCTGAGTTTTGAAATACATAAACCCCCCAAATCCTACAAGAATATTTTATATACTGGATTTTCCAGTGCCAAGTTGTGGTTACATCAATCCAAAAGATGTTTCTATAAAGCAACATCACCAATATTGGATTTAACTTTTTCTTTCCTTTTTTTTCTGTGCTTGTTGAATTTGTAGTCTCTGTACTGCTTGAGTTACTGCTGAGCATAATGTAGCAGCAACTGGAGAAAAGTGTACGTGTACTCTTTACTATTGGATAGCTTAGAACTGATGCTCTATTTATTTATAGAATCATAGAATATCTCAAGTTGGAAGGGACCCATAAGGATCATCGATTCCAACTCGTAACAAATTGCATATGCATCTGAAATGTACAAAAATCTAAAGAAAAATGCTTTAGCAACATTGCAGCTTCTGTATTCATTATTTAAGTTGCAAGAATTTGGACCACGCTAGTGATCGATAGGCCTTAGTCATACAGATGGTACTAGATCTGTCTACCTTTGGTCTGTTTCAGTGTTACTTTATTTAACATTTTGAGCCAGGAAGAGCATGCATCTTGCTATGGTCCAGTAATCTGTGATGTTGTTCTATAATAATAACAACAACAACAACAACAACATTGAAGTAAAATTTTGAATGATAATCTATAGAATAATGCTGAAGACAATTTTAATAAGATGCAAATCTCTTAATTGTGCAGCATCTGCTCTACAGACAGAGAATATCTGAAAAGTGCAAGGGTTATACACTTCTCATGCTTAAAAATACTGCAATTATTGATAATGCAAATGGAGGCCTTGCCTTTATGGTAAAGTGTGTCTGTTGTAACTGAAAGGTGGCTACATATGGAAAATGGAACCATTTCCATTTTCAGTATTGAAATTTTCTTGAAGTAAACAATTTTGGGGGATGCTACACAGAACTAACAGCTTGGAACAGGATGGTGCAGCAGCTGGATGCCACTTTGTACAGTCAAATGCTGGCTGCTTCAAGTAGTGGGAGGAGTACCTAGCATTATATAGCACCACAAAGCCTCCTTAATTACAGCCAACTGTGAGGACTGCCAACATGCTTCAGGGCTGCTATAGCAGTCCTCTCCTGCGTCTTCTGTCCAGCACTGCTACCTAGGCCCCTTGTGTTTTTTTCTAATAGGGAGTGTCATTGGTGCGCATGGCCTCCCCTGCCCTTACAGTGTTCTGTAACCCTTCCTGACCTGGCCGCTCAACCACTTTTTCGTGGTGAGGATCTTGTTCCTCAATACGGCATCACTGATGTGATTCAGTTAGCACCTTTTGCAACAGATGGAACGATTTGAAGAAATTAATTAATTTTCTTCACAAATTAATATGTAAGTCTCTTCAGAAATAATGACTGGTAGGTGCCAAACTGACTGGGCAGCATCACTCCTCCTGTCACAACTGATGAAAAATTGCAGCTATGTTGAAAAGGGGGAAAAAAGATTGAATTAATACATTTTTGAAGAGTGCGCATCAAGGAGCATAGCATTGGCTTACTAGTCTACCCTTTTCAGATGCAATTTTGGAAGTAGTTCACTTTGCTAGCCAAACTGTGTAAGTGTGTAACAAAGAGCGTTGTTGTTGTTTGGTGGGGTTTTGTGTTTGGTTTTGGTTTTGGGTTTGGTTTTTTTTTTTTTAGTAAAAAGAGCAGACCAATTTTTTTTTTCTCAAGTAGTTACAATATTAATGGAAAAGAACCAGAACCCTTAGTTTTTATTATTCAATTATGTGGTGTAGCAGTAATATATGCACTCTGTTTTTCAGACAAAGAAAATGTCAGCTTGAATCTAAATATGAAATTCAGCCATAATGCAAAGATCTGTGTGTGTCTCTTACCTGTGTAGACTAACTACTAAGGATATTATAATTAAATGTCATCATCTTCTCTTATATATGTGCTTATGTATTATTCAGGCATTCCTAAACTATTTCCTGAGAAGATTTAAAACCTGATTCTTTAGTTCAGTCTACGTTTAGCAAATCAAGATAGGTGTACCCATGAGGTAGACTGAATAAGATTCATAATTAAGATTCTCCTTAGTTTCTATCAAACCTTTAAAGAATTTTTTTTCCTTTGCAGAAACTTCTTAAGCCATTCTAAAAATTAAATCCCTTTATCTGAATTGTGTGCTGTTTTAGAGACTCCTGTGTGTTTCAGAAAACATTGGTGGGGTGTGGGGTGTGCTTAAACAACTTTGAGAGAGTTATTTCTTTCCCTTAAAGAGAAAAAGTCCTAGTAAAAAATGCAGAACACTTAGTATTCATGTATTTTTTTAATCTAGATGTTTAAAAGCACCTATCACCCATGACAGCCAGCATTGTTAGTTCATTCCTTTTTTGTTATTGATAACTTTTTATGGTACTATTTAAGGTAAGCTCAGTTTGTTGGGGAAAGTGATATTTTTAATTAGTTCAGCTAATAAAATTAAAAAGCAGAAAAACTTCATGTTTATTTGTTTTTGCTTTTGGGATAGTGAAATTTCACCATTTCTAGAGTTTTAAGTAGCAGTGTTGCTGTAATCTGATGGCTGGATAGCTCTGGACAATTGTCTTTTTTCCAGTTATGTAAGCTGGTCTAATAAAAAGGTTTACCTATCTTTACAGACTTTGTTTCCCTTGTATCCTTAGACTATGATAGCTTTAGAAGAAAAAAAACAAACCCCAAACCAAGCACACCATAACAACAAAAAACAAAACCAAATGTAACTTTTGTCCTTGCTGTTTCTAAAACTTTTGCATGTCCTTCAGCCATGGGAATAAAGAAGGATTTTCCTGTCGGGGAATTCAGCTAGCTGTTGATTGGTTTCTGGAAAAAGGACATAAAGATATCACTGTGTTTGTACCTGCATGGAGAAAAGAACAGTCCCGACCTGATGCACCAATTACAGGTAACAGATCAAGATTTTCTTTGACCCCTTGGTTAAAAAGAAGAAAAAAGAATTGCATTAAAACACAACCATGTTATCTTTCTGATGGGTACTACATACTGGGCTGTGGATGTGGTGTTGCACGATGATGTTGCACTCAACTGTTCATTTGAAAACACAATGATTTCACTGGTGAGGAAACAAGCATTTAAGTATCTGCACCTGTAAACAATGCTGGTTTTTTGTAACATTACTGGATCATTGCAACACTTTTGAGAAGTAGTAGTCATAATTTTCCCATTAGCAATCATTGTTAAGCATATAGGACCTGATTCTTAGTTGCTGGGTGAGTATAAAATAAGTATTATCAGGCCAGGGACTCATTTAGTAGGATTATCTTGAACACTGAAGAGGCAGCGTGTGCTTTGACCCATAGAAGGTGCTTAGGTTTTACTCCAGGCTAACAAGAAGGCTATTGCAATACAGTAACAACTGAGTTCTTCACATGTTCAGGAAGATTGAGTAAAGGTATACAGTTGTTTACAGAGGAGTAGAGTGGTTGTGAAGCTTAAATATTGAATATTTACCCAGTGCTTTGAAACCTCAGAAATAAAATGGCACTCTGCATCTAGGTATTTTTTAATGATAAGGGGGACCGTATATGAACATAATTACAAAATACTTTGTCAGTTAAGAGGGCAAGAAGTTTCATATTTCAAAGGCTGCATTTCTTTCTTTTAAAACTTTTTAAAAAGCTGCTTAACTAAAATTATTTTACAGATCAAGAAATCTTACGGAAATTGGAGAAAGAAAAAATTCTTGTTTTCACCCCATCTCGAAGAGTTCAGGGAAGAAGAGTAGTTTGCTATGATGATCGATTCATAGTAAAACTTGCTTTCGACTCAGATGGCATCATTGTATCAAATGACAACTATCGGGATCTTCAAAATGAAAAACCAGAATGGAAGAAGTTCATAGAGGAGCGGCTGCTAATGTATTCTTTTGTGAATGACAAGTATGTTTTTTTCTTCAAAAGTAAGGGAATTTGGTAATTCAGAATCCTCAGTAAAAACTGAAATTCACATTTAATTTCTTTCCCCTTAGATTTATGCCTCCTGATGATCCTTTAGGACGCCATGGTCCAAGCCTTGAAAATTTCTTAAGGAAAAGGCCAGTTATTCCTGAACATAAGAAACAACCGTGTCCTTATGGTAAGTGCCTAAGTCAGATTGATTTGTTGTATTCAAAGGTAGGTGAAGCAAGCAATTAATTAACATCTTGTCATTACTGGAAAAAAAAAAAGTGCCATTTTTGTGTTGCCAGCCAAGCACTACATCCATTTTTATACCCTTTATACACATATTAATAAACACAATGTAGCAGAAAATTAAGGATTACCAGATATACCTTGTGGATAACACAGCTTTTTGCTATTTTCTTCTGGTTTTTATTCAAGGAAGGAGATTCATAACTATACAAACTGTGTTAGACCAGTTTTGTTTTATATAGCATTGAGTATGTTTGTTGTCAGTATTGAAATCATGAGCCAGTAGGAAGAAAAGTGATGTGTCTTGCCCTTGGTGCAGTGATATAAGTGGATACAGGTCACAGAGTCTGTGACTGCCTGTATATACAATATATATGATTATTCCTTAGGGGGTTAATCTAGAAATATTACTATCGAGAAGTGGTGAAAGATATAAAGAAAAAAGATAGCAGGTGGTGGTATTGATTAGTTTTTGCTTTATTTAACCTGAAAACACTTTTCTTCCAGGTAAAAAGTGCACCTATGGGCACAAATGTAAATATTACCACCCAGAACGGGCAAACCAGCCTCAAAGGTCAGTAGCGGATGAGCTTCGAATAAGTGCCAAATTATCTGCTGTGAAAACTATGAGTGAGGGAGCCTTGGCCAAATGTGGCACAGGGCCATCCAGCTCCAAAGGAGAAATCAGTTCTGAAGTGAAACGCATTGCCCCAAAACGTCAGTCAGATCCAAGCATTAGATCAGTAGCTGTGGAGCCTGAGGAAAAGTTATCAGTAGCCCGGAAGTCTGAGGCCAGCTCTGTCCCGTCTCTGGTTTCTGCATTAAGTGTACCAACGCTCCCTCCACCAAAAAGCCATGCAGCTGGTGCATTAAATACTCGTTCTGCAAGCAGTCCGGTGCCAGGTTCCTCACAGTTCATGCATCAGAAATCCTCACTGGAACATATGTCCAGTGTGCAATATCCTCCTATACTAGTCACCAATAGCCATGGCACCTCAGTTAGCTATACTGACCAGTATCCCAAATATGAATCATTGGGGGACCATGGCTATTACTCCTTACTCAGTGATTTCTCCAACTTGAGCATAAGTAGTATCCGTAACACAGATTATTACGGGGCTGATATGGACCAGGGGATGTATTCTAGAAACTCAAGCCCCTGTCCTGACAATTGCTTAAGCCATACAAGTAATGATTCTTATTCCTCTTACAATGACTTGTATCTGGGTGTAGCAGATGCCAGTCCAGAAGACAATGTGAAGATCCACAGACTGCCATCGCAAAATCGACTTCAGCCTTTTTCCCATGGTTACCATGAAGCCTTAAATAGAGTTCAGAGTTACGGAACTGAAGAGCCTAAGCAATCCCTTCGCAAACAGTCAGTTTCCCACTTAGGCCTACATGCCCAGCATCCAGTTGTTGGACCACGGTCCAGTTGTCCAGGCGAATACTCTGTGCCTCAAAATGTTCATCCATCAACTGCACAACCAAGCCGTGCCTTGGTCATGACGCGAATGGACAGTGTTTCTGACTCACGGCTTTATGAAAGTAACCCTACAAGGCAGAGAAGACCACCTCTCTGTCGAGAGCAGCATGCTAGTTGGGATCCATTACCATGTGCATCAGACTCTTACACTTATCACTCGTATCCACTGAGTAACAACCTCATGCAGCCATGTTATGAACCTGTAATGGTAAGAAGTATGCCTGAGAAGATGGAGCAACTCTGGAGGAATCCCTGGATTGGGATATGTGGTGAGCCACGGGAACCTCATATCATCCCAGAACATCAGTATCAAACGTACAAGAACCTCTGCAATATTTTCCCTCCAAGCATTGTCCTTTCTGTGATGGAAAAGAATCCCCACATGACAGATGCACAACAGTTGGCAGCTATGATTGTTGCCAAATTAAGAACAGGGCGTTAAAGCATTACAGCTTCTTTTGGATAAATGAAACTATACACCATATAGGACCTGGAGGAAAACTTAAATGATGAAGGAAGGGGCCAATCTATTGTAAATATTTTCTACTAAGATAGTATAAAATTCTGTACACAGTAGCAATCATACATATGCTGAGGCACTATATAAGAGTTGATTGTATTGTAAATTTTAAGATTTTAAATATAGGGATTTTTTAATAGCATTTTATAGGAAATGCATACCTTGCTGCATGGATAGCTCATTAAGAACTACAATGTCACGTTCAGTGTCTCAAAGCTGTTACTACAAAATTACTGTTAGCAATTATATTGCATGTATTAGTGTACACTTTCAATTTGCTTATAAATATCTAATCGGCCTTTAAAAGTATGCTCTATACACACCCAGATGACTTTTAGGGTTTCAGCTTTGTCATTTGACACTGCTTACTGGCATATTAAATATTGATGAAAAAGTAAACTTGACAAAAGTTAAAGCACTCAATTTGTAAAAGAAAAAACTGATTTCAGCTTTTGAATGTCAATATTGTTGTTGGTACTTAAATTTCAAAACTGTTCCCCAATAGGTTATCTATTATATTGGCCAATACGTTGGCTCAATCCAACAGAAGCCAAATACTTTATTAAATTAGGACCAAAACATTAAGGAGCGTGAAGGTGTGAGTGCCATTCAATAAACTAAAAGAAGTTTAACTGTAGCTTTTCTCTTCAGAATTGCCTCTCAACCGTGCAGTAAGCACAGATGACCCAGTGAGCCCAGATGACTAGAGAAGCTGACTGTAAATTGTCAGTTTTATGTAAATTGGATTACTCAACCTGAAGCAGTGGAAACTGGGCATTAACATGGAAGCTCATCAGTAACTACAGCCCTTCCTCTGGGGGCAAGGATGGTGTTTAAGTGAGGCTAACAGTCAGAATGGCTGTACAAGATCAACTTGAGAAGGGAGGGTGGGGGGGACTGTCTCTTGAAAAGAGATGCTATGGTTTGGGTTTGTGGCAAAGCTGGCCTGGTTGTTTTTGCTCTTCAGATCCACGCAAAGGTGTGCATTTGCCTCATGAAGGCTTTTAGAGTTCCTGTTTCAACAGGTGAGATAATTTTGTGTGGCATTGTTTGCGCAACTGGTATCTTGCTCAGGGTGGGAACCTTTGTAGCTAAATGTCTCCAAAAGAGGCGTTTATTGTTTTTTAAGCTGCACTGACTGGACGCCCTTTTTTGAATCCATTGTATATTTCAGCATTTCGAACCATTACTAACTCGATATGTCTCGAGCTAGGACTTGTTGACTTCTACTGTAGTTTTTTTCATGAAAGTTGAGAAGGCCTGGTTTATGGCCTTTTGTTTCTTCATGAGAAGGTGTGACACTGCCTAAATGTTTCTTACTGTGAAACACACGGAACGTGAGGCTGCAGTCAGGGTTGTTTCTGGTGTTTTGATAATGGCTTGCATGCTGCTTTCTAGTTATCTGTTTGTCTGAGGAACAAAGTTATATCATTTCCTCCACTTGTGTTACTGTAATGGTTGGTTTGATTCAAAATATCTTGTGGGCTCTCTATCATGTGCAAAATATGTTCCTGTCATATATTAAAAAAAACCCCAAACCAATAACAAACTACAATTACAGGTGCAACTACAGTTAATTTACTGATATTTGATAACCGTATCATTTCACACAGGATGAATATTCTTGTGTTGGTACAGGTAACGTATATAATGACCATGTCATTATGTATTTAAAATGAGTTAACTTGAAGGTAATTCTGTATTTACACTTGGTGTTTGAAAATAACTTAAGTTTTAATTAGTTGGTTATCGTCTCTGTTAATGGGAAAAAATAAAACTTCAGACATTTTTAATAGTTGGGGAAAACAGATTTAACTCTTGACCAGTTTTCAAAAACATTTCTTACTAACCAGCATTTTATATTTTTAATTTGCGATTAATTCTTATTCTCTTCTCTTGCATGGTATAAGCAGCTGAGAGCAATGCCTCAAATAACCAGAAATGACCTTTTGTTTGTTGATACAAATTGTATCTCTTTTTCTTGATTGTATAAAAACTGTGTATAAAAAAAAAATAATCTCTAGATTAACTTCAGTATTACATTTTCACCACAATGTTTGTGACACCATGTGTCACAGGGAAGTAGCCCATGAGTAATTATGGATCTTTTTTATTTAAAATGGGCACTTGTAGTTTATAGACAAACAAGGACAACTTTTCAGAACCAGTTTATTATGTGCACAGATACTGTGTGTACACCTCAAAGCATTACATAGTTATCTTTAGTCTATTTATTAAGCAGATACATTCTTGCACTAAACTTTATGTAAAAATGTTGCTGTTAAACTCATCTGCATGTGTTTAAAATGTAACAATATAATTGCTATAGACCCTGCTTTATTCGTAATGGATTAATTTATAAATTATTTAGGTATAAAATGAAGTTTATTGTGCACTCGTTTCCATCTTGCACGGAATTAAATATTTGTATGTAGAAAAATGTTTGTTCCCTTTTTCTCCAATTATAAAGATAAGCTATTTTAAGAGAGGTTTAGTAGGTGGTTTTGATGCTTTCTAACGTGGAAAACTGAGCAGAAATTTCTGTATGAAGTGCAAGGTGGTTTATGGAGATAGTCATTTTTGTAGGATTTGTCTAGTCATTTTAATTTTCACTAACTTTTGTCTTGCTGATAAGAGTAATTCCTTTTTCAACAATGGGAATGCTATGCCAATACAAACCCAGCATACTATTTCCCTAAGGCACTTTGAAGGCAAATTGTCTTTTTCTAAGAAGCTATTAGCATCTATCATGCATAGAGTTACAGAATGGGCAGTGTGGCCTTGTGGAAATAATTTGCAAATTTTGTGCTTCATTAGCCCTCCTTAGAGGTAACGAAACTTTTGTATGTGATGTAGTCTTTCCTAATCAACTACTATAAGTGATAATTCAGTCATCCACATCTGTTTTCAGATATGTTTACAAGCCAATTCAAAACACTGACACATTCATTAATCTTCAGCGCATAAGCTTAGATTTCTTCTTACATGGAAGAGTTGATCTTACTAACACCTGATCATAACTGTCTATATTGTAAATATAAGACTTTGTATAAATGCTCTTTTTGAGAGCATGGTATTTAAATGTTTTTAAAACTGTAAGAGAACAGTTCTAGAAACTATATTTTAATAAAATCCATGAAATTACAATTCTAGATGAGAGGAAAAAAAAAAAGTGGGAAGGTAAAATCCTGGCCTACTGCAATCAGCAAGAGGTAAGCAGTAGACTTCAGTGCTTTGCTGGGGCCAGAGTGTTTTCTGGGAGTTCTGATTTACTGATCTTTCATCTTTAGCTATACTACTTTCACATAATTTGTCACTTAAAAGTGTATCACCTTAAATTCATGAATCAAAAATCAAATGCTTTACGGGATGTCAGTCCAGTTTAAGTTATTTAATGTTTTTTTTTGTAAGAATTACATGTCAGTAATATATTAAATTATACATATAGATGATTTCACTACTGTTAGTCCTGTTGTTGTCGTATTGAGCTGCAGTAGTAGTTGGCTTTATTCATTTGTAGAATTAAACATTATTGTTTGTTGTAAAATTTTATAAACCTCTTTGGGTTTTTTTGGTTGACCCAAATATAATGTAAGTCTTAATGACAAAATGAGTGAAAATGGATGTTAAACCAGTATGTGGTATTCGTAAATCTCTGTAGTAATAAGTGTGCACTGCTCTAGTTGCTGCTGCATGTAATTCATTCACTAGCATGAGCCTGTTTAGCTTTTGTAAAAATACTTTAATTGTAAACTTAAAAATGGAAGGAGTGGGTATGGTTGCTTAGAACAAGCAGAAGGATCCTCATTAAAAAAAACAAACAAAACCAAAACATCTATCTAGGTGAGTTCTCCCCTACATACTTTTAATGCCAGTTTGCCTCAAATTGTGAATTTTGGCATTTTGAAATTCTTAATGATAAAGTCAGAACACACCACGAATCTGTCCATATAATTCAGTTAAAAAAATACTTGGTGACATGCATGTATACCTGTGCTGTATACCAAACCACAAACAGGAACATTTCAAGGGACATATTTAGACTATAGCAATTCTTAAAACTCCATGCTAAAGAGAAGGACCATGCATCATTTCTGTGAGACTTTGCTCCACAGAGTTGAGATATTACTTTATCTTGACTAGCCAAAAGTTTACCTGAAGCATTAGTACCAGAGGACTCATAACAGTCAGATCATTAGATCTGTCACTATTATTTCCATGGAGAGTGTTCAGCTTTAATACTCCTCTTATGTACCCATAGCTTGTCTGCGTGACACAGCCCTTATTAACTGTATTTCTTGCAGTATTTCAACTGGAAAAATACAAGTGCACCGTCACTTCAATTCTCATGCCAGTGTTTGGTTAGCCTTTGAAGAGCCATTATACAATATCTATGATTTTTACTGTGGTATTTAAAGTTTGTAAATGTATTAGAAGACTTGAGAGAAGAATCTAAAAGAAATATAGGCTATTACCTGTTCCCCTCCTGCTCTGTGTAAAAGGTTTGCACAATTATTTAATAATATGAAACATGTTATACTTTATATATATATATATATAAATTTGCTTATTTAATAAAACTGAGAGCCATTGGATTATTTGTATCTAGCTTTTTATTTTGTAACCCTCTTTAGATGAGAGCCCCAAAAACCTGTTTTGTCCAAAACAAGTGTTGTAGTCTAAATTATTTCTCAGTATTTTTAGTTGACTTACTGAAAAATACCCAGATTCTGAAATCATACATAATGCTCAAATGTTCCATCTGTGCTTAAATCTGTGAAGGAACAGCACAAGAATTTTACATTTCTTTAAAAAGCAGAGAAAAAAGTACTACTTAGGTCCCACTGTCTTGTCAGAATAACATCCTTTGTCCATCTCTGTATTACACAAATTTAAAGATCATCTCAATCTGAATTTGCCTGAACGTCTCACCATTACCATGTTTGTTCTCACAATGGCCAGGAACCAGGGGATTCAAAAGACACCACAAAACCAATCAAAAACAATAAAATACCTGTATTACAAAGTTGCTTTTTCCTAATCCCAGGCCCTTTATGCTTAATTTACATCCTCAAGTATATCACTCCTGAAAACAAGTAGTAATTAGATTTCATGGGATATTCTTACTGTTCCAGTTTTTGCCCCAAAACTGTGACCCCTGGGTCGAGCTGAAGTCCTTGTCAGAGTATCTGCCTTCGGGAATGAGATAACAGCATATTGGAAGACTTGAATGGCCAGCAATAAATTATCCTAATAAGGTTCCACTACTCTGTCCAATTACTTACTTTGAAAAGAAATTCAAAAGGTGGAAAAAGCCAGGAAAAAGGGCTCACAGGCCACACAAACAGTGGACCCAGGCCTTAACTTCCTCAGCAATTCCTCTTTGCGTGATTTATTCCATATAGTCCCAGCTTCTGTCTCCAATCCTTTCTATAGCTTCCCTTTAGAGATGGGTTTTTTTGGACAGTGAAAATCTGTCTGGAGAGATTCATTTACAGGGAGAAAGCAGTCTCACGAAGGCCTGCCCAATGCAAAGGAAAAATCAGGTAATCTAGAAATACAGCAACATTGCCCTTCCTATCCCCACTCAGAATGTGCTTCCAGCAAAGAAAGTAATTAGCATGTTGAAAACACATTTTACCAAGTAAACTTTTACCAAAGGGGAAAAAAATTACATGTAGCACAGCATTTTGCTAGTATTGCCCTTTCCTTTTTAAACTGTTATGTTTGCATAACTCAGAAGTACCCAATACAGTAACTGTTTTCTTACTTGCTTTTCAAGTCATTTGAACTGGCTGGATTTAAAGGTTAAGATTATCTATGCATTTATTTTGTATTATTCATAGTAACATTGTCATTTCGGAGGTACTTGGAAAAGTAGCTACAAAATTGTTCCTGTGAATTAATCAGACCAAACAAACACAAAGTTTCATCATCCTGAACAAGGTGATACATAATTGTCTAGGTTTTACACTTCTGGTTTTTAATAGAAGCTCCTTTTTCACTTTTTAAAACCCAAAACATTTGTTTCTTTTCTCCAGCCATTCTCTTTCCCTGCCCCCTTTGTTTCAAGCCTGCTTCCCCCCCACCCCCCCCAGTAACACTTAGTTTAAATTTCATGCCATTACTATGGCTTCTCCTCAAATCTTGGTATTCTTTTTTTTAAAGCATCTGGCAGTTTTGTGCTTTTCTACAAGTCAGACACAGCACTGGATTTAACTATTTATTTGACTCTGCAATTAGATCAAAGACCAGGTTTTTATTCCATAATTCACTAGGTGGGGTAATGGTGGATGCACAGGGCAGTAACTACTACAGCTGATGAAGAAATTACAGTAGCACATGATTTTACCAAGTAAATCTTCACCAAAGCAGAAAAAGGTTACATGCAGCACAGTATTTGCCAGCATCACACTTTCCTTTTTGAACTGTTGTGCTTGGTTGCATTGACAGACCTCTGAAGTACCAAATACAATAACTTAAGTAATTTCATACTCTACCAAATACAGTAATAAAAGAATAAATCCTCTTCACTAAAAATTGCCTAAATAAGCTTGAGGAACTGCTGGGTAAAAGGAGAAATTTCTCAAAATACTAGAAAGGGGAAGGACTTACATGAAAAATCTCTCCTAAAAGAGAAGTTTGTTTTCTTTTGCACTAGCACTGCTTGTTTTTAGAGAAGGAAATGTACAACATGTTTTAAATAACTTTTGCCTGTCTGGTGAAGAGCAACTGCAGTAGAACAGGATGACAAAAAATTAGAACAAAGAAATATTACTTACATTATGGACATTTAGCTAAGCCTTTACTTGAGAGCCAGCCCAAAGCATCCATGAAGTTGCTGTTCTAAACTTGCAATTCAATCCTATCCACTGTACTGCTAAAGTTGTATGTCCCTTTTTGTATCTCTTTCTATAGAACATTAGCACATAATGTCAGCAGTAGCTCTAAAGAACTAAAAAGATTCCATTTCACAATGCTGCACTGACACGTTCCTGTTTCTGTTTGGTTTGTAAATACTGCAAATTACCAGACTGACTCAGAGGAAAGCTCTGTCTTACCCTCTAGCAGATACACTCCAACAAATTCTTACTGAGGAGTCCCACAACGAATATATGCTTGAACTCCTGATAGGTAACTGCAGAAGCCTCTAAGTTCCAAGAACCTTTAATACAGGTAAAGAAAACTGAATTTACAAAAAACTAAGTGGAGGTCCTTTTTCTCAACAACTTTCCAACAAGGTACTCAAGTCCATTACTGCAGTAATCACACTAGCTCTCAGCAAAGACCACAGCATTAGTTATCAACCTCAGCAAAATAACAAATAGAAATAACATCAAGAAGAAAACTAATTAAAAAGAGATAGTAGAGGCCTCAAAACTATCACTTGAAAAAAATGGCGAGAAAAAAAATTTAAAAGATATTTATGCGCTATGGTGCATTCAGCCATGCTGTAACTAGGCTGGATCCCTGACGCTTCATGTGAAATCCTAGCTAGATGAAAATTGTAGCACAATCATATCCTGGCAAAATCATGCAAACTCACACAGGACAATTAGCATCACTGAAATAGGCAAGGCTCAATAGCCTGGCTAATGAGGGGAAGACCAGAGGACACTTTCCAGAATACCTGACTGAAAAAGCAAAAACAGGATCCAGAAAAAAGGTTTGCCTTCAGTCAGTTCTATTTATTAACTATGAAAAAAATTAAGGAACACTGAGGGATTCCCAAATATTCTAACTGTATTTGGCAAACATCAACTAGAGCTGAAAGTTAATGTTAGTGGTTAAGCAAGACAATGGTTACCACACATGGAACTTAAAACACACCACCTTTATAAAATATTGATTTTACATGGTAAAAATCAGTAAATCTTCATGAAAAAAAATACATCCTGGAGTGGCTGTTTCCCCATCACCATTACTAGTTGTTCCATGCCACTTATCTTGTGCAATATTGAAAGCCGCAGAGCACTCTGCTGTCTTAGAAAAGTTGAAGGCCACTTTTTATTTTATGGAAGTCATTCTGGGTCCATAACAATCCTCCTGTCACAGGAATATTCAATTCTGCAGAGCTGTGAAGACGAGAAATAAAGCACATCAGCACTGAGCTGGTTTAGAAGCTCACATCACCAAAGTAATGTTGATAGCACCTTAACAAGTTTTATTTCGAAAACAAAATGTCATTTCTCATTTTTAGCTCTCAACATTTAGCTGCTGCAATGTCCTTAGTTTTTCATGAGTTCATTCAAGAGAGGCAGCAGTCCTGAGGTGCCAGAAGTACCAAAGCACAAACCAAAGGAAATGTTACCAGTTACCAACAATTGTGAGGGAGACATGACTTCAGAAATAACCACACAAGAATTTTCATCTGAACCTTCATCTGTCCTTTGCAGCTAGGAATACAAGCTCATCAGGTGAAATGCTAACACAGCAAGTAGTCAATATGAGAACAGTCTGTCAGAAGCTACAGATGTTACAAAGCCCATACACTCTGCACACGGAAACTAGCCATTTCTATGGCTTTACAAAGAAGTCACAGAAACTAGTGCTTTCAGAGACTTTAAAGGAAGTTGTTGTTTGGTGATACCCACAGCATGCCAAATAATTTCTAATTTTAGAAGGTGGTTCACTCAAACAGGTGTAAAATCACTTTTCACAGCAGAAGTTACCCAGTTAGGGCTGAGTCCCAGGAGGTCCCCCAAACAATGACCCATTTACATGACAGCTCGCTAACACAGCATACAAAGCAACAAGTAAGATTATTTTACAGAGCGTTCCTAGACATAAGGCACTGTCAAACACAAGGCTCAAAGAACAGTTGGAGAATGTAAGTAAACCTTTCCCTACCCAAAGTTTTACCATGTGAAGGAACTTGGATCACTACCATATTGTTAAGTAGGTCAGATAAGGGTTTGTTTTATCATTTTTGTTCATTTTATGAGAATGGTGAAGGTGAAAGCTAAATTTTATCAATAAAAGAAATCCTTAAAGGATCCACTTGAAACCTGGTATCTGACATTGTGAAGGAGAAACAGGGAAAATGTGTTTGTCTTGTACATGTTTTTCACTTTCTCTATTCCTTATGCCCAAGGAAAGCTCATACACTCCTAGCTATAACCTAGCATCCTCCAGGATAAGAATATATTCCCTGCCTACTCACTGTCTTTACCCTTCAGCACATACTAACCACCCCTCTCACCTACCTGCTTATGCATCTCATCCTTAGGACAACAAAATCTAGTCATTATCCATGACCATGATGAATCCCATTTTTGAAATGTCTGTGCAACCACTTGATGCAATCCCTAAAGCAATTGCATGTCAGCAAACTCCACCCTCAGAAAACTCTCCAAGTGGTCATTATTTGCCAAGTTTGCCCCTCCTGTCAGGTAAAACTGACACTGGGAATAAACAAAAAGCACATATGCTTATTACAAAAACCAAAACGACTGCCTGAGGATGACAGCAGCTATTCAAAGTTTCAGAGGTTGCCACAGCAACACTAAACACAAACTTTGACAACACACATACAGAGCATACACCAGAAAACCCACCAAAGAACACAATCTTTTGGGATCAGGGAGGAAGGAACCCCAAGCTTTTCCAAAGTATCCAAGCATCACAGGAACTTATGTCTCATGTTAAAACAAAACCAAAAACCTCTGAAGACAGAAAATAATTTCTGCAAACAAGATTGAGATGTTTGGAAGGTTTTATTTATACAGCAACTTCAAGCTATACACCAAAAAACTCAATGCCTTTTCCAGATGTTCAGTACAGGAATAACTGGCTATATAGCAGAGGCTGTTGTTCAGAGCTCCTGAGAGACAGATAATTTCTCCTTTAAGGTCAAAACACCTCTTAGACACTCCCTGTTCAGATGAGACACTGCCAGAGGCCTTGCAGACAAAACCAACACAGAAACATCACAGTTATCACACCCAGTGTAATGACGCAACAGTCTCCCTCTGGCTGTTGGAAACTATCCTGAATTCAGCCTGCTAATGGGATAATTTTTCCTCCCTTGTGATGTATACTCCTCATCATTCATGACTTCACAGACCTGCTGTCATTCCCAGGACAGGGATTCAGGGGAT
Organism: Harpia harpyja; assembly: GCF_026419915.1. NCBI lineage: Eukaryota > Metazoa > Chordata > Aves > Accipitriformes > Accipitridae > Harpia > Harpia harpyja. The sequence goes on along the minus strand of NC_068957.1, from coordinate 26,575,305 downwards.
AGACACTGACGTCATTCTCTGTCTTAACTGTACTGCAAGAAGGTTGCCAAGAACAAGCTCATCATAGCAGATCAACCACTTTTCAGGAGGGAAGAAACTGGAGTATCACCAAGCAGAACAACAGCACTTTATTACTTGGGATTCAAGGGAGAAAGTGCCGTTTCCATAATAAGTGCTACTTTTTCCCCCAGCCACTTGCTTGCCACTAGTTTCTTCCAATAGTATATCTGCAAAGACAGCTAAATACGTGACAATGGAGTACAGCCTCAAAATTCACTGGGTTTTGCTGGATTCATCTTTTTTGAACTATTTTGCTTCTCTGAGATCCAGGCTATTCTGTTTTGGAAAAAGCATGCTTATCTTTGGGAAGATCTGATGGCAAACCACAGAAACTGTGTGTAAAGGGTTCCACAAGAGTGTTCCACAAATGTCCAAAAGTTCCACAAACTGTGTGATAAGTGGCAGGCAGAAAACTATGAGCAGAGAAAGAACAAAAAATGACTTATCCAGCATCCTTGTGGGGGAAAACTTCGTGGATAGCTAGGCTGTTGCTTTCAGCATAGGGAAGGCACATTCTCAAATTTTCTGAACATCCAGAAACAACAACAAAAGCAGAAAAAGAAGTGAAACACAGGAAAAGAGATGGGCTCTTGACTGTCTCTCGAGATTGAGCTCATCTTTAAAAGGGGAGGGAGGTTGTCATCTGAAACGTATTTTTCCTGGTATGTAATCAAGTTTTGCTACAGATTCATAGGAACTATTTAGTAAGAAGCACAGACCTCAAACAAGGCAGGCAGAATTCAGGCAGATTTTAAACAACATAGATTAAACACATCATAAGATCACCAAGCACTCCATTCTCATCTGTGGACCTGGTGAATTAGGGCTGCAGCAAGAGGTTCTGCTTCTGTAACATGACTTGTCCAAAGCACTTTTTCCAAATTAATGTCAAACTCCATGCTCCAGGAAACCCATTCTGCAGTTCATTACCTTCATTTGCTTTAAGTCTGTGGAGCCAGAGAGAAAGACAAAGACAGCCACAGCTTTTAGAAAGGGCGTGTCCCATTGCCTATACTGCAGATGCTTTTTGCAAGCATCTTATGGATATTTTCAAAGTAAAGTGTCAAATTTTCACAATCTCTCATACCACACTGTGGTACCCCTACAGTCAGCCTGGCAGAACAGCTCTCTGCAGATAGAGAAGTTGGAGGGCAGTATCAAAGAAGCAGCAAATAGCAAAGACCCCTTCTGGAATAGCCCATACAAACCCCTTTTGAAGGGGAAGCAGAAAACCCATGTAGCTGCAAGACTGTGGACAAAAGTTTCTACATAGAAGAATACATGAGAAGTAGGCAAGAAGATCTGCTCCCCTCTGCCTCTGGGCAAGTCAGACAACCTTTCCGATGCCACATGGCCTCTAGCAAACAGAGAAGCTGCCATGCAAGGGAAATAAGAAGAATGAACAAGCTGCTGTTGTAACACTCCTGATGAAATGTGGATTGTTTCCAGGCACAGCTACAGGAATAAATCAGGTTCTGCTCCTTTTTATTTCTGGTAACAACAGGTTTTCCTCATGTTTCTTTCTAAGGCTTTTTCCTTGGCCTCCTGCCAGGCTGTGATCTGAGTGGCAGAAACTGTCTGCCCCTCTCACCCACACAAAAGAGATGCAGAAACATGTGTTACTTTTGGCCTGGTATGTGCTTTTTCATTTTCTACATGGGTATTTTCTAGTAATACAAGCTGCATGACACATTACACTGTTCAAAAAATAGCCAACTGGAAGCAGCACATGAGGAGAAAAAGAAAACCACCTCCCTGGCTGAATATAGACAAAGCTCTTGCAGTCACTCCTCTCTGTATCTCTGCATCTTAGCCCACATGGAAAACAATTATTGGGTGCAGAGGGAAAAGCAACACCTGCTGGCTTTTTTCAGAGTCTGCACAATGAAGCACTGAAATCTATGTGTCTGGCTTGCAACTTTTTAGTCTACAATCAGTATACAGTCAGTCCTCACCATGACTAAATCATATTTCAAAATGCAGTCCAGGCATCTTCCTTCAAAGGAACCTCGTGCTACTGATAATGGAAGGAAACATTAAACGGGTCAATTAGCTTGATCTAGACCATTGCAGAATTTGATCTGCCAACATGAGAGACAAACTTTTCTTTTGACATATTATTTGCTGCTTGTGACCTGCTTGCTGAAATGCTTTACTGGCAGGCCTAGAAAGAACTCTCAGTCACAGAGGCGAAAGGACAGCATAATACTTGCTAACCTATGAGAACTCTACCATTTAATGAAAATAAAAGCTATTTAAAGACTCCCCCCCCCCAGTCAATCACAGATCAAAAGATCTTCAATTCTGAAGCCAGTAAAGAAACAATCATCCTTTCAAAAATGAGGGGGGCGGGGGGGGGGGGGGAAAGACATATCTGTTTCTTTTTCAGGGTATAAGACTCCAAATACTGTTAGGTGAACAGAAGTTGCACAAAGAAATCAAATCCACAACATAAACACTCCCACATTTGCTCTCCCAGTAGCCAGAACTAGGTGCTTCAGAAGACACCACAAAACCAAACAGAAACAACAAAATACTTGTATTACAAAGTTGCTTTTTCCCAATCGCAGGCTCTTTGTGGTTAACTTATACGTCCTCAGATATACTACTCCTGAAAAACAAGTACTAACTAGATTTCACTGGATAGTCTTACTGTTCCTATAAACACCTCAAATTAGTTTTTGTTTTGGACAAAAGTGGTTACATGTGGAGGCTTCTTTTCAATTAGTTTTTAGGTTACTACTAAAACTACTTCAGTAGTTTATTGCTATTATCAGTTTTCATTGAGGAAGTGGGAAGAGAAATGAGCAGAGATATTTTCATAAAATCACTGAGGTTGGAAGAAACCTCTTAAGATTGTCTAGTCCAATCCCCCTGCTTAGGTCATCTGGAACAGGCTGCCCAGGCCCACGTCCAGCTGGGTTTTGAATGTCTCCAAGGATGAAGACTTCACAATCTTTCTGGGCAATTTATTCCAGTATTAACTACCTTTAAAATTCAGAGTGACCCAAACAATTTGCCGGCAGCTATGCCTAGCATGCCCTTTTTCTAAAGGATAAGAAATGTCACCTTTGTGTGCTTTTTCCTGCTCTTCGACAACTCTGCTTTCTGTAATTGAAATTTGTCCCAGGCCTTTCTACTACTGCACTGAGACTGAATTTCTAGAAGACAAACCCAGTATGCTACATCAGGTCGCTGCATACTTCTGATGCCATTACATTATTTTTACTGTTTTAAAAAAAAAAAATCTTTAAATAAACAAATTGAGGTTGTTCTTTCCTTCCACAGAAAGTTTTCCATGAAGTTGTCCTCTGAGAACCATTAGTAGTGATCTTGAATAGTTTAAGGTAAGCGAGAGCCATTCCATGCCAATGAGCAGTATAAATTGTGTCCAATGCTGCATCACAGCGCATTTATTCACACCGATTTGCATCACTCAATTGCCTGGTTTTAAGGGAAGGCGGGGGGGGTGGGGGGGGAATACAGGAATCACATGCAGCAACATTTAGGATACTGTTTCTAACTGAAATGCATTCATCAGGTGTCTTCAGCTAAATGCCCTTTCTTCCGTTTCAACAAAATAGTTCTCGATAGTACTGGGAAACCACAAGGCAAACAGTATCAGGCAGTTGGGTATCAGAAAGTATCTACCATAAGAAGCAAGCAAAGTATGCCACACCATTGGAATGTGTGCAGATAAACAAATTCAACTGCAAACACAGTCATAAAATACACCGGACTAAGGAAGAACAGATAAACTGGTCAGCCTAATCCCCTTTGCAACAGACAAGTAATTTCTAGAATTCTATCTTCCACTTTACCTTGAAGCTGCCTCCATATTCCCTTGCTATCTTCTTGGATTCCAGTTCTCTCCTTCTGTCATTTCCTAATAAACCCAGGAACCTCTCTCTCTCCCCTCAGGAAAGGGCAAAGCCTTCCCCAAAGAAAAAAAAACCCCAAGCTTCACACTAATTGCTTCCATTCAAGGAAGGGCCCAACAGCTCTGTTCTGGTAGCACAACTCGGCTTTTACAGTGCATCACAACACTACTCACTTGAAAAGACCGTATTAAATCTGTAACAGTACAGAACAGTGTAGGCAAAACATTGCTGTGGGCTCAAATGAATGTGGATGTTAGAGAATGTTTTGAGCCTAATCTCAGTTTGTTTGCTAGTTTAGGGACCGAGCTTAATGTCGAAAACAAAACCTTCTCGCTTGATCCAAGACAACCCACAGTAGATAGAGCTGAGGTAGGATACACACCAGCAGAAGTGGTAAAGAGGAATGAACCTTTTTACTCACCAACTCAATCCTATTTTTCTAGTATAAAAATCACCTAGACTGCCATGCTAATTCTTCACAGCATCAATGAGTTTCTCTACTCTGGCAAAGGGTGCCTCTTTATTTCCAGCTTTCAAAAGCAGGCTAGAGCCAGCTTCCTGCTCTACTGGTGCAACCATGCTTTTCTTGAAATGAGCACAGGTTCTGGGTCTTTCAGATTCTGTTGTAACTACTCCAGCCCACTCTCCATCCCCACATCTCTGGCAATAAGAGAACAGACGTTTGTCATGAGAAATGGTTTGTCGTCATCTCTCCCTGCTCCTGTTCATGCATAAATACAGTATGAGGAAACATGCCTCCAGCCATCAAACCATGCTCCCTTCCCACAGGTTTGCTTTTTCTCCAATATCAAAAGCAGTTAACAACAATAAATTAAAATTAATACACCTTCTGGATTTGCCAGTGGGTTTTGACTCATCTTTTTCCTGTCTTTTAGGCTAGAAAAACTCTTTAAACTGGTACTGTCTTGTATAGTCATGACACCACTGGTGCCTTAAGGCACTTCAGTACCTTTGTGCCACTAACACACACAGTGTAGAAGGCAAAGAGGTATGAACAGGAAGAGTAGTATGACTTGAAGCAAAGCCTCAGGTTCTTTTGAGGCACCTGTTGGACAACAAGGTTTTGTAACATACACGAGAATCTTGTAAGAGCAACTATAAATCTTGTCACTGACATTATTTAAAATGAGGTCTCTTCAAAGATGACAACAGCAAATTCTGATTAAAGCAAGTTTCAAGACAATTTACAAATTCCTAGAAGCAATTAATTATATACCTCTATGGCAATTTCACCATTGAATATATGCTGAAATTGTTTCATACTAAAATATGAAGAAAAGGCATGCAGCAATCTATGCAGAAGACTAGTTTCAAGACAATATGAAAAAAACAGCCTACAGTGAGAAGAAATTGGTAAGTGTGACCTTTGCTATTTTAAGTTTTCAAGGTACTAGTTTTCCAGCATACTTCTGCTATGCTTGTCTTAGCTGCCACCACGTTCCACTCAAGAAGTGGCTGAACTTTGGGGTTAGCAAGATGATTCTTTATGCACCTGCTTTGTAAATTGCTTTGGTTTTCTCTGCAGTAAGAGTTCAAGAAGTACAAGTAATTCTATGCTAGACAGAACAGGCAACAGACTGTGCAGGTCTGCAATGCAGCAGTTAGCGGGGACTCATTCTGCTTCTGTAACATAATCATGAGGCACTGCACTGCAGCATAAATCAGCTCTTACGTGATTTCTTCAGGAAGTCAGCTACATCGTGTACATCACTTTCCCTCTTTTATTTCCATGGTATACGAAGAGAACAGAATACCATAGGTAAAAAGTGAATGATACCCTCAACCTTAACTGCAAGATATTTACTGATGGCTCAGGCTTCCCCTCCGTTTTTTAAAACAAGGTTTCTAAACCATCTTGTGTAATTGGTTTCACTGATGGCTAGTTCCATGGCAACATCAGTATAAGCCTCTCTGCAAAGCGCCACCATAGAAATTACACCCTTGCCCCCAGGACAGGCATTGCAGAAAAGGTCTAATTCTCTCCAGGGCAATCTACTACTTTGAACTATAAAATGAAACAGCAGCTTCCTCCTAACCATAAAAGTGCGAACAATCAATCTACACCAACTACTCTGTCATGAATTCCTTAATGTCACCACACGTTTTTTCATATCCTTGCGAGCACCAAATAACTAAGCATTATCTACAAGAAGAGCATCAAAGAAACTGGAAAAAACACATCCTTCCAGCTGTCCACTTGCAGATACCAAGAGGATTGTTTTGGCACATGTGAGCAAGAATTTATAATGCAAATTAGGTTTGTCTCTTCCAGGAACAGAGGAGCTGTGTGCCTTGGCAAACATTTCTGTCCTGGTTACCAGCAGCTTATTCTCCAAGTCAAGGTAGGGGCCACAGCCAAATGTGTAGGCAGGTACTATGGCACTGATCCCTAAAGATGACCCACGTTATTCCAAGGTTCTTGCCTCTGCTAAGTATCTTTAGCAAAATTTCCCATTACAGTTACACAAGCATGGTACAGAGCAGAAATTCCTGGAAATTTATATACTTCAGCTAAGCCTTGAGCCCAAGAACCTCTTGGCAATCTTCAACTGGCTGACAGACAGTTTTTTCTATCCTATAGCAACATATTTGCTCTTCTTCTGTGTACAGACAGGTTGACCTAGCATTTCCCCATAGCCATGTCTGTTTTGTATGTCTTGCTGCTTCTTTTCACATACCCAGAAGCATGGACCACTTATTTCTAATTTTTTTTGCAAGCCATGGAATCATAAGCAAGTCCTAGAAAGAAAAACCTAGAGAACATTACCTAAAGTATGGATAAGTAACGGCTCACTTGTGGAAAACCATCGAACAATGCATTGCAAAGAACAGCTTACAAATAAAGAAAATGGTTAATTTGTAACTATGAGAATCAATTTCAGTACCTAATTAGCAGTATAAATATTTTTTTCATTTTGTTTTAAAACTAGAGTGACTCTACAGCTATGCATTTTTTTTAAACCTGCATGTTGCAGGTTGTTTATGACCAAGTATAAATCTGACCTTCCAATAGTTTTTACAGCATGGAGGGGAGAAAAATACCCCTGACAAGTTTGTTATGAGAAAGAGGCCTTTTAAAAAAACAGCCATGTGTATCTCCTATACTATTAACATTCAGGGAGAAGGGAGGATGAATGCATCCTAGAAGATCTTCCAGAGGGTGCATCATGCTGTTAGGGTCCAGATTTAGCTGCACATCAGTTCCAGCATGTAAAAGTGTTTGCACTAGCTCAGATCAAAGGTCTGAGTTCCCTGCCTCCAACTACATTCAAAAGCAGATGTATAAGTAAGCACACAAGCACAGAAGAACAGTGTTCCCAATTACCCTCACACCTGCCAGCAGTTTGTGGATCAGAAACTTGTTGAGCCAAATGCTCAGCCTCATGTTTAGATGCACTCGTTGACATGTGGGTCTTTGTTTTGTGTTCGGGGTTTTTCCTTAAGATCCTTTAAAGATGTGTCTTTGCAGACTACTCAAGCAAGAATCTCAAAGCACCTTCACAGACATCGTAACTCCCAGAACCACAGTTCCAGCTTCCATGTTAATGACACTGTGATGCTTTGCTCTTGAAGCATGATAAGGAAAGCAAGTTTTGGAAAACTAGAAATCTTACCCACTTTGGACATTTAATGGATCTGCAAAAATCCTAACAAGTTTTACCTCCCAAAACTCTTTACTACCACCCTTATATGCCCTCCAAATCCAAAAAATTAGATCACATTTATTCTGATGTCACAAGAGATGATGTTAAGTCAGGGACAGACTGGAAGCTTTACCAAGTCACCACAATCATAACACTCAACTACTGCTTGCCAGTGCTGTAAAACTGCCAAGACTTGAACTGCTGCTTCACATGATTCACTGCAACAACTGAGCATCACAAAAGCAGCTACAAGTGTCAAGTTTGCTAAGGAGAAAGGAACATAACACTGAAGGTGCAGCAGGACCAGGTGCACCCAGCGGTTGCTTGCTTCATGGTTCTGCTTCCTAGTTGTTAGGAACTGTGATGGAACTCTAAACACAGAGGACTTTTTCTTGTTGGAACATAGCCAAAATACATTGGAAATACTATTTGGAAAACATCTCCAGGTCAGCTGCCAGCATCCACAGCTGAGCCTTTCTTATGAAGGGCTAGCAAGCAAAACTTCTAACAGTAGTAGGAAGAAGGATTTAGTGGGGATTAAATGAAAGCGGACAAAACCATAGTAAAAGCAATGAGAACACAGTTAATTACCTTGCTGATGACAAAGCAGTAGAAACTGCAAGGTATTTTGCCAGCTGCAGGAGCGGCTAGCAGTATACTGATGTCACAGACTTTTGAGGAATTTGGGATATAGGAGAATGCTGTCATGGTGATAAATCTCAATTCTTCACCTTCCCTGTGAGAGTACAGGAGCATATTGCCACTGTTGGCACTTGTCTTCAGCAAAACAAACAACTACCTGCTCACTCTCATGACCACAGATGCTGGACGCTGCAGCAGAATGACCACTGGTATGGGGAGGGAAAAGGAGGCAAAGCGGCTGGGGCTGGGAGACCAACAAAAGAACCACCAGATCATCTCTCTAACCACCTGCAACTAGAGGATTAGAGGTAAAAGAAATGGACGCAGATTACCAAAGATCCTAAATCACTCCTGTTACGATATAATGTGTGGAATAAAAGTGGCAAGGATAAAGTATTGGTAAGCATATCAGCTGCAAAAATCCGGCAGCACCATAGCAATAGCTTCTGCTTGCTGTTTTCTCTCCAAAAATACTCGCATTTCTCAGGAATCCAGAAACACAAAAGCCTGGTGGCTTTTTTCCTCTTCTGGGGGTCTTTTGCACTGCCCCTCCTGCTATCAAGTTTAGCCTATTAGATAAGAGGAATTTGGCAAGGATGGAGTTTGTATAATCTCATCTCGGCTCCCTTTCCCACAGAAGGCTGGACCAGATGATCTTTTGAGGTCCTTTCCAGCCTGGGTTATTCTATGATATCACGTTATTTGGAATGGAGCAGAGATGCACATGAGATGACTTATATTTCATGGTAATTCAACCAAAATTTTCTGTTCTTAATTCTATTCTAAATTTTATTTAACAGAGATGTTTCCACACTCAAGAGTAAAGCTGTAACTAATCACACTTCAATACTAGCACTCACTGTAACTCCTGCTGACACTAGCAAAGATTTTGTTGATGTCCAAAGCAAAATGGCAAAAAAACATTTATTAGTAATTTTAGCGAATTTTTATTTAAAAACTTAATTGAGTAATACGTTGTCGTGGTTTAACCCCAGCCAGCAACTAAACACCACGCAGCCGCTCACTCACTCCCGCCCCACCCAGTGGGATGGGGGAGAAAATTGGGAAAAGAAGCAAAACCCGTGGGTTGAGATAAGAACGGTTTAATAGAACAGAAAAGAAGAAACTAATAATGATAATGATAACACTAATAAAATGACAACAGCAATAATGAAAGGATTGGAATGTACAAATGATGCGCAGTGCAATTGCTCACCACCCGCCGACCGACACCCAGTCAGTCCCCCGAGCGGCGAATCCCTGCCCCCACTTCCCCGTTCCTATACTAGATGGGACGTCCCATGGTATGGAATACACCGTTGGCCAGTTTGGGTCAGGTGCCCTGGCTGTGTCCTGTGCCAACTTCTTGTGCCCCTCCAGCTTTCTCGCTGGCTGGGCATGAGAAGCTGAAAAATCCTTGACTTTAGTCTAAACACTACTGAGTAACAACTGAAAACATCAGTGTTATCAACATTCTTCGCATACTGAACTCAAAACATAGCACTGTACCAGCTACTAGGAAGACAGTTAACTCTATCCCAGCTGAAACCAGGACATACGTGCTGTGGATTTTCAGACAGCAGACTTTCATATGGCCAAGTTCTATCTCCTTTAACATCTACATCAGTGGTATGATATAAAGTTTGTATCTAGAGGAATTCCTTTGCTTGTAGAGCAGAACCTGGAATCACTAGGTGATTTTTAATTCCTGTTACTCTAGAAACCACTCCAAGAAATATACTGGGATTATAGAACACTTGAAGCCTACAACACACAAGTCAGAAAGGGCACATGCTAAAGCTGGTTTCAAGTAGCAGCTTACAAACAAGCCAGAACAGTGAATCACACTACTCCACATACACTTCATTACAGCCTTCATAATGATGACTCCAGCTACCGTGTGCAGAAAAATCAAGCGAGCCAATGAGGATCAGATTAAGTAACCCCCATCCATCTCGTCAGAGCCTGCTGGCTAGATGCCGAATGGTACTGGTTACTGCAGCTAATTAGAATTCTGCTGCAGAATTCTTATTCTTATCAGTGATCTCACCCACCTAAATATCAAGTCAAACAGCTTTATGTATGACGTCTCTGAGATCAAGTATTCTATCATTTGTGACTACAGTGAGAGTGCTGGGGCTCTGCAGACTAGAAGCAGATATGCAAATCCCAGGAATTTGCCTTATTCCCAACATGGAACATGTTGCAAGAAACATGATCCATGGCTGGCTGACACCAAAGGGCTCTTCTACTGAATCAAAAGGCATTTTCTGCACCTAGTATAGATTTACTCTTCTTTTGGGAATGATAAACTGTCAGAAGACAAATGGTTACCTGCTCTCTTCATAGTCTGAGAAGAAATTCGTGCAGCGCTCAAAGCATAGGTCTTGTCAGTGATTAACATCATTCAGGAAGACTCAAAAGGATAACTTATTTAACCTCTTGATATAAAGAGAGGCAGGTTTGGTCCTGCCTCTAGTAGAAATGTTGGAACCAATGACTTCATTAAGTATTTGGACCGTTAGAAAGAGGAGCAGTAGGAAAGGAGAGTTTCTTTTTGATTACCCAGCAATCTCCAAGATGCTATTTTTACATTTCAATTGGATGAATCAAGCAGAAACAATACTCTCTCAGCAGGCCTGAACTGACAAAAGAGCAGACTAGTCCCCAGGAGGATGACCAAGAGGATGGAGAAGAATGGAAACCTTGCTCTTTGGAAGGTTTGGAACTGGAAGCTAACCTGAAGACAACTCTGAATACGTGAAAATACATGCAAGAGCTCTTCCCAATGCAACACCCCAGGCTGCATGACTGTCACTGTTACTCACGTTTTTTGGAAGCTACTAGATTGGGCCCATTGGGCTACTAGATTGGGTCCATCAACTATAGGGAAAGAATCACTGATTAGAAAGTTATCCTATCAAGCATTTAATAACATAACTGCCATTCATTTATATTCGGAAGTATTCCTTGGATTAAGATACATATAAACCCATCTCCTATTGTGTATGTGACGAAACTGATTTGACAGCTCACAGCGTTCAAGTTCCTTTGACTTCAAAGGGTCAAATAATGACCCTATTAAAATGTCTTCAGTGAGATGGTTTAACTGGATAAGCTTCATTGAGTAACAGAGGTGATCTAACTAAAGCTTTATAGAATGCTACCATTATTTCCATGACAACCTGTGTTTCTTTACTGAGGTCAGATCTGCTGCTTAATTTACTAGCTGCAGCCCTGAAAAGGTCACTCAGCAATGCAACATACTGTGGTTGAGGATGAGAGCCCCCGTTAATAGAAACTAAGTTTTCAAGCCTGCTGGGGCTGTGCTAGTAACTTCCAAACTGCTAAACAGCAGTATCTCATAATCCTTGCAGTGGTTTCTTTTAGAAAGAGCAGGAGGAGTGAAGATGGTTAAGATTATAAATTGGCTTCCTCAAAGGATACCATGGAAATCACATTTTTGATTGCCAATTATGCCACTGCATTTAACTTTCAGATACTGCAAAGGACCAAAGGAGTGCAAAACAAAAGTACATTCCCAGAAGGGAATGAGAACGGCAGCAATTACAAATAGCAGCTCTCAGACTTGATGACAGGAAAAGATGAAGGAGACAAACGCAGAGAGGTAAGCATTGAGAATATTCTTTCAGCTTCGAAGGATGACTGTTAGGGCTTCATGAAGTAACCTCCTATGATACTAGTAAGTTGTCACAGCAATACAGGTAGCAGTAACTTCTTTCTGACCGTGTCCATCAACAATGCAAGCATACTGTCAGACTAATGCAGTACAAACAAGCAGGAAGAGTCTCCTCTTGCCATGGGGGAGGGTGAGGAGAAGAGAGTTTGTCTCATGCTGGGTTAACCATAGGATGAATAACTGCGACTGCAGTGACATAGACTTTACTCAGGAACCGTACTATAGTCTCCGTTTCAAGCATTCAGAAGAGAGACACGTTTGCATTCACTGATGTGAAACTCTCAGCATATTCGCCACCCCAGTTATGTAAAGCCAACTCCTTCCTCAGGTGTTAGAAAAGTAATCTGCAGTCAACGACTTCCTGTGGCTACCTTCTCTCCTCATCCTCAGGCTTTTCCACTAATGCATCTCAAAGTGCTTCAACAAACCACTGTGCATTTTAGAATGACTCCTCCTTCCTAAACAAGATTAGCTAGTCTGGGAAAACTGACATTGGGGGAGGCTAGGTGACTTCTGAGGCTTCTAGTCTTGAACACTTGAATTGCAAGGCCACAGTTCTTCCCATTAAAGTTATTAATCCCAGTGTATCACCAGACAGATTCTGCATCAGCTCTCAGTAGCCTGTTTTAAAAATTCTGCACTTCCAGACTAGTAACTCTACGGAAGACTGTATCTTACTAACAGCATCAGACAACACTGAAAGTTGTCAGCAGAGTCCGAAGAGCGGACTGTTACACTATTACACCAGCGCTGCAAAGGTCCTTTCAAACACACACATTACTTGAAAACTCCATGAGAAGCACAGTTAGTAGGTATTACAGATAGTAGTAGATATTTGGGTCAAACTATTTAGTCAAACAGAAGTAAAATGGAAATCTCATCCTTGATTTTTCTCACCATATAGTACAAGGCACAGAGAGACAAATGCATTTCATGGTTCAGGGGCAAAGTCCTGCCCGCACCACTACTCACTTTGTGTTGGGAGACTTCCACTCATCTCTCACTGGCTGATCAAGCAGGGACATCATGGAGTAATTATCCAGCATGAGACCATCAGGGTCATCTGTCTGACCTGGGAGTTTCCCAAGCGGAAAGTCTTTCCACCGTACTTCATCTGGGTAAAAACAGTACATAAACAAGACGTCTGAGCTCCCCAGAGAGATTTTTCAAAAAACAAGATCCCCGCAAGTCCACAAATACTGTCTCACGCAACTCAGCCATTCAGCAAAAATTAACAAGCTCAGGTACTCAGCAAAAACCAGTTTGAACTACAGTTCTAACTAATTTTATTTCTAACCTTACTTTCTCTTCCAAAAAAAGTCACTGTAGCATGTGAGACATCAGGGACACATCTGGAATCACGTAACATCACACAGTCTACACAGTGCAGCTCGTCCAAACCACCGTGAGACAGTGTCCATTAAAAGAAACCCCACAGTATTCTAGAGCAAGCCTTCATATCTACCTTCCTCTTTTAAGCATACTTTCATTTGAAACATACACATTGACTTACATACGTTAATTTTAAAAAATTACTCTGCATACTTCTGTAAATGGAAAGAGCCATTTGTACACATATGAAGATAAAAACCAGCACTTTTGCATCCAGTAGCTCATTCCTCCAGTGAGACTAAGCATCAGCTTCTTAACGACTCACTGAGATTAGCAGCTGCACAGCAGCAGTGACTAAAGAAGAACTGAAACCACAAAAGTAGAGTAGTGTAAGGCTGGGGAAGCCTAATTAACCAATAAGGCGATTCTGGACAGACAGGTGGGCTGGGATGAGATGGCAAAGAAAAAGAATATGACAATGTCTTGGAAATTCTGCTCTTTGTTTTTACAAGCACCTATTGCTGTTTCCTCTCCATGACTTCACATTTGTTAAATTTGGCTTCCAGTGGGGACCAGAAACTACACAATGGGAAACCATCACAACTGATAACGTCAGTGAGTCCATTCCTTTATATTGTGATGCCAAAATTTCAAAGGCAGTTCCCAATAGGGAAATCCCCCTTTAAATTTCATTCTTATTTCACATCTAACTAAATGAAAGTTACAAATTGCTATGTGTCATTGTTTTGACAGTAAGATTTCTTAAGCCTATGTGCTTTCTTGATACCAGAACACTTATTTCTGGAATGCTTACTAGCAGCTCAGCAAAGACCAGCAGACAGAAGCCTTCAGAAGATAAGGCACTCCACTCCAGAGAGCCAGCAATAATTACACACATGATTTGAGACCCCTGCTAATCATGTATAACTTGGCCATTTCCTTCTCTTTGCCTGAAACTGATTTGTTTTGTGTACCTGGTATCTGCTCAAAAACCCAGGCACTGCCCTAAAGAACCAGCGGATTTATTTGTTTTAACTTTTATACCATTCTTAGGCATTTAATAGAACAAAACCAAAAAACCTTGACATAGGATAGACCTTTCTAACTGTTGTAATTTTACAATTAAAAAAGGGGCAGAAATAGCATTTGGTAACATCCGACGCAGCTGTAAGGCAAATTACCATTATATATATTTAAGAGGCTAAGCCCTCTCTCTGGGGAACAACCTAGTAAATAGTTGATACACCACATGTAGTCATGGGTTTGTACATACCTACTGGCTATAGTTCAAATTGTTTAAGGATGGTAACTACACAGACATTACTCAAACAGAAATTAAGTTTACCCATAAACAACTACATAAACAGAATCTTCACCAAAATCAGGTGGTTCAGGACACAATGCATGTTCCTTCAGTGAAAGCTTTGCTTGATCTGAACCAAAGTCACTGAAGCAGAGGACAATTTTTCTTCTGTTCTCAAAAGGTCCAGCTCTAACAAGCTGTTCACATCTGCCAACCTGCTTAGGCAGATTTTTTTTTTTTTTTTTTGACTTGGGAAAATTTCCCTGAGTGGGGTACAAGAGTTCATTGTCTTCTAATGCCTGCTTCTCTTCCTTTAAATATCACTCTGCCTCCAACTCCTCTCCACCAACCTCTTCCTCCTGTCTTCAAGTCCTTCCATAAATCACTCATCCAAAATCTCCTTAGCTACAGAACCCTCTACCCCAACAAGAAAGTATAGCTACCACAATAAAGCTAACAAAACATTGGATATACTGTTTATTACCTCCAAAAACTTGCCTTGCTCCTTTCTTTTGCTTGCCACCATGTCATAACAGCAATTTTCCTGGAGCTTGGAACTTAGGAGCATATGACTGGTGCTTTCCAGCACAGCTAGACTGTGCTTTCAAATACCCCCAAGTCTGACAAACAGAAGTCAAAGAAACATCGGTATTTTCTTTGCCATTCACAGCTGGCATACATGCTGCCCTATCAATTGAATACACTGAAATTTTAAACAGTTTGGAAAAGCCTGATTAAAAAATTCAATGAGGCAGTAACAACATGCTCTTGGAAATAGCACTCACAGTATTTTAAGAGTTTAAGAGAGATGACTCCTGCACATAAACAGAAGACTGGAAAAAAAACAGTTTTCAGTGATTTGGTGTTTAGATGACTTTGAAGCACATTTCAATTCTGGTCAGGCCCAGAGGGCTGAGATGCCTTTGTATTTCAATTAGCATTTGTCAGTGACAAAGATTGTCTCAAGTCTTACAAAATAATTTTTTACCTGCAGTGATCTGCCAGGCGGACCCTTGCAGTGCTGCCCTTTTCTCAGCAATAGCCACCATGTTACCGGAATGAGCAAGTCCTTCCAAAGGATTTGTTTCAGTTACCATCTCTTCTTCCTCCTCCTCCACTTCCTCCACACCATCATCTCTCTCCAGCACATCTTCTTGTTTCTCTACAGTCTGCCCTTGATTTTTAACCTGATTTTCTTGCCTGGCCCTCCACTGTAAGCTCTCTATAGTGTAAATTGGCTGTTCACTGCAGTCTGAAGAGAGGCCTGGACTGGACAAAGGGCCACCTCCTTCCGTGTAAACAGAAGCGAGATAGAGAAGGTTCTTCCGCGAAGAACGTGGCAAGCGAGGTCTCATGATTGTGAGGATCCTAGAAAGAAAAAGGGCAATGTAAAAGTCTTAAAAGCAAAAAAGATTCCAGATAAAGGCTTATCAAGCTGAGCAGCCTTTTACATGTGAGTTTCCTCCAGGACAGCTCGCTCATTATCTCCTCTAACAGGCAAATCTGATTATTCCCTGGTGGGTGGATGCTGGAATACTCCTTCTTTGTGATTAAAATTGAGGACTTGGGATACTTCTAACTGAACTCCTGCTTTGCTGTTTTCATGTGAAAAAGTTACCACCCATGCTAAATTCATATCTCCTGTATAAGCAGTCACATCTCTGCTACCAAGTCACTTTTCTTCTGACCAGGTTGCCGCTTTAATACTTCCCCAGATAACCTCCGCTTTTCATCTCCTCCTTCTTCTCCTTGTTAGAATCAATGGGGAGATGAGCAGCAACAAGCAGGGCTTCATATGCACCTGCCACAATTTCTACTAGATGCAAAGGTAGGGAACACAGCTATAACTCAGCCTATCACAAGGGGACTGGCCAAAGCTGTTACAGAGCACTGTTTGCTGTCCCTTTTCTAGGTCACAGGATCAAACTTACAGCTGAAGAAGGTGTGGGGTTGCCCAGCAGGGAGCTTCCAAGCAATTATCAGTCAGTCTTATCCACTGCAAGGGAACTTTATGGAGGAACAGCTCCTTCGAGGACACCTGCTTGTTACAGTGTTGTCTTTTCTTCCCTTCAAAGAAGATAATGAAAACAACAAGGTGCTCAAAACTCATTAAAGATATGCCCTTCATCCTTTTGCATTTTTACTGGAACACTCATCCTCAAATAAGCTGGCATTTCAATCCAAGTCCAAGACCAGACGTACTGACCAAATACATCGAGGTTGTTACAAGGGACTTGCCAATGCACTGACAGCTAGCTTAGCTCCACAAGACATGACCACAGTGAGGTGCAGATGTTCCCAAGCTGGTTCTGTGCCTGCCATCCCAGACAGGAATGCCACAAGATACGTTTGTACAGTATTGTCCCAAATAAATGCAGTACACTGTTTTGGGACCCAAGATCATTCCAGATAGCACTGCAATGAGTAGACTTAACAGCTGGGAACTACTACTATTCAGGGATCTTGGTACATAATAGATATGTGCAGCGCTGACTGAAAGCATCAAACATTAACCCATGACTGCCACAGATACTGGCAAAACCTCGGTGCAGACTGAGCCAGACCGGGAGAGGACAGAAGAGGTGGCAAAATTAATCAGCTGGAAACCTCCTCAGGGATACACTATATCGCAGTATAAAAGTCCTGTTAACAGAATTCCTGAGACACACTTAGAACAATTAAAGCTCTTCTATGCCCCTGTCTCTGGAGTGAAACATACAGTTTGCTAATTCTAAGGAGTTAGGAACAGAAAACAAATTATTACTTATTACTTTTGTGTAAGTTTAGAAGGCATGAAAATCCTACGATAGGATTAAAAAAGGACAGCAGGACTATATCAGTATCTTGAAAAGGCAGGCTTCTGTTAAGTGAGGAAAGAACAGGGAACAGCGAACTCATAACAGGTTGCATATGACATCTTTATTTGTTATCTCCTACTGTCATTTTCTACAAGTACTAGTATCTGGAAAAAATAGCACTTAAGTGCCTGATCTTTTCATGGAAGAGACTGGCTTTTCCTATCTTGAGGAGACTGCAGAGAAGTTAGCAAAAAATTGAAATTGTTATTGACAAGAAATGCACGACTTACATAAGCTGCAGATTGAAAAGTGTAAGAAATGCAACAATAAAAGCTCTACTTTCACATGACAAAAATGTAATAATTAGGCTATTGCACTTTCCATCTAAAGGTCACACCACTCTCCCAGTTTTTGCAATAGTACAGAAGAGACTCGTACACACAGGAATTCCAGATATACTCACCAGCATTTACTTTGGCAATGCCAGTCAGCATCTCAGAAATCCAGTTGATCAAGAACTGAGGCCGCAGTTCTGAAGAGTCAGAACATTCCTTCAACTCCATAAACATTTTCTCTATTAGGATCTGTGTAAAACTTCGGGAAAGGAGGCCTGTCAGCAAAGGCTGCCAAAAGCAGTAAAATGTCTGAGGAATTTTGAACTGCCATACCTCTTTATTTGCTGCAATAAGAAGACAAAAAAAAAAAAAAAAAGACAACCCCAAAATCACTGTTTTGTAATTTTTCATGAACCACAGGTGTGACACTTTTTCCAAACTAAAGTAGTTTGTTCTGACATCACTGGTTCCACGGTACTTCCTAGGATCCTCACTGAACCTGGAACTATTATTTTCTTATGTTATTTTCTTATGCTAGGGAAGTAAAATAAGCAGCAAATTAATAATTAACACAGCAGCTCAATGAAAGCAAAAAATACAATGCCTGATCTAATCACATGGTAAACCACAGGAAAATCTACCTGTTTTGCTAATCCCTTTCCAGTTTCAGCTTATTTCACACATAATGAAGAGCTATTCTGTCTAAAAATATACTGCAAAGAAGGCACGTTGAGCAAAACAACACAGAATCAAAAAGCTCATAAATTTTTCCTACTGTAATATAGTCACAGAAATTTGAGGATCTTTCTTGGAAAGTTCTTTGGCTGGTGTTTCCAAGAGGTCCCAGGGAAATACACAAATTACTAATTTTCATTGCCTCTAGGTACTTAATTCTCTTGCAGAAAATCCATGCAACTCCCCACTTATGGGCAGCAGCATGGAACTAAATGCAACTGGTGAATAAGGCTCAAAAAAACCCCATTTAGATTTGCTTCAAAACTTCAATGTAGAAAAGAAACTAGTGGGAGTCCATGAAGTCCATTAACTACTGCAGATAAGGGCAGAGATGCAACCTTCAAAAGATGTTTTGGCCAGGCAGCATTCAGTGCTGAAGAGCTATCCTTCCATGGTAAGAGATTCATGCAAAAGCAATAGCTAAGCATGGCCATAAAGCGGTCTGGAGAACAGGTCAAAAGATGTTTAAGGACCCGGATATATGAAAAACATGCAAAGAATTATAGATTTCAATATAATGAGAAAAAAAGAACAGACTTAGACATAACACTAGCTACAGACTTTTTACTTATGTGGTGCCCAAAACACTAACCTTCATACTTGATATTTAGCATCTTCAGACAATCCATCTTTGGGATGAGAAAGCCATCACTGAGAAGAGCTTCAGCCACTGTCTCCCTAGAGCAATCAGAGAGTCTTATTATTGCCACTTACTCCTTTACCTATCAAAACACCACTTGCAGCAGTTCTGAAACAAGTTTGAGAGCCAAATACCTGGAACTATGAGGAGGTGATGTAGCTTGTTGTAAGGCCCTAAAATTGTGTGCCAGTTTTGGGCTGGGTATATCCCACTAGACTTGGAGGGAACAGGTGGTTGTGCTAACTGGAACAGAACCAGAACCTTGAAAGAAACATTTCTGCTTGAGTTGCAGAGGCAAGTATCTTGGTATTTCAAAAGCACAGGAACATTTGTCATAAACATATCAAAAGCACAGGAACATTTATCATACTGAAATACCTATGGTTTGCAGTATAATTCAAGTCTTCTGCCAGCAGGCCAGCCAAGATTTGAGGACCTCTGACCCACAGAGCTAGGTTAAATTTCAGGGGAAAAGCCAACCTCGTTGACTTCCTGGCAAGGCACACCTTAAGGTGCAATTCACACAGCTGTTCAGCAGATAAGTTGCAGCAGGGCCACAACGGCTCTTCCTTACAGTACCTACAGCTCTTTTTTGGATGTCTCCTACCATTATAGCTATCCTGCAAACTTCAGATAGTCTGACAGCACTGAATGGCCCAGCTCAAGGACCACTTCATCTCCTATTAGGCTGGCTTAATGCAAGTGGAAGACTGAGGAGACCCACATAGGTAGGCTGAACTGATGCTTGAAGGTAAAATACAGCAAAAGGGACAGAAGTAAAATTCCCACAACTACCCCAATATCCAGCCATGGGATTCTCTTGAGTTATTCTGTTCACGCTTCTATCCATTAGCTTCTCTATCCATGCAAAGATACAGCACTAAAATAAACACTTCTCAGAATAAAAATCAAGATGACTATTTTCAAACACTGAATAAATTCCACAGAAACAACTGCTTTTGCTATCAGATTCATTTGACTTGGAATGGTAGTACCCATGCCAAACATGGCATATTTTGGTATGGTATGGACAAGAAAATTTGTCTTCTCCAATAGGAGAAAACAATAGGGGTGACTTCCAAATTTAAACATCCAGGCACGACTTGGATCCGACACAGGATTTTTATAAATACAAACAGCAGCTGAAGATCTCAGAGTGCAGAAACAACACACACAAGCGCTAGACCACTTTGTCATAAGTAAATGATGTAGTGGGAGATCAGAAGACAAGTGGTAGAATGTAATTTGTTTCTAGAAACAAAATCCAGTTTCAATCCTCTTCTCTGGAAACTATTCCGGCATAATTACCATTATTCCTACATGCAATGACTGATCATCACAACTATTAAGGACATCTCCATGCAGATGGCAGTTTCAGTAGAGAACCATTTAAGCAGAAGAACATCTGACTAAAAAAGGTCCACTGGGTCAGTTCTCTGAAACAGACAGCGGAGGATCCTTTACAGTTAGCTCATTTTGCTTTAGGTCTAAAGGAATCTTCTGCCCCCTCCACAATCCAAATTACAGGGTATGTCGATATGGGGAATGAAAGGCTTTACTCAGAATTACATAGGCATTCTAAATTAAAAAAGCACTTTCATAGGTCACTTGACATATTCAAAAGAACTCATAAACTCTGTTATCTCTGAGTCCATAATCCAAGCCTCTGAACCTAATGAAGTCACAACCTTGCCAATGCATTCCGTGCCAGCCTTCACCCCTCCCACATGGTCTATCTTCCATAAGTGGCCTAAAAAAAAAAATTCTCTCTTAACTGAAAGCAAGAAGCTGAGTCCTTAAATTAAGCACCTTCAGAAATACATAGAAGACTGCACGAAGAACCCTGTCTTCAGCCGAGAAGGGAAGTACCATTAGTCAGTCCTTCAGAAAACTTAAGACAGAGGCCATACATGACAGACTATGTGACTGAAAGAGTAAAGAGTCACAGTGTTTCAGGACAGATATGAAGCAAAGCAGAAGCAATTACCACAATGGTATTCAAAAACAACTTCTAGGAACCTCTGTGTTCACTTACATAAACATCTACACACAAACATATGTCTAAAGCTTGTGGAGTTTCTTTGGTTTTTTCAGTAAAAGAGTGACTTGATTATAAGTACTTGCACACTCATTGCTGCTTTGGTAGCATAGTACTATTCATCTTCTCAAACAAATATCATGGTGCAGAATGGACTGGTAGCAAGGGCTACAGAAGATAGAGCTTTTATTGAGTTTCTGAAGAAGTAAGAGAATCTGTGACCATTCACATAAGAACATTTAATGGAGAATTGCCTCTAAAGATAAATCTGCACTTAAGAGAAACCCCATGCCGTATCACTGTATTTATGTTGTTATATAAAGACTAATAGAAACCAGAGTGTGATAGGGTCTCATTTTCAATACAGTTAACATGCTATTATTAATAAACAGAAGTAGAAGGTACATGTATGAATCCATTTTGGGCTCTCAGAGAAAATGTGTAGGTGGTTCTAAAATGCTGGATATAGGCACAGCCTTCCATTAACTATAAATACAACAGCTTGTGTTCTTTAAAAGTTGCTTCTGGATGCTGGAATAAAAATAGCATGAGATGAAGTAGGCACTCAAGGATGAAATACAGGAGTGCTAAATCCAAGAGTTTGCTCTACCGTTCTGAGGCTTCCAACTCACCTCTGTCTCCCCCTCCACAATACCAATGTACTTGTGATTTGCCTGACTGTTCACCATGCTCAGCCAGCTCAACTTGGTTCTTACTGGGATTTAGCATTTGTCCATAAGGACACTTGTTATACGTAGCCTAGTGTAGCACTTGTTCAGATGCAATGTGGCCTTTGTCCTGTTATTACTCTGAAATGAGCAACAGCGTGGAAATCTTCCAATCGAGGAGAGCTTCAGCAGAAAACACAGATTAACTGAAAAATGATTTTCTCTCTCAAGCAAAACTGTATTATTCAAGCAACTTTCTAATGTTAAACAATGTAAAGGCCTGGAATAGGATTCTTTCTTAAGCCACCTGCATGTTGCAAAACAAGTAACTGTATGCTATCAAGATTCTCCCTTAAGGATCCAGACAGGAGAACAGGGCAAGTTGGGTTTTGAGACCTGGCTGCAGGAAGCAAACTCCAAAAATTCCTGAATAGTCATCATGGTTCCATCAGCAGGTTGCCAAGAAGATGGCAAGAGACAAGTGGTTAGTGGGATTTTCTTGCTTTTCCCCTCCCTCCCAGCTCAACTTTGACACAAAGTCAGGTGTTTTTAAAAGCGTAGTGAAGGTAGCAATCTCACTGCAGTGCTAGTTCCAGCCTTTGCTATACCATATACATGATCTTGCTGTGGGGAAAAAGAAAAAGGAAAAAAAAACCCAGCAACTGTATGCTTGTAGGTTTGTTTTAAATAGCCGGTCTGCAGAGAGGACACTCCAGCAAGGTTCAAGATGTGAATTTTTATTATTTTTAAGTCTTAAATTGATTTTCAAGTAAATCATTTTCAGCCTGCAGGATTAAAATGGGGAAAGTACGCATAAAGAAGGCTTAAATAAGGGGAAGCATGGCAGCACCTGGCCTACATTGCTTGAACCAAAACCGGAGATTGAGAATGGATAAAGTAGCTCTTTGGTACGACAACAGTCAACAGAAAATGACTGTACCTCAATACCCTGCTAAAATCTGTTTCCAATGGCTGCTGCCTCACATTCCACAACTGTGGAGCTGAGCCCGCATTGTCACTCTGGTGAAACATTCCCATTACATCATTATTACTTCAGGTACTTCACAGAGAGCTTTGCAGAAGTGCAACAAAACCCATGCAGAGCTACCACGTGATGCACGACTGGATCTTGCCCAGAGGCCTGGAAACTAACACCACCCCCAGCGGCACCCAGCACCAGAGCCATGCTCAGCACTGGGTTTCCAGTTGTGCTAGCTAGAATGAAGGTGGTAAAGGTTAAGGGTCACCTATTCGGTTTTGAAGAAAGGTGTCAATCAAGTCCCCTGTCCCACTTCTCTCTTTATCTCCTGATAAAGGAATGAGAAACTTACTGGGAGAAATAATAAGCTGAGTGACCAGACTTCCACATTCTCCTGTAACACACGCCCCCTCCCTACTTAGGCTCTGCCAGCTCCCCGGAATAAGCCCACGTGTGAACATAGTCAAACCACTCTGCACAAATCAAGGAAAATGCTTCATTACAGCAGTGGCCTATCTGACATCTATTGTTGACAAGAGCAGGAAAATACAGAAAAGTACCAAAACTAGCAGTATGTAGCCTGACACCCAGTTCCTGGGGCTTTCTGGAGCTAATACTGCTTAAAGAAGCAAAAGGAGTGGAGAGAGAGCCTGTAAAGTAAAAGGAATAAGGGTTGGAAACTCACTGCCAAAGCTGATCTGATCTAGAAACACGTATGTTTCCTTTCCACAAGTTCGGTCCGAAGTCTGGAATTGTGGAACCAAAACTTACCGGGAATAATAGAGACACACACACGCGCGCGCGCGCACACAGAGGCGCGCACATACAAAGATTCTTGCCAAAACTTCTCTCCGAACAGTGAGCACACAAGGCAGTTAAATGCAATTGCAAAATCTCTCTGCAGTACCATCACTACTGAAGGGTTTTGGTCTTTGCTAGTTTTGCAAGCTGTGAGTTGTGAAAGAGTCCCCCATCCTGGGCTGCTGTAAGTGGGGGATTTCCCTGCATATCAGAGCAGCTATTTTATTGAAGTTGCCTGATCATTAGGAGTCACTCAGGACACCATGAAACAGCTAACAGAAACAAAACCCACAAGACAAAAAAAAAAAAAGTATTTTTATAGTCACAGAAATCAGATTCCTCCTCTCTGTCTTCTTTGTCTTATTTGAAGCCTGGGCTTAAGGGAACTATCAAAAAAGCCTTATTTAATGTAGCATAATGCAGTGAAGACAAAGTTCTTATGAAAGCGTTACTGCCAGATTACTTAAGAAATGACAGATACCCTAGAGATACTATACCATCAAATTTTTTTGTTGGAACAAAGGACCCGGTGATGCTGTTTTTCACAGATTCTTGCCCTATCTTTGAAGTTTCTTTAGGCCACACATAGCACCTGAGTTTCATACCCTTACCTAAGTTACTGGGCTGGAATTCCAAACAAAGCTCTTGGAAAACTGCCAGTGAAAGCTGGAAATGAAATCAGGCTCCTAAGATGTGCCACCTAGTTCTAGGACTTTCCCAGATAGATGACAAACTTTTAAAACTGCTTTAATTTTGGAAGCAGCACCTCCTAAGCACACCAATTAATTGCTGCCCTGTAATTCATGCTATCACATACACCTGAAGAAGGAAGAATGTAAAACCAATTCTATCCTACTGCCACTTTACCTTCTAAAGAAATTACTGCAAAGCAGTGCAATTCCTAACACACTGTGCAGGAATTAAATGTTTAATTTATAATCTACAGCTATCCTAAAATATTTCCACAAGTAGATCTTTTTGAAAGACAGGAGTAGTCTAACCCTTCCATTTGACTCGCCAACATGTAAGGACACAAGCCTACACATTGCAGTAACAACACTGAAGCATCTTAACTACTCATCCACAATAACAGCTTTTCAGAAGAAAAGATTCATGCACAGGCACTTTTGGACTAACAAAACATGACAACTGCACAGATTCCTTCCAAGCTAGAGGTGGTGTTGGGGGCAGGATGGTTACTTTTCAAGTCTTCTCTACATCTGCCAGACCAGAGTTTCCTGTAGGAACAGTAATGCAAAAAAGGCTGCCACATTCTGGTGACAGCACCCTGTACAGAACAGCATTCCACTGAACCAGGTTCAAGCAGCTTAAAGCCACACCTGAATTCAAGCCTGTTAAACTGTTTCAGAGATGCCAGGCTGATTTCAGGGAAGCAAACTCTTGCTTACTTGCCCACTGGCCAGATACACCCCAGGCAGGCCTACGCAGGCTCCCTCCATTATGCTGCTCTTGGAGTATTTGCTATTTGCTCAGGAGCACCCATCAGAAGCAATGGGAAAAACATAACCAAGCTTATCAGCAGAAAAGCTAATTATGACAAGCTGTGATAACTGTTGATGCTGTACACAAGCACCACTTCAAGTCAGACTACTAGCAGTATCCCAGAGTTGGGAAGTGCTCTGGAGACATTCAGTCCTCTGCAAAGAAGAAGACTGACTATTGACATTAGGGAGTTTGGGGTTTTGTTTGTTTTAAAGTTACTACTTCCAAAGAGAGACTAGAGATTCCCCTTTTTACTGCACACTCCTGGGTCAGCAGTGGCTCCATATTAGGATCATATGTTATAAAACACATCATGTGCCATAATCTTTTAACTGAACAGATCTCCAAAGAGGCTGCCCTTCCCCACATACCCACCCCCCAGCTAGTACAGAGTCAGGCACAGTATGCAAGGTTTAATCGACAGCCCTGCCTCAGAATCCCATCCTACTCACTTGCTGTCCATTTTAACAGTTTAGGCACTGCTGAGATGGTCAATTCAGCCTAAAGACTTCTGAAAATCACCCATGAAATATATAAAGATATAGTGTGATGTGCTTAAGATAGAAACTTGAGATTATTTATTTAAATGGAAAAACGTTAGCATGGTTTGGTTGTGTTAGTAGTAAAGAAAAAGCATTGCAGAGCGCTTGGAAATGGCTAGGTATTCCAGGTGTTTGTATTCTCAAATATGCCATCAGTTCCAAGGGTATAAAAAAATGAAGCTGCCCCAACTCCCCACTTCACCCCCCAGCACATGGTATTTCGCAGCTTGATGAGGACAACAACTTTGAAACACCGGTGCCTCAAAGGCCACAGATACAGTCACTAGCATCTAAATTCTAAGTTTGAGTATTCTGGGGGAAGATTTAATTTGATAGATGAAGGAGATTCTTGATTCTTTTGGAAATCCACACAATCAGGGTTGAATGTACTTTGTGCAGCTGCACAGGGCAAATAGCAAGACCTGATGCAACAGGTGGTTCGTATAAAGATGATGACAAATAACTGCTAGAATGTGATTTAGCACGCTTTCATGGGATACCACAAGCATGTTTTGCAGAATCAGTGCACAGCAAGCAAATCAAAAGCACAGTATTTTCCAAATTAAGTACTTGTTTTGATCATATACTTATAGGACAGTACTGTTATGAAAACTAAGTTTTGCACAGACATAAACTAATAGGAGAGCATGCCAACAAGGCAGCATTAGAAAGACCCCAAACAGATCATCACCTTAAGATCTTCACTAATTCAATTTTCCTGTGTGGAAAGGGACTTCCTATGATCTTTTACCTGTTACCAACGCATTACAACTCTTGCCTGAACGTTCCCTGCAAAACCCATTTCACATAAGATGAAGTCTATTGCTTTCACTTAAACCTTTCAAAATCCTTGTTTTGTACTGTGGCAGCCTGTTTCCCCTCTACCATGTAGCTGATGCCAGGTTCAAATAGCTATTTATATATAAAAGCAGCTGCACTTGGTCCATTCGTGTTCTGATAGTGGCTAACAGAGGATGCTTAGGGAGAGATTATCAGAATCACAGGTAGGTACAATGGCTTGCTTCCACTAGTACCTTCCAACATCTAGCAACAGACAGTTTAAGTGATACAGAAGTCCCATGTTTAGTAAGTTATGCTTCTCATTACAGAATGTTCATGCCTACTTGCTCATTACTCCATGCTCAGCAACCGATGGGCAATGCCACTAAGGTGCAAGTCTCTTCTTCAGGGTTTTCTTCTGGCACAACACCTCATAACCTCTTAAACTAATCACCAGCTTCTATGGCATATATATTTATATTCAAAACATCAGGAGTTATAGCTCGTATCTGTAACGTGATACTCTCGCCCCTCTACAGAGTTACACTGATAACGTTTCTCAGAGCCGGACAAGATCTTCAAGCAAATTTATGTAGTAATAATAAAGTCTCAACACACTGGGCCCTAGAGGCCCTGTAGTAATAGAAAGTATAGAAGAGGCCAAGTATTGCCCTGCAATTTTGAAGAATTCTAAAGGTTACTGTGAAATCAAAGTCTACGCAAGGTTGTTGGGAGAGCTTTTGAAGACACTGAAGATGCTGACATGCCTTGGGGCCAGCATAGCTGAGTCAGGGACAACAACTTGGAGACCATCTGGCACAGGAAACATTACTCATTAACAGAGATTAACAACTCAATCCTAAAAAATGTTGAGGAAATCAACCAATTGCTTTCTCCATGATCAGCTGAACAACACAGTGAAAATGTAGTGCAACAGGTCTATAGGCCCAGCTCTGCACTGTACCTTCCACCTCAGTTCCTTATCAGAGATGTACCTGTTCTCTTGCATCAGGTCTTTGATCTGAGCCAAAATCCAGTCCACTTCTGAAGAGGAGTCGGACCACAGTTCTCGAGATTTTGAAACAGACTGCACAGTCTGCATAACCTGAGTGAAGGAAAAATCCAAGCATTAACAGAAAATACGCTCTAATAGTGAAGAGAAAGGCATTGCTATGAAGAGAAAATGCACATGCCATATGTACTTCATCAACAGTACTTAAAAAAAAACTCATAAAAGTTCCCCTTCCTAGGGGTATATTAAAAATTAATATAAGCCATGTCATACTTGGAAAATGCCTGAATTAAAAAGGCAGCAGCACCAAGGAGTCACAGTCCTGGCATCCTCATTCTGGTTGTAAACCTTGCTCTCCCTGACTTCAGCACAAATCAGGACAGACTCATTTTGAATCATTAACTCCACACGTGGGGTGGGGGATGAGCTTGCCTACTCAGGACAAGGGTTTGCCAGTCATATTACACATACAGTAGATCAAAATGTCAAATCAACACAGCCATCTAGGCAACCTGTAATCACCTGAGAGCATCTGATGAGCAGGAGCAATACACAAAACAGACTACCAGGTTATACCAAGAATGGAAGAGAGAATACTGGAGGTTAGTACTCCTCTGAAAGTTAGTTATTTCTTGGTTTGATATATACCTTACCTGAGTCTGTCCAGCAAGGTAAGACACGCCTTCTACTTACGCTCACAACCTACCCAAGTGGCAATTCTACCATCACCACCTTTGATAAAATATCAGCATGAAGCATGTTACATCACCAACAAGTATCTAGCAGATTCTTTTTGGAAGACAATAACTACTGAGAGAAAGGAAGAAATTATTTTTCCTGCCAGGTAGGAATGCAATGTAAAATGAGACTGGAAAACCAAGGCGTCATTTTCAGGACTGTTATTAGCTCTCTTAACCTATATATGCAAAGCTACACTGCATGCAAAAGATACTTCAGATGACAAATCAAGTATAAAGACATGACCTAAAGTGACTAAAGAACCTCCAGCCTACCCATAGGAACAATCAGACAACAAAGTACACAGCCCCCATGACAGAGTTTATTTTGGCCTAGTGTACACCTTACAGATTTACATAAACTTTTAAGTATACTAAGTAGTTAACAAAATAGCTAGAGAAGTATCTGGATCAGAGAGCGTACAGTTACACTGTTATAAAGATGACTTAAGTATAAGTGGTTCTCCTTCTTACATGAAAGAGATTAAAGACAGACCATACATTTATGCAGGGAGACTCACAGCGCTGTCTCCCTGCAGGGAGAGTAGCAAAGACACTGTACCACTCTTCTTATTCTCGGCAAGCCCTTTGCCCACCCTTACTCAATGTGCCTCAGAGTGGCAAAAATGATATATTAAAAGAAGCTATATCCACAACACATGGATCTACAGAGCATTAATTTTTCACAATTCAGCTGTATTTCATCACAGCTGACAGAATTAGAACTGCACCACTGGAAATTATTCAACAAGAAAGGCAGCCTTACAGGGTGAACAGAGAAATTTCAAAAGCACAGTATGCAGCATTCAATTAAACTGAGGCGTATAACACAGTTTACTCTTCCGCCTGTTTTTACACCATTTTGACAGGATAAGGAGATTTTCACATGAGCTTCGAAACAAAAGTTTTGAAATTACTCTTTAGCAATTGACTGACTACTCCTTTCCCCCATTCAACCCTGGCCAGTTTAAACTTTGAAGTTGCATTTTCCTATTCAGCTTGAAATACTCCCCTCTGTTCTGTTAATATGTTAAGAGGTCACTCACAAATCAATTTTTCTCCTTTACGATGCAAAGCAAAACGTACAAAATAAGCCAGTACCAACTACAGAAAGGGAAGGATGAACAAAAGAGGATCACCTCTATACTCCAAAACCAAGACAACAAAGGAAACTAGATGTCAATTTTCAATAAAATTCCTGACCCTAGTTCTCATTGCTGATTAAGTCTACACTTCACCTGAATATTAGCACACTTTCTCCTTTAGCCCCTAATGATATTAATCAAAATAAAAGTGAGAACAGCTCCCCAATAACAACAGTGTGTTGGTGAGGTCGTATCGAAAGACATTTTACAGAGTCTGTAACCCAGCTCTCACCACATCTTAAGAACTACCCCATTATTAAGAAGGGGAAGCTGAGCAGAGAGAGAGTTCTGGAGCAAATTATTCACAAACCTGAACTGCAGCACCTCAGCCACGGGGCGACTGCAAAAATATACAATGGATGACAGAAAACATGGGCTAGTGACTTCTGAATGACAGGTCTCAACTTCCAGAGACACTAGGATGAACGAAAACAAACTGAGCACTATCCACCTGGACAAGGAAGACTTGGGATGTCCAACAAGTACACATCTCATTTATAAACATGAACAAAGTGTTCGCATTAGAAATCATCACAGCTCAAATTGCTTGTTCTCTGCAGTGAAGCTTTACTTTGGTAAGCCATGTATGATAAGACTAGGATAGACATCTGAACAACGAACTAACCAAGTCTCTCACTGCACATGCAGCAGTTACGGGACCCCTGTGGGCTACACACTAGACAGCAGCACTACTTTAGGAAAGAGTACACAACCTGGCAAGCATTGGTAGCACTTGGACACCGGTGTACTGTCACCTCTGCAGCACTAATACAAATACCACTTCTGTATCACTGACGCTTCTGGACAGATTCTAACTGTGGGAGGACGCTACAGGGAGAAAAAAGGGATCCCTGCAGTTATGTGAAATAAACTCCTGGCACAGCAACTTAGTCATGCTAGCACCCAGGTATTTCAGATGAGGCCTGGCCAAGAGCACCAGTTCTTCATTTTGGGCAAAAATGAAGAGAAGACTTACTGCCCCGAGCAGGAAATGAGAAGAACTAAAAATGCTAACGATCAGACTGCACTTACCCGAAACTGCTCATTCTTGTAGGATATCAGCACATCTCTGACTTTCTCTAGAAATAAACATAAATACATAGTTTAAACAAGGAATGGATCAACCATATAAAGGAATTTTGCATCTGGGCAAGCTGCTTAGTTCTGCTGAGTATACACTCAAGGAAGACTTAAGTCAAATGAAGTCACAAATTCCAATTCAGACAACACTCTGAAGACTCCTACAGCTCCCAGACTTTTCCAGCAACATAAATTTTATCAAGTGGTGTTGAACCAGGAGTTCAGTATTTGATCACTAACAGTGCCCACAGACAGGCAAGTTGGATAAATCCAGACACCTCAAAAAAAATCCCTAAATAGATCAGTTTAGGAAGAAATTGTTCTGATTCCTATTTGATGTTCTGTTCTGATGCATATTTGTATTCCTTATACTTGCATTTTAAATCTATTGCAACAGCACTGTGGCTATTCTCAAACCAACCATATCCTTATTGGACTTTACTAAACTTTACCATCTACAAGAAACATCCTTTCTCTATCTGTGTATCGCTTTTACCATACCTGACATAGCACCATCCTTCAAAACACTTCACCACTCAGGTGTCATTGTCACCTGCTATCAGGATGCCCACCACCCAGTCTCAGCTAGATAAAACTTCAGATGCATTTGAACTGTAGCACTTGTATACCATTGCCATTCCATTACTCTGGACATATAAATCACAGAATCTACTGTATCATTCTGTGGTTCTCTCTTTCAGCAACTGGGGGTGGGCTGTTCTTTTTTTTTTTTAGGGTAGCCAGGAAGCGGAAGGAATAGCACATGCTTGGATCTCATCCAGCATGAAGTCAGACAGAAGCCCAGACATAACTCTCTGACAAGAAAAGTGGCAAGTGCTGCTGCATTCCAAAGTTTAGTACTGCCTCTAAGTTTGGATCGTTCTAATAAATTCTGTATTAAGCTCAAAGTGCACAACAAATTAGCTAGTATTTTCTGGATCACAGCTACTGTATCTATGTATGACTCTGTGACAAAGGAATCTAGAAAAGACTTGCAACAAATCCATAGAAACTAAAGCCAGAAAGATCATTATAGTCACCTAGTGTGACCTTCCAGGGAGCAATAAGGGTCACTTCAGCATTTCTGCACACTCTCTGGTCCTTGGATTGGGCTGCTGTAATCTGTTGGATGAGTTACTCCCCATAAGCATGCCATGTTTTGCCAGAAAAAATTCTGACTAATTTGGTTTTACTGTTTGAGGTACTGTTTGATACCTCACATGCCTCAAACTCGCACACCAGCCATCTAATCTGAACTCCCACTTCCTCCAATAAGTCATTCAAACTAGAAATCCACTTTGAGAAAAGCTCCTTATTTGGGTTTCAAAGACTTCTGGTGATAGAAAAGCAACCACTGGAATAGTTTACCAAAGTTTTTTCATTGTTTTGCACTTTGTATCTTAGGTTATGTCCAGGCTGAGAGACTGAGTTACCTGTGTTTTTTTTTTTTTTTTAAAAATGCTACTAGCAGCTAGTGATTTTTCTGTCTGCATGTGAAGTATTTTGAAACTGACTGAACTGCCTTTATCCTGCTCTTGCTCAAGTTATGAATCTACAGAGTTTTGAGGGCTATAAAAGGACCATAGCCTTATTTGTCAGTAGCAGCCGCAATACCAAAACTGTGGCTGTCAAGACACTACAACTAATTTTTACAATATTTGGTCCTAAACCATCCCAGTGTAACTGTTGCTACTGATTTAGGATACTGTATATTCAATAGAAGTAAAAGATTTTATGCTACAAATTCAGTGAGCTAATACCAAAAAGGTCAGTCACCCCAAGAATCCACCAAGGCCCAAAGAGGAATCCCAAAACCTGAGCTGAATCTTTATGCATTGTCAGGGCTAGAAGATGACACCTTTAAACTGCTTCCTCTAGCATGGGACATATCTAATCCTTGTATCTGTCGTTGTTCCAGGGAGACCTACCATGAAATTCCTTGTGTTTCTGACAGGCCTCATGCTGTGGAGTTCGAATCTCCCACGCATCATTGTCCAGCTCTGCATTTGCTTCCACCCCTTCCTGCTCCTCTTCCTCATCCTCACTTTCTTCACACAAGTTATTGCCCAGCTGACGGCTCCAATAGGTCTTGCGTAGCCACTCCAGCACAACATCACAACCTAAGGGAGAACAGAAAACATTCTCTTCTCAGTGAGGTTTTCTTTGTTATTGGAAAAAAAAAAAAGAAAAAAGGTGGCACATTGCTGGCTTGCATTGTGAAAGAGATGCTGTTAACAAGTTACCAACCCTGAAACCACATACAACTGCATTGCTGGTGAACGAGTTTTAAAAAAAGAAACAACAAAAAACACAACAAAAAAACCCCACAACCCAGTATCACAGGCCTGATAACACCCACCCACTGTCTTTTTGGCAACAAAAAAGATTGGACACTGCTACAGCGCTACACCTCGCCCAAGCTAGGCCAAATTTAAGCAGAAACTAAGTCCCAGCAGTGGCGTTCTGATGAGAAAATGAGTCAATTCTTTAGAACCACCATGACGAACACAGTGTCTATAACAATAATTTTTTGTGCAGAGACTACACTAGGCATACATTAGATAGAATGGAAGAAAACCCCTTTTCTCCCGTCACTATTTCACTACCCAACTCAGTTTAAGGACCCTGCTGAAGGTTATTTAACTGGCTCCTCAGTGCTTAACCCAAAATTCTCGGGAATCCCTTCAAACGCCATAAGCTGGTCATTCATTCAGGCTTGCAGTACCTACTGCATTTCTCCCTAAATGGGATTTTTTAAGAGTCTCAGGTATCTCTAACCCATCAGGAAAAGCATTTACCTCTTTCCCCGAGATGAACTTCCTGTGCTGTAAAGAAGCAAGAGGACCGAGCTACTGTTTCCAGTATTTTTTTCAGGGGAAGGAGAAAGTCTCTGAACACCTGCCCTGTGGTGCACCACAGCCTGGAGCCACCAGACACAGTTCAGCTAGCCCCACAGGGCAGCAGCAAACCCTCCCAGTGTCTCACATCACAACTCTCCCTGCCAGGACGAGCCCGCTGCCTGCCCTGCAGCGCCCCAAAATTGAGGGAGGGGTGCTCCTCTCAGGGCCTGCAACACTGGCATTGCCACCCCACGCGCGCCTCAGGCCAGGCCCTCCCCATGCCGCCCTCCAGCAGCACTCACCCTTGCGGCACAGAGCTAGCCGTGGCAGCTTCCCGTGGGTCAGCTCATGACGGAGATCCACAACCCAGATGGGGATATCTACCTGGAAGAACAGCCATGGGCGTCACCCCACAGTTCCCACTGCATCACGCCACGACTGTATGCAGCCCTGTAAGGCTGCAGAGAGCCTCTACCTGGGTGGGAATGGCCTCTTCCAGGCCACTCCTGCACCGCAGTCCCGCATCTTCCCACTTCAAGGGTGGGCTGAAATCCCCTCCTCTCTGATCCCACTCCTCCTGTGGCCTAGGATCCACACAAACTTGGTATTGTACAGTTTAAGTTCTTCAATGTTACTTGCAACAACAGATGTTTTTTTAGACAGAGGTGCTATGTGTAATTTAAGCAGTTAAATTATATTTAAACTGATGAAACATTCTGGATGACAGTTTGTATATCAAAGATGCAAATCATATCATATATAATACTCAAGTCATACACACTCTAAGTTGCACACAATTTTTCCCAACTTTCCTAAGGACAACTAACTTTATGCAAGACCTCTATTTTTAAGCTTGATCAGTTTTAAAAGGTGAGAAGCAGCACCTTTCTTAAAAACCCAGGGGGGAGGGGAAAAAAAAAAAAAATCAATCCATCATTCTCACATAGGGGCCCCAGACAAGGCTGCATATATAGAAGAGTTGCAAATACTGCCTGTTCTTCACTTTCCAAACTTGCTGTTCAGACCCAGGTATGATGCTTAGTGCAGCTGGCACCAAAAGGACTCAAGTTAGTCCTGCTACTACAATTATACCTTGAACCTTCCCTCCTCCACACAGAAGTGGACAAGCTCACCTCAAACAAGAGACATGAGGTGAAAATGCCTGCAAATGTGATTAAGTGCTTTTTATGTATAACCTTGCTTGTCAAAGACTAGAATTTATAAACTACATATTTAGCTCTTTTTCCATATCTCAGTAGCTAAGAAACAAAAATGTGTGATGTACATGTCAAGTGGGACTATTTACAGGTAAATCAAGACTTTTGATTACACGTGCTTTGGTGACCATCAGCCTTTGTTACTCCTAATCTGACTTTAAAGAACAAAGTTTTAGATCTAATTAAATCAAGCCTCTTTAGAACTTTGCAGTTGAAAAGAACTGACATCTACATCCATTATTTTGGTTACAAAAGAATGACCCCCCCACAACTCCCTCCACCCAGTATTGTTAATAGACAATACATATGCTCTCTGTATATACATAAGTTATTGAGTAACTCTTATTAAATATTTACCTCTCTGGCTAATTGTCTCAGAGGAATGCTGACCATTTTCTGCTTCCTTTCTGTGATCAAGTTGACAAACCTGCATGCAGGTTACAGAAAAGATAAATTACTATCAAGAGCTGCAGAGAAACGTGGAGGCCCAGAGACAAATCCCCCAGATACTGTTACAGCTCTGCGGTCCCAGAGATGCAAAGTGAAATTAGGCAGCTGAATACTACTACCTGTCCAGGTCTCTCTCTCACAGCACACAGGCCTTCAGAGTCCTACCTTACAAGAGCCAGCCCATAAGAGAGGATGAGCTCATGCGACTTCAATCTGCCAGATGAATCCAGGACCTTGCAACGAATCAGTTCAGCAGTGCAATCCACTGCAAGAGGCATTTTTGGACCATACCTGGAGATAAAGGAAAAGCAGGTGAGCAGTCTCACAGCAGTACACTCCTACTGCAAAAAGTGTGGCTTTCCGGCTACTTTTTGTGCTCTCTGGTACACAACAGCCTGAGAAACTGCATGCAGAAAGACAGCATCAAAGGCTCTCTCCAGAAGGCTCTTATATGGAGCAGTGATTACACGGCTACTCCTAAGCATATGTTAAAGGGGTACTTACCGATATGCTCAGCACATACCCAATACAAGATGCCATACCTAGACTGGTCTTGTTGCAGCAGGGGCAACGCAAACAGGAGGAGGCGATCTGGAGGCCTTGGATACCTCACTACAGCACTCTGCCTTGAGAAACCAGCCAGTGAACCCGCGGGCACGCAGGGCTTCTGCCTCCCCTGAGGCCCATGGGGCCGGCCTACGTCTGGCATAAGCTACATGCCCGAAGCCCACTGCGTGAAGAAGGCGCCCCGCAAGACGGAGCTGCCCGCCCGACAGCACCGACGGGCTGCATACACAACCCCGGCCGCGGAGCAGCGCTGGGGGCGGGGGGTGCTGCGGCCGGGTCCCGGGCGCCCTACGGGCCCGCGAGAGAGGGCGTCAGGAGCAGCCCGGGGCGGAGGGCCGGCAGGGCTGCTCCAGGGACGAAGGCGGCAGCCTAGAAGGCAGCGCCGGCCCCGCAAGGCTGCGGCGCGCTCCCTGCCCGCGGTGCGCGGCCCGTACCGACTCTTCCAGGCCGAGACCCGGTCCAGCGCTTCCTGCTGCAGCCG
This sequence comes from Harpia harpyja, assembly GCF_026419915.1. Classification (NCBI taxonomy): domain Eukaryota; kingdom Metazoa; phylum Chordata; class Aves; order Accipitriformes; family Accipitridae; genus Harpia; species Harpia harpyja. The sequence continues at coordinate 26,539,374 of NC_068957.1, read as the reverse complement.
GCTGTCCCCGCAGTACAGCCCCACCATCACCTGGTCCCACTCCGCCCTGCCCCTCCACGCCACCACAGTCCGCAGCGGCCTGAGCCGCTTGCGGGCCGGGGACAGGCACCGCCGCCCGCGGCGCCACGCCAGCTCCGCGCCGCCCGCCATTCCACCGCCGCTCCCTGCGCCCCGCCCACCGCGCCGAGCCTGCGCGGGGGCCGCTTCCGCGGCGGGGGCTGGCGGCTGCGGGGTGTCGTGGGCCAGCGGGGGCTCTCGGCCCGCCTGGGGAGGTCGCGCGCGCCCGAGGGCTGTGGGACTCGTCTCCCAGGCGTGGGGGGGGGTGTCTCCGGCAGCGATTCGCCGCAGGGGCCGCGGCCCCCGGCCGAGAGGGGCTGGGGTTTTTGGAGGCGGCGCAGAGCAGACGTGTTCTCCCCTCACGTAGCTGGGGGAGCTGCGGGACGGTGAGGTGCGTTCGGGGTCAGGGCAGAGAGCGGTGTGAGGAAGGGTGGCCAGAGGACTCGCGGGCGGGTTGCTGGACCCGGTGGGGCGTGGAGCACAGTCCCGCAGCAAGAGGGGAAGGCGCTCGGATCACGCAGGGCTTCGCGCTGTCTCCGCGGGACCTCGCTGACTCGGCGCTGCCGGGAAGACGGAGCCCGCCACGGGCCTCGAGGGAGAGGCAGGAGGCAGTTCTCCTCAGCAAAGTGGCGCGGATCATACGGCTGCTTTCGGTGTCCCTGACCGCCCAGCCTTGGCCGTGTGTGTCTGCGCTCGCAGAAGACTTAACTGCTCTTCTTTCCAGTTGCAACGTTTTGCAGGTTTTTGCAGTAGGCTGAATCAATAAACGGTCCAGGTTGTAAATCATCTTGGGTTTGGCGGCTTTTTTTTTTTTTCCCCACTTATGTTTTCACCGATCTGTTTGCATAATCCCAGGAATACACTTGTGTTAGAGGTCAGAAGGGCAGTAGAACTGAAATGTGGGATGGGAAAAAAAGCACCGGAGGTGGTGGAAGCCCACAGAAGCTACTTACACTGGTTTTGCTAGTAGAAAAGCTAAGCCTGTGGGTTTTGGTGCTATCTCCACCACCTGAAGGGTAGCTTGGTCTTTCCTCAAGGCAGACGGACTTTAGGATAGCTTAAGCTTTTTTGTTCAGTACTCCAAAGAAAGATCTTTGTTTGCAAAACTGTTAGTCATCCTCCCCAGCTTTTTATGAACTTTCTCTGAAGAAGTGCTTGTACTGGAAGGCTAAAACTCCTCTTACATTCTAGCGCAAACACAGTTAACGAAGCCCCCCCTAATTTAGACTAACACGAGTGTGCCTGAGTGCATAGTTGAGACCATGTGCATCTGAATATGAGTGAATGGGAAAAAAATTACAGAACTGCTGCCCTGTACGAAATATTTATTTTATTAAATACCACAGATTATGGGAAAGAAATGCTGAATGAGTTCTGTTAAAATACCATATTTGAAAAATGCCTCAGTTCATTACAGCTTCAACCTCCTCTCCCCTGCCTCCCCCCCCCAAAAGTCTACCTTGTTCTTTGGTGTTAATAATTGTAGGCCAAATTGAAACAAGAGTTTCATTACTCTAAGGTTGAGGGAGCAGATTTGACATTTGTTGCCAAACTCCCGCAGTGCCTCACGCAGTGAAAGCGAATTCTTAGAAGATATGAGGCAGGGAGAAAACTTGGAATAGGGCCCCGTTCTCTGGAAATGCAGTTGCAGTTTTCATCTGCTTAAAAAATGTCCTGAAAGGACAAGCTGTTCACTGCAATCAAAGGGTCTTATTCAGAGCATAGGAACACCATGTGTCATTTCGCTTGCCAGATTATTTCTGGATTTCAGAAATCAGCTGCAGTGCAAAGGTTGTAAAAGGCAAATACTGCAGTGCTGTGGAACAGATAGGATACATCAAACTTGATCAGATCACCTGCTTCCAGAACCTCAGAGACATATCAGAAATTAAATTAAAAGGAGTGTTTTTCATTCCTATTCTCTGTGGAGAGGGAGAAAAAGCTGAAGAATTTGGTGTCTGTTACAGAGATGGAAGGGAGCAAGGACTGAACTAGCATAGATTTCACATGCTTCATGGGCTTTCAGAGTCTGGATCTAAGGGGAATTATGCTTGTGCTGTTGCTCTGCTTGTGATGTCTGGCTACGAGGTTGCTCAGTACAGAATTGGGAGGTAATGGACAAAGGTGGCTTGTTGCCGAGAATGTCCCACACAAGATTGGCAGCAATTTGCCACTCTAGTTTCTGCAGCCTTGCTGCGGTGTTGGCTGAGAGAAGAGGCCAGGATTGTCTGTGGTGTCCCTGTAGTACTTTGGGAATCTGGATGGTTAGGGTGAGTGAGGTTACTTGCACCTGCAGGTGAAGTGCTAATGAGGAGCGAAGAACCAGACTGCTACCTAGGTAAAAGGCCTAAATGGAAAACCTATTTTTTAAAAGAAGGGAGATTTCAGTGTGTCAGGGTAATGTAGGTAGTGGATTAAAATGAAAAATCTTGCAGGTGAACTGTGATAATACTTCCTCTAAAGAGACATGAATCTGCTTTTCTTCTGAGTAACTGAAAAGGAAGACCCCATGCCTTCTGAATAGTCTTGCTCTTGCTGGGAATAAGGAAATTCCTTTTCCTGCTTTCTTTCCAGAGAGCTTGAAGTAAGCAGAGGTGATACTTAGAAATGGCCTCGGAATGTCGGCTGAAAGTAAATTCCACACGCAGCATGCCTGCCTTGACTGAGATTAACAACTATGTGCTAAGCTTCTTCCTGGAGTAATCGATGACAAAAAATGCGTTTAAAATCAGTGGGTTCGAAAGATTAAGCTTTGGGTTATCCAGAAATGAAGAAAAAGCCCTTTAAACCAAAAAAGGAGAGAGTGTGACAAGAAGATGGGAGGTCAGGTGGTTTGTTTGTTTGCTCCTGTTGTTTTCTATATTATTTTTTAACTCAAACTTGAATAAGGCACAGCCAAGAAAGAACAATGCTCTGTCTGCCTTTCTGTGGCTTGATAGTTTAATCTTTAATTGGTCCTAGGACATTTGAGCTCCACGTATTTCCCAGACACCATGGCCCTTTGAGATTGTTAGTAGAGCAGCGGGTGGCAGTGTAGTGAGAGCCTATCTATCTGGCCTGGCAGTTGTTGCCTTCTTGTTTGAGTGTTATTCCCCGAGCGGGGAGGGCGACTGCTGATAGGGTAGAGAACAAGGGAGAGGGGCCTCTGCATCTTCTCAGTGCTATTGGCTGGTTTTGTTTTCTGGCATCTATGAGAGTTGAGCTTTGGAGACTAGCCATCGAACACCCTGTTTTCACTGAATTTGTCTCTGTTCTTCCCAGTCTCTTCTCCTTTCTTCTGGTTGCAGAGTTGCTGTAATAGCACCAAGGTAAGAATATGAAATGGCACTTCTCGGCTCATTTCCCACATGGGGATTGTTATGTTTGAGCAAGAGGTGTCTGGCAGATACTCTAAGCAGGTAAAGGCAATTTTAGCTGGGATCTCAAAAATCACTGTGCTCTTTAGAAAGCTAGGCAACAGAGGCCAATAATGTAACTCCAGATTTGCTGAGTGCTGAATTAATCTAACCTGCTTAGAATCACGCTGTGTGGATTCCTGTGCAGCAAGTACTAAGCAATGCCTGCACACTTTTAGTCCTTATGCTCAATCCTGCTCTCGTTGAAGTTACTGGAAATTTTAGGCTAAAGCTGCATCGAGCCTCACGTATGTTGGGATTGGCAAGGACAGCAAATGGGCAGTAATTCTCTTGTGCCATGAGCGTGTGACCAAGCTGCAGCTTCGTCTTTTCTGATAAAGCTGAATGAAGTGCTGTATGTAGTTCTTTACTTCTGGGAGTCTCCCCTCATGCCGGGATTGTTTCCCTGCTAATCCTGGATGGAAAGGTTTGTTGCAGAAGTGACCTGTGACTCCCATGCTCAGCACTTTCTGCAAAAAAGGGAGGAGGGACAACTGGAGTTTCTGTGTGCATGGTTCCAGCACACTGAGCAGCCACCTCTGGGTAAGAGAAGGAAAGATAGAGAAGCACGCTCTGTTACAAGAAGAGAAGGGCCAGAACTAGAAATGCAGGGCGTAAGAGAAAGTTGGATGGAAACCTATAGGAATGGAGGAGGGGAAATGGAGGGGTACAGACAGTCAGAAGTGGATACCTGTGGGTGAAAGACCTAGTCACTTTCTCAGGAGCATCCTGCCCCTATTCTGCACCTCTCCTACGTGCCTCTGAGGCTACAGAGATCCTTGGTTTCCCTTCCTTCTTAGAATAATGTTCATAAAGCAGGGCTCAAGTTTCTACCAGGTATGTAGGATTTTGAAGAGCAAAACAGGGGATGTATTACAGGAAATAAGCAACTGAACATGCGTTCCAATGCCAGAGGCCTTGGCAGCAGGTTCTGGTGCTATTCTGAGATGTCAGCCAGCCCTGAAGGAGGAGGCAGTATGTTGTTCTGCATTTCTATCTAGTCCAGGAATCCTGCATATAGATTCCAGGTAAAGAGCAGCTTCCTGCAGAGAGAAAGGTGATTTGGTTCAGTGGGACTCTGTATAGGGAAGACTCAAGGAAAAAACATAACTCGGACAACCTAAATGTTTCCACGAGGCAGCAGGATCTCTTGTGAAACTTGTTATGCCAGGCTCAACACAGGAGATTATGTTTAAAGACTTGTTTGGAGAATAAGCTGTTGATGACTGTTTTACCTCTTTGGCACATGGAGGTGTGCTTTACTGCTTGTACAGAAAGAAATTGGGGGCGGAGATGGAAGAACTAGAGGAGGGGAGGGATAGTGGAAGGAACACCTTGGGAATGAGACTCAAATTAGTTTATCGCAATGATTATCTACAGCATATGAACAAATGTGGTGAAACAGACTCTGGATTGTGTGCTCTGTCCCCATGGGGAGAAGCTGAGAGGGAGAGCAATGCAAACCAGATGTTTGTCATTTTGTTTGATGCATCTCCTGAAAAGTGCTCAGACAATATGGCCGTGGAGCAGAGTCTGGGAACAGGCACTGAACATGATGGGAAATGGCAGAAGTGCCTTCCTGCCTATAGGAGATGCAGGTTGCAGGTACAAAATGTGCTTTAAAAGCACTGGAATTAGGTGCCCTGGAAAACCTTCCTGCTCCAAAACTTGCTTTACTTTACTTCTTTTAATTTGTGTTCTTCTCTTTTTGACTGAAGATAAACAAGAGCCTATGAGGACTTGCACCTCCCTCGCAGATGGAAGGCTCCAAGGAAAAAATCATCTTGAATATTGGGGGAGTCAGATATGAGACATACAGCAGCACCCTCCGGACCTTCCCAGGGACCAAGCTGTGCAGCTTAACAGAGCCCCATGCCCCAAGCATCTATGACTATGATCCCACCACCAAAGAGTTCTTTTTTGATAGGAGTGCTGAGATCTTCAGCTATGTGTAGAACTATTACAGGACCAAACATTTCCACTGCCCCATCAATACCTGTAGGTCAGTCTTAGAAGAAGAGTTGACTTTTTGGGAAATAAATGAGACACAGCTAGCATCCTGCTGCTGGCTGAAGCTGAATAATAAAGAGGTCCATCCAGAGGAGTTTAACATTTGGGATGAAAATGAACAGACTGATGACCAATGCCTCATAGTCCAGACAGAAAGAAGGGATTTCAGCTGGTGAACCAGGTGGCAGCCAAAGATTTGGTCTCTATTTGAAAAACCCTTTTCCTCTTTCAGTGCTAAGGTAATACTGTATGTGGAGACGGACATAGCCTGTGTCCTTTGCGATTACTGGAATGGGTCCATGAAAAATGCTAATGGGTTCATAGCTTTGATAAGTATGCTTTGAGTGCCAGATTAAAAAAGAAAATAAAATTCTCTCTTCTCATTAACAGACACCTCTTTCTCTCTTCTTGTCCCTGTTCTCTGTACAAAATGCATGCCCCCTGCCTCTTTAAAATGGCAGGCATGCAGAGCAACAAGCACAAGTCAGAGACTGCAGAGGATGTTTTCTGTGCTGCTGGTATTTCTAGAGCCAACATTTAGTGCTGAAGAGGCCCTCAGTGTGAGTCTGTCTGTATTACTCCAGCTGTCAGACTTTTCCCCGTCCTTACAAACTCCGATATATGAGTTCAGGTGGTTTTTTCTTTGACTCCAATCTTCTCTATTATTTTTCAAATCCGGAAGGAGAAAATGCACTGCATGTGAGCAAAACAATGGTGATTTGAGAAAGATTAGTCTGGGATTGTACTGTGCCTGTGGAGGGGATCCTGGGGTTGTGGTGGGGCAGTGAGGTTATGCAATACTTGTTTGTTGAATTAATTGCATGTGTGCCCTTTCCTCCCTCTGCAGTGCTTGGCTTTTATTTCTCTGCTGTTCATCGTTGGAATTGTCATCATATTCTGTGAGGAGACCAAGGCACAATTTGAGTTCTTTACTGCTAACTTCACCTCTGTTGGCTATTCTGCTGTCTCCCACAACGACCATGAACCCTATTACCACCAGGCTGTCTACTTGCTTCACCTGGAGCTTTTCTGCGTTCTCTGGTTTACTTTTGAGTTCTCCGTGCGATTTTGTTTCTGCCCAGACAAGAAGTTGTTCTTCCAAAATCCCCTGAACGTGGTTGACTTCCTCGCCCTCTTCCCAGTTTATATTGAGCTCTTTGTGGCTGGGCAGATTCAGAGAATGCCAAGCCTGGGGCTTTGGTTGGGCTTTGTTCGCATTGTCTATCATCTCCTCAAACTCCTGTAGATATCCAAGCCGATAGAAACGCCACTGATCCTGAGGGTTCTGTGCTACACTCTCAAGTCTATCCTCAGAGAGATTTGCATCCTGCTGATGATTTTGGCCTTTGAGACCCTCTTCTTTGGTGCTCTCTTTTTCTATGGGGAGTTGCTTGGTAGCCATCCCTCCTACACAGGGGAGCTGCACTTCACTGACATTCTTGTTTCCTTCTGGTGGGCTTTGATCACACTCACTACAGTGGGCTATGGAGATATTATCCCTCTCACCACAGTTGGCCAAGTGACGGCAGCCTTAGCTGCGGTATTCGGCATGTTAACTATTATTATCCCAATACCTATTTTCCTGGTGAAATTTAAAAGCTATTACAACATTGCTAACTTCAAACAGAAGCTGAAAAGGAGCAAGAAACATTAACACTTCAGAACTTCTGTTCCCTTTTGCCTTTAGCAGTAAACCTTCAGCATGGTTTATTCCCTTGGTGGGAAGGGAGTGCAAATAGTTCTTACTGCATTTACTTGCTGCCTTAGCATGTTTCAAATGATTGCTTAGGCCTCAGGTTGCAGTACTTGATACACAACTGATCAGACCTGTTGAATCCCATGGGTCTTTCCCATATTGTACTTCATCCCATGCTCTTTTACATGCCTCTCTCTCATCTAGCTGTTTGGAGGCAGGCTGTGATGCTGCATTATAGCCTGAATGTGCACCACATAGCCCAGTTCCATGACCTGGGGCCACAGCATATTCCCTCAGCTGGCATACACCCCATGACACTAGCTATGCCCTCCATCACCTGACAGACCATAATCTCATTTTGTATGCTGGGAAAGAAGATTTGTGCTCGGTCCTGCTCTGACAGTGAGGAGGAAGCCTGGGTATTTTTTTTTTTTAACAATGTTCTGTTTCCTCCTTTTACCTAAACAAGCCAGTACATCTGATTTGCCTGCACTCACACACATGTAAAGAAGGCAGCAGTTTGAACTGAATATCTGTGGTCCTGAGAGCCAGCACTGTTTGATAACCTGCTTTGCGGGCTCACAGGAACTGCTGTGGCATTCGGGTAGCAGCAAGGGAGCCCTCTGACAGCAAATCATTTTTGGCTCTGCTGAATTCAATGGCAACCTTTCCTTGACCTCAGTGAGATCAAAATTGCATTGGAAACTTTCAGTGGATGAACACATTTCAACAGTTCTTGATTTTTATGTAACAAAGTCACTGAGCTATTAGCCAAAATATCTATATGGGTTTTGCTGTTCAAAACATAATCTACAGTACTCAATATTATTTTAATGTAATTTACTTTCTTAAGGCATAGATATAAACTAGGAATATTTATCTTTTAACTAACTGGATAGTCTTAATTGTTACCTATGATTAATTTTGAAATAACAAATATTGTTGAGCTATGAAAAAAACCCCACATCCCATTGTTTATATAGCAGGATGATGTGCTAAGATTATTTCGTTTAGTAAGTAAAAATTTCTGTATACAATAACATTTATGTATTTAAATTTCATTAAGGCTGTATTTTTATTGCAATTTTGATTAAGTTTTGTCTGTCACTACGACTTTCCTGTTCAGGATAGCATTTTAAGGCTGCTTTATTTTTATTGAAATGCCAGGTAACTTCCCTCTATTCCAATGCAATTACAATGAATTAGTTTTCATCTAAAGAGAAAGAAAAAACACTGCAAACATTTCAGGCACAAAGCACATGAAAAGTTGGAGACACCCTGGCAGTGGAAGGAAGGCCTAGGTGTTCTCCTGCACCCACCTTTGCTATGCATAGAGTGGAGGGGGTGACCAGGGTAAAGCTACACATGCTGACGCACAGGAATTTTTCTTGATGAGATCGAAGTGGTGCTATGTTTTCTGTGGACATGTATAGTCTTCTTGGAAATTCATATTAATTGCAACAGTTTAACAGAGATTTATCAGGACTGTTCTCAAGTTTTCCCCAGTCAGGTAAAGGGTCCATGATATAATCATAGGCCATGACCCCATTTTAAGAATCCAAGTCAAATCCCCTGGAACAGTTACTGGCTGCGAAGTTAGGAGGTAGTTCAGAATGCTGCAGTGCTTATTTCCATGTTTACTCTGCTGGTGTACATCCGTTTTTCAGCAGCTGCTTCACAGGAGACAGATTTTTCTGCAATTGAGGGGAGCAGCCTTCACTGCTGTCCTCAGAAGAGTGTGGTCTCCAAATGCACATGGCAGTCCCACTTCTGCACAGAAAGTATGATATGAACATCAGAACAGGCTATTACACTGCTCTCTGTAACACAACTCCATTAGATCCAAATGTACATTCCTGTCATGTCAGTTAGCATCCACTCCTCTGTCATAAAAACAGCAGTTACAGCAGCAACGTTAAGTGTTGATGTGATAGAGGAACTGTAGTTCCTCTTATCAAAGGATCTAACCCTGCTGAGAACTCAGCACTGGGTTTATCAGAGGAAGAATATGTACTCTAAGCTCAAAAAACCTGCATGGAGCTGGTGGCGAGCAGAATTGGTTAGATCGATATTTGTAGTTCAGTTAAAGAGCAGTATATGGAAAATCATCACCTATGAAGTGTTGCCAAGCTTTAGTTGGATTTCAATGCCTTGCTTGTGATCTTCATAACATATATGTTATGGTATCCTTGGGGAAAGTGTCTCATTTTCTGTGAGTCAAAATGCTATATATATAAGGAAAACAGTTACTTAAAAAATACACTTAGAGAACAGTGCAGTGAATGATATAATTCACTCCAGAGAATAATCATCCAGCTGAGTTTCAAAGTGCCGAAGACAGAAATATACTGTCTTGGCTACATGCTGGAGTTGCCTCTTTTGAGGTTTGTCCAGTCACCAGAAGATACTGTGGAAAAATAGCTTTCTGTATATTAATAACATATAAATTATAAAACTATCTCCACAGTAGGTTTAGGGATTTGAAGGCTTGATTGCAATAAAAGTCAAAACAAGAGAAAACTTCTGTAGGCAAACACAGTAATATATTAATACAGATGTTATGTCCAACATAAGAAAGATGTAATGAGGCATTTTTAGCTCATGAAAATCCTTCCATCTTTATTGATCAGAAAGTAAAAAAACCCACTTCTCATAGCATCCTAGAATCATAGAATATCTCAAGCTGGAAGGGACCCATAAGGATCATCGAGTCCAAATCTCTGCTCCTCGCAGGACTGCCTAAAACGAAATCATATGACAAAAAGCACTTTGACTCCATTCATGAAAATATCGGTAAAAAGAACACACTCCCGCAAAACAGCTTAGGCTTTCCCAGCAGACAACTCCCTTACGTATGCTGACCAGTACTGCTAACTTGTGCTGACCTCTGAATTAGCATGAAATATATACAGCTCCCCCTCCTTTCATGTTCCTAGTGCTCCCCAGTCTGGAAGGATGAGGAGTTGCTTGTCACTGGGAAACACCAACACAGCTTCACACAGTGCAAAAGTGATGGGGAAAAGGGGCCTGCTCTTGGCAATGCTGCTTTGGCAAAGCAGTTGAGAGTCCCTTCCCCTCTCTAGACCACGCTTCTCTCTCCCTTGTGGAGCCCCTTAGCTGAAGATTTCCAGCAAGAGGAGCACTGTGAGGAGTTGTGCTTTAGTGAGTGATAAGGGAAAAGCATTGCTGCCTGCTGGTGTTATCCACCATGAGAGCAGTTGGTGGGACAATTCCCTGATGGCTCCAGTGCAGCCCAACAAAGGAAGGTACTGAGGCTTACCCATGCTTATGACCTGCTCCTTTGGCCCTGCTGGGGAGCTGGTAACTGTAGCCTCTGGTCAGTTTTCAGTCTCTTTTGCAGTGCTTGGATAGGAGTAGGGAGTCAGGTCTCAGGCCATAGGTGATCTAGTAGATGAGAGCAATGACATGGGGATGGATTGTATTGGACTCCCAGACATGATTTTTAGGAGGTGGTTTCCTTAACCAGCAGTGTCATGCACTTTGTGCTTAGAAGTCACTATCTTGCTAGGTTGCTACATTCACCCCCAGTGCTTGTTTTCTTATTCTATTCCAAAACTCTTTCCTCTTCCACTTAAAAATAAAGTATTTAACACAAATTTTCTCACAGTGGGTTAAGGACCAAGCTGTTTCTGGTGCCCTGTGTGATAAATAAATACATGATCATGAGATCTCTGCTAGACCCCCACACCCTTTGGCACTTCCACGTAAGCCTGGTTTCCAAGCTAGGTTTCTGAAGGAGTGTGTTTTGTGGCTGGTCCCCATCCCAGTCAAGCACTTTCAGACTAGCATTGTCCACTCACCAGGAGCAGCAGAGAGAGGAAGAATAAAGCCTTCTGCAGCAAGACAAAATGAGCCATCCTGGTCATCAGTCTTCTTGCTCAGATGAGATTCTCAGGCGTAACTGCACAAAGTGAGGTTCTTTGCTGCCGCTGCAAGTGGAACCTGACCAAGGTAGCCAAGTGTGCTGTGTCCCACACCCTTTTCCTGCATTGATTTGCAGCCAGTTTCATGCTCCATCTCCCTACCCCTTTTGCCACAGAGTGGCAGCAAGTTAGCTGATGCAATTTGATCTTGTGTCTTTGACACAGTTGCAGGGCTTGTGAGGTGAGCAGCATTCAAACTGAGGTAGAGGACCGCTCACAGTGGCCATTCATCACTGTTAGATAACATTAACTCCTACTTGCTTACCAGCCGGTGACAGCCTGAAAGCAGTTAAAAGGTCAGTACTCCTGTCCTTCTCTTCTGAGTCTGTTTTCTTAATATTGTCTAAACTCAATTGGCTGAATTTCCAGTGATTTTAGCCATGTTAACTCCATAGCATCCCCAAATACTCCAAAGCATATGCTTGCTGCTGTGCTTCTGAGGGTTGTGAGAACTCTGTGCTCCCTGTGCATTGAACATGGTGCAGTTATTGGACCCAGCCTGCGATGAAGAAGCCATAAGCCCCTTGCACGAAATCTCTTGGTCAAGTGTTTCATTATGGGATGGACCAAACCCCATCCTCTGCTTCTCTCGTCCCCTACAAAGGCTATTACAGAGACGGATACTGTTCCAGAAGGGATAGGATGTCAGACTTACTGTACCCATGAAATGGATGAGAGGGGCCGCTGACGCAGCTCCGGACACTTTCAGAGAAACAAGCCATGTTCTCGGCTACCCTGAATACTGCCAGCACCATGACTGGTCAGACTTTGTTGTGCCAGTGAGGGCAGTGACTTTCCTGGGGCCTCAGGGTATGGAAAATTTAGGGTCTGGTGCAGCACACTCCCACAATCATTCAGCCTGCATGTACAGGGCATCTGCACAGCCTGTCTGTGGGCAGAGTGACTCAGCAGCAAAGGGAAATTCAGTTGTGGATGGTGAAGTCAGAGCCTGGTGAAGCCCCAGGCTCTGACTCACAGAAAGCAAATGCATTTGACATATGCAGGAAGTGAATGAAAGTTCCCAAATCTGGATGTTTCTCAGGACTCAAGAACAAGCATCCTCAAGAGATACCCTGACTCTCAGATGGTCATGCTGTTAAACTTCTGCTCACTGAAGTGCAAGTAGTACCCCTTCCAGATATTGCTGCCTTTCTGTTTTTCTGTGTAATTGTAGCCCTGCTCTCCTGGACATATTTAGATTTGATGACGTACTTGCCTGAAAAGGTTTTAATTCACATCTCACAAAGTTTGCAAAGAAGTGATGGAAAATCCTTGGTGACTGAATGATGGGAGAGTGTGTGTGTGTTTGGGGGCCCCTGTCCACTTGCTGTGGCCAGGCAGTTTGTAACCACACTGATGCTATCACATGTTGAACAAACCTGTTTTCAGCCTAAAGGTTGTGCCTGAAAAAAACCAGCTGCTTGCTGTTCTAAATCCTTCCTATCTAACACTCTCAGTATCCTTCTTTCAGCCTACCCCTGCCTGCAGAGGAGCATTGGAGGAAAACCGGTGAGGAGTGACTCATAATTCCCCACCAAAGGCCTTAATTGCAGCCATCCTCCCTCCTGGCTGCCAAACGGCAGAAGTCATTCTCCAGTGAGGCCACCTTTGTCACTATTTAAGAAGGAAGCTTGAATGATGTAATGAGGTTGACTTTAATCTACTGCTTGCTTCGGTTTCTTTGAAACAAATTTCCGTCCCACCATTCATTTGGGAGCAAAATATGAAGTGAATATCCTTCCCTCACCCCAGCCTCGCATGAAGTTGATCCTCTGTGCCCCCTGTGTTAGCAGTGTTAGGTGCCATATCCATATCTATTCACCTGGTTCTTGGCAGCCAATATGATTTCATAGCGTAGATCAGGTTGTAGTTTTAGTCTATTGCTTTTTGTTTGTTACAAAGCTTGTGACAGAGTGCACAATTCTCTCCTTTCACATTGCTGCCTTGGAGGTATATTTAATAATAACAATTAGAGTGCACAGGACTCTTCATCTTTAAAGTGCTTCCTAAAGATGAGCTAATTAGTCCACAAACTTACCAGTGGCTAAACCCTTTGTCCTGATTTCAGCTGGAATAGAGTTAATTTTCTTTCTAGTAGCTGGTATACTGTTATGTTTTGGATTTAGTAGAGAATAATGTTGATAACATACTGATGTTTTTAGTTGTTGCTAAGTAGTATTTATACTAAGTCAAGGATTTTTCACCTTCTCGTGCCCAGAAGGATGGCGAGGCACAAGAAGTTGGGAGGGGACACAGCCAAGACAGCTCTGTGGGACATTTGCTTTCTTTGGCAGATAGGACACCCTTACAGTTTGTCTTTGGAATTACTAAAGAAAGGAAAGCCTCAACCCCTCACTCAGCAAAGCATTTGAGGTTGTGCTTCATTTTAAGCATGTCTGGGAGCAAAGTACATGTTTAAGTGGGCTTAAGATCCCAGCTACCAGCCTGGGGCAAAAGCTTCCTATTTATTCTGGACCAGGATAGACCCATGCTGGACGATAACGAATGTGTGAGCATTGCTGGGATGGTCTTTCCCTCACAGCCCTGATTAGCTGCCTCAGGTAATAACATCATTGGTGATAACATTGAGGACATAGCACCAGCGGCTTTAATGCAGTTTGTATCAGCTTGTCACTGACCACAGATAAGTATGTGAGTAACATAAAGTGGTGAAGTCACATCTTCATGGTTCCTGCTCCTTCCTCTAACTGCTGTAAATTGCACTTTACACTTGCAGCATAGATGCACGGTGTAAGTACCTCTGAGTGTATTTTTTTCTAAATGGTTTTCCTGCCTTTCTGCTCTTGAGCTTTATGAACTGGAGATCTGCAATTTCTAAATGCACTGAGTAGAGCCATAGTGCTCTAAGAAAGGCTTCCTCCATCCTAGCAGTTTTGTACAGTGACTGTCTCAGGCTTTTTGCTTTTCCATTTGGGAGATTTCTTGGCATGATTTAAAGCTTTTTACTTATAAAAAGTCCAATTCTCTCCTGAACAGGCAGAAATTCTGTGGTCTCAGTGATATCCTATGTCAGGTTAAGTGCATACTGTGCTAAAAAAAAAAAAAACCCAACATTAAAGTGAATTGCCTTTTCGCTTTCATTGTATACCTTGTCCTGTGACAGAGTGTAGAAAGGAGACCCCAGCTTATCCTGAGGTATGCTTCTTTTACACATCTTTACTTACAGAAAACCTCTAATATTTGCCATCTTTCTCATCTCAGACTTTCTTCCACGTTACTGTAAATGACTTGTCTGTTCATACATCCTCCAGCAATCCTGATATCTGCTCTAGAGTTAGTCACCCCTCGCTACTCCTTAGTGTCCCCCAACTCCGATCTGCTTGTGTGTGCTCTGCTACCCCTGCACTACTGCTAGTGCAGTAGCAATGAGCTGGAAGGATATAGTCCTGCTGTATACTTCAGGGAAACATGAACTGCTCCAAAGCCAATTAGTCTAGCGGTGCTCCTGTTTTTCCTCATTGGAATCCCTTTTCTTCTGGATATGTCCTTACATCTTCCTCCTTCCCTCCATATTAGCAAGCTGGAAAGGACAGAATATCTAGCATTCATGCTGTGCATCCCTGGTCCGAGCAGTGCCTGAAACGCAGCCCGAACCCAGCACCTTCACTCACCTCTGACTGAAACCTGATGTTGGCCTCAAATTGTGGCACAGCCTCTGGGTAAAGTTCACCTGCGTCCTTCTTCTGACCCAAGCCCTGAAAGTGCGGCTGCCTCCTCCTCCGAGTCCATCAGCCTATGCCATGTATTTTCAGATGTGCCTGTGTGGCACGGGGAAATTCAGAAGCAAAACTTTGCCGGGGAGATCTCTTCTGGGACTCATCTGTGCTAGGGAGGGGAGAGTTTCTTTTTCATTTCTGCAGCTTGGAGAGGTACATCCTCTCATGCCTCAGCAGGCCGAGTTTCTGACTTCAGTCTGGGCTGCTGCAGTAACACAGTGTGTGTGGGGCCGGCGGCGGGGGGGGCTGTGCTCTGTGTGAGTGGTGCAAGGGGAATCATCCTTTTAAAATGCCTTTCTGTCTCCCTCCCCCACTTTCCTTTTTCCTCCTTCAGTGTTGTCACCTTGTAGTATTTTAATCGGAGGAAGCAGATATATCAAGGAAGTCAATGGCAGGGGCGAGGCAGGCAGGGGGTGGGGGTGGAGAGGAAGAGGAGGAAAATCACATCACAGCCCAGTCTGCCAGTGTAAACACTTGATAATTTCCTGTTATTGTAGCCTAAAATGTACCATGACATCATTTGCGGGCCTCCCAGAATCACCCAGAAGGAGGAAAAGCCAGCATTCCCAGCCCGCCCCCAGTGTGTATCCAGGAGATTCAGACCCTATAAGGCAGTGAAGCTCTGCAAGCAGCAGAGATAGAGTTTCGAAAGCTTTCTTGTTCTTGGCAACGTGGAGATTTCACAAACAGGAAAAACTGCTTTTACTTTTCCTAAAGGGGAACCATTTATGCCTCATGAAATATTGATGCCTTGAACCATGGTTACTTTAGAAGCAGAGCTGAAATACAAGAAATGCTCTTAGCTGAGGACAAGCTGAGGGAGCCCCTCACCAAAATGACATCAGTTCATCATTCCCAGACATCCACGTTTTTATAGTACCCACTTTTATTCCAAATCACTCTACAAACAAGGTAGTTAAGTCAAAAGCTGTGGAGTATATAAACCAATCCAATATGGAATTAATTTGATAATTTTGAAAGGTGAAGCTAGCCCTCAATATAGCAGAGATTGCCAGTGAAATGTTCTTCCCCCTTTCCTGAGCATTCTATCAATAGAGACATTTACCAGGAAAGTGAAGAGCCAAGCTCTTCTGAGCCTGGATACACGAACTATCCTGGAATTTGACACAACAGGTCAGATTTGTGTCTCAGTTACAGTTAATCCTGAATCACTGCACTCAGTTTGCATGACTGTAAGGAGGAACAGAATCAGGTTCATAGAGATGGGCTCTCATAACTTTCTGAGAGGGATAGTAACTAGGCTGATTCCACACCACACCCTTCAGCTACAATCTCTTTGGGCAGCCTTTCTGATAGACCACAGTGGGATATCTGCAAAATTTGTTTTTTCCTAAGCAAGGTAACAAACTTCATAAATACAGTGCTGTATTTATAATCATTTGGACTCATACTGTCCCCTGCACACCTGCCAACTGATTGGCAAGCATAAGGAATTATAGTGTAACTTTTTGTTCTTGAAATAGGAGAAATTAGTGTTTTCATGTTATATGTAAGGAAACAGAGGGACTGAGATTAAATGAACCACTACCTTACGGAATAGAATGTATTCTCTTAATGTGGGCTTAAACCAATCCTATACCTCCAAATAGTATCAGAAAATTAGATTTGTCTTACCATAAAGTGGACTTGAAAAGTCTGAAGAAAGTCAGCCTAGAGAAGAATAATATAAGCAAGTCTAGTAAATAAAGCACACTTGGGACTGACATTAAAAAGAAACAGAATGGTCTTGCAGTTTACTGGACAAAAAATAACAACCACGTAGAAGTTTTGCTGTTATTACTCTCACTTGGACTTACTGGAATACAAAAGTATGTTGTTCCCCATGAGCTATTTTTGGATAGGAAAACCAAGCCATTCAATTCTTCACCATCCTGAGCTCTTTTCAAAGCTATATATACAAGATGACTATCATTCGTTAAGTAGTTTGCTCTTCATTCCCAACGCTGCAGGGTGCAGCACTGGGAACTGACCTGAACTTAAATTTATGCACAACTATGTCAGGACCCTGCATCCAATGAAATCAAGGGCTAGCTTCTGATGACAGCAGCAGGAACCTGCATATTTATGCCCAGCTCTGCTGTGAGCAAGGCAGCAGGAGAGCAAATTGCTCAGATACCACTGTGATAGCAGTGGAGTGTCGAGGCCTGGAATTAGCTTCTATTATTCTGTATCATCTCATCAGAGTGCTGAGGTTATCATATGGGCTTGGCAATGGAGGGGAGGAGAGGAGCTCCTTCTTCTAAGCATTGAATATGCCAGATCTAGTGTGCAGTTATTCTGTCTCTGGAATTTTTGCTGAGTCACACAAAACCACGTGGCCTGCTAAATGACAGGGGAGCCAGCAGCAGGGCTCAGTACCTGGTGATAGATAGGTGATTCAAGTTGTGTATGTGTGTGTAGTTGCGGAGTTTTGTGTGGTGTGAATGTTCATCTAAGATGCTGTCTTTGCCTGTTTCTAGGATATCAATCCTTGTTTGTGCAGGAGAAAGTTTGTGTCGTGCTGAGGCTCTCTCATTTCATTCCCACAGCACAGGAATGACTTGCCTACACAAGGCTGCTCTTTACTTCATGCTTACGCGCTGCAGGGTGCTTCAGTTCTCTGCAGGGCAGGTTAGTGTCACATGATTTTTGACATAGGTAGCCTTTGATGCTAAATATTTCCCATTTCAGTTTCATGGCATGATGTGATGCCATGTTTCCTGGGTATGACAAAGATAAAAATGGCACAGTACTGTGATGCAGTATGATTGGGATTTATGAGAATACTTCATCCCTTATGACAAATATGAAGTGGGGGACAGAAAAGATTAGTAAAGATGACAAAGTAGAAATGATAGCAGTTTAAGTTATGATGACAGGTTTGGGAGAGCAGCAAAGTGTGCTTGATTCTCACTGATTTGTACAGGATTATCTCTGCTTATAGCCAGGGTGAATCATCTTGGAAAGTCTGACTCCATTTATTGTGGAAAGCCAGGCAAAAACAAAGTGGAAGAGAATCTGGAAGAGCAGTTGTTCACCAGGCCAGTAAATCCAGGCTTAAGACTCCAAGTATCAGACCAGAAACACATTGGCCTGGTGATACAAGGAGCCAGTTCAGAGATGGCTCTTTCTTCTGGTTCAAATTTATTAAAAAAACATTGCTGAACTTGTTTGTCCCAGGAAGATGGATCAAACATCACCTGTTCATGCCCCTATAGATTTATGCCAGATCAAATCTCATCGCTGCTGAAGTGTGCTAGCATTAAAGCATGAAGTCAGCAAAACTCAGAATGACCTAGCTAATCAGACAGAAATGTCCTTGCCTGCTCCAGATGAAAAGTTTACTGTCAGCGATCCAGAAATGTGTGGATCCAGTATTAGTGTTCACAGAAACACAGCCTGTGTGAAAGGAAATCTTCTAAAAAGAAATAAACATCTTATTTGTGTTTTGTCAGTCTACTTCCTCTAAATACTGTAGAATGGAAACTGCAAGAAAATGCAACTGGAGGGAAACTGACACACTTTACAGATATGGTTTGGCAAACCAGAAAGTACTAGGTAGTATTTAATGTACTTTTTTCCCCAAAGGGTTAAGGGTCCTGGTGAAAGACATTATCCCAGTGTTGCGATGTAGTGACTAAGACATGGAAAGGACAGATGGCTTCTTCAGATTGAGGCAGAGTTTGGATCAATACCCAGAGTGATGCTCAGCACCTGGAATATATTACCATTCAGGGAAGACCATGTAGCTAACAATGAAGAAAGGGAACGTGGCTCTGAAAATGATGACTAAAAATCCATTTGACTGAACATCACACAAACCAGAGGACTTAGACTGTGTTTAAGAAGCTAGCCAAGACTGGTTGGATTGAACTTCTCCAGACAAGGTCATTAATGCTGGTTTGGCCTTATTAAAGGCCACAATAGGGAACTACAGAACATTCCCAAGCTGTTTCATCATCTATCATCTGCTAACTTATAAGGAGAAATAAATTGGCAAAGGAGCATCCTGCCTAAGCCTGTTCTATAATTTTATACCTCTCTATTGTATATTCACTAAAAGAGTCCACTAGGCTGGGTTCCTGAGTCTGTTTTTCACATTTGTTCGCGGGTATCAGGAAACCTTCTCTGTATTTTGTTCTTAGTGAATGCCATTGAATGGTATCAGAGACAGTAAAAAAAGCATCACTTTATACCTGTGTAAGAAGAGAGCCTTTGGACACTGTCTGTATGGGGTGGCTGTACAGATCAGCAGCTTTCTCTGGGTAAGCATGTTCATGTAATTGTGACTACCTGAGGCCCCAGGGCACTCTGGATCTGGGTATGAGAATGCAAGTGGGGAGCAAAATTCCAGCAGCAAGCTAATGTAAGCTCAATATGCCTGACTAAGGCCCTTTTCAGGAGAGACTGGAAGAAGATTCAGGTAATTTGAACACATATTCTGCCCTCACACTTGGCCTTTTAGGGGCCCTGAAGGCAATAGAGAAGATTCACATGACAAGTGGACGGATATAGAATTAATGTCAGCGCCCAAGATATGGACCTCGTGAAGTAACCTGAGAAAAACCTAGGGAAGGTGTTGGCTTTTTCAGCTTTGTAGTTTATTGGTGTATTTGTGTTTTGGCCTGCTGTGGACATGCAGAGGCCTAGAGGCAGGGACTGAACAAGGGTGTGGTTGTAGAACTGATAAAGTAGGTAGTCCATGTAGGTTTTGGTGGAGAGGGAAGGGGATGTCTGCTACATTTTAACGTTAACAAGCCAGGATATGTGATGTATCATTTGGCATAGGAAGCTCTGGGTGCTCTCTCCAACATATACCATTTCAATTAATTCAAAATCATATGCATCTTCATGGAAAGGAGGAAAAAGCCTGAGGAAAAAAGAGGTTTCTGTAGTCATTTGTGGTGGACAAAGCAGCTTCCTAATTTCATTCTGTTTGAAGCAGGTGTCAGCAGCTTGCACATGTCTACATTTCAGTGCTTTTGTCTGCATCCATGGGCGAAATGGGCCAGGTGATCCAAGGCCAAGGGACGTCTTGGGAGATCAGGTGCTCAGCAACCCAGAAAAGCAGGTGGGCACTGTTTTTTTGACATGTTTTGTATGTATCTAAGGAACAGGATCTTCTGGCCAGCAATAAAAGGTCCCAAAGGTCAGGCTCAAGGCCTCCACACAGGGAGTGGAGTTTTTACATGGTGAGCATTGAATTATTTTGACATCTCCTTGTTCTGTTGCACAATATTGATACCAGCCATCAGGCTTAGGTGGACAGAGCATCATCTGTGCAGAACTGTGCAGTTAAAGTAATACCACGTTGCCATCTCTATTCTGAAACACAAAGAGCTACTCAGCACTCATCAGCCAATCCCCAGTAATCAATATCTGTTTTCTTCTTGTCTTGTGTCTTTTATTTGTCTAGAGAAACAAGGCTTTATATTCCCTGTTTATTTACCAATAGCAGCAGTGCTGGGGCAAAGGAAGTGGATCAACTTCCTGCATCCAAGAGCTTGGGCAAAGATCTGGAGTGTGAAACCTCTTCTTGTGACTACTGCAAGTCCTTAGCAGTGTTTCTAACAGTACTTTTCACACTTTCCCACCATAAGATCCCCACATGCTCAGAGGATTCCCCGGGGACCAGTGATGTGACTAAGAAGACATAAACTAGTTCTGAATAAGGCAGATTCCCTGCCAATCCCCCAGTATACTCATAACACCAAATGAATCCTGGGAAGCTCAGTAATGCCATAATCTTTTTACACCTTTGGCCCTCAGAGTGCATTGCAACTGTTAAGACCATCAGCATCCCAGTAATTAAGCATTAACTGGGGAAACAGAGGCAAGACAGAACGACTTGCAGTAATTCCTCTTGAGATTAATGAACCACTCTTTCAAAGCAATCCATTTTCTCAGAAAGAAGGCATCAGCACAGGAGAGGGTTAATGAAATACAATGTGGTGCGGTGCTGTGCTGCACCATTTTTCCATTTTGTACTGGGGCGATACAAGGTTTATATTTTGTTCCCAGAAAGCTCAAATTATCTCAGCAGGCTATGCAGGTTGTGTCTGACCCTGTGTTGGTTATTGTGGGAGCAGCTCCAGTTGTATGTTTGTGTTGCTGAAATGAAATATTTACTGAATTGACATTGCCTGAAATCTCTACTGTATTGACATGGTAAATATCAACATGAGGACATGATGACCACTGAAAAGAACAAGTTTGTTTTTATGCTATACTATACTATGCTGTTCTGTCCTACCATACTCCATCCTATTCCTATACTTCTTATGCTTCTGAAAGCATTTGGCTCCTACAAATGCATCAATAGGAATAATAGAAAACAGGAATGGACTCTCAAGAAGCCACCTAGTACATACTCCTCTCTTTTAAGAAAAGTTAACTATCTTACTTCATCCTTTCTGACACTGCTGACCCCACTGCAAGAAATGAAATACTGAGGTCAGCCAGTGTGCAATGGAAGCCCTTGGAGCTCTATGGCAAAGTAAGCTCAGTTTCTAATGTTGTCCTCCACTGTCTTTGCTGGTAGTGACAGGATCTGCATGCCAAGTCCAGGATGGGGGCATGCCCTAGTTTCAGGGTAGGACCAAAAACCTCTTTGGAGCAAATTGGCTATGTTCACACATTGTGCTGAGGCCTCACCTTCAGTGCATTCCCTGCACTTCCCTCCTCTCCCCATGTCCAGCTTTCCTCACTAAACAAAATGGTGCATTTGGGTATACACCAACATTTCGACAGTGCATGTTTGTGTCTGTGTGTGTGTGAGAGAGAGAGACACAGGCAGACAGTGTCAAACTTGGAGCACTCTAGCACCTCCTCATTGACCAGCCTACCTTTGACTGTAGAATGGACCTTCTCACTATGCTCACTTTTCTCCCCTTGAACTGAAAATATTCAAACCCAAATTCCTTTATAACCTCCCTGCATCCTCAGAGCTTTCTGCAAGATGCAAAGCCCATGCAGAACTGGCTCTTTACCTGTGTGTCAAGCAATGTGTGCATGTATGATGTTCTGCAGCCCACCAGTGGTCCACAAAATAGGGATTAGATAATGCTGGATGATATTTTGAGGCTCCTCATAAACCTACTTTCTCTGTTCCCATGACTCTGCAACAGGAAACAAGAAAACTACTTCCTGCAGGTATGGAGGGGAAAGGTTATTTACTTCTCTAATATACAGCTCTTCCATATATCAAAGCAGGTAAATTTATAAGTCTTCTCTGGGAACACCAGCAACCCTCTGGTTTTCTTACCTCCTCTGAAGTGCTGTGGAGCAGCCCACTGTGCATCCATTTGTACCGTCAGCAGTTCCCATTGCAGAATAATCTAAGGCAAACACACAACAGTGTGGGTGAAGAAAAATCTAATGGGCTGTGGTTTCTGCTCCCCTTACTGTTGATTTTTCCTAACTACAGCCAAGTAAAAAGGAAAAAATGGTTCTTGTATGGTTCAGCTGTGCAATTTTAACCTTGCTGGTGTAAATCCCCTGAGGAAACTGGGAGGATGGGTGTGACCTGAGGGAAACCCTATAATTAAAGCTGCATTAGGGTTTTGCTGTGGCCAAAGGCAAATGAGGCCTAGGAAAGTTTCTTAGCTCTTCATGTATCAACTCAAGTAGAAGATGGAAATTTGTCACAGTGGAGGAGGATCAACCCAACGAGGTTCTATTATTCATTAATGAACTCCTAGAGAACACAATGGAAAACTTCCGATTAACAACTTGGAAAGGTGAAGATAAATTGCTCACTTTTCTGCTATTATTATCTGAAATAAAAACCTTAAACACCCACTTGATGGACTCCCATGACCAGATCAGAATCTCAGCTTCAGTTTTGAAAAAATAGAGTTTGTCTTTGTAGTGCTGATACACATCTCATACTAAGTTGAAAAAGCCAGCTAGCAAATTACGCTGGTTAAAAAAGCCAAACTTCATGACTTATGAAATGCATAATGGTTTACTGGAGACTGGCTTGTAGTTTGAGAGTACTAAATACAGCCAATAGTGTGGAGCAGTCCTTCAGGGAGAATATCTAATACAGCGTAAAGCTTAAAACTAAATCTTCTTCCGGAGGAGTGGTAGTTTAATCACATTCAGAGATACAGAGACAAAATTTCTGTTACTGTAACTCTGGAGCTGTATCAGTAGAGAATTTGGCATCCATTGGGTTAAAGTGAAGCAATATTGCCAGCTTTCATGATTTAATCTTGAGTTTTTAATATCCTCAGCATTTTTTATGAACCTGAGCTCCTGGAATTAGATGTGTGTGGGTATCTCATATTCTTTTTTCTTTTTAAAAAAAGTAAATTCTCTAATAATAATAATAATGCAAACATTTTCATTAAGCATGAAAACAGTGATTTGGCTGCAGCTAGGAAACAAAGAAGCTCAAACTCCTCTAGTTCTCAGTGTTTTTCAAAACATGTAGGTCTGTTCCCTGATTTTGGAAGTCCTGCAATGAGCAACAAGAAGAGAAAGAAGGGCATACAGGCAAGAAGCAAATTAAAGTCCTCCCAGAGAAGCAAGTGCCTGCTGAGTGATTCAGGTTAGGTGCTCATATCCTTCAGGGAGCCTGGCAGCAGGCAGCAGGGGACAGTGAGGCAGTCTCCAGTTGTCCTCCCTGGAGCTCTGTGAGAGGCGGGTTGCTTCTCCTTACAGAGAGACAGAGACTTTAGTGCCCTTGAACCATGGGGCTCTACTGATACTGCCAGTGATTTCTGCTGTAGGAAATTGCTGTGCCCTCTGTGATCCCCACCACCCCTCAGAAAGGATGGTGCACTTTGAGCCCAGGGAGACTTGCTGAGCTGTTAGGGGAGCCTTGTGCTGTGATTCAGGAAAGAGGCAGCCTGACCCTGGCCGTGCTGCTTTTCTCTCAGATTGTCACGGAGAGCCAAAAGGCACATGCACAAACACAGAAGTTCAGTATGTTGCTACTCAGCCCTGGGACTGTTGGGAGGCCACCTTCCTCCTTGGTTTCAGTGAGGACTTCTGATACCTCCTTTGCTCTTGAGGAACCGTCCTTTTTCCTTAATGGATATTTTTAGCTGTACACTAGCCTTTCACTGAGAGGGACTTTGGTATCTTGATGGCTGTGTGGTTTCTAAAAGAGAATTACCCAGAGGACTTTTGTGTTTTCAAAGCACTGTACAAACATCAGTAAGCTAATCCTCCCTGCCCCCAGGATTGCTGAGGAGGGAGGTTTCTGGTGGGGAAAGGGGAAGGCTCCTGGGCTTGGTGATCTTCTCAAAATATGTGTTTGGGCTTGAAAAACTAGTTTTGACATTGGGGGCTTTTTCCTTGTTATTTTAACTCAGGGGATTTTCTTTTCTTAAAAACAAACAAACAAACAAACAAACAGAACGAGTTGAGTGAGAGAAAAAATTGTAAGACAAAGAAAAAAAAGTTATGGCTATGTTTTAAAAGTGGAAGTCTGTGTTCCCTATGAAGACAGAAAAATTCTCCTGAAACAGAGCAAGCATAATTGGGACTGAGTGTCTATTGCTGAAGGCAGCCATTTCTGGGACAGAGAACAGCTAAGAACACAGTATGTATGTATATATCTATACATCTACCTACCCATCTATCTGTGATCTATCTACCTATCTACCCACCTATCCATTCCTTTTTTTTTATAACCTACTCACTCTGCTGGTACAAATATCCTAAGTGCCTTAGTTCTCTGATTTTAGGATCAGAGATGCCACATGTTTAGTAAAAACCTAGGAGAAATAAATGATGCCATCTGTCATGCCTGTGTCTAACTGGGCGGGGGGGCAGTTTGTGCTGTGTGGTGCATCATCATGTTTTGCTGTGGGGAAAAGAAGAACTGGATGCAGAGTGTGTGGGGTATTATGGTTGCCCAGGGGTTCATGTCTCTCATAGTCATGCAACCCTGACTGCAGATCACACCATGTAGTGTTAACAAGGTGGGAGGGAATTCCCTTCACTTGTGAGTGAATCAGCTGGGTGGGAGAGGTAGCATGAACAGTCCCAGATTAGACTCTTGCTCTAGGCATCTCCCGCACAATAAGGTTCTGTGTTTTTTTGAGTCTACTTCGTGTTCTAGCCCAGAAACAGCTGCAATACTTACCTCAACAACATTGTCATGGGTCAGGGTTTGGTGTTCACCTGGAAAAAAACTGCCATCTGAGCAGGAGCCAAGAGTAATGTCTTCAGTATATAATGTTCCTGCATTGGAATAAAAATGGCTGGCAACTCCCTGTATATTTTTAAGGTTTCCAAAAATAGGTCTAAGTCTCAGGCAAAATGAATGGAGCCAAGACTTAGATGGAAATAACTGCTAAAGTTTGTCTGAAACAGTTAGTGCTGAGATCATCTTCCACATTATATGCCACTACCTGGAAACACGGGCCAGTTTTCTTTTCCCTCTTTATGGCTGTCTGAGCCCTATGTTCCAGTGCATTGATTCACTTGACCAAGTTTCAGTACAGTGGGGAGAATTGACTTAATGTTAGTGGCGAGACTGAGAGCTTCCTCCCTGCTCTGTTGCTGCTCTGTAGGAGCTGGAATGCCTGGAGCATCGAGTCAGTCTTGAAGCCCTGGAGAAGCAGAGGGAAGTTAGATTATAAGCAGCTGCTCTGTGTGTGAGGGAGAGAAGGCTTTCTAATCACAATGGCAGGCAAGAGGGAAGGTCAGGGAGACATGAGTGGGAGTAGAGGCTAACTGGAGGGTAAAACTTCTGGGGAGGTGCACACTTACATTCCAGGAGGAATTTTATGTCAGTCAGTGAATCCTGAGTCCATGGGTGAGCCTGTGGCATTTTGCAGAGGGGAGAAGGAGAATTTAGGAGCCAACTTCAGAAATGCAGTTTGGTGCTCAGTGCACCCATGGGCTAGCCAGGCTCCCAGGGATGGCTCAGCTGGCCTGAGGCTGAAGGTGCTATTCTGGCTGCATTTGAGACTGTCTTCGTTGGAGGTTACTGTCCCCACAGAGGTGCCAGTGAATCTTCATGTCTCCTTGCTCCCTAACTCAGTTCTGTCACCGTGACCCAGGTTAAAATCCATCTGGCTAAAAAAGTTTGAACAGGTTCAACAGACACACAGGCAAGCATGGATCATTTTGACAAGTAAGCATGCCTACATTAACAAGTAGTGTGGTGTAATAGGAGCAGATCTGGAAAACAAGAGAGCTGCTGCTGAATATTTAACATTCACACTAAATGTGTTTCAGAGGGAGCTTATTTTGGACTTGCTCTGTTCTGGTCCAATTAACTGAATGCTTGCCAATAGCTGGAGCACAACAGATGCACCCCTGGAAGAACAATCTTCTGGTTTATTTTCACCCGAAAGGAATTCAGTTCACCAGGTATGAGACTGCACCATGATGGGAAGCAAAATGCAGTGAATAGGAAATTAACTTCAGAACCAAACTCCTCACCTGAACTAAAAAGCTGATGTAGATGCAGCTTTCTTGCATGGTTTGGTGGCTGAGGAGCTGGTAAACTTCAGGAGAGCTAGAGGTGGTGATGATGGGGGTGTGTGAAAACTTCTTAACCCACCCCAGTTACAGCCTGACCACCACATTGGCCTGCAGTGGAATGAACTACAGCCCAAAGCACCAACCCCATCAGAGGCAGGGCTGCCTGGGGGTTAGCACACAGCCTATTCACTGGCTGCTTCTTCCAAACAGATAACTGCTACTTATGATAGATGATTCTTGGAGGAATAATTCTGTTCCCTTTCCCACAGTGGGAATGCTATGCTGTTGATGAATGCAAAGGGGAGACAGGCTTAGGCTGGGAATATTGAAGTGATGGGACGTTTGTTTGGGCCTCCCTGTGCATGTGAGCAGGCAGTGAGCAGCGTTCTGCAGACATGAAATGGGGTCACTGAGCAGATTGTGCATGCAAGAGCCTATGTGCCACTGCCCCAGGGCACTAAATGCTCTGGACCTAAAGAAAAAAGGGGGCAGGGAGAACTGTCCAGGAGTTGAAGGCTTGTTTTTTACTGAGTTTAACATAGAACCAGCCTTCATCAAACTGCAGCTTTGTGCTGAAAGCTGGTGATGGTATGGCAACAGCTTATTTAATGGTCTGTGGAAACTGTTGCTCCGGCTGCAGCAAGCTCCTCCTCTGCCACTCGCTCACTGGTTCTCTTACCCACGCACGCCCACACAGTACAGGGACTGTATCCTGCTGTGCTTGGGGCTACTGACACACTCAGGTAGGATGAATGCCAGGATCTGTTACTGTCTCACTCTGATTTAATTTTGAATCTTGCAAGTAAGCAAGGAAGTTTTTAGGCCAACAGGCTGCACCACACACTTTCTAGGATGATACAAGATACAGAAGTGGCTGTGATGTAATACTGAGTTGTTCAAATCCTATTGTACAGTGGTACAGGTGTATTTCTACCCATGCAGAGTGAATGGCTCAGATACATGACCCTGACTTTCCAGCTGTTCTTAACACCTATGCAACATGAACACAGAGACACTTTCCAAGTAAAGGGGCGTATTTTAGACCCATTACCATGCATGATGATACACAGTACTAAGATGTGGAGACCGAGACTCCATAATCATCAGTATCTGTTGTGCAAATTTGCAGTTGGTGGGATCTGGATCAGACTCTTGTCCAGTTTTTCCCTTTTATATATCACAGAGCCTGGACAAGAAAAACAGCTGTTGTTCTTGTCCTGCCATCAGCCTGTCAGGTTCTTGCTGTTAGCAGTGCTCTGAAGTACTTGAGCTATAAAACCTCAAAAGACTTTAAAAATAAACTCTTTGCACTGTCAGCTTCAAAAAATATCCAGGAAACAATTCTTTTAAATCAAGAATTTAGATGACATGTAGAAACATTTATTTATAAATAATTAACATAAAGTAAAGAATTTGCACTGTTGCCTGAAGCCTTAAGATGACAGCTTTGTCAGCCCTCCCTAAGATAGCCAATATTATTATGTTACTTTTATTGCTGGGTTAATAAAGAAGAATATAAAATCATCCAGTCACCCACTGGCACAGCTCATAGGACCAAGGAGAGCTACGTTCTACTCTCTGTACCTGATCTTCAGGACAGTACTTTAACAGCTTAATTTTAATTAGGCTGCTGGTTGTGGATTTTCAGTGCCTCAGCTACTTTTACTTTGTTCATGGAGAGGCAAATTGATCAAGCATGTTTATAAGAAAAAGAAAGCGGTGATGTTTGAACATCAGCACCTGTAGGCAGGTTCTGTCTTGATGGCTGTCTCAGGACTTCCGAAGAAATGAGGTTTGTTATTGCTGTCCCTGTAGAACTCTCATTTTCCTGTTCACTGCTTTCTACCCCCATAAAACAAGCTCTTCATTTCCTCTTCCACCCATTCTTTCCTTCTTTGCTTTCTACAGCAACACAGAGTGACTTACTAGTCAGAGATTGTCCTTGGAATGTTTTTTGAGAATATTTTTCAGGGGTTCTGGTTAATGAGGTTTAGGAGAACACCAGAATCCAGAAGTTTATTTGATTAGAAAAAATAGAGGGATAGGAATGTATAACTTATATTGGCTCTTATTTCATAATTTTTTGGACTAGACATCAACCCCTAGGCAGGGTCCATTTTGCTGCCATCTCAGCACAGCTGCTTTGCTACCTAGTTGATTGGTAACAGTCTCATTCCTTCAAAGTCAATTGCAAGTAACTTTTAATAACCACTCTGTAGCCAAAACAGTGAGAGTCTGAACCATGCTGAGTGAATAGATCTTTCCTGCCTTGGGCCAGCATCAAATGTGGCAAGTAGATGACTGGGCACTTGAATTTAGTTAGAACCTTTTTAACTCCTCCAGGAGCCATTCGTGAGGAAGACACTTGGTGATTCACTCATCTCCGTGTATCAGGTCCCTGGCTGGTGTTGAAGCTGGAGCCAAACCATATTGACCTGAAAATCCCTCTCAGAACTGGCTTCTCCCTGGTTCCTGTTCAGTAACACTCAGTTTGGTCTTTCTATGGCCCTTTTTCACCATCTTGGACTCAGTCTGTACACAATTACTCCTGATTATTCCATGTCGAAGCCTTCAGAAAATCCCAGTGTAAGTAAATGCATTCCCGACAGACTCCTGTCCAGCGGTTACCTGTATCAGAGCCATCTGGAGCCTGGTCCTCAGCCCCGGAGGTTGGACTGGGCACTCACATTCTCTGGCAGGCATGGAAGGAAACGCCTGGTGGCCTTCATTACAATCTCTGAGTTCCCAGTCTCTGAGTCAGAAAGGCAGTGGCCCTCCCTACATGGTCATCACACTAGTACCATCATCTTGGCTCCACACCAGCCATCTGAGAAGGAGGCAGAGCAGGAGAGAGGGAGGGAGCAGAAAACTCCCAGAAAGCCTGTTACTTTGGGGCACTGAAACTGTGAAGATCTTTCCCGAAGATTCCAAGTTGCCACTCTTTCTGCAGCAAAGCCTATTAGTGTTGCGTGTAAGCCCTTGCTGGTCTGAGCCCTAGTGAATAAAAGATTTGCTAGATTTTATGCCTACAAAGCTTTGGATTGTCCTGTTAAGAAAGTAAGGTGGATGAAGAACAGAGTGACAGGTTTTGTTAGATTTCGGCGCTTTAATTGTTTTTTCTGTCATGGTTTGTTTACAGTGAGGCTTTGCTGGTCTAGACAGCTCTGGTGTGTGTCCCACAGGCTTTGTGGACTGCCTCAGGGGGTAAAGCGCCACGGGTAATGCAGTATTTTACCTCTAGTTCCCTGCTTCCAGGATGGTTTTAGTTGACCATGACTACCATAAAAGCTTAATGGCCTCTGAGAAATACATATGAATAAGCATGTTTCCTTTTGGATACACATCACACCGTCAAACCTATCAGAATAAATACCTTTGGAGCTACTTTTTAGATTAGATATCTTTTCTAAAACTGAGAGCCCTAGCTTGATTCCTCCCATCGCCCACAAGAATAATTTCTTTTCACTACTTTGAGATGGAACAGACCGGGGGACTTACCCCACCTCCTTGCTCTGAGGAGAAGGTGCCAGTGTCAGTCTCCAAAGCTCACATTGTTCCAATTCTGCATAGATTTCAGAGCATTTATTCATTAATACCTTTCACCCAAATGGGCAAAACAAATTCCCATTCATTGTTTTGTCCTTGCTAGTTACGTTATCTGTTACTTGGGCTGTAAACATTTGGAGTGAGGTCCCAGAATATCCATTAGATTTCCTTTTGTTCCTCCCATTGCTGCAAGCAGTACAAGGTGTAGAAAGCAAGCAACATACAAGCACTTGCTCCCATATGGTACATAGAAAAAACAACTGAAGAAGAGCCAATTCTAGCAGATGGGTGGTTCTTACCTTTTTTTCATATGGTCGTTGCATACATTGCACACCCTTTGTCTGGTTTGAAAGTCTCCTCTTTAGTCTTTTCTTGCACAAACACAGCATATCCCCAGACACCAGACACACAGGGTGAGGTGAGTGGTGTGGGCCACACAGTGAGTCATTGTCCCTAGTCCTACCTTCTCCCTTGTTCCTTGCAGGGGCCTCATTGGCAGTGGGGGACTTATATGCTGGAGGGAACTAGGATCTAGGGCTTTACAGAGCATCTAGCAGACTGGAATCCTGGGGATTTCCAGGCAGTTCCAGCTATTTCTGCCCTGGGGAATGGACAAGCCAGGAGCTGCGACCATACACTGTAATGAGCTCCATTCCTTGACATGGAAATGGCATCAGATAAATGGGGTCACACTTCCAATGGCCCCACCAGCTTCTGCCCTGTTCCAGCAGCTGAGTGGAAATAGAATTATTCTCAGCCTTTTCAAATCCTGCCTCCCTAGATGTGTGTTCTGTTTTCAGCCAATGTGCTATGCTCTCCCTTTCCTTTGCCCCTCTCATCTGCCCATCTTGAGAATCACTGCAAAAGATTACCCTGATGCTCAAGGCATAAAGGTGTTAAAGAGGCAACGGTGTTTGGCAGAGAAGGTGCTTTTTACCTCTAAACACAATCAAACACTAAAATGATCCAAGATCATCATCGAAGGCACCTCACTGTGAACTTGTAGGCACTAATGTCTGAGCAGAAGGAAACTGTAAGAGCAGGAGAAAGAAGCTTACCTGCTATGCAAAGAATAGCTCATAACCAGACTGGCTGATATTAAATAGAGGACAATCCAGGACTACTGTGTGGTGAAGGTGTAGTTCTCATACTATGGTAACAATTTCATTTTGTGCCTCCCTTTGCTTATGTGAATCAAACTAAACTTCTTTCAGCCCTCTGAAATACACCTTCTAGTATGGAACACCTTTGCTTTGGGTTTGTTTGTTTGTTTGTTTTTAGTTACATTGCAGCAAGCTGGATGGAATAAGGCCTCTATCTTCTGTCAAAGCTATGCAAAGGGCAGTTCAGGTTACCCAGCATTAATCAAAAAAACCTATAGGCTGATTAAATGGCCCCTTGTTTAAGTGCTCATGCTAACTGATTCTGGTATTTCAGACCAAATAATTTACGTGCTTTTTCTGCTTAAAAGAAGGTACTACAAAAGGTTTGATGTGAATGAAACCAAGTCAATAATTCTCCAGTGAAATACCTGACCTCCTCCTCCGAGGATGCTTAATGTCATCCCGGTCTAATCTAATTCTGAAATACTTTAATATTATTTGGGCTCTGAGCAGTCTGGAAAAAACCAGCATTTTTGAGGTCCTGGGTAATGTTACTCATCTCTACAGCCTCCTCCAGGGAAGATCTTTAGTCAGCTGACACTTTTGCCCCTTGGAATCTCATCCTGCAGTCGGGGCGGAGAGATAACCCCTGCCTGTGGCTCTCGAGGAATCCACTGATGTGCTTGTTCTCACACATGGCCAGGCAGGGAGGGCTCAGCAAACCCTCTGCTTGATACTGCCGTCCCTCCTCAGCAGCTGGCAAAGGAGAGGTCTGTGGGGGAGGCGAGATCTTGGTGCAGCACCTCCACAGCAGGAATTCCTCATGACAGTGCAGCTGGGGCACTAAACGGTTCAAATGTTTCAGATGTCTTGTCCTCCCCCTCCACAGGGAAGGGGAAGAGGAAAGGAAGAAGCAGGAGAGGAAGTAAAGCGTAGAGACTCATCTGCCTGTCACAGGGAACCCTTGTCTTTCAAAGTAGGATGAATGGTATTTTGTTTGGCTGTTGCTACGAGTAATAGAGAAGAAGGACAAGAGAAGTGGCTGGGGTGAGAAAGAAGTGTCTGTCATGCTGTAGAATTCACTTTGCTTTGTCTCACCCCCTTCAGACTGTTTGTAGACTGATGTGGGGTCCATGACTTTTCTGTGCACACGGCCAACACCTGGCACACTGTGAGCGGGAATGCAGCTGCTTTGGATTTGATTGTTTCACTGGCATGGGGCTTCGCTCGCATCACGGCTCCTGTCCTTAGAGCTATGAAGAAAATGTTAGTTTCCTGGATGCTAAACTATGGCTCCTTAAATTTGGCAAAGAAATAGGTAGACTTCTATCAGCTGAAGTTTTATCATCTTTGTGAAAAAGAATGATTAAAGGCTCCAAACAGTTACTGCAGTCTTATGAAGAAATTTTGGAATAGAAGTTCCAATAGAAGCAGAATCAGGCTCTCCCCATCATATATGATGTTGTTAGCATGCTAATGAAGAAGTCTCCACAGAGCCACTTGAATGCAGTGAGAAAGCTCACACCTAATATTCCTGGATCCAAACCTGCCACTGTGGCTTCCCTCTATCATTTGTTAAAATCATGGGCAACTGCCTTTATTATTCTAGATCTCTTCTGTCAGTATCAATTTCTGTAGGAAACAAGTGGAACCCTTTCATGGAGCAGTCTTGTTTGATGTAGTCCAAGAAAGTCTTAATGTGAAAATGAGTCAGAAAAGGAAGAAAACTTTGTAAAATAGGCTTTTAGGGACCCTGCGACTTCTTGTGTAGAAAAGTTACACCAATTTACATCAATCCAATTATACTGATGTTTTTTCCTATGCAGACACAGCACAGAGATTCTAGTTTAGGTGAAACCTGCATATTCAGGTGAAGCAAACAAAGCTTACGGACCCCATTTCCATCTCCTGCCAGGTTGGCACAGGAATAGTTTTATTACTCTCTGTAGTATTACTCCTAGTATACTCTGGGGTGAGGCAAGGCCTTGTCTCTTACAGACTTCATTTTTCTTTTTTATAGGGTGATAACTATTCTGCATTTTCTCTTTCTCACATTATGCTGCATGGTGAGGAAACATCACATTGAAAAGCAAATCAACACATTTTATAAGCCTCTGGTTTAAAAATTATTTGTTTTATATTACATATACTTTTACAACAATATTATTCCTTGGGGAGAAAAGAGAAACTTCCTTTCTGCAGATCCTGAGGATTTAATTATGGGTATTTACAAGGCATTTTGAGATCTTCTGAATGAACTGCAACTTTTAAAGACCTACAAAGTGTTACTATGAATCTGATGTCAATTCTCAACATACCTCAGTTTAATATTAATCCCAGCAGATTCCTGTAATCAAATTAAAGAAAACAGTTTACTCAGCAGGAGTCTATGCTGAACTGTCTAGTAGAGCTTGGCTTGCTCTCTTCCTATTTTATACCTGAATTTATGTATTCTCATATTAACACAATCTTCATTTATTCAACATGCTGGGAAAAAAGCAGGTATGAAGTACAGCTAGTCTGCATGGTCTTTCCATCAACCAAGATGTGTTAAAGATCGAAAATGTTTAGCTGATTTGACAAGAAGACACAAATTCAAGAAAAATAGGAAGATAGGTTTCTACTTTGCTCAAAAAATAAGACATTAAATTTCTGAGTTAATTTCTTTTCCTTCTTCTGGACACAAGTTGTTAACTTTAAAAAGAATGAATTTTTTTTTTTTTTTTCCCCTGGGAGAAAATAGGACTTGGGTCACTGTTGGACAGTAATGTTCAAAATCCCAAATAAGATGAGACGGCTTCTTCAAATCCCCATGTAAATGCTGGACCTTGATTTCCTCTGTCGTGGTTCCAAACACAGATGGCAGGGGAAGCTTTGGCGAGTGGTCTGCAGCTGGTCCTCGAACTCTTTTCACCCAGGAATTCGATTGCTCATTTACACCATGTGATTGCGACGGTGGCCTCTGAGAAGCCTTGAAGACTAGAGTTGGTTTGCGAGCCCAGCTTTAGGGAGCCTCAGCCCCTTGTGCTGTTGAAGCACCTGGAGCGGGATGCGTGCTTCCTAGTTAAACAGCTACGAAAACCTTGTATGTGACAGCATGCCCGCAGAACGTGCCGAGGCCTGAGGAGACTGTTGGCCGGGCAGCACCCCTGAGCTGCACCCCAAGCGTGCATGACTCAGACCGAAGGAGAGACAAAAGGATCCATTGCATGTCAGCGCCGTGGTCTCACTTTGACCCATAACATAGCATTATTTTTTAAAATAATGCTTTCAGCAAGGACCAGAAGTCCCACTGACACCCGACGCGCAAATAAATTTCAGTGCTCAGGGCCTTCTCGGCACCCAGTTCCGGGGATGCTGGAACCCCCCGGCTTTCGCCCTGCTGCGGCTCTGCCGCCGCCTCCAAGGCCTCTCCCTTCCCAGGCCGCCTCGCAGGGGACCGCTGCCACTGGGGGGCCTCGAACGCTTCGCCCTCCGCCCGCGGCGAGGCCTCCCGGAGCCTCGGCGGCGACGCCCGGCCCGGCCTCCCCGCGCCGCATGGCCGGGCCGGGCCGGGCCGCGCCCCGCTAAGGAGGCCGGGGCCGGGGCGGGGGCGCCGCAGCTCCAGCCCCGAACGAAGGCAGCCGGGCCCGGGAGCGGGGCGGGAACCGGGCCCGGGAGCGGGAGCCGGGAGCGGGAGCGGGGCGGGGAGCGGGGGCGGGGCCGTGCGGGGCGGGGCTTGCGCCGGGGCGGGCGGGCGGGCGGAGAGGCGCGGCGCGGAGTCCCGTTAGAAGCAGCGAGGAGCCCACGGAGAGCCCCACCGGTGCAGGAGGAGCGACCTGCCGTGTCCAGTCCGCCGGGAAGATGCCGAAAACGGTGGGTGCCGCGAGGCGGAGAGGAGCGGGGGCGGCTCCGCCACGGCGGCCGAGCGGGGCTGGCGCCCGGGGCCGGGCGGGTGTGGCGGCGCCCGGGCCTCGCGGTGGGAGAGGACGGCGGTGCCCCGGCTGCCCGCCTCGCCCGCCCGCCGGCCGGCCCGGGGCGGGGGGGGACCCTGCCCGCCTGGGCTCGCCTGCGCCCCGCCCGGGAGGCGCCGGCGGCCGCCCCGGAGGGCGAGAGGAGAGGAGAGGAGCGGGGGGGGGGGGGGAAGGAGGGAGTCCCGGGGAGCGCGGGTCGGGCGTGAGGCGCGGGGCCGCCCGCCCGCCCCTCCATCTTGTTCTCCCTGCCGCGCCGCGGTACCCCCTGTCTGAGGGGCCGGGCCGGGCCGGGCTTGGGGCGGCTGCCGGGCCGGGGCCCCGCCCGGGCCGCGGCCGCCCGCTCGGGGCTCGGGACGGGCGGGTAACGGCGCGGCGGGGCAGCGCCCTGCCGAGGCCGCCCCTCCTCTCCAAGATGTCCGGTGGAGCGGCGCCTGCCGCCCGCCCCGCGGGTGCGCCCGGGATGGGGACGGCGTGCTGGGTGAAGCTTTCTGGAGCCTGGTGGGGGGTTAACGAGTTCTATGGCCGCCTCCCGTGTGCTCTGTGAAGAGGAGAGGTTGGGGTTTTCACAACTTGTAATTCGTCAGCTCGAGTTGCTAGGGAGCCTTGTCCCAGCTTGACTCGAAGTGTTTCTTGGCTGGAGAGATCTCGGTACTTCAGAAAGTCTGGTCAAGTCCGTACTTGACTCTCCTTCTCGCGGCAGGAGTTTGGTGACTAATGAGGAGCATGGGGTTTTTCCATTTAATTTCTCCTGGTTGGAGTAAAAGAGTTAGTCCTAGCCCTTCATTGATAAAACAGGGAGGAGCAGGCTGGAAGGCTCTGGATGTTTCCTTGCTGGGAGTGATCTGACATGGCCTAAGAATGTGTTAAGCCGAGAGCCTGTGGTTTACATAAAGGAGAGGGGGGAAAAAAAAAAAACCCTAAACAAAAACCTACCCCTATGCAAGTGGAAGTTGAAATGGAATCCACCTTGATTATTTTTTTTTACAGCTAGTTTAACTTTGTTACTTTAAAATAGGTATTAAGTGCCCGTTTGACGGACTTCTGCTTTTCCTGCTGTCTTAAATGCCAGGTCTCTGAGACAAAAGCTGGATTTTTCTTTTTTTTAAAAATCAACATCTTAAAGGATATCAAACTCAAGCCACTTAAAGGTTAAGGCAGTATTTTTCTGAAGCTTTAGAAAGGCCTTTCTTCAAACATCAGCAATGATGAGTGAAGATTTACTTCCTAAAAAAACCAAACCAAAACACCCCCCCTCCCCCCCCCCCCAAACGCCAGGCAACAAGTTCAGTAAGACTAACGGAAGTAGCTCAAGTTAGGGGACTTCTGTGTAAAATGCAGTTGAGACCTTTTAGCAAGGGAGTTTACAGTTGTGATGAGTGACTTCTTTTAGTGTGACTTAGCCAAGAAATCCTGAAAGTGTTGCAGAGACACTTATGAGTCAGGGTTCCCACTAATAGGCTGAATCCAAAAGTTATGACACTGTACTCGCTACAAGGTGCTCATTGCAGTCTCTGTATCTGCAGACACAGCCTAGGCTGGATTCGTGTTCTCAGTCTGCTGCTTTCTGGTTCTGACGGAGCAGTTCTGCTTTCAGAGCTTTTGAAAACTGGAACAGATAAATAAATGCAAGTGCTTTGCTGTGACACTGTATTGCACACCTTAGATTCTGCAGAAGGTGGTTCAGATGTTTGTGCCTGTTGAGGTACAGAGCTGCAGGCCTCCTGCTGTATCAGCCACTAGCCTTTGGTTTCCTGCCCCATCTGGCCTAGTTGCAGACACAACTGAAATAATATTTTAAACATTATTTCTTGAGCTGTGGTTTGCAGGAACAGGATATGCTGGCATAACTGTGTAATCAGTTCTTCATGTGAAAGAAACATGACTACTAGTGTGCTAGCTTAAGATTTGTTAATAGCTACTTAATTAACAAAACAGTAAAATGCAAGTGACTTTCCTCAATCGAGGTCAAATGTGGGTGAAACTGGAGCAGTTACCTGTAGCTATATGTGGGCTTCATCACAAAAATAAATCCATTGTGAAGAAGACAGATGGAGGAAATGTTCCAGGGAACAGTTCTGGCTGGGCAGGAAAAACATTTGTGTCTAAAGTGTTTGGTAGCTCTTATCATTCATCTCACCAGGCTTACAGAACATGCTGCTGCGTGGCTTGAGCAGCAAAACCTGTCAAGTTCTGAGTCCCTACGCGTCCTTAAGATAGGCTAAATGTTAACACATCTAGCTAGAGATTGCCATTTCGTTACATGAGATTTGCTACAAGTGGCACTATGTTTTGGAGCACTATTAATAGGAATCCAAGATTAACTCTGGTAACCTTTGAACTAGTGGCACATGATTTGCTGCTGTGAAGTGTAATGTCTGCACAGTTGGGGGGGGTTTGGTTGCTGCAGGCCTTGTAGGCTATGTAGAAAGTCCATCATGGATTGGCCTGCTGGTCCTGCCATGCTCTCTAGAGGAAAGCTTCACTGTTTTATCTAAAGTGATCTTATAGTTAAGAACCAACTCTGGCTTATATTTTTTTTTGTTCTGAAACGTTTGCAAGATGTACACAGTTAAAGCACACACCAAAGAGGGCATATAATTCCCCCCCACACTTTGTATTGCAGAGGCATGGAAGTATTTGAGTGCTGAAATGCCTCTTGCAAGCCATTGTCAAGCTCTGAAAAGTCTCTCCTCAAGTTGAGAAGTCTGTTTATTGGCCATGAGTAGCTCTGATCTCATGCTTACTGACTAGTGCTCTGGTCTCTCACTGAGTCATTTCAGGCTGGGCAGAGCTGGAAGTCTCACTTGGTTCCAAATCCTGATAGAAGTGAATGAGCTGTCACATTGATGGCTAGTCCAAGCTCCATTGTCGATTGCTTGAACTTTAGTGTTACAAAAAACATCTTAGTTGGAGGAGTGGGAGAGAAAATGACTTTTTTTTTGTACCAGTCACACCCATTTAGTGGGCTGATATTTTACTGTATTTTTACCTATTAGAAAAAGCAATGCTTCTGTATCAGGATTCATTAACTATTTTGCCTATGAATGTACTTTGTGGCTATATGAATGGGTAGGCCACTGAACTTGAAACCTGAGCATCTGTTGTGTATGAGGTGTGCATTCAACTGTCCTATCAGTAGGACTTGAGCAGTTCTGTTCTAGGTAGCATAGTCTTTACTCGTTGTAGAGAAGTGGGTTTAATCAGAGCTAATCTCGTGAATACAGAAAGCTTCAAACTAATGAAGTTTGGACTCCTCTTATTGCATTAGAAGAACTAAGTGTTTCAATGTTCAGAATAAGTCTCCAGGTTTCTAGGGCAAAGTGTTACTGCAGAGAAAATCAACTTGGACAAGCATGAAGTCTTCAGC
Source organism: Harpia harpyja (assembly GCF_026419915.1). Taxonomy (NCBI): domain Eukaryota; kingdom Metazoa; phylum Chordata; class Aves; order Accipitriformes; family Accipitridae; genus Harpia; species Harpia harpyja. The sequence goes on along the minus strand of NC_068957.1, from coordinate 26,501,118 downwards.
ACAAAGGAATAGTAAGATTGGTAGCTCTCAGCTCTATGATGCTACTTAAGATTTTTAAAAAACGTTTTTTTCTGCTGTTGCCTTTTCCCTTAATACTTTCTAAAACTCAGTGTATCAATAGCCGTTGGGGCCTTCAGGGACCCTGCCTGTAGCTTAAATTGATGGTCCTAATTCCCAGTTGGACCCCAGAGGTCCTTGAAGCATATCTACCTTTGTTCTTTGGAACTGCATAGGTCTGGTTAGAAGAAAGGTAACTGAGAGAATGTGGTAGGTATCAGGAGCATCCACTGGGTAATCAGTTTCTTGATGTGTAGCTAGTTGCTACCAAATGCTGCAACAAGATGGCAGCTATGAGCAGAGTGCTGCAATTGTTTGGGTGATCCTTTTTTTTTTTTTTTTTTTTCTTGTGGAATTTGCTAGAGGTCTTGAAAGCTTAGGGGGAAGGGTAGACAGTGATGGAAACCATGACTTGTAATGGATGGACACTTTTCTTTTCATGCCCTGGGTTTGGATCCTGTTGTGGTATGAAGGAACACTAGAAGCATTCCAGATACCTTCTGTCTTATCTGAGGACCAACCCTTTGGTGTTGCATCTCCTCTCCCTCATTCAGTATAACTTGTGAAGCTTGGCAGCACTGACCAAAGTTAGACAGGCTTTGGTGTGACATGGGTGCTAGCTTGTTAGGCAAACTTGATCCATTGTACCTTCCTTCTAACACTATCAGATACATGGAATTGCTGTGAAAAGGTGTGTTTGACAGCTCCCTAAGACCTTGCTTTACACAGAAGTCTGTGTTGACCCTGTTGGTGAATTTCGGATGGCTTTGTATTCAGAAACAGCAATAGCTAAAGTGCTGAGTGTATAGTGGAACCAGGTAAACTACTGGACTCTTATACAATGAATTATCTGTAGCTTTGTACCTACCATGGGATTTTACAAGCCAGGAAAGGCCGTTACACCCTAGCTTGTATTGTATTCATCAGCTTGGTTCCTAGATTCTGCAAGAATAGCGACGTTTTACCTCTTGTGCGGGTGAAGCAGTTAAGCCTGATAGTGAGCAGAAGCTTCTGTTTGGTACTTAGAGGCCTTCTCTGTTAGAGTTAAACAGGGATTTTAAAGAATGCCACTGATAAATTAGCTTTCACTTTGTTTTTACTTACTGGTAAAATCTTGCTTCCACTTCTTACGGCAAGCCTTGCACCTAACTGGCAGTGTTGGCAAAACCCATCAGTTATAGTAGCTTCAGACTGTAGTGAGCAAGAACTATTCTGAGTGCCTGATCTGAGTTGGTAGTTGTGATCCAGTTCTTAAAACTTTAATGTGACAGTGTTAGGCCTAAGAGTGCTTATGATATCAGAGGTTCTAAAAGATTAAATATGTTAGTTGAGTACTTTCTTTTATTTTTGACTTCTTGATTTGTTGCTTGAGGCAGACAAACAAGAAGCAGGTTGGTGAGGCGCACACAATAAAAGGAGCCCAAGGAAAGCTTTAGATCTGCTGCTTCTACTATAAGAATCCTGTGGGGAAAAGAGTGCCTAATATCAGGGGTTGGTCATCACTCACTTCTTGCAAATATCCTGTCCCCTTAGCATTTACAGGCAGTACCTTTTTTGGACCTGCAAGGGGTTGCAGCACTTTCCTAGGGGTGACTCTGCCTCGTCTGATTAATCACCCCTGAAGGTTAATTACAGTTCTTGCTTTTCTCGTGAGGATAGTTCATAAGATGTCTTAATATGGACTCCTTTTTTGACAGGAAATGGCATCACTGCCTCTAGAGGAAACTTGTTTCAGTTGTTTTATGTATAATGTCTGGTCTGAAGTGAAATCCTCCGGCACAGAGCTCACTGAAGTCCCTAGGTAGCCACCCGAAAGACAGCTGATGAACTGAAACCGTGTGATTCAAACACCCTCCGTCCTTGCTTCTTGTGAGGCTGGCTGTGCAGGGGGAGCAGGACCCTTCCCGAGTTGCTGGGCTCTGCATGTCCTTGCTGATCCACTGACACTTCTCACAGAGAACTCCTCGGGAAGAGGTAGCTCTGGCCCTGCTCCAGGTTATAAAGGAAACTGACTAAAAGCTTCCTCTAGCGACGTCATCTCCTGGACTCTTTCCTGCCTTGGTGCAGCTCAAACAACCTTATTTGGCTGACTTCTTTTTTCTCTGCCCCCCTCCCCCGTGCAGCGAGAGGGCCTCCCTGAATTTGCACAATAAAGCTGTTATCTGTGCTTAATCGCTGTTCAGAGGACTACAATGGGATCTGCTTGAAAAAGAGTTCCAAGATCTCAACGCTAACTCCTCGGGTCCGCGCCGCCCCCGCCCCGACGTCTTGTTTGTCTGTCTGCTAAATGATTATACTAGAAATCAACATCACCCTGCGAGGAGTCTCTCTGCTGTTGCAGACACACTATTGGAAGAGAGGAAATCCCTCCCTGCCCAGGAATAATCCAGGGCAATTAACTGATGTAAATTAAGAGCACTAGTAAGCAGCCAGTTAATTGCTTGCTTTTCCCTAGGGGTGTTTGGAGCAGCAGGAATTTGCATAGTCCAGCCAATAATACTGCATCAAAGGAGTTTGTTTTTATCCCATCTGAAACTTCTAAAGCAGGCTAAAGTCTCTAGATTCATGGAAGGCTACTCTTTTGGGCAAACCTCTTTGTAACACTTCTATGGCTGTTTCTAGGTGGAGTGTTTGAGTGTTTTGGAAGTTGTGGGCATAAAACCCACCCTTCTGACTCCAGTAGCTAATGCTGACTCTTACTGTAATGTTTAAAAGATTGTGCAGCAAATATTTGGCAGGGATGTAGGAAGAGACAGTCACTGGCAGGCTTGGTGGTTATAAAACCACAGGATCAGCTGTAACTGCTTGGAGGTTTAAAACCTGAAATTGCAGAGGTTTGGGCCTTATATTGACAAGAGACAATTATGGCTTCAGGAATTGTGGATACATAGGTAGGTGATCTAGTGCTGCTTCCTTCCTATGCAGCTGTGAAAGGGTATCTTCACTTGTATGAATGTGTGATCCTCCAGTGGAGTACTGGGGCAGTCAGAAATTCCTGGCCTTTGTGTAGCAGCTTGTTGAACTTGTATTAAATGGGGAGAAAACACTCTTTGAAGAGTTTTTTTAATAGTATGACTCCTGCAAAATGCTTTTTCCTAGTTGTTCCAACATCTCTGAAGCTGTAGTTGTTCAGAGGCACCTGTTTGAAAATACAAACTTTGGATGGAGGAATGATGTTCAGTTCTCATCCCATTCCCAGGCTAAGAAATAAGAGCGTTTGGCCGTGCTAGGCTTCTCTCCCTTTGGCCATTGCTGGCTGACGAATAGCTACAGACAAAGGCACAGGGGTGCCCGTAAAGGAGGAATGAATGAAAAAACTCCAAATCTGATGCGCTCTGTAGAGAAACATGCAATTAGGCAAGAATGAGATGACGGGCTAGGAGGGGGAAGAGACAGACTCCTTTCTCTGCCAGCAGTGATTCTGTGTAGAGAAAAACAAATCTCAGAAGAGATCAGAAAGAGGATAACTGAAGTAGTGAATAAGAATGGCATGGTATGTGTGATCCAGACTGATCTATACTCTCTTGCAAGTTTCTAGCTTTATTGGTCAACTTCTTTTGTAGAGGAAGGCTGCTCAGGATAACGGACTTCACTGTACTGGAGTGTGAATACTGTAAAATCTCGTTGTTTGGTTTTTTTCTTGTTGTTTTTCCCTTTTTTTTGAGGGGGGGGGTTAAGTTGATGTCAGAGAATCTTGTGTGCAGCATATTGGAGAACAGCTCTTCTGCAATTGTACGCCTTCTGATGTTCTCCAGGTTTCTTGTTAAAGCAAACTGATGACTTCCTGCAGCCATGAGCCGTTTTTGTCCATCTCTATATCACTGATTTGTCCTCTTCTCCTAAGTAAGCCCTTATGACTCACAACATTTTTTTTTCTCTGGATTGGGAGACCTAGTTACAGTGGGGAAGTGACTAAGTACAGGAAAAATCTTCCATTGCAGTCTGATCAATCGTTTAGTTGCACCATTTAATAAATGTATTTGGTTTTATGTAATACAGGCTAATAAAGCATGGAATTCTGGGCTAAATTTTTCCTTGTCATAGCTTTTAAACTGTACTGAACTTAACTCTCTGGCATTAATTCTGTGCTTGGTTACAGTGTAAAAAATGAGCTGCCAGACAAATTATTAGGGTGAGGTGTCAAGGCTCTCAACATCCCCCACCCTCCGAGGCGCAGCTTTTTGTTCATAATGTCTCTAAGAATAATAAGGTATAATTTTTTTTTTCACCCCCTGAATATGCTATTCTGGAATAGTGACTTAAAAAAAAAAGAAAAATCTTTTTTCCTCACTACACTAAATGTCCATCCAGCAGCCAGCCTGAAAAGACAAGAGGGTTCTGGTTGTAAGTGGTTTTTTTTTTTTTTTTTCCCTCTATGAAAATCCAGAACTTGGTATCATCCTAAAATGATCGTAATCCATGGGACTTGCAGAATGGCAGCAAATGGTTCTGAAGGCACTCTGTAAGGAAGTAAGGCAGTTCCACTGCTGACAAATTCAAGCAATATCAAGTTGCCCAATAAAAAAAGTGGTGATACAAAACCCACACACAACTTTGTGGTCCAATACGTCATCTTATATGAAAACAATCCTATTAGTATGACAACTTACTGGCAACCTTGGAGTTCCAGTTAGAAATGATAGAGAAGGAAGGACTTTTACATATGTATTAAAAGTAAGGGTTTACTTACTAATCCGTTAAGCAGACACTTTAATGAATGGTTGACCTGTTCACATGCAAGTTAGCAAGAGGCACATGGCATAGAAGTATTTGTATAGACATGTATAGAAATGCTTCCTCCCTGTGTGCAAGAGGTGGTTCTTGCAGAAGTTGACCAATGGTGTATCTGTGCAGGAAAACTACGTGCTGGTGCTCCAGATAGGTGTGTGGTGTTTGTTTTTTTTTTTGGCGGGGGGTAGTTAGCAAAGTGATGCTGACCATTGGTCAAAAAAGGGTCAGCAAATCAAAATTTTTCATAAAAGGGTAATAATAAATATGCTTAATATTTATTGCAATTGTATGAAGATGTTCTAAATTGAACTTAAGCTAAAAGGAAACTTCCACTCTCATCCTTCCCTTCCCCATATTTTAAACAAGAATTTTCATCCGCTGACATTTTGGATATTGGAGGCATGGATATAGTTTCAGGTGCTCATTTTCTTGATGAGTTTCTTCTTGCTTTCATATTGTATCTTGAACATAGAACTTCAGGGTTGTTAGAGTAGCTTTGTAAAGGTGGAAGCTGGAAAGTTAAAGGTTCTTAGTGAACTTGGTTTCTGTAGCTTCCTTCAAAGGAGATAAAGTGTTTTTCTGTCTTAGGATGCGTAAGAGCTTTTAACTTTTGAGGGATTTTTTCCTGTAATGAAACTACTTTCTGTTCAACATGGCTGCAATATACAATAGTGTGTTTTATCTTTTTGTTGGTCTCTAAAAGAAATAGATAGCACTGTCCATCACAACCTCTACTTAGAATAGAATATTTCAGCTGGAAGGGATCTACAGCGATCATCTAGTCCAACTGCCTGACCAATTCAGGGCCGACCAAAAGTTGAAGCATGTTATTAAGGGCATTGTCCAAATGCCTCTTAAACACTGACCTGCTTGGGGCATCATCGACCACCTCTCCAAGAAGCTTGTTGCAGTGTTTGACCACCCTCTTTCTAAGGAAAAGCTTCCTAATGTCCAGTCTAAACCTCCCCTGATGCAGCTTTGAGCCATTCCCATGCATCCTATCACTGGTTCCTAGGGAGAAGAGCTCAGCACCTCCCTCTCCACGTCCCCTCCTCAGGAATCTGTAGAGAGCAATGAGGTCGCCCCTCAGCCTCCTTTTCTCCAAACTAGACAAACCCAGAGTCCTCAGCTGCTCCTCACAGGACATGCCTTCCAGCACTGTCACCAGCTTGGTTGCCCTCCTCTGGACACTTTCAAGCAGCTTCACATCCTCCTTAAATGGTGGGGCCCAGAACTGCACACAGTACTCCAGGTGAGGCCGCACCAATGCTGAATACAGCAGGATAATCCCCTCTTTTGACCAGCTGGTCATGCTGTGTTTGATGCCCCCCAGGATGTGGTTTGTCCTCTTGGCTGCCAGGGCACACTGCTGGCTCCTATTGAGCTTGCTGCTGACCAGCACCCCCGGGTTCCTTTCTGCAGGGCTGCTTTCCAGCCACTCCTCTCCCGATTTAGACTTGTGCCCGGTGTTACTCCATCCCAGGTGCAGAATGCTTATTAAATTTCATGCCATTGATGGTTGCCTAACGCTCCAATCTATCTAGATCCCTCTGCAAGGCCTCTTGGCCCTCGAGAGGGCCAATGGCATCTCCCAGTTTGGTATCATTAGCAAACTTGCTAATGGTGCGTTTGACTCCTGCATCCAGATCATTGATAAAAATGTTGAACAGAAGTGGCCCTAGAATTGAGCCCTGAGGAACACCGCTGGTGACCGGTTGCCAGCCAGACGTAGCCCCATTCACTGCAGCCCTTTGAGCCCTGCCCTCCAGCCAGTTCTTCACCCAGCACACTGTGAACTTGCTTATCTCACAGTTGGATGACTGATCCAGAAGGATGCTGTGAGGGACATCATCAAAAGCCTTACTAAAATCCAGAAAAACTACATCCACCACCTTCTCTTCATCCATTAGGTGGATGACCTTAACATAGAAGGATATCAAATTATTTAGGACTTTCCCTTTGTGAACCTGTGTTGACTGTGTCTGATGATTGCATTGTCCTTTAAATGCCTTTCAACTACTTGGTTAATTTAGTTAATATCTGACCACTAAAACAGATCTTCTAGTAACTATATGTCAAGAAAGCAAATTTGCCTGGAAAGCTGGATGGGTTGAAAGAAACTTGTTTGTATTGTAGCTTATAGTGCAGCTGAGACAATAGAATACTCAGTGTCTAAGCAATAACAACATGCAAAATCATGACTGGTTTGGTGTATGTGGTTGGTTCGTGTGTGTGGTGGTTTTGTTTGGTTTTTTTAAACCCAAAGTTGTCCTTTAGGGATGATACTAGGTTAGATTACTCATTATATTCATATGTTCCACTAAGTTTCATTTGACAGCATTAATTAATGGAGATGCTGCGCAGCACACATAAGAAAGGTGTTGCTTTTCTAGTTTACTGTTTGTAACTACTATATGGTACGTACCAAATATTAAGATAACTTTGTGCTCTGAGATGAGATCAAAAGCCTAAGCATCAATAACTATTTTGCCAACATCTGGTTATTTCCTTTGCCCCTACGTATACCTATATATTAATGAAACTTAAAATCACTTGAAAAAGAGGACTGGTTCACTTCATTTGTTTTATTGGGTAGATGAGAACTTTAGCTGAGGTGTATTGAATCCAGTGTCTGGCTGTATTCAGCGCTCTGTGGCTAGAGTTACTAGGATCAGAGCTTACCTCAAGCTGAGAAACCTTTCTTCCATTTCTGAAAATGTGCTGTGTGAACAACTGGATTTTTTTGTTGCAGGATCTGTGTTTTTCACCAAGGAGCACTCAACATGTGAATTTGTTTGCATTGGTGAAATACAGGAAGCAGAGAGCAGTAAAATTATTACATTCTAGGCAATATCCACAATCTCCTAGAGAACCAGAAGCTGCTGTATGAATGAACTGTTACACATGACTGCTCATTTTGTGAGCTGCCTCAAAAACTGTAAGGTTACTAGTAGCTTGAATAATGGGGTCTGAAAAGGCTAGCATTACTTATAATACCTGAAAGCTCTGAGTCCCTGGTTGGGAAGGTAGTAGACTTTGAGAACATTCTTATTCAGCACCATAAACCACTTTATCACTAAACCAAGAAAACACTTGAGTAAGCAATGTGTCTTAGTCCTCCAGTGCCATTGTGCTGCCTTTGTTATGGGAGCTGGACTGTAACTTAGTCTTTCCTGGAATACTGAGATGACAAGCTTTCCTTGCTGCTGTAACGTTAGTCCTTTGCTCCAAAGAGCAAGCAAGAAGCCTCTGTTACCTGAACTTGGTATTCAAAAAATCTAGAAGTGTTTACTGCCTGCTGATGTAATCTTTTTTTTGGCTTAAAACACTAAACTGCACCTCAAACTGATAGTATTCTGACCCAGCCACGACAAACTGGGAAGCGGTAAGCTCTAGCAGTAAGTTCCTGAAGACTCAGAATTTTCTAACTCTTCTTTTAATAACTTGCTGCTGCAAGTGTTTTAGGCTATGTGAAATCTATAGACATCAATATCTTCTGCACTGATGGGCACAATGTATACCTAGGGTGTTGTGGTGACAGCCATACATGCGGAAGTGAGTTAAAGCTCAAAACCCCCCAAGTTTGTTGGTTTTTTTTTTCTTTATCTTGATCTGTGGTTTGTTACTAACATCTGAAGTTGAAGGTTGAGTGCAAGCTGCAATGCGATGTATTATGCTCAGTTTGAATACCGCTTTGCACACCCAACAGAAAAGGGTAGAGATCTTTTTCCAATGAGGATACCTGTCAGCATCTTCAGCTGTAAGAATGTATCACTGTAGTGTCTGTCTTGAATCTCTCTGTCAAAAGATACAGCAAATAGAAGGACCAAGTAACTTTCAAATCATCAAAAGATCAGAGCAATCAACTGAAGATGAGATGTCCTGAACAATACTTGCTTCAGCATCAGACACAGGAAATACGATGCTATCTTAGCGTTTGTTCTGACAAATGCTAAATAATCAAGTAGAAATATGACAGAAGGCTGTCCTGCTTCTCCTTTGCTGCTTCAGTTCTGACAAATTTAATATATAGGCTTTGTTGCTTGCTCTGTACTTTGTTCACCTTTGTGCAAAGTCTCTTCTGCCACCAAGTAGTCAGAGGAGGTGACCAGCCACTGCTCCCATGGCTAAGCTTTGAAAGTGTCTTTCATACTGCAAAAAAAGCTGGTTGGTGGGTGTGTCTTCTTTTTATATAGAACCCCTCAAATTCCTATAAGGTATTTCGGATTTAAGAATCACTGCATCATAGCTTGCTGCTTAGTAAGCTGACTCCCTCAGTTTGGAGGAGTGCATGTTATGTGACTTTACTTCGTATTTTGGGACTGTGTGCTGCTTTACTCTGTCCTTTCAAGTTTATCCTTATCTCTTTGCAAATGGCTAGGTGCAAATGCTTTGGTCTCAGAAGGGTTTGGCATAGAGGACTTTGCAGTGAAATGCTTTTACAATATTCTAATGACAGCTTTGATTTAGCAGTGTTTGGAAGGATTTGAAAATAATTTGGATCTGAGGGGATTCAGGCAGTCTTGTAAACCAAGTGATTTCATTGGTCTGCCATTCCCTTAGAGAAAGATGGGTTATTAGATGTGTTAATGTGGATCTCTGCTTTCACAACAAACCTGAGCAAGAGTAGTGTAGCTGCTCTTAACTGCTCCTAGTGTTCTGGAGATGTGCAGTTGGGGGTGAGGTATCTGGATGCAGGAATGTTGAAGGCACCCCAGGCTTTGATCAAAGTTGAATTAATGCCCGCAAATCCTATGCTGCTGTTCCTAAAAACTGAAAACATAACAAAAAGCAACCCTATACACCAGGTCTGAATAAGAGCTAAGCTGTCAAGTTGACTTATGAATGCTCCTTGCAGAAGGTTGCTTTGCTGACTGCCTGCCTCTGGTTAGTCTAGGAAGTTTTACTGTTTGCTTTCATAAGTTATATTTGCATGTATGTTGACTTACACAGGAGATGTACTCAGCATCTGGCTATTTCTTTTCCTACTACTCAGTTGTGTTTCTCAGTTTTGACCTCCAGCTTCGGGAAGACCACTAAACCGTTCAACTTATCTGTATATTTGGCTGCATAAAGGTAGTCCATAACATCTCTGTTTGTAGAGGAGGTTTAAAGGATCTAAATATTGAAACTGCAAATCATGTAAGGAAATTGCTCCTGCCCGCTTGATACAAGAAGTCAGTTTCTGCCGTCAGCATTATAAATGCTTAAGCCAATGCAGGGTAGCTCCTCAACAGTGTCTGCAGTCTTGTAGAATTGCGGAAAAAGTTAAGCTGTGAGAGAACCCGAGAAGTAATTTGGTCCAACCCCATGCTCAGAACAAGGCCATTTTCAAAGTTGGATCATTTTCTAAGTTAGATTGGATTGTTCAGGGTCTTGTTTTTGTTACAGTGTGACAATAGTTCTTGACAAAGATAACTTGGAAAGTACTGGAATTTGTGAAGTATGGTGTAGTTGCCTGGAAGTTCTTAACGTCATCCTCTGGAGTGCAGAGGCATGGAGAAAGTAAAAGAGCTAGTCAAGTATAATGATTAAAAACTATCAAAAGCAAACCCTTTTTCAAGGAACTCTTAATATAAGCCCAGTTACTTGTGAGTACAGCTATCTCACCAGTTGTGTTTGCTGGTACAGGGTGATCTATGCAGGCATCTCTGTTTATGTCCAGGCAGTATTCTAAAAACACTTCCCCACACAAAGCTAGGATAGGCCAGAAGATGATATCGAGCTGCGAGAGTCCTGAGGCAGTACGTTACTGATGTATTTGATAGTTGCTTCTTAGCAATGCTTATAGCACTGTTTCTGAACATGCAGCCCTGTAGCAAACGGGGAATAGCTTGAATCTGTAGCAGTCACTGGAAGTCTGAGGCTTTATTCTGTACTTTAAATTGTGACTGTATCTCTGTAAAACTGTATACAACTACAGCCTTTAACTGAAGTCCACCAGATATGAATTACATTCAGGTAGCTGTAACTTTTTTCTTAATACACTTTTTGAGAATACCCTGAAACATTAAAGAAGAAATACTCTGGAGTAGAAGGGGTAATTAAGTATTTTCCTATAATTAAGAAAAAAAAAGTTTTGGTTTTTTTCTTCAGTTTAGTCAGGCTTCTGTGAAAGGCTATGTGATGCAGAATGTTATTTATTTTTGCATCTGAAACAGTCTAAGCAATACCCTCTACCATGGTTGGTTTTTGGCTGCTTGGTCTCATGGTGTCTGCCTGATCTATGGAGTGTCCAGCTATCATCTACCCTTAATTCTGTGCATTGTAAGAGTGGTATGTGATGGACCTGTATTTAAAAGGAATACATGTTAATAAATCTTACACTTGACCACTGGGATTCCTGGGCATTTAGCAGTGTCTTCATGCATGCATCTAGGTCTCAGGTGATAACTGCAGTTTGTCAGGCATTCTTTTCAAATAGCCCAATTTCAAACAGTGTATTTTAAGAGATGTATGAGTGTGAACTTGAGTGTGCATTTACTGCAGTCTTTAATCAACTAGATCAACTTGGTTGCACGTTTGAGAGCTTTGATTTGCTGCCACTGTGAAGTTTTGGTCCCATCTGTGTGTTCCTGCCTTGCACAGCCTCGGATGGACCAACTCAATAGTGCATCAGTTCTGTTCTGCTAGCTCAGCAGAAAACTGGGTTAATGGCATGTACACATCTGGCTTGATGAGGGATAAATCTCATCAAAGGGTTGTGTATCAGAGCTACGGCAAAGGATAAGGCAGGAGTGCCTGGGAGCGAGGAATAAGAAGTGGTTCAACAGCTTGGCCCATCTTGTCCAATTGTACCCCAAAAGCCATCTTACCCTTCCCTCTTCCCGTAATCTGTGCCAGTAGCAGTGCCCCTCTATAAAGGTAGTGGATGGGACCAATGAAATGATTCTGCTGGAAAAAATAACAGATGAGTTATTCTCAGCCTGATTCATTCTTTGGTCCTGCTTCTGGTGTAGTCATGGAACGCCAAGATGAACCCAAAGGTGGCAGTGGGGGGGTGCAGGCTGTTTGGGATGGTTTGCCATGGCGGTGACACCACACCCCGCGGTGCTGGCACTGCTCTCGGTGGCTCCCAGAGCAGCTCTGTGCCTGTTTGGGAGCCTTTTGGGACAGGGGGTTCTGCGTATCCTGGTGGTGTAGCTACTCTCCTCTATATTAGGAAAGCTCAAGTGCTTGAACTAGATGGAGCTTAAAATAACAAAAGGTACTTCAGCAATCGCAAGCTGGTCTTTTATAAACTATGTACAGTCCCAACAGAGCTATTTAAAACCTAAAATAGGTTGGTGGCAAGGGAAGCAAATGTAGGTGGGGAAACTGAATACTGAAGCGTAGAACTGAGCTGTTTCAGGGAAATCCTGCATTTTAGGGAACTGTGACCTAAATAGATACGAAAAGGCAGCCAGCCTAAATGGGACCCTGTACCGAAAGGAAGTTGCAGGATTTGTCTAGCACACTGGAAATGATAAAACTGAAAATCACAGGATGATGAAACAGCTTTACCTCACACTTGACTCTGCCTGCAGTTAAATTCGGAGGGATGGCTCATAGTCTGGGCAGTCAGATCCCACAGTAAGGCTGTGTTCTAGCTCCTGGAAGTCTGGCTATTGTTCAGATATTCAGTGAGTGCTGTGAGTTGGCCAAGAACTTGATGTGCCACACCCAGGCAGTGCTTTGGATGTCTGAAACAGGCAGTCCTGTGTTCAGCTACCCCTCTCGTTACCCGTGGGCTGAAATGCTAGGTTTCTTTGGGTTGAAAGATAGAGAAGCATGTGAAACAGATAAGCACGCTTCTGACTTGTTCATCCAAACATGAGAATCCTTTGGAAGGAAGAGCTCAGTCACAGCAGTTATCTTCATGCTGTCTTCCCTGTGGAAAGTCTCTTGAAAGATGAGCAGAGTGTCTGAGCTTAGGTTTTTTTATTTGTCCTCAATTCCAAGTTACCTCTAAACCAATTCCTAACTGCAGGTGAATTTAGAGACCTTTACATAGGGGATGAGTATTTAGTCTATTAGCTCATGAACCTCAAGTACTTACTCTACATGTGGTGCCTCTATGCAGCTCACACTTGTCTTGTTAGCATCCTGTCTTGATCTTGTTTTGAGCCCCTTCCAGCAAAATAGCTGCTTGTAATTTTGGCAGACATCCACTGGATGCTAGGTTTGGAAAGCTTATTGGCTGTCTGGAAATGTGTCTTGGCTACCAGGCTCGTCTGCTTAACCCCTTGAACTGGGTCTTTGGAGCTGTTAAATGGTACTGGGAAATCCCCTGCCTTTGGAATGAAGCTTGGGAGGGAAGAACTAGACTAAGGCAAGTTTAGGGGTGGGGAAGAAACTGCTCTTTTAAGAGTCTTCTCAGAAAATCTGAAATGCTTCTAGTGGTGGTGGGGAGCACTGGAACTGTTTTGCTGGTTAAGTTATGGCAGTAGCAGCCAGGATCATAACACTAGTGTGCGGCATACAATTTTGGGGGAGGGGGGGAGCAGGCGGTGGCGGCGGCACAAAATACTTGTTTGTAACCTGTGAATAGGATTGCCTAGGAGGGGTGTGCAATAGCTGTGAGGAATGTCACCCGTACCACTGCTGGCATTTCAAACACACCCACTGCCCTGCTGACTGCCTTTCAGTTGAAGAGCTTTAGCTAGGGATGTGGTTAAGCTCAGACATGTGAAATACAACTGCCAACCCTACTATTAGTGTGCAGAGGCCATAATGGGCATATACTAGTTCTCCAGAGAACAGCACCTTCTAACAGGCACAAACCAAATGGTTGTTCACAAAAAAAAAACCCAACCCAAAGCTACCCAGAGTGTAGAAGTTGAATGATGGCAACTGCATATGGCTAGATTTTGCTTCGAGTTCTACCTCCTGATCCAGATGTTGTGGAAAAGGGGTCATGGTTTTTCCCCATGATTTTTTTTTAATCTCATTCTGGGTTTTGACTTAGTAAAGGATGTTCTCTATAAGTGGCTCAAACAACAGGTACAAAAATAGTTATTCTTAGGCCTCTTCAAGCTAGCTCTAAAGAAATAGCAAACAGCAATGTTAATGGCTTGGAACAGCTACAGGAAAGCAAAGGGAGGTGCATGAGGAATCTATTTATGAGAAAGGAAATGGCAAAAATAGAGGAATTGATCCATTGCACAAGGTTGTAAGTTGTGTAATAAGTGGCATACAAGTATCTGGACTTGACTGTAACTGTGGGGATCCACCCATGGCTTCTTTCTTTTACTGGCTTAGTACTCTCATCTTGCAACTCCTTTTGTCAAATTGAAACTTGTTTGCCCTCTGGACAGGGTGGCAAGCTGCTAGCAGCCATGGTGTTGAAACACCACTGGTAGGATGTGACTACTTACTATCTGCTTGGTTGAAAAGGAGGGAATTGTATTCAAGTAGTTTTAACTTGGAAACATGTCATTAATGATTTTGGAAGCCATGCTGTGTAGGGGGTAGGGGAATTCCCTGGGGGTTTTTTTTGTTGTTGTTGGGGTTTTTATTTTTTAATTGTTTTGAATGAATAACTTTGTAGATAACATTCTTGTAAAGTAGAATTTTTATTCCTGAAAAAGTTGCCTGCCCAAATCAGATCACTAATTAAACTGGGTAAATGATGCCTCCAGAGTTCTGAAATTCTGAGTTCTCCAATCTATTGAGAAGCATTGGCATAGCCCTGGCTTTGTGTGGCTCTGTGTTCTTGCATTAATGGTGTGTGCTCGCTAGTACTAATCGAAGACAGCTTTGGACCTTTGAAATGTTGATTGAGAAAACTGAAAAGTTGGGGCAGGGTGGGTGAGTGAAGGCTTCTAAGGTAAGGCAACTGCAAACGTTAGCCCCTTTGCATAAGGAATAGGCTTTTTTGAAGCCCTCTTGTGAGTTGTGTGAATGTGGTTTGAAGGAGACCTCATTTTTTAGAGAGACTGTCCTTGGGGGTAATGAATCTGATTCTCTGCCACTTGAGGTGGGGGGGGAGCCCTAGTTTATAAAAGGATGCCTGAAGTAGGCTCCTTGCCTAGATATGAGTAATGGGTCTCTGGACTGATGGACATGTCCTGCAAGGAGGATCCCCTCAGGCTCCATTTGGTTACCCTGTACTCAGGCCCCTCTGGTATTGATCCCTTGAAAAGGGGGAGTTACACACGAAGGTAGTTGTGGCTTCTCACACTTGGTCTTGAGAACCAGAAAAGCAACAACATAACTGCTGTGTTGCTCTGCTCTGCAGGCATTACCTTTTCAACGGAAGCAAGAGTCTCCAAAGAAACTGATTATGGTTTTTTCATGGGAACATTCCTGTTTACTACAGGCTGTATGGAAGAATTTTATTTTCCTTATCACTGGGAGATGAGCAGTCCAAATTAATCTTGGAATGGTCTCTTGTGTTAACAGCCAAACAAATACATATTTGGGCTCTGACACTACAGTATGACAGGGTTTGTATTAGGATAAACCACTTGGTTTCCTTTTTGAAACTGACTGCTTTAGCATTATATTTGGTACCAGATTTTTAGAGCCACCTCAGCCAATCTCTACTCCTTACCCTTTTCAAGAATAGGGATCTGCTCTTTCAACCACCAGATACAATGCCTGCTATAAACCCTGTCAGAGAACTTGTATGCTGTTGGAGTGGACACAGAATCAGCTTATTTTGAACCCCTTTATCAGATAAAGCAGAAATTCGCTGCTCTTCCAAGCTCTGCATGGGGCAGAGGTACTTCTAAAAACTTCCATGTCAAGTCACCAAGTGCTAGAAGAGTGGGTAACCTGCAGTGTGGCTTTTTAATGGCCAATGTGCTGTAACCAGCTCCCCCTAGCCCACCCTGGGACAGTAAATCAGTGCTATGAAGGTGAGTTTTGCTGGAAGTTATGGGCAGGGCGCTTTCTGCACTGGCAACACCCCCTCGGGGTTTCTGCTGAAGTGAGATAAGTCTCAGATGCACACTTGTGTCACAGGGCATGTCTGGCTTCCTGCAGCTCAGGCGCTCCCTCCTCCACCCTTTCGCCGTTGGGTTTCTGCAAGCAGACTCTTCAAAGCTGTGAACTTTCTCAGTCTTGCCTGCTGTTGCTGTGGCTCGCTTCCTGTGGCAGCTTTTTCCTCTTGCTGTCCTCAACAGCTTGGCTCCTCAAGCTGTGTGAAAGCTGCAGTTTGCTGCCCATATAGGCCATCTTGCCTTGCTGGGGACTAAGAGCAGCAACCGGGGGAGGTGGAGAGGGGGGACACAGCTCTAATGTGACTTTAAGGTGTGGCTCCACAGCAGTTTCTGAGTTGAAGCTGACTTGCTGCTGTGCTTCTTCACAGGGAAGGAATAAGACCACGTGAGCACAAATCTAGTTAGATTTAGCCCAATTGCTTCCCTGACAGGGCTTGCTGGTGCTCGTGTGAGAACAGGGCTGTGCAGTGCAGTTGTGCTGCAGCAGCTGCCTCTTCCCTGCCTGCAGAGCAGCCTGGGGCACAGCTCAGCACCTTCAGTGACTTCAGAGGGCACCAGAGCCAACAGAACAGAACTGTCTGTCCTTCTGTGATGTCAGCTGGTGGTGTCTTCTCCCAGCTCTTCCTCACTTTATTGTTCAGCCAACTTGCTCGTGTATGATAATTGTGCTGCAATTCAAGTGATTTGCTCTTTTATCATTTTTAGTTCAAATGCTGACCTAAATAGGAGATTCTTGATGGGGTGCTGCTCAGCCCTATCTGCCACTTTATTTCAAATGAAGGAAGCCTTTTTCTTTTTCTTTTTTTTTTTTTTTAAGTGAACTTATTAATACATGTGGTATACTTAGGGTAGAGCAGTATATTGTGTATGTGGCTACAGGGCTCAGCACATAAATCTGCTGGTTGTGGACTCTTTGAGGACTGAGATCGCATTTGTGATCTCTAGGTCAGTCAGCAGCAATATCCACTTCCCAGTGGAATCTGGAGGATGCTGTCAGTTCCTCATGTTTTTGGTCTTGAGCCTGGTCATGTGTGTGTCATAGCACACTAGATGTATGATCTCTTCCATCCTTCTGCAAGGGGGGTGGTGGTGGTGGAGATAAGGGAGCAGGCCAGAAAAATATTTGTTAATGAAGCTAGTAAGTGGAGCATCTTTCTGTGCTTCCAGACTACAGTTCTTGATGTTTCTGCCAAGCTGAACTCAGTTCTTGATGTTTCTGCCAAGCTGAACTCAAATAGTGGTTGAGCCCATTGAGACTGGAGTATCCAGTTCCTTGTTCCTTTTGTCACTGGCTGCTTACAGAGGAGCCTGTCCTCCCTCTGCAGGTGGCTTTTAATTTAGTTTTATTATAGGTACAAACTGAAATTTCACTCTGTAGATGACACTGAGTTGTGGAATTCAGCATAACAGTGGATGAAATTCTACTGTAAGCTTCATGTAAACCTGCCATTTCTTGCTGAGTCTGACTGTTACAGTTGGCATTTTTTGTTCTTTAATGACAGCCATGTGTCTTCTTCATGTAAGGTAGTCTGAAGCTTGTAATATTGAGCTAGTTTTAAATGGCGGTTGGGTGCATAGGGTAACAACACATAAGAAAGGCAGTAAGCTGCAAGATCCTTAGGCACCTCAGTACCTTCAGAAATTTGATCCACAATCTATAGGTGACTGTCCTGTGTTATGTCTTAACATACAGCAGGTGCAGACAGTTGGGATGTAACTAGGGTTTTGCTGAAAGGTACAATCAACTTCGTATCTGTCTGGGTTTGTCGGAAATAACATTAAAAATAGCCCCAACTGAATAACTGACAACTACTTCTGCAAAATTAGCTTAGATGCTGTGCTGTCAAATGTGTAAAGAGAACAGGGGATGGGTGGGGAAAGTGCAGGGTTTTTTTTTCCTCTTGCAACAATCATGGGGGTGTCTTATCTGGTCAAATGTTTTCAGGTATTGATCTTTGCTTGTGTCCATTTTTAGTCTTAGCGTAAGATGATTAAAAGATGTGTGTGCAAAACAGCTCAATTTTTCTGTAACATCAGCTCTTTGTCTTCAGGCTCTGCACTAAAATCAGTAGGGATTTCTTAAAGGGTGAATTCCTGCTACAGGCTGTAGTTGGGTACCGAAACAAAACCAAGACACAATCAGTGCCTGAAAGGGTGATGTTATAACACGTACTCTATAGCACATAAGTCGTACTTCTGCCTCGCTGTTACTGAGTGCGTCAAAGGTGGGCAAGCTTCCTCCTCCACTATATTATGGTGACTTTATTCAAATTATCATAGCGGGGTGGAACGGGATGCCTTCCTTGGCCTTATTTGCTCCCCTATGGCTTCAGTCAAATGAGGAGTACCGTGTCCCCAGCCGAGCGGGGAGGAGGGTGGTGGGGAGGGCTGGGAAGCTCCAGGGAGCCATCAGGAGGGTTAAGGCTGGCTCTGGGGGCTGCAGTGTGGCAGGGCCAGGGCTGGTGCTGGGGGTGTGCCTGCTGCTGTTCTCTTCCCTGATGAGCTTAGGGGTATGAAAAGGCCCTTTAAGACTGCTGGAAGGGGGCTTGGTTTAATTAAGTGTAATCCCTTTAGAAATTGCAAGCACTTTCACATGACCCGATTCCAGCCTCACCCTGACACACAGGACCCCGGGCTGTTTCGGCAGAGTGCTGGCACTCGGGAAGGAGCCAGATGTCTGTGAGTATTGCTGGTGCTGCAGGTGGGGGGCATTACCTCTGACGCTCTTCTGAGGCCATGCAAAGCATGATGTCCTGGTACGCTCTGCGGGCTGGCGTGACTCCTGTCCTCGCAGCGGGGCCTGTGTTGGCTGGCTGGTGCTGTGGCAAGTGAAGTACAGCCCCGGGGAGCATTTGTCCTCCAGGAAATGCTCCTGCGTTTTAAGGGACTTGCTAGACTGTTGCCAATCTTGCTGAAAGCCAAAATTGGGAAGGTTTTTAGATTATTAGGGTGCCTTACAAGACCTTGAGTTCAGAGTTCATGCAACTCTGGCTGGATTTTATGTGCTGCTTTGGTCAGAGCTGTTGGAACTGATGCATGGTGTTAGTCTAGTATCTTTACCTGCAGTAATTGCTGGGTCAACTGGTGCCCTATAGCATAGAGGGTCTACAAAGGATGGCCTGGAATTTCTTTTTAACTGAACTTACTTCTGTTCTGTAACAGTCAAATGAGCAATGACGTGTGACTTTTCTGTATGCCATTTTCTCCAGAAATAGTCCATGTGGTGGCTTGAACCTGGGAAGCATGAATATCTGAAGCTTGAAGCCTACAGAGCAGCAGAGTCTAACAGCTTCCTTGCATTCAGGAAGTCCAGGGAGGAAAGAAGCTTTAGCTCAGGGTCAGGGTTTTGTAGAGGTTGATACTCTGTTGTGCTGACTCTACCTATTATTCTCACATGAATTTCTTAGTACTCTGTTCCTGTCTCCACTTATGACAATTGTCTCTTCTACCTCTTGTGTTGCTCAACACATTGGGGCATTAGTACAAGTAATACATCCGTTAATGTGGCGGTATGAGTCTTTCCTGTTTGTCCTGCCATATGCAGCTACAAATTATCATCTTAGGAAGTAGTTATAGCAGGTTATTAGTAGGGCTTACTTGGAGACCTGGAAGATAACTGATAATCATTGTTGCTTGTAAAACTTACTGGGAATCTCAGTGGGGTGGAAAGTGAGACTTGAAGGTATACAGGCAACGTTAAAATTGCTGAAAAGATGTTGCAGATAGGTGCCTGGTACCATGGTCTGTTAAGTCTCCTGTAGTCTGCTGAACACCATGGGAGGAGGGTGGTGGTGGTGTCCTGTAGCTTGTGAAAGCTTTTGCCTATCAAAAGGAGCTTTCTTTGGCTGCAGCTGCTCTGGGGGCCGGAACAGTGTCTCTTCCATGCAAGAGATTCTGTCTGTGCAGGAGGTCTTGCCCTCACCACAGCACTGTCCTTGGCAGCAGGAAGCTCTTTAATGTGCTCTGGTAGTGGCAATCTTTAGCTGTGCTTAGACTGGTAGAACAATGCTAATTCCTCAAATAGAGAAGAGGAAGAGTTGCTAGGTTTCTAGCTCTTTCCTGTAGCTGTTATGAAATGAATTAGTTAAATATGGGCTTTTTTCTTGAGTATTTTTTAGCTTGGTGAGTGTAAATTTGTCTGTTGAAATGTGATACTTGAATTTTCTTGTAATGTGCAAGATGGTCTCCTCTGGAAGCTTTTCATATAATGTTGCTAGCTGTTTATATGCAAAATATTATGTTAAATGATGATGGAAAGACAAAAGAAGACTATTTAGAGGCCACCTACTAGGGTAAAACTTATGCTAGTTTAAGATCTAAGCAGAATTCAGAGGGTTGCAGACACTTGGATACAGCAGTGAGTGCATTATAAATGCTGTGATGAAAAAATTCAATGAGTTGCTTTAAATAGAATTTGAGTATAATTACTGCGTTAGGATAGTATTTTTGGTAAATCTGTTGATGATAAAATCCAGTAAGTCCTCTAAAAGCACCTGCTGAGTGTTGAAAGCTTAAGACAAAAGTTTACTAACAATAAATTTTGGAAAAGGAGCGTAGTGTACTTGGGGATGAGTGCTGCCACTGGGGACCTTGTGACCTGATTGCTGGTGGGCAATGTCTTTTTCTCACTGTATTTACGCCTATTCCTTACATCTCAGCAGTGTGTACCTCGCCTGTCTGGACACTGACAGAGCTAGATTTGTATATGCTCAGCAGTCCAAGCTGGTTATCTTATTAAGGAGCATTTTATTCTGTTTGCAACCCAAATGGTAAGCATGCTGATGCTTATGCCAGCCCTCAAACCTGGGAAAATCTCATTAGATGGTTTAGAAATACAAAGTATAAAAGCTTAACGCTAATGAATCTTGAGGCTTTTCTTAGAATAAGCATTGATGGTGAACTAGATAAATGGTTTAAAAGTGCTTTGGCAGGGTAATTCTAAAGGGACAAGGCAAACAAGTCTAAATTATGATGGGACTGGATCATGCTGGCTTTCTTCTGGTATAGCACTTCTGTCGTGTAACCCTTGTGTAACATCTGTGTTGGGCAGTACTCAGCTGTGAATGCCTCAGTAAAGTGGCTTTACTAAAAGTAAGACCTCGAATGAGGAGGGTGAAGGTAAACATGCAGTGCCTGGTACTTACTTGTCAGGTAGAAATTATAGCAGACCTTTTCTTGTAGTTTGTCTGAGCTGTGGGCAGAGCGTGTTAAGATCAATGAAAGTGACTTGCCAATAAGTGAGGTGGCCCCTGGGTATCTTTCAGAACGAAGCGCCCTTGGTGCTTGGTTTTTCAGCCTTTTTACGTGCTAGGAGAACAGATTTGTATTTCTGTGCCAGCACGTAGGCTCTCGATATGAAACAAAACACTTGGTAAAGCCGCATCTACTCTGAAGTATTGTCAGGCCTCTTATTTGCTGACTGGGAATGGAGAGCAGTGCCTCCCACCACCTGAAATGGTAGAAACCTCACTTTGTTTTTCCAGTCCACAACTGGTTCAAAAAACCCCTGGCTTGGTAGCATATGGAGAAAAAATTCTTTGTATGTTGTTTCCACACCAGTGAGGTTTAACAAAGCTCAATTTTACAGCAAACTAACTTCTCAGCCAAGTATTAAATTACTATGAAACCAGTGGTTAAAATGTCACCGGTACAGCCCAGGACAAACTTTTCCTCAGCTCGGTTTGCTGACAGTTAACAGCAGTATGCTGTTGAATGTGTTAAAACTTTGTTCAGATCAGGGAAGCTAGCATTACCGGGGTGTGGTTCTCTAAAGCACAAGCCCGTTTCCTGTGGTATCTTAGCTCATGCTGTCTTCTAAAATAGCATAGGCTGAAGTTGCAAGTGCAGACCCCATTCAAGACTGCTGCTCCTAAACCTAAGGTTGCCGTTCATCTTAAGCACAGGGGGCTTCCACTAGGGGGGAAAAAATGTATCTCTTCCTATTGAATGTACTAACTGAAGGATGATAACTGGTCAGATAGCTTAAGTGCATTTAAGTGAGTGAAAAAGAAGGAATTTTGCTGGTTCCATCATGGGACCTTATTTTACTGTGCTAACAAAGATGGGAGTTTTACAAATAAGTATCGTGCATGAATTATGAGGATACTTACTGAAGCAGCTTTATTTTAAATTTTAAGGTCTGATTTGCTCTGAATAGCTTAAAAGCTATTTGGGCGCAGGTTGCAAAAAACTGCCACAAATGTTTCAGTTCTGTTTTCTGGTGCTTCCTCTGAGCTCAGATACTTCAGTGCTCAATTACCTATGCAGACGATGTCAGATAAGAGTAGCTACTGTGTTTTATCCATAACCAGTGGAGCAAAAAGGCTTTTTCTTTCATGGTACCTGGTACGTTAGTGTTTTAGGTGAGCAGGAAAGACCTGAAAACAAACAAAAAAGGCAACCTGTTGCTTAATGGCTCATTTAATGTAACCCCTTTTATACTTAGATGTGGCATATGGACATCTTTGCTCTCACTGGTAGGTATGCTGGGCAAGTCAGGCTTACAAGCCAGCACTCTTTCTGGTAGAAGAGACTGCTTCCAAGTAAAAGTAGCAAAGCTGTTTCTGGGAGCATTCAGCCCTTTTAACAAGTGACTGGATTCCTGGTTCACCAAAGCACTGTGAAATTAGCCAATTGCCAACATCCAGGATCTGAGGAGAATAATTTTGGGAAGGTATAGCAAGAGAACTTAAGGCATCTGCATGCTATTGAAAGCTGCTAATTTTAAACAAAGCTTGATTGCTTATGAGGTTAGGTTGTTTGCTCTTTCCTTGCTACTTCTATGGGATGGTTCTTCCTCAGTTTGATGTCATTGTGTCAGAAGGTTCAGAGGCTTTCAAAACCAACTTACTCCTCATCTGCTTGTTCGTGATATCTTTGCTCCAATAACGTCTAAATAGCATTCTTTACACATGCAACAGTTAGGACTGCAACTCTTCTTGACTTCAGCTTTGCTGTGCTAAGGCTACTTTTAACCTCTTACGGAATATGCTTAAATTTTTAGCTAAACTTGAAACAAGAAAACTTTTAGGCTCATCATGAGGGGTTATCAAGCACAAAATAGTGGTGTGCCTCAGCTCAAGTAGGCTTTTCCCAAAACTTCAAAATGTATTTGGATGTAGTGGTCTCTTTCAGCACTTGACTTAGACTTAACTAGCAGAATGCTTCTTGCTTATGGAAAAAACCCTGGCTGTAGCTCTCTTGCAGTCTGCTACTGCTTTCTTAGTAAACAAGATGTGAAATCTGTCCATATACTCAGTAGAAATACAGGGATCAGAACTGGCTGCGATCATATCAGTATTGGGTGTTTCCTTGAATATTTCTCTGCTTCCTCTAGCTTTTTGGTCTTTAGTGTCATGTGGTTAGCTTATAGTCTAAATGTGAGTTCAAGTTATTCTTATTAAAACTGTTAACTGCATTAACCCCACCCCTCACCCCTGGAAGGCTGTTGGAGTGTGCCTAGAGAACTGATTGCACTGATGAGCAAATAAATTGGGGTTTGTTGATGTGGGGTAAATGGCTGGTAGCAAGAAAGAGAACTATGAATGCAAGGCCTTTATGCTGGGGTTTGGTGCACTGTGAATATCTTGTCTGTACAACTTCAAATTTTGAATCTTTGCTTTGATAGAAAAGCATTAAAACAGTTTGATCTAAAATATCTGCAGTTTGTGTTCATAAATTGTGAAATATCTTTACCTTTTTCAGTTGATAGTTATGCAAATAGAAATTAATTCTCAGACAGCTTGGTGTACTTGCAGGCCTGCCTTTGCCTGGTCAAAAGTTAAGGCATCTGCGTTCAGGCAGGAGTATTCCTATCTACCCCTAAGAATCCACACAGTGTTTTGCAGTAATGCTCAGGAGTTGTGATTGGAATTGGCTATGTTTTACACTAGTCTTTGAGGTGAAATGTCTCTGCTGTTTCACTTGCTTCATGAGAACTCTTGGTGAAAGATGTACAGATGTCTTCCTGCTTCTGTGGGATGACACTGCAAACTCTCTTGCTGCAATCCTTTGCCACTTTCATTTCACATGTGAAAATGTGATGGTGAGACTTTCATGTCAAGACAGAGTGCATCCTATAACGTTTCTTCTGGAAGACCATTCATGATCTTACTACTTATGTCCAAGGCTAATATTATCATGAAATCTTGACACAATATTAAAATTACACCTAAACCGTTTCTGCAGTGTTTAAGAGATCTTTCACCTCCCTACAAGAATTGGAAAGCAGTAGGCAACTATATAGAGATACTTCTACTGCTTTGTGAAGTGTCTGCACATACTAGTGAATATGCCAGTTCAGCATGCATCCTTTTTGGCTTAGCACATGAGATCATCCTTGCGTCCTGTCTGCTTCATACCTACAGCCCTTGGATCATATTGGGGATTGTGCCTTATTGTTTCTCCAAATACCCATGGAGACTGGAACAGCATTATTAGCCTGCCATGGAAGATTAGTCAATACTGAGTTGTTAATGCTTCCAGGGACTTCCTTGACATTCATCCTTCAAATGGAAGGGTTGGATGTCTGGTGGTGTGTACCAAGGTTTGGAACACCTCTGCTTTTGTGAAAGTCACCAGAATGTTCTACAGCAGAAATTCAACTTCATAGGCTGTAATGGCTCTCACATGTGTCAATATGTAGGTGGGAATATTAGTAGGAACAGAGAAGATAAACTCTTACACTAAGAAACAGGAAAGTTGTATTCTACAGGGAAACTGGGAACACAGTGCTGGCAGGGCAGATGACTCCGTAACTGCTGGCAGTGAAGCTCCTGGAGGCTTGGGAGCTGGTCCCTCACTGTAGGCAGATGTTGATTTTCGTTATTGGGTAGTGTCACTTACAGCATTTTCTGTCTTCCAGATCAGTGTGCGTGTTACCACCATGGATGCTGAGCTGGAGTTTGCCATCCAGCCCAACACTACAGGGAAGCAACTCTTTGATCAGGTAAGTGATGGAGCTGCAGAAGATCTAAAGTTGATATGGGTGTTGTGATTCTATTAAGGCAACAGCAAACAATTTCTGAAGGACTTCAAAGGTGAAGTGACAGCGTGTATAATAACTTCAAGAGAACTCAGCATAGTAAGAAATCACACTTTTTTTTTTTGAAAGCAACTGCATTTTTTTATCTCCAAGAACGTTAGGAGCTATTCTTACCTCTAATGAACTGAATTGGTGCTATAGCTCATAATAATAATTGGAAAGCAGTAGGTGTCTGCAGTCATAATTTGTAAGATAAGTCTTGTGAGGGAGCTAGCAAGCTATCTTTGGCTGGCTTAGTTGCAAGCATTGTGTAATTGATTTCAAAGAGTAGTTGGTGTCTAAAACAGGAGAGGCTTAGCTGGGTTTCAAATGTTGGTGCAACCCTTAAGTGCAGGTGAAGTGATATTCTATACTCCCATCAGGCCCTGAGGCAAAAAAAGAGAAGTTATGTACTGTACTGTATTGGGCGTCTTCATCTGGACGTTTCAGGCTTCCTCTGCAGTCACTGGCTAGGCAAATTTCCTCCTACTTTGGCCCAAACCGAAGCAGGGAGGCATGTGCAGCCCGAAGTTGGAGCAACGGGGGACAGACATTGTCAATTGCAGCAGTTGAAACTTTGACAGGCTCCACTCTGTTTCACTGCTGTAACCCTGAAGGCCATGGATTTGCTACTTGGAGGAAAATCTGAACAGTAAGTTCATAGCTTAAAGAAAAGTAAAATGAATCTTGGATTAATGACAAGATGAAGGAACTGCCAGACCAGATATATCAGATATGGGTGTGGTTCAGTAGTGCTAAGTGTTCTGGGGCCAGCTTTACATAGTACCTATCTTAATGAAGAGAGAAACTTAAGGGCTGACCCACCCATAGAAGTCAGCTATTTAATTTGGGGCCAGCAAACCTAACTTAAAATTTTTTTTTTAGATGTTTAACCACAAACTACTACTTTCTCTCATAACTCAGCTGCATGATTCAACACTAGATATTATATTGCTGTTTGCAGCCCAGCCCTGAAATGGAGGGAATAGAGTGAGATCCTAGGCTTTACTAAAAGAGCATCTTTTCATAATGGGAAAACCGGAAAGGCTTTCGGGAAAGTTCTGAATTGCAGTGTAGTTCTCAGCTGTCAGTGTGTTATTATGCAGTAGCTCCTAATTATTTTAGCCCTGTGTGGTCTCAAATCTGACAGTTTTTGACTGATAGAAGTGAGAGCTGGATTCTGTCCAGAATCCGTGTGTGCAACATGGAACTCCACTGCAGTTAGTTCATAGCAGCATATGCCAATGAAGCTGAGGTGACATACCCCCAAGTTCCTCAGAAGGTGAACTGTTTTTTTTGGAGGGGGTGTTCTTCACGTGGATGCTTCCCATGATTATTTTTCAACATCTGGTTTCTGACATTATCCAAGCAAAGAACCAGGTGCTAAGAAGTGATACTATTGAAGTCAATAGTACTTTTAAACTGCACATGATTTTTTTTTTTTTTTTTTCAGTTGGCTCTAGACCATCTGCAGCTTTTGCTGCAAACTGACATTGTGGTGGCAGACTTGGGCTTCAGCTACTTGTCTCTGTTTGAGAAGCATCTGATCATGTTTCCAGTATGGGAACTCTTCATGTCTTAGTAATTGATTTCACTCCTTTGTGTTGTGTTCTCAAACAGCTGCATGTTCTCCTCCTTGCAGTGTGTTTCACACAGCACCTGTCTACACAGAAGTTTTGTTTTGGTTTTTCCATAGCAAACACTTTGCAAAGTGAGAAAACAAATGCTGTTGCAGAACTAAGTTTCTGAGTTGGTAAACGAGGCAGTGTTTACTTCAGTTAAATTGGATTGTAGGTGGAGTTGGAAGGGGAAATACAGTGGGGAGAAAGGTGTCTGAAGCTAGCTGTTAAACATTCGCTGTTTCTAAAAGTGGACACCATCTCTCTATACTGTCCATATATCATACTAGCTGGAATAAGAATTAAACTGTTTTCTACTGCCTAGTGCACAAGATTACCTTGTGAAGGTAGTGATGTTGGTTCCTGATAGGGCTGTTACTGAAATGAATGTCCTAGAGCTTCACCAGTGGCAGATTTCCAGGCTTTGACTAAATGATTAGTCAATGATTTGACTAAATGATTAGTCAAAGACCTAGTGCAACAGTGCTAGGTGGTGTTTGTGTGGTATCATCACTGTGGTGGTGGTAGAAAGACTAACCCTCTGCCAGGGCTTGAGAAGGTGGTAAGCAGTAAGGTAGGGAGTTGGCAGTAGATGTGGGGATGTCAAAGTCTTCCACCTCTAACATGAATAAGGAGTCTTGGAGGCTACTGCAATGTGAGTGGTTGAGGAGCCTAATCCCAGCTGCTTGTTGCTGCCCTGCAGTCTAATCGTTGGCCCTTTACAATTAAGGAAACTAATTGCAAAGGAGGTAGCTATTCAGCTCCTGCCACAATGGGAAACATTTCATCTTGGTCTCTGAATGCAGATAGACAACAGACTGTCTGTCCATCTTTTTTTTTTTTTTTTTTTAATGGAAAATTCAAGGCTCTTTTCTATTGCAAAAAACTTTATAGTCAGACTTGCACATAAAGGAAAGCAAGTACTTCTATATGGACATGCTCAAACAGTTTATTGATCTTTGCATAAAGAACTAACTGAATACCGAACCAAAACATGAGAGCCTCTAGTGAGCTGACAACAAATACTAAGCTCGCTCCCTTTAGTATGGGGATGGGGCTTTGAATATGTTGTCAGCTGGCATATATCCAGTATGTTTCAAATGGCTGTTTGTGTGGATTAGTTCCTGTAAAGGGATAGTCTGGAGCTGTTCCCCCTGCTGACACGGGGACTAAGCAGCGACTGCTGTCTGACTGATAATCTGTTCACTCTATCTCAGTTTCTATCCAGAGGTACTCTTGGGTCCCATGATGGGGTGTGTAAGAACAAAGTTATGGCCATTCATTTTCTGTCTCTCTTAAACTATGTTGTGCTCCTGGAATTGCTAATCTAGTATTTTCTGCATGATGCTGGTTCTGAAACAGGAGCTGCTTTCATGAATGCTTTTTTGAGGGAAAGGAGTGTTCCTCTACAAAGCAAACTTATGGTTTTGCTGCTGTAGCACATTGACTTGGTGTGAAACCTGAAGTTTGACTCTTTCACAGAAAAATTTTAAGAGATCCTGCATTTTTTTTGCCCTAGAGTGCCCTTTCACTTTGAGCTGTCAGTTCTGATTTAAGCAAAAAGGAAGCTGCTAAGCATTACCAAGGTTTCTAGCTGCACAGCTACCTCTGTGCATGCTGCTGGCTTTGTTCAGTAACATTTAGGCAGTATTTGTTTCCACCCGTTGTATATAAAGGTAGATAAATATATTCATGATGCCACACATAATTCTGACCTATTCTGAATAAGATTCAAAAGACTTTTGGAAAGCTTGTATCTAGGTAGTAGCTTCATGAGGAGGAACAGTTTGAGTCTAAAGTTCTATAGTAATAATAGGTGAACGGGCTTGAGGTAGCAATGTTCCTGTCTCCCTCTTTCCTGCTTGGTTAAATTCCAAAGTGAATTTTTGTAGTGTTAGAACAACGCAGATGCTTCACTGCTTTGTTGGAAGTAGTTTTCTGCCCCAAAGTAGCTGGATGTACTAATATTGAGCTGACGCACAGTGCAGTAACATCATGATTTATGCTAGAGATCTTCCTATAACACCCCATCCCCTAGGCTTGTAACTGTACAGCTTTAGCTTAAATAGCTTAAGCTTGTGTGCACAGACAAAACCTGGACTGAGACAGGAGGATTGTACTGTCTGTCTTCTGCAGCTTTGCTTATGTACCTCTGCTTATGTACCTCTTAGCATCAGCTGCTGAGCACCAGTGTGTACTGACTCACTAGCAAAAACAGTAACTCTGCTCCCATTCCTTAGCTGCTAGTGATGGATTAAAAGAAGAGCTCGAGAGAAGGGCTATGCCTGTCAGGGGTGCTGCTATCCCATAGGCCTGATTACTTCACAGGTACCTTGTAATACTGCTTTCCTGGGGATGCAGGGCACAGGCACTGCAACAGCAATAGTTGCTTGTTTTTCTTCTTTGACCCTTTTCTGTATCAGACTGAAGTGCAGTTGGACTGGGGACTTGTGTGTAAAACAAAGTGTTGCTTTGCCTTGTGTATCTCCTACATGTGAAAGATTAACCCTTTCTCTGGTAAAACTGCTTAGCTACTTATTGCTATGGATAGCTTTGAAGTTGTGTCCCTTCAATCTTTTTTACTCTGAAACTTCCTTTTGTGGGGTAAATTGATTCTAGCTTATGTCAGTGAGATTTTGGCCTGTTGTGGGGGTGAGGGGGACTAGCCTGTACCTTGGACAAGGAGAGAGGTAACTAACTTGCTTAAGTGCTCCACAGCTGGCTGGCTGGAAAGCTTTCACAGAAATGCCCTGGTTTAGTGGATGCTGCACCTTACAGGGTCCTCAGGTAGCCTGTGTACAGACTAGTCACAAAATCTTCAACTGCTTTGATTTCTGTGGTATGAAAACATACTCCCTTCTTCCATGTCTCCCACATGCTGTATGAAGCAGCTTCTCAAACACTTTGTTTGTGATCACTTTTGAACTTGCATCCTGCTGGTGCCTTGTTCTTTCATTCCCCTTCAGAGCCCCTTATTCCTTCTTGTCTCTGCTAGCGTCTTAGCTGTCTGCTATACTAGGTCTGTTGGGTGGTGAATGCAGTTGATGGGTGGGGATCTCTACCCATTTGATAGGCCTTACATCAGGATCTTGTTTTTAACAATGAGTTGCGGTTACTAAACTGTTCAGTCACTACTTCCTTCCCCAACCTAAAATGAACTCTATTTCTCCAACTTCAGGACAGATTTGCTTCTCAGTGATGTGCTTAGTGCTCTTTGAGCCTATAGCTGACCATGTAAACTTCAGTCCTTCCAATGCTAGCTTTTGGACATTGCAAAGTCCAGGAGATGGTGGCTTCAGCATGCTGCTCCAGAATAAGCCTTTAGAGTAACCAAAACACCCAGTCTCATTAATTGGACAGAGATCACCTTTCAGAGCCATGAAGCCAAGTCACAGGTTAAGGAGAAATGAGACATTAGAAAAACTTTAGTATCTGTCACTTCAGACTTTGAAAGCGTGTGGTTAACCTTCCTAGGAGGCTTTTCCTCAGTTTCATGAGCTTTTGGGGTCAAAACTAAGCTTGTAATAGAAAAGTGCACTCAGGTATGGGTTAAAATTGTAACAATAAGCATCTCTCTGCTCTCTCTAAACCTAGTCACTGATGCTGTGTTTTATGTTCAGTACTGAGCCTAATACATAGTGGAGTGTGGGGCTATTTTTTTTTTTTCTTCTTAATCTTGAGGATCCTACAAATTTCATTAAGAGCCAGAGCTGCTAAGATTCTGAGTTTATGTGCTCTGCCCTGGCTTGCTTATCTGCTGCAGTGAGTTTAGTGGTTCTGTTGAGTACCAATTTCAGTCTCTTCTTTCATGGTTGCTGAAGCTTACAACACAGGCTGACCGAATCGCACTCAACTTGTGAGTAACTCCAGCTGAATTGAGCTATGTTTGGAATAAAAGTGGATGGTCTCTCATGGCCTGTAAACTAAGCTTTGAGAGGAGGGAGACTGTAGAGAAGCCTTTAGCCTTGGTAGGGTCCTACCTAGTAGTGTTTGAATACATAGGAAACTGGTCTGGGGCACTTGATCCAGTAGATGAAAGCACTGAACCGAAAACTCGCTATAGCAGTTTCATGGTAGAAAGCAGCAAGTCTTGGGACAGTGGCCGATTCCTCCAGCAAACCCCAGAACTCTTTGTTTGTATAATGAAGGCTTGTGGTTGAGTGGTATGGAAATGGGTCTTGAATTTCACAGGAACATGTGGAAACTTATTGGCTTTTATAAAAGCAGTAGTCTGACCAAAACCGGACTGCTTGTTGCTAAGGAGATCAATGGCAAACTGTAATAGGCTTAAAAACTCAAAGATCATCCTGTCATTTAGCACTTTGGCATTTTAGCACTTTGAAAGGGAAAGTTAGGAATATATCCATCAGCCAAATGGAAGGGGAACAGTTGAGTATTTATGGCTGTAGATGGAGCCCACCTTGGGTGTTAGGGTACCTGGAAGACCATGTTCTAAGTTGTTTTTGGCTATGGCGTATGAAACTGTAGGTGTGGCACCAGTTCAGAGCTCATCCAGCAATAAGGTTTGCTAGCAGTTTTCTCTCAGAAGTACTTGACATGCCTGTCATAGAAAGGGAGAGAGGCCCACTTCATCTTTAATGAGGACAGCAGGTGAGATTCAAGACAGATTTGTGCTGCGGTACAGCCTGGCATGCTTTGGCCTTTGGCACAGGAACTTGCTCTGAGTGGAATGTCTTCTCTGCTGGAATGCTTTGGTCTTGCCCATGTGTAGATAGTGCTTTCATGCAGGATCTGCACTTGTTTGCCAGTGTGGTGGTGTATTTTCCTGGGCTGAGAATGAGGGCAATCTTCAATTGTCATCTTGATGCTAAAATCTACATTTGAGGGGCTGCCTATGGCTCTCCTTCTGCTGTGGAGCAGGACTCAATGGCAAGAACATAGTTTGGAGGGAGATGGGTGAGTGCTGAGGGGAAGGACAGGAGGAGTCATGCAGACCTGGAAAATGTGGAGTAAGGAGAAGTGAGAGAAAAGGTTGCCTGGAAGACCTTGTGTTTCTTCTCTGAACGTAAGTAAAAAAAAAAAAAAAAATTGTACTACTGTGTGCTTACTTAGACTGTCTGCAGTGAGAGTCACTAGAAATGCACCTTTTCCCCTGAGGCAGTATTGCTTACTATGTGGAATTTTAAGCTAAGGATACTTGATGAAGAGCTTTGTCATGGCTAGTCAAGGTACTGTGGGACAGCTGGATTTTAAGGCTGCCTGTAATCTGTTGCCAGTCGTAGACTAAGCCTTGTACTGCAGGCTGAACAAGACCCAGGGACTGACTTAATGTTCTTCCTGGCACGAAGAAAAGATGTCACTCTAGCCAAGAGTGTAAACTTCAGGTAGTTAAGTATAGTGGCCTGGGTTAAACAATACTCTGTAGTCTGTCCTGTGTGCCAGCCCTTCTCCATCCTTGGCCACTGCCAGTAAATGTTTGCTTTTTGGAACATCTTGCAGTTCATCAGGGCTCTGAATGCTGTACACCCGCAAACATAATTGGGCTGCTAACTGCCAGCCAGACTCCTTGCAGCTGTAGAAAGCTGTTTCTTCTTCATGCTTTTTGCCTTGCTAACTGGAACTAAACCTGTGAAAGCTGAGGTGGAAAGGAGGGATTAGGACTATTTTTCCCCCCTTGCCCCCCCAATACAGTAGCAGCTCGGGGTGTGATGTTGTGTGCTGTGCCGTCTTCCCTCTCTCCTCCGTCCAGTCCATTGTTGTCACTGCTATTGCTGTGCAGACTTCTGCTGTGGAATAAAAGTCCTTTTGTGCAGGGCCTCAGTGTGATGCCGTTCAGTTACTTGCTGGCAGTCCAGCTTGTTGAATTTCCAGGCATAAGCTGCTGACAAATGGAAGTGAGGCAAGCAGACACATACAGCAGAGGGGGGAGTTTCCATCCCATTCAAATGTTAATGCTGCCAAGAACAGAGCTTTCCTTAGGCTCTAGGACAGCCTTTCTTTCTCTCCTTGTACCACGTGCTTTCAATGCATACAGCAAACTCTGATTCTTCTCAGAAAGTCTCCTTAGCTGTGTGCATCCTACTATGTGATATGCACCAGTGAGGGTTTATCTGCCGCACGTTCCCCTGTGTTTACAGGGGCTTTAGGCCAGGTTTCCAGTTCATGTTTAAGCAAGAACAGGCTGAATAATTTCAGGGACTCCAGTGGGATGATGTATATAGACTATGTGGCCGTGTGTAGGTTCTGTCTCTGTGTGTGCTGCTAATAGCATGCCTCTGCTGAAAGCTCCCTTTGGTTTTTGGGTCTGAAAGGAACTATGGCCCTAATGCTGCTTTTGTAAGGCCAGAAGAAATGTCTGATCCAAGCCCTAAAGAATCTAACTGGTACTGTGTTTGCGGGGAACCTACGTCCTTGGTGTTGTATCTTGCCAAAGCTAGAGACCACACTGGAAGGGAACAGAGTGCATCCTTAGGATTCAACAAGGAAGTAATTTAAAAGGAAGTAGGCATTTAGGGAGAAATCATACAACATGGGACAAGGCAGTACAAAATTACCTCAACTTACCTGACAGGGGGGACACCACGATCAGGCAGCTGGATTTCCCAGGGTGAGGCTCATCCAGGTGTTGAGTGCCTCTGAAAGAGCAAGCCCGAGGGGTGGGTGGTGCGTAAAGGCAGCTTAGTGTTGTACTTGAGGTACAGTGTCCACCCAAAGACAAGTGTCTTCTCCCTTACCCTTCCTCGTCTAGTAATGGAGGTGACAACTAAGTGCCTTGTTTGCCAGTATGTGAACAACTCCTGGGGGTTCGGGAGAGATGTGGCGGAACTTCAGTTTCTAGACTTGCTGGACCCTATGGCATGTCCCAGACTTGCCGGGGCACAAAGCTTGTGGCCTCCTGCTAGTGAACAGGCTTTACCAAGAAGCTTCTGCCCCTCCTTTTACCAGCAGTAGCATTATACGGCAGTAGTCTTGCCCCCCCATGAGGCTCTTGGCTCATGTTACAGTATGTCTTTAAAGCCTTCTTAACTCTTATTTACATAGCACCCATGGTGTGCTAGGGAAATGACCAAGGAGAGAGCTTACATAGCTGTGTAGTTAATTTCTGTGATGGCTCTTTGTCCTGGCACAAGGGATGGCATATCGATTTACCTACTGCAGTACCTCTTACCGGTGCCACTCATTAAAG
Source organism: Harpia harpyja (assembly GCF_026419915.1). NCBI lineage: Eukaryota > Metazoa > Chordata > Aves > Accipitriformes > Accipitridae > Harpia > Harpia harpyja. The sequence continues at coordinate 26,467,617 of NC_068957.1, read as the reverse complement.
AGCTGCGTGAAGGCTCTGTCCTCAGCTATTGGTGACGTAGAACACAAATCTTAAAATAGCACAACCTAGTAGGACACAACCTAGCAGGGTGATTCATGGCTTGCCCAGGAGTGGTACATTTGCATGATAAAGGAGGGTTGTACCTGAAAATGGAGCTGCATTTTTGATTCCTGGCAGCTATTACACCTGTCAGACCTGTTGCATCGTATTTTGGCTATACATGTTGGCTCATAAGTAGCTGAAGAAGATAGTGTCCCAGCTGTTGTTCATAAATAGCAACAAGCCTTAAAGAGATGAGGGAGAGAGAAGAATATATCTCCCACTTAAGACCCCCTCAGATGCCCTAAGACCTATGTACGTGCACCATAGCAGGGGAGGCAGAAGGCTAGGGCACTGGTTGTCTTCGTGTTCAGCTGAACTTACCTCTAACATGTTCTCTTCCACCAGTGAGATCAGCCCGTCTGGCTGGGGCATTTGCTAATCATCTTTCTTCCAGGTCGTCAAGACAATTGGTCTAAGAGAGGTCTGGTTTTTTGGACTTCAGTATCAGGACACCAAGGGCTTCTCAACATGGCTGAAATTGAACAAAAAGGTATGTTTTCTCCAAGTATTTCACTTGTCCTGGGTTCCCTTCTCTTGGAGGGCAGGGGCAAATTCAGTCTCCATACTTCTGTCAGGGATCTGTTCTTGCCTCTCCACACACCTGAAATACTGCAAGATTAGCGAGTTGGTGTTGCCTTCCTTCAGTCCACACACCCCCTCCCCAAGGTACAAGGAGTCACGGTGTCTGACCTTGTCCTCCTGCATCTGGTCCTGTTTGTTATCCAGGCAGATCTGTTACCCTTCCTGGTAACATGCTAATGTGGTGCTCATGAGTATCTTGGTTGGAGAGAAACCTGCAAAGTAGCTTACCTAGCACTGATCATAACCAGTGGCTTGTGATAAGTCCTGTGGGGAGAGGTGATGAGGTATTTAGCAGTAAGGAATGGAATATCCTTGCTGTTCTGCCCACTCACTTCTGCATTGGAAAGAATAACTTTTTTTCTAATGCATGCTTGTCTTCCTGTTCATAAACCTGCTCCCCTTCACTTGGTATGTAGGCTATAAAATCTGATAACTCTGTTCCAGGTAACAGCACAAGATGTACGCAAAGAAAGCCCCTTGCTTTTCAAATTCCGTGCCAAGTTCTACCCAGAGGATGTGGCAGAAGAGCTGATCCAGGACATCACGCAACGCCTTTTCTTCCTCCAAGTGAAGGAGGCAATTCTGAATGATGACATTTATTGCCCTCCAGAAACAGCTGTACTTCTGGCTTCTTACGCTGTCCAGTCAAAATATGGAGACTTCAACAAAGAGGTACACAAGTCTGGCTACCTTGCCAGTGACAAACTGCTCCCACAGAGGTAAGTGAACCTGGGTGGTCTTACACCTTTGTCTTAAAGGGTTTGGGATTTTTTTGGGGGGGTGGAGGGGTGTTTGGATAGTTCAGAATAAAATACAGCCTGGTGCCTCTGAGGATTGGGATTAGTATTCATTTAATTAAGAGCTTTAATCTTAAACATCCTATTGCTACTGAAGAAACTCTAATCAGAAGTAGTGAGAGAAGCTCCAAACCAAAAAAATGTAATGCTCCAAGGAGAAGCATAACTGAATACAACTTGTCATTTCTCAGAAGTCTGAATACTGACTGCTGTGTCTCTAGGGAGCCTTGTAATAAAACTGTATTTCCTGGAATATTTTTGTGGGGTAACTGTGATGCCAATGGAATATTTATTGAAGCGTTAATCAAGAGTGATGTGACTGTGTGTGCACAAATGCAGTGGCTGGTCTCAGACATCCCATGTACTCTTTCTAGAGTTCTGGAGCAGCACAAGCTTAACAAGGACCAGTGGGAAGAGAGGATCCAGGTGTGGCATGAGGAACATCGAGGAATGATTAGGTAACTGATGCAGTGTGAAACTGCTGTATTTAAAGTAGTGTGATATATGCTAGTGTGTAATGTATGAATGCATACAAAAAAATCTGTGGCTTGTTTCAGGATGAGTTAGCGTTCTTGAGGTTATTCTGCTCAGAGTAACTAGGTTCACATGCCTCTGCTCTTTCCAGTCCACATCAGCTGGCTGTTCTTAGTAAAACAAAACTGAGCTTGCAGAGTGAGTTTGTTATTTTCTACTAGGGTGATGCTTGGAACCTTTGCCAGCTTGTTGCTGCTCTGCCCATGTAGAAGACAGCACCTTCTTGCTCTGATGGCTTATAGACTCAAAAAGGAATATCTGCTTTCTTTTTGCACGTTGCAGAGAAGATGCTGTCTTGGAGTACCTGAAAATTGCACAGGATCTGGAAATGTATGGTGTGAACTACTTCAGCATCAAAAACAAGAAGGGGTCTGAACTCTGGCTAGGTGTAGATGCTCTTGGACTCAACATTTATGAGCAGAATGACAGGTAATAAACCTTCTGTCCTCATCATTACCTTCAGCTCCTTTCCAGTGTAAAGGTGTTCAAAATTAATCTTTTCTGGCATTCAAGTCTTTAAACTCTACAATTTCTGTATCATTCTTGGCTGTGTTTTTGACACTGCCAGAATAATCCATTAAACATGCTGCTTGGGACCAAAAAAATACAAGAAATTGGCAAATCTTATCAGGCTAGTTTTACTTGTATCCCTAGTCTTCCTGCCACAGATGCATTCTCCAGTTCTATTTTCCATTTAAAAAGACAAAAGTGGGGTTGAAAAACTGTTTCTTATGTTTGTAGTTCATTTGCATGACTAATATTGGTGGCTGATTCCAGTCAACATAAGAGTACTGAAATATGAAGGCAAATTTGGTAGTATTTTGAGCTATATATTGTAAGTCAAGAATTTGGAATGACTTGGGGCTTTTTTATTTCCTTCTGCTTTCTATTTCTGCAGGCTAACACCGAAAATTGGATTCCCTTGGAGTGAGATCAGAAATATCTCATTCAATGACAAGAAATTTGTTATCAAGCCTATTGACAAGAAAGCACCAGTAAGAAGCAACATTCAAATTAAACTTTTGGCTTCTTAGCTGAGTGATCTTTTTTTTTTTTTTTTAATTGCACACTATCTTTTCATCACTAATGTCAACGCTGATTTAAGGAGTGCTCTACTACCTGATCTGTTCAGGGCACTATGCACAGAATGGGTCTAATGGCAGTAAGGTGATAGTTGGGATTTTTTTCTGGCTAGGAGGGTAGAAATTTATTCAGTATAACCGCAAGCTGTTCAAAGTCAGTGGCAGGGAGAAGCTCTGCTTAGGGTTTCTGATTCTCCTAAGACTGTTCAGATTCTCTGATGATACAATTAGGGAACTGAGGCACCTATGTTAACTGTGAATGCTTCCTTTGCAGCCTGTTGGCTTTAGTAGTGTGTGGGATGGTCTTTTACAGTTTTTCACCTTACTTGAAGCTGAAGCTTCACGTCGTTTTGTAGGGTATGCTGGGACGTTTTTTTTTTCTTGCAGATTTATAACGAACATAATTGGTTTAATCTTTAAGGCTTATTAATTTCCTTTGTCAGCTGATACCTTCTGTTCTTCTGGTCATTCTTGTTGCACTGCTGCTTGGAAGCATTTCCCTGCTGCTGTTGCTCCTTTTTAACAGAGCAAAGTTATTTATCCATTGGAAATAATGTTTAACATGCTTTCTGGCATAAGACAAAACATTACACTCGATGTGGCTGGCCAGACTATTGCATTAAATAACTAAGTGGGGAGAAAGGTGGGAGAAGTCATAGTCTCAGTGTATCTGGTAAACCAGCCCCTGATGGTGTTTGTAACGAAACAGTGAAGCTAAGTTGCTGTGTAGTCTATGTGCTAGTGATGCTTTACAATGAAATGCAGAACACTGTAACAACAAGTTGGGTACTTCTGCCCTGTGTGTGTTTGTCAGGTTGAAATTCATTCCTGAAAGATAGGTGTCTACCTACCACCGCTGATGAATTAGACATTGTTAAGAAAAGCTAGCTAACAATTCTAGAATGCTTAGGGTCTTGTAGTGTATTGCATACACGGGGGGCTTCTTATGCTGAAAGAACAGGTCTAATACTGCCTTTTCTTGTCCCAAGGACTTTGTATTCTATGCCCCTCGGTTACGGATTAACAAACGAATCTTGGCACTTTGCATGGGGAACCATGAGCTCTACATGCGCAGACGTAAACCGGATACCATTGAGGTGCAGCAGATGAAGGCACAGGCTCGGGAAGAGAAGCATCAGAAACAGATGGAGAGGTTGGTAGGGTTCTGAGTAACCTGGACTTGGTCAATTGCTGTACGATAGCATCACGTGCTAGATAAATTGCTGGCAGCACCTTAATCTGCTTGAGCCAAAAATAGAGCAGACTGCTTTCTGCTTCAGTAGATCTAATGGGATGAATGACAGTCATCACAAATGTGACCCACCATCACTTTCTTAAAGACTTGTCTGTCTATTTGACGGGACTAATATGCATCCTGATATAAGGAGATTTCCCTTATAACATTGCTATTATGAACTTGCCATTGAGATGAATGCCAGCAGAGCTTTTTCTTTCTGCGTTTCAATAAAGGGGTGTGTCTGGAGTAAAACTCATCAGCTGAGTGTTGCAGTGCATGTCTCTTGTGTGCTCATGGCTTTACTAGGAAGCACTCCAATCTGAGTAGCTGTTAATTTGAAATTGCGTTATGACTTCCCCCTCATCAGAGCCCTGCTGGAGAATGAGAAGAAGAAGAGGGAGTTGGCAGAAAAGGAGAAGGAGAAGATTGAGCGTGAGAAGGAGGAGCTAATGGAGAGACTCAAGCAAATTGAGGAGCAAACCAAGAAAGCTCAGCAAGGTAATATGAAATGTTCCAGTATTTCCTTAGATGCATAGTCTGAGTGAGAAGGATTCAAGCAGTAAAGCTATGAGCATCTCTGAGCCATTTGGCTCTCCAGTATTGTATGCTAACTTGTGTTAGGGCCCTGGTTTAGCCTTCTGAAGCTGACTGTAAGCTTCCATATGCAGCTGCTGAAATAGGACTTCCATTAAAGAGATGGGTGGCAGCCAAGATGCCCCTCTAGCAGTGAGAGTACCTTGCAGTTGTTCATGTGTTGGCTGGAAGCTTTATCCCAGCACATCAGAAGAGGATGGAGTCAGTGTAGCATGGGTCACACCAGCCAGTACTCTGATGTGATTACTGTCTAATTGCTTGGCCAGTGTTAGTGTGGTGTTGCCCAAGCAAAATGCTGTATGCTTCTCTGCCTTTGAGGATGTCTTTTTGGGGTGGGTACTTCCCCACAAATCAGTTGGGCAAGTAATCTGTTGGCTTGGAACAGGCCTGGCTCTTAGTCTTCCAGCTCTAGTTACAATGTGAAGGAGAGGAAAGGGGACAGTTACTTGTATCTCTCCTTTACCTGTCCCTCTGAAGGAAAACCCTTATCCAGAATGTAGGTGTAAGGGCACCTTCCTCTTCTACTGCCATTCTTTACTTTATCTCTCTTTGAATGCTCTCCCCTGTTCTTTCAGAACTGGAAGAACAGACTCGCAGAGCTATGGAGCTGGAGCAGGAGAGAAAACGAGCTCAGGAGGAAGCAGAGAAACTGGCTAAAGAACGTAGAGAAGCAGAAGAGGCAAAGGAGGCCCTATTGAAAGCATCCCATGATCAACAAAAGACCCAGGAACAGCTGGTAAGTGGGTGAGCTGAAAACTGGGTAGGGAAAATAGTGACAGGGTAGGCATCTAAGGTCTTGAGGCAAACCAGGCTATGAATATAATGAGGAAGCATAGTTTGGTTCTTCGGTTTTTTTAGCCTCAAGCAGATGAACTTATATCTAAATACAAGTGTATTTGTACAGTAGATCTGGATTTCTGTGCTTTTTGCCTTTTTTTCGTATGTGACGCTGGGAACAGAGTGTAGAGCTCACTGATTGCTTTCCCTGGTTTGGATTCAAAGAACTGAGTTATGTAGCATTATTTGGAGGAGAAGAAGAAAAACAAAACCCACAACAAAACCTGAAACTCTACTGGCTTCCTTTTCCCTTGCATCATGGAGATATTGGTGGGACTGAAGTTTACAGGAAGGCTTTCTCCTTACTGAAAAGATGTTAGAGATACTGTTTTCATTCAGGACTTGGACTAAATGCTTAATTTAGCAAGTACTTTGGTTTTGCCCCCACTAAAAGCCTTTCTTTTGCAGGCTGCTGAGATGGCAGAACTCACAGCTAGGATCACGCAGCTGGAGCTGGCCAGGCAGAAGAAAGAGAGTGAAGCCCAGGAGTGGCAACAGAAGGTAAAGCAGAATCTGAGCAAATGGCAGTACTTTTTGTGGAGTTGCTCTCATTCTGTGTTGTGACCTAAACTACTGCACTAGATACCACACTAGACTGAGTGTCTGCAAGCTTGAGGCTGTTGTAAATACCCATCCTTGCTTTTCTTGGTGGAATGAGTGCCTTATTCTAACTCCATGTAGAAATATTTTGACTAATGAGGCCTAAAGCCCATTTTCCCTGTATTATAATAATTCTGAAAATCTCTGAAGTGTTAGCCAGCAGAAAGTGTTTCAAATGGTTGTGGCTGAGTAGCTTTGGAACATGCCCCTTCAGTGTGCAAGAGGTGCAAGCTTTCCTGTAATAAGCACTGAGTAGCACTTCTGTGCACTTCTGCGAAGTTGCATGCACTCAGGATTATATTGACTAACTCACTGTGGCATGCCCTACTGCAGGCACAGATGGTGCAGGAGGACCTAGAAAAGACCAAAGAGGAGTTGAAGACTGCCATGAGCACCCCTCATGTCACTGAGCCCATGCACTCTGAGAATGAGCATGATGATGAGCAGGATGAGAATGCAGCAGAAGCCAGTGCTGAGCTACGATCAGAGGCCACCATCAAGGACCGCAGTGAGGAGCAGCGCACCACTGAAGCAGAGAAGAACGAACGGGTCCAAAAACACTTGAAGGTAAGAAGTTGGCAGCAGAGAGGGTGTGTGTCTGGGTGCTGCTTCTATTCTTGCCATTCATTGCAGCTGGGAGGTATTACTGGTATCTTTAAAAAAAAAACAAAGGGGGTGGGGAAGAGAGGTGATCGTGATCTTGCCAGATAGCTGTGTAAAAACCATTGAGCAGAGAGGCAGATCTTGTCTCCTGGCACTTGACTTCCATTTCACTGAAAGTAGTAAAGTATTTTCAAGCAGTGCCAAAAAGCAGCATCTGTCAGACGTAGTGTGCTTATGTGACTCTTGCCAGCCATCTGACAGCTGTTCATAGCCCTGGCTGCAATGAATCAGAGAACTTGGTCCAGTTCCTATCAAGCAGCTGTCTGTAATTGTCTTGTCTGACTGGGTTGCATTGCAAAACTCTGAGAGCAGCCCACTAGGGCTCAGCATAGAGGGAGTAGTGCTGCACCACCTTCTCATAAGGAACTCCAGTGTTCTGGTGTTGACTCTGTCCAAGCATTTTGTTACACTGCCTGCTAGCTGCCTGATTTGCATCGTGCTTTGCTTGTTCTGCATCATGCTGTGGTGGTTATACACAGGCAGAGTGACAAAGGTGTGCTTTATCTTCTGCAGTGAGTTTCTTTTGTGGTAGAAGGCTACTAATTGCTCAAATTCTGCAAGATGCTCCTGTTGTCTTTAGGGATCCTTCCACTTGACTCTTCTTCTGAAGTACATTGGAGACAGTCTTTCATACTGTGCTAGACAAAGATAAATAGGGTGACAGACTGCCTGATGTTTTCTACCTTCAAATGTTATGGAAAAATATTAACAACTTCCACAGAATCACAGAATTACTTAGGTTGGAAGGGACCTGTCAAGATCATCTAGTCCTACTTCCTTGCTCAAGCAGGGTCAGCTACAGCAGGTTGCCCAGAACTGTAAACATTAGGGCTTATCTGTTTCCTGTCTCCATGGACGTTGAATCTTTAGGAGGATCAGCAAGGAACCTCCTTGTCCAGCTTTGAGTCTCTGGCATGCGCTAACCCATTGCTATCTGTTTCCCCTTCTCTGAAGGCTCTTTCCTCAGAGCTGGCAAATGCTCGGGATGAAACCAAGAAGACAGCCAATGATATGATCCACGCTGAGAACATGCGTCTAGGCCGAGACAAGTACAAGACCCTCCGTCAGATTCGGCAGGGCAACACCAAGCAGCGCATTGATGAGTTTGAGTCTATGTAAACTCTCCCCTGCACCCGCTGCCCTGCACTCTCTTCTCCTCTCTTTCCCATCCTCTCCCGTCATTCACTCGTAATCGTGCTACGCTGGAACCACTACAGAAGAGTGACCATGGTCTTATTTATGGAGTTCTGGGCAAATGCTGGAGTTAAGCAACAGAAGAAAGAATAGTATTTGCATCTTCCTGGGGTGGCTTGGGAAAGCAAATGTGTACTGGGGCAAATCTGAAATCGTTTGGCTTTGGGTGTAGTCTCACTGCATTTAGTTTTTTATTGCTTACTGAAGTGGCTGTGTTGCTGTCCTCTCCTGTTGCGTGGGGAGGCCAGCAGATACTTTTACTGAATTATGTAAAGTGCTAACAGTTCGACACTGTGCCTTCCTACTAACTTGCACAAGCTTCAGTATTAAGCTTAGAAGCCAGGGTCTGAATTTCTGACTTAATACAGGGTCTGAGTCATGTAGTTGAGAAGGGCAGGCTGGAGCCTAGGAAGAAGGGTTGGAGGTAGAATATGGACTTTCTTTCTAAAAGACTAAAGCTTTTGTCCTTCAAACATAAGCAGACCAAACAGATTCTGTGGCGTTCCTGCTGGTGTTACCTTCTGTTGTTTAATGATGGAACTTTGAATTTCCTAATCATGAGGAGGCATTTGGATTTTTTCCACTGATGCAGTGTGGTTTGGAGCCTTGACTTCCCTGCTTTCCAGAAGTTTTGTCTCTGGTAAATGGCTTTGTTCACTGTCATTTGTCTGACTTGAATGTGACCAGTGAGGCAGAGATAGCTAAAGAACACTGCCTTCCTTCTTGGGTTTGCCGGTGGAAGCCTAAAGGGGTAGGTAGAAACGTAAAAGACTAAAAATTCCTGTAGCCGTATTTTCCCTTGCTGAACCAGTACATTTCTAGTCATGTGAATAGGATTTCAGGTTTTTCCATAAGAGGCCTTTTAAGCACATAGTCACTGGTGCCTTATGACTGTGTATAGATCTACTGTAGCTCAGACGTCTTTAGTTTAAACTAGATGCAATCAAAAAAGTCGTCAGCAGCTGGGGACCAAAAACTATTCTGTACAAGACTGCATCTCTCTTCCTGGCTTCAAGCAGCATTTGAGGGGAGAGGATCCTGAGATATTTGTCCAATTGCTGCCTTAATCCTCACTAGCATTCTGCCAGATCCCTGGCTCAAGTGCTTTTCCTTCCCCAGAAGGATGCTTTGCCCCTTTGTAGCTTTGAGAACAGAAGGCTCTGTCTCTTAGAAATGGGACACTAGTGGTTCTGAGACTGGTCCTGAGAGCTGTTTGTACCAGTTGTTGTAATACCCACCACCTCCTGTCTTCCAAGCTACCCATGCTGTAGCTACCCAGAATCCTTCCTGCCATTTCTGGGGAGGAAACAGCCATGTATGCTCAGGGTTGAATTGGATTTTGCCTTTTTCCTTCATAGAAGGAAATGTTAACCTTCAGAAGACATCTCTTAAAAATGGATTCCACCTACAATGGAGTCCTGCTTTGCTTTGCCCTCCTTGGATAGCCTGTCCCTATAGGAAGTCATCAGGCTAGCCTATGATTTATTTTCTTGCCTAGCATGATCCTAAATCTTGTGACTTTCTCAGTTTTGTGGATTCCCCCTTCGTATGGTATCACTGCTAGTGGTGATAGAAAGATAACCTCTGAATGCTAGAGCATTTTCAGCTCCCTGCTCTATGGGAAAGGTAAAGGGGGACTGTGCCAAAAAGAGTGTTCATGATAGTGTTAATAAACTGTAGTATTTCACCAAGAATTCCTTGGGCTGCTGGAAACAACCTTACCAGTGCTGTATTATTTTATTTCTTGGAAGCAACACAAGTCTGTGTGGAGATCCACACAAATACCAACCTCTGTTAGGAGCATAGCTTAGCGTGTTGCTTTTAAACATCCAGATAAGTCATGTGAGAGTCCCTTTCTTTCCCTTGAACACAGCATGCTTTTGGGGGACACACAACATAGTAAGCTTTTGGTTGGCCAAAAACACATGCTGCAGTACTTCGGAAGTCACAAATGAAAGATTGCAGGTAAATTTGTCAGAAGTGATTTGCATATTTCTATACTGAAGGATTGTTGGCACTGGCTCTACGTGAGTCTCGTTACTGGGGGAACAGACAACCCTTACACTTCTGTTTGGTGCTTTAAAGCTGGTTCTCGGCACTCTGCTCTGTCCATGGCAACTATTGATGCATTTGGAGGGAGAAAAGCCTTTACTACATTTTAAAAGTTTCCTAACAAGCTGATGTATGGTGCCTGGAATATGTGTTCAAATAATAAACCGGTAAACCTTTTCTGCTTTGATGGGTCACACAACACTGCTGAGCTCATGTATTATGATGCTGGCATGACTTCTGTTTATAGTATTTTTTAATCGTTCTAATTCCAAATGGTCCAATATAGGAATAGAACGGCTTGTGCCAGTGAGTCCACCTAACTCTTTGTAGTTGTTTCAGCCCTGCTGCCTTCTTAACCAGTATTATATTCCAGTGGTATCTAATGATATTTGATTTCAATACTTCTAGCTATGCACAATTAGAAAATATTAGTTATGGGATGGTGGATATGTTTATGGTCTTCCTTCCCTTGGAAATGTATACTGTATTGTAAAGAAATGATATTTTGCAAGAAAACTAATGTAAGAAGCTTTCAGTATTACAGTGAGATTTGTAGACACATTTTTTATTTGTTAGATTACAGTGAATTGTTCTTCTCCATGTTCCAGTTTAATTGGATAACTACTCCTCTTGGGGGTGGGGGGAGGGAAGTCCTTTAGCAAATTTTTGCTTGGCTTGTTTTTTCTTGTTTTATTTTTTGTTGCTGTAAATTATGTTGATGTTTTTTGACCAGTCTTTTTACTGGATTATAATAAAACATCAATTCCTTAAGGTTGTGGAGTAACTCATGGGTCCACGTGCTTATCTGCAGAGAGAACCTTGATATTAAGGCATTTTTTTTCCTGTTTGGAGGAGTTGTTAAAATCCGTACCCTGTTCTTCATAAAGTGCCAATAAAGTTCAGAGAAATTCAGCAGATGGTGTCTGGCTGGTTATTTAAGGCTTGCTTTGAGTCTAGTGCTGTGTCTCCAAGCTAAACAGGTCTGCCAATGTGGTTCCTGAGAGGTCAGCCTTGTAGCACTCTTGCAGATAAGGAGGTCTTCCTTGCATACTGAAAAGCAACTGCTTGAATAACATCCCTTTCCCCCTCCCCAGCCCTCCAAGCTGTCTGACTGGAGCCAGTACTGGAATTCACATTTCTTTGTGGAGACACTGAGTATAAATTTATATTGTGTTTAACTTGCAAATGGACTGGTCGAATGGAGGAGGAGGAGCTGCTGTTGGAACTTGCAACTGGTGAGCGCCTGTGGTGCCGTGCCCAGGCCCACGTGCATCCACGACCAGGTTAGTGTGTGGAGGGTGGCCGGGCCTTGATGCTGCTTCTTGTCCCCTATGTTCTGCTGAGTCTGTCCTGCCCTGACCCCATACTGGGGATTTCAACCCAATTTGTTTTGCAGCTACCTTGCCGTGGCTATCTCTACCTGTGTTTCCTGAAGTCTCGGGACTGGGTCCAATGAAGGAAGAGCGTTGTTACTGCCAACTTTCTGCTAATGAACTGTGTGATCTTTGTTTGTAGCTGCTTTCTGTGTGGCTGTGAAGAGGGACTTTGCAGAACCTCTGCCTCATGGTTGCTGCACTGCAGAATAAGGCAGAGATTTTATCAGAATGTGTTAGTGCTTAGAGATCTGGTGCTGGGGGAGGCATGTGAACTTGTCTATAAACAAAAGGAAGTGTGGAGCAATGGAGACTTCTGCCATCCCCACCAGGCTTGGTATGGATCTAGTTTCCATAGGTGGGTCTTGTTCCTTCCTTTCAGGATTCCAAAAACCTGAACACCACTGGAGGAATTGCAAGTCTGCATGAACGCTACTGCAACCTTCAAGTGAAGGTTGCACTGGTCCAGAAAGGTTGCTCTCAAATGGGGTTCTTTCTGCTTTTATTGCCGTTGCTTCTCGATGGATAATACCTTTCAGCTTGTGCTTAAATTTCTGGAGTCTGAGGACTGTGCTTGTAGCCAGATAACTCTTCTGCATGACTGGCCTAGCTTTCTGGCATTCCCTTGCCTGTATCTGTGGAGATTTAAGAGGCTTAGTAATTCTCCTGTTAGGTATATCTATATTCAGTTTGTCTTTGAAGAAATGGAAGTGCAAAGCATTAATGGCTGAAGGCCGCTTCTGTGCAGGACCATGCCATAAAGAAAAAAAAATCTGAAACACCCAATTCTTCTAATCTATTGGAAGGTACTTTGTAGTTTAGAATCAGAAATTTGTATTTAACGTCTAGTTTGTGTGGACAGCTTCTGCTGGATTTGCTATTCTGTCTGTGATAATGTTTCAAATCCAGTTTAGGCTACACCTACAAGTACTGGGGGCCCAGATGCTTTTGTCTGTGGGACAGACTGGAGCATAAAGGGTCTCAGAAGAGCTGGGGACCAGAAATGCTGTCTTTTTGCAGGTTCTGAAATGTGGCTGTTAAGCAGTGCAACTTACTAAGAACTCTAAAGAAAAGCTAAAGTAATGCTGTAGAGTCAAGTTTTTCTTGAGATAAATCTGTCTGGTGGGCTAATGCATTTGGCCTAGGATACTTTGTCCTCCTACTCAGAGTCAGTGCAGCTGTAGAAATAAGGCTGTGATTGCTTTTTCCTTCTCTTGTTTTCAGGAAGGGAATTGCAGGGGGGTGGTCTGTAAATTCTGATTTGCTTTGATGTAGACAAATCTTGTAGAGACTTCTGTAGGTAGATGACGAGCTTATCGGTTGCTTGCTCAAGCTAATACATTTGGAGGGAAGCACAGGCATTTTTATTTTTTAAGTGACGTGCTGTGAGATTCTCAGTGAACAGATAAACAGGCTTGGTAGCCTTCCAGCCACTTCAGTTTTTTTCTGTGATGAGCAATAATGAAATGTGAACACCCTCTGATGCCATGGTTATCAGTTCAGGTCAATTGTGTAGGATACCGTTAGTAACTATGGCAACTTAGTAAGGGAACTAGATTAGACTTTTTGCTTTCTACTTATCAGGGTAGGACTCTGCCTTTTGACAGCGCTATCCTCTTGAAATCTGCTTTGGGTTATGGAACTAGTAGATAACCTCTGAGATACCAAACAAGATTTGTTCCCTCCTTTCTCATGTTAGCTGGTCCTAGAAGCCGCTACTTCTGTCTGTAACCTGGCTTCAGACTTGGTGCATCATGCTGCAGTAGCTCTCCATTCAGTTAGCTGCATCTAATAGCTGTTTTCCAATATCTTGCAAAGCTTGATAATGCAGTATACAGGGTAAGGTATGATAATCGTAGACAGTTGTATGGCATCTGCTTGAACATCAACAAAGGCACGCCATGTCCCAATGACAAAGCAGAGAATAACTGAAGTATGGCTTGTTCACTCTGTACAATCAGTGTGACTATTTTGGTGAGTGCCAGCTTCGCAGCTATACATAACTCAATCTTGGGCATACAGTCTAATTATCTTATACCAGTGTATAATCAGAGCACGTGATAACTGGCAGCGAACAGCGTAATTCATCTGTGACTGATGTCAACCCATAATTGCTGCATACCCTTATGGAATTTGACTCCATGTGTGATGTTAATGTCTCCCTTGCAGAAAAATTAACTTACCTGTAAGAAAAAGGATCTGGGCCTTGATGCATCAAATGTTAGGCTGAGGCTGACTTCTGTCTTGCAGGTCTGCAGCTCTAATTTAAAGTGCAGTTTGTGGACAAGGGTGCAGGTCCTTACAACTGAACAACGTCTAAATGAACATCTAGTGCCAAGTGATGGGTCTCTGAAAGTTACTAGTAATTTCAAGATGGACTTTCTCAAGACAGATGGCAGGATGAAGTGGGTATAGGGAAAAGTGGAGGAAAGAATGAGGAGGAGACATTAAGGAAAGAGTAGTGCTGGGACTGCAAAAAGGAATATTGTGAGCTCCTGGAAGGGACTGTACCTCCAACTTCTGTTGAGAATGCACTCGCTCTGAGCAGGTGTAAATACCATTGATACAGCTTTCTGGTGAGCAGAGCTAGTTGGAAAATTACAAACACCCATGATCGCTACTGCCTCTGGTTGTACATCATCTTTTAAAGAAATACAAGCCAGGGTTAACCTTCAATCATATAAAGATTGACTGAAGGGTCAAGGGGATGTGGAATATACTGCTGTTGAGCTGGGAGGTTACAGTGAAGGCTGTTCGTACCCCATACCCAGCAGCACTGCCCTCCCATCCATCTCTGAAGCATCCTTGGCTGACTGAAGGAGAAGCATCTGCAAGTGAAGGCCTTGGTTGGGCCACTGTAACTTCTTAGTGGCCTTCACCCAGCCAGGCAGCAGCTGCATTGCCAGAGGTGGCTGCTGTCAAGAAGCCCTGTTGTGAATTCAGTTTGTTTCCTTGTTGCAGCATTAGCCCATCTCTGATTATTGCATTACTGCCCTCTTGCTTCCAGTGGTGAAAATCTGGCCCTTGCTCCTTTTGTTTGTAGTGATTCTCAGCAGGTTGCTGAACATCTAGAGAGAGATCAGAGTGGGCAAAAGGCAGTCTTGTTTGAAGTGTGGAAACTGAGGCACGTTTACAGTCTTCCCCTCCAGCCCCTGTTATCTGAGACTTGAGCATGCTTGATGTAAGCACTTTGTCTGCAGGTTCGTGTTCAGTGCATCTGTTTTGGGGCAGCACTCTGTACCTGGTCCTGTGGTAGTTGATGGGTTTTCGTAGTGGCAATGGGGAAGGGGAATTCTAGTTTTGTTCAGTGGCTGTAGTTCTGTGTATGTAAGTAGCCTGTATCTGCTTCCTTACAGGAGTATTTGTGAGGTGGTGTGCTCAGTAGGAGGTAAGGGGTAGGCTGTTCTTACTGTTCAAGTTAAGAACTTCCCACAAACCTGGAGGAGATCATGGGCCAGTCCTGCTTGCTCCAAACAATAAAGGAGCGAAGACTTCTGTACTGTGGCACAGTGCTGGCCTTGAGCTTTGTCATGACTTGTTGAGCTGCTTGCTCAGTTCCTCCCTCCCCTCTGGACACTTTTCCTTTGGGAGTTCTGCTGTTGAGCACCTGGGATTTTATCAAATACTGATTTGATAAAATGCTCCAGTGTTGGAACAAACAGGTGTTAATTTGCTTGCCTGGATGACACCTGTAATCTTTCTGCATATGTTGCAGCTCCTCATGGATAGGGGCCAGGGGGTTTCTGACTTGTGTGTGATTTCTGTCTCTTCCCTCTCCTGCTCTTGTGGCAGCTCTGCTGCAGGACAGGCTGCCTCTTCTGATTCTTCCTGCTCCTTCTGATGCTTCTTCTCCTGCTCCTCTGCAGAGGAACTTCTTCTTCCCTTAACTTATCAAATGTATCAAATCTTGATTCAAATGGTGGTGGACTTACTCTCATAACGCCAGAACTGCAGCATTGCTAAAACTGTATTAATGTGTATATTAATAACTACAGGATTACACAATGATTTTAATCTGCTTTCAGAGAGGCAGCAGACTAATGTGGTAATTTTTTAAACCTTCCATTTTGGGTCTCTTGTAAGCCCCAAAGCTTACAGAGGAGCTCTTCTGGTCAGAGCTGTTTGCTCAGTCTTCTGCCCGAAGGAACTGATGCAAGTCTGCCTTGTGCTGACTATGCCTATGTGTTTGCTGAGCCAGCCTATGGAAGGACTGAAACTCTAATGGGGGTCAGAGGAGCTGGGTCTGGTATCTCAGAAGTCTGAGTGTGCTTCTGGCTGTGGAAGGCTGCAGCGGTATTGTGTAACTTCTTGTTGGATCAGTGCAGTGCTGATTCCAATCTGTTTAACTTCTTGTGTAGAAGTCAGAGATGAGGTGGAGTTAATGGTACCTCATAGCTGTTTTGGACATTTGCATGACAGTCCCTAGACCGGGTGGAGGGGGGGGCAAATTGTCCTTAGTGTGGTGCAGAAGAAACTGGGCAATGTATTTCAAGCTAGAAAACCACTTCCTTCCCAGCATGTGCTAACACGTTGCTAGATGTGTAGGCACAGCCGTTGCACTGACAGCAGTGTGACCTGCTGGGAAGCAAGATGGGGGGGTGGTGTGCCAGTGTGCACACTGATGGAAATTTGGCTTCTGCCAAACTTCTGTGAAACAGAGCTAAAGATTCACTTCAGCTGTGTCTGACCTGCCCAAAAAGTCTGTGCTGACCTCCAAAGCAACATTTTGAGGGTTTTGTGGTTTTTTCAAAGCAAGGATATTTTTGCTTAGCTTTTTTTTTCTTTTTTTTTTTCTTCTGTTGGTTGGTTTTTTGTGGGAGGGGTGGTTATTTGTAAAGCTTCCTATTTTTGTGTCCTGGGTTACATGAACACTGGTTTACTCTGGAAAGGCTGCATTTACTTCTAGGCTTGCTGCTAGATGGAGCAGGGGAGAGGAAGAAAAAGGAGATCTTACTTCTGCCCTTTTCCTCCTGTTTAAAAGACCTTAAAACAGGCTATCCAAACTCAGTATGGGGCATTATTCTCTCCTACCCCAGGAGGGTTGTTCCTGCTTTCACCAGAGGACAGTTGTCCCCTTCACTGCTCTTGCCTCCCTGCAGGACTGGGTGGGTATGATGCTCTCAGACCTGACTTCCCCCTCTGTGTTGGCTCCTCTTCTGTTGGGTGGCATTGACCTGTCACTTGCTGTGCTCTGAGTTCCTGGCAAGGAGAGAGGTCAGTGCCAGGCAAACACACAAATGTCCTTGCTGTGAAAACTGCTGCATATATCTAGTGTATCTCTCAGTTCAAGGTTTGCTGGAGAGATAAGATGCTTTGTGGTTTGTTTGGATGTGCTATGGCCCCTTTCCTTGCGTCTCTCATGGCAAGCCTTGCTTTCCTTCTACGGAAATGACTGAGACACAGAACTGGGCTGCCTGCTGCGCCTCTGTAGTGCCTGAAAAGCAAAGGCAGGACTGGGCAGAGTGTCTGAGCTGCAGAGGCTGCACAGAGCAATTTTTAAATTCAGGGGTGAGCTGCAGCCCAAGAATTAGGGTTTGAAGGCCAAAGTATTCAGGGCAGCTTGCAGGAGAGCGCAAACCACGTGGAAAAGCTGACCTGAGAGTGAGGGGCCACAGAGCAGGGACACTGGCCAGAGCTGTGTTCAGCTAAAGCAAACCGCTTGCCTCACTGCCAGCCCTCCTCTGTGATAGAAGCAAGCAAGGGTGGGGAGAGAAGCCTTTGAAGGTTATTCTACAAATGATTTGAAATGAGGAATATTTACGTTAACTGGGGTTGAGGGGTGGAATTACAGAGAAGTCCCAGTGATCCTGGACATGGCTGGGCAGTCTGATGTGCACCCATGCCTGCTATGTGGCATGCCTGCTTCAAGGATTCGTGCCACCCTCCCTGTGCTCACAGAGCTATTGGCCTGAACAAAACCTGAGGGGCAAATCCTGCAGCAGAAAAAAAAAAAAATGCATTTGTGGGACGAGCATGGGCTGGCATGAGGGTGCTGCAAGGCTGTGATTGCTGGTTGCCAAGCCCATCACATATTGAGCTGGGAAATGTCACCCACCTTCAGCAAAAGGAGCAAGGAGACTTTGATCAGTGATGCCCTGCAAATATGACTCCCAAGTTTTCTCAGATCACATCTCTCCATAGCAGAGCACCGCATGTTTCTCTTCCATGTGTCCTGTCATCGGAGCGGTAATGCCCAGCCTGCACTTGGCAAATAGGAGTGAGGTAGAATGAAATATTCCTCTGTGCTGCTCTACCAGATGCAAAGTGAACAGAGGGAAGTAGACAGGTGATTTTAGAAAGGGAATTCCCCCCTAAGAAAAAAAAAAGTTTTTTTTTTTTCTCTTTTAATCCTTTATGCATTGCCCATGAGCTTCTCTCCACTGAAGCTATCTCAAGTGCTGTGTTTGAATGCTTGGACACTTGCCTTTAAAACTTTATTGGACTGAAGAATATGATTCCACTCCCCCGTTATGGAAAATACTTGCACTCCTTAATGTCTTCGATGCTTTTCTCAGAAAGCTTAAGCATCCCCTTCCAACCTGAAAGCTTTGGGTGGAAAATTTTCATTTGAAAAGTCAAAACTTTCCAGTTATCTTCATACTGTGAATCCACTGTGTGTATGTGTGTTGAGGGGAACATTTTCCAGCCAGTTCTCGTTCTTACGCTGTAGTTTCTCTCCCCTCTATGGATTGATTAGAGTCCAGTTTCAAAGGTTTTTGCTTATACCAGCTACTAATATGTTACTGCATTAAAAAAATTGACTAAAGCAAACATCCTAGCAAATGGTGAACTGTTAATTTGGTATTAGGGACAGGTGCCTGAGATGAGAGCTGTTCTCAAACTCCACAAAAACCAGGAACTGAAACTGTCTCTGCTGTTGCATTTTGGTCCTCAAGGGCAAATTCATTTACCCTGGAAAGGAGCGTAGACTAAACTAGTGACAGTGTTTCTGGGAATAAATTAAAGAGTTTTCTTCTATAGAAGTCTCACTAGCGTGGAGTATCAGTGTGAAATGAATGATGCTTATCTGTGCCTTTATAGCACTTTTCGGAAGAGAATTTAGCAAATGAGCAAAGTGTGGCTCTTTTTTCACCACCATCCTGCGAAGTAAGTGAATATTCACATTTTAGAGCTGGGAGCCTGCAGTATCAGGGAAGGCAATGATGTGACTGGATGACATCCCCATCAAGAGCAGAATCTGTAAGTCTTACTCTCACCTCATTGCTGTAAGAACTGGCATGCCCCTCTCTTCCTGAGGCAGCAGCCGTCAGTGCTCCTGCCAGTCTACTCTTCCAGCCCTCAGCTTGCAACCCCTTGTATGATTAGACATTGCAATGAATATTGCTCCTGAAAATGGATTTAGGTCTGGTTCCTAAAAGGGAAGTCTGTAAGGCAAAACAAGGTGAGCATTGCTTGGGGACTGGTACGTGGAGATAATGCTCATGTTACCATGCTTCACCCAATTCTCATGCCCATGCCCTGATGGGCTGGACTGCAGCAAGATCCAAGCACAATCCCTCTGTCCATCCTTCCCTCCTCCCTCCCTCCCTCCACCCCCAGGGAGGCTGTCCTATTTTTTCTTTTTTTTTCCTTTCTCTTTTTTTTCACCCTCTCAGCTGTACTTGTAACCCTTAATCTAGCTGGCCTTGCAACAAACAACAGCTCAGGAGACACAGAGCAGGACCTTAAGCACCATGATAGCTCAAGGCATGTCGGGGCTCATGCGACCCTTGCTCAGTGGACTGAGTGTGAGCAAAATTCGCTTTATTTCTCTCTGTGGGGTGACTGAGCAGCATCACCCACCAGCTAAGCAGGGGTCAGAAAGAGGCTTCAGTTCCACGCACAAGCTCCAGGATGCCCCTGGGGAATCGAGGTGAGTAAAATGCTGAACCCTACCTCGCTGTGTCCGGAAGGGACTTTTCAGGAGGGACATGCGCTTACCTCTTCTCCCACAGAAGGAAGAAGAGAGAGGCCAGTGCAGAACATGGCCCGCAGGAGGTGGTGGGTGAGGAAGTGCGGGCTAAGCGGATGCTGACAGGAGGAAGGTGGTGCGGGGAGCCAGGCTGTGAGAGATGCTGCTCCCCGCTTCTGGAGCTGTGGGGGCCACAGCTCGTGGCCCGGATACCGAGCACATAGATGATGACATGGCACAAGAGTCCATTGACCACTGGGGCTCAGTCACCAGCCTTTGAGGAATGGGGGTGGTGAGCAAGGTGTGTTGGACAGCTGGGCCACAAGCCTGCTGTATTCCTGTTGTGTGGAAGCTGGGATGACCACTGGGTTGCTCCGGGAATTGCAAGTTCTCTTAAGTTTCTTGTCGCTGCTGCTGTAAAGCCAGAGTAGGGAGCTGATGATGTCTGCAGCTCCAGGGAGCAAAATGCTCTCTTTAGGTTATGCGAAGCCACGCTGCAAGCTCTCGTGCCTTGCTGGTGTGCCCTTCTTAGGGAGACGGGGAGGCTGGCTCAAGGGCTGCGGTGGTGGCTGTAGATGCGAGGGGCTGTACGAGCCCATGGCGCCGGTGCCCTGCCAGGCTCCTGAGCCAGTGACTTGTGCTGGGATTTGCTGAGAGTGCTTGCTCAGGACGGGATGCACAGTTGTCATGGTGGCTGAGTTTGTGAGTTGAACTCTGGTGGAAATTGGTCAGAAGCTTGTGTTTAGAAATGCCTCTAAATGCATTTGGTCCCTGCCAGGGTGGAGGACTCCCAGCTGGTCACCTGAAAGGGCAGGCTTTGGCCTGTTGAGGCGCCTGGTTGACAGAGCCCTTTGGGAGGCAGTCCTGAAGGGCAAAGTGCAGGAAGGGTGGACATCCTTCAAGGATGGAATCGTAAAGGCATGGGAGCCGGCCGTCCCCATGTGCTGAAAGGATGGGGCTGACAGAAGAGAGGCTGCCTGGCACAGAGTACTCATCTGTATTTCTACAGCAGGAACTACTGCAGACTCACTGCCAGACTTTGCTCTGTCTGTTCTTTAGGGATAATTCAGAAGGAGATTGCATTTCTCTGAGCAAAATAAAGGGAATTTGTAGATCTCCTAGACCAGTATGATCTGGGTCAGACTGTAATCTGCTAGACATTGAGAAAAAGACCCAAGCAACATCACAGAAAATACGATAAACCATTTTGCTATCTGACCTTAGAGAAAAGTTATACTGATAACCCTGCTTAATGGGGTTTATGAAGACTTGTTATCAATGGGTTTTCTTTCTAATTGGTTTGTTGCTTATGAAGTTATCTCTGGCAGTACTTGTAGGCATCTTGCTCTTTTGTATGGCCTTGGAAAGTATCTTTTAGGGAAAAACACTGACAGGGAGATTTTGTTTGAAAGGGAATAATCAGTTGGCATGTGTTGAACTTGCTGTAGCTGAGTTTGTCATGTCCTGATAAGATCTTTCTAAAGCTCTGATGGTGTGTCCTGTGACAGTAATGCCATTGTAAGATAGTTCAGCCTAAATGAAGCAAAATTAGCCTGATCAATTTTGAGTTGGTTTTAAAATCCTGGTTCAAAATTATTTTCTTAATAAAATGTGAAAGGATTTTTTTCATAGTTTCAAAAGATGACTGAACTGAACAGTGAAAACGGAGTAATCAGGCTGGGTTTATGCCCTCAGCAGAGGCACCTACACTAAGAACACAGACAAACAGCTTAAATTTCCCCTACAGCCAGTGAAGAGAGAGAAGCTGCTTACAGATGCTCTGTATGTCGTGGTCAGGAGCGCTTGGCATCATCCCTGCTCTTGAGAAGGGTGAACTGCTGCACCCAGGCTTGTCTGAAGTCATGCAGGGGGTCTGTGGCAATACCATCTGTACTTCCTTATATCTAACTGGATACCCTGTGTGCAGACCCTGGCTGCAACTCAGCTGTCTCAGGGCTCATTTAACTGGCAGCAACAGTCAAAGCAGGGCTGTGACCAGGAGGAGCCACAGGGAACAAATCCTCCTAGTATTGGCGGGAGCCTGGTGCGGGGATCCTCCTGGGAATGATGTCGGCTGAAGCTCTAAGTGCCTCAAAGACAACATGAATGAAGTTTTCTGTCAATAAACATCTGTGCAGCTTTGGGGATTGTTGGATCCAGCAGTCTCTGCTTGCAGGCAGCCAGCGCTCATTATCCCGTTGAAGAATGCGTTGAGTTGCAGCATTAAGTGAAGTCCTATGACTTTACCATTTCTATTGTGTTACAAATTATTTCACCCATAACTGTAAAACCAACATTGCCAGGAAACCTGCCTATTTGCCATAAAAATGGACTAAATGGGTCTAATCCATCAAAATAGAGAGGGTTGTTTTGTTTTCTTTTGACATTTGAGAACTAGTCTTTAAATTGCTTATTTACAAAGAAATGTCTGTGGGTGTCTCTATGAAGGAGACTAAAATGTCTTAAAGATGTTCTTTGGCTGTTTGCTTTGGGAAATAGGGTGGCCCTGCTTGGCTGTGCATGACTGCAACATGATCTTTCCATTCTGCATGTGGGAAACTCTTCCCTCTGCTGCATGGTCTCCGTGCTAACTTCACAGCTGTTTTCATAACCAGGGGACCCTGTTGTAGACTAATGGCCCAGGCATTGTTTTCTGCTGAAGCTTTCTGAAAAACAGGAAGCTGGCCTCCTCAGATGAAGGTACAGTGGCCCCTGTGTTCTGCTCCTGCTGGCTGAATCAAGATGCAACTAAAAACAAAAGAACAGAGAAGGCAAAAAATAGTTTCATCTTTTTTTCTCCACTTACAAATTTTGATGGAATATGGGGATTGGCTTTTGAAAGAGGTAATTGTTTGGAATTTTCTGCACCTGAAGTCTTGCTGATGAAGTCCATATGACAACAATTGAAGAAACAGCATCCTTACTTAAGAGATATACTGCAATGACTTGTCAGCAGGTAAATGGGGTTAGATCTAGATGATGATTGTGATTTATGTGAAGCGGAATGAACAAGAGCTGCAAACCTGAAAGAGGAGAACGTTTCTTCCCCCTTTTCCCCCACATTTCTACAGGAATTCTTTCTTGTCTCCTATTCAGCTGGATACATCCCCCGTACTCCACCTCTGCCTCTTGTGAGTTAAAAAAGAGCAAAGGAAATTGTCTAAACTTGATCCTTATATGTTTCTGTGCTTAACATTAAAAGGAAATCAGCAGAGATCTCCACACTCTTCACTTTCATCTGCCACAGAGCAGAGAGGGATGAGCAGACAGGGCAAGTCCAAGTCCTTTCAGCAGCTGGTGTTGCTATCCGAGGGACAATTACCATTTACCCAGTTCCTCCTCCCAATCTCGGTGACTTTCCAAGAGGATGCCTGGCACAGAGGAGTGTAGGCACTGCAGCGCTCCTGGGCTGGTGGGTTTGCTGTAATGTGTGACTCGGGCTGTGACAGTTTGTATTCAGTGTATATTGCAAATACATTGCAAGAAGTCAGGAGATAATATTAGAAATTCTCAGAGCTCTGAGCCATACTTGCTGTTTGTTTCACCGGCCCCAGGGCTTCCAGGAGAAGTGTTACCAAACTGTATAACAAACAGCACTTTTGTTGGAAGACGCTGGATGCTGCTTCACTCAGTCTTGTGTAAGTGGGGAAAAATCAGGGGATTGTGAGCTTGGCCAGTTCTCACTGCGAAACTCACTCTATCTTCAAGGCTGTGGTTCTTTCATCCTATGCCAGAACTGAGAGCAGCAAGGCCACAAGGCAGCGCTGACATTGCTAGTTTTCGGGAGTTTATCAGAGCTGTGGGAGACAGAGGTGGATCTTTCCAGAGATCTGGGAGAGCGGTGTGTGTTGTTGGCCTGACGGAGGAGAAGAGGGTGGACCCAGCTTCTGCTACTGGAGAATGTCCTGGGCTTTGAGATGATGGACAGTTGGGCAGTGCCACATGGAGAGGTACTGGGCAAAATACCTACTGCCTCCAGGGTGCTGCCCTGTTTCAGCACAGGAGATGGGACCTTTGGGTAACTGCAACCTCCTGCTTCTAAGTGACCATTTGGGTATGTACAATAAGAAAAGCCACTGTTTGCTAATGTGCTTCCCCTGGCAAATAAAATAGATGGTCTCAGAATATACTGTCTTGGTGAGAAATCCCTGACACTGTTGTCAGGGTGGCAGCCTTCTCCATGCTAGTGTAGGGAGAGCCTGGTCTGGAGGAGATGAAGTGGATGCTGTTTCCCTCTTATTTGTAGATGCAGTTTCCACAAGTCAGCACTAAGAGATGCTGATGGCCTTGTTCTTAACTCTCTACCAGATTAAATCTCGCAGACTGTCAAAATAACTAGCAATTTTTCCTGAGCAAGGATCACATCAGCTCAGAGGACATTACTCAGCACAGTTGCTCTGTAAGCTGGAGCTGAGCATGTCTCATCACAACAAGGCTCCCTGTGATTGAGTTCAGGGAAGGAGTGGGCACTTCATGAAAGAACAAGCAGCAGAAAAAGAACAGTCAACAAGTAATTGCCTTGGGAAGGGAAGGGGAAACAAAATGCGGATGACAACAGCCCTTATTGCATGATTAGTATCTGATCCTGAGCACTTTTGTTGTTATTATATCACTGCATCCAGGATTAATATCCCAGGCCTGGGACTTGCAAATGCTTCACCTGCCTACAAGCACTCTGTCTGCCAGCCCGCCCAAGGAGAGGCAGCGGATGCAGAGCATCTCCACTTGTTCACGTGCAGCTAAGCATTTATTCTGAAGGATGTTCCATAAAGCGGGAAATATTTCGGGTCAACTCAGATTTGTCTGCCACTGAGAATTGATAATCTGAATCTTTTCTGACATGCGTGGTGTAATCCTAGAAAGGTGTTTGCATGCACATTTCCCTCCAAGTGCCATGTCTCTAGTCCTCAGCCAAAAGACCTCAACAGTGGGTGTGCAGGAAATGGTGGGCTTCTCTGATTTTTGCAAACTTGTCTTACAGCTCTGCTGACCAGGTGACGGTGCATTTTATAAATCGGGATGGAGAGCGACTTACAGCCACAGCTAAAGAAGGGGAGAGTTTGCTGGCAGTGGTAGTCAATCAAAACTTGGCCATTGATGGATTTGGTAGGTGTTGCACAAGGGTATGTGCTCTTAGGATTTATGTGTCTGTGCTGTGACTAGTGGGTACCTGGGAATAGTGCAGCTGTAGACATGCAGTGTTCTGGTGAGACCATGAAGCAAGCTTCTCTTCCCCAACAGCTGCTTGCTGGGCTGGTTACCACACTGAGATGGCAGTGTGACTTCCACACCATCACTGCTGGGATTCCAGTGGCCTGTGTTGATGTGTTTGGCTGGTTAGAGCTGACATACAAGTTTGAAAACTGACTATGATCCTCCCAGAGAAGAGGCAGGCTGAAATCTGCATCCATCTGCTGTGTTTTCTGGCATCTCTTTTGACATGCTCCAGATCTGTTAAAGGACCTTTCCTCATGTGGTTCCAGAATATGATCTCCCTCACCCCCTTGTTTTTTCTGATTTGCTGTCTCTCCTGTGTTTCTCCACCAGGTGCATGTGAAGGGACGTTAGCCTGCTCCACCTGTCACCTCATCTTTGAGAAGGACACCTTCCAAAAGCTGGATGCCATCTCAGATGAAGAGCTGGACATGCTGGACTTGGCGTATGGACTCACTGAGACGTAAGCCTCCCTGCTGATCGCAGTAGATTCTCAAGCCCCTGAGGCAGATTCTCAGCACCTGGCACCTGTTTCCAAGGGGACAGGACTTATTCTGTACTATGGTTGTACCTCTAGAGCTGCTTTCTCTTGGGGCACAGGAGACCTTTAATAGGAACTTTAGTGAAAACCCAGCCTGGACCAGGCATCCCATTGTGGGTGGGGAATTTCTTCCTTTACTGTGGGAACAGATGAGCCTCACTTAATGTTTCCTTCTCAGATCTCGCCTTGGCTGCCAGGTGTGCATTAAGAAGTCAATGGATGGTCTGACGGTGCGGGTCCCCATGGATGTATCAGACATCAGGAGGCAGCTGGAGGTTGGAAAGCAAAGCAAACAGTAACTGGAAACGACTCCTGCACAACTCGTGTCCTCATTTTAAGTGTGGCAGGGTACTTTGCTTTTGGTTAACACTATTGCTTTACATGGCTGGCTTGACCGTAGAGGTCTGATTCAGTATAAATGCCTGTTAGGCAAATCTCTTGTTTAAACAAAGCTTAATGCTAGGGTCTTTGGTACATGTTTTAAGTTTAAGTGCTTAAGTGCTCTGCTGAATGCAACTGGACCAAAGCGTATGGCTTTGTTTCCCTGGGTAGGTGACAGTACACATCCGTGCTGTATGTGACTCACCCTTTCCTTTTGAAATTTAAGGAATTCTGCTATTCTAAGTAACTGCTGGGATTTTTGCAAGGCTTGGCTCTTTAACTGTAGAGCAGATTTTTCCCAATTTGGGAAGCTTAAGAAGAGAGCTGTTCCAAATACAAGACAGTGTGCTGATTGGCTTGATGACATAGGCTACCTGAGTTTGGTTAGCAAGAACATACTGATAACCATTTGAATGCTGACATTTCCTATAAGAGGGAACCATTTGCTATGAATTTGAGATGTTACATGTCACTGAATTGTTACGTGCCATAATCTGCTACTTTCTCCAAATACTAAATTTTCCCATTGCTGTACTACCACATATGTCAAATAAAATTCTAATAAACAGGCTTTTAGACCTGTGAGATGCACTTTTCTGGTAACATGAGCCTGGCTGGAATAGAATGAGTTTGATGGAAATTTAGGTATAATATCCTGTTGCCCCAGTTTACTTGACTGGATTTTCCCCTCATGTTTGAGTGAATACGTCAAACTTGCCATCTAAATGTCATAGAGAATCCATGATCTGTAACTGAGTTTTACAAACAGAATTCTGCACAGAAACCTTTCCTATGGGTTTAGTTAAAACCCAGGCTGTGTTTAGCAACCAATTTAAAGCAACAAGTTACTGTTCTTAGGCAAGGTATCAACCCCATAAAAGACATATACATTTAAAAAATGCTTTTCTTGTATTAGAGCATTCACAGTTTTATTTGGGATAAATTGCAGAGTTTTGGTAGGGGGGTGGGAGGGATGGGATGGGACTGCCCTGTGCGGGAGGCCAGGAACTGCTCTATGACTGTCACAGCCCCTTCCAGCTGGCTCTGAAACCAGTGTAAAAACCCCTTTGCACATCAAAAGTTAAATCAGTCAGAGGAGCATGTGGCACTTGTGCTCAAATACATTTAAGAAGGAGTGATAGCCACTAGGAGTAGGAGAGACAAGGAACATGCACAAAAGGAGACATGGGAGGTGATGTGGAGGAGGCAGGTGGAAGGGGACAGTGTCAGTGACCCTGTCATGGAAGGAGGTGCTCTGTCCCAGAGGAGGCATATCTCTGAAGGGATGTAGCTCACAGATGACCCATGTTGGAGCAGGGACAACCCTGAGGGACTGCAGCCCATGGATGACCCATGCCAGGGCAGGGACACCCCTGGGGGACTTGTGGCCCCTGGAGGATCAACACTTGAGCAGATGTAGCAATTAAGAAACCAGGAGCACTGGAAGTAAGTGAGTAAGAAGCCAGGTCTGGCAGGAACAAACTGTTATGCACATACCCTGACCTCTTGTGCCACCTCTTCCCTCACTGAAGGGATTGGGAGGGACTGGTGAAAACAAGGGATGTTGAGACAATAAATTGGGTTGAGGGAGAGTTGGGTTTGACTCATGTTGAGCTTGCGGAAGGGTGAGGAAAAGTGTGTCCCTGTTTGTTTAATTGTTTGTCATACCCCCCCCCCCCCCCGTTACTGAATCAGTAATTAAAAGGTTATGCTAATTGGCAATAAATTAAGTAAAATTCCACAAGTTGAGGTGTTTCAGCCTGTGACAATACTACCTGATTAGATGGGTGAAAAACAAATTTTGTATGGAGAGAGAGGTAATATGTCTTGTTAGACTGAACGCTGTAGCTGGGGGGAGAGGAGGGTAAACACTTTCAGACGTACACGTCCTCCTTTAGATTTGAAATAAGAGCTGCAAACTCCAAGTTTAAGTATCCTGGTGCAAAGTGAGTGGAAAGGATCTTTCCAAGGTCAGGATCTCTGCAAGCCTATTGAATGATTTTGTCTGGGACCACCTTGTAACTCTGCCTCCTCCTGGAGTTCGTTTTCCCCCGTTACGCGCTGGCTTTGACCTGTGGTTTGTGTTGGGTTCGCAAGCCAAGACCCACCTGGAAAAGTTCAGCAGGACGAGAAAGTCACCTCCGAGCTCTCGGATCTGCAGTCGCTGGCATCAGCCGCCAGCACCGGGCGATGCTGGGCGGGCCGGGGGCTTCGCGGGGACGCGAGGTGGAGCTCGCGGTGCAGCAGCAGCGGCTGGCGCACACAGCAGCGGGGAGGAGGACGCGGCTTCGTCGCGTCTCCCTCCCTCATCTCGTCTCTGCCCGGTGGCTGGCTCTGTCCCGGGGAGCTGGGAGCTGCTGTCCGTGTTCGGTGATCTCGGTGCTACCTCCCTCCACACCTTCCTTTCGGGGAGGGGTAATGCTGGCCTGAGCCCTGCCCCTCTCAGGGTGGTCCCGTGTCCGTGGGGGGCTCTCAGGCACAGGTGAAGAGCGACGCCCTATAACTCCCCACTACAGGCTTTGGCTTCCTCTCTGGTCCATCATGCAAACACCGGTACAAAACTTTATCTGGGGAAAAGAGCAGGCAGCTGTCTACTGGGGGGAATTTTCTAGTGTGGGCCAGAACCACTTGCTGTGTGGGGTGAATGCAGTAGGGTGGGTTTTTTGCGGGGTCCCAGCCCTGTTTTGGAACCATGGTTGTGGTGGTGTACTGGGGCTTCAGAGGCTCTTGATTGGCGTTTCACATACGCTAGTGCAAGGCCAAACCTTCTACAGGGTAGCCCTTTGTTAAACCTCAGGAAACTCTTCCAGGGTGTGCCTGTTTCTCCCAAACCTCTTCTCCTCTGACTTGCCCCAGGTTGCTATAATAAAGCAAAGAAAATAAAAAGGGATTAAATGAAAGCAGTAAAGCCACCACCTTCAGTACCACTTCACGTCTCTCCCCACTCCTGATGCTGCCACTATCCCTTTGCAAAGCAGAGATGATCCAGAGCTTTGCAGTCCCACTCTTCAGCCCCCTCTTGTTTGTGAGTTTGAAGGTGGACCACAGGTTGCTGCTGAAAGATGTCGGTTCTCTACACAGAGGTGCGATGCCATGTGCTGGTAGGATGGCGAGGGAGGGAATAGCTGCTGTCTTGAAAGGGTGGGTTGACTGTTGCATTCCTCTTCAGAGTGTGGGCGACCTTTGAAGAAAAAGTTTCCAGGGCAAGCTGTTTGCTGTGATACGCAGGTAGCCAGAATAGCTGCTCTTTGGCAAGGCTCTGTCCCTTGAAGGTGCCATGGGATAGCAGAGAGGACTCTGCACAAAGGAGCTACCTGCAAAGGATGGGGGGAAATATGTCTTGGGAGACTGGCTTTCCTGACTCTGTTGGGATGTCAGAAATGGGATTGAGATGGTTGAAATAAACTACAGCTGCCCTGGGCACTTCCATCACTGTTTCTGTCAGCCTGCAGGGTAAGGGAACAAATCGTACATGCCAAGCAGAAATGAGAAGAGGCTGAAGTGCATCAGTCATTGTCTCTTCAAGGCAAATGAGCTGAACTTGTCTGCCCTTGGTCTATACTGGGAGCACGTCATGAAGGCTCCTCGCTTCCCAGATGACAACCACATGACATATCTTCCCGAGTGACTGTGTCTGGCGGGGCACCGAGTAGGGCTTTCAGTATGTGTCAGGCCAACTTGGACTAAATATCTCCTTTTGATCTCAAAAGGGGCAGAGGGAGAAGGGAAACCTATTTGTGTCTGAGGGCTGTACATTAAGAGACAATGTGGCCTTCCTGGGGCAGAAAGCCAACTGTCTGTGTATTTGGTATTTCTTGTTATGAGCAAGCTGGGTGCTGTGGAACTTTTTCAGGACTGCTTGGTGACTTCCAAATACACCTCTGCATCTCAGGGAGGGGCACATCCCACTTGAGAGTTTTGAGAGAGGAATTTTGATAGCAGTTGGATATAGTATGCGACAGGAAAATGACATCAAGCAGCACCCTAAGGCATCACAGATCACATTCTCAGCAGGTGTAAATCAGTGTCAAAGGCAATGACTGTGAGGATGGGGTACTCTCCTGTCGAGGAAAGGGTACTCTCCTGTCGAGGAAAGGGTACTCTCCTGTCGAGGAAAGGGTACTCTCCTGTTGAGGAAAGGGGCCCTTATTTGAATGTTTTATAATTGTCTTCCTTGAACTTCCCAGGAGTGCTTGTCCAGGGACGCCACCACATGACAGAAGATGAACTAAACAGGTATTTACAAGGAAGATAAAGCTAAAACAGTTGCACCTTCCTTCTTTGCAGAAAGGCAAAGACCATTTCTCTTTTTCCTTATCTTGACTTGTCTGCTGCTGTGCAGCTTTCCCCTCTGTGACACTGCACTGATGGGAGCACTGACAGTACATCTGCAAGCTGCTGTGGGAGCGTGGGGAGAATCACAGCCCCAGGTGGTGTGGTGACCCACTGCTGGGTATTTCCTGCCAGGGACTGACAGGAAAGCAGGGTTCTCTCACAAGAATTAAGTCAGAATTTGTGTTTTGGGCAATTTATACTTGGGCCTTGAGTTTCCTGGGATTAAAAGCAGTAGTTTGGCATTATTGTTCAGCAGAAGCCAGGAGCTCCAGGACCTTTTTGTCTTTATGGCACAGTCCCATGGGGACTGTGGCTAGGATTTGGGAGGTTTAGAGGTGGGGCATTATTATTAAGGCACTTACGTATTCCTCAACTACACTTAGAGAATGCTGGATGGTGGCACAGCTTGCAAGTTTCCTGGTCTGCTGTGCCTAGGAAATCTATGACTAATTTGCTACATGTATTTTGATGGCCTGCAATAAAGTGGAACGCTTCTGCTAACTTACTGGATGTAGGATTGGGTGCCAAAATGTGGGGAGCATCTTGGTCTCCAGCAAGATGGACTCTCAGAATTGCATTATTGCCTGGGCTCATGGAAAAGGGGGGCTGCAGATTTCCATGCCCAGGCCTAGAGGTAGCAGGTAAGCAAGGTCTCTGTGCCCTTGCGGAACTCATGTCCCTCTGTCTTGTGTAGCACCCTGCCTCTGCTGTGCAGCCACATGCTCCCAAAGGGACCAGTGGATTGTGCTGTCTTTTCTGATAAATTTTGGAGGATTTTGTTTTGTTTTAAATGAAAAAAATTATTAATAGAGAGCTGGCTTAGAGCAACTATGCAGGGAAATGCGCCCATATTAGGCAGCTTAAGATGAGAAGATGACAGTGTGTGTTTTGCCCCGCCTCTCCCAGTGTTTCTATAAACTAATCTCTTTCTAACTTGCTTGTAATTTTTTTTAGGTGACGCAAATCGTGAGCTCTTACTCTGTATTTGGTCCAGGTCCCCCTTGTTTCAACTGAGACCAGTCCAGCCACTGAGCCAGTTTACAATCCATTAGCATGTTTAGAATATTCTCTCTTCCAAGTACAGACAGACTTTTCTCATAATATTTAGTGCTGTTTCGTCTTCCTGAAAAGACACAAATAAGAGTAATGCCTGCGCCGATTTGCTGGAAGAGGGCTCCTTGTCAGCCTTGCAGATCTGGGGTGGGAAGCACATGTGTTTCACAGCATGGTTTGGTGTTTTGCAAACACCACCACCCAAGCACGGAAGAGAGGGAAGAGTGAGCAAGGGAACAAAAGGTGATCACTGCACCACAATGACAGACAAACTTGTGTGTCTTTTATTGAAATAGTTACAACTGTAGCTCTGGAAAAAAGACTGTGAATGCCTCGTCAGTGCTCATGTGTGAGGGAAATGATAGCAGGGGGGTCGTATTATGATTATATACACCTTTCATCATATAAGGGCCAACGAGGTGATCTGGGACAGAGAGTGCTACATCTGAGAGTTAAACACCCTGCATATAACAAATCAAACTCTATACGTCTTGGAAAGCAGGCTCTGGGCTTCCACCTCTCTCCCCTGCCCTGGTATTTGATGGCGTGAATTTGGAGTGCTGGGCCAGTTTCCTGGCACTGACTGTCACAGGCACCTGGCAGATGAGTGGAAGCATCTGATACCTACTAGACCCTTTTACAGAGGTGGCTTCGCCCTCTGTGCAAGGACTGAACCATGGCAGGTGTCAAGCAACTCCTGGTATGGCTATTTGCAGACACTCAGGAACTTGCAGGGGGCACTTACTCCACAGGGACTACCTTTCAGTTATTAGGATTCATGTATTTCTCTTGTCCTTCACCCATTCGCTGTTAATTAAGTAAAAGGAGTGTCTCTCTGAGAGAAACCACCTTAGAAAACTCTCGCATAACTTTCAAATGAAACATCCTGAACCTTTTAACCTTTGAGACTTTTCCCATCATTTTCTTAACGCCTGTCAAACTAACGTGGTGCTCTCAGCTTCTCTTTAATGCTCAGCTGGCAGCATCACAACCCTCTAAGCAAGTCCCGTTATGGCTATGGTGCTTCTGAGCATTGCTTTGAGTGGAATCATGGGGCTGCTCCCAGAGTCCATTGGCTGCATTTTTTTAGTGGTGCAACAGAAGCAGCCTGCTTAGCCCATCCCTGCCTGGCACTTCTCCAGACTTAATTCTGCTGGAGCACACTGGGCCATGTACTATGCTGATTGGGAACTCAATGCTTCTCTGAGACAGCATCAGTGCTGTTGTAGCCTGGACAGTCTCAGCTTATGCACCGTCTGACAACTTTCTGCCCAGATGGGGCTTTGCTTCAGCATCCACTCGACAACATTCTTGACAACTTCCGCAACTCCTCAACCTCATGCTAAAGCCAAATCCTGCTTACGTCCTTCTCAGCGTGACTAGGAATGTGATTAGTTGCCCCATCCACACTGCCTCTGGAAAGGGCCTTCTGAAATGTCACCATCATTTACAGAAATGTAATGTCACCTTTTACTAGGACTAAAAAGGACCAGCTACTCCCAGAGGACCCCAAAGAAGACAAATGTTCATAGCCCTGCCAAAGTGACAGTGCTAAAATCCTTTATAGTAACTGTGGCTCTGTCAAATGCTAGTTTTGGGGGAGGTATGAGAAGAGAGAATCATTGCACAATTAATTGGGAAATAAAAGCAATCTTGGGGTTAAAATGTTATATATGCCATCTGTCAGTGAAAGCTGGGCTTTGGGCTCTGTGCTCCATTTGGTGTTTCTGGAACCCAGCCTCAAACAGTGATGAATGCAGACTGTGAGCTAGACCACCAGGGGACAAAAGATGAGCAGAGAAAAGCAGCCAGTGATTTCTGGGATGGAGGTGAAGGGTCTTTCTTTGGATGAATGTTGG
This sequence comes from Harpia harpyja, assembly GCF_026419915.1. Classification (NCBI taxonomy): domain Eukaryota; kingdom Metazoa; phylum Chordata; class Aves; order Accipitriformes; family Accipitridae; genus Harpia; species Harpia harpyja. The sequence goes on along the minus strand of NC_068957.1, from coordinate 26,434,675 downwards.
TGATGAACAGTGAATAGTGGAGGATTTTGTGCAAGCATAAAGAGTTTTAACTAATTCTGATGGAGCATTAGCTGTCCCAGTTCTCCGGTCATCCACACACATCAGCAGCTGACTGGAGAAAATAAAACAGAGTTTTTCCTTTCCTGCTTTAAAAAGAAACAGAGTCAGACCCTGTACAGGTCAGCTAATTCACGGACAGGGAGAGTCCTGAGTGGCATTCAGCCCAGTAGACACCCAACCAGTGAACTCTCTTCCATAGAAAAAGGGTGTAAAGAAAAAACAAGAATAACCTCCCCCCCTCCCCCCGCCCCAGCCAAAATGAACATTAAACCCCAACATTACATACACATTAGTGTCACTTTACACTTATTGCCCCATGCAGCCTGCTAGATTCTTCACACCCTGATCGTATCTTACAGAATATTTTCTGCTGCACATACACAAAAAAATATTCAGTTCTTCCACATTCATCTCCCTAGACAAACGTCTCTTCTGCAAATGCCACTGTATCACGCTCCTCTGTGGCCACCTCTGCCAGTGGCTGGCTCCTGAGCCACTCCACCCTGCTCCGAAGGAGTTCATTCTCCACTGCTTCTGCCTCAGCCGTGGGACAGGTCTTGGTTTCATCGTGCTTGAAATACTCCCTGACAGTGTTTCGAATGGAGGCGGGGAGGATGATATGGATGGTGTGGCTGAATGTGTTGAAGCCCTTGCTCTGGGTTGGCGCCTGCGCCATTTCCACTGGATTGCTCTCCAGCTCCTCGGGAGTGGAGGCGCTTTGGGGGCTCTCTTTGTGCTCTGCCTGCGGGGATGGGATCATTGGTTCATGGTGGTAGCGCCTGGAGATGGACTGCAGGACAAGGGGGGTATTTTGCCCATAGAAAACTGTCTGGGGGATATGGACTCTCACAGTCTGCAAGCTCTTAGACACGCTTTGCTCACTGCTGCTGCTGGGTGAGTTACTGCTGCTGGTGTTTGCCACGGATCTCTCTTCTTCCTCTTCCACTGGAGACCCCCAAGAGCTTTCTTTATTTGGGGCCATGTAAAAAGTTATCTTGGTGCGCTTCAGGCTTTCCTGGCTTGGAGGGCAGGCATCAATGCTTTTGATTTCTATGTTCTTCGCTGCCTTCTCCCTATGCTGCTGGTGGCTGATCTGTGGGGATTTCTCGCTGGCTGGGCTGGCAGCTGGCAGCTCAGGGTTTTGTTCAAACTCTTTGGTATAATCCCAGCTGCTGAGCCCTGGGCCAGGGCCCGCTACACCACTCAGCTGTCTCTCCTCTTCTTCCCAGTCAGTGTCAGTTAGTGGGCTTCCCACGGCAGCTTCGCTGACAGATGGAAAACTTTTGCTCTCTGCAAAGCAATGACTGCTCTCTACAGCCTTGCGTTCATACTCATGGAAACTGTCCAGGTCACACAGATGTAAAGGCACAGGAGATGTGAAGGACTTGTGCCACTCTTTCGGGGACCTCTTGGTAATCTTGGGCGACACAGCATGAAGCCTGGCAGACGTGCCGAACATGAATGGCAGGGATGAGACGTCTGTGGGACTAATGGCTGATGACTCTGAGCAGTAGGAGAAAGCACTGTCTAAGGAACTGAGTGAGGAGGCAGATGGGGAGGTGGTCGTAGAGGACAGGCTAGAGAAGCTGGACCTGTTGGATAGGCTGGATTGCTGAAGGCTGAGCTGCTTCACCCTAGAGCTGGTCTGAGGCGACTGCCACAAATTCTGCCTGGCCTTATTGACCCCAGGGCTTAGGCCTTCATCAATCAACTTCTGGCTCTCCACTTGCAGCTGCTTGAGCCTGTGGATATAATCTGTATGGCTGTGCATGATGGTGGCATCGCAGCTGGACTGGCGGGCCACCGGCTCATGGCTCTGAGCAGGAAGCTGGGAGCTGAGGCAGACACTGGGCTCGGATGAGCACCGGTCCCTGGCTGGGCTGAGTGAGCGTATTGAGCCGATGGAGCAGAAGGAGCCCTCCTCTTCCAGGAGGTCATAGCTGTCTGCACTGGTGTTCTTCCGGGCTTTGCTTTGGTAGCAGGCTGTGATCTCACTGAACAAGTCCCAGTCTTCCTGATCCTCATCGAGTAACAAGCTGCTGGATGCTTCAAAAATGGCATCTGTTTCAGGTACCAGGTGGTGCTTTGGTCCTTCTGGGTCACAAGCAGAAAATTCCAGCTCATCAGAAGAATCATCATGCTGAGCCAAGCCTATGCCTGGGGCAGAGAACACAAATTAATTTGTTGCCTATGTCTCCTAACCCCATACAGTACCTTACAACCAAGGCAGGGAAATACTATCAAGTCCATGGAAAAGCAAAGATGATCCATTATTTTCACAGGGACCACAGCAGGACTAGGAACAATATCAAGAATTCTGGCTTGATGACCTGAGCTTTCACCACTGGCCTGTATTCATAGGATAGTTAACAGAGACAACTCGATCTCTTTCCATTCAAACATCTGGTTTAGCTTTACAGAACTAATCTGACAGAAAAGACTGCTGGGACATGGCATTTCTAAGGCTACACTAAATTCTTATGATGGCTGGAATAGGTTGAACAGCAGCCACAGAGAAAGACAGCCATCCGCAGGGACACATTTGAAGTGATGCACCTCAGCCCTCTGCTTTGCCCTTGCTTCCTGCCTATGCCTGACAGGCAAAGGGAAAACCAAAACCAACTGTTTTTCAATGCTTTTCCTTGAAGAGACACGAAGGGAAAGCAAACTCTTTCGCATGAGGAGTTTGCCTATTAAAAGATTTTAAGCATTTCTGGAAGATACAGTACCACCAACTTACCCAGAGATTCCTCTGAGTTTTTGGACTTCTTTTTGTCTGGTCTTTGAAATAAGGAAGCAATGTCACCTCCAAAAATCTCTCCTGAGTTTTCAATCAGGAACTGCACTAACAAGGCCACCTGGCAAAGACATGAATTTACAGAGTCAGTTTCATGAATATATAACCAGCTATAAAAAGCAAGTCAAGTGAGTCCCAGAATGTTCCTTTTCCTTTGACAAAGATGTAATTTCCTACATAATCTTTTGCTCAAGAAGCTGTTAAGCATGTGGCAATGCATCTGTATGAACTACACCTGGGGCAAGAATATGAGCTACATGAACTGGTACAGTGAGGCGGGTACAGCATGTTCTACAATTTTCCTTACTATTGATAACACCTCATAAGCTACAAGCAAGCATTCCTCCCCTCTGACGCGCTGTCATGGTCATTGCTTACTTTGTCTCTGCAAGATGGCTTTAGACCCAGCTGAAGTGGCAGTGTCTAACTTCAGCTGCTCCATCTTTCTTGTGCTTGCTTGACCGTATAGGAAGTTCATCTGGTAAAGCAACCACAGCTTTCCTTTCCACCCTGGATAAACTGAGTGGCTAAATTCCCCTACCAGCAAAGGCACAGCTGCACAGGGGAAAGGATGAGGCCCAGCTGCTCAGCCAGCACTGTCACTGATCCTATGCCTTCCTTTAGTCTACAAAATACAGTGCCCATAAAAAGCATTAAAAGGGGAAAACAAGCATGAAGCCAAACCCATGAAAGATTACCTTCTTTGTAGACCTGCTCTCCTCTTCAGGCCCAGTGGGACTTGGTAGCCACAGCATATTGGGTGCTATGCAAAGAGCCAGGTTAAAGGCATTCATCTGATTCACGCCGGAATTCTGCTCAATATGATGGAGAACTCCAAAGAGGTGTCTGAGTAAGATGAGGTTGGCCTCTGGAAGCTGGTTGACTAGACTATTCAGGGAGTGGGAACAAAGGAAAACAGTGCTGTTCTCAAAAATCTGCTCTTCAAATATCAGACGTTGCTTCCCAAAGCTTTTGTCCCTTTCTGCCCTTTTGCAACCAGTTTGAGACATTCACATCTGATAATAAAGTAAGACTGTGTCACTCCCCTCCACTAACTTATGTGAGAGCCACAACTTTACATCCATATTGCCTATACCCTCTGGTCACAGACCCAGAGGGACCAAGGGACTTACATCCAGAACACCTGGGCAGAAGTCCGTAATGCCTTAACAAAACAAGGACTGCCCAAAGGAGATGCATACAGCTCCAGGCCAGCAGCACACGAGACAATGCCATTGCCTGTGTCCCATGCTACAGAGATAATGGAGGAAGGAGGCCCAGACCAAATGGTAAGGTTCAAAAACTGAGCTGAGCCGAGCCATTGACAAGAAGAGGTTTGATATACTGCATATCCCACAGGATGCTGATAGACTATTCTTGCTCAGGGCAGCAGTTTCAAGGCAGAAAAGCCGTTTTCAAGATCCCAGTCACCATCTTGGCAGGGCTGTTTCTTCTAACTGCCAATATGACGATTAGCTTCATTTTGTGCACATAAGAAAAAAGTTACTAATGTTAAGGACCTAATTCCACTAACATTTGATGTACTCCTGGTGGCTGAATTATTGTGCTTTTTCAGTTTGCTGGTTCTGGTAATCTGAACTGGTCATCAGAAAAGAATTTTCTAAAGACATTTTTGGGGGTCAGAAATGTTAACAATGTTCATAAAAGACCATTGAAATGAAAATGTTCTGACCAGTGACACTGGCAATCAGCAATAGCTTTGCTGTGGTCTGGAGCATTGCCAGGAGTCTCCCAGAAGATGAAGTCTATGCTTAAGGCCATATGCTCCCCCTTCTCCCACCAAAAGAAGCTTTTACAAAGGCTTTTGCGAACCTTTTGATAGCTTCAATCTTATGTGCCCGATTTTCCGTGTCCACAGCTTCCATCCACAGTCCGTGCATGTCTGAGGATAGAACACTGTCAGGTATATTTCGGAGAAAATCCTGAATTAAATATATATATGCAGAGCAGTCTGGTCAGTTTTGAATTCCTTATTTTGGTTTCACGATGCATATAGTCATTGTTTATTTATATTAGGCACAAGATAAAACAAGACATGACACAAATACATTTCTCCTCCCCTCCCCACTTCCACCAAGCTGTCCTCCTCAGGGCTCTTCCATTGCAGCACTGCAGGACCGTGTTGCAGCTGCTGGCGGCATAGGGTGAATAGCCAGCCCTCATGCCCTGCCCCTTCTCCAGAACAGGACTCATCTCTACTGCAGCAGGCAAAGGACTCATCCCTAAGGCTGTGTGCACAGTTCTGTCCGAAACATTTCTTTCTCAGCTGTAAGGATTGCTGTTTTTTTTCTCAGGGGACTATTTAACAACTTAATATAAGTCTTGTGTTGGAAAGTGCCTGAATATCCTCCCAGTCAATGGCTTTTTTGTATTGGGGCAACAAGAGCAAGGGACAGGGATGTTTTTTGATGCTTTAGGTGCCTGAGTTGTTCTGACCAGATTTAATTGCCAGTGCAAAAGATAGGCTTTTTGTTACTAAAACTTGGGTCTTATCGCAAGCTTCATCCCCCACCCACCCCAACCCCTCTGCTTGGATTTGGCAGCTGTTTTCCCTCTTGCTTTCTGGCTGATTAGAGGGTGGAGGCTTAGGGTCTAGATAGTACAGGCCAGGTCCTTTGAGCATGACCTCTCTGTTTGAGGGGGATGCAGAGCAGTTGCATTTGAATGGCATGAATCATCCCATATCAACCTCCAGTCTCTTCTGTGTGGCCAGAAAGGACAAAGAGCATCTGTGCTGCTGCTACAAAAGGGCTTCATGCCTATGTCAGTGCAGCATCTGAACTGCTGAGTCCAGACTCTGGCATGTTATTTGGCACTGTATAGATACCATGGTTATCTTGGAGGTAGACATTACTGTATCGCCTGCTGGAGGCTGTTTTGTACAGAGAGGTGCAAAATGAAACACTGGCCTGAGGGCCACTGAACATATCTGCATGTGAAAACAAGCACCACTGGGTCAGACAGATGCCTTTGTGCACATAGATGGACCACGCCATCAGGTGAAAATATGCCTTGCTGGAAAACGCTTTCTGTTCCCCCCCCAAATCTTCCCTACCCATAAAGACTCATGTTGCTTCCTTAAAGAAGGAAGGTACCATTAGCCCAGACAACTGAGTTACTTGGCCAAACATACCGTGATGACAGCTGCAGCAACAAAGACTGACTCTCCATCCACCTGGACATCATCTCCAGAGTTCAGCTTCTCTTTCAACTCCTTGCAAGTCTTGGCATTGGCAGAACGTCTGAAAATGCCCCTAGTAGAGGGACCTTCGTGGTACAGAAGGAGCAGCATATCCTAAGAGAAAGCCCAATTGTACTTAAGAGCCTAACACTTTACCCTGTTGTTTGTGTATTTTATACCTCACATATTAGAACATGATTAGTGTAAGACCTAGTCAGTACTGCGAAGAGGACAGGCATACAAGAGATTTATCATGATTTAACCAGGGACAAGAGCCTATCAGCTAAGTTGCAGGTACAGTTCATGTGGGTACACTTATCCTGTGGCAAGTGTAAGCCCAGTGGACTCTTGTAGTGAATGAGGTCTAGACTATGTAGCATGGCATAGTCCACTGACATTGCCCCTTCTCAGCTTGTGATGACCCGGTTGGAGACACCCATTGAAACAGGATGGACATCTGTGCACAAAGTGATATGGATTACGCAGGAGAGGGATGCTCTCACCCTTGTTACTGAGCTAGATCTGAATCACAAGCAAATGACAGTCTTCTTCCCCATGCAATCTTCATAAATACCACAAGTGGCTTTAAATTCTGGGCTAAACACATCAAGTTTATGTCAGGATGGACAGTCCAGGCTGCTCCTTACCATGATTGGCTTGGGAAGGATCCCGTCAGGACAGACAGAGGACAGAGACAGGCCAAAGAGCTTCCGTGGGGTGGTAGGCGACTGCGAAGGAGGGCTGCCTGTCGGGGTGCTGGTGCTGCGGCGCAGGGCCCAATCAATCAAGGACTTCTTCCTTTTGGTGTGTTTCTGCAGTGACTCTGAAAGAAAACACAGACCTTCATTACACACCTGTCTGTCCTTCCTACTGGCCAGTGAGTGATCTACAGTGGAGGCAGAGTTCCCAGCAAAGCAAGGACTTTCTACCATTGTGTGTTTAATAACTACACTCTTAATGGGGACAGTCAGATAACATAGAGCAGTGAAATCACTTGTTTATCTCTCAACTATCAGCAAAACTCTTATTCAATCACTGTTCTTCAGGGAACCTTGGTGTCTATGCAATGTAAGAATGGCTTGGAATTGAAAGCTAATCAAGGACTGAAAGCTAATTCCAAACATTTGCACAGACAAATTTAGCCCCTCTGCAATCTCTTCCTCTTTGCATACACTCAAGTATGAGAGCAACTCTGGGATACGTGTATGGTTCCAGGAAGAGTTTGGCACTGCCATGCAAAGCAGCAAAGTCTCTGCCTGGTTGTAATGCACTCCTGCAGCCCCTACCTCTCCTCAGCTGCACTGGAGCTTGGAGCCTGGGTTTCAGGACAAACTGACACTGTTTTTCCTTTGGGAGCTGATCAAGGAAGGAAGACTCTGTCCCATCAGCCAGGAGGGTGTTATTGTTGGTTCCTTGCTGCTGGTCAGCAGAGTCCCGGAGACAGTTCAATGCGATGCTGAAAGGATGCTCGTGCCCTGTTGAGCAAAGAGTTGTGTAAGGAGTAAGCAAAGATGCAGAGCTATGTGAAAACAGCTCCAAATCCGGGCAGGAGGAAGCAGCCACATCCAGTGGCTCCCACTGCAGCTGGGCCTCTAAGCAATGTTGCTCAAAACCTCCATCTGTGGTCTAAAGAGGCCAGGGCACATCTTTGCATATATATGATCATTGCTTTACAAATAAGTTCATCCAGTTAAACCTGGCCAGCCACTCTTCAGCAGCAGCTCTCCAGAACATTATGCAACAAAGCACTATTAACTGGGTTTAAGCCCTTATTAATAGGCTTATGGGCCCCACTGCACCAACAAAATACTGTAAGCATTGCTCTGTGTAGGAGTTAGCTTACTATGACAGTCTAGTATGCATTGGATGAATACAAAAAGCAAGCACGTGCCATGACGACTTGGAAAACACCAATAAATACCCACAAATAAACATGTGCAGTCTAAAGAGCTCCAGAATAATAGTCGTACTACAACGACATGGTCTTTGGAGCAAGATCTCTTTAATAAACCAACATATATAAACTTCCTTGGAGAGCCTGGGGTTTGTATTTATTGGGTTATCACTGAAAACACAATGCAGAGTTAATGCAGAGATTACTCATTTGGCCTAACTAAGCAGTATGCTATAGCGCAAAACAGTCTGAGCAATGGCTGCACCATTGATACATCTGTCAAAGAAGCAAGATGCAGTTTAAATGCATCTAACAGCTTTGGTTTAGATGCTGCGTAAATCAGTGTTTCCTTGCTTCCTCTCTGGCAGATTGTACATTTAATCTTATATTTTGCTATCTTCTTTTTGCCAACTATCCACAAACAAAAACTATTATTATTGGAAAATTCCAGCTTTGGTGATCTCCATGATGAATCCTTAGCACTTAACAGACAAAATTCAGTGGTTTATTTTAAAATTTCTTGTATTTCTGAAATCACCTCCTAAAGATCTCCAGCACTCCACTGTTGTGACTGTCCTCAAATGTCTCTACATACACACCTACTTTCCCTCAAGCCTCAGGAATTTCTAAAACCTAAACACAAATTGTTAAAAAGGAAAGTTTTCAAATAAATAGCCTGCAAAGGGTGCCTCAAGTGGCCCACATGTGCTTGTGAGATCAGATTGGTACTGGATTAAGGTGGCAATTCAGAGGACAACAATGTTAAGGAGCTGTATGCAACAAACTGAGTTTTTAATATGCCATGACATCTTGTGTGGATAAGTTTCCTTATTTGTGAACTGAAATGCAGCGAAAACTAAATAAATACCAAAAAGGTAGGATAAACATGTTAGCTTTCTAACTAGAGGCTTAAAAGTCACCAGTGGATCCATCTAAAAATTCTGCTTCCTTCAGCTGCCAAAGCACTTTCCTCTGGACCTAGCATGTTTGTGCTGAACGACCACCTAACTGCAGCGACTTGTTTTGCTTCTGACGGAGCCTGAAGGCAAAGTGCTCAGGAGGTGTCAGGAGATGCTCTGTCTGATGGATATCAGTGGATGTCTCTATCACAGTTAGTGAAGGTGGGCTGAGGCTGCCCAGACCACAGGCACTGCCTGTGAGGCAAAGCCTGCAAAGATGAGCAGGAGAGGATGACCACCCTCCAAGCATGCAGCCCTCCAAGCTCATTCCAGCAGCAACAGGGATGGGATTGGGCTTTGAGGCATGTCCTACCCTTGCATCACATCCACTGCATAGAAAGAACTTCTTAGACCAGCCTAAAAATCTCCCGTTTATTCGGAGCATCTGCTGTAAAGTGTCACAGGCTCCCATCCAGAGATGCACATTTTTGCTTGGAAAAGGGAGGTAAGTGTGAAGATCTTCAAAGATGTCACCATGCATTGCTTAAATGTGGATCCTGAGACCATAAAAGCCAAGTGACATCTCACATCAGCTTGATGTCATGTCTCACATCAGCAACAGTCCCCCTACCATTGCCTTTTTAAGTGAAGAGTGCAGTGTTTGAGATGTTTCTCTGCCACACACATCAGTATCATTTATCACTTGTTCCTGTGGTGCTAGAATTCAGGGAAAATGGGAAAGCTCTTACCAATGAGAGGGTAAGCAGGGTCATCTTTTCCTGAGATCACCCAGAGGTGATGTTCAGTTGTCCTGCCCTGGCAGTTAAGGAACAGAGAAGAGAAAAATATTAGGTGAAGGGGGCCAGGGTGAGGGTCCACAAGGTTGCACTCCACTCAGAAAGCAACAAACAGCTGAACAGGCCAAGGAGCCAGACATGCACGGCTATCTCCAGGACAGCTGCATGGCTGGGAGGGATGGTGCTCTGGATCAGTCTGTCTAATACGGAGTGGGAGGGGAAAGGTTCAGGAGAAGAAAAGACTGAGCGCCAGCAGGATGTAAACCCACATGATGGTTTCCTGGCCTATTTTAGCAGTATGTTCCACAACCTTCCTTGTTATTAAACTACTGGAACACTGTCAAAGCTACCTTTTAAACACTATAATGGGAAAGGCTGGACCACAGCAATGGGCCAGGCTGATCTGATAACATCACTGATTTGTTCAGTATTTCATGGCTATATTAATAGTCCTTTGACAAGCTTGGCTCAATCCTAATGCTGGATTGCAAGCATTGAAGAAGTGCTCTAAAAGCCAAAGGACTTTATACAAGGTTTGAATTTAATGTAGGCACATAAGCATGTCTATGTTTCTCATACTTGGCACCCACACAAATAGATTGTTTCTTCATCTTGTAGTCCGGAGAGTATTAATGCCTTACTGGTTAGCTACAGTAAATCTAGACTTCTCCACACCTGCACTGTCCTGTAAACCAGATGTTGCCAGCTTCCTTAGCTGAGATCTGGCAGACTCTGCAACTGCCACTTACAGGAAGTCCAAGCTGTAGAAGGGTCTTCTTCATCACACTCTCTGCAGTTTCCACATTGGACACATTGACTGCAGTAGTCTAGAAAGGAAAACAGAAAATATAGGAAGCTAATAAGAAGGCATGAAGTTTGGTTACAGTTTCTTGTAGCTTGAAAATCTGGGGAAACTGTCACTCATCTGTCTATTGACTGTCATTTTACTAAATGTTCATGGTTAGAAAAGTTGTACTAATTTGAACTGCACTGGAATCATTCTTAAGGATGATGGCTATACATTGTGAAAACTATTCTCCGCTACTTCTTCTATCATGGATTTATTATACCATCCAAAGATTTTGTCCAGTAGAAATCACAGGAAGTGGGAGGTGTTCAGATGCTGTATTTGACTGATGGTAGTGCCTGTCAGTCCAAAGGGTGAACATGGCATGACGCTAATAAACCGTGAGTGTCTGGGGGAAAAGTCCCTAAGAAGTAAATGTGACCCAACAAGCTTGGCATGAAGCCTAGAAATCTATGCTATTAACGTGAAGAGACTGGGACACATGCCAGTAAATTAATTCAGGAGAACACACCGGTGACTCTTTCATGATCAATATGCTCAACTTATTGCACTGAAAATAGGAATGACTGGGCACTCAACCACAAATCATCACCAATTATGAACTGAAGCAGAAGGAAAAGAGAAAAGAAGTCAGAGGCCAAGAATAATCTTAAGAATTAACTGCTCTTTGGTAAAGGTCTGGCTACCTCCTAATTTCCCAAACCAAAACTCTCTGAGTGGGCTTCCAGTGGGAAGGACGCAGCTGCCCAGATGCACACCCTCTAAAACCTTTTCAGGTGGGACTTGAATTTTAAACAGGGATAGCAGCAGCAGCACCACAGCCCTGCCTTCCTGCTCCTACCCCACAGACCTCCATGTAGCATTGGTCTGATGAGCAGGTTCTTAGCTTTACTTACAGAAGAACAGTTGTCAGCATCCAGCACAAAGATCTGAAGGGTTAGATTCTTCAGATATTCATTCTGTTTTACCACATTGATATGCCTGAAAGTCAAAGAAAAGAGGAGGGAATATAGTTTCCTAACCAGACTTGAGAAGGACCCTAAGATTTGGATCCAAGAGGTCCATGGGACCTGCTCCTTAGCACTATAATAAATACAGATTAATTACAACAGTAACAATAACATACAATGTTCATAGTGTGGTCACATGCTCTTACTGGCTGCTTTATCTCTCTTGAGGCACCAGAATAGCAAAACCCCACATGGCAGTACTTTAATGCAGATAGATGTGTCTAGCATAACACCTTCCAGCATCCATAGGATCGTTACTGTTCTCCACAAATCAAGAGACTTCTTCCCCTCTCTCTACCTATATAAATGCTTCTGCCTGGATGTTAGTGGAAACAACATATAAAAACATAGCATGAAAAAGAAACAACTGTAGCCTCTAGATGCCACAAAATACAAACTTTGATTCTAATCAAAAAACGTCTGAAGAATCAGTTAACACTTGTGGCATTTCCATAGTTATTAGCAAAGTCAACCTCCAGCTCTAAAGGAAAAAAGGTGCTCCAACAATGTTATTTTCTAGTGGATTTAATCTTTTCTGGACTGTTAACACCAATTTTGCTTTCACCCAGAGGCTTCTACATTCAGGTTTCAAAGGTGGATTTTTCAAACAGCAGCTGGACACTTAATGTGCTGAAAATCAGAGGGCAAGTTGACACCTAGCATGACAAATTTCTCTGAGGACTGTAGAGGAACCACTCAGGAGGAGGATGAAAGGAGGGTCACTCACCACAGTAATGCTGACAGCCATCGTTCCTTCACGTCAGCTGAGCTGAAGATAAAAAGGGAGGCAGATCATCAAACAAGTGCTGAGTGGGTAACAGCCTTTGGAAACTCTACCCAGTTTCATTTATATATAGCTGTAAGTCAAAGTTCCTTCCTGCAAAGCCCTGGAACAAAAGCACAGTCCTTTCCTGCTTCTGTCCTATTTTAACAAGTAACAAAAATAATAATAACAAAAAAATCCCAGCAACAAACTGGACTACATTTCCTGCCCAGGCTGGCAAGTGTTCAGATAAGGGACAAATATCTTTCTGTGATGTTGGAGTTAACTCATCTTGTGGGCCCTTATTATTTTTGGAGTGACCTTTAATGGCTATTTTCTTTCTCCTATTATTTCCTTCCCAGTGTCTGCCGTTCCTAGAAGGTCCTGCTGCCAACACGGCTTACCCAGGTCTCAGTGACGTGAAGGAAATGGAACTGCTGTTGAGTTTGGACTAAGACACAAACGGCAGCTTGCATGTCAGAGCATGAATCCTAATCAGGAATGCGTCACCCAGGAGAGACCATCCTGACCCTTGGAAATGATGAGATATAGCATGTATGCAACCATGGTATGGTTCCCATTTCTTTTTCCACCAAGGCAGCTGCCCCAGAGAAGGAAAAGCATCAGGCCAGATCAGCCCTTCCTAGCTGTGCCAGCAGAACCCCTGAGGACAGAGCGACCCTCGAAGACTGCTGATCTCTCTGCTTTGCCAAAGAGTATGAAGCAGAGATGCCTGAGCCAGCAGTGACCTGAGCTCCCTGTGCATATATCAGCTCTAGGTTCAATTTAGCCAGGCTAGACTGAGCTCCAGGTAATAAAAAGCTCACCTGCTTTTTGGTGAGCCTTATTAGTTCATGCACTACATTGGGACAGCCTTTGAGATGGCATTTGGACATGAATGGGCTACTCTCTAGCCTGCTCCACACTCCTCGGCATTTCTATTTTTGGGGTTAGCAAGGGCTAAGCAAGCTCTGGACCGTGCTGCTTGTGCAGACCCATCTTGAAGAACCTTTCCACTTTTATAGTCTGTTGCTGTGGGCTTGGGACACCCTGGCAGACAACTGCAGGAGGAAGGTTTGCCCAGGAGCTGCCCATGCCACACTAGGGGTGGGTAAGGGATTTAATCCTGGCACAAGGTCATCTGGCATTTTTCATTGACCTAACTAACCTGTCCTTTGTAATGAAAAATGCTCAAACTAGGGCTATTCTCCTACAGAAATGGTTGCTGGCAGATGCTGAAACAGCATGCTTGTAGGTTATATGATGGCACAAACTGGTTTGCTACGGCAGATGTGGTTGTGATGTTTCAGGATGCTCTGCGGCAGCGTTAGCCCTTGCTATAACAACACTTGCAAGGGTTGGTCCTCTAAAAGGCTCTCAGAGACCAACCTGCAGGTATCTTTCTAAGATGACTGTCTCCCAACATCTAAGTTTTTACCAAATGGCCTAATGTGAGTCAAAGTCCTCTACTCAACAGGGAGAAGGGTTGTAGTATAGTTCAGGGCCCTGTAGCCTCAGTCATTGTTTTGCTTGACACATGGGAGACTTGGACAGCTAGCTGCCAGGCTGCACAGGGAGGTTTGGTGTCTGATGAGATACCTGAAGGTGACAACATAGTTGGTGGTAGGCCAGCCGATGACAAACGAATTCTCGGGACCCATCTTTTTCTCTGTCACTTCGCTGAGACAGGTGCCGGTCCACACTTCACTCAGATGCACCTGCTTTTTGAGCTTCAGGCTAGAGGAGGATCTGCAATTCAAATTATGGAATTCTTAGGCCAGATCCTAACATCTGGACCTCCAGAGTCTGGTCATGCCACCTTCCAGGCATGCAGATGCAGTGACAGCAACAAGCCCCCCAGAACTAAACGTCTGGGCATGTGGAGGCACTACAAGAAAGTTTTGCAAGTGGATTTTGCGGCTGGTGGCTGCAGTGGGACAGCTGCAGCTTAGGGCAATGTGATTCACTAGAGCCACATGCAGGTAGATGGCGATTTAGGCTAATTTACTGTCTATGCTAATAGCTGAAGTCACCTAAGCTCTTAATTTATGTGTGGCAGAAGTAGCCAGACCAGGAGTCAGTTTTTCTGTCCTTACTGCCTCTTGCCCTCATGCTATTTCTTCAAGAAGCCACATAAAGGGAAGGGCAAAACCAATTAGACAACCTTTTCCTTCAGGAAAATGGAGTGAACCATTAATACCAAGAAGAATTTCTGGAGGTGAAAGGGGAAGGTGCCACTTTTTAGATCCACATTCGTAAAGAAGGGTTGTTTTGATGCCTGCTCCACAAGTAGCTCAGAGCCTAACTTCAGCAGCACATACTGGGGAGAAGGAGCGAGTGTGAATTCCTCTTACTTGGACTTGGCGATGACCAGCACATCACTGAACAAGATCAAATGTCTTTCCTGGGTCTGCAGGCCCATGGTTAGCTGTACTCGCTCATCCAGGATGAAAGTGGAGCCTGGGCTACTGAACACCCCACTTGGCAGCCCATTGTCTGAATGGGAAGAGGAAAGGGTAGTCTCCCTGGAGGAGGAAGAAAAATCATAAGACTTTGTCAGAAGCTTTTCTCACAAGGGTTTGTGATTGGACACAGGCAACTGTTTTGGAACAGCCCGATAGCCCCGTGCTTCTCCCAGCACTGCCCTTATTGCTCTCAATTATGAACTGCACTTGCCTGCCTCTGCCCAATTAACTTTACCAGCCTTAGACAGATGGAAAACTGCCTAAATGCCCACACCAAAACCAGGGAGGTTAAGCTGCTGAAATATTCATTTTTGAGTCATTTCTCACTCAGGTAAAACACTTATTTCCTGCACACACGTGTGAGCTATGACTTGAAAAGAACATGGAAAACCCATGGCTCATGGCACTGCTCAGCCTGGCGTGGGGAGGGACTGCCATTTCTGCGCATGTTTTCCATCTGTACTGAACTGCTTGTCAATGGAAGGGTTGCAGCACAAAAAAAATGAACTGCATGCACTCATCTAATTCCAGCCATGTGATTCTGGCTTGCCTGGCTGCAACCCAGCATCTTGTTTCTACTGAGAGTGATATAGGTGCTGACCACTTCCAAAAACGCTGATGGTTTTTGCATGTTGACTGCAGTCAACAAGCCATCATCAGGATCGAAGCAGCTCCGTTCTCTGTGTTGTCCCCAGCTGGAAGAGCTCCACCAAGTACTAATCTCCCCACTTGCCTCTCAGCACCCTCCCAGAGCACCTTCTCAGCGCTGCTCCTGGCTCTGGTTGGCAGTGCTGGCAGTACAACAGGTCCCACAGTAATTTCCTGGGTCTACCCTTGCTCTACAGGTGTGCTGAATGAACAAGCAATAGTTCTTTGCTGAGCCTTATTCAGAGACCGTGTTCATGTGCCCGATCCTGACTGAATTAGCTAACCTCTGAGACATGGCCTTAGATTTATGTAGATGGAAAAAAACCCAGAAATCCTCCTGTCTCTACACATAGACAAAAATGTGTATCTTGCCCTGCAGGCAAGAACGCGTGTGGAAGAGATACTTACCTTCCCTCCACCCCTCAGCAGTACTACTCTAGTCTGAGGGCAGTCTCTACATGAACAAATGGAAAAACACATGAGCTTTAAGGGTAGTATTTTTGACATTGTCAGTCTTAACTCAGTTTCCATGGGCCTCATAATTGGGCTCCTTTGATTTCACAGGAGTGAGGTTAAAGCTAGCCAGTAGCTGCTTTTTTAAAATCATCCCCCTGTCACAGGAACGCCCACACTCCTGCAAGCAGAAATTCCCTCTTCCCTCCTCACCACTCCACAGCCATCAACAAACAAGTGAATTCTTGGCTTATGCAGCTGTTGCCTTTACAAGTGAGAAGCTAAATCACCTTTAAACAAGTCTTATGAGGAGCGGCTGAAGGATCTGGGGTTGTTCAGTCTAGAAAAGAGGAGGCTGAGGGGACACCTTATTGCTCTCTACAACTACCTGAAAAGGGGGTTGTAGTGAGGTGGGTGTTGGTCTCTTCTGTCAGGTGTCTGGAGATAGGACAAGAGGAAATGGCCTCAAGTTGAGGCAAGGGAGATTTAAGTTAGATATTAGGAAAAATTCTTTTACTGAGAGGGTTGTCAAACATTGGAATGGGCTGCCCAGGGAAGTGGTTGATTCACCATCCCTGGAGGTATTCAAAAAGCGAGTGGACAGGGTACTCCAGGGCATGGTTTAGGGGGCATGGTTAATGGTTGGACTCGATGATCTTGAAGGTCTTTTCCAACCGAAATGATTCTATGATTCTATGATTAAAAGCTTTGCATGTGCATCAATTGAGCAGTGGGAGCCACAATATCTCACAACCTCAGCAGTGGATTTCCTAAAGCTGGAGGAGTTACACAGCTTTGTAAATACAGCAGCAGGATAGCCAAAAAAATCTCACCAATAATCTGGTGGCCTAAGCAAAGATGGCACTGTACTAGCTCCCTCCATAGCAATCCATCACGAGAAACATTTAAAGCTTCCCTCCCTCACAAGGATATTCTCCAGCCAAATAAAGTCATGAATTTCTTTCTCTTCTTTACTTTTTTTTAGTGCAATTTAGAAGGGGGTGGGGACAATGACAAAGAAGCCACATAACTTGGTCAGAAGACAACCAAATGAAAATCAGTCCTGCCCTTTATTTCAGCTGATCCTACGAGACTGACCCCACACACTTGTTTCAGAAAAGCAAGATGTCCTATGCATCAATTACCTATGGTGTGATATAAAAGGAGTATTCTTCAGGAGGGCTGGTCCAGATCAAAATGTCAATCAATTCAGCTTTATCATCTCTTTCTTACAAAGGAAAAAAACCCAAACAACAAACCAAACAAATCCCTCAGGAAATGTTATTTCTAAGATTGCTATCAGAGCAAGGCAGAAAGGAGCGTGGCGGTCCCTTATCTGTGTCTAGTAGTTACGCGGTGCTGCAGGAGGAAGAGGGGATGACGTTGAAGAGGGCTCAGCTCCCACTAAAGGACCAAGGAGCTCGGCTCATGGCTAGTACTTGATATTCCAGTAGAAGATAAGCATGTCTGGCATGTTTGTACCTGACTATCTGCTGACACTCCTGGTGCTTTACCCCTGCAGGAGCAGAGCGTCAGCAGAGCACTGGATGGCTCTGGAGTTGCAGGCAAGAGAGGGAGCTTTTCACCACCCAAGCTGCTAGTCAGGGAAAGCTGCTGTCATCCGACAGGGACGTGACTGTCCTGGAGGATGGCGGGATCTGGCGGCTCTCCCACCAAACATCTCGGGCTGATGCCACCCTACACAGCGCTGGCAGGGTGCGGGCAGGCTTCCCAGCACTCCCTCCATCCCCAGCTGCAGCTCGCAGCCCCCTCACACGCCCAGATGAATCTGCGTCTGAGACGTGGCCAAATCTCTGGGACGGCCCTGCTGCCGGTGGTCCAGCACATGGAGCAGGGGCCAGAGAGGTCTCCAGCGGCAAGTCCCCGGGGGCAGCCGGGCAGGGACACGCTGGGCAGGAACACCAGGATGCTCCTCAGGGACGATGCCGCTGCAGTCCCAGCATGCGAGGTGGCAAATGCCACACCAGCCCATGTCCTGCGTCCCACTGTGCCATTACGGCGCACCTCGTCCCTTCTCCGCCTGCCCCTGCCTGCGACAGGACCTGCGGTCAGCGCTGCCACTGGGCCTTCCCCTGCCTGCAACAGCTCTGTCCAGACCTGCTCGGCTGGGGATGGTTTATGGCCTCCTTCCCATTAATTAAACTTAACCACAGCCCTTCACCACAGTCGGAGCTGAGGGGATGGGGACAACTGTGCTCTCGCCCAAACCAGCAGGCCTTTGCAGCACACGGGGCCTTCCTGCACCCCAGTCCTCTGACACCCCCCAGTTGCGCTGCTCACCCACAGCCGCACACCACTGGGAGAGAAGTCCCCACGTACTGGTCTGCACTGGGCAGCTTCCCTCCCACGGCTGCTTCTGTCTGTCCTTCCTGTGGCATGGGCTCTTTCGTTTCTTAAGGCATCTCTGTTTCTGCTTCTCATACTGCTGCCTGTGGCAGGTGAGAGGGTAGACTAAACAGCAACGAATCCATCAGCCAAACACCTATTGACTGTTCAGCCAGAATCACACCAGGAAGCTTGTCTCACTTGCAGTCTGGCAAGAGAGGGGAGGATAGAGCTTTTTCTGCTGTTTGCAAGCATAGAGGACATATACATACATATATACACACACATATATATACAAAAAATACACACACATATATATGTACACACAATATATATATTTATGGAAAATCTCTTATTCCTTAGGAGGTGTGGCCTCCCAGTGTCAAGACAGCCTGCCTGTGGTCATGAGCGACTGCATCTCAGGAAAAAAGTCCCCTGGACTTTGCATCTGTGAGCTTGGACTCATTGCTCCCTCCTGGCAGGAGCACACTGGCCTCCCTGCACTGGTTACGCTAGCGGGCAAAAGGGAGGCAGTGTGGGCTTCCAGCTGAAAGCAAATTTCGGGAAAAACTCCAGGCTGACAACTCAGGAAAGCAGGTCCTCTCCTTATGTAGAGACCAAGTGCCACACAGCACAGAGTCACAATATGCCTCATGCAAGCTCTGAACAGGGCCGTGCCTTCAAGTCTGCTAAGTGAATTGGCAGATGGGGGTCAGGACACATGAAAGAAAAGCCAGGAGAGCTGTCAGGAAGAGCTGGAAGCTCTGCTACTCAATCCAGCTTGGACTGTATAGAGCATTTCATGCCCTGATGGCAGGGAATGGCTCTGCAGGGGATGGAGGAAGGGCACTCTACCAGCCAGTCCCAGCTCCATTCTCTGGACCTTGCTCATGAGGTCTGCACTGCCAGCACTGTGAATACCCCTCCAAGCTGAATGACACAAATGTCAGAGCTCATTTATCCCAACCAGGTCAACAGGGAAACCACACTACAGAAACTTACACACTGTTTCTCGTACCTGATTTTACTTGGGTGCCTCTGCACTGTGCAATATTGTCCAGGTGTACTTATACTTGGATATAACAGGCATCAAATACCTAGACCTAACACTATCTGCATTGAAATATATGCATTGAAAATAACCAGCTAGCCTTGCGTAGTGAGTTGACCTGAGCTGGCTGCCAGACCACCATGCAGTGACTCTCTCAGTCCCTCCCAAGAGGACAGGAGGAGAAAATAAGATGGGAAAAAAGAGGAATTCATGCACTACTTCCCATTGGCAGGCAGATGTCCAGCCTGTGCCTGGGAAGCAGGGCGTCAGCACACATAGCATTACTTGGGAAGACAAACGCCATAATGTTAATGTCCCCCCATCCTCCTCCTTTCCCTCAGCTTTTATTGCTGAGCACGATGCCATTCTAGTGAAAAAGAAACTCTTCTGTATCTGTCCACAAGCAAATTGCCCTTGACACCGTTAAATGAAGTTGAAAACCAGTTTGATTTCAGTCTGTATAGCCAGAAAGGTGGAAAAAGGAGTCAGAAAGGTATTTTCTCTACCTGGAATGGTTCTTTGACTTGCTGAGAGCTTTAGTAATGGCAGAAGGGGTAGATCGTCGTCTTTGGACTATGGGCTTCATCTTCTGCAAGACAAAAAGACATTCCAGTTAGCCTGGCCACCTTGGAAGCAGATCTGCTCATTGCACTCTACAAGTTCTCTTTTTATCTAGTTAACACTCATGAAATCTCAGCACTGAGAGCCATGATCTGTGCTTTCAGCCACGTCCCTCCCCTTCCTTATTATTAAAACACTTGTCAACTCTCACAATTATGTGGGACACTTAAAACTTTCCTAACTTGAATGCTTTCAGTTTTCACAGCCAAATTTACAAAGTAGAGAAAAAACCCACAGGCTGAAGGTCAGGAAAAACTTCCTAACACTCATGCCATGGAATAGTTTGTGAATGAAAGGTATAGAAATCCAATTTAAAACTGGACTGGACAAAGCTATGAACAGCATATAATACTGTTGAGAGCCATATTTTATGGGCTGAAGGAATAGATGAGGTTACTTAGTAGATTTTCCTCTATCTTTATTTTCCATGATTTACAGATTCAGCAAATAGATTGTTATTAGGCCCCTCTCCAGGTAGTGTAACCTCAAGACACTTGTATCTTTTTCAACAACCACAGCCACCAAGTCTTGTATAACACAGAAATGAGGTGACTGTAATGGTGAGACTTGTGAGTTAGACATGATAACCATCCAAGTCAATATGTACACATGAAGGTCACAGGTCTCCTTTTATTTGCTAAATGAATTTTGTGCTGGAGAAAGATGATAGATTTTAGCCTGGGGAAGAAATCCTTACGTCACTGGCTTTTGCTTAGTAAGCATGGGAAAATCTGTCCCATGGCTCACTTCTAATTTCAGCATTTGCCTATATTAGAGCTTTCAGTACTGGGAAGTTTAGAGTATGCTGAGAATTACTGATCTTTTGACTTCTGAAGATATCAAAATATGGAATATCCTAAGAATAAAAGAAACCAGGATTAATGGTTGAGGAGAGGTTCTACAGAGAAAGCATTTTCCTTTTATTAACCATATACTTTTCAAACTCTGTGCTGAATGCAGAAATATTCGTTGCGTGTGAGTTCCTTAGTCCCATCTCTGAGTACACAACACTACTACAGCTCAGTACCTTACAACCACATTAACATGACATTCTTATGATGTTAGAGGAAGGTATTATCCTCATTTCACTGACAGAAAGGCCAAAGAACAAAGCGATTACAGTGAATTTGGGTGCCTGGTGTTCAACACATTGGACCTGATCTTTCTGAGCAGACAGACAGGTTGGCTGAGGGGGTTTGAAGCACTGTTCCTGCTCACTCTCGCTGGAGCTACAGGGGCTAAGCATGGCTATAAGTCTGTCTCTAGGGATTTATGCGAGGAATCCCAGAAATTAAGAACAGGGCATTAGTGACCACTTCAAAAGTTGGTGGAAGTGATTTACCACACTTCAGAAAGGAAATCTGTGGCAGAGGCTGGCGTGGAGTCCAGCTGCCAGGGAAGGTGTACTCCTCCTCATGTCCCATTTCATCTACGATACACCTTTTGACTTCTGCGACAAAAGACCAGGGAATTCTACAGGCAAGAGCTTTCTACAACATAGAATCCTGATTCTTTGCCTCATCAGGTCCAGTAGAGCCCTCCAAAGTACAGACGACCTCATGAAAAAGAGTGTATGATCATGTAACTCAAAAATTGGAGTGGGACTGCAAGCACAATTTAATCAAGCAATTTCCTAACGTATGAATATTCAGCTTTGCAACATCAGTAGTGCTCTCTAAGTAGATTCCTTGTGTACGTGTATATAAGTAGGCAGTGACAGATGGACAGCAATTTCTCCCTCATTCCCTGACATGACCTTGCCAAGCAAAGATCTGTCTTTGGAAGTTTCACAGAGAGAACTAAATAAAAATAACATCAGCTCAAAAATGTTTGTTTTAAAAAAAGAGAGTCCCTACTGAAACAGAACATCTGGCTTTCAGAGGTGCCTTAATAGGCTAAAATGTTCCTACAAAACATAGTACAGCAAAGCATCAGTCATGCAATAGGGCAGGAAGAAAGGATGGGTGTGGTTGCCTGGTGGAAAACCCCGGCAGGCTGTCAGCTGCAAAGGTCACCTGAATGAATACAGCAGGCACGTAGGGTGATCGGATGCATCTTCACGCCAGGGGGATTGTACCTTGAATGGCATTGCAATAAAATCTTGCACATGATAGTATCTTCTGTGCTGAAGAATCCTATGGCACATAATAACCTTACTGTAGGTGAAGCAATCATTTTGGCCATCCCAAAACTAGTGTCTTCTGTGGTGCAATGTGGTAAGGAGTACCAGTGACATACATGATGTGAGTGTAGTGTAGGAAGACATTTAACCCAGAATAAATTTCAGGGGAGATATCAGAGACTCAGTACTGGTGGATTTCTTCTCCTGACCATTAGGAATGGTTTCAGATTGTATCTGAATGGTGGCAGCAATGCCTTCCAAGAAGCCTTGTCTTTGCCCACCCATTGCACTTCTCCAGAGGAGTCTGAGGACCCGTTCACTAGCACCACTTCCAGCAGGCACTTGACTACCAGTGGAAGCTTCATAAAGACAGAACTGCGGGTTTCCAGTGAAATGCTGTGACTACAGGACACAAGGTATTCCCTATACTTGCTATCTCCAAATAAAATGCTGAGATCATCAGTTACCCAGAGGTCCAGTTGCCTGATCCGAAACAGACTCTAGGCAAACCAGAATATTGCCTTCCATGCCCTCAGCCAAAGTCTCTTTGACCCTAGCCAGTCAAGTATCCTTGGCAGGACATCATTGAGATGATGGCCACAAGATCACACGAGTGGCATCTTACTGAGGGAATGGGACACAACTAATTGGCATAATTTCACAGTTAACATACTTGATTTGCATATCTAATAGAGGAATAATAAATTGTTCTGCCTTTGGTTTCAGTAGCCATGCAATGTAAAACATGTCCTCCTTCCCTGCTTGGGAGAATCTAGCTGTGTACACCATTTTAAACAATTTTGGTTTGTATGGGCTAGCCCATGTACATGATGTTTCCTTAAGAGGCTGCTGGACAAGTACAGAGTCTCCTAACCAGTGCCATGTAAAATCTGCTCTGGATCCTGCATGTTTCTAAGGTCTACAGTTTTACGGTTTTCTTGCAAAAAACCCCTCCCATCTCACTACACAGAAGAAACACCACAAGGCCTCTGTCTCATGCAGGAGCTCTCTGGAGCAGCCACAGCCCCCTCACCCTCCTGCCCAACGGCTGCACTCGAGCTGCAGATCTGGCAGTGCTTGGAGGGGGTGGCCGGTGGTCCACAGCCTGGGGCTCACCTGTGTGCCACTAGCATCATGCAGCCTTTCCCCATAAGCATTGCTTTCGGATGAAGGGGGGACTTCGCCACGCTCCTCCATGTTAGAGCCAGGGAGTGCTTTTGCTGGAAGTCAGCTCTGCTCACATTAAGCAGGCTCTGGACTCAAGAGAACCGCCAAAGGGACACGGCATAATCTCTCTGCTGTTTTGATGCCATGGAAACAGATACTCGTTTACCCAACATACTCTGAAAGTGCTTGAACACTTGCAACACTCTGGACTGTGTTTGTGCATTACTCATCTCTGAGCTGCCAATTTTAGCTGTGTATTTCTTGGCACTGGGGAGGTTGTGAGTCTAATGCCCCTCATTCCAAACCCATGTATGGCCTACACTATCGGCTCAGCTGGCCAGCATGAGCGGTGCCCCCCACCCCCCCGCTGACCTCTGCACTTGAATGTTGTTCTTCAGATAATTAAGGTGGGATGAAGCTGAAAAATAACGACACCTGCTTAGAACAGGCTGGATTTTCTTCTGTCAATAGCTGGTCAAAGCTTGCAATGTCTGTGGCACTGGAATGCTGCTACTTGGTTTAGTTCACATTCAGAAATGAAAACAAAATTTTTTTAATAGTGCAATTTTTCTGCAAAACTTAAATTGAAATATTTGTTTCAGAAACATTGATACACTGTGTCTTCAAAAACACCATGTGCTTTCTTTGACCCTAGCATCTGCTGCAAGTTGACAAGACTCATGCACTCTGCTAGCAGCAGTGGGAAGCTGCCTGGTCAGACTCATCTCTGTCAGTCAGTGCAAAGCACCAGGGAAACATGCCTCTCTCATTCACGAGCTACTGATGCTGTTAAAGACTGTAGGTTATGATGGCATGGACCAGAGACCCTGATGCTTCCAGACCAAATGTGGGAGGTAAACACAGCCAAGGTGCTGGTAGGCTTGGCCACCTGCAAGGCCAGGGCTGCCTGGATGCAGGACCACCTGCACAGTAAGATGTGACAGATGTACAGGACTTTGAATTTCTGGGTTAATCCATATGACAGGGCTGCTGCAAAGCTGCAGACCATGGGGCTGGGTGGGTAAGCTGGCATGAATCAAGGACATTTTCCAATGGGAACTTGCCTGGCAGGAGGCTTTAAGATCCTGTGTGGCAGGAAGAGCTCCTTCAGAGCCCTCCCTTCATTGTACTGGAAGGCTCTTCCAAAGCTGTGTGTTTTAATAAAATGTTTGTTTTCAATCAATCTGCATTTTTGAGGGAAAAAAAATACACTACAAGAAGGCTCCTGGGTAGCTCTGCTTTGGCCATTAGGTATGTCATCACTGAAAGAGAGATTGAAAAGCTAGTCTAAAATCCATTAGCAGTGTAGAAATAGTAGGATGGAGCTCTGCAGAGTCTCTGCCAAGTAATGGGACTAGCTAGCACGTTTAAAACTAGCCTGGTACGTCCAGGCCACCCTGCAGTCCATAGTGGAAACATCCTTCATGAGGGCCGAACACACAGCAAGGAAGATCAGTCAGTTAGCCTGTCTCCACCCCATACGCTCTCTGATGAGGCAAGGATGATAGCCATCCCCTCCCTTCTCTTTTAACAAGGGGAGAATTGTGCACTGATTTTATTAATGTTGTCCCTTGCTAGATAGAGATGGACATAATCTAAAAATTAACATGTGACTCCAGTTCTTGGACATTCATCCATCAGTGTCTAATGTGTTGTGAAGGAAAAGTTCAGCTGCCCCAATGAGCTCTAAATTTAGCTTGAGCATTTCCCCTTCCATTCCCTCCTATGTGGCTGTTTAACGAGCCCCTGCACCGACTCTGTTGCTATCACAAGCAGGATTTAAAGAGGTTTGAGGCTGCATTTTATTACAAACCATCATATGGAAATGAGATCAACTTCACACTTCAGACCTGACACTGGACTGGCTTCCCTATACCCAGGGGGGATAAAAAGCAGGTAAGATCAGATATATAGAGAGGGTTAATTTAGGTCTATCCCTATTCTCAGCATACTGATGTTTCCCCATGAGTTCTTTGCATGCTGCTGAATGGTGCGACCCTACCTGCAGGCACCCAGCTCACACTTCCAAAGGAAATTCACTTCTCCCAATGCTCTTAGCTGCCACGTTCTGTAACTTATGTGGAACATTTGGCTGTCAGTGTCACTCTCCCCACGTTAGACAAACAGTCCACTTTCTACCTATGAAGATGGTGAAAGAGTATCATATACTCTTTAAAAAAAAAAATTAAAAAAAAAAAATCTATTTTTATAAATGTGGACTCTGAGTCAATTCCATGCTGACATTCAGATCAGTTAGGGAGGCTTATGTTGCTAAAGGCCCAGTCGGAGAGAGTAAAACTTGGGCCACAATGTCTTTAATTATTTGAAGCATAACAGATTGTTCAGATCCAATAACGTCAATATTATTCTCATTCTTGGATGGATCTTGTGAAACACTCTCTTCCTACAAATACTCTCATCACAGTATCGGTATGTTGTGTCACAGCAGATAGGTGATCACTGCTATTAATCAACCGAACCCAGTAAAGGCACGTTTTTCAGTGGTCTACTGGAACAGAGTAAAAGTTACTGTATAAATGTAGCACGTGGTTATTTAGCTCTCAGGTAACATTCAAAAAAATACTTAAGCATCCAGTTAAGAGTATAGAAACGATTAACAGAGCACTTGGGCTTGGATCCATCAACATGAAAACAACTGCTGCTGCTCTTCCATCCAACAATAAGTTCATGTTAGCAGCAGCACTCCTACAGAAGTATCTTAATGAGATAATGTGAGACGCTTCTGCCTCCTGCTCTGTTATGTCTCTTGTTTATGTGAGCGCAGGATGCTCTTACAAAGTGCCTGTATAAGACTGCAGTTGTATGTCTAGTTAGAAAACCCAATTAGAGAGAGACAAAGAAAGAGAAGGGGAAATTGTTCCCTGCACAGAAGGGAATCAGGCATTAGGTTACACGAACCGGAAACAACTGGGCTTGCCATTTTATGCTGGTTTACACTTAAAATGAGTTTAGGGAAAAGTGCACTTGCATGGCTGCTGTCTCCTTCTCCCTTTGTTCCCAGACTTCACCTGCCACTTGAGAAACTGTACAAACTTGAATGTGACCCCATGACCAGGAGGAGTTTTAGCAGAGGCTCCAAAAGCTGCTGTCTTGCAGTCATTTCCCCTTGCCCCTGAATGGGGAAATCCATTGCAGGGCACTTACTTAGTGTCACCTTACTGGGAGGCAGCCTCAGCTGTGCCTACGTGCCCTGCATCTCACCCAGATGTGCTGTGCCACTCTCTGCCAGCCAGATCTTGGGTGATACTGGCTTGAAAAGCTACACTCCTTACTACATCATGCCGCCAGCTCCTTGGAAGACAACTTGTTTTTCTTCTCAGCCTTGATTCCCTGTCCAGCTTGCCACCCAGAATAAGATAAAAACCTCTCCAGTTCTCCTCCAACTGTCCCTTAAAAGGTGAGTGTTTGGAATTCTAGGACCAAGACAAAAGCCTGAGCTGTGACTTGGTTCCCGTGCTTGTTTCCCCATCTTTGCCCAGTTCCCAGCCAGGGGAAGATGCTCTATATAGCAGAGATCTGTTGTCGTGATGGTGATCATGATAGGCATTGTTAACCAGCTTCCTTCCAGCTCACTGCCAGGTGGCCAGGACAGCATGACCTGACAGGGAGAAGGGAGAAGGCTCCAAAATGGAGCAGGGCCTCAAAAAAACATGCTCTGTATGAACCACCTTCCGAAAGGAGCAGCTGCTTCCCACAGGACCCCCCCAGCCCGAGACCTCCCCTGCCTCCCACTGCCCTGGGCACCCAGCACAAAGCTAACCCCACCAACAGTCCCAGGGGAACCTGGCCTTGAGTGGTGGGCTGCAAACACCCCCCCACTCTGACACTCGCCATGGGGACGGTTCCAGGGGCATGCATGGAGAGGAGGGGAGACGGGAGGACAGGGGGCTGTGACAAACCTTGCTGAGTACCACTAGGACTGAGCAGAGTCCAGCAAAGACAACCAGATCCTCAGCTAGGGTAAATCAATGTTGATCCACTATAGTCCATAGTAGCTTTACACGCATGTAATGTTGGGAAAGAGCCAGGCCAAGGTCACTGAACTTTCAGGGGAAGTTTTATATACTGCTTGTATAGCAACATACTGAATCTAGCTAGGATTGTAGCATGAAATATGTATAGAATGAATTATTTTAGTATAAGAGCCTTGTGTCTCTGCTGCTGGAGTAATACGAATAATTACCCTGGTGGAACACTAGTTTGAAAGGTTTGCTGAGTAACAGAGCTGTTCAAACATTAGATGTCTGTAGAAGACATCCAGAAATCATGCTATGCCTAAAAATTTCATCTCTAGAAGTGCAGTGCCTATTGACTTTAGAAAACAGGAATGATGTGCACAGACGCACTAGTAGTGCCTGTGCCGCGTGCTGTAAAGGCATGAAACTGAGGGAGTGAGTCTGCAGATGTAGACAGTGAGACACTCAGGAGATTAAAACATTCTTGAAAGGATTGATCTGACAGAGGTGGAACTCATCTGACAGAGGTGTGAAGTTTGCCTACAGAGCCTGACTCCGCTCAGGGGCAGAGAGCTCGGAACAGCTGTGGCTGTGGATAACGCTCCTAGAGGTGCAGCAGGCCAGGCACCCCAAGACACCAGATGGGCCTTTTGCTCCTACACAGAATAGCCAGGAGAAGATGAAGCAGGCTACAGTATTCAGTTCACAGCACTCATGTGCCGGCAGGTTTCTCATCCCAGGGACAGTAATGTTTTTGGCAGCTGTAGAGCAGCTCCATGCATTGTGCTGTGACACCACCCCATTCCCAGCTCCCAACCAGCTGCCACGTGAGCATCCCTGCAGTACACAAGGCCTTTGTGGCTGCTCTAGAGACATTTCAGGGCAGGTGATTAAGGGAAGAGAAGCAAACCCTATGTGTCTAGAGGAATGCCCACCACTGTATGTGCCCCCGAGCAGGTGGCCAACTTAGGAGCTCTGTTGGGACCATGATTAGCTGCCAGTGCAGCCAGGGGACTGAGACAGCCTGTTTCCAAGACAGTGGTGGCCTTAGCAAAGTGACTTTCTGCTTTTCCCTCTATATAACTATTGTGCTTCACCACGACATTTTCCAGCTGATGGGCTCTAAAACACATTACAGCCATTATTCAGCCAAGCTCTTCCTTACTCTTATCCCATACATCTCTACTCCAGCTTCTAAATGACTGATTGGAAAATGGAGAAACTGAGGCTCAGAATGAATATTTAAGTAACATACCCTCAGCAATGCAGAAAAGTAATGGCAGAGCTAGGCTTGGAAGCTAGGTCTTCCTTCTGGGAGAGGTCTAAGCTAGGTGTCCTTTCTCAAATTATAAGGTATACTCCCCCAGAGTCATTGTTGCAACACTTTCATTGTGAAAACAAGACAGACACAGTTCTTGCCCTGGGAGCTTATCCAAAAGCACAGACCAACAACATCTGTGAGCAGACAGAATCAGAGCAGATCAAATCTCATGGAATATTACCAGGAATTCCTGATACCTAAACATTTGCCATCATCTACCTGTCTGAAGAAACAGATCCCTTTGCTACCACTGGGGCTACAAGAAGCTTTTCTGCAACATGGATGACTCACCCCACCTAATAAGGAGCAGTATTAACTGCTCATGCAGCCCAATTAACACTACACTAACTGCCCTATGCCTCCTGCCACCCTGAGACTCTGGCAGTCCATTCTGTTTTCTGGCTAATGCAACCCTGTTCCAATCCATCCAGCCTCATTTTTCCATATTCCTTCATGCTAGGTAAGGACATGTGTGTCTGTCCATTTATATTTTAATAGTTCACACTACTTTTTGCATAGGGTGAAAATTCAGTGCCCAGAAGACAGGAAAAAAAAGTGCAGCTGTTTTACTCTTCGGGGTGAATTTTGGCAGCACAGGCATATGGTAAAGCAGTAACATTTCCTTGCAAATGCTGCAGAGAATCTTTAACTCTCCTGCCACCACTTTAACCCTTTGAATTCCTTAAGATCCATAATTAGCCTAATTAATCAGAGGAGGAAGTCTAAAATAATGTTGGGTGGCCACAGCCCGCAATTTTATTTGTGGATGCGAGTCCCTTCAGAGAGACAGGGCAGGGTTTAATGTGAGCTCAGAGCTAAGAAACTTGGTGTAAATATTTATCTGAGCCGTTTTACACAAGTTCGTCTTCCCATGTTGTTTCACTAATTGCTTCCCTCTCCCTTACTGCTAAAACGCAGCTCCAAACATTTCTTAAAATATGCAGAGCCTGATGGCAGTAAATCAGTTTGCAAGGACACACTTTGAAACATTTCCTTTTCCTTCCAAGAAATGGAGCCCTGCTGGTTTATTTTAAAATGTCCCATATAAGGGGGACTGGGAGAAACAATTCTCAGCTGCCAAAGGCCGAGTGGGTTTTCCACTCGGAGGTGGCTGGGGATTAGTTTGACTCACACTAATCTGTTCCATGCCACATTTTTTCCCTGCTCCCATGGATTACTTGTGCCTGCAGGGCCTGCCTTCCTCGGGAGCCTGGAACAACACCGACAGTGACAGTGGATGGCAATGAGAGAGGATGTTCTGCAAAGCACAAAGGGGACTGCTGTCTCACGGAGCACCAGAGGTCTTCCCAACTGAAGTGGGTCTTTCTGAACAGCTGATGTAATGGTCCATTTTCTTAAATGACACTGGGCTGGACCCCAAATCAGGACACTTGGAATTTGTCAAGGCTTGGGTCTGTGTTTCTGGCTGCTGAAGACGGCCTTGCCCACGTGGCACTGTCCTCCACCAGCAAGGAGTATCCCTGCCTGGGGATGAGCACAAGGGTTTGGTCCCCTGATACGGCACTGCCCAGGGTCCTAAAACA
Organism: Harpia harpyja; assembly: GCF_026419915.1. Lineage (NCBI taxonomy): Eukaryota > Metazoa > Chordata > Aves > Accipitriformes > Accipitridae > Harpia > Harpia harpyja. The sequence goes on along the minus strand of NC_068957.1, from coordinate 26,404,730 downwards.
AACTGACACGCTCAACTGTCACTCAAGCACCAGGACAGGTACCTGAGAAAGAGCCCAAAAGCTTTAAGCGGGAAGACAAAGCCACAGCTCCTGTTCATCAGCTGTGCCCCGGTAAACACTTGTGTGCCTACCTGGAGCTCTGTGCTTCCTCACTGCAGCATCCAGTACTGGACAGAGAGGTGAAAACTGATGAATACAAGAATAAAAAAAAAATCCTGCTATTTCCAAGCCTCAGCCCACTGATACAGTGTTGGTGGACAGAATCTGCGAAAATTATGGGCAACTGCTGCTGAAAACACCCATGGGTGGCGTTTTCTCTGCAAATCTGAAGGATCAACAGGAGCGGGGGTGTCTACATATTCTGGGTCAACAACCAAAAAAGCACTGCAAAAAAACCACTTACTGCCAGTAAGATGATTATCAGCCATCACCTTCAACACGATGAGGCTCTGAACATCTGAAGGGTGCACTCGGACAAAGTCTTTTTTGCATCGATATCAATTTGAAAAACTCTGAGTAACACAAATGCAAGTCTATTCTCTGTAGCCAGCACAGCAAATTGCTAATTGATGGAAACTGAAGAGATCAATAAATATTGATGTCAATTTAGAAATACTTTTGTACTTTGTACTTCTGGCCTGGAGAGAAACTAACAGCAGCTAGAGGAAGCACTTCCCCCTTCTAGTACTCACATAGGAGGCCAAGAGCGATGGGAAAACTAAAACCTTGTTCTGTAAAATTTCTTCACCTTTTCCTGGAGGTCCCGGTGGTTTGGTTGCAATTCTGATCTCCAGGGCTGAGTAAATTTGAAATATTTGCTGACAATGGATTAGACCAAACAGCTGCTGCCTTTCGGGATTTTCCTGCAATGCTTATTCCCATAGTGAAAACCTACTGCAACAGATTCCCCCTGTATGATTTGACAGAACTTTATAGCGGGACTCTTTCCTCATGCCTTTCCTTCCTTTGAACCAATGCTGAAAGCTACCCCAGGAACCTCTCATGAGGAATTCTTGCCTCTATAGCTCTAAAGAAAACCTCTACATAACTCTACACACATAGAGGGTCTCTGGCACCAAGCTGCAACATGCTCTGATTATGAGCATAGCATCAAACAATTATGGGGTGACTACTGATAAGACTCATGTGGGAAATAAGTGGGGGCACACTTTTATAAAGCCCTTTAAACCATTTAACTCAGACTGGTACTTTGGGGCAGAAGCTTCTGTTGTAAAGTTGGATGTATATATAACACTGGAAGGAAACTTGCTGGGTTTCACAGTATAAAAATTCATCACTGAGGCCAAAGTAAATTAAGAATCATGCTCTTTCTTTAAAAATGCAAATAAATAGTTCACTGAATTGAGCTTTGGCAAAATGAAAAACTTGCAGAGCAGCCAAAGCTGAGGAACAGAAAAATGTAACACATTCCTTCGTGTCTTTAAAATAACCCCCTTCTCTTCCCCTCTCTTGGTTCAAAACTCCTCCTCCTGCCATATTAAAAACTCATAGACATCTGGGTCTGCCCAGCTACAGAATTACTTCAGCCTTTCCAAAGCAGGGCCTCTGAACTTCAGTATGCTGGTCCAGCCCCTGCTAGGGCCCAGATTAACTACCAGTGCATGAAATCCACTCGATGTGTGATACAGGGAGATATAAACTGCACAAGGAAGAGAAAGTGTAAACTACAGCTGATGAGGCAGTAACGCTTCAGGTCCACTGAGCAGACGGCGCATCTCTGCTTGAATGCTGTGTTATGAATCCTCACCTCTCCCTGGACACACATCCAGTGCAAGCTGCCAAGTTGCTAGTGGTCCACCAACACGCCCCTGACAGAGACTGACCAGACACTCACCACCTTTATACCTGCCTTGGCTTTCTCTTAGGGATAGAAGCAGGCTTTTTTCCAAGCCAGCTTCCCCCAGCCCTAATGCAAACATGTGCATGAATTGTGCTCCCCTACAAAGCTCCTGAGTTCCCACCTTACGGACAATGTTGCTGCAGGCAGAGGGTTGGTGGGTAACCCCATCCTCTCCAGCAGGTAACTGCCAGCAGCCTTTGCTGCCAGTGAGTTTAAGTACCTAGTGCATGTTGCAAGTCTGGTGTTTCTCATCTATTTACAATGACTAAATCATTTTATTTGCAGCTTGGCCATGGAAAAGACCTTGAAAAGAGGCAGCTCTGTGCATCTGGATTTCATTAGAGCTGAACATTAATCCCTTTATGCCTTATAAGCATCCTGTTAGCATTATACAGGCTTGGGGTTGTTAAATGGCATTCTCAGAGCTGGCTGGCTGAAAAATGGGTTAATCAACAGCACCTCTGCTAGCACACACACCATGAAAGGCATTTTCCTCTTTCTGTTGCTTGCTCATCTGCCTGTCAGCATCAGGATGGGTAACACACACTGATTAGTAACACTCACTGCCGAGCTCCTCCTCAAAACTCATAGGTTTGTGCTGAATTGTAGGATTTAATCCCACAGAATTTTGCAGTTGATGGAAACAAAAAATAGGCATCCCAGCCTCAAATGAGAATCCAACCATCATGAATTTCAGTGGAGCTGCAAGTCTAAAGTTACACGAGATGGGCAAGTAAAAGTAGACTTTGGCTTAAACAATTGCACTTTTTTTGCCAGTTTTTGGAGTTGCAGGAAGACATTAAGGGTTGAACAGTGACAGAGGCCAAGAGAGAGACATCGCTGAGCAGCTGGGCAAAGGTCAAGAATGGAAAGGCAGGCAGGAGCAGTATTGTGAGCTGAGCCCATGTAAAAAAGAAGGTGCGAAGGAGGGGCCTGAAAACACAGCCTGAAGAGCTGCCAGTGGGCTGAGAAAGGGAAGGAGAGAAGCTAATCATGGAGGATGAAGAGCTCAGCGATCACATAACCTGGAGGCTAGAGGATAGTTTGCCAAGTGAGGCTAACAAAGAAATATGCACATTCTTGTTGTAAAAAGCTGTTGCTATGAACCAATGCAAGTCAAGTTGTGTGGCCTTAAATAACATGTCCCAGTTCTTTTGATGGCATGAGAGGTGGAAAAAGATAAGCAGTGGAATCAAACTATTCACATTAAGTTCCTAACACAAGGCTGTTATAATTATTCCATAGGAGCAACTGCTGCAAGCTACTGCAGAAACTCGAAGATGAGCCAAGGAGAAGAAACGATTAAGGCAGAAAAAATCTTGTTCCACTGCAGTCAATGATAAAATGCCAGTGCTTTGCAGAGGCTAGGATTTATAAGAGTGGGTACAGCATCTCCAATGAACCAGATAAAGGCTAGATAGCATAATGACTCTTCATATCCCATGCAAGGGCACAGGCTGGCGTCAAGGAGGTGTTTTTGCTCTGTAGGACAGAGGGGCAGAAAGGAGGCACTGCCACACAGAGATCACCCCTTCTCCTGGGAGCAACCAGCCTGTGCCAGCAGTGGGGACAGCAAGTGGCCGTGGGGCTTCTCGGAGATGTCACTCTCTGTGCCTCTATTTCTGATGCAGCCTGAAGGGGCAGGCAGTGGAAAACTCTGAGAAACATTCTATTTAAAGACACTTATTCTGATTCATATATTACTTCCCGCCTTCATTTGTCCCAGTATTTCTTTTTCACTTTTGCCTTAACCTCTAAAGGAACTAGTGCAAAAGCTGTATCAGCTGAAACTAGACCAAATATAGGACATATTACGGGGTACAGACAACCCCAAAGGCTTCCTAATCTGTCCCTTACACCTCATTTCCCATTACTTGGGTTTAACACACATTTATGTGTAAACTAATACCTCCTGTCATGGGAGGTATTTTTGTGGGTCTTTGATAAATACTTTATAATTTGATAGAACCTTTCCAGTTTTGAGGTGTTCAGAGCAGAAAACAATTGTCCAGCAAGATTTACAGAAGAGCTACATAGATGGAATTTATATTTTCCATCACTTAGCCGTTAGTCCCTATTGGTTTTATTAATTTTCAGGTAGTGAATTGTCCTGAGACTGAATAGTAGCCTCTTCATTTGCTCTCCCTACGCAAGCACACGTGCACATATCACATCTGCATACACACACACACATACACAAAGCTCTTTGGCTGATAAATTTCCCAATAGAGGCAGCACGCAACTTCAAAACCAAACCAAAACAAGCCTTTCAAAAGGAATTATGAAAAATAAGTTTTAAATCACAAAAACATCCTGTTTTGCTTCAGTTTCTCTCTCGCATGCCACAAGCTGGACTCCACCCTACCTGTTTTCAGAGGGGCTAACTATGGGCGCCAGGTTTTGGAAACTTTCATGTCCTTATCTGTCCTGCCATTTGCTCTCAGGGGAACATGAGGAGGGCAGTGCTGTGGAGACAAGAAACGAGGAGTTGATCCCCTGCACCCATGTGCACCCATCCCTGTGCCAGCCCTTTTTACCACAGCTCTAAGATCCCTCAGGAGAAAATGTGGAGAAGTGGAAGATGAACAGAAGTGGGTTTTATTGGTTTTCAGTTTTGTTTTGTTTTTTTCAATCAATCACAGTGACTGCCACAGTCTCAACCTCTGGCTGAAATGGAGAAGGTGCTATTAAGCAGATTTGCTATTCGCTCTACTAGGCATAAGTACTCATATTGATGACACTTTCACAGACAAGTCAAAGGGAATATCCTGAGGAGATGCCAGGTGCAACCAGAAGCACACGGAGAGGTGGGGAGCTGGCAAGGCAGTTTTCCTGCCTTAGCTGAGAAACCAGCCATGCAGGTCAGATGTGTACCATAATTTAGTACCACCTCTACATGACCTCTGCATGTCAGCTTCCAGCCAGAGGATACAGGTTGTCTCCTGAGCAGTGCTGCCAAATGGGCAATGATGTGCTGCGGGTGCTCTGGAGGCTGCTGGGGGTGTTTGTTTGAGACGGGCGCAGTCTGATGTAGCTCTGACCGTACACAGCTGTAAGCAGGACACAGGCAAGGAACAGCGTGAGTGGCTGAGTGCTGCTGTAGGCATTTTTGGAGATGCGTGTATTTGGATCTGCTGGGGTGCTACTTGCTGTGGTGGTGGCACTAGCAAGGGTGGAGGAGTGAGTAATATGTGGATGAAGGTGAACAGAACAAATACAGGAGTCTGGGGGTGTTTGTGAGGCTGCTGGCATGACAGAGGGTGAAACAGCAGAGGGGTGGTGAACCTGTGGCAGGCAGGAAGGTGCGAGTACGGTGTGCTGGTGTAATGCTGTCCATGAGGGACTAGGAACAGATACACAAGAAGGATCTATGCATCAGAGCCACAAATCAGAATCTTCCATACTATGTATTACACGCAGAAGAGGATCTGAGATCCCTCATGGCTAGTCATGAAAAATGAACATCCACTACATCTTCAGGCTAATTAAGAGAAATTGTATCAATGGTACGTACATTCCTCAACGTCTCCCATACTATGAAGTAAAATCAGTCTGACTACACAAATGCGCGAGTCACATCCCCTCGTTACAACCTAAAGGAGTTCTAGCCCCTGGAGCTAGCTCCTCTGCAAAGACAAGGCCACACACTTTCATTTCTGGGGCTAGTCTAGCTGAATTATAATGAACAAAGGTGAAGCACCAAGAAGAGTAAATGGTCGCTTCTGCAAACACCAAGCTCACCTAGACCAGAGCCACATTAAGCAATCTACACGTGGGTTCAGTCAAAACCTAAAGTGCAGCAGCACTTAAAGACAGGTCAAGAGGAAGGAACTGTGTGCAGTGCTGTTGATGGAAAGACCTTCACTGACCATCACTGAGAGTCTGCAGGGGAGGCAGAGACTGTAATTACATCTCCATGGCTAGAGACACCTATTCAAAATTAGGTTATGCACCCACCCAAAGTGTGGTATTGTGTTTGATAGGGATTCCCTGAAGCAGCTGACTCTCAGAAAATGCAAATCTTTTTAAACCAATAAACTTTAATATTTGTTTTCCTCTGGAAAAGAATCTATGTTAATTTTTAAAACAGCACTAGAGGGCGTTAAATAAACAGGCTTCCCAGTCAAGCTAACTGCCTGTACAGGCAGTGAGTTCTTTGAGAAAACTGTTTAGTTGCAAACCTTGGGGGGAAGGTTTAAAAGGTCTATGCATATCAAAACGGCCTCCTGACCACTTTCTCTCTGGCTCACAAACTAAATGCTTTACTTGTCTTTAGGTGTGCCCTGGAGGGCACCAGCCCAGGGGCCCAGGAAGCGTACCCAGGAACTTTCCTGCAGCTGGGCATGAGCTGTGCCAGGTCTCAGCAAGTTGTTGGGCAGCTGCCCCATGACCAGGAACACCACCATTTACAAACAGCCCATCGAGTATGAGTGGCTTAATCATCTTCAAGTCATGCTGCACAAACTGATGACCAGGTCCTTGAAGAAATGACTGGGAAGGCTGAGGTACAGTGCCTGGTGGTCTATGCATCCTGGGGAATACAACCCACGTAGGAGCTCCCTGCTCCTGCAGAAGCAGGTGTCCGTGGCCCTGCTGCTCTGCCTGTGCAAGCTAGCAACCAGCTGTGATGTTGAGGCAAAGAACATACTGTTAAAGGCCCTCATTTTCTGTCTCTGCAGGTAACGTAGAGTCGGCACATCACAGCAACACTTTGTCCGCGTTAGACAAAGGCATCAGCAGACAGAGGTCTGGTTAGGAAAAAGAATGTTAAGGAATGTTCTAAATGTAGAAGAAGATGGGAAGGCAAAGGGAAAAACAGACACCTCTGTCTTAGGTAGGGCCCATAGGTAAAAACTGCATCTCTTAAGCATCTCTTAAGAACTGGGAGCAAAAGCTGCAATAAAACATCACTCCGGATCATAAGGATCTCTCTGGTTGTGGGCACCCTCCAGCCCCTGGCAAGCAGTATAAGTACTACAACTAGCTGCAGATTTTTTTTTTTTTTTTAACAGAACTTGCTATTTATTCCAGTGGAAACTCCCTGCAAAGAAAATAGTTCCACTCAGCTACTGTTTGTTTTGGGTGATTTGTTTGAGAATTTCAAACTGGCATTTTGAATAATGTTTACAGTTTTCCCTCTTATTTTCCATTATTTCAGGCTAACCCCATGCTAATATGATATTCTATTGTTTGTTCTGTTGCATTTAAAAAATCTCCAAGGGCAGCTGCCCATTCAGTCCAGACTGAGCATCTCTTCCCCACCAGCATGCTCCCTGCTCTGCCGGAGCAAGTGCCACATGCTTCACTCACTCCAGACGAGGCTGCAGTTTCTCCTGGCAAGTCTCAAAACACGAGGCAGTAACAGAGGGTCTACTTTGCCTGTCATGGTGCCCTGGCATGAATGCAACGTAAGGCGCACTTGACAGGTCTCCTGGAATGACAGCGGGATGCAAAAGCGCTGGGATCCTGCCACCACTCTGGGAAAGCGACTCTGGGAATACGCCTCAAGCAAAGCAGCTCCGAGAGCCCCGTGCTGCAGAGATTCTCAGGTCATCTCCTTCCTGACCCACTCCAAAGCCAGGCGGGTCCCCGCCTCGGGGATCACCGACTCCCCCCCCGCCTCCCCTCCCTCCCGCGGCCGGGCTGACGAGACCCACCACCCCCGCCTCCTCCCAGGGGGGCAGCGGTCGCTCCCCACCACTCGCCCCGCCGACCCTCCGGCTTCCCCGGCGCCGGCGGCTGAGCGACCCGGCCGCCGACGCGCGGCACCTCCGGGGGCTGTGCGGGAGGCGCCCGCGACAAGCAGGCAGCTCTGCGGAAGGGCACGAAGAGACGCCCCCTCCCGTCCCCGCGGCGCGGCCCCCCCGGGGGGGCCGGCGGCAGACGCCCCCTCCCCGCAGCGCAGCCCCGGGGGAAGGAGAGCGGCGGCGCCGCCGCGGTACTTGCCTGGCCCCGCGCGGAGCCCGCGGCGCAGCTCGGGGCGCGGCCGCGGTGTCATGCCCGCGGCCGAGGCGCGGCACGGCGCATGGCTGGCGGCGGCGGCGGCCGGCGAGTGGGCTCGGCGCGGGGCTCGGGGCCGGCGGCCCGGCCCGGCCGGGCGGGGCGGGGCGGGGCGGGGCGGGGCGCTGCCAGCCGGACGGCTCCGCCCGGCGCGGGGGCCCCGCCGGCCATTGGCTGGGCGCGGGGCCGGGCGGGTCGGTGGCGCCCCCTGTCGGCGCGGGGCTGCGGCTCCGTTCGGCCCGGCTCGGCCCGGCCGGAGCTGATGGAGGCGGGAGACCGGGATGAGCGCCCGGTCGGCGCCCGCCCGCCCGCCCGCCCGTCCCTCACTCCCCGGGGAACAACCCGGCCAGCAGCAGGGCGAGGTCCGCCGGCACTTCCAGCCTGGGCTCCCTCCCGGGAGACTCCGCCCGGGAAGGCGGAGGGGGGAGATTGGCCCGGCGGCCAGACGGTCCGGGCTCCTCCTGCCTGGGGGGGGAACAGGTCTCCCTGCCTGCTGGCCTGGGGGTCCTCTGAGCCTTGGGGGGAGAAAGGGCGCGGAAGGTAGCTTGTGCTGGGGGAAGAGGGCAGGACCTGCTGGTGGAGAATCGGCGTTTCTGTGCAGGGTTTAAGCGCGGGTGGGTGCGGGCTGGGAAACTGCAAAGCAAAGCAAACCTGGCATGGAAGGGGGCTCGGTAGGTTTGTTCGCTGCCCCCGGTGGTGCGGAACCTCACTTTCCACGGTGGGCATCGCCCGAGAGCAGAGTCGAGGACTAAGTATGCGGAAAGAGCTACCCAGAAAGTCATGCTACAAGATAGCTTTTCTGGGCAAACTCAGTGGAAGAGCCAAGAACTGGCAGGACCCGAGACGGTCATGCTTTTGTTCTGGAAAGCAGTTGTTCCTGCAAGTCAGGGCACCTAAGCAGGAGGGCGTGAAAGTAACTTTACAAAGTATCATACACACTTCCCACACCGCTTCCTACCTTCACCTGCACCTCCAGATCTCCTGCCCCAGCTACCAGCAATGTACATACCCACCCGGTTTTCCAGCTTCTCCTAAAAGCAGTCAGTTTCCCGCTTTGCCTGTGCCTATCTGTGTCATTCCTTACACCTGTTTCCATAGAGAGCCCCCCAAAATCTTGTCCGATTTAGCAGTCCATCCATTCCTTTGGAAAGAAGATTCTGGTTACAACTGAGTGGTAGACATCAGAGCGTTTGGGACCATCAAACTGTAGCCATTTCCTCTACATGTTGTGATCTTTTCCTGATCGTTACTCTTCCTCCTTCCAGATTTATCACCTCCTTCGTTTCAAACACCCCCCTTTTTCTGCATCTTTTCTCCAACTGGACTGCAGCTCTTTGGGGGAGAGACCACAGCCTACTCAGAATTCTGACTACAGTCCATAGCAATACAAACACAAAAATAATGGTGAGAAATTTTCCAATGGAACTATTTTTTTTCCCCAGCAGAAAGAGCTGAACGGTTCACATTTGGGGGAAACCTGTTCGTTCTGGCAAATCTTCTGATGGAACTCAGGCGAAAGCCCACTGCAGGAAGGCTTTGGCATGGACTGGTTTGCTGCCAACACAGCTCAGCTCAGCTTCTCAGCAGAAAACCTTGTTTTTCGAGAGCCTGTGAGTACAGGCCAGGTCAGTTATCTGGGGGCTGGTCAGATGCTGGAGGCTTTGTGAGTGGGGCTCCTACTTTCAAGGAAAGTATCTGATGTCTGGCATCTGCATTGGAAGATTAAGGGTCTGTGACAATGATGTCTCCAGGAGGGGCTTGTCTCTGTGCTGGGAGTCCTGATGGCTTACAGAAATGGACATAAATACTGTCAGAGCCACTGCTGCTACATTAACCAGGTGCTGCTGCTATTCAGTGTCCTGGGGTTCCTGGCCAGGTAGAAATTCCAGACATTAATTCCATAATTCTACCATGATTGCTGGACAGAAATTACTATGGAAAGCAATTAAAGCATGCACCGACAAGGTACATTCCTCTCTGAAATTATTCCTACAACTCCCCCTGTATTGACAAACCCCATGATTGCAGCACATTTCACAGGATCACAAATAACCTGCTGTGGCAGTCACCCAACTTTCCATTCTTCTGTGCCTCTCATGGAGAAGTTGGTACCCATTTGCCCTCCCTGCTATGTGAAGAAAACGGATGTGCCATGTTCACAACACTGTGATAGAGCCAATGGAAAAGAAACACAGTGGATCTTAAAGGGAGTATTAGTAAAAGAGAAAAGATGTTTAGTACTGCAGATCCTTGTTTTGGAAAGATTTCCAGATTAGCCTATTGCTTTTTCCTTTTAATCAGTCTGAGGTGAATATTTGTGGGAAGCCATAATTTATCACCAGTTTTGCTAGATCTTTCAGCATTTTTTGTATGCCCTGACAAAGCCTGTATTGTTCCCCTTTGCATCCCTCTTCTCTTATTAAATATCTGCTTTGAACATTTTGTCACTTATCTGCTATGAGTTTTTTACCTTAATCTCTTTTTTCTTTTCTTTTTTTCTTTTTTTTTTCTTTTTATTTTTTATTTTAAGCAACTCTTCCTGCGTCATGGAAGGTAGCAGACAGATGACCTTGCAAGGGGAACTTGTGGTGCACCCACAATGCAGGTTGAACACATGGGCTTCTCCCATATCATCCTCCTTTCATGCTTGACCCTAGGAGGAGAGTCAGTATCTCATTTTGGGAAAGGCTTGCTTACCATCCTTACTATATGTGTTTGACCTCTTCTTTGATCTTTCTGCAAGGAAGCCAGTTAATGGCAATTGTGCTAATAGATTTTATCATGAAGTTATTCATTAGTGTTACTATAATGTACAGGGCTGAAATTTTTTGACAGACCCCCCTAAGCAGGGGCTTAAGTCCCACTGAAAGTTAAGAGTAACAGCTAAAGCCAGTAGGCACTCTGTTAAGTTCCTACTCCAAGATTTTTAAAGCTCCTGTCATGGGAATGTTTTGCCATCATAAACAGAGTTGAGAGGTATGTAAATGCCCTCAGAGACTAGCCCAAACTCCTTGCAGTCCTCCATTACTGGCGCTGCTTGAAGTGGGATCTGCCTGGGTGGCTGTCTCACAGGCTGAAGTATCTGGGACCATTTATCATTGAGAAGACACGAAAGGCAGTAGGGGCCAAGTGTATTCCCTTCCTGCCCCCCCTCCTTTTTGTTGTTTTTGTTGTTGTTGTTGTTGTTGTTGTGGAGGAAGTTTCCTTTAGAAAGTTTTCTATCTGCAGAGCAGGGAAGTTTTGTCTCTGTGGGGAAGTCTATTTGTGTTGAGAAAGAAGCCACTTGAGAGACTATTCCAAGGTAAACATGTGCCAAGGCCAGATACTTTCACAGTTCTGTCACTTTGAGAAATATCTGTGCTATAAAATCCTCTCTGGAGATGTGCTGAAAAGAATATATTACACAGGGAGAATCTATACTGAGATATTTTGGTCTCTTTCACATTATAGGTTCAGTCCTGCAAACAAGTACTTAAAGCATTAAATAAACTGAAGCATTTAGAAAACAAGTGTGCACCACATCTCAGTCACACAGACAATGTTGGAAAGTCAAGCGATTTTTGAAAACTGTAAAGAAATATGAGGAATGCTTTATTTGCCACCTGGTACACTGTGGTCTGAGCTTTGTTTTCTCTATGCGTACAAGATTTGAAAAGTTGTGATTTTTCAGTAATGACATCTCCTCTGTCTCTAAACAATCCTTACAAATTTTTTTGGAACGTAAGATACGTAAAAGATACTTCTGGAAAATGAAATAATAGCCCCCCTCTACCCCCCAAGTGTATGTGGTTTGTCTTTAAAAAGACAAAATAAAGCAGCCAGCCTGCCCCCAGCATACTTTCATGGAGTATTACAAACCATGCAGTCCCTTCCCATCAGTTCTCATTCTCCTGGGAAATACCTCAGGAGGCATTTCCTGTAAGCAAAAAGGTACAAATGGGCCAGACAAATTGCAAAAAATACTTGTACTTATCAGTGCTTTTCATTCATATTTTTCCATGTCTGGTGAAGTGGATCCACAATCCTGATATGGCTCTGCCCACTGCCTTGTTATAGCAACAATACTGTAAGTAAAATGGCACAGCCTTTTCCAAAGGAGCTCTCCAGGTAAAATTTCTTGAGCTTTTCTTTCCAAAGTACCTCTTTCCTAATCTAGTGAGCAGAAAAAGTTTCCTTTGCAGTTGCAAGGTCCTGTGAATTCTGAGTTTAACAACAGTCATATTAATTGAAAATGCTTTAGAGCCTCTAAGCTTATTACACTTCCGCTGGTAGCTTGGTGGAGTTCAGCTATGTTTCTTTATCTCCATTGCATGGGCATAGAGTTTCAGGATATCTGTGTTTTAAAGATCAGCAAAATGCGTCAAAAACCAAGACCATTTCTCCTAAATTTTTGAGCAAATTTAGACAGAGGGTCCTCTTCCCACCCCTTTGTCTCCTGCCCAAGAAATCCAAGAATGATCATTTTCTGAAGAGCAGTTAATCTTCATAAGAAAGGGCTCAGAAATAGCTTGCTGTTTTCTCAAACTAGTTTTTTTTATGGTATCACAGCAGCCATGCAGAGGATCAGATATGGAGACAGGAAATAGTTGTATCGTGCCAGGGTACAAATGCTGAGGCACTCTCTCCAAGGAGCAGAATTAGTGACATGGAATTCAGGAAGGTCGTCTCTGCTTGGGTTGTCTTTGCTTCTGACTTTGTTGCTCCACTCCATCAGCTGCCTATCTTTCTGAATCACTCTGCAATGTTGGGGTTTTTTTTTCCTTTTTGAAATGTGAATACACATCAAGCATTTTTTAAAGATACAACTGCTCCCAGCCAGTCAAATTGGCTGTGAGCCTGGATATTATAGGGAGGAATTCAGTCTTGGAAATCTGACAGCATCAATGGTCTTTAGGCCCCTGGTGTCTTTCAAAGGGGCGCTGAATATCAGTGCTCCACTGAAAGTCTTTTCTAGGAGGGCAGCCCATTTGCAAACAGATCAAAACCAGCTTATTCCAACTGTAGCCCTTAGAGTAAGTTTTTAAAGAGCCCTTAAGAAAAAAAGACACCCCCCCCCCCCCCCCGAAAAATAAAACCCCAACATTTGGGAATTTGTTTTCAAAAGGGCATTCAAGATAAATTCCTTGACAACTGTTATTCCAAATCATTGTGCTTTGGAAAGATGCAAACTGCGTGTTATCACATGGGAGGCATCTCAGATGGACCCAATTCCACACTTCTGGCCCCATCTACATTAGAAAATAAAGAATCAGCCAAGGGATTCCACTCCAGTGCAGTTGTTTCCTTTGCTGATTGTGGATTTGTTTCAAAACATAGTGCGGTCCAGTCCTCACCCTCCTGTGCAGGTGGGGAAGGGCTTGGAATACTTCCCTTGTTTATGGGACATGGCTGAAAACTTTGCTCTGCTGCTGTCAGGTCTCCTTGACCCTGTTGCATGAGCAGCAGTGATGAGGTCTCTGTCTGACAGGAGCAACTCAAACAGAGACAGGTCAGTGCTGAACAGAATTAAATTTCTCAACAGATAGGAATATTTTGTTTTAATTTTTTTGAATTGTTATTTGATGGTGCAGAGAAACTATTTGAAAGAGTCTGCCAACACACAGGATCAACAGATAAGTTCACTGTGCTCCTGGGTTTGCTTTCCATACTACAGTGCCGCAGAAATACTACATGACTCACGATTTGCCATGCTGCTGACATTGCTACCTACATTTGTAATGCACTGGTGTCCAGCAGTCCTAATTAGATGTTTGCTGAACAAATGCAGGGATCAGCTAAGAAACTTTTCCATGTCTAGCACTGCACTGTCAGTGAGCTGAAACCCAGGGAAGTTCCTCCTTCCCTTCAAGCATTAAGTCATAGGCTGTGGCCGAGAGCAGGAAATTGGGTTAGCCGGGGCATGGATCAGATCTGTACAAAAATCTGTGTTCCTGTGCCATGAATTTTGATGATACCCTTTGATGTGTGAAAGCTAGCCCATCACATCCTCCCCACACAATGTCATTTAACATGGTTGCCCGGGCTGGATCTTGTTCACAAGCCAAAGGTTGAGCTGGCCCCTGCTATAGAAAGAATACATCCTATAGGCATTGTGTACTCCTCTCCCTGATTTACATCGTGTTTCCTTTAGCAGGGCTTGCTGGCATCCTGTTTGCCTGGTTCCTTTGTCTGCTGTAGCTTCATTCTGGGCTGAAAATACCATAAGGATGTCTGTACAATGATTTGGTATGTCTCAAGAGCATGAAGGCTACTGAAAGGAATATGTTTCCAAACGGCAGATACTCCTTTCTCTTTCCTTCCTCAGGGGCAGCCCTTCTTGCTATAGTCCTCTTAACCACCACTTCAGGTATGCATTTCCCATGCAGTTTCCAGTCACTGCCCTTTCTTACCCTCTGCCTGATGAGCCTTACCTCTCATGACTGACTTGCTGCTTTGTGAAAGGTTTTTTGCCCAATTAGCAACAGGTTCCTTCGCTGCTTGGCTAGTATTCATTAGAGTGGGGTGTCACATAGTTTTGCTGCTAGGCCAGGAGAAAAATGTGTTTACAGCATATGTAATGCTCTCCCATAGGTACCCCACCCCTACCCCTTCCTAGCTTGAACACAATCAGACAGTATAAAGATCTTTTAAAACCACCTCTAACTGGAGTTGCACTCCTGTTTACAATATAAACATGCAGTGTGTCTTGCCACGCCATTAATCAAGCAAAAAGGATTAGAAAACACCTCACTCGTGCTATTTGGCCAAGGTATTGTTGCTTTTGGAATCTCATCTTTTGCATTTCCATGCACACTAGCCTAGCCAGTTCCAGTGTGGTTAAACCTTCATTTAGCTGTAAGAGTAGCTGGAAATACCCATGCAAAAATCCACGACCCTCTGAAATCAGTGGGATAACTCATCGTTTGCTCCCTGTTTCTCTGTTTGAATGAAACATTAATCACATGAGTAAACCCAGTGAGATTTGGGCCATGATTTTAAGCAATATGTGATTAATTAGGTTTTGCCTTGCTTCTATTTCATACTTAGAGCCCTGCAGACTCAGAGGAGAAAGCCACCAGATTAGAAAAGCTTTATTTTCTAAACAGTTTTGCAGAGATGTGGAAGAGACTGGAAAGGGAAAGAAATGGAGAACAGGTCTTTAGATCTTTAATAGTGATGACATGAGGAAGGCTCTCTTCCCATGCCTGTTCTTGTTACTGCCTGTCTGGAAATAGCTTGACACAAAGTTGGTTTGAAAAGGCAGGAATATGTCTATTTACATTGTGACTGCTTTATCTCAGGTAGAATAAAAGATGAAAACTCAGGGCTTGATTCCCAACTGAAACGAGCATCTCTCCAGCATTCTGTTCTCACACACTGTTTCTTGTTGAGTGCAGCTGAAATGCAGGAGTTCCCTAGATGCTGGGAGACCTGTGACTTTCTTTGATTCCTGAATAAAGGACAGGTCTTCTGAGGATTCTGCTTTGCGAAGCTGACGTTGAAGTCTTCTTCATGCAAACTGTCCCAGCAGAAACCCTGAAGCTGCAATGACTTGGCCCGTAAGATTTGTTAAGGTCCATTACAAAACTCTAACAGATGCCTCAAAGCACACTCGGGGAATTTTCAAGTGCTGGTAATAATTTCACTTCAGGTTCCACCCTCCTCCTGTCTCAGTGTAATGTAACCTACATCGCAGCCAGACATTTAGTGGCCTTGGATAAGTCCTATTTCCAGACCTGGTCCTGAGCACTGCCTTTCATCTCTCCATGCTGGAGGCCTGTTGGAAAAAGTAAAGCCTCAATATTTTTACAGAGGGGAGGATTGCACACTGGGGTTCGGGTTTGTTTCTTTTCACTTCCCTTGAACTTGAAAATACCTACTGGGATTTTGTTCCCAGTTTCAAAACAAAACAACCTCTCCTAAGAGAGACCAAGAATGGGAAATGTGAGGTCAAATACTCACTGGAAGCATCCTAAGCAAACTTAGGATGACAGTGGATGTTGTTGTGCAACCTTACCTTGGTGGTGGCTCATATCTGCCATACTAGCACACTGAAATACGTGTCACTTTGAGAGAAAATATGCTGAATGTTAGAAGGCTGAGGGAGCCTTTTCAACACTCACTATGTGCCAGAGCTTTTGAGAAAGACTTTAAACAGGTGATTAAAGCTATGCATTTTCTAAAATAGTTTAGAAAGGAGTTGCTATGGTTGTTAGAGTATGCCAGTACATTCTAGCTACTTAAAGGTGGTTTGTTTAATTCGAGGGATACCATCCGACACTGTCAGTGCCCGCAGGAGGCTGGAGTCCAAGGTGTGCACTGCTTGGCCCGGACATTCAGGGAGTTGCTGCAAACCTGCATGTGCTAAAAAGGGTCTCTAACTCAACTGCCTGTGAATTACTCCCCGATACCTTCCCCAGCTGCTTTCACCCCATGGTGGGCGTGAGGCTGCCTGTCCCTGGCAAGGGTGGTCAACCTACCCCCATCTCCCCGGGTAAGAGCATGCTGCCAGGGCCCGCAAGTCACTGACCGGCCATAATGGCCCCCAGCAGCCCCGTCCGGGGCCTCCACCGCCACCCTCCCCGGGTCCCCGGACCCCGGGCCCCCGCCTCAGCCCAGCCCAGGACCCGCAGCCCAGGACCCGCAGCCCAGGACCCAGCCTGCTGCAGGACCGCCAGGGCTCTGGCTTGGCTGTGCCCGTGCCCGTGCCCGGCCAGGGACTCTGCCAGTCCTGCCGCCAACCCCAGCCGACGGCCGACTCCCTGCCTGGCCTCAGACCTGCCTGGAGGTCCCTGGGCTGCATCTGATCCTGGCCGCCATCCCTGGGGCTGAGCCTGGCCCTGGAGCCCGCCTCCTCACTGCCCACTTGCCCCTGGCCGGGGCTCTTGTCTGGGCCTGGCTGCCCTCCCGGCACGCTGGGCGGTGGGACGGGCCTGCCTGTCGCGGCCCTGCCCGCCGGGCACGGTGCGGCTGGGCTGCCAGCACAGCACCTGGAGCTCTTGGAACCTCCGGAGGTCTAAAGCCTCCGGGGCCAGGCTATCCTGGCTCCGCTGTGCTCCCCACCCAGGGGAGAAGCATGGTGCTGCCCACGGGCTCCTGTTGCCACAGGAGCCGGTGAGACCCGAATTCATTTGCCCTGCCTCGGTGCACGTTGGCTCGGTGAGGAGGACCAGCACACAGAGAGAACAGTGCCGGCGGCAGCGATGGCCGTGGTTTGGGTGCTCCGTGTCCTTTGCTGGACGCAGGGCAGATGGCAGTCCCAAGCCCCACGTGCTGGCTGCAGTGCCCCAAGCACCATCTGCGTGCATTTCAGTGGCTGTGAAGCCACCTACAATTTTATCCTGCGGTCCAGATGTGTCACAGAGCTGCTCCCTCATCATTAATGGACATTAGAGCTCCTCCCTATGCCTGTATCAGTTCATGGTGACTGGTCCTTAGTGACTGGCCATTTATGGGAAAATATGTGCTTTTGAGAGTATGAGCTTTTGCCATGGTAGCACTCTGCCCACGCAGACAGGGCTGTTTTTCTTGCCAGCTCCCAGCCTTGGCCCTGTGTACATGATTTAGCCTTTGGAAAAGAAGAGGTGATTGGTGCATCCCGCGTGTGTTTGGAGAGGAATGCACAGCAGCTTGTGAAAATGATTTATGGCACGTGTTGCGCACCAGGAATGTCAGGCAGGCACAGCACTGAGGTCTGTCTGTGGGATCAACCTGTGCTTTCCTTGCAGTCATTGCTGGGAGCAGTTCTGCACAACCACCGTCAAATAGCCATGGCCGTGAGGAGCATAATGTTCATAAAAAACATAGGATTTCCTTCTTTTCCTCCCACTCTTTGTCAGCTTCTAGGATCAGATTCTTCTGAGGCTCTGATCACCTTCCTTCCAGATCCTCTCTTTGCTGTTTTCACACTGCTGCAGTTTCAGTTCCATATTTTGTCACCTGTAGGGCAGAACTGCCTCAATATTATGATGTCTAAGGAGAGTGTATAGAGAAGGCAGTCAGGCTGTTCTCAGAGATGCAGAGTGATGATGCCAGGCAACAGATTCGAGCTGCCAAACATGAAACTCTGATTAGCTATAAAGAATATTTTTTTTCACTGTGAGGATAAGTCAAACACAGACAAGGTTACCCAAAGAGGTTGTGGAGTCTCCATCCTTGGAGATATTCAAAGCTTGACTGAACAAGGCCCTCAGCAATCTGATCTAGATGCATCTACTTTGGGGGGCAGACTGGACTAGATGACCTCCAGAAGTCCCTAACAACCTAAATTATTCTATGGTTCTGTGACACTGTGCCAATATTTCACACTGAATCTACAGGATCAACTCCTAGAGTTTATCCAGAGATTTAGCTTCTGTTTAGTACGGCATTTTCTGAGCCTCACCATTTGTCTTATTTCTCCCATTGGTACTAGATGACAATCTGGGCTTCTGTAGGATTTTTGCTCTTAAGTGTGAGGCCATTTCAAACTTGCTGAGCTACAAACACAGAAGTCAGACTGGGGAATACAGATCTGGATATCTGCATTCCTCACAATTTGGGGATGCACAAAGCAAGCATTTTGGTTCATGTTCATGCTTAGAAGTATGTAAATGTGACCTTGGAAATCTGTGAACATAGCTGTTACCAGTCTCTGTGCCTGCCATACTTGGTACAACAGGGGCAAAACAGGGAATGGAGTCAGCAATCTTTACTGCAACATGAATATTAAATACTAAGACTGCTCATACAATCATTGAATCATAGAATCATTTAAGTTGGAAGAGACCTTCAAGATCATAGAGTCCAACCATCTACGATGCCCACTAAACCATGTCCTGGAGTACCCTGTCCACTCGCTTTTTGAATACCTCCAGGGATGGTGACTCAACCACTTCCCTGGGCAGCCTGTTCCAATACCTGACAACCCTTTCAGTAAAGAAATTTTTCCTAATATCCAATCTAAACCTCCCCTAGCACAACTTGAGGCCCTTTCCTCTCATCCTATCACTAGTTACTTGATAGAAGAGACCAGTACCCGCCTCACTACAACCTCCTTTCAGGTAGTTGTAGAGAGCTATAAGGTCTCCCCTCAGCCTCCTTTTCTCCAGACTAAACAGCCCTAGTTCCATAGAATCAACGAACAGAAGTCACCTGTAAGTACAGACATATAGCTTTCAGCACGTATTTCTCTTTCCTATACTGTCTGAAGATAGGTGGAAGCAGATGAGCTGGGCAAGGCCTGTGGGCCTCAGAGTCTGTGGTCAGCCTGGAAAACTGGACCCTGAGGAACACCTTCCGTCTTGTTGGAAGTGGATTAATTATGAGGAGCACAGCAAAGTTCAGATGGCTTACCCAGAACTGATTTTAACGTGAAATAAGAGAAATAAAAACTGGGAATAGTCCCCCATCTGGGATCCAGGACCGTGAACTGCACAGGAGACAGCTGTACTGCACAGCACGGGTTACAAGCTGATGAGCTTGTACACTCTGAGCTCATTCGCATTTGAGTGGTGTGTTGGGGCACCTGAGCTGTATCATAAATAGCAACGACAGGTTGACTATGACTGCAGACCCCATATTTTCTATGAGGAGCATATGTGAGTTTATGTGAGACACATGATGTGTGTTTGCGACTTTATGCAGCGTGTGTTTTTGGACGGGTGTGTTTACAGATGGTTTTGGCCCACTTAAAGTATCTTTGGCAAGAGGCAGTTCTGTGAATTTGAACCAAGCCAAACACACCTCTGAGGTCATTGCTGCCATGAGATCACCACCTAGGCATAATGTTCAGGACCTTTGAAGACTCCTTTTGTGTTTTTTTAACATTTTCCCTCCTATTTGAAGTTGATCCAGAGCAATTACAATCCACCAAGGGAACAAACAGAAACCCTTTGCAAACCAGAGCCATAACAGCTAGGCATGCAGATCACATGCAGGGGCTAAGACAAAATGTGTGTTGCTGTGGTCTGATTTTTCGGAAGGACTCCAAACTCATGAAGTCAGTGTAAATATCAGATTACCATGATCCTCTGGAATTTTGAGTACAGCCTCCTACTAGGTCACTATTTCTACGTTTTCACTCTGCAGAATATTTATGAACAACCTTGATTTTTTTTCTCTATTTTGGCTTCAAATGAGTTACTTTTATTTATCAATCTACATGGCACATGCCAACTGTTGTTCAGGAACTTAGCTTAGAGAGGGGTCCAATCTTAAACATCAGATGTTAGCACCCCAGCACGTTGGGGGTCAGCTACATCCTGGTCCAAGCCATGTAGGCTGGGGCAGTCTCCAAACCAAGCCTTTTTTTTTTTAAACCAGAACAAACAAAGCCTTGAACTGCAAAGTGTCAAAGTCATAGGGAAGAGTGTGGTTGGAAGGCTACTGCAATGAAGGAGGGAGCTTTTGTTTTCCCTGTGGTAACACTGTTACATGTGAATACATTTAGTATGAAGAAGATGACTCATTGACTCAAAAATCAGGAGAAACATTTCTGGAGAGGTTGTTCCATAATGATCCTCAAACCACCAGCACTACAGTGTCTCTGAAGTCTCTCTGTCCGCTCAAAGCAGCTTTGAAAAGATGCAATGTTTATTTGTTTGAAGGGATGGACAGCTCTTGCTGAACCTTGGCACCCTCCCCAGGCTATAATACCACAAATTTTCTGCTTCTCAAAAGGACACTGGATATAGAGTGTTAACAGGGTAAAATAACGGTGTAGTCCATGGGATTGGAAAAGGCAGGCAGAGCAGCCGGGATAGAGTGTTCTGTTTGGCAGCGTGGTGCAGGCGCTTCATCCATCTCTGTGCCACCCACAGGCATTCTGCCTCACATCTCCTCTTTGCAATCCTCTCACACACACCCTGCTACCAGTCCTTTTCAAGCAGCCCCTCTCTTTATAGCCATACACAGCCTCTTTGGTCCTGTTCCCACTCCCTTGCTACCCCCCACCCACCCACTCTCTCTCAAATACTTTCTTCTCCTCTGGTTTTCATGCAGACGCCTCCCCTCCATACCCTGTCTCGCACAACATCCCCTCTTGCCTGACACACAGACACCCTCCCTCTCCAGAGCATATGCAGAGCAGAGGCATTTCCTTTTATTGTCCATACAGCCCCTGCAACCCCACCCATCTCCCGTTTATTCACTGCAATAACACATTTGGAGTGGAAGTAGTCCTGCTGAGAGCAGCCACACAGACAACGCAGGAGAGCCAAGTCTTCACCCAAAATTGCTCCTACTTGTAGACTACTGCTTCCTGCCTGTGCACCCAGAGGAAGAGGCATGCTCAGGCTTGGGAGATGTGGTGGCGAAATGTCCTTTGCTGCTCAAGGACTGTGAAAATGTTCACAAAGCCCCTCTCTTCTTTGCCAGAGCAAATCTGGCACAGGCAGCTTCAGCAGTGAGTTTTCCAGCACACACTTTCCTGTGACATCCACCTTGTCCGCAAAAATGCATGAGCATGGAGGGGAACAGAACAATATGGGAGTGTCTTCATGGATGGCACAGCACTTGATCTCCATGTTGAAGATGATGGCAAAAGGGCTGGAGAGGACCAGTGGTGAGAGAGACCATCTGAGACCACCAACTTATGTTACGCAGGTCACAAGCAGAACAGCTTCAGTGCAGTCAAAGAAATAACACCAGCTTGTGTGAGCCAAGGAACTGACCCCAAAAAGCAAATCTTACAAGGGGCTAGACAACAACAGCCCTTCTCCCCCAAATAAGATCATAAGCAAGACACTGCCCATATAAACCATCTCTTCCTTAGAAAAGCAAATTTGGAGGCACACAGCGTTCCTGTATTATGATAAGGTGCAGCCTACAGGACCATACTGGACTAGAAGAGATTTCCAGCAGTGTCTCTGAGCTCTTTCCTCAGGACTCCCCCATGAAGAGCTCCTGTGTCAGTCATCAGCTGGGAACACTTGGCTCTCCAACACTGTCCACTCATAAGCAGACAAACACAAACTGGGGACCACTATAACAGAGCTCCTCATCCCTCTTACAGCAGATCCGCATTTTCCCTTACTCCTCCTCATCCCCAATGGCCCCAGACCTTGCCACTGCAGTGCCAGCTCCATACAGAGCCCAAGTGAATGTGTTATAAAGCACTTAAGACCTAGTGGTCCTTGCTTTACCTTTAGTGTTGGTGTATTTCATTAGCAAGATGCACCTTGCCATTGAAGGATTGGTGATGCTGTACAGGGTCCAAAGACCCACTGAAATCAATGCTTCATCATGTTAGGGGCTGTATACACAGTTAGTGAAACATAGTCCCTATCCCAAATTGTTCAGACCCTAACATGGTAAGACCAAGAGATGCCCTGGTAGCACAGTCACTATGAGCTAGCTTACACAGCCACTTACAGACCTGATCTCAGGGTAAAGTATATATGCTTTTTTGCTGAGGTAAGTTGAGTTGGGATAAGATCCCCACTGGGAGCACCATGCAAACCCTGTGTCAGGACCGCTTCTTCTGGCGGTGAAGCCAGCTTATGCCAGTTTAACGAGACTGAAAATACAGGCAAAGGGTAGGACGGGAACCAAACCCCTCTGGCAGTCAGTGCCAGAGCTGGGAGTGTAACAGCCCTTGCTGCTAACTCCTCATCCAGGGCCATAGCCACTCACCCAAGCTTGCTATAGAAATGCAGAAGAAAAATAAATGCAGCAGGGAAGCTGCAGAATTTGAAGACACCACATGTCTATCTGACTAGCCTCTTCCCCTTCTCATTTGGCTTGATACATTTGGCAAGGGATTAACTGCCAGATGAGATAAAGAAAGATGCACCCCCCCACCCCTTCATCTTCCTTTCATTGTTTACAGCCCTTCCTGAACTTGGGGACAGCAGCAGCAGGAGCAAAAGGCACAGAATGAAACCAGCCCCAATCCTTGATAATCCTGTGACTGCCTGAGAGTGATGAGGACAATAGACATGTGGCAAACTTGATGCTTGGAGATGGTTTTAATAGAGAAACTTGGCGTCAAAATCACTTCTGGAACATTAACATCTCTTTGAGCTGCCCACAGCAATGAAAGATGAAAAGGGGCTGGTGGGTGGTGGGGAGCAGAAGGAGCAGGAGGAGTGGTCATGAACTTTGAGAGACGCTTGATGCTGTTTTCTGGAAATGCCTGACAGCCCCAGTCCAGTTAGAACTGCGGACTGTCTTTGCCAGGGACTATCATTGCCAGAACTTCATTCAAAGTTTTATTAATTAGGAACTTAATTACTTTTGGGTTACATGTTAAAAGAAACCCTGCTAGCAAGGACTTTTCCCACACAGACAGATGGAGGCCAACATTTGTCCAGCCAAAACCAATGAATCTGATGAAAATTTGATGAAAATTTTCAAGTACTCAGATGTAAGACCTCCCAGTGCCTAGACCTCATTTCAGCTTATGGCTTGCCAGACTTCATCCACAACACTTTCCTTCCCGCTCCATTATTTGAGGCGTGAATAAATGTAGCTCTGAACAAAGAAAGTGTTAAGAAAAGTTGCTCTTGCAACATTTCTGGCTGTAATAACAGCAGGAAAACTTCAAGAACTCACGGCAGAGCTTTTGACTCTCATGAGCTTTTTTGTCCAGTTCTTCACACTCATATCTTTCTGAAGGTCTGGAGTTGGTCATGGAGTGGGTCCATCTTCAGATAAAGCTCCCTCTGGCCCTGGGGTTCAACTCAGTCTTCAAAAGCCCTCTCTGGGGCTATTGGTTTGTCCCTTATCTAGGAGGACCTCTCAGCTTTGCTGAGAGCTGTTCCACTTTGAATAAATAATGAACTGCTTATTAAGGTGGGGGGTCTTGTATCCATTTTTTTATATCATCTTTAGTATTAAAAATGTAACTACAGAAGGCCACAGGAACTCTCTTTTTAAGTGTGAAGACATGCAAGTCCACTGGCCTTGGAGTCTGACTGGGTATAATTCCATTAAAATTAAGTAAAAGCACCATTTCCAGGTGAATTAAAGCTTTCTGTTTTGTGTTGTAATGGAATTGTGTGCTTTTCATGCTCAAAATAAGCAAAGCTATCTCTTTACAGCCCCTCCCATCTCACATAAAGATATATTTAGGCTTTATTGTGAAGTGCTTTGCAATTCTTGGGTGAAAAGTTCAAAGTACCAGGTACCACATTGCTACTATTATCAGTTTGGTCCCCTAACAAGGATGTTGTGATGTGCATATTTGAGTGGGTAATCTTATCATAAGGATGAACTGGTCTCAATCTTTTCTTTTGGCATGTTCAACTCCAGACTTCCCTTCAACATCTGACATATGGGTTTTATTGTTCAATTGACTTTCTTCTTGTACAAACATCCTGACTGAAGCACATGCAAAGGGAGGAGGGGAGACATTCCTCTCCATATATGTTTGAGCTTCTCTGTCTTCTTGCTATGTGGTCGGAGGAACACATGGAGGTCCCTGCATATTTATAAGCTCTTTGTTTCCCAGTTTCCGAGGCCAGATGGCACATTCTGATGTTTTACAGCACTTTTACCTCTAGGCCCTGAACTTGTTACAAACTGGGATGAGAAGTCCTCACCATAGGAGCGTGCAGCTAAGGAATGTCTTACTAGTTACAGCTTTGGTAATAGAACAAGTTGCACGATAAACAAAGGAAGAACTGATTCTGGCAAGGTACTTTTCTTGCACTAGTCTGTCACAGAGTGCTTTTCTAGTCATCTGGCCATTAGATCTGCTAATATGCATATTGCTTACAGTTATGGCAAAGCTAATGGATTCGTTGGTTAAGGTCAAGTTCATTGGACTGCATATATGTTCACAGCTGCTTTCCACTGGACATTGGACTTGGTCCTTTGTGCCCTTGTTAGCTAAACAAATTGTCAGGTGATCCCATCTGTTTTGGACATCGCCTTTATTATTAATCTGTTTATTACTAATTGGATTGTTATAATACCACAGTGTTAAATTTTACTTAAGCACAAAGCAAGAGATGGTCCCTCATAATCTCATGCAAGACAAAGAGGGGGAGTAGAAGAGGCAGAGTTCATTCAGTTCATGGACAATCCTTTTCTTTTCTTATTCTTTCTGGAAAAATTGCTGCAAACTGCATATGATCAAGAGCATGGGTTTGGCTGGAGTTTATGAAGTGGATTAGATTTCTGCTAATGTCAAGGAAGTAGGAAAAGGAATCCACTTGTCAGCACAAGGTCTTGCCTGAGATTGGAAAGTATTGTTATAAATACTTTTTTTTTTTAAGAAGATAATAAGATCCATGATCCACAAGGCAAGAGAATTCTTGTTTCTCTTTCAGTCACAATCTGCTATGTTTCCTATTATGTCAAATAAGGGATGAACTAGATTATACCCTTTTCTGAAATGTAAACAGCATTAAGATCTCCCTGTTCAACCCAGGTCCTCATGTTTTTAAAACCTGTAGAAACTTCATTACCTGAAAATGACAAAACTCCAGAAAAGGCTGTCTGAAACTTTTCCAAAGCTTAAAAAAAATTAACATATTTGGGTTTATAGTAAAAGCTTTGTTTTACTACAAAACAAAGCTAAGAATACATTTGAGGTCTCTAAGGAACAATGGACTAGATGCCTTTTACCACTCAAGAAAGACAAACTCTGTGGGATATCTGTTAGGTGTCTCTGCATGAAATAGTTCTCCGCTGGTTTCTTTCATCTGGGTCTTATTGAAGTTTCCCTAGGAGTAAGACCCATGGAGAGAGAATATTCAATGTATAGTTTTTGGCCATATTTTATGATGTGCTACAATTTCAGAGCATTTAATCTCTATGAGAAGGCTGATCTTCTTTACTGCCTAAGTGTTCCAAGAGTACATACTATATAGGCTATACTAGAGTACATTGCTGGCATGGTGGAACTGATGCATCTTTGCAAGTGTAATCGGTTCCACAGTTATTGCTGATGTGGCTTTGTCAGTCAGGGTCTCTATTCATGCTCATCACAGCTGGGTTGCCACAACAAGCCCAAGCACAAGAACTGGAAACCACTCAAACTCTAGTGGAAAGACAGCATATGCAGACTTTAGCCACCTTTCTCCTAGCATCTAGTTCTTGTCGCTACCATGGGACACAGGTCTACATAAACTGATGTGGTACAGGAGTTGGGTGAGAAGGCCAGTGCTGACACTGGTGATCAGTTACCTAAGAAAAAGCTATATGGTCCTCAAACCTGGACCAGGTGTGGACATAGATAAGCAAACCACTTTGAAATGGCAAACAGCTAGTGAGCTTATTTACACAGAGAATGGCACTTTTGCATCTTCAAATTCAGGGACAGGTAAAGATCACGAAGTTCTCTTCACCAAGCAGATATAAAGGCAGCACTTTCTAGAGTCCTACTTGGCCTGTACCCGTGATACAGGCAGTGCAACATTTATTTGAAATGATTTGGATTATCATTCCAATTTTACAGAGGGAATTTGTTACTTGTAATGTATTACTATATAAGCTCTGAAGATGCTAAGGCTCTTCCTGGCACTCATGCAGCAATTACAGTGGAAGGATATGTCAGGACATATCTTCTTATGTGTTGAAGACTGAAAATGGGAACTATGGAACAAATCTGACTGAGATTAATGATCATGCTCATATCTACCACAGGGCTAAGATCTTGGGATATATTTTTTTTCTTTTTGAGTTCTCTGTCCCCCATGAAAGGGCACAGTGAGATTCAATGCTATTGGTTTAGAAGCTAAAGAAACAAAATTAAAAGAAGACAGTGCTGCCAAAAATTAATCATTCAAAGTGTTCAAAGTCTAAATCTTTTGGCAAAAGCCTTTCTTACTATTCATTTGCTGTTCAAGCTGTTGAAAAAGTTGTCCTGGAAATGAACATGTTAGTATTAGCAGCAATAACTGCTTAATAGGCATCCTTCCTATCTCCCAATAGCCGGTGATTTTCTTCCAACTGGGAAAGTTCACACTGCTGGTGAATGATTCTCAGAATACAGCTGCAATGGTCCAGTGTACTCTTGGAGTGACACTATTGATGCTCTCTGCCTTTCATGTGGTCCAGATGTTTTGCAACATCAGACTGCTGCTAGTAATGATTGGGGTACTGCAGGAGTTTTTCCAGGAAGCACTTGAAGAGCTAGTGCCTAATGATTCGCAACATGTGTGCTGCAATGCCTGTAACACTTCACATATATGATCACCTAAGGATGGTCTCTGAAGCTCAACTCCACTGCCAAATGCTTTCCAATGTTGGCTGGCCAGCTATATTCTGTCCTTGCATGTGCAGATTCATCACGTGGCCCTACTGACTAAGCCATCACTACCCAACACACGCATTACAAATTCATCAAGCCTGAGTTTCAATCAGTAACAACCACCATTGTGGAACATCAGGCAAGCAGTAATAAGGCTGCTGGTTTGCAAGCTATGTACAAGCCTGCAATAAATTTTCTAATCAAGTGTAGCCTGCAAGACAGAAAGAGACATATATGTCCCTCTGGGTCACTAAATGACTCGGGTGATTCCTTATTGCAAGGACTCTCCTGTACCTCCCAAGCCTTCCACGTGCTAAAAGCCCTGATCATTCCTTGCTCAACAGCCAACAATCTCATCCTCTTTTGGATAATTTCTGAGATGGCACTGAGATGGACAATTTCTGTTCTGCATATGCAGAACAAAATGTGCAACCCTGTGAACAGTCAGGGAGGCTGCGGGAAGGGCACGGAGGTGAGAGGTATGTGGTGTGGTGGCTGGTGGTGGTTGTTTCTGTTGTTTTTCTAGCTCAGAATTGGGCTGCATTTCCTGATCCTCTTGCTCTAAGCAATCAGCAGTTTATTTCCAAGCTTTGTCATTGATTCCAGCTGGAAACCTGCTGGCATGGCGGCCCATGAAAAAGTAATTTCACAGCTGTCCAGCAGTCTCTTCCAGGAGAGAGAGGTAAGTGATGGCTGGGATAAAAAGCATCCTTTAGACCTCTTAACTCTGTGAATTCAGCCAACTTACATTCTAGAGGGTTAATGAGTTGAGAAGGCTAAAATGATATTTTTATGGGCATGTCAAATGGCTGGAATGTGACAATATTCTAGTGGAAAATAACACTGTTGAAGCAAAAAGCATAAGCGCAGCAAGTCAGAATGGAGTCAATCATTTGAATGGCACTTGTGACGCAGGCCTTTGGTTCATCCTGATCACACAATACCTTTGCAAGTCCTGGGGCAGCAACATCAGTGCCTTTGGTGACAACTTGCTGCTACAGACTTCAGCCCCACAGTCCTTGCCTGGGAATTCAACCCAGTACAGAACAGCTCTTCCTCCCAGAGCTGAGCTGGGGTGTGCAGTCACTGCACACTTAACTGGTCTGTTCCTCCCAGCTCAACGCCTTTTACTGGTAGGTAAAAGGGGTCCTGAACAGGTTTTTTTACCTAGCTGCTGGAACAATTACTGAATTGGCACTGCAAAGACTTGCTAGGATCAAACCGGGAGGCCCTAGTACTCCTGCACTGTGCATTTTTGGACAGTTCAAGTCCTGAGATAGATTCGTATTTCTAAGAATTTCCAAGTTTTTTTGAGATGACAAGGAAGCAACATGAAAAAAGCATCAGGAAGGTTTAAAGGCAGAGAGGGGAAATATTTTGGTCCTGTGCCGGTTCAATATGATTAATGCATTCTTCTAGAACATCTTTCCAAGATCTCTTTTGCTACAGGAGTGGTGGGGATGGATTCTTGCATGAATAAATGCTAAGTAATTATCAAAGTATTGCTTACTGTCAGTTTTAGGCACTACTTGTAATACCCAGGCCCTAAACAGTACTTTTCACCAAACATTCGAGAAGGAGGCAAGAATTGTTACCCATGCTTCGCAGAGCAGGGTGGCTAAGGGCCAGGGAGCTGAAATGCTGGGGGGTGGTCGCCAAGGAAGCTGGGGGCACGCTGGCTCCCAGGGCAGCACTGCTTTCCTTGGGCTGCAGGGAAGGCACCCCTGACGTGTGCTCAGCTGTGGTCCTCAGCACACAGACATACGTGCATGCACGTGCACACTGCATGCTGCCCTGTCTGCAAGCAGCTACCTACTAGTGACTCAGGTGCCCAGTCCTCCCTGAAAGAGCTCATTTAACATCCAGGCAAGAGAGTACAGAGAAGGCATGGAAGTGAATACAGCGAAGCCAGGCTTTCAGCTTTCCACCCTTTAAAGGATGAAAACATAAGGGAAGGTGTCAGAAGTCAATTTGCTTTGGCAGAGAGAGGAAGGAAAAAAAAAAAACCTGTGGCCTGGCTGGGAGCCAGAGGATTTGTGCCGGCTACAGCCAGGATGACGCTGTGGACCAAGGAACAGAAAAACATTTGTGCATGGTCCCAGTGACCTGGCGCTCAGTGTGGCTGGGGAGGGTTGAAGGTGGTGCTGGCGTGGGGGCATGGTGGGAGAAGGACACACCAGCTTGTGGTGTCACCGGAGGTCCTAGCACATGTCCCACCATCCGGCTGCACAGGGAATTCCTTTCCTCTTGCTTCAGGATGTGTATGTGTGCAAGACTCTGTGTGTGTTGGGGGTGGAATGGGGGGTGGAGGAGAAAAAAAAGATGACATTCAGCTAAATAACCTCGTTGGCATTAACCCTTACCTTCCTGGCTTTTTCTTCCCAGCTGGACAAAGGAGCTCTCTGAGGGATGGGCAAGGGAAAATCCCATTCCTCCGTGCAGGGAAGCACACAGACCTCTTTGGATGGAAGTTCTTAGTAAGCCCTCAGTCCCACTTTCTTAGTTCATGTCCGCCCCCTGGTTTCACTCTGTTTATGAATTTCCACATTCTGGACAGTCCTGAAAAAGCCTGTACACCAAACTCGCCATCCTGGAGGAGACAGTCAAGGTTTTAATCTAAACTGGAAGTGAAAGGTGCATCTGTCCAGGCTCCTTAATCAGTAAAATATTATCATGGTGTTGAGAGTTCAGTCCATGCCAGCCCCTCCCCACCCCAAACTTGCAGCAAAAATTCCAGCTCTGCTCACTGCCATATCTGTCTTCAGCTGGTTTTCTTTTGGTGGGGTGATGGAGACCAGAATAGATCTTATTTTAGAGGAGATGGAAATCCTGCTCTCATCTAACAAGCTGGAGAAGGCATCTCCTGACCTGTAGTTCTTGTTTTTGGGTCCTACATATGGAAATTGTTACTCTGAGTTATTACAAATAATTACTTAGTGACACTGGAATTCCGGCAGGGTATCACACCCATGTTAA
Source organism: Harpia harpyja (assembly GCF_026419915.1). NCBI lineage: Eukaryota > Metazoa > Chordata > Aves > Accipitriformes > Accipitridae > Harpia > Harpia harpyja. Next base: position 26,374,734 of record NC_068957.1, on the reverse strand, counting down.
CACTCCTTCCGCCATGCTGCACTGAACTGGTTGTATTGAGGACATCACTCAGGCATGACCAGTCTCCTGTCGGAAGGTTTTGTCTGCTGTCTGCAGCCTGTGATTGCTGTTTTGAGGAAACGGGCTGTATGCAGGAGAATTAGTCACAGTGCTTTGAATTGGGTGGAGGAGTTTTGCAAAGCTGTCTAACCCTTAGAAGCATCGCTGGGGACCGGATTGCCCAAAGTGTGATCAAAGTGTTTCCCTCAACTGGCTCCTGCCTCGGACAGTCACTTATTGGGGTGGTAAAAAACCCTTGTGGGAAAATTATGGATGTTTAGAAACAGTCCTGATCTCCTTCCAACCACCTGCTAATTTGCCTGTGACCTCACTCACTCTGTAAAAAGCATGCAGGAGTTCCAAGATTTTAATCTTGCCCTCTAATACCATTGTCCTACATGCTTCCAAAGGTGGAGCAGCTTTGAGAGCTCTCCAGGAAGCCAGAAATCCCCAGAAGATTTCTACAAAGATGCAGAAATGCTCACTTACAAACGATTGCCATCATCCCTCCTTGAACAGTGAGGCTTATTGCACTATTAGGAAATAGAAGTCCATCCCTGCGCAAGTCTTGGGGCACAGTGAGGCACAGAGTATGCTTATCAGACAGGGAAGAGCATCAGGGCTAATCAGCAATGTAACTGAGTTTGGGGTAAGATGGTTGTGTTGACACCATTCCTCATCATGTTGGCATTTGGATAGAATGAGCAGCTCTTCTGCTTCCATATTCCCAAGGATTTTATGGGATCATTGTGGGACACTGTAGAGTTAATAGACATTAGTTAGGAATAAAACAATCTCAGCAATGGATTTTTGTGGCTCCCATGGCAAATTAACAAAAACAATAACATATTTGTTTCTGTTTTCTTACTTTTTTGTACCAAGGCCAAATCATTTCAGAAATGAAACAAAATGAAATGAAACCAAACCAAACCAAATTACTTTTTCTTCTGATTTGTTTACAGTTAAAAATAAACAAAAACCCCCATCATATGTTTCTATTGATTTTTTTTCAAATTAACCTTAGGTAGCTTGAAATCAAACTATTAAAAAAACCCCAAACTACCATCTTTTGACTTCTCACAGTTTTTCATGTTTTCTGGATAAATAAGCTGGATACAGATGGCTTTGGTTGCTGGAAATATTGGAGGCATTGGGTCTGAACAAGTGTTCCTAGTTTGCTCAGGATTGCTGATGCCTTCTGCCTGTTTTCACTGGCAAACCGAAGTTTGCTGATAAAGGAGGAAAACAGAGGAGAAAACAGACTTTGGCTTCCATTTGGCCTTTAGGGCTTGGGCTGGAGATGCTCAGCACCTTGGCAAACATAGCTCACATCCAACACTTGGAAAGAAATGGTGAGGAGAGGAACAGTAGAGCCCAGGAGCTCAGCGCTGAGTAGGGCTGCGCGGGCAGCTCTAACAGGAGCACAATTTGTTCAAGGGACAAGATGACATGAGAATCTCTCTGAAACCCTCCCACTCTCCATCCTTGAGTCAATGGGCATGAGAATAAAGACATCTGATGGCAGTGCGTGCATGGGTATGGGGGCACTGGGGAGGGGGAAACTTCTGAGGAGAAGCAAAAGTTTATTCTGTTCTGTTGTTTAAAGCCCATTCATCGATGCACACTGGACGGCCAAGACTGCCTACAAGGCTGGGAAGGGAGACTGTATTGCCCAAGGAGTTGCTGGGGAACAATGGAAGGAAATACGGACTTGGAGAATGACAAAACGGGGGAGTTGTGGTGAGAGGATATGAGCAGGATGGTGTTGGGAAAGCGGATGTGAGAAACTGCACGCTGCTGCTGGACCCAGCTTTCTGCCTCCCGGTTTTGCTCTCTCAACAACTTCTAGAAAGATTGTGAGGGCCGTATCCAGGCCCTTTCCCAGCAGAGAGCTCCCAGAGCAGCTTATTCACAAGGGGTTCAGTGGGATCCCATCCCTGCTGAACCATTCTGCAGTTATGCTGTCAGCATCAATATGCCTCTGAGGACAAGTTACCCACTCTCTGCAACAGAGAGCAGTTTCTCACGTGCTCCAAAATACATGAGAAACGTGTTTTACTGGAGCCAGTTCTGCAAAGCCCTCCTGAAGAAACTGTCCGTTTCCAGGCTGCCTGGGCTGATGTCACAAAGCCTGAGAGGGCAAGGCTTCAGGCAGCAAAGGCACGAGGTGCACATTGCACTGCCTTGTCCTCACTGGCTGACTGAGACAGGCGTCCTGGGTTCTTTGCCAGCTCCTGTCTGTGGTTTGCACCTGACCTTGGGGAATGCACTCATCTGCCTATTTCCTCACCTGCCACTTGGAGGAAATGGCACTCACCTGCCTGCTCAAAGGATGATTCACATCACTATCAGTCTCAAAAAATGAGATAGGAGGTTATTCACTGCTTCATCTGGAAGAAAGAGCTATGGCCACCAGTCTGTGGGCAGCCGGCACACCCATTCTCTACCGTTTACTCTGCAGACTTTGCTATTGGGAAGTGCCCAGTGCTGATCTTTTCTATGAAAGCCCCAGCAAGGTTTTCTGAGCTTGGAGCATGGTGGGAGCATCTCTAGGAGTAACAGGAAAAGATGCAGTCTGCAGAGGCTACAGTTTCTTCTCCACTTGAATCAATAATTTTCCACTATGATTCCATTCATCAAAACCATAAATAAACAGAAAAGGATAATAAAACCCCCTCAGAAATGAGGGAATGCAATAGCAGCCATGATTTTGGACTGTCTTCCTGATGGAAAGCCTTATGTTAACAGATCAAGGTACAAATTGGGCATATGGGTTTCCAGCTTAGGGTTGATCCAGTTTTAATATCTCTGTGAAGAGACCAAAGCAATCTGGCCAGATTAGGAATTGCTACTGCATTTCTAGGAAGTGCAAAGGAGAATGAACACATCTTTAGCACTTGAAAGTACGTACAAGTGTGGTTCACTGTATGAATATAAAACCAACCTTAATTGTACGAGAACTGCCAAAATGTTTATAAACTTCTAGTGAAGTGACATGAATCCTACCTGAGAAGCCTCAGATTCTCCTGTACGCATAATAAAGATATGTTAGGTTAAACAAATCAGTAAAGAGGGCACAGAAAATGTTAAACAGACTCAACATATATTCTTGGCTGCAGTCAGTCTTGGGCTTGTTTATCACTTCTCACGCACCTGAATATTTGGGTGTCAGGGCTGCACTGACCTGCAGTCCCATGAGGCCTGCTCTATTCCCCTTTGTTCCTTCCTGCAAACTGTCCATGGAAGGGAGTGCCAGACATGAAGAATTTGGGAGAGGACAAAGTTTATTCTCAGAAGATATAAAAACTGCCCCCATCAGGCAAATTCGTGTAACTTCACTCTACAGTATTTTAGCACCCGTCATCAGACGCAGCAGCAGCAGCAGACCTGAGTGGAACTGAATAATCGCTTTCACTGTTCCACTCGTGTTTGGTGAGGGAACAAAAGGCAACAGACTTCCTTCAGTGGTGTTTTTAATCTTAAAATTATTTCCTCAGAAATAACATTTTTGCATTTTATTTACATACATGCAAATAGCATTTGATTTTTCAAATTAAATTGCACTTTTAATTTGCAGATCACAGCACTTAACAAAGAATGGAGTACATCTCAGTTTGCATTGTACAGGTGAGAAGCTGGACAAGTGCCTGTCTTGAGAAAAAAGATGAATGACACTGTCATTGAGGTCTCAGACAGTCTTCCCCTGAAATGTAAAAATTTCCAAGTGTTCTCCACCAGAAACTTTCTCCACCAGAGCCATCCTTAACTCATTCATGCTCTGACTGCAGTCCTGACTGCTCACAGAGCCGTGTTTAAACTCTCTCTCAGCTCTAAAACCCACTGATCAACATGGTCCTGGTCAACAGTATTGTAATCTCAGGTCCTGGCTCACCTGCTCTCTTCAACTGTGGCACTTAACTGCTGCTCCGTTTCTAGATCCTGACCCAGCACTTCTGCCAGCACACCTTGTTCCAGAGCTACAGTGCTAACTTTTATCCACCATGCCAAATTAAAGAGTGCCTAAATGCCATGAGTAAGCTTTCCACAAACACCAAGATGAGACCTACATTATGCATTGAACTTGAACAAAACAAGTACTGAAGAGGAGCTTGTGTTCTGGTTGCTAAAGACTTGGCATACATTCCAATGCTAAAAACTGTACTTGTGGTTGGAGATAAAACAAATGCTGAAATGACTGACAGCTCAGGAACATACAGGGTATTACAGCCCATGAAAAACTCCTACAGCACACTCATTCTAAGGAAGCCAAAATGCTTAATACTGTATGCTGTGTCCTGTGCTTGTGAGACTCATCCATCCATGCATTTCACCATTTTGCTGAAAAAGCAGTGATCTAACCAGGGAGAATCTAGAAAAGAAAAATTTGCTGATTGAGGATTTTACAGGAAAAGCTTATGTGAAGGAATAGAAAAGGATTGAACTGGGAAATCACCATATGTATAATCCTGTCCTCTGCCTAGGTCATGCGGCACACCAGAAAAATTTGAAAGTGTAAGCACTCAGGTGGAAAGGAAATTATTTATAACAGTAATGCCAATAGGATATATCTAGGAGCTGTATGTTGCAAAAATAAAAAAAAGTAGGAAGAATCTCAGAAAAATTTCTTGACACTGAGATGTGTTAGGCTGTTAATTGTTTCCTGAAAAGAATTGATGAAAGCTTCATCACCTAGGAAATTTTAAACTTTTCTCAAGCAAACAATGCAAACTGTCCCATAGGAACCAATTCTGTGCCATCCAAGCAAAATGGATTAGACCTATCAACAGGTCTTTTCTATATTTAATTTCTGTGATACATTTATGGAATGCTGCCCATGTGCCAAACCACAGGAAAGTCTTTACACATTCCTAATTTAAAGAGTCCTTGCTGCAAAGCCCCAAAGCCTCATGCTGTCCAATTTAGATTCCAGCAGCAGCATAGGCTTTGCTCAGTGTTGAAAACTGCTCCATGACTATTTTCCATTCAGCTGCATCATTGCTTGAGTAAAAAAATCCCATGTAGAGGTGCAGTTTGGAGAGAAAATGGGTGTTGGCCTTGTTGGATTGACTTCCACGGGACAGATGAAACCTGGTTAAAGGCTGAAAGAAGAAAATTGACAGGTATATCATGCACATATAGAAAATATGTAGCTCAGTTTCCCTTGTGGGACTGTCTTCCTTTATTACTCAAGAAGGACTGCAGTTATGCATGAAAATACCTGTGAATAAGCCAGAACCTGAAAATTACAAAGGGCTAAGGCATTCCAAAAAAATCAAAGTCTCATCATGGGCAATTAACTCGTCATTAAAGTAGGCTGAAAGAGGGTGATGATTAGAGCGGTCTGATTTTATCAAACTCCCTGAGCATGTTAAAGTTGATAAACTGCTTCAACAATTTGCATGAAAGCTCAAGAGAAGGTGGAGTGGAGCTGTGTGACCATCCCCAACCAATCTAAAGCCTTTTGCACTATTTTTCTCTTTTTATGTGTTTTCCCTTTATGCTGGGTACGTGTGTGTATAAGCACAAGCACGTATCACTTTTCTAAGGCCACTATTTCCAATCCTCAAAAAAATTGTACACCACAATTGTATTTTCAGCCTTATGCCTCCACTGGTGTTTTAATCAGTTTTAGTACAAGTACAGTATCCTCTAAGAATATGCTCCAGGGACTTACCTAGCAAAGGGTTGAAGGGCCTGAGAGATGGATTTAAAATTGATTGGGGTTGCAACAGTGTAAAAAATGCACAGGTAAAATACAAAGGATTTTGCTATTTCTCTTGGGACCTTATATCTCAGTATAAGGTTGTTTTACTTTTTGTGGTTACTGGTTAGCTTAATGTCCTCTTCACACAATTTTCATATTCCTCTCAGCTGTACTTCCAACCAAAATATGTAATTTCTCCCCAGTCTTCATATCTCCAGGTGTGTGCCTGTGCTATCTCTGTGCTCCTGTGGTTACTCTTTGCCTAATGTGCAAGGGCCGCACAGTGCTTATCTCGGTGTAGAAGTCAGCCACGTCATTTTATTTCCTGGATTAGGATCTATAAAAAGTCACATTCCTGGAATCAGAAACCTCCCAAGCCCATCCTGTGTCCAGTGCGACACAGATGCCTTGCTGCAAGCAAACCCCTCCGCCCTCCTTTTGTAAGATCAGGAACAACAGTGTGTGAGTCCAAGAGCCCATGTTAAAAATAAATGACAAGTCCTAAATGGAGTGATTTCCTTGTCCCAGAGCAGGGGAATTGGCTGCTGTGAATATTCCCCGTTTCCACTGCTCATGTCCTTCCCTCTCGCAGGATCCCAGCATGGAGCCCACGCGCAGCCCAGCAGCAGAAGGGTCTGAATCCTTGTGGGGCTGCTGAGATTGTCCACTGCCCTAGCCTGTGCCTCCTTCCTTGTCCCTTTCCCCTCTTCATCCAGGCAGACATGTGTGCTCAGGGGGCCGCCAAGAGACAAACCCCTCCTCACTTTGCTTCGACCCTGCTCCGGGTCCCCAGCGCCTTGTGGGTCTGGCCCTCCCTGGGGTTTGCTGCAAGGACAGAGGGGAGCTGGGGGAAGCTGGCTGCCCGGCACCCTGGCAGGAGGAAGAGGGGACCTCTGTCTCTGTCACCCTCTCTGTTCCTTTGAATTGCCATGCTCACCTTGGGAACTGTAGCAGAAAACAACATTTCTGGCCATTTGTGTGAGGGGCTACTGTTTTACTATCTCAAAGAAGATGTGCTGTTAGCATTGGTGCCTGTCACAGCCTGGCGAGGAGGCTCGTTGGGGACCTGGAGGGGAGAGGGAACCTCGCTGGGCCACAGGCAGAGCATAGCACTGACATCGCACTGCGGATGTAGACATTTCTTTTCCTTCTTTCCTCACACTTTTATTTAATCATTAAACCTTTGCAAAACAGTAAAGACACCCCTCACATCTTGTCTGTTTTTTGCAGTGGCTGCATTACATGGAGCTGGATGGTGGCACCACTCACACATCCAGAGACACAGATTTGTGTAGGGTTAAGGTAAAACTTAGGTGTCAGTGAGCTCTGCTGAGTTTCAGCTCTCATTGCCCCAGGTTTGCTAGCATTACCTTCTGTGACAACTCCACAGTGGCTTTGTAGATCTGCACAGTGGAAAACATTTCAGGCTCTTGGGTGGCTGATGCATGTACACCGCTTGCTGGCATGGGTTTCTTCTTAAAAGGCATTGTTTTGAAATGCTGTTGAGAATTATCTTGATTCTTGCAGAAGCTGGAGGGCCCCCATCCTGTGCCACTGCCTATTTGGGGAGGAAAGAAGAAAAACAACAACTCAAAGTATTCACTTTTTCTTAAGAAGCCCTACATCTCCCAGTGCCCTTTGCAGACCTTTGGGCCTTGGTGTGTGTCAGAGCTGGGGGGGGACCATGAGATCTGGAGGAGGTCCTCAGGGCCTAGAAACATGGCTTGGCAAACTACAACCCTTCATTTTCATGCCCTGCTCCATCCAAACACATTCAACACCTTGTTCTGCCCTGGTCAAGACTCTCCCATCATGTCTCATGTAGAGAAGCCAGTCATACACAAAAAAGTAAAACAGTACATCTGTCACAGAAGGCAGAGCTATAATACAGCACTTCATGAATTACCTTTTATTCTAAACAATGAAATAGTTTTCACTGTTTGCCGTGGTGAGCAATTGCACTTACCTAATCTGCTCCTGAATTTGTTCAATATCAAAGGCTCAGAGGACCTGCTTATCTTCCAAGCTTTTAGTATCCCTTGATGGAGGTGAGTCTGCATCCTAAGCCACTCTCTCTTGCTTTACTACCCATTCCAGTAAATGGTAGCAGCAAGTTTTGAAGTATGGCTATGTCCTGAAGTTATTCTTTCATGTTGATGGGGAAGGCTGAATAGGTCACAGTCTAGCTACAGTGGATGTATTTAGTGCCAATAAAGAGGGTCTCCACAAACTGTAGAAGGCGATGGTTTCTGCTTAGCTGTAGTATAGGTACATGGTTATACCTGTGCAGCAGAGGAGGACCTGACAAACACTCATCTATTTTATATATATTGACTGGTTATGCTGACTTTGGCTTGACTTGAGCAGGTGATGAACTGCATTAAAGCTGTAGCTGCAGTCAAAAGTCTTCTGGAGAAAGTAAAAGATCACTTATTGATATGCTCATCCCAGTACAGGATTGCAAGGGATACACCTTCACTATCAACACACTACCTTTGTTCCTTAGCTTCTTTATAAGCACAGCTTCAGGTGTTATTTCACATCCCTCGCGAACCACTCCCTGTGTCCCAGCAGTGATATGCCCAGTCTTTCCTCCTGGAGGGTGTACTTGGTTAGAGGTAGGGAGAAGCAGCGGAGGGCAGGGGACACAGCCAGCAAGAGGAGGGGTGCTAACATCCATCAGGGTGTAGAAAAGCAGCCAAAGAGCTGTCAGGGTGTAAGGTGGCTTTGTGAGGGTGTGTGTGAAGGTGGTTTCCAAAGACAAAACGTACCGAGCTTTGTGGTCCCTTTTTATGGGCTAGTTTAATCCACCAGGGACTCACTGAAGGGAGCAAAAATAAGATGAGATCTAATCCTCTCAGGGAATTAAGAAAGCAGAATTCCTCCTGAGCTTTACCCAATACTTTACTGACCTCCTGCTCTAACACATCCCTCATTAAGATTGCTGGTCTTAAGTCAAAAGCCTTGACACCGGCAACAAGTTCTGCACAGACAGAGGTGTCCCTACTCCTTGGAGGGCTGGGGCTTAAATTTGCAAATTTTGTAAAATTACATTTCTGCGAATCGTTGGACTCCTGAGGCTCCCTGTTCTGTGAAATGGGAGTTGAGAGACATTGTGTAACATCTGCCCTTTGATTTGCATGAAATATTAATTGCAGGCAGACTCCCACCCAGAGGTACAGGCGCACCCCTCCAGGCATAACTGGACCTACAGTGTTTGATTAAGAATTCATGTCCTAAGGCTTTTTAAATGTTTTTATTTTTTGTCGGTTTTTCCCCTCCCGTCTTTGCACTAGTGCCACGCACTTCCTAGGATAGGAATTAGTAGGAGAAAAAAATGATGATGGAGACAGACGAGCAGAAACATCTGTCAGCCAAATGGTCTCTGAAGACTGAAGCTCCAATTTTCAGTCTATGAACGGCACTTTTTGTCTCCTGCCAGAGGGTGAGTCTGGGTGGGTGCCCAGGAGTCAAACAAGAGCTGAGCAGAGAAAGCATCAGCACAGCCAGTAATACAGGAAAAGGCGGAATTTTTGTGGAATCTTCTCTCTTTCCTGCTGGTTTCCTGCTTACTCCATGTGAGCAACAGAGACAGCTTTTGTATTGGAAACTGAAGCACAGCAGCTATTCTGGGATGACCAGACTGAGGAAAATAGCCTGTGGATAACCCACTGCCACTAACCTGATTTCAGCCTTTGTTGTGATGTACGATTTGGCTAACAACTGCTCAGATTTCCAGGAGTTTGGTCAAAGTTCTCATTCTTTTTTTTATTTCTCTCATTCCTTTGGTGAAAGCCTGTCAGCCATCCAGCATCAGGGAGGATGGGCACACTGGAAGTCAGCGCCGTTACCAGATCTACTGATCTCACACACATGCACATAAGCAGTTCCGCCTACATAGGTTCTCCCTCTCACTGTCCTAAGAGTTTCTGTGTATTAATATATGTTGATCTATGTGGTCTATTAATTCAGGAAAACCTTTATCTGGAGATCTCACAAGCTTTTTTTGGTGTAAGGACTAATAAAACCCTTTCACTTGAGTTTCCTGCTATTGAAGAACAAAAATTAAGATGGACATTCACCAAGATGTTTCTTTCATTGTGTTTTAGACTTGGTATGGCAGTGAGGTGGTGTGATTTATGGCGAACACTACATCCAGTACCAGGCTGGTGTAAGCTACGTAACCATGTGTTTTTATAAAGAGATTACATTTATCTCAAAGGCAGAAGGCTGGTGGGGGAACTTTCCCAGGGTCCTGACAGTATTTTGCATAAAAAGGAGGAAAAAAACCAACACAAAACCTTACAAAAATATATCATACTGCAGTTTTGGAATGGCTTACACTACAAAAGCCTGACCTACCTGACAATAAATCTCAATCAGACTAAATGAATCTGCTTATTTTGAAAGAAAAGTTTGCTTTCTTTCGAAAGAAAACAGTCCATGCCCCATCCCAAGAAACTGGCCTACAAGCAAGTGCCGGAGGGATGGGAAGCTTGAGAGATAATTCGCTAACCAACACTTTGTTATCATTATGGCTCAAACGTGATTAATTCCTGTGGAATTTGTTGTAATAATATTAGTCCTGGTGACCTCATTTGTTATGCATGTTGCTGCCATTAGGACTCCTATGTGTTACCTAAAAGATACGGAGCTCGTAGCCACCTGTGCTGTACCTGATGTGAGGATATCTGGATCTCCTCATCTGCAGTTGCTGCCCAATCCTTCCCCCGTGGCAGCTGAAGCTGTCAAAGGAAAACCACTGGCAGTGATTTAGATGGTTTGGGGTTCGGGACTGGTCCAATGTCCCAGCATGTTTAGACTTTGCTTTGCTACCGCTCCACTCTGGAGCGGAGAAATCCCCTCTTTGTTTAATTTGGCTTTGTTGAGTTTTGGCATTCACTTTTTTGTCATATTTCATCAACCTGGTCAAATCTCTCCTCTTTATCCATCTTCTTACTTGTCTCTCCTGACGGATACTGAGGTCTGCTGGCCCGGACTGTTCCTTCCATCCGCAGCATGACTCTTATCTGAACTTGATTATTACAAAAAGCAGGAAAGATTAAATCAGTTTAAAATCCTCTTTTGTTTGCAAAATGTATGTGGGACAATCACAACTACTGTCAGAGGTTGCTGGACTCAGATCATCTACTCAGGGTTTAGAATAGTAATCCATTTTCAATGAAGTGACCGCTGCAATTCCCTCTATACTGTTTAACTCTCATACAATTAAACAAGGTTTATCTGATACTTAGAGTCAGATTAATGCAATTTTCTTGAGTTTAAGCCCTGCTCCGAAAAGTTACCCACATGCTGTGTGCATCCAGCAAGCCAGCAGGTCCAGAAGATTCCCGTGTGGGTGCCCAGCGCTGGAGAAGACCTTCTGACCATGCAGTGGCAGGACTCAGGGCTGCTCAGTGCTTCACAAGATCTAGACACACACCCTGTAATCTTGTACCTTGAGCTACCTTGATCCCTATGCTCACTTTGCAGGTCTGCACTATAAGGTTAATACACACTGACTTCACAGCAGCTGTAAAACTTCTTTGGTGTCTGCACCATGAGATATATTATTAATGATCAATTTCTTTGTCCTCCCAAGGACATTTTGTCCTGTTCTCTCAATGTGCTCTGCAAACATGACTTAATGCCTTTCCCTTGGCTTCATTTCATGTCGTTCTTTTTAATTTTAGCTTGTATCTGAAACCAATGGGATGAAACTGTGCAAAAGGAGATTTAAGATTGAAACCCCGTTAGAAAAATGTCCTAGCAGCAAGATCTGTAAAACCTTGGCAGCATTTCCCAAGGTGAGGGGATGGAAGCCCTGCCACTTAAATCATGTTAATCTGGGCTTGGTATGCAGCTTGGGAATGTGCTGCAGGGAACCAAATTATGCTGGGCCAAAGTGCCTTTCCACTCGTACGAATCTTCCCACCCCAGATGTGAGGCTTGAAACAGATGCCATGGAGGGCAGACATCTCTTTGTAGTCTCCCTTTTTGAAAATAAAAGAGAGTTTGGTTTTCTTCTGCCCTCACTTCCCATGAACAACCCCTGGAAGAACTGACTGGTAGAAATATCTAAGAAAACATGAACTAATGTCAAAGCTTGCTGAGAACAAATAATAAATTAGGGAACAGCAGCAGAAAAGACAGTCCCTTTCTAATGGCCATCTCCCTGGGAACAGACTCACCCTGTATGAGCCAGGTGTATTCATCAGGAAGGTCAGGTTCTGACTACTGCATCTGAGCTGGGAGCTGCCAGCAAAGTGACTGCACACAGAGGATGTGTTCTTAGACTGGAACAAGCAAATAGTTTTAAATAGTGAGTCAAATAGAGAAAATAGGGGGGGGGGGGGCAGGGAACAGAAAGCTTGCAGAGTGTGAACTGTATTGAATAAATTACTATGAGTAATTCCTGCTGCACACAAGAGAAGAAAATGAGCTGTTTAAAAGATTCTGATGTCCTTCAAAACACATCAAAAGTCTTTGTTCTTAAATGCTTTTTCTTTTAGCTTAACGACCCTGAAATGTTTTTACTACTTTTCCACCAAGTGTGGACCACCCTGGATTTCAGGAATAGTCAGCAATGATTCCTTCCCAATCCCAATACTGCTCCCATGGTATTTGTGTTCCCTACTAATAGTGGGAGCAAAGTAGCTTCCTGGGCATTTGAAGAAGAACAACCAAGGCAGCCCTTCAAAACCATTTCATCATCGCATGCAGCCCTGATCCCAGTTGCTTTAATATCTACAATACTTGAGCATGGCACCACCGATGCTACCTGTGATGCTCGAATGTTGTCACTCTCCTTGGAGAAAAGCCTCCTCCTGCTCTCCAGGTGGCAATCCTCTGCTTGCTGCAGAGACCTAGGATGTCCACCGCATCCCATTCCTGCCTGACCTCCTCACGCAATGTGCAGTACTTCATCTCTCATGTTCTTGCTCTTTTGTATCAAAACAACCTTCATAGCAGAACTGATGATTTAGGCAAGGATATAAATATTATAGTGCTTGAATCATTGTATAGCAGCTGATGGTCACTGAAAAAGAAGAAAAAAAGAGCAGCGTAGGAACACCCAAGTTTTCCTGATGCTTTGGGATGTCCCAGTTGGCAGAGCAGTGTATAAACTACATACTTCCCAGATCATGTCCCTCCAGCTTCAGCTGATTCCCAGGCTATGTCTACGCTGCTGAACAAAACATTGCCAGCTTGAGAGCTTAAGCACTGGACCGGTGATTGTCTGTCCTGCTTAATTATTAGTTCGCACCCTGGCACTATTTTAGCCTTTGCTAATAATACTCTCCAAAATGATGCCTGAACATTGTTTGGACAGTATCATAAATCAGGAGCCATTGCCAATAGGCAGCATGGGCAAGCATACAGTTTCATGGTATGAAAACACTGCTCTGATGTATTGCAGCACAGGATGTGTGTTCTTTCATGTGCTTTGAACTGAAAAAAAGGGCACGAAAAATTGAGGCTTAAGCCCTAGGACCACAAGGTTTCCACATGCTGGAGACCAAGGACCAAGAGCTTTGTAATGTGGACACAACCAAATCCACACTGTTTGACCCCAGGACTCATGGAATGGCCTGTTCTGTTCAGCGCTGTCGGCAGTGCTGGGTGCTCCTTACGGAAACTGAGTTTGGTCCTGGTGAAAGCAACGCAATGGGGTAGGGTTGTGCCCTGCTCCAACCGGGCGAGCAGCCCTGTGCTGCAGACATGGGCGACTGCTGGGTGGGGAGGTGTTGCCTTCCCCTCCTCTTCTCCAGGCTGCAAGGTGGGATGGCCGGCACATTGCCTCCTGCCCATCAGTGCCGGGCTGTGCTGGCTGGACCACGTCCGACTGCAGGCACCCAGGCTGTCCAGTCAACCCTGTGCGATCCAGGACTCCCCAGGGCACTGCTGTGCTGCGCTATGGGCTACAGGTTAGGAGGGAGGAAGCTTTTCTTTTGGAAGAAAACCTCTCCTTTAAAGCCTGATAAGGGCCAGCTAGGAATGAAAGAAAATGGGAAGCAGTGCCATTGTGCCACTTCAGCCTTTACTGGACCTTGTCAGACTTTATTGCTAATACATTTAAAACAGGCCCGCAGCTGAAATGCAGAAGGATTTAGGGGTGTTTGTCTTTCAAGTTCTCCCTGCCAGAAAGAGTTTTCACCACAGTGGTCCCTGGGACCTCTTTTCTGACTGGACGGGCGGGAGAACAGCTTGCCAGCAGCAACAGCAGCCCCAGCTGCCCTGGTAGCAGCTCCCACGGCCACCACAGCTCCTGCCCTCTCTCCAGCCTCTCTGGCCCTGGAGGACTGAAGCCCCTTTAGACTTGTCATCTGCCTCAGGCCCTGTGTCTCTCTCTGCTGCACAGCACAGACGGAGGGAGAGGAGAGCTGCATGTTAGCTCTGAGGCCGATGGCCAGTTCTGCCTAGCAGGTACCCACCAAAAGTGGCAGGTCTAGGGAAGGTACGATCTAACTGGGCAAACGTTTTCAGTGTGTGGCAAGCTCAAGAGAGATGCTAAAGCCAGGATTTTGACAGAAGTAAAATGCTTCTAATCTTTTTTATGTGACCTAAAAAAATAGTGGAAGACGAACTTGCCTTCAAGCTATGGTCACACTCTGTGTGTGTGTGTAAGTGTGTGTGTCTGTATAAAGTGAGAAAAGGTTTAAAAGACAAAGAACCCCAAACTCTTGGGTCACGTGAAGTAAGCAATGTTTTTTATTTTTCTCATGGGAACATGATGCAAAAGGCAAAGAACCCATAGCTGAAAGAAAAAAGTATCTGAAATATGCATTTATTTTATTCTTCCCATGTTTTAGCAAGTGAAAAAATGTTATATATGGGAAGAAACCGGAGAACCCTTTCACTTTATCAAATAAATGAAAGGAAATATGAGGAAGACCATGCCCCCGCTCAGTATCCATATACATTTTTATTGATCTCCAAAAGATTGATTAAAGTGAAAAAATGTGGCCCTGAATAGAGAAACAAAATGTTTCAGTCCATGAGACTGAAATGCCCCAAGAAAATGACATTGCAGAACACATTTTCATTGACAAATTGCACCAGTGACAGTGTGACTTGGGAGCTGCTCAAAGGGGATGAATGACCTCTGGTGCCCATTCCAGCTGTGAGCAGGAAAGCTCGTAGGACGCCAGGAACAGGAGCCAGAGCCCCACACAGATCTGCAGGGGAGCTCCAGGTCTGCTGCAGGAGCAAGGTGCATTGGCACAGCCATGCAGCTTACAGAACAGGTACTGCCATTTTGTCTGCATTATCCTTTTCTCTCCCTCCCCATGTGCTCACGGGAGCTCTGATCCCCACTCTGAAGTGCATATACTCTTGATGATTCAGTTCAGGTGTCCTTGCAGAGTAATAATGTCTTTTTGCCCCTGCTCCACTGTGATCTGCAGCTGCTGTCACTCTTCGCAGCCCAGCCAAACCCACCTGTTTGCACTTACTTATAGAGCCAAATGCCGGCCCTGCTTCCCCTGGAGGCTGGCTTCCCTCCCTCAGGGTGCGAGCAGCTTGTGGGTCAGCTCAGTTTCTCACCTTGTTTGATGTCCTCTCAGCCCCGACACTGCCACCAGCCCCTTTCCTGCAGGACATTCCAGTGGTGAGTACTCACTCGCACCGTGGCTGATGCTGCATCTGTGTGCCCAGTGCTGGCTGCGTGGCGTGGTCTTTCACTCACCTATCCCTTTTGTTCCTCAAGTTTCCCCTGTCTTAAGGCATTAGTAGCATAAAACTTGTTACAGTGCTCATCCCAACTGGAAACACCTGCAAAACTTGTGGGACTGTAACTGCCAGATAGCAAGAAGGAACTTTGCGAGGGTCAGGCTGAAGGATGCAAAGCTATGCCAATGGGAGAAAGATGGTAGAGCTGATTTCTGTGCCTTGACAGTCAAAGCTGCTCTGCCTCCATGTGCTGGAAGTCTGCTTTGCCACTGCGGAGTGGATCCTGTACCCGTCCTTGTGAGACTGTCTACTTGCTGTCACTTGCTTCTGACCCCTAATATAAGTTGAGAAGGTTGGGTGTGCATCTCCAGGTCTTGGGGTGTAAAAATCATACAGGGATTCCTGCACGTGTCTTCCATTAAGGCAACGATGGGGAGTATAGACCACCTTTGGACATCACACAAAGCATAATTCTAGAGAAGTTGTGCATGAGCTCCCAAAGGGGCCCAAGAAGGAGCCACCCAAGTATGATATGGGCAGTTTGGAATATTTTAAAGAGGAAACAGAAGGAGAGTAGTTACACTACGTAATGCAGGCATCTCCAATGGAGCCAAAGTTGGAAGCCTTGACTCTCTCTGTGGTCCGTGCAGGAGGGAAGGCCTCTCCAGAGGCCAGCATAGGATAGGCAGCAGTTATGGTGCATCTGCTGGAGGTGCTTCTAGGCAAAATGGGATCTACATTTCCACATCAATGATGTGCCTAGCAAGGGAGATAGGCTCTTAACTTGGGAAGTTAAATTAAGTGCCTGGCATCAGACTGTGGCAACAGTAGGAGTAATAAGTTTTAAGTGTCTTAATTAGGAGCTGAGCAATTTAAAAATCATCACTATATTTAAGATGCACTTTGCCTTGGGGGTCTGAGGCTGTCATCAACAGTTCAGCGGTTGAACTTGAGGATCACTCGTGTGATCCTATACCTGGTACTTCAATCACGGTGGTTGCTGCCGCCTCAGTTTTGTCCATGCTCTGTAGTCTGCAAGTCCTCTGAGGCAGAAGTTGCCTCCCCCTGCCTGTTTATGGGCCCTGGTAGAGTCAGGACCTCACCTCTCATATGTGCCCTGTGGCCCCGCATCAGACCCAGCACCTCTGCCATGGACACTCCCATGGGACATTGTTGCTGATGGTCTCTGAAAGCACGTCGTGCTTTACGGAGAAGTGCTGGGATGAGGCAGGCAGTGGCTGTGATGGTTTTGGTCATTGCTTTGTTTGGAGGTCGACAGGAACCAGGATCTTGTGATCGCTGTAATTAGCAGACCCTTCTTTGCTTTCTTTTCTTAATCGGGTCCTAGCAGAATGCTGTAGCTGACATAATGATACCAAAGGTCGCATTTTAGCTGGCAGGAAGGCGATTCCCAGGGTGAAGAATTCAGTAGTGCTGCTTTTGCTTCAGCAGAAGCAGTTATTCAGCCGGACTGCTGGAAGCTGCCTGGGAAAATGCCTCTGCTCCTGCTCCACTGCCCCGTCTGCCGGGCCCGCAAGCAGGCACAGATCTTTCCTTGCATTATTTTTTTTTAGATGGACTTTAAAACCAAAATCCAGCCCCCGGACTGAGACGTCCTCCCCGTATTTTTCTGACCAGCAGCTCTTTCCCTGGAGACGTCGCAAGCCTCGGACCGCAAAGAATGTTCCCACGCAGCTTCCGCAGCAGCAGCGCCCGTCACGGAACGCGGGCAGCTGCCAGCTCTCGGGCCCGCGGAGCAGCGGCGAGGGCAACCCGGGCTCCCCCCCCGGAGCTCTCCCCCGGCCCCGGCGGGCCGAGAGCCGCTCCCCTGCCTCAGCCGCGCTCCAGCACCGGCGGGGCCGCGGGCCCGCAGCTCCTCCGGAGCCGGAGCCGGAGCCCGGGCGGCGGGGCGGGCGGCCCCGGGAGCGGAGCGGCAGCGACGCCCGGCGGCGGCGGCGGGGAGGGCGGCGGTGGCGGGGGGGGGGCCGCTCGGCCTGGGCGGGCGGCGGTCGGTGCCCTCCGGGCAGGGGGATGCGCCCGCCTCGCAGGTCCCCTCCCGCGGGTTGTTCTGTGGGGCGGGTCCGGCCACGGCTCCGGAACCCCCGGTCCTGGGCAAAGTGCGTGGCTTTTCCCTCGGGGCTCCCAGCGACCACCTCGACGAGCAAGGGCACGGCTGTGGATGGGCTGCGTGTTTTAACAGCTATGTTATCTGGGCGTGCAGTGAGCAGATTGGTTTGGGTGTGGAGAGGGAAGGAGGACAATGCAAACTCGATTCTAGAGGAGGCGAGGCTGGAGCAGCAAGTAATGGGAGCGCTGAGCAGTGACTTGGGGTTTTGGGTGCATGGCATGTTCCCTGCCATGTTTCTTTCCCCTTTCTTGCATCAGTCGCCCTAAATTTGGCTTTCTATCCACTAGAAAGTTGCAAATCCATAGGTAAAACCTTAATATGGCATATAGAAGTGATACCCAGTGGAGCAGTTTTTAAAATGTTTATGCCTGTCTCTGGGCCCTGCTGCATTCTACACTGAGGTTTCCCTATACAAAACTGCTAGCGCAGCTTTGTCTTTGCTTGAGAATACCGCATGTGCAAAGCCTACTCATCACGCTAGAAATTTACCTGCTTAGAAAAATTACCCTGCCTCACAAAGTTACACTGTCTGCTCCAATTTTAAGATTCAACATGCATATTTACTCAGCCTTTGACAGGAAGCCCTGAGAACAGCCCTGACCCTATCAAGACTGCCAATCTGCCCTGCAGGCAGGCTAGAGATGGCCTGCCGGCGTGCCTGCTGGCTTTTTAACCTGCTCAGCAGGGTAATCGGTGCTCTGACACTAATACCCTGCTCAAGCAATGTGCTCTGATGGGCAATTTCTTGTCCCTCTTGGTGCCAAGTGTAAGTTCACTGTCTGGATAAGGCTGGGGTGCTGCTTAAAATACACTTTCTATGTGCCTTGTTGGATTTGTGCAATGTTCCATAAGCTGCTCTGAAAAGAGACGTTTGTTTATATATTTGAACTTTTCAGACTGAGGGTTTTCAAAGCTCATTGGCATTCACATCCTGGGATAAGATTAAGCCATTAGGTTCAATAAAACCTCTTTCCTTTCTTATTTTTCCATGCCCTTGCCTGAAGGAGTCTCTGATTCATACCTGACTGAGTAAAGGATATCAAACAACTCAGATGCTCTGGGAAAGGGGGAGAAATCCCCAATTACTACATGCTGGCATTTCAGCCTGCCTCACTGCTCTAGGCAGTATCATGTGAAGGATTGCAGTGGGAAGAGGTGTGCTGATGGAATTTCACTAGAGTGGAAAATGCCCCGGAATGTCTCAAGACCTCCATCACAAGAGGGAAGATGTGCTGGAAATAGATACTGGGTGTTGGAGATACTCTGGTCTGTTTGGTGGGTCCATTCCCATTTAGCTATAGTGTGGAGGCATATGATTTAATGAATACTCCCTTAAGAGTCTCAGAAGAAGAGAAAGGACTGCCCAGGTTATGAGGACTGCGATCTTCTTTCAAAGTATAGTTTTCCTCTTGGGAAGGGTGGGAAACATTGCAGGCAGTCAAGGCAATGCTTACGAAAAACAGGGCTCCCGCTTTTACAAAACTTGTTGGCAATTGTACCAACCCATGCAATTTTGTTTGGGCTTTTCTTGTCCTACTGTGAAGGGGTCTGATGAAGCAGGTGATCCTGCTATGAGAGGTGGGTTTTGGGGACAACAGCTACAAAGATCTTCTGTGTCCAAACAGGAGAGGTTTGATGCAATGGTTACAAGGAGGCCCAGCAGCATGATACCTCATGGACTGAGAGACAGATGTATGTTGTAGAGTAAAACCCCCTTTTGTTCTGTTACAATGGTTTCTGCAGCTGAAGAGCAGCTCTGGTCTTGGGGAAGCACTTCATTGCCACAGAGGATGATGGCTGATGTAAACCCAACTGTCACTTGTTGAGCAACACAGCATGCTAGCTGTGAGCTGGAGCCCAGTGGTCACATACTTCCCTACGACAATGACTCTGCAAGCAAAGGCAGCAGTGTTGAAATGCCCTCTGTGTGCTAAAAGTGGGGTGAGTGATAAGCTACACATCTGCCTTCTCCCGGAAGCCCAAAGTGAAGGGTCTGAGAATGCAAACGCTAACATCTTGGTGACGCTGCCTGTGGGAGTGCAGGACTGATAAACACAACATTTTGGTATTATAGGTATTCCTGGTACTGTTGGTCCCATGTTGTTTCTGCAGTCGTTTCTGAGGCTTAACCGAAGAGCAGAACATCTGCCCTGGGTTAGACAAGGGGCTGGCCAACCCGGCACCCTATCGCTTGGGGTTCGCCAGCAGCAGATGCCAAGGGAAGAATGGAAGAACAGGGCAACTGGTATCTCTCTAGTGCAGTCCCAGTTTCCAGTTATCTGTGACTCAGGAGCATTTCAGAAGCAGTATCTCTGAACTTAAAAGGCCTGATGTGTTTTTCTTCCCTGGCTTTGCCAATTGCCTTTGCCAGCAATGGCCCCTTGAGCAACAGGAGGGGAGCAGTCTGAGACCATCACCTCAGAAGACCACTCTGCAAAGCTGCTTTTCATGATGCATTCCCATCTCTCCCATGTAGGAGAGAGCCTGCCATAGTTCAGAGACTGTAGTTGCAGAGCAAACAGTGAGTTTAACATAGGCCTTTGCTTTTTATGCCATGTAGTAATCAGCAGGGCTTTGTACCCAGGATGTTCATTTGATAAGATCTCCAGAAAATGGCAGCAGAGAAACTTGGCTAACACGCAGTTTCTGAAAGTAATATGCACAGAAAAGTAATTTAGCATGTTCAGTAAAAAACAACAATTAGCATCAGAAGTGCAGTCGCTCTCTGCCTTCATTGTCTGTGAAAAAGAATCAGCACAAGTCTGTCTTTGACAACTTAAATGCTTGTTAAAAAAATTTTATGTTAAAAAAAGAAAAAAAAAGTGAATCTGAATCCATGGCTGTCTTTCTAGTATTCCAGGGCTGGATTCTGTTCTCAGGGATAATGTGTATGGAGTAACTGTATTGACATCAGCAGTGAATAAAGTGCAGCTCCATAGCGCCTAATTTCTTTGAGATAAAGTCTATCAATCTTTCACACCCAGAGTAAGACTTTACTCTTCACCTAGCCACATAACAAGATTACTGCAAGAGAAGAGATAGTCCTTTGAGGGAGTAAATATGGCAAAATATGGCTTTATTTTTCAATGATGTGCTGGAATTAAGGAGATAGATGGCTGCAATACGAGCTTATTTTGAGGCAAAACCTCTAGGCAAGGTTGTGATTCTTACTGAGCACCTGTGAACAGAGAACTGGTCTTGACTGAACAGGGATGGCAGACTTGGGGAAAACAAAAGGAAGTCTGGTTTTCCTCCACTTGTATAAAAATCTAGATGTGCTAATTAAGATGGAATAAGAATGAATCCAAGCTACCTGAACCCACTTGATCTCTGGCTGGTGCTATTTTTCTGCTTCTTTAGAATTACAGTATTAACATTACTATTATTCATTGTATACTATTATTATTAGTGTATGCTGTACAGGATATCTTTTGGGTCATCCAATGGCTGTGACAGTTAATGGGGTTTTCTTATCTGTCACTGTCCATCTGAAAAACAGCTTTGAACCTCCTGGTTTTTGTCTGTCTTGTTCTTGCGCTCTCTTTTTTTCTTAACCAGAGGTCTAAAATAAGTGTGACATGCATAATCAACCATGAACAGAAACATCCTCCGTTTGCTGAAGTCCAGCCTGTGACTCTCACTGCTGTGTGCCCGCCTGAAAAGTGGGCAGGAAGGGAGGGAGATATCACTTTCAGCAAAACTGGAAGGTCCGCACGGTGTGTTGATTTGTTTTTTCTTTTCTGAATGAGGTCAAGAACAGAAATGGAAACAAGGTGTTCATGCGACTCAAAGCCCAGGTTAGCCAGTGAGGCAGGGTTCGGCCAAGCATGCGTTTTGCTGAGGGAACTAGCAAGCAGGCATACTAGTGATGAAGTCTCGTGCCCACAGGCAGACTGGTGGGGAGGATGCAATGTCTCTGACCTAGCTTGCTGGCTGAAGAGATTTCTCCCCAGTGCCCAGCTGCAGGGGTTAAAGGCCAGGCTTGCAGGAGGATCTCCCCAGTGAGTTCTTCCATCATGCACAGCTCAGCCTTCAAGGAATAGTTGTCATTTTTTCCTGCATCGTTGTAGGTTTTTTTTTTAGTGCCTAGAGCTAAGCTGTGGCTTCATGAACCATCTTCTGGAGGGAAGGAACTGTGACAACACTTACCCCATCTTGCTCCCTGGAGAATCCAGCACCATGAGTGCTTCCAGATGTAAGGCTCAGGACTGCTCCTGGTCTCCCATTTCCTCCTCCCCTCGCTCCACTGTGGTCACTCGTGAAAGACCTTCTTTGTACTGTTTTTCACCTGTGTGTATTCATGCTAGGCTCACACTGGACCCCTCAGCTTTGCCCAAAGAGCACCTGTAATGATTAGAAGTGTCAGAGTTCAGCAACATCTGGACAAATTGCCAAGGGTGGTGTTTAGAGCTGACTGCTGGAGGATTTGCTGCTGGCTGCTTCAGAGCCTGGGGCACTGACACCGTTCTGCAGGGCAAGTCAGCAACTGCTCTTCACAGAGACAGCCTGGGAGAAAGTCTGGCAGCAACCAGCTCTTTGAGATTTAATCTGAAAACTCTCCAAGACCCAAGGATGGAGGAAAATAACTTGAAAATGATACTTAAAACAGTTAGCCAATGCAGGAGTAAATAGTATTCTTCACCTGGGAGGAGAACCTGAGGGAGAGTGGTTTGGTATTTTTGAGTTTGATGTAAGTCATTTGTATTTGCATCTATCCATATGGTGGCTTCAAAACCAGTGGTCTCAATTCTGAGTGCTGCTGGATGGCAGAACTAGGTTGACTGAGCAAACTGAAATGGAAGACAGTCACTGATGGCTGGAATCAGGCCTGACTTGGTAACACACAGCTTTAATTCCTTCATCAAGAGGAGTATGTTGCCTTTGAAGATATTTTTGCAATGAACTGTCCCAAGGAAAAATCTCCTGGCATCCTGTGAAGATATGCTGACCAATGGACCAAACTCTGCATTCACCTGGCCTTGGCTAAGCTGGAATGGATTAATCAGTGCAGAGCAGCACTGATGCAGTATAAGCCCCAATTTGTCTGTCCAGTACAAACCTGCTAAACCTTCATGCCTTACTCCATGGCAGGTAAAAAGTATAAGCACTTGAAACTACAATGTGAGAGAACTTGCTGCACGCTAATCAAATGGACTGTGTGACTCATTTTAGCTGCTTTTTTCAAGTTGTTTTCCAAGAAAATTTTGTGGTTTGGGGAACAGTGTGCAGAAACCTCTGAAACAGTATTTGTTGGCAGTCTGTAATCCCCCCAGCTTCTCTACCTCCTTTCTTCCTCTTCCCAGAGCAAGCCACAGAGCTGCATGCTGCAAACATACTGAAAAAACTAGCTTGATTAGGAAATGTTGAGTGCAATTCAAGGCTATTGCACAGAGTGGGGTAGTGTGGTGACATTTGCAAACTATGGAGGAAATCGGCTTCGCTGTGAAACATCCACCTCGGACATCAATATTGGCCTATAGGACTGTGCAGCAATTAGGTGCATTGCAAAGCAGGGTGTCCTGGCTGGAGGGAGACACTTGATCTCCTGCTGTCCCAGTTAATGAGTCTCAGGTTTGTGGTGGCATGTTGGCTAGAAAGTCTTCATTGACTGAAGCTCATTCTGGCATACATAAATAAGGTTTAAGCTAGCTGGTTTGGATAGTGCCATGTGATGCAGGCAAGGGATTCAATGCAGGTTGACAGTGAAGAATCTCAGCTTCTAATGGGAGGTTTGCGGACATGCCCTTAGGCCTTTTTATTGAGCGTGCAAGGGTCTTGCTGCTTTTCACACTGATTCAGCTTCATTACTGTTTTTGGTTTTGTTTTTTTTTTAGTTAGTCTGTTTCTTGCCCTGGACATGTAAAGTCAATAATAATTTGTGCGACCACCCAAGGGGAGCATGAAATATCCAAAGAGCATTTTTCCACATGACTCAGATCCCAGATTCACAAGGCTTGCTACCAGGTGTGGCCAGATGCCACAAAAATGAGCAGGACAAGATCACCAAACTTGTAAAGAGTCTCCTCAACTCCTGAGATCCAAAGGACCTGAGTCTGCAGTTTGGAGGCAGGGGGTCCACAACCTTTGCCAGAGGGCTGTTTTTATCTACCAGCCTATCTGTAGATTTAATACCCTATGTTTGATGCTTTTCACAATTCATTTTTGAGATGCAGTGGCCAAAAAAAGATAACTTTCATGAACTGCTCTGACCTCCTGAGTAACAAATGCAGTGCATTTCAACAGTTAACTTTAGAGCAGTACAGGGATGTTTGCTGTGAAGATGAAGCCAATCTTGCTCTGAGCATTGCAGTTCTTTCAGGGCAATTTAATTTGTGGAGGAATATGTCAACACTGCTCTTGTTCTTCTAATGAAAGCACTTGAACAGTCTATGCATTCTGCATACATATACATAGTCCTGAGTTTGTTTCTTTGCCTGGGGGCCTGAATCAATTCTGATCCACACTGTTGTGCATCAGAACTCATCCCAGTAAAGTGCAGGGAGTCCCATAGATGTAGATGACATATAAGCAAGATCAGAAATAAGCTGTGGTATTTTATCAATCATGTTGCAAACTTGATGTAGAAACTAGTGAAAAGGAGTAATTGCTTCAAATCTTCTGTTCATGTAGCAGAAAATGGAGATGCATAGTTAACTGCTGCTGTTTGAGAAGATAATTGGGAAGATCTCTAGCAGAGATGGATGTGGACTGAGGATTTTGGAACTGAATTTAGGTCTGGGCTTTTAGAAATTACAAAACGTAGTGGTATTTGCTTTGGGTGTTCTCAGTTACTCATGATTTTGTTTTTAATTCGGCACTGACTTACATTCCAGTGAGAGCAACCAAACATTTTGTTTTTTAGCACTTTCTTTGCTCTGAGTCCCCACAAAGAATGGAAATAAAGTATCTGCCCTTTTTTTTTTTTCTATAGACCTTGACCTCAGTTCACCTATTTCAAAGACTTTTGGGTACAAGTAGGAGAGAGAGAGTGAAGAAGAAAGCCCAGAAAAAACCTGCACAAACTACATGAACAAACCTACTTCTTTGCCCCAATTAAAACCAAAGTAAAAACAAAACAAAACCACCCAGACTTTTCCATTCCTCTTTTATTGTATATTTTAAAACAGAGGCAGATGAAAGAGGAACTGCACAGTAACTGTATTCCTCATTATCTAACTATCCCTCAGGCACAAGTGCCAGGTTTTACTTTTAGCAGGAAGGTTGGCCTCACTAGTGTTGGCATGCAGGCTCAGGAGTAGCTTGTGAGCACTCCCAGGGAGCTCAGTGTGCATAGTTACTTGGAGGCATAAGTAAGTGTTTTCCAGATCAGGGATTTGGACAGAGCTGCAGGAACATAATAAAATATGTGGCTGCAGCCCAAGCATGCTGATAACATAACTGAAAGCTGCTGGATTAATGCAGACCCAGGCAGCGAGCACGAGAGGATCTCCATGCAGTTTGGCTGCAGAGCTGGACAGCAGTGGGGAGGCAAGGAAAGGAAAACCTGAGAGGCAAAAACTGTGAAGTAAGGGCACCAGCTGAGTGCTGGGGGCGAGAAAACTGATCCTATGAGAAGGATCCCAAAGTCTCCATAACACTGGCATGGCTAGCTCACGGCAAACATGCTTGGGATAATGCAGACACAGAGTGACATATTTTTAATGAGTCCTGGCCTTACAAAATATGCTATATAACTTACTGGCCTAGAGAGACTAGGAACGTCTCTCTAAAGTTCATGGTTTGGCTTGAATCGGTTTGGCTTTTGCATTGCTAGTTGTCCTGCTAGCTGGAGCACAGCCAGATTGTTGGTCTCTGTTTCCAGGGCTGCATTGACTAGTCTTGCTCCCAGCTGGGTTGGATGAAAATAGCACTAAGAGACGATGGGGTGCGTACCTTAGAGCACCTTGTATTGCAGGCAGTCCAGGAGAGGACAGGAGGTGAGAAACAGTGGAACTTGCTTTGGTTATAACTCTAAACACTGGTGTTTACTTTTCTGTGCGGGTGCTGTGGATGTCGAGCTGCTCCAGAGACAGGGACCTCAACTGACACTGGCAGGTATGCGGAGGGACTGGCAGTGGCAGGGGCACAGGACCAGTGCTTGCCTTCTGTCAGGCACTGCGACTGTGAAATCAAAGCCTGTCTGCCCACCTGAGTACAGGGGAACAGAGGCACAGAGGCACCGCAGCCCGCATCCGTGCATTCAAAAGGGAGATGAGCCCTGCGGGAGCCTTTTGGAGCAAAACTGCCTGCAGTGGCTGGAGAGTCGGCTCTCCGCAGTGAGTACAGCCCTGCTTCCCTGCTCCTTACGCAGCTGGAGGGGTAAGAGATCCCTCTGGGCAGAGCACGGGCATGAGCCCGTGTCCCCAGCCAAAGCCTTTCTGGTGGTCTCTGCCTCCACAGCCCTCCGCCGCGGCCCTCCCCATGGCTCCTCCGGTCCTCCGCAGCCGGGGGCGCAGGGCCTGACCGCCGCAGGCTGGGTGGCCGTGAGCCGGCCGGACTTGGGACAGCCAGCGCGGCTGCTGGCACAGCTTCCCTGGTGACCTGCCCTGTGTTGCCTGCAGCTGGGGTACGAGGAGGGTGGCCACCAGCTCCATGCGACCCAGGCCTGCCGAGGTGACACGGTTGCGCGGGACGCAGGCACGAGGTGTGTGCCCTCCCCCAGCCGCCTCTCGCCCCGCTTGTGAGCTTTGCGCCCCAGCGGCAGGATGGGGAGAGCTGCTTTCACAACCTGGACGTGTTGTCACTCACATCCAGACATTTCCTGTTATCTAACCTCAGCCTTATCTTCCCCATTCGCAGCTTCCTCTCGAAGGAGGAGCAGCCCCTTCAAAAACGAGCTGTGTGCCCGGGCTGTGCCCCCACCGTGCTCCTCCTGCGCGGCCCCCCGTGCCAGCCCCGCTCGCCTTGGGCCAGGCTGGCTCAGCACGGTAGGTGCCAGCTCCCCATCCTGCCTGGTGGAAGGGGTGGCTGGGGACGGGAGGATAGGTCCTTTAGGGGTGACCTCCCGTTTCTCCTCCAGGAGGTCCCAAAGGACCACGGGGGTTGGGACACCAAAACCCGCGTGGTGTCCGTGTTCCTGGCAATGCAGAAAGCTGTCCTCCCACCCGATGTTACACCTCAAGCTTCGGGGGGACTAAGCCAGCTTGGGTTTGGACTGCCTCCCCTTGGTGTCGGGAGTGCGTCTGCCTGAGCCCAAAGAGCTTTTTGCTGTCTCCCTTCAGGGGAAAAGTGGTGGTGTTGGGCCAGGTGTACTCTGGTAAGGGTAGGTTAGTGGATGCGAACGCCACCGGTCCTAGCCAGGAAGCACTGCCCTCCGGACCGTGATTCATTGATGAGGATGAATTACAATTAATAGCAATAGCGACATGCATGTCGCCCTACTTGGTACCGGGATGCATGTGCGCGTGCTCCCCCCAGCTCGCACGCACGCACACGCTGCAGATGAGTTGCTGGCAGTAGGGAGATTTTGATCTAAATTAGTCATAGATGAGACAGCGCAGAAAGAGCAGGGGAAGTTGCGGGATGGAGGAGGGTTTTACCAGGCAGAGACGGTGTCCCAGCCAGGCGCAAGCACGCTCTTCAGCTTCTTTTCTCGCTGTCCCGATGGCTTCAGGACAGTGGACGAAGGTTTACCACGCACCCCTCTCCCCTCCCCTCAGGTGTCGGGGGCGCGAGCAGCCATGGGGGCACAGTCTGGCGCGCTGGGGTGGGGGCCGCAGTGCTCAGGTGAGTGCGGGGGCTGTGGGAGGGCATGCGGCCAGCAGCCCCCAGGTAATGGGGGGTTTATCAGGCCCTTCCCGGGTGCTTTTGGGTGAGCCACGAGGCGCCGGTTGCAGCATTTCTGGTTCCCAGCCTTGCGAGCCGTTCCCACAGCTGTCGCCAAAACCCACAACCTCCTTGCTGAAGCGTTTGCCGGCTGTCGGAACGGCACCTTGTGTGCGCAACGGGCTCTGTGCACCCAGCCGTGGGGCAGCTGGGACCGTGGCCGGTGCCTTGCCTTTCTGTCCCGTAGAGCCAGCCCGGGCCTGGAGTTTGGTCCGGCTTTGCTCCTGGGTGCTCCGGGACGATCTCCCCAGGACTGGGGGCAGCTGTGGGACCGTCAGCCGCACGGCTTTGGAGACCAGGTGAAAGGAGGGCACTCGCGCGGCGGCAGCGGTGTTTTCCACGCGGGGCGGAGGGGAGGCCAGCGTTCGGCTTCCCGCAGCCGCGTGGTCAGTGGTGCCGGGGGAGCCCGCCAGCGATGCTGAGGCGCCGGCAGTGGGAGGGTGTGGCGGGGGGGTGTCGAGGTACGAGGTACGAAACCGCGTGGTTTCTTGTTAGTAGCGGGGCATATTTCTCTGCGAGGGAGAGTGCTGAATTATGTTTTTTCACTTTTTGGAACGGATTTGAAGGGGAAGTTGGGACTTGTGGGACAAGGTGGAGTAGAATTTTATCGGGAAGCAGTGCTAGGTAGGGGGGACGTCCAGCTTGAGCTGAGCAAGGAGGGGTTGCTTTTAGTCTTATAACAAAAGCAAGGAAAAAAATCTGCATACACAGGGCTGTGGGGTTGTTGGGGTGACAGGGTAGTACGGATGGTGGCAGTGGGAACATGTGGCTGGTTTTATGCTTCCCACAGTTGCTCGGGGCCAGTCTACACTGGAGCACTGCAGGGTGTCTGTCACCTAGATCCTCTCCAGAGCTGGGACAGCTGCTGTACTTACCAAATCAGAGTTTCCAGGAGCTTTCCTTAGGACGGGGCAGTTGCTCACCACACTGCCTGGTAAACTGCAGCCCAAAGACAGCTGGAAGCCTGGGCTGAGGTGGCAAGGGACCTCCCAGTCACTCTAGAGCCGGAGGGAGAGAGCATCACCTCCTGCCTGACACCTCCTGGTTTTAATGAGGGCAGGGACAAGGGTGTCACAAAAGGTGTTGCCCTGCGCTGTTGTTGCACAGCTCATGCTGGGGAACAAGTGATTTGTATGCCACTGAGAAGGCTCCCCCTTTGCCCACGTGAGCCCTCTTGGAAAGCGGAGCCTGGCCTCGTCAGCAGCAATAGCATCCTTAGCCTGGGGTTGCTCCCTGCAGCAGAGCAGGCAGCCATGGAGCTGCTTTGGCACCTGCCAGCTAAGGAGCAGGAGTTACTAATTAACTGTCTGCACCATTTGGCCTCTTGCTCTGCTTTTGTATTGTTAACTGTCTCATCCAAGTTAGCAGATGTGCTACAGAGAACTATGCTTGGGTGTATGGCCTGGCTTGCCTGTGATGAAGCAAGCCCTTTGGCCTGCAGCTCCAGGCTTTGCTGGAGCCTGCCTGATAGATGAGATTCACTTTACTGAGCCAATATTCCAGCGTTTGTCAGACAAAGCTCCCAGCAGTGTCAGCTGCCGGGCTGGGAACACAGGAAGATCCTGTATGGAGCAGGATGGCATCCAGTGGAAGTCTGCCATGAGCAAAGCCTCATTTGAGTTTGACTTTCTTATAACGAAGGCTTCCAGCCCCAAGGAGAAGCATGCCCCAAGGTTACTGATGGCCAGGGTTTCAGCAGACCCTGTTGCCCACAGATCTGTGGGGATGCTTGCTTTCAATCCAGGCTACGGTTTGGGTTTCACTAAGTGGAAAACAGAGATGACCTTGATTCCAGTTCAAATCCTGCATAAGTGCCTGTCTTGAAATGGCTGCAGCCTGCATCTTGGGGTACTGCTACTCAGCATGTCAAAACCACGCAGCCAGACTTTTATGCATGCTGTTATTGGGTTTAGAGTCAAGTTTATCCAATAATTTTACTTTCCATTTGTTTTCATCAAGAGGTCCAGAGCAGTCTGACAGCCCTGTAAAAATACCTGAGAGATGAGATGCAGCTTGGAGGGACTTTTTGTGGCTTCGATAAGGGACTGACTGAAGAATGCGGGAAGAAGAAGTCTTTCTGTTTTCCCCTCAGACTATGCAGTTGATTGCTCAGTTGCTTTTATAACACTGAGCTTTTACTTGGAAATACCCACTTCAGCTTGAAAGCAGAAGCTCTGGCAATGACAAATCCATTCAGATCAGATACTATCATTACGGGGTGGGGTAGCGAGCTCCATTCCCATCTGCTGATAGAATTATCTCCACTGTGTAACCTCCTCTTATCTGTCGCTCACAGCAACATTTCGAGTGGCTGTTTTTCCCCTCAGAAAGCCACAATGGGGGATTATTTTAAACTGCAATTGCAGAAGCAGTGCTAAGCAGTGGTCTCTTTTTTTTTTCTTTCTTTTTTTTTTTTCTCCCTCTCAAGGCCAGATCTTCCACTGTTAGAGATCAGCAATGAAGTTGAGGGAGGTCTGTCTGGTCACTGATACGTGCTGAAGATCCCACTCAGTCTTTCTTTGTGTGGCCTCCCTGTCACACTTTGATATGGCTGAGAGTCCTTTTGGGGATGACAGGTTCATTTTTCTTTTACCCCTGTGCTGTCATTAGTGTGCGGTGTCTAACTCTCACTGAAAATCGTTTTTACGCAGAGAGAGCATATCCCTGCTTTATTAACATCAGCAACAACAATGCAAACCATTCAGAGCTTGTTAAAAAAACTTTTACTTTTCATGGTACAGCAGAATTTGATGTGGAAGGAGAGTAATTGGACCAACCGCACTGACAAAGACTTGAGACAAGGACCCAGGTGTCTTTATGACTGGTCTGTTGCTAAAACCCACAGATCAGAGTATTTTGGATTAAGAAATGTTAACTCAGAGCCTTGGCTACATTAAAACTTTTGCACAAGGGTGACAAAAGGCTGGGAAGGCCCAGGTCCCTGAACACAGCCTGGCATCCCTCTCCCACGGCTGGTGCCTGGCTGCTTCATACTGCAATGGTGCAAGAGCTTGACAGGGATAACAGAAATTGGTTTTAAATGTGTTTAAACCAGTATGTCTTTTGCTAGGCTGATCTTAAATCAGCTTATTAACACTGTTTTCTAATGCTCACAAAATACACGTGCTTCTTTTATCCATTGCAACTTGCTTGGTTTATCTACCATGGTTGAAATTCATTCTGAATTAGGAGCCAGAACAAATAACTGTTCACTATCTACATCTCACCAAAGGCCTAATGTGGAGGGCAGGGGGAATATAAGAATTGCAAAGCCTTTGTAGTAACCCAGTCTAGAAACTGATTTTATCTTTAAAGCTGTAGCTGTTCCCTTGCTGTTAAATCTTATTTCACTCTCTGCTGGTTTCGGAGCACATATAAAGAATGTGTATTTGACATTACCATTTTTTATTTTGTGCTTTTGCATGAAAAATCCTTGCCCTTTCCAGGTATGTTTTTATGTGTGTAATGTTAGATTGGATCCTATGATCATCTGTGTGAAAAAGTCACAGAAGTTAGAAATGGAAAAGGGTTAATAAATTACTCGCTGTGTGGTGCTGTTAATATACTTCACCTGAATTCTACTTTTCTGTCTGTAATGGTCTACCTTCCAAAATGTAATTAACAAACATATCCATTTTAGTTTTTCATTCTGATACTAAAACTAGCACAGCTGCTTTCTCACAAACTAGTGCTGCTGGTCTTGTGAAATTAAAATCAGAGGACTGGGAAGAAATCTAAAAGCACCGTGCTTAAAACACAGCTATGTCTGGACCTGGCCACAGAGAATATGAATGACATTAAAATAGTGTTATGCAGAAGGGGTGTGGTTTAGGAGCCATGATGAATTTTTCTGGGAAAGTTGCATGGTATCAGAATTTAAAATCTCTTTTTACACTGAAAATCTGAATGGTCGACATCTGAGAAGGACACAGAGCACAGTACTACTTAGGAATACCTTCTCTTGTGTATGTTTTGTTATTCAGTTTTCTTTAAGTGCATTTCTGCATTTAATGCACACTCTTGTTAAAAGAATATGGGAACCAATGGCACCTTTTGGTCTTTGTGCAAAAGAATAGTGTGTGTGTGTGGGGGGGATACGTTCACCCTTAAAGGCTGGATTATGCCAGCGTATGGGAGTGGAAAGCTCCATTTATTGCAGGAGAGGCTTTTTCTGTCTGCTGGAAATGAAGCAGAAGGGGGTTAGTTTGACAACAGAAGGGAAAGTTTCACTTCATTCCCTAAGAAGTTCATTGTTTCCCTATGTGAAGTTTGGTTTTCATTTAGCATCATGATCCTTACAGTGATTCTGCCTAACAGTGATCTTTCTGCTGGCAGGCAGAGATGGGGACTGATGTTTGCAGGGACAAGAGGCTGCTATGGATGCTTTTTTTTTTTTTGCAAAAGCGAACTGGATATGGCACTGGACTTTGAGTCAGTGCTGGTGGCTGACCTTGTCTCCAACAGAGTCAACGATGAATCCCTACATGTGTGCCCAGGGGCAGAATTGTACCTCTTTTTCAGACAGGCTTGAAGAGGTGCCTCTTCAGATCTTAGGTCTAGGTAAAAAAAAAATTTATTTTAGCTATTAGTGGTACAGTAAGAGGTAAAGCCCTGAGCCTATTCCTGCCAATAGAAATTTTGTCTTTGGCATGCACGCAGCCACCAACGTGTGTTAAACAGAGAGGCCCCGTCCTATGTTCTTTGGAATCTGTCAGACCAGTTACAACTGAAATACTCACATATCTAGAATTAGGCTTTTAGCTGAAGTACCTTACAACACAAGGACATTAGGGCGTACGTGACTGCTTAAATGCAAAATTACCACAGGGACCCAAATAGAAGGAATTAAATGTGAGAAGCCTGAATAACTTGTTTAAATTTAGGAGGTTAAAAATGAAAGCTGTGAAGTCTGTTAAATTATCACGCCCTTATCTCTGTCCAATGCAAAATTGCTCCCCCTGCAATGTGTTCTGTGGGTCTTTGTCTAGACTTTGTGTGTCTAGAGAGACATCAGTCTTCGTGATGTTGTACCCAAATGGCACGGCTAAGTGTTTGCATGGACATTTTGTCAATATTTCAAGCTACCAATGTAGCTGTATAGCTAAGGCAGAAGGTTAGTCTGAAGCTCTTGGCATCATTTTCAGGTCCACAGAGCTTCAGCCTTTGAATTAATGTAGTGGGCATTTTCCTCAGCAGAAGGCAGTGCCTTGCTTGTGTGGTTCTCTCTCACCCAAAGAAAAGTGTTGGAGAGGGAAATACAGGAGGGATAATGATGTTTTTTGCTAACTGGATAAAGCCTCTGAAATTAACAGCAGCTTCAGCCCTTCTTTTCCCTTTTCATTTGCCCAGGATGATGGCACCCCAGCGAAGACATCTGCAACCCCCACTGAGAGCTGCAGTGCAGCACTGCGTGTATTTGACAAGCTGAGTTTGACACTCAGTGTGCAGAGTGTCAGTTTGTCAAATACCCCAAGTGAGGCATTTGCTGAGCAACGCGGCGGCACACTGAGGGGACCGGTTCCTTCCTCCCACTCGGGCAGGGGCCTTCCTGTCCATATTCTGCTCCTCTCCAAAAACCCAGCAAGGTATTGAACAACACATCCCATCGTTACTGAACACTTGACTCTGATCCTGTGCTGTCAGACTTCCCTTCCACCCCAGTTTTGGAAGTGCTTATCACGGTGGTACTCCTAATGGCAAATCTGTACAGAAGTGGTGCTGGCACAGTTTCTGGGCATTGTAAAGGCAGATAATTGGGCCCTGGCTCCTTATTCTTTGCAGCCAAAGACAATGCTGTTCTCTTCCACAGCATTAACTAGCCAGCTGTTAATCAATAATCTTGCTCAGTTAACAAAGATTCTGGCAACTGTAATCACAACATCATGGGTAAGGGCAGCATTATCCATAATACAGAATCTCTTCTTTGGACATGAAGGAATCTTTTTTTTTTTATTTGAAGTTGGAGGACAAACTAATAAGGCTGCTGATTAACTTCCCTCTATCCCATTAGCCAGTGAAAAATGCATGTTTGCTCAATCTGTTTTTGAATTAGGCCATGGAGTCCATCGCTTCTTGAAGCCTTGTTGTTTGGAGAAGACTCCTTGTTTTGGGACAGTTATTCCTAGTCAGCACTTGCAGCAAGGTTACTTATTGCTTTTCTTGCCTTTCTGCTATTTAGTTAAAGTAATTCCCTCTAAATCATCCCACTTGAAGATCTAATGCTTGGTAAGCATTTTTAGTCACTGACTTGTAGCACATCAGATCTGCAACTTGAGGTATCTCAGGGTGGGGGGGAATGACAGAGGGAGAGTGCCCAACCCAGTTTGATAAATCAAACTCTCTGAAAGCATTTAGCATTGAAAACTCAGAAACTAAGAAAAAATCCCAAGACCCTACTGACTTGTTTTAGGACAGTACCACCAGCAAATTTTGCAATGTTTGACAATATTGATAAACTTTAATACTAAGCTTTTGGGCTTTTTGTTGCAACTATTTCTTGCTAAATATTTTGAAGAAGTTGGAGTTTGTACAAAGCTGGGACTAATGAATGTATAACATTGCCTAAGCAAATTGTGTTCTGCTTTTTGAATAGGTCCTATCAGTAGGGCTTACTGTGCACTTCTGGACAAACACGGTCCTACTCGTTATGACTCACACTCCCGTGGTCTCTCTCAAGCACCTACTTATGACTCACAGACATCACCCTGATCTTTATCACTGAGGTCAGCTTCAAAAGAGAACAAAGTCTATTATTTCAGGGTTGGTTTTGTCCCCAGTGGATCCTAAATGTAGCAGGCAGCTGTGTCAACCCCAGCCCTTTCTGCCATGACAGGCCTCAAGGTTTCAACAGACCTAAACTCTTCTGCACCACAACTAGCACCACAGTGCTGGTTTATGCTCTTCATCATTGTTTTCTCATGCATTTCCAGTTCTTGCTTTCAGTAGAGTTTGCCCCTCTGCTTTTTAGATAACTCCACACCCCCGTTCCTTCGAGATGGCTGGGGGGAAGGGGAAGAACATTAACCCCTTCCTCTCTTACAAGCCAAAATACCAAATTACGGTGGGACAAATTTCTCTGAGACTTCCTCCCCCTACTCCCTGCTGAGAACAGCAGGTTCAGAAGGGCTCTGAAGGCCAGGGCAAGCCTGGCAAGTGTAAAAGCCAACAGGTCTCTTCTGTTGTACGTGCACTTCAGTTGCTCTGAAGCAAGGGGAGCTGCAAGTCTCATGACATTGTGCTGGACACTAGAAATAGTGTGTTTTTTGGAGGCAGTGTAGTTTCAGAGCGGAAGCTGAGGCTTCCCTTCTGTGCTGGAGCAGAGCTGGTGCTCGGCAGATGAGTCACATCACTGGGTGAGTGACCAGCGCAAGGAAAGGAGAAGTTCTCTTGTTTGGCGGTGATACAACAAAGCAAAGCCCTCTGTGACTGTCAGAAGAAAGATGTTCTGTTTCCAACAGGTTTTACTACAAACATGCCAAAAAAATAAATAAAAAAATAATTGCACACTTGCTGCATAGGGAGAAACAACAACCTCGGCGCTAGAGAGATGCTTTTGTGTTTCCACTGTTCTGCTGCTTACGATCAAAGCCGTTTTGCTGCCCAAACTAGAGGCAGTGCCAATATGGGGTACGTAGCATCTGCTCCAACTGGGACATCTGCTACCCCTGTCTTAACTCCTGTTGCCTTCTTCCTCTGCAGCTTCTCCCAGGCTTCAGGTCTTCTGAGGAAGTTGCCCAGACCTCCTCAGAGCAGACCAGCGCTGGGAGGAATTGAAAGTTGGAAAAATCATGGTGTTACGTAGTCAGTGAGGGAACTTGGAGCTGAGAGCTTATAATGGCAGCAAATCTTGCATACATTAGGCTAATTGAAAATGAAGGAAGATGGCACTTGGGGGGGGGGGGGGGCGGAGTGCCATGCCCTGTGTTTTGGGCCTGGATCTGCTGATGTGAGTCTGGGGAAGCTGAGAAGTTTTCAGTTCCCTTCCCACACAGCATCGACCTTGCACCACACGCTTCTGCCCTGCATGAGGATGGTTGCAGCTCCCTGTTCCCCTCATTTCTTTTGTTTTGCACCACCTCTGAGATCACTGACACCAGCGGCTGCTGCTCCAGCCCGGTGTCTCCAAGGCCAGCTTCTGGGAGGGTATGCACTAGCTACAGCAAATGCACTGCTGTGTGGGGCGGATTACCTCACCCCAGGTGCAAAGCAGGAGAGACCCTCACACACACTTCTAATGGTCCCCGTGCTTCTTGCCCTTGATCAGGGCACAGCTCCCCTCCTCTCCAGCTGGGATGGGGGAGCTGGCCAGGTCTGGGAGCTAAGACACCAGTGCTTGGAGTGGGGCCTGGGACTGCCATCGTCCCTGCGAGGACAGGCAGGCCCTGCTGGCTGCTGCCTGCCTCCCCGGGAAGCGCAGCAGCCTGATGCTGCAGCACAACCATCCTTGCGCGTCCATTGCTGTGTTTATGAAACCTTCATAGTACAGGCAGGAGACATTCCTCTCTGATCTTGCCTGATAATCACCTGACATCCCAAAGAAGTGTCATTGTAATTCAGAGCACTAAAGGCAAAAGTGAGGTGGCTCTTCCCAGCGCTCAGGCCATAAAAAGCTATGTGAACCTGCTGTTAGGCTGCTGACCTGGGAAGGGAAGATCCATGGCAGCTGAGACAAAAGCCATGTGGGTCCAAGTCAGTGGAGGCCTGTACTGATTTAATAAAAGCCAATAACTCTTCCTACAAATTTGCTTTGCTAAAGCCAGGTGGCATCCCCCCTCCCTGCCCCTGGTCTGCCTGCCAAGCCTGTAGGACAGAGGGATGCTGGCTGTAGGTCTCCGACAGACAGGGAGGGCAGAGCATGGCAGCAGCACCGCGGCACATGTAAGATACAAGTGATTAATACTGAGGAAGCAAACGAGGCTGTTGAGTAACAAAGCGTATTGCAGGAAATGCAGGCACAGCTAAGCATGCAGCCTTGCTGCTTTTGTAAAAAGGAATTTTTCTTCTGTTTTATTTTTGCCAGGGATCCAGGAATGCCCTGGGGTGGGTTTAAGCAGTGGTGACAGATGGCATACTCCACAGCAAAGCCTGCACCCCCTTAGCACGGGGCTCACAGTCTGGGGGCTCCTCACCAGGACTGCACAAAATCCAGGGTTAGTGAAAGTGATGGGGTTTGCATTACAGACAGTACAGTTCAGCCCTCCTGCTTGAGATGAAGATCTTAGAAATGCAAAGTATGGCCTTGTAGCTCAGGACCCGCTTGGCAAAAAAGGAGAAGCCAAAATGCACATTCCAAGAAGAGTCTTAAACCTAATGTAGGACATGCGGGCTGCTTATTTTTAAGCTGATCTCATGATTTTTAGAGCAGTCAGCAACAGAAGTACAGCTGATCTAGAAGACACATGGGCCAAACAGCTCCAAAGCCTGCAAGCATCAGAAGAGGAGGAAGATAATGACCCCCCTCTCCAATTTCTTCAGCATACATCTGCAGTGCTTCGTCACTTCTCCTGCCTTACAGAGGGCTCCTTCAGCTTCAGGCACCCTCTTTCAGAGTCGGTGTCTCGCTCTGAGCCCTGATGTGCTTCAGCTGAGCAGAGGTATTTCTGTCCCCACAGAAGCTCCAGTGCCACTAATGGACCTGGACCCCATCTCTCACCCCCCTGTTCACAAAGCACCCCCCATTGCTCCTGGAGGATTAGCCTCCTTCTCCTCCTCTCCGAGGCTGCAACTGCGGCACGCCCAGCTGTTGCCCAGGTTGGCCACGGAGCTATTTTTCACTTGGAAGGGAATATTTGATTTGAGTCTCCAAGAGCCAATATATAGGGAGTTGCAGAACTTTTTTTTTTTTAACTAACTAACTGCTTTTTAGAGCAAACCAATGTGTTAAGCAATGGCATAAAATTAAAGAAGTCAAGAATTTTTAACTCCTGAGCTAAATCACATGTAAGTTTGTAACATCATTTAGATGACCTCTCTTCTCAGGCTCTTGGGAATACTTTAGCCTTCTGCTGGCAGTGACAGAAGAGTCAGTAATAAGCATCCCCAGAGTCCTTCTAACCTCTGTCAGTGATTTAGTAGCACAACACTTTACACCCTGCTGTGAGTGATAAATTCCTAAAAACCCCCTAGAATTAGATGAAGCATCTGGAGGAAAGGTGCTAACGGCAAACCTTCCACCCTAAATATGCCCAGCTCAAGCACTCGTGCTGCTAACCAGCTCACTAAAATGAGAGTTTTCCCATTGACTCCAGGCCTCAGCCTGATGTCATCAGTGTTCGGAGCACTGTGTCTTACCGGGCTCTCACTGCAGTAGTAGGAGGCTGCAGGTTTGTGACTTTGCACACCATGACCCTAACAACTAGCTTTGGGGGCTCTGGTGACGTGTAGTTATGCAAGGAGTCTGGGGTGGGCTGACTTGATGCCCCCCCTCCTGTCGTCTCCTCTTTAAAATGGAAACCCAATTCAAACTTCCAAGTCAACCTGTGGCCACGACTGTACCCCTGCCTGTTCTGCAGAATTAAATCAGAAGACTGAGAAAAAGCATAAATTTGCAAGCAACAGAAGAATGACGGTGCTGGATGGTGAAGTTCCAAGGAAGTCAGAATCCATATGCAACAAAATCCTTTGAATCCTTTTGTATTTGCCCTGGGAAAGAAAATACATTGTGCTAATAAAGCAGTTTTCAAGGCATTTTACAAACACCACCACTCACAGCATCCCCGTGACATAGGTCAGCATTAATATCTCTGTTGTAATCAGACAGATTGACTGGTGTCCCACACAGTGAATCAGTGTTAGTCTGTAGCATCCAGGGAGGCTCCTTGCTCAATCATTATTCCAAATGCCTCAAACTTCTCTCTGTTTTGTTACACCTCTGGCCCCTACCCTGTAAAAATAAAATGCTAGCATTTCCTTCAACACCGGTTCTGCTTTTCCAGGAGAAAACCAGAGGGTGGCAGTTAGGAGGCTCAACACCTACAGGGCCATTCCTTCTTTCTCTAAGCAATGAGCTCCAGTGTGATAGCAAAAATGACATTCCTGGGACATCACCCCCACCCCGCTTTGCGGTCCCTTTGCCATGCTCTAACAAAAAAGACTCAAGGACAAGCAGGATGTACAAGCAGTATTTGTTGAGCTGCAAAAGCCAGAGGTTGCCCGTTTCCAGCACGATCGATCCCTGGCTCCTCGCAGTCTGGGATGCCCTAACAGAGGAGCATGCACGTGCTAGTACACCTTGCCAGTGTTACAGGCTAGCAGCATTGCACCCAGCTACACCTTGATTTGCATGCTAAAGGCATTTGTGCTTCCACTCCTTCAGATCCTCTCTTCTTCACTTTGGTCCTTCAGGCTGCTCAGAAATTATTTGCTCTATAGAAGTAGGTAGATGACCACTTGGCTGAGAGTTTCTGCACCAATGGGCAGGCCCTCATTTGCCAAAGCCCAAGAAGATTATGCAGTTCCTCTGCATTAAAGAAAGCAGTGAGGCTGGTATATTTATCAGAGCAGAAGGCAGACAGGAAGAAGAGTTTCCTCTGGTAAAGTTTACCATCCAATATCTGCAGCTCTGCATGGCTGCTCATGTGGAAAAGCTGGTACTTTACTAAGTGCGTTCATATTCTGATTCCATTGCATTCACCAGGTTCTCATACTCAGGATTTTTCCTGATGCATATGCTGTCATGGCCGTTGACTTTCATGGTGAAAGTGTCATTGGATGTTTCAGTCTTAGAATTTGTCTCCTTGTGTAGGTGCTTAACAGGGACTTCCACATCAGTCTCCGGTCTTGTGACATCTGCAGTGCTATGGCTGAAACAAGAGAGACAATATTGAGAAGAATGACTAAATCAGAAGTCATTTGATTTACATCTTAGTCAAAGACAAAATGTACCACATATAATCTGTGGAACAGCAAAATTTATATTAATCTAGTGAGGACCTGGGAGGCTCTGAAAGACACTAGAAAGTAACATTAAAAGAATTGCACACACAAAAAGAAGCAATAAACAGTTAACATTGGTACCATAAACTCTCATGGCATTAGCATATTATACTCAGAAGAGTTACCAGCAGACAGTCTAGCCTTTAGAAAGTAACTACCAGTAATAATTGGGAAAAATGGCAATGTGTGAAGCTACAGGTGGCTAAGGTATGTCTCTGAATAGGAAGGCAGTATGACAGGATTAAAGGTTGAGATTAGGACAGGGCAGAAGATGTGTTTGTATAATTGTAAGCAAATAGGAATTGCACAAAATAATACTTGGATAAGCACTGGGATGTGTTTCTTAAAAAGAAAGGCATGTATAGAAGGAACTTATCTCGAGAGAAGAGCTGGGAATTCCTGTCCTTTGCCTTGTGAAATAATGGTGGGAATTTACTACAGAGACCAGTTTTCCCATGGCACCTGCAAGGCAGAGTGAAGGACCCAGAATATCTTTCTCTCATTCTAACATATTAAAGAACAGACTCTTGCTACCTCCCTCCTGCACCAAAACGTTAATGTCCTCATGCTGCTAAGTAAATGGGCTGTCAAGGTATTCAGGTCCTCCCCCGCCAAGTCAAAGAAATCTTTGGCTTTTCACTGAGCAAAGAGGCTTTTTGGAAACAGACATCAGCCCTCAAAGTCTTCTTAACGTCCCAGCTGAAAAACTGTACTCACAAAGTGACTTCATAGAGAGGTTCTGGGAAAAAAAAAGTGGAATCAAATATGTGCATTGACATGTTTTATGTCTCACAAAAAACCCCCCAGCTGCTTCCAGGTATTCCCACCTTCCGGAATCACCCTCCCAGGCTGCCTCTCCCCACAAGGGTCTGGCTAGGGCCGATGGGGCCGGGGATGGGGACGTCAGCCGCCCCGTCCGTCCGTCCGTCCGTCCGTCCTGCCCTGCCCTGCCCTGCCCTGCCCTGCCCTGCCCTGCCTCGCCCCGCCCCCTCGGACCCGCCCCTCCCGCCCCCGCCCCGCCTTTCTCGCCCCCGCCCCGCCCCCGCCCGGCCTCGCCCCCTCGCCCCCGCCCCTCCCGCCCGCGACCCGCCTTTCTCGCCACCGCCCCGCCCCCGGCCCCGCCCCGCCCCCGCCCAGCCGCTCACCCTCCCGGTTCCGCCGTCGGCGCAGCAGCGCGGCCGGGAGCGCCACGAGCGCGGCCCCGCCCAGCGCGGCCGCCAGCGCGTAGAGGGATGGGGGCGGCGCGGCGGGCGGGGGACCTGCGGGCGGAGGAGAGAGCGCCGTGAGGGCGGCGGAGGCAGAGGCCCGCCGAGCCGCCCCCCCGGCGGCCCTTGGCGGAGCCCCGGGCGGGGAGGGGCGCTCGATACCCGCGGGGAACCGGCAACTGCGGCCAAACCCCGGAGAAACCGCGCAGGCCGGGGCTGCGGTCAGCGGCGGCGCACCCGGACCCTTTCGGGCAGAAGGGCAAAGCGAACGGCGGGCAGTCGTTGCGCTCCCGGGGCGGGGGGGAGCACGGCGGCGCCCGCCCGGGGGAACCCCCGGTGTTTGACAGCCCCGGGCTTCGTTCCCGGCGGCGGCCGGGTTCGGCCCTTCGGTCTGCGGGCCCTCGGCAGCACGGGTCCCCTCACCTGTGGCAACCGGCGGCCCCTCCGAAACGGCATCCCTCCCGGCGGCCTGCTTCGCGGCGGGCGCATCTGCCAAAGCGTGAGGGTGAATGCGTCGTAACGCTCCCCGGAGCTGCCCTGCGGCCTCGGCAGAGCCGGGTTTGCTCCGCCAAGCAGCAGCGGGGCGGGCAGCGGTCTCCCGGCTGCCCAGCGCTGGGGGTCACCGGCACAGCTCTCCTGGGCTGGAGGCGACCGCTGCCCTGAAGCTGCCTGCCCTGGTTTGACGAGTGATGCCGTGAAAACCCAGGCTCAGGCTTCACGAGCACACCGCTTTGATTCTCTTGGGTCTGAGGTGGACGGGAAGAAAACACCCACTGGACCTGATCTCGGGGTGACAGGCCAGATTTTTATCCCTGACGTGTCATCCTGTGCGTGTTCTGCAGGCAGCCTGTGGCACCCGCATCCCCCCCTCCCCGGCCGTTGCCCCTGGGGCTCCCCGGCAGCCCTGGCCAACATGTCATGTCTCTGTGCACCAGCACTTGTGGTTGGCTACACCACGGCCAGGGAATGCTTTGGCTTTCTCTTGCTGGGACTCATCCAGGTTTCCACAGGATTTTCTCACTTCATCTCTCCTACGGTGACTCCCTGGCTGGTCTTGGCGGGGGGGGGTTGCCATCGGCAGCTGCACCTTAAGGCTCCCTGACACATGGAGCCCCAAGCCAGGCTTCTTGCCCCAGGTGACCTCCCCCTGAAGCTGCGCAACCCCCAGGTTTCCCAGGCCGTGGTCCCTCTAGCACTGGCTCTGCTGCCGTCCCTGGGGGGGGGGGGCTCTGACCCAGGTACCCACAGCTGAGCATCTGCACCCCAGGGACGGGGTGGACTGTTTCTATCCCACCTGCAAAGAGGATCTGCAGCCCAAAAGGCATGTCAAGTGGATTTGTCTCGCTCACCTTCTGTGTCACTCACAGAGTGCCAGGGTTTTGCAGCCCTTCCCCTGCAGCCCAGATGACTTACCTGTGGGCACTCGCTGGGGCGCACCGCCTCGGGGGGTGAATGGGGGTCTGGTGTGCCTGCTGGTCCCCGGGCTGGGCTGCTGTGTGACTGGGGACTCTGCGGGAAAGACTGGTCATCAGGCCGTTTCCCCCACTCCCTGTCTGCAGTACAAGCCAGGTAAAAGCAAGATGTGCCAAGGGCAGGAGCCAGCCTCCTATCCTGCACAGTCCTGGGCTCAGAGGGACACAGGGGACATTTTCCTGACCCCTTCTGAAGCAGGGAGGGTGCCAGCCCCTGTGGTTTCCTCTCTAGGTAGGAATCAAAACGCAGTTCATATTCAGCATTATGTGTCTGATCCTGCTATGAAAGAGGAAACTCCCTGTCTCACTCCTGTGCAGCAGAGATGAGGAGCTCTAGGCTGCGGACTCACCTCTCACCGTCAGCTGAACGGCGTCGCTCTGCTGCACAGCCCCGGCCCCAACCCTGTTTTCAGCCTCACAGTAGTACTTCCCGGTGTCGGAGGGCTGCAGGCTGTCCCACGCCAGCTCGGCCTGGCTGCTCAGGAGCAGGGCTTTCCCTCCCGGGACACTCCTGAACCAGCGGTAGCTGATGGGGGGGGACCCGTTGGCCACACAGGTCAGGCTGGCCCTGGCTCCTGCCGGGAAAGTCAGCCCCGGCTCGCTGGCCCTGATGACGGGCTTGGTTGCTGCAACTGGAAGACAAAGCAGATGGGGCCCAGGTCACGCTGGCCCTGGTTGCGGTGGGGAAGGTTCCTCCCCCCCTGCCATGGCAGTTCTTGCTCTGGCTTTCAGTGCTTTCCCAGGAGGAAGGGGCACCGCTCTCACATCACCTGTCTGCACAGGTTAAGCTCAGTTCACCCGTGCCTAAAGCCAGGTTTACACCAGCTATGCCACCGTTGCTGCTGCCAATCATGCAAGTCCTGCTCTGTTGAGTGGGTGCCCCCCTTACAGAAAGACAGTTCTTTCTAGCGCACACTGAGGACGCTTGGGAAGGGGAGAAGGCAGATTTGGCTAGTACAACGCCCACTTGCTGTCCCACTTGCTACAAGAACCAGAGATACTGGCTACCTGCACAAAACCAAAACCAGATGTGGATGTTATCTCAAGCACCACAGGTTCAAGTGGCCCATGAGCAGATCCAGATTAGGGTGCGTACTAACTGATCACCCTTCCCCAGTCCATCCCTACACCTCCATGAGTGGAGAAGAAGGGCTAACACAGCAAGGGAGGAGGATGCCTCAACACCCAGCCTGGATGTGGGTAGACAGTATGGTGTGAAAGAGTATTCCCACAAGCTGCTGCTTCTCCAGCATGCTCTGTGGATTAGACTGGCTACACAAGAGCAGGGCTTTATTGCTGGATTTACCTTTGACAACTTTAACCGTAGTGGTCACCTCCTTTGTTATCAAGCTGTTATTTTTAGACCTCCAGATGACTTGACAGGTGTAGTGTCCACTGTCGGGGATTTCAAGGTTCTCGATTAGGAGTGAGGCGTCCCCTGGGCTGTGCTTTGGGACGCTGACCCGGTCTCGGAACTGAGACAACAAGACATGGTCACCAGAATCGTCCCTCCGAAAGATGGTAGAGGTGCCATAGTCTCGCTCCATGCTCCAGATGAGCGTTTGCTGTGTGAAACCC
Organism: Harpia harpyja; assembly: GCF_026419915.1. Classification (NCBI taxonomy): domain Eukaryota; kingdom Metazoa; phylum Chordata; class Aves; order Accipitriformes; family Accipitridae; genus Harpia; species Harpia harpyja. The sequence continues at coordinate 26,331,177 of NC_068957.1, read as the reverse complement.
TCTGAGGGCATGTAGGTACACGGTAAAGTGGTGGATCTCATCCATGTGCCCTTGATCTCTTGGACACCAGACAGATCCAGGAGGGCTGCAGGGAACAACAGTTGAAAGGAAGAAATAAGAACAGAGCAGACAAGGAGAACATCCTTAGCATAGATGGGAATCACTAGGAGGTGGAAGCCGGCATGCGGCCACATCCTAGATGTGCTGTAGACCACAGCCAGCTAAACCAGGGCCTGTCCCCACCTCACTGAGCATAGGGAAGTGAACAGTTGCTTCGACCTCATGGCTATTTTTATTGTTTCTCTCTGGACACTTGCCAGTTCTCAATTCCTTCTCAGTACAAAGAGGCACAAATCTTGCTCCTGGTGGCAGCATCACAGCTACAGTCTTCACAAGACCTTAAGGAGCATCTCTTATTCCTGCTCTCTAGCCCCAGCCTTTACACCCTACTTCTGCTGCTTGGCTTTCTGCTTACACTTGCACATGATGAGTCAAACAGCAACGGCCTCCCCCCACTGACATGGGATGCTCTGACAACACGACTTGCAGTGTTGACTTCTACATTCTACATGGGAGGAAGGATGAACAAAGCAAGTTTACTGCTTCACTGCAATTAACAATGAATGCAACATGCTTGCATTCATTAACATCACTATTTTTTTATGCAACTTCCCTGGTGCTCACAGGACCCAGCAGTAGCTGTGTGGACAGAAGCACTTCTCTTTGCAACAGCCTGTCCCAGAGCTAACAGGAGGTGCCAGCTGGGGGAAGGCAAGTATCTGTGGATCTGTGTCCATGAGGACAGCCAAGGGGACTGCTGGGACTGAGCATAGTGGAAGCTTGTTTCTGAAATGGAGCTTTGGTTTTCCTTTATCAGACGACTTTGAGAGGGCAGGCACAGCTCCATTCTTCAAATCTCACATCCCACTCAAACACAGCTCCTTGATGTATAAGCTTTTAAAGGTTTTTCCATTTCTTTTCTTCCTCTTTTCACAGACTACCACCAAGAAAAACTAAGAAGGGCAAAAGCTATTTAGAAAACTGCTCAGAAATACACTCAAGGCATTTGGTGCGCTCAAGTTCAAGTATGTTTGCTATCCATTGTATTCATCTGGACACAATTTTGTTTAAACATCTCTCCTGTATTGTTTTGCATTGCTGTGTGCTGTGAAATAGCTGCCAGTTTCCACTGGTTGCCTGCGGAGCAGCTGCACTCTGTATATGACCAATTTCAACATTAGCAGGGATGACTTCAAAGGAGGGCTGATTGGAAGGAATGGGAGAAACTCAGCATTTTTTAAAGAAATATTTCCTCCCAGTGACACTTCTTAAACTGGGATGTAGTCTTCCAGACAAACAATGTGAATTCTCCCACCGGAGGGAAATAGAGCTGGACCAGGCAAAAACCTGAAGGGCTATGTTAGAGATTAGAAGACTGATCAGAGGGATTTGTATTATCTATAATGCATGCTAATGGAAAAAAGTTGAACTCTCATATTCTGGCCCATTTGCTAAAACAGCTGAGCATCTTCCTTCCTAGCCTGCCAGCACCAGCTGTCCTGGTGGCATGGAAGCACCATACAGGCAGGAGCCTTTAGAGATCTGCTCTGAAGTACTGGACCTGGAACAGCAACAGTGGACCAAACACAATCTTTTTGCTTTAGCCTTAGAGGACTTCAGATCTGACCTAGATTTCTTGGATCATACCTGCTTCAACCAGATAAGCACCCTGCCAAGCACTCAAGTGGGCACAGGAGAAGAGGGGGTGGACTTTGTGGTACCCGGCTCATTCTCACAATCTGCCCACTGAGACCACAGCTCCTCTGGGAAGTGCCTCTTGTAAGTAGCAAATTACCTGAATTTAGCTGGATTTGGCTCTACCCATACCCTCTTACCCTGCTCCCCCTTTCCCCTCCTCCCCAGAAAGGCACTGGTTATATTCAGCTGCATTAACTCACAAGAAGTTGCTTGAGACACAGATGCCATAAATCTGCAAAGCTATTTTTTTATGATGAAATGGGGGACATACTTCAACCCATTTTTCTAAATGTCAGGAGCAATTCTGTGCTTCTGTATGCAACTTGTTAAAGCACCTTTTTCCTGTCTCCCAAAACTTTCCTCTGCCGGTGTCAGTGTCGTATGTGTCCTGGGAGGGGCCATATGCCTCATGGGCATATGAATCAAAGCAAAGATTCCAGTGTCACCTCTCCTAATGCACCTAGAGAGTCAGCAGATCAGGAGAGACCAAGTGGAATCACGTGTGTGCCCGCACTTAGTCTCACAATTACAGCTCCTCTTCTTCCCAGGACCACGCTAGCAGACAACGGTGATGCATTATTAAACTCTAGAAGAATGCATATTCCAGCTTCACAAAGGCTGTTTTGGAAGCTAACTCACCAGAGCAGGTCCTCTCCAAGGGGCTTGAACAATTCTGTTTTGTTCTTGCTTTTGGGCATAGGAGCTGACCTTTTGCCCAATACTGGCCCATTTGCACCAGTCTTAAAAGCACCTTGTTGTATCTGCTACCAAAAGAGACTCGTGAATTCTCAGGCTCTATTTTTCATACAAGAAACTAAAGACTTTCCACGCTTGGCAATTTTTAAAAATTAAGACACTATAATTCAAAAGATTTTCCCTACCCTCTTAGTACTCTGATTTTTGTTCTTACACACTGAAGTGTTTACTCACCATTGCAGCTGATGAAAGCCATCACAAACACCACCATCCGCACAACTTCTCCCATTCTCCCAGAACTGCAGGTCCGTCCTCCTTTCCCTGCACTTTGTGAGAGCCCCCCACGCTCCTGGGACCAGAATGCAAGTGAAGGACACTTCCCTTTCTTCTGTCCTTTGTCATCTAGGATCCTCTTTCTGAAATATCACGAGTCCATTTCACTGCTGACTTAGGTGGAGGGTAAAGGATGGACAAAGACTATATGGATCTTCCCAGTTCCATTTTATATTCCCCTGTCCCCACCCACTTCTCTTACCATTGTCTTGACTTTTCTGACTAGTGCTCTTCTTTATTATTCTTCATAATTGTGTGTTTCTTTTTTTCCTTTCTTCCACATTTGCATTCACTTCATAGTGAAAGAGCTTTATGATGACTACACAGTCAAGCACTCGGTAGCAAGGGAAAGCAAACTTGAGGAGCTTGTGAAGCATGAATTCAGTTCCCTCTGACTTGTGTGTGTGATGATATTGCTCAGCAGAGTGCTCAGCATCTCTCTCCATCATACATGAGGGCTCAAAATGGGGCATCTAGAAATGGAAAAGCACAGGTCTGAGTGCACTGACTCACCTAACACCACGCAGGAGCATGAGGCAGAGACCAACTGGTTGATGCTCAATTCCATTTCCTTAGTGTCTTCTCCTGCTGATGGTACTCAGCTCTTCCACCATGCGCATGTACCAACTTCTACAGCAACACACTGTTTGAGGGCAACCCCGTTCACCTTCTGAGTAGGTCAGTCTGTGACCTGAGTGAGGAAGAAAACCAGCCCTAGTTCCTTTGCCAAAGACTCTGAGCCTTTTAGACCAGAAAACTTAGGATGCCACTTCTACTGCTTTCTTCTGTTTTAACAGCAAATGTGTAGAGAAGAAGTATTAAAAAACCCAACATCCTGCTCTTTACTACGATAGGAATTTCCCTGCAGAAGCTCCATTTTCTACCACCTGCCCAGAATCTGTGCCCTATTGCAGTGCAGCTACAGATGTAGTTATACCGACGAGGGCCATGGAGAAGATGCATGAGGAAACAAAAGGTTAACAAGCTCGAGACAGCCATATTTAATGTTACACAAGCTTTTACCATCTACCGGTGATCAGATGGTCACTGCCTGCTACTCTCATTTTTACAGCATCACAGACTATCTTGGTACACATTTCTGCTGCAATAGTCCAAGCTCATGGGCAAAAGTCACCATGTTTCATGCCATGCAAGCACACGCAGTGTTTTCTAAGGCGGTGACTTATGGCTGGTGTCAGAGGGACTTTAATCCAGGAGACATTCTGGGTATGCTCTGTAGGGGTACCTTTAAAAGTACATTCAGTTATCAATAGGTGTTATGCACAGGATTAGTATGGGCAGCCTGGAGCAAAAAGCTGAATGTGGTGTGGGAAGACCTGGTGCAACAAATTCATACGAGTTCCAGGCTAAGAGCTACCACCAGCTGTCATCCTGCCCAGGAAGACAATGGAGGCAGCAGCAACCCCCTTTCTTGCAGAGCATATCCTTGCTGGTGCGGTGGAAACTTGATTTTTAGTGCCTTTTCTTCCTGACTTTGCTGAAGCTACCAGTGTGGTACTAGTTCATACTGCCTGTACCCCATCTGCCCACTATGCCACCAAGAAGCCATTAGCTGTGTTTGAATCCTGCCCAAAAACAAGCAAGCAAACAAACAAAAAAGAACTTGTTAAAATTCAAGCAATGTCACTGAAAGAGTGAATATGACTCCATTTTCAAAGAGATGATTTAAACCCAACCTTTTGCACACCCTGGCCCATGACTGGCAATAGAAGCTTATCCCAACAATCTACCATCTCCAACACAAAAGACTTTAAAAGAGCTGGATTTTGGGGAACATGCCCTGGGACAAGCTGAAAACCCAAGCTAAAACTGCTGATATGACTACTTTCTGAACCAGACATGCAAGACTTCCTGAAGCTGTAATTATACATGATAAAAAATGACGATTTAGCTAAAACAAACACAAAGAACTGTAGTTCCTCAAACATGATGTACATGACATCTTCCTCTCCCTGGGACAGAGATGTAGCTGCTAGTTTTCTTCTCCCTGAGTCGTATAGTCAGCCCATTTCTTTCTTACCAGAGGAGCTCCTCATAGTTTTACATCTGAACACATGAAGAAAAAGCCTTTAATGTCTCAGACATTATGGCTAGTTACCTGGTTTATTGTAATGAAATACATTTATTTCAGTTTCTCTGCTTTGGATTGAATCCATGGCTTTCTCCCTTGCAGTGCCAGGTGGGTAAGGCACCCCGCAGCCTTTCCCCCTGCAGGCACCCACCTTCCTTCCACATACTGGACATGACATGCTGTCAAGCACCATTTCTTCAAGTATCGCAGCTCAGGCAGTGACCAGTATGACTCTTTGTTCTGCAAGTTCTGCTACTACATCTCAGGCTAATTAGAGGTGGCACAGTAAAGTCCCCATTTCCCCCCAAATGAGTGCAGATGAGACCTCAGACCCTGCTCACAGGGACGAGCTCTGCAGAGCTTCATGTTTTGACATAGTCTGCCAGAGGCTAGAGAAGTTTGCTACAATTTTCCTGGTGATGAAAGAAGATTTTTAGCCTGCAAGGGGGTGAAATTCAGTACCAAGCTTTGAGCAAACCACCAAAAATGGAGGTAACTGAAGAAGGTCTCAAAGTGCTCTTTCTGAACCATCTGCACTCAGAAAAAAAGGTGATTTTTACTGCAAGACTTGAGGCATTCGTATCTGGTCCAGCCATAGCCAACTCACAGATCTGACTAAACAGATTGTTGTGTACTAAGTATTTTTTGGATGTCACACAGAAACTAATTGTATGAGCCCCTACAGTCATGTACACCACAATTCTCTCACATGTATCAGACAATCGTACAGATAGTCATGAAAACTTGACCTTTGTTCCACCTTAAGAAACAGAAACTTAGTGTAAATGAGCATCTCCTTCAAGGCCTGTGTGACAGAAATGTGATATACAAGTGCTCTTTCTGAAAACCAGCTTCTCTTCCCAGGAAATCCCAGGTCAATCACATCAGTTCTGGGTTACCCATTATCTCGGCCAAATCCTCGTAAGTACTTCCTAGCACTAAGAAAGAGACTCATGTATATGATGTCATCTGAATATTCATTTCCTACTTGGTGCCACAGGCGGGCTTCACAAATTCAGCTATTAGAGCAATACAGATTTTACCTTTACCTGCAGTTATCACACGCACTAGCTACTGATGCTTTTGATAGCCTCACTGCTATCATAATGCTTGCTGTTTGCAAGCTTCCCAGTTTCCCTTTTAGTGCCTCCACGAAGGCTGGTTGAGCTCTGGTTTTGGTAAACACAAGTGCTGGTCTAGGAAAATTTGCCTTAACCTCAGCTTGTCTTCCTGGCATGCAGCTGAACGCCACTGATGTGTTGCAAAAGATGCACAGCAACTGCCCTTTTTCCCGGAGATATCCCACACTGAATTAGGATCCAATGCCTGTCTTGCATTGTCCAGCTGTGCAACAGCGCATGCAGACACAAAATGCACAGAGAATCTAGTTCATGGATTTCTTTTCAGTTTCATGAGCTTGCCTTTTCCTTCTTGCCTTAAAACCATTTTATGTAACATCACCAGCTCCTGGTCATGATTGTCTAGCCAGTATAAAACTGCTATTTATCGGTGTTTGTACAGCTACATTGCCTGTGGCTTTGCAATGCAACTGAAATTGAATTGTTTTTTGATTTTGTGGCACAGCTGTGGGATACCTGATAGCAGTCATCCACAGAGTGTCAACAGTAAGAGTGCCTGATATGCTCGGACCACATTGTGACCAGCCTGCTCTTCCTTGGAAAGCCCTTTGTCTCCATACCTCTATCTTGCCTTAGTGCTCTCTTCTTCTGGGACTGGAGCTCTGGCCACATCACACCACCTCAGAGGAACAGCACTGCAAGTCATCTCGGGCAGTCAGAGCCAAGTCCCTGTTTGGGGAGCCGTGGCAGTCATGCTGAGGTACTCTGAGTGTATCAAGCGTTACCACACTCCCACCTGAGAAAACACACCTTGCAAACCCAGTGCTTTTACTGACACAGTGGGTGTCTTCGTCCGACTGATGACACTTTGACTTCCCCAGAACCTTTAGGGGCATTTCATCATCAAGTGCAAAATCCACAATTTCTCTCTGAAAACAAGGACAAAAAGAGAAGGGAAAGCAAGCTAACTCCCGAGAGAACTGATAGCAGGGGTGACATTGCTTAAAATAACTGCCTCAGCCTAGCACAGCACAGAGGGTCTTTCCCAGCTAGGTTAAGACCAGCAGTGGTGGAAATACAGGTAGGGAGGGAAGAGCTCATGGTGCTGGCTGCATTGCCATTCTTTTGTTCATACAGAGCTCAGCTCTCTCCCCTTCGAAGAGCCAAGGCTACTGGTCTGGATGGTTGTACCCAGCACACCACTTACTTACAGAAAGGACAAGCTCTTTTCTCCTCATTCTCCAAGCAGCACATGTCATGTCCACCTCCTTGCTCAGATGTTCACCCTGTCGCTTGACTTTGGAGTACGCCTGCTTCCCAGTTGCTCCATATAGCACTGAAGCCCCTTATTCCCATTGCAGTAGGTTTGTTTCTGGGGTGGAGCTCAGACAGGTGGGCTGCTTTCCAGTAACAGTGACATTCCCTTCCCACCCCCTCCCTACCAAACACATACACACACACACACACACACATGCTTTTTTAAAACCCCTTTTTAAAGAATGAGAGCATTACTGCAGGGCTCCAAAAACTGCAGCCTCATCTAGAATTGAAAGATTAAGAAAACATGACAGTTTCCCTGAAAATTTCAACATTGTCACTTTGTCATCACATTAACACACTATCCAGTTGTTGTGGTTTCAGCCCAGCCAGCAACAAAGTACCACGAGGCAGCTCGCTCACTCTTCCCCACCCTAGTGGGATGGGGAGCAGAAAATAGAAAAGCTTGTGGGATGATGCAAGGACAGGGAGGGATCACTTGCTGATTATGGTCACAGGCAAAAACCAAGACTCAACTTGGGGAAAAAACAAAATCAATTTAATTTACTACCAATCAAATAAAAAATAATGAGAAGTAAAACCAAACACCCTCCCCCATCCCTCTCTCCTTCCCGGCTCACCTCCACTCCTGGTTTTCTCTACCTCCTCCCCCACAGTGGCTCGAGGCATGGGAGTTGTGGTCAGTTTGCGACATCTCTGCTGCTCCTTCCTCCTCAGGGGGAGGAATCCTCACTCTTCCCCTGCTCCAGTGTGGGGTCCCTCCCACAGGAGACAGTTCTCCACAAACTTCTCAGCCATGGGTTCTTCCCACAGGCTGCAGTCCTTCAGGCACAGGCTGCTCCAGCGCAGGCTTTTCCATGGAGTCATGGCCATCTTTGGGGCATCCACCTCCTCTGGCGTGGGGTCCTCCACTGTTGGCAGGTGGGCATCTCCTCCACCATTCACCTCCATGGGCTTCCGTCTCACCATGGGCTGCAGGGGTGTCCCTTCCTCCAGTGCACCTCCTCCCCCTCCTTCTTCACTGACCTTGGCATCTGCACAGGGGTTTCTCTCACTTTCCACTCCCCTCTCCACTGCAGGTTCCCCCTTCTTAAATCTGTTCACCCAGAGGTGCTACTACCGTCACTGATGGGCTCAGTCTTGGCCAGAGGCAGGTCCGACAGAGCCAGGGAAGCTTCTAGCAGCTTCTCCCAGGAGCCACCCCTGTGGTCCCTCCCACTACCAAAATCCCACCACACAAACCCAACACACCAGTCATGATTTTTCTGTTGTTCTCTGGAAAACCCTTTTAGTGATAATTGTGTGCCTTGCAATACTATTGCAACAGTTCTCCTCCCCTCCTCACCTTCCTGCTTAGGAAGAAAGACTGTCAGACTTCACTGCCTTTTTACACACTTCATAAGAGAGCTCATTTTCTTTCACATCCTAAACTAATTCCTCTGCTTTCAAGTAGAGGGATCTAATATGTTCCTAGGAGTGTAATTCCTGGGCACACACAGACATTCACACACACCCACTTTCATAGGCAAAATAAAGAGAAGTATAACAAAATCTACTAACTTTGCAGTCCTGAAGTTTAATGATTTTCATCTGCTTCTCCACATTGCAATAAACTGCATGTACATGTCAACAATTTTTTCCAAGAGATCATCACCAACCAAAGCAGCTGTTTGTTTCCCTTCCATTTTGAAATCAAGGTTTCCCAGACCTTAAAATTTAAGTACATTCTTAACAAAGAGAAATAAAACTTGTGGTACAGGAAATTCAGGGAGAATGTATAAGGTAACTGATAAATAGCTGTAAAGTGTGCCTTGCGGTTTGTGAATTTTGATGAACTTTTACATCATTCATTCCTGTAATTTCTCATTGGACCTCTGTGTACTTTGGGTTTTCATAGCACTGGGTGAGTAGCATTGCATTCTACCCTCATTTCTGTATTGCATAAAAGAAATACCTTTCCTCTCCCTTTAAAAGTGCTACCAGATAGTTTTTAGCTAACATCTGCTTCCTTTTCCTTTGGAGAAACTGTAAACAAATAGTCCCTATTCATCTTCTCCACACTGGTCATGATGAGTAGAATTTGCTCATTTTGCCTTGTTGTTCTTTTTTTTCCAAGCTGAGAAAGTATAATGCATTTGTACAGAAGTGGTTTCGTGCTGCTCATCATCCTCTTATTATCATTCTCAGTAACTTTTCTAGCTCTGTTAAACCCTTTCAGGATGAGACCTACACGCATACATAAGATAGAAGCATTCCATGAGTTTTTACAGTACCACAGTCCTGTTTTCTATTGCACTGGAATGCCTTTCCTAATAGCACCTAATACTCTTTTTGAATGCTGGTGAATTTTGAGCTGATGCTTGCAGAGAAGTGCAGATGCAGATCTTTCCTGAGTGTGAACAGCAAATCTGGGGGCCCACTAATCCTGTGCCTGTGTCACCGATATCCTCCTCACCCCTCAGATCACCTGTTTTGTTTTACATCTGTCTGCATGGCTTTTAATCGGACATGGTATTGCCCTGTCGTTCACTATAAAAAGGTTCTTCCATAACTCTGCAGTATCCACGTTACAGGTTTACTCAGGGCAGTAGAAATTACGAATAACACAGCTTTTCGGCTCCGTACTTACCCTTCAGGCCTTCTAAGGCAGGAGGAAAGTAATTCATGAATATCTACTGAGGAGCTGTAATTGTGAGTGCTTGCTGGCATTTTAAAGATGAGCCGGTCGTGCAAAAACATTCATACCAAAATAATGGAGGCATGTGTAAACAATCCTATCCACAAACTTATGGAAAAGTATCTAATATCTTTCAAATATTAAACATGCATTAAAAGAGAGAATAGAGAAGGTGAACTTGGAAAGAATGTGCCTTGTTGCAGTATCAGAATCACCCAAGCTGTTCTGTGCCAAAACTATAGAAAGTGTGCCTGGACCTTACGGCAAGTGCTGCAGAAAAGCACATTGAATACAGCACGATGGGTGCACAGGACATTCTTCTTTTTGTACTGCTGCTCCTAGTATGGTAAGGTTCCTGGTTTTATCCTAGCTTTAATCTTTCAGTGTTTCTTTAAGGGCTATCTCACATTAAAAGGACATTCTACCACCTATGCAGCACTTGAGGTGGATGGGAGGAGAAACGCCGATTCCCAGGCCAGCCTCATTCTGCACTTCTTACCTAAAGATGATGGGGATGTTGAGCAGCCCTTGGTGCTGGTTCTACTCCCACCCCATGAAGGCTGTGAATGCAGATCCTTTTGGTCATATAAAGCAGTAAGTTTAGTACAGTGCTCTTGGCCTGGGATCTGCATACCCTAGCTTTCAAAGGGCTTTCTTCTACACAGGTGGTGAAAGGGAAGCAAAAAAAGCAAAATCAGAAGATCTATACAGCAGTCTGTAACTGAAGTTCCTAAAGAGGTTTGCATTTTCACAGCAGAGATTGTTAAGGCTCCACAAATTGTGAAGGAGCAAAAACTTCTTGTCCAACCTATTCTTCAGAGGCAAAGGTGAATAGGAAGATAAATTTTGCCTGGATGAAGGTACTCTTCAGGACTGCTACCTGTAGAGCACTCTTGGTTCTCATACAGTGTCCCCTACTTCATATACAGATTCTTCGGTGTTTCCAACGTATTCTTTCTTTTTTATATTTATTTCTTCATATCTTTTGTTTTCCATGGGCTCCATCACATAGTTGTTTTCAGTGGAGGAGATGGGTGCCTCATAATGATCTGTACTTTCACACCTTGAAGAAGCTGCTGTTCTTGAGTTATGGCTGAAATCAAAATACAATATGAAAGAATAGTTGCAACCAGAGTAGACAAAGCATCTCCCAACCATCAAGATTTTGAGCAAGATTGTTGTCTGATTCAAACCCATGTAAACCTGGGCCACTGGATTATGATAGGAGAGAATCTTGTCCTTTACTTCTAGGTGGCAGGAGAACCTTGGACATTATAGCAGCATTGCCTCCAATCCAGGGAGAGTTTCAGAGGCAGCAAAAGGTATGTAAGCAACACAAGGATTACCACAATTTCTTGGAATGGCACAGCCAGACAACTGCTCTTTGCAAGATTATATATATATATATATACACACACACACACACACACACATATATAAAGTGGTGGAGGAATGGTAAATGGTGAACTGCATGCAGACTAGATCCACCATGTAGCTTTTTCTATCTTGTATCTTTAAAATGGAGGTAAATCCTCTGAGGAGAAATGCCATCACACTATTTGTTCAGTTGCTCAGGGTCCAACTGTTACTTAAAATGTTGCTTTATAAACTGCTTGGGAAACACAGCACCTGGGCAAATGCTGCTGGCATGTTCTACCATGGCACTCAAATCATCAGCACTTCAATTTATATCTAGATAAGTGGTTCTCCTTTTATGTTTTGACTGGATTATGAGGCTTTTCAGTATAGCTTCCATAGGTTACAAGTAGATCAGGATGCTGAAACTTGAGTTTAGAAATAGCTGTACCTTCCTGCCACAGCTATGATTAAGAGAGACAAGTTCAGCCAAGGATATTTCAGGGATAAATCAGAGTATAATCTCTGCATTGGGAGCCTTAGCTCTGTAGAAGGGGAATTCCTGTTCTTTGCATTTGAAAAAACACTGGGAATTTATCCTTGGCAATGATCTTCAATAGGCCTCATTGGTCTGAGGAGTTAATAAACAACTCTTGCTCATTTTTATGATTCTAATACTGCAAAGGAAAAGCTCTTTCTTCCTGCACTATGTGTTGATGTGGAAAGCCCACAGATCATCAGTACAACGTACTACTGAGCTAACTTCGAACCTCTTCATCCATGCTGCTTATGAGGCTTTTCATCCTGACAGGTAAGTAGCACCATGGGTTTGGTGTTTTTTCCCCCTGCTCTCGTACAGGCCCCAAAGACCCATCAATATGCTAGAGAAAGGGTTATACTCACAATTTTACTTCATAGACTTGAGCTGGAAAAGAAGAATCAAAAATGTGTGTCAATAATTTGCATTTATATTCACACAAAAAAAGTTTCTACTGTCTCTTCTTGATATAAGAAAGCGACCTCTGAAGACAGAGTAAAAATAGGAACCGTAGAGATCATGTTAGGTGGGTGATGACTCCTGTTCCCAGGATTCAGTCCAAGAAAATGAAAACAACCCATATCCCAGCTGTAGCACAACTGGCTCAAAATAACTGGCCCAAGGTCAAAGGTAAAGTTGAGTTTAGAAACTAGAAGTTCCCAGTTCCCACAGTTTTTCTATTCATTAGAAGTTCAATAAAGAACAATTTAGAAAGAGGTTATTCTGGATTCCTTTAAAAAAAAAAAAAAAGAAAAAAGAAGAAGGGTAAAAAGAGTATTTGATCATAATTCTTATTAATTGGTGGCACGGAGTTGTAAAAAGGTAATCAAAGAAATAAAGGGACAAGGAGAAAACCGTGGCCATCAGCATTAAAAAACCCCAACCCAAACCCCAGGGTGTTCTCTGTGCACTGCCGAGTGCTCGTGCTGAGAAAGGGGACGCTAAGAAAGCGTCTGTCAGGCGTTTTCTGGCGTCAGCGCAGAAAAGACAGAGGCGTTCAGTAAATACATCCTAGGTCTGAAGACTGGAAAGGAAATGAATCCGTACTGAACGGGGAGGATCGGGGGTGAGCTCTTTTCCTCCGGGTCCCGAGGGAAATACTAAACAGCAGCTGGTGCAAACAGGTGCGTTAGAGTAGCAGGACGCGATTACCGGCTACCGGCTACCTCAACGGATCTGAGCGACGAGCTCGGTCGCGCAGGTAAGTCTGCGAGCCACCGGCTGCCCGTGCGGAGCAGAGGGACAGGGACGGAGCCGGCCCCGGGCGGCGGTGGGCGGCGGACGGCGTGCCGCCGAGCGGGCCGGCCGGGGGGGGCACAGACCCAGGGCCCCGCACCCAGCACGGGGATGAGCGCTGCCCGCGGCCGGGATGGGGCGGGCAGCGCAGGCAGCGGGGCTGGGGCGGGCAGCGCAGGCAGCGCCTGCCCTCTGCTGCGCGCTGCCGGCGGCCCGCGGCGACGGTCCCGGCTGGGTCCCGGGAGCCCTCTGCGGCCGGCGCCTGGCAGACTCCCCCCCGCCAGCTGCTGCGACTGGATTTCCCTGAAGGAAAGGGGCTCCTCTCCTCTTTAGATCTTCCGCCACCTCATTTGATCCGTGCGCCTTTTGATCGACTGCCTGCGTGATGCCGGGGTGTTGCGGGTTTGGGCTGGGATAGTTAGTTTTCTTCACAGCAGCTGGTATGGGGCCACGTCTTGGGTTTGCGCTGGTAACAGTGGGATGTGTTAGTTATGGCTGAGCCAGGTTTGCGCAGCCCCAAGGGCTGTTCTACTCCTCACCCTGCCCCGCCAGGGCAGGCTGGGGCTGCACAAGGAGCTGGGGGGGCACAGCCAGGACAGCTGACCCCAACTGACCCATGGGATTTTCCAGACCGTATGATGTCATGCTCAGCAATAAAACTGGAAGGAAGGGGGGATGTTTGGAGTGATGGCATTTGTCTTCCCAAGCCACCCTTACACACAACGGAGCCCCGCTTTGCTAGAGATGGCTGAACACCTGCCTGCCCATGGGAAGTGGGGAATGAATTCCTCGTTTTGCTTTACTTGCACATGCGGCTTTTGCTTTACCTATTAAGCTGTCTTTATCCGAATCCAGGAGTTTTCTCACTTTTACCCTTCTGATTCTCTCCTCCATCCTACCGGGTGGGAGTGAGCGAGTGGCTGCGTGGGGCTGAGCTGCTGGCAGGGATTAAACCACGACAAGGTGCCAGAGCTGCTACCGGTAGCTGCAAGCACAGTACCAGCCCCATCCCCAAAACCCCTCAAAGGTAAAACCAAGCGGGGCACATACACCACATTCAAGTTTTCCAGAACATTCTACTCACCGTCTTTGGGCTTTCTACTGCAAATAATAAGAAAGATGACAAGGAAAACCACAGCACCACAAACCACAGCAATCAGGATGACCAGGTACAGGGACAGGTGAGTCCCTTGGAAATCTAGAACAGTACAGCAGAAGACTTTCAGAGAAGCCCTCCCGGGTCACAGTAGCAGTTACATGACACTGACCGCTTCCCTGAGGACAACAGCAGCCAGCCCTGTCGTGGGCACACAGGGTCGTACTGCATGTGCCTGTCCCTGCTCGTCCCCGTCCTAACAGCACCTTGCTCACACGTCTCTGAATAGGTGCAACTGTGTGAGCCAGCCAGTCTGACTGCGTACATCTCGCTGAGAGACTACAGCCATAAAACCAACCGGCAGAGTCTCTCAATGCTAAGGCTAACTGAGGCTGTGAGCTGGGCAGAATAGTTGCAGTACACGTCATGAAATAAAGGGTCTCAGCTTTTCATTCAAGGATACTGTTCAGTTGTATTTGGAACATATTTAAACCTACCACGGCACTGCAAAGCTAGAGGAGGTATAGAAGATCTGCTGGAGTTGCATACTGGGGCTTTTCTGCTGTTCCAGCTTTGACACTCAAAGAAAAGACAAAATGGACTACTGTTGGGAAACACAGCAACAACTCTGTATGCTCCAACTATGAAAGCTTCCCCCCCTGCCCCATAAAACCATCCGGAGTCTTTTTAAAAGAGAATAGCCATTAATACAATTTGCAGCCAAAAGGCAGAACACTAATTTTAAGGCTGAAGGTACTGACTACTGTCCCTAATCTCGTTCTTAGCTTTGTTTTGCTCTCCACTTACTCTGAGTTGTGTAATTCTTTTCTGGATATCCCACACCATTCTCAGGAGTCACTACTGGCATGGGCAGATCTGCAAAACAAACAGGAGTGAAAGGCTCACAGTGCATTTCCAATCCTCATTCTAGCACCAGGAAATCTGGGATTATAGCTGTAGGATCAAAAGAGAATGTCTCCATCACCTTTACAAGGCAGTGAAAATAGGCAAACTCTATAAATGAGTACTATATATACACTATAATATATAGAGTATACTATATGCACTAGAGAGATACTACATATAGTATATATACACTATATATACTATGTATACAGGAGCTATATATATACACACACTAGATATATATATACACACACTATATATATATATACACACACACATATATATATATGTATGTCTATACACATACACACACCTGTAATAGTGGTGGAGCCCCATGGAGTCCAAGAGGTTACTGAGGTACCTCTGAACACCAGCTCTGGTTGGTTTCTTTCTGTAAGAATAGTCAACAACTGTCAACATCTTCCCTTAGCTCCTGGTCACTGATGCTGATTCCCACAACACGCTGGGTGATTGGTGGGGGACTATAAATTCAAATGAAACATAACCCCAAAATACAAAGTTTCCACAAGCAGACCTACTCTAGCCCAGGTCTGAATTCCCACATCCCACAAAACCAAATGGGAAATGACAAGCCCTCCCTGAAAACAGCTGTCCTTGCTAAGATAGACTGTTTCCAGTCAGGTCTGAAGCAGCTTTTGCATCACTTGTATCTGCTACTAGAGATACCAGCTCTGCCTCCCACTCCAGTGGCTTTCATTCAAGACCAGAAAACAAGCAAAAAAGCCCTTTAAAAAAGAACAGAACCCAGACCATCCTGTATGGCCTACAAGTTAGGAAATGGTATTTCTAGCAGCCCTAAGACACATACAGAGCCTCTTCTACAGAGACACAGCCTCCCTAAGAGCAAGCTAAAAGCCCTCTGCAGACTGGAGACTGAGGAAAGGAGGATGTTCTATGTTCAGAAACATCTGGATTAATAACTAACTGAGGCGTATGGACTAAAATTCAATATTGTCAAGACTGTATTCCCCAGCAACCAAATCCACTGCTAAGTGCTGGTGTCAAACCCTCCTGCTGACTCCTCGTCCTTGCTGTCAGCCGTAACTGCTGTTACCCTGACCTGTGGTTGGGTAGCGTCTCCCCGAGATTCCCACATCCTTCGGAGAGGGATGTTGTGGGCAGATCTGCAAGGTGAACGAGAGAGAGGCTCACAGGGGAGTTGGACCATGTTTGTGATGCTGCTGCAATACAGAATTCTCCGCTGGTGGGCCAAGACCATGAGGAACCAGCCACCATCCAAGGACAGGTGGGGGACTGCATGCTAGCAGCGTTGACAAGCATGGCCATCGTTAATTCCTGTTCCCTTGCTGTACGCTCTGAAGTGCGACTGCTATGAAAAACATGTTGTTTCAGCCATAACCTCCATTACACTGGGAGCCCAGCAGGCTTTGCCTCTTTCAAAGGTCACTGTGTGGCTTGGCTCTGCGGTCATAGGCTTCAGGGCTCTGATGACCAAGTTACCAGCCAAGGAAAGTAGCAAGTCTTCCACAAGGAAGGCATCCATCATGCACCATCTTGCAGTGCCTGGATACATCGGAGTGTGTATAAAGCACGGTGTGTTTTCCTGAAACATGTAGCCAATCATAAGGAACAAAGGCCAGTTTGATTTTTTTCACCCACTGAATTACCACTCGTATGTTCCTCATACTTAAAATGAAGTCCTGATTCCTCATCTAAACTTGCTAAACTGCAATAGGCAGCATTACACAGCCAGGAAGAATTTCAAAAAAGCCAAAGAGGAATAAATATGTGTTTCAAATACAGAACCTCTTCTGCATCAGAAAAGAGCAGTTCTTCTAAAGAGGAGGAGGGAAATAGAACACAGGAAATAAAAAAGGATAGAAAGCCAGAGCCAGTGATGAGAGGTGCTTCAGAGTGCAGAAGGCTAAGGCTTTTTGCGTTTTCTTCTTTCAGGGAAGGGAAGTAGGAACATTGTTCCGTTCCAGTACGGAAGGACTCCAGATGTTTTCTGTCCAGCTGCAGCTCTGCGGACTCACCTCTCACCGTCAGCTGAACGGCGTCGCTCTGCTGCACAGCCCCGGCCCCAACCCTGTTTTCAGCCTCACAGTAGTACTTCCCGGTGTCGGAGGGCTGCAGGCTGTCCCACGCCAGCTCGGCCTGGCTGCTCAGGAGCAGGGCTTTCCCTCCCGGGACGCTCCTGAACCAGCGGTAGCTGATGGGGGGGGACCCGTTGGCCACACAGGTCAGGCTGGCCCTGGCTCCTGCCGGGAAAGTCAGCCCCGGCTCGCTGGCCCTGATGACGGGCTTGGTTGCTGCAACTGGAAGACAAAGCAGATGGGGCCCAGGTCACGCTGGCCCTGGTTGCGGTGGGGAAGGTTCCTCCCCCCCTGCCATGGCAGTTCTTGCTCTGGCTTTCAGTGCTTTCCCAGGAGGAAGGGGCACCGCTCTCACATCACCTCTCTGCACAGGTTAAGCTTAGCTTAGCTGTGCCTGTACCAGCTGTGCCACCCATTGCACCTCCTACACAAGGGCCGGTTTGCTGGGTTGATGCCATCTCCGTTCTTATATAAATCACCACTGCCCAGGCAAACGGAGATGGGGCACAAGCTGATGAAGTTTGGTCAAAGAAAAGCAATGCAACATCGCAGGGACTTCGCCTCCGGTGCATGTCCCTTGGAAACATTGAGCCATCGGATACAGGTAGAGCCAGGGACAAATTGGTAAGCGAGAGGCCACAAGTCCTCCCCCAGCCCCTGAACTGCAGGGCGCAGTATTGTGGGCAGAATTCCTCTCTCTGACCTATTTATTGCTTCTCGCTGGAGTCTGACACTGCTCAGCAAAACACTCCTGCATCGGAAGCGGGTGGTCACTGCCTACCTGGTCTACTCAATTCCCAAAAGCCTTCCTGAGCCAAGCCTTCCACTCCTGCGCAGCTTCCTTCTTGGGTTTACCTTTAACAACCTCCACTTTAGTGGTGATGTCTTTTGCTATCAGGCTGTTGTTGCTGGCTCTCCAGGTGACCTGGCAAGTGTAGGTTCCCCTGTCAGAGACCTCCAGGTTCAGGATGTGGAGAGACACGTTCCCTGGGGCATCCTTCAGGACACTGACCCTGTCCCTGTACTTGGACAGGAGAACATGGTCACCAGAACTGTCCCTCCGAAAGACGGTGCCAGAGCTCTGGTCATGTACCACAGTCCACTTGAGCGTTTGCTGCACAAAGTCCTTCTCAGGCACATAGGCACATGGCAAGGTGATAGATCCCTTCCATATGCCTTCAACCTCACTGGGGCCAGTCAGGTCCAGAAAAGCTGCAGGAAGAATGGAGAAAGAGAAAAAAAAAAAAGCAATCACGGTGAAGGCAGCTCCTGGGGGATGAAGGGGTGGTGAGAGCATCAGCAAATGGAATCCACCAAATCAAAAGCATGGGCAGTCAGTATAGATGATGACGGACAGTCTGTTCAGGGACAGGCTAACAAAAAAGCAACATGGCATGAGGAAGACAGATGGGAGACAGCTGATTGCCAGGGGCACTGATGTGTGCCACATGTGCAGTTTGGCTCATGCTCTGCCTGGTGCTCACCTGCAAGCAAGGGAACACCATACAGAGCATAGGATCAGAATTAGCGGATGACTTAGACCTGAGGGAAGGAGTTTGTCTCAAGCCTGAGTTGCACAGCTCCCCGGTCACAGCTGGAGTCTGCCCCCGCCACCTGATGTCACTCTTGGGGCTTTTCTGGGAAGCACCGCACGTTAACAGCGAACCCGGGGGTTTATGGTTTTCTCTCCTCCACTGCCCATTTGATCTTCTGAAAGACACTGCTTTTTCAGACTAAGCTGAATTTAAGCAACTTAAGTAATGGATCAAAGTCTAAAACTCTTTAAGTTTTCCTATAAAAGTGAGGTCCGTTGCCTTTGTCCCAGTACATCTTTGTCACTCCTGGGGCTGAACCTATGCTTCCACAGACATTTCTTTACCCTTTCCTCCTGGTTTCCAAACCTCCCCTTTCCTGGGGACACAAGAACTACCCAGACCCTTTGTGCTGGGCTGCTGGCTGTGCTTCACAAAATAACCATCACAACATATATGAGATCTTTGTACTCTAAGCACGTGAGCAGCGTTTCCATAGCCTTCATGGACCATTGCACTCCACAGCCAGTGGATATGAAAGAAGTGAGCACCAAGCCAGCAGCATGCAAAGACATCGGCCTTTTTGCCATACTTCTATTCCCGAAACAGAACCACCCCTGTACAAACACACGCAGACACACCAGCGCGAGGGACGGAACTGCCCCGAGCAGGAGACCTTTCCAGCGACTCACCATTACAGAAGAGAAGAGGACTCATAAGCACGGCTGCTCTCACCAGCATTCCCATCCTTCCCAGGGCTGCAGCTTCTCCCTCTCAAGCAGGACAGACCTTTTCTCTCTAAGTCAGGGGGTAAATCAGGAACACTTCCCTTTCTTTGCTCACTTTGTCATCGAGAATGCAGGACAGCTGCTGATGGTTTTTCCTTCCGCTTTTTAAAAAACAAAGTGTCTCAGTGACGACTGTCAGAGATGTGGGCAGAGCAGAAGTCCTGAGGGAGAGTGAAAAGAAGAAAATTTAAGAGCTACTAATACTCTATTTCATATTTCCTGCTGACTATGCTTTTTTCCCCCCTTTTGTTTTCTAATTTCACTTTAAAAAGTTTCCTTTGTTCCTTTTTATTCCTAAGCACCTATTTCTTCCTCTTTTCCTCTTTGCATTTCTTTCTAAATAATAAGTTTTAACACATATGTTACATACAAGAAGGTCTGAGAGAGTACTTGTAAGGAGCTAAACCACCAAGGTCCTTACTATTCATTTTCTTACCAGCTTTTCTGTGAAGCTCACCACTGTGTTTTAAATTAAGATTCATGAAACACCCTAAATCTTTACGTTACCAGTGTGAGACAGATGATCATTATAGGTCACTGCCAGCTGAAATATTCTATTCTGTATCATTATATCCCATTTAAGAGGTGGGGAATTTAGGTATTCAATTCTGAAAACAAATAATTTCCAAGAGCTGCAGGCACCTGGTTTGACCATCCCACTCTATGCCACAGATTGATCCTTCTTTCTCACATAGCAATTTAGCTGCTTGGTTGAATTGATTAATTGCATTCAATTAAAAACATGGATTAGGGCCATATGCACCTGCATCTCCCCGTAGACTACTTTGGAAACAGGTAAACAGTTATACACCTAGAGAGAAAAAAAGAAACTTATCAAAGTAGAGTATCTCTGAGACTATGAATTTATGATTTCTTAACTGCAATGACATGTGTTATTATTAATTAAAGGTAATATTAGCTACAGTTAATCTGTATTATTAAGTAACTGAGCACTAGGCCTGTCTAGGAGAAGTATCTGTTCTCTACTGAAACATTATCTTCAAGAGATTTTACATGCCTTTTTCTGTCTTCTGTAGCTCTCTATTTTTCTTATGCTCTAATGACAGACAGAAATCTCTTCTGCTTCATTGTATTGAGCTAAATCGCTATGAGCACTTTGCTATTGTTACATCCAAATTCAACATCCAGTCCTCAAATGCAAGTAACCAGAATAATTAAACAACGCAGTCAACAAAATCCTAGACCACGTTCTAAAGTCCAACCCTCCTTTAATGATAGTGAGACAATGTTTGCATCTGTAGAAGCACAGTACAGGATACCAGAGCAATCCATGCTGCATACCTCATTCTGAAGTAGTGGCAATGTGGGGAAAAAAATATTTCTTATAGTCTTACACTGGCTTAAAGATGGCTCCACCTACGTTGTCATTCGCAGCCAGCTTCATTAGGTTGTTATGTAATTTAACATTAAACCCAGGAGATTTGTGTATACAACCCTGGGAGCTCTGATATTATCTTGTTCCTTTTCTTTTGAGGTCTTTGCTTTCATTGCAATTGCTTGCTTTTACATATATTCTTACTTTAGACTAATTGATAGCTCATTCTGCAAAACAATGGTGCTTAAAAGCCTATATGCATATAGAAGTGTGATTTTTTTTTTGGACTACTTGTTATTAACATTGATCTAATTAAGACAATGTTATTGGTATGAGTTTGAATTTGGTTCTTTTCAGGTTATAACATCCTGATCTCTGTTTCCCTGAAGCTAGTGATTTTACTACACACAATTGTCATGCCTTTATTTGGTTAGAAAATCTTTATATCCTTGTGGTTGTTTCAGTCATGGCCTAGAGAATCATCTGTTCAATTAATTTCTTACCATCTCCTATATTTGCAGTTATACCTGTAATTAAAGAGGACATCTAACCAGCTTAAGGCCTAAATGCTTCTGAAAATATCCTACTTGATAAAGCTGAGAAAAAGGTTCAACAGAGATTCAAGAGATTTTGGGACGTGATTTCACATGCTCCTCCCTTGTAGCCCTGTATTCCTCCGTCAGAAATTTTCCATGAGATGCAAGTCCAATCTGCAGTCACTAGGATGGGGAGAAGCAGGAAAAGCTTGGGTGGGTTGCAGTGTCCACATACTTCTTGGTTCAGAAAAGGAAGAGAAAAGAACATGTTAAGTTCAAATTAATGAAACTCCTTCCTGGGGAACATGGCTGGCTGGACAGGAGGGCAGAATCTTAAACTGACTCGGACTAAGTCATAAGGGAACCTACCACTAACAGGGCATGTACGGACCAGGAAGCTAAAACTCAAACTGCTTGACAAAAAAAAGATGTGTATATGTTTATATGTTTATTTATATATTTATATTTACATTTACCTTTGTGGTTGGGGGGACAGTGGCAGGAGAAATCTCTTGTCCTTTATATGATGCGAGTACAAACACCTGTACGCTAAGACGACCCTTGGTAGCACTCTCTTGCTTCTGCTTTGGGGAACTATGATAACACAGATATTACTTTTCAAAATCGCAATCTTGTTTTAGGAGATAGCAAAGCATTTTGAGCATGGACTGGATGAGGTGGCATCATACAGTCCAGGAGAGACAGACCAAAATAAGTTTTTCACGTATTCTGGAAAGTTCTGTGTTAGCAAGCACACAGCAGTATGAGATAAGAAATTGATGGCTAGGCTGCCGTGGTTGGTGTGGGGAGGGCTAGTCTGGAACAGTATGAAAAATAATTATGAAAGGAGCGTGTGAGGGGCACTTTTCACTTTCTCATGCTGTGCTTGCCATGCCTGGGTGTTCTGCAAATTCTCAGCACATGAAAGTCAAGGAAAAGCAGCCTTTCCTTCCCCACATACAGGACACTAAAACCAAGAAGTAAACGCAGCAGCTGTGCACGTCGATGCTGGAGGAGGAAGGAAACTTGCAATATATTGAGGCAACGGTGATCACGGGTAACCAAAACTCCTTACGCATCAAGTTGCAGAGACATAGTAGTCCTGACCAGCAGGCTGTTGTACATCAAGGGGTTAGTGACCCACTCTCTCCCGGACCCCCATGCTGCACCCACTGCTGGGCCCTGGGGCTTGTGCCGTGCTGCAGATACCAGCTGGCTGCAGACAGACCTGCCCGGCTCCTCACAACCGAGTTGTCTGTCCGTGGCTCCCCACGCTGACGGCGCGGACGTCTCCTTGTCCTTACTTTGAAGTGGAGTGACACATTTTCATATAAACATCCTTTTTCTTGGCAGTGGAAATGATGAATAGATTTCTTTACTTCAGGGAGAATCCTACAAGGACTGTGAAGCCCACAGTGCCAGTTAACCTCGGTGCGGGCTCTGCACAGTGTGCCATGCCCAGATCAGAGGTCTGCCTGATGCTAGGGTTACCTATGCTCTTCCCTGTTTCCTTCTCATGTTATCTATCTCCCACAAACATTGTTTTAATCAATACCTTATGGAGCTGAGGCCCTTTCTTACTGGAGTCTGTGAAGAATGCTTGTGCTGGTGCGCTACATCTGGTGTAGCTGGCAGAGCCCCAGCAAGAAATGGCTTTTTGGGAAAGGACAGGGAGGTGAGGACCAGGCAGGTGCCAGGCTGGCCCCACATGCAGGTGTGAGAGCACTTGCACAATCTTTGGGCTGAGTGACTGTCCTGTGAGTTGGCAAACAGGGCCAGAGTAATCTGGGTGTCCCAGCCCAGCTGAAATATCAACTTGTCTCTGAAAGGAAAAGGAAAGGGTGATTAAAAAAAAAAAAAAAACCAGCAGAATTTACATTGTAGGTGGTTGTTACTAACACACTTTCCAAACAGTGCTGGTAAGTTTTGACCAGGCAGAGAGTTACGAAAGACTGAGATATGGGAAGAGCTGGTGTGGGTACCGCAGCAACAAGAAGAGCTGATGAAAGAGCAGGAGCTGCTGTGCCAGCTGTGGGGAGAGCCGTGGTCCTGGCAGCAGGTACAAGGCTGAGGCCGGGATCCTGCAATGTGGGACCATGAGTTACGAACAAGCAACAGGGACCGTGGACAGCCTTTCAGACTGTCTCTGTGTGAGATGACAATGACATCCAGGGAGAATTGTAGAGCGTGGTTGAAACTTGCAAAAAAACAGGGAAGAAACTAGGGCAATGGCTCTAGAATAGAATTGTTGATTTCAGTAATGTTTTTTCTTTTTAAACAAATGCTTAACAGAATGAATCTAGAAATCAGAATAGAAGTTAATGTTAAAGGAAAAAGGCACAGATAAGTATTAGAAGATACTCAAACCCGTCTGATAACCGACCTTAACAGCTGTAGTCTAGTGAATCTAAGTTAACTTTGTATGATACATGACCTTAAGGTGCCAACACCTTCCTTTTAAAGGAAAGGAAAGAGAAGATGGTGTCTCAGTAAATATACCAACTGCTGATTTAAACTAAAATGTAAAGTTTGTCTGTTTATTATAGAGAAGACGGGGGAGATGGAGAAATGGAGGCAACAGGGGGTGTGTGTGTGGGGGAAGGTGAGTGGATATATTGGGTGCTCCTATGAAGGAAAATTCTCCAGCTCTGGGAACAAAGATAGCTACTAATGAAAAGCTTTTGTTACTCTTTTTTTCAACAGGTAACAGAGGAACTGAATATCCCCAAAACTTCTGGACTCTTACCAACTTAACGCCATTTTATCCTCCAGGACTTTTGCACAGAGCCCCACTGACTGCTCCAGATTATTTGAGGGGACAGATGGTTCCTCTCAGCGCAGCTGAGGGCATCCAGAGTTTTCTATTAACTTTGTCCTAATAATTTTCATCCTGTCTTTCATCTTACTCTCCCTTTCACATCCCATGGATTCACTTCAGTTGATTTGTGTTTACATAGACCTCTTATACTACTCAGAGGATACCTCTGCTCCTCTGAGTAATGTAAGAGGATTCAAGGACACTTGCTCCTTTGAAACAGCAGTAGCATTTGTTTTGCTGAGCTTGGGGCATGGTGGCGATCTTTACAACAGCACTTGTTTGTACAACAGGTTCCTGAAGTTGCCATTTCACAGTGCTCAATCCGTCACAACTTCCAGTTGTCAGCTGGGGAGCTTTCCACTGCAAGTCCATTTCTCACTGGCACCCAAGACAGTATTGTGAGCTTTCACGTCACCACCTATGAAAAAACAGTATCAGGTCCCCTCACTGCTTAGATGTGAAGGCTGGCTCCCTGCAAGCTACTTGCATATAGGCAATAAATAAATGCCCAAAGCCAGCCCGGCCCTACGCTCTCAGTGGTGGCCAGTCCCATTCCCACAAGCTTTGATTCCACAACATGTTGAATATGGGTTAATAATAAACCTAAACTTCCTTCTTTCTCAGGCTGACAGCTCTGAAAAGAGGTGCCAGGCTGACCTTAGCATTTGTTATTTTTGAACCAGCAGCAGCTGCATAATGAGATCCTCCAGAGAGTATTAAAGCTCTCCTTTCTAGAAAATTCAGTAAACAGGTTTTGGAAGTATTGGCACACACAGGAACACACGCAAAAACAAAGTACAAGAAACACAGTAATGGTTTTGCAATTGTGGAGTTTAATTACTTCAGCATGTAGGTTCTTCTTGCTATTCAGCCTTCCCCTTTCCATTGCAATCTTTCCCAGTAAACTTGCATAAACAAACACTTTTCCTAGACCAGTACATAAACCAGACACAGATGCACAAGTTTTTATTTGCAGTTTTCTTAAGCCTTGGTTTCTTAACTTCTTAAGAGAGAAAATGTATTAAAAAGCTATTATGCAATCAGATCAAATATCTGATGATGAGATGCACTGAGATCAGAGGACTCCACGATGGAAGAACATGACAGTAACCCATAACAGGAACTACACTTCAGTCTAACCTGTTCAGAGTGAGAGGCTGATCTTCTGTAGCTCTCACAAGAACTTTGTTGTCTGCACTGTGCTGTCAAAACAGCACAGAAAAGTTTGCTGTTTCACTCTTGGCAAAATTGAGGCCCTTGGGGAAGAAATAAAAAACCCCCAAACAACAGAACAAGACAGAGATACAATTCACTAATTTCCTCTTCTCCCTTGAGCTCACAAAACCTTCAGACTATTCAGCCCTTTGTCTCAAGAAGTAAGCAAAAGAAAGATGAAAAAAGGCTAGAATAAGACACACTTGACAAAAGGCAATTCAAAAGATACAAACATGAAGGATCATGAGGTAAAGAACAGTTACAGAAGCACAGGAATAAAATGACACTGTGAAGGCATTACACATATACACACACTCAGTAGCAAGATCCTCCTCTGCAACTCAAAAGATTTGACAACGAAGCACAAATCCAGTTAAGCAAGGCCAGCACAGATAACATGCATTATCTAGTAGGCTTCAGAATATCAAATTACCTTGGATTCTTTAATATAAAAGAACTGAAAACTTAGTACTTCAGAAACTTCGGAGAGAACAAAGCCTGTAGGTAGCCTGAATTCCTAAACCTGAAAAAAATTGCAAGTAATTGCATTGGTAGGAAATATCATGTGATATTATACAACGGGTTTTCTACCTGCCTCCAGGCATCTTCTAGCCCCAACAGTTTTGTATTGCTACAGCAAATTTCAGGTTTTTGTGGGCTAGTGGTAGACTGCTACAAACTTGGTATCAATGAAGGAGAACTTGCTATTCCACTGACACCAGGGGCTGATGTCTACATGACAGCTGCTCAAAGAAGTTAGGAAAACAGTGTAGAAAGGAATTTTGAGAAAAGATTTTTTGATTAAGCAGACACTAGTTTTTGTAATTCGCTGTCAAAGAACTCAAATGCATCTAGTTAATTTAGCTTTAAGATTCCACAAGCAGAAAATGCAGCAAGAAGTCCAGTGTTCATATAGGGTCAGGTAAACAAATAGCTACTGCAAGCAGAAGAGAAATCTTAATGTGATGTCCTATGTCAATGCAAGTTACTCCATGACTCCTTTTTCTTTTTTTTTTTTTTCTTTTCCCTTCTCATTTTAAGGACAGCTGCTGGACTTGCTAGACATGAATCAGTTCTACTCAAAATTTCTGAGGACACATGACCTGTGAGCTAGGTGCAAGTTACCCTAGAAGAACTGCCATGCAATGTGCATGAGAAAATCAGCATTACACAGGGTGGCAAGCACTTCCTACCACAACACCTACAATCCGTGGCAATGGATGTGTGTTAGCATGTTAAAAAGTAATATCCCACAGTTAAAATGTAATTTTCCATAGGAAAAATGTTCCCTGTACCTAGGAGCAAATCTAGGAGTACGAAAGTGATCTAAGCAGATGCAAACAATTGTAGCCACAAACTATCAAAAAAGAAATCTCAAATTAAAAACAAAATTAAAAAAAAATCTTAATTTCAAACAGTAGACAAGCCACCTATTGAAACAGGCTCTCAGAAAGAGTAAAACTCATGTTTAAAATATTACATACCACATTACTATCCAGCTAATTAAAAAAACCCAAACAACAAAAAACCCCAGCCAAACTTTACAAACAGGATACAAACAGATCTCCTCTTGCAATAACGGTATCGGATAAAAAGTTACGGAATACACTGCGGTATGTTTACAGGGACATTGTTCTTCTCTGCCCACTGCCTTCACTCCCACCAGCTCTTGTTTTGAGCCTGTTTGCAGTTTTTCCAGACGTGCTCTTTGCTTGTAGAAAGAGAATGTTCTTCTGTCTATACAGACTATGACACCCAGGAAGCAGGCAAGGAGAGAGGTCAAACTTCTTGCTGATCCATTTCTTGTCGTCTATTCACACCACTAAGCCAGTTACAGATGTTATGTGAGTTCAAGAAGTTTCTATCTCAGAGGCCTCTTCTATGAAGTTAGCAACAGGACTGAGGAGCAAGAGTGGAAACAGTTTATACTCTCCGTTCCCATCTTCCGAGAGGAGAGGTGGATCACCCATTCCCAGAGCATCCAGAGGCTCAGCCTGGCTTGCTGGAGTTGCTAGCGGCAAGCCAGTTCCACTACCTGAGGGAGGATGAAGAGCAGGTTTCTCCTCCATGGGGTGCAGCAGAAGGTCTTTTGGATCCTCTGTCTTCCCTGCAGCTTCGCTTGAAGGTAGTTCTTCAAATAATGAGAGCAGAGGATTGGCCCTGTACTCTATCAGCTGCATATCTGAGGGAAAACAAACAGTTTAAACTCCAGGCTCCTGTGTCACGTTAGTGACAAGACAAGCAAAACCAGAGAGGCTGCTTCAAAACCTGGTTCACTAAAGAAAACCACACAGCTGAGCTCTGACAGACTACATCCACAGCTGCAAGAGGGGAGCTAAGGCTCCTGTGTCTGTTCAGATCAATATCTGAAGCACACTTCAAGCCCCTAATACATACAGCATGCAATGGCAGCACTGAAGTAGTAAAATGAGTAGCACTGCCTTTGTGGGGGTCGTAGCCCATAGAGGAGATACTTCCACAAGGACATTTGCAGTTCTGCTCCCTATTGTGGCACTCTGTCACGTATAAGAAAAAGGAAATGGTTAACACCAACATGGGGCGTAGGATGGGGCCTCTTGATTGAGGCACAGCTTCATCAAGATCAGTGAAACATTCCAGTCTTCACAAAAATGTTAAGCCCAGACCAAAGAAGAAGATAAACCACATTACAGGCTACAAAAATTCCATTTCAACACACAGTTTTGGAAGAGTTTGGAACTGTCACAGCTCTCTGTTCCTTCCTGCCCACCTTTGCTTCCGGCTGTTTCTCTCTCTCTCGCTCCCAGATCTTCAGTGCTCTCTGCCAAGTTTGCAATCTGAAGCAAAATGGGCAGAGAGTAAGACAGAATGCTCAACAACAACAAAATCCAAGCCTTCACTGACTGGCTAACAAAATTAAAGGTGAAAGGAGGAGGGAAGAGAAATGAAACACTTGACCAATGAGCCCACTGTTCCACACGAGGGCCAGCAAACAGGAGCTCTCAGAAGGAGGCATGGTGAAATACAGACAAACTTAACTTACTAAAGCCAAACAAGCTTCTGACTAGCAAATATTTATTTTATGTTCCAAAGCAGAAGCTTTATTATAGTCTATATTATTGGAATAACACTGTTAAACATGATTTCATCAATACAATTAAATTTTGCAAGCCCTGCTTGAACACAGCTGCATTTTACCTCAGTTGTGGTCTAAGCTCTTATGACTAGAAAGTCCTAGTTTAAATATTATTTCAGGACTACAAAATAAGTGACACTTGCAAGGTTTTTTTTAACATGAGTCAGTTTTAGGAACTGGACCAAGAGAAGTAAATTTGCACTGAACTTTTGTATGTCCTCTGAGGAAATTCCATACAGCTGCGTTGAGAATAAATACAGTATATTGCATTATATTTTTCATTTAGTACTTTTCGTTCAGACAGGCTGAAGGCACACAATGTTATCTGAACTATAACCCCAGACCTAGTTATTACCTGGCTAAAAGACATCATGGGAATCCCTGAGGCTAGGAGAAACAAGCCAAGAAACTGTTCTCACAAACTTACATCCCCAAAAGACAAGATTTTCTACCCTCCTCATTCTAAACAGAAGGTACAGAAGTAATAGATGGGGGGGGCGGGAATCCTCAATACAGACATCTGATTCAACAGACGCCAGTTTGTTTCCCTCTTCGGTATGTTCTAAGGTGTATTCAGAAAGCAAAAAACATGTTATTCAAAGCGAAGTGACAGTTTAAATCAGCCCACTGAGTGTATTACTGCAGCTAGGAACGTAAGACTTGAAATTATCTTGAGAACCCTCTTAAATTCATATATGCCAACAGCAATAACTGAAAACATTAAGTCAGTGGGACTAGATAAACAGGCAGTTTCATCCTGCGCTATCAATCCGGTCCCTACCTTCAAACTGCATCAGTCAAAATTTAGCTCTCAACATCGTATTAACCCTCCCCATCACAGAAGCAACTCTTACTCTTACATTTTCCATACCAGGGGAAGTTTCCATCAAGCTCATGTCCAGGGCTGGCAGCTCAGGATTAAGCGTCTGAAAATAAAAACAGACAGTATGTGGTATAAAACAGTTCTTAAACGAAACTTCAGAGAACTCCTGAGAGGACAGCAGGATCCAGGACACCACTCCATCTACTGAAACACAGGGAAGGTGGCTCCTCCACAGGCCTACAGCAATATACTTTCGACATGTGGCAGTAAACTGAGGTCACATGAGAAGAAAAGGACACCATATTTCCCAGTGATTCCAGGTATACGGCTGAGTTTCATTCCATATCATAATGCATAATCAAATACATAGTCAGGATGCAATGCTATGGGACAAAGGCTTGAGGAAGAGAAGAGTGTCCAATTTTTTCCTTTTTTTTTTTCCCCCCTTGAGTTATGTATAATGGAAATACAGTATGAACTGAAAAAGGCTCTCAAGGTTACAGAGTACATTGTTAGACTCCTAGAAAGACTATGTATCATTTTATATCTAACTATTTGTTTTTCAGGATTTTCCACCCTCTTGCCCATTACAACACAGAATAAACCAGTAAAATTTCATGATGCAACCTAGTAAGTATTTTTCAGAAATCAGAAAAAGTGAAAAGACACTCACATCACTGAAAGCTTCAGAACCAAAGTTATACTGCTTCCCAGATAACATTGCTTGAAGCTCTTCAAGGCTGGCATCAATGCAATTAAGAAAATCCTGAATTTCTTCCCTAAAAAGACAAAATGATATAGTACTGTAAGAAACAGTTAGCAGTTAGGACCTTCTTTTGCACCACAAGGCAGGAAAAACTCTCAGAAATTATCTGCTAACCTCTCAGCTATTACAGCTGTGGGGCAAGATGAGAGCCAGACTAGGTTGCTCACAATCCAAAATAGCTTATTGCCAAATGAATGAAACTGCATTCCTGTATCACTTTTCACAGTCCAACTCTTTGAAGGACAGGTACAAAGAAGACCATCTGAACAGCAAGTATAATAATAGCTATCACATCAAAAAGCAGCTCCTCCTTCCATATCTACTTCTTCCTTCATTTTAATATCTTTCAAATGTTCTCAGATCCCATCCTATATACCAGTATCTGTTTAAACTAAGGTCTGATGGCTTTCACCTGGGGACAATAAATGATAAGCAAAGGGCTGAAAATAATCTGGATCTGAAGAAACACTACCTGTTTTGAACCATCAGATCGTTGCCAACTTGTACACGTTTCCAAGGACAGTGGGCAGGACACAAAGGACAGTGAATGAAGTGGAAAGGAAGCTGCACGCACGGTGCCAGTGCTGAACTTCTCGCTGTGCTGCAAGCTACCTCCTATGCTGGAACTCCCAGCTACAAGGAACAGAGAGTTCCAAGGCATTGCCCCACATTTTGCAGTGCCACCGAGGCACTCTGCTGTGTGAGGCCCCACTTGCAGTGCTGCGTTCAGCTCTGGGGCCCCCAATGTAAGAAGGACATGGATGTCGCTTTGAGCAACCTGGTCTGGTGGAAGGTGTCCCTGCCCATGGCAGGGGGTTGGAACTAGATGATCCCCAAGGTCCCTTACAACCCAAACTATTCTGTGATTCAGTGATATTACAGGGCCTTCAGTTTACACTGAGTGCTGTGACACATCATCTCAGTACTTCCTACCTGAAGTTAAGCACAGCAGAAGAGCTGTCAGGAGAAAGAACTAAAAAGTTTGTTCCTTGATCCAGCTCACCCTGCAGCCACACAAGTGACGGCACTGACAAAGCTCAGGGGCCAGTGCAGAGTTGGGAACTGCTTAAGCAGCAGTGCTGCTGAGTGTGAAACCACAGCCTGCATGGTTTTGATCCCAGGGGCGAGTCTGACCTGACAATGCGCAAGGGAAACGAACCTTTGCGAAAGTGAGGAGCAAAGAAAGGAAGCAACAGCGAAACAACATCAGACTACCACCGATACGAATCCGTATCCAGTCCTCAGAAACAAAACAACATGTGGTGCCCTCCTGAAATCACCACCCTTGACCTGCTGTTTGGCAGTACCTGGCAGTGCCAGTAGTTGGCAATACAAGGGCTGATGTGACAGACCGACCTCACCAGTCCTCAGAGTGACGCACCAGCAGTCAGGCACACTCATTATCAGAAATGTGACAGATGGACTTGCCCTGCTTTTAGTGCATGATGCTAACACTTGTCTTTTTCAAGACCTACTAATGAAGGGGCAGAAAATTCAGTTAATCAACGACGTTTAAAAAGCTAAACACATCCTCTGAAACTTTGACAAGATCCCACAAGATGACGACAGCAGAACAGTTTCCAGAAACAAGTTAATACCTGTCCAGTAAAGGATCATTTTGGTTTCCAGAGTTGTTCTCGTTCAAGATGGAGTCAATCACTGACACAGGGTCTTCTGGAGCGTTAGGTTGTGCAGTATGGAGTTCCACAGCAACATTTCCTATTTCACTGGATTTGCTGACATCATTTATATGAACTGGTGGGATAGTTTCTGCACAATTTAACTCATTTGGCTGCGATACTTGACAAATAGGTAAGCCAGGATCCAGAGCTGCCTGTGTGTCTCTAAAACATGACCCAAAGAGAAACAATACACAGAAGAATTCATCAACTGTATTACTACTCATTTCAAGTTTAGTACCTCAAATCTTAACACCGAATAAGGTCAGGGTAGTCAAGGGTTCAAACAACCAACTGGTCTTTAGAAAAAGAGAAGTGCCTTCCTAAAGGCAGATGAAGAATCTCTTATTACAGCTTATACAGATAGCATTTTTCAGAGCAAACCACCCCATTTTGCCATGCCAAAAGCGGCAAAATAGTATATGGAAATCAGGCAGGAGGGAACCTCTTAACATTGTGTCTCTGGAAAGAAAAGATTCCAAATTGGTCCCTATGTCACTGTGGATGTTAACAGCTACACGGTTTTTCACAAGAATCTGATGCCACACAAAAGAATGCCTTCCCTTCAGTTATGCTTAGCATAATATTAGCGAGAGTAGTAGTGAAACTGGAGGTAAAACTATACATCTTGGTTTGTTTATTAGTAACCTATATACATTTTGGATTGCTTATTAGTAACCTATATAACTGTCCCTGTTCAGTCAAAATGTTAAGTATGTGCTTATTTGTTGAATAGACAGAAAAGCCTCAGCAAATTAAACTTCAAGTGCCGATCAGCTTGATAGGCCTTCAGGCACTCCTGAAGAGACATGAGCTCTTAAAAAGCTTTGCTGACCATGACCAATGCTACACGCTGTAAAAAAGACAGCCTACAAACAGGCCTGTCATGCACAAACAGAGTAAAAATTCAGAGAGGTTGTTTCCCAGAATTCATACGGATCACTTATACTAATGTAACTACCTAGTTAACAACCTAAGCATAAATACTGCCACATCCTTTAAATGTACCTGGCTCTGCCACTTGTGTGTGCTACAGCAAGGAGACCATTGGTGGCATTTTCCAGGGTATCAGTGATATCTCGAATGATGAGACCTGTACCATTTCCATCCTCATCATCTGCATCATGTTCAGAAAAAGCCACCTGCAGGATACAGCAAATAGAATGAGTAAATCAAAAGGTCTGACTTTTTTTGATGTTGAAGCTCCATTCTTCTTGCAGCTTCTCCTTCCTGTTCAGATTTCATCTTTGACTAGTTGTACTGATTTGCATGATTTTACAGACAGAGCAATGCTTTAAAGCTGCCCATTTCAAAATGGAGTCCATCTGATTATAAGATTAGGGTATTAATAGTTAGAAGGAAGACTTCGAGATCACTGTGTATCACCCTGTCCAACCCATTGTCTCTTTCCCTGGGAAGACTTACTGCTTGGCCACTCTCCACAGGTATGCGAACATACTGACGACTGTATTTGGAAGGTGAAGCACCTGCAGCATCTGTTAGAGACCTGAGACAAAATACAGCTTTAGTATATGGTTCCGCAGTAAAAAGCTGTAGCAATGCCAAATACATGCAGTAATGTTAAGAACAATCATTCTTCCACTTCTAAGAAAACTGGCTTTTGGAAATGTTTTTTAGCAAGTGTATTGCAGACAGGTTGCATTCTAAACATGCTTTTTGTTTTGAGCAAGTCAGTCACATTTGCACATTTTGAAAAAGTTACCATTGCTGGTAACTACGCCATTCAAAATTTAAAATGTATAGTATATTCTCTTCCCACCCACTTTTTTAGTGATAAAGAAGAGGAAATCTTTATTTCATGCTTTGTTCAGCTTCCATCAGCTTTCTCAAGTTTGAATATGAGTGATAAAAATATTCTTCATACTAAGTATCTTGCTTCTAGAAGCTGATTTATCCCTATAATTCACATCTGACATGTATTTGTGACCTATCCAGTAATTACCTTTTTCTTTTGACCCCAACAATGTAATTTCCTCGCATCAAACTTAGTATAAATTGAAGAATCTAAAAAGGAAAAACAAAAAACCAAAAACAAGTGGTCAGCATAGCAGTCCTAACATTAAATTATTCAGATTTTACTAGAAAATTATGTAGTTATGTGATTGAAATTAATAAGTAAATTAAAAATCCATTTGTGTTCATGTCTTAAAACACAAAATGATAGTTACCAATGGCATTGAAAAATTATCCCACTTGGACAGTTCGGTTTTTTTTTTTGTTTTTTTTAAATGTAATGTAACACCACAAGTCTCTAGAGAATTCCAGACCAGAAACAGCTGAGGGATAAACCAGAGAAAATTTGTGCCATTGCAGAAGCTCCTATAGTTTCTGGGTTCCAAGTTGACTTCTTGAGTGGTCTAAGTCTGTCTTGGTCCAAGATCTTTCACAGACTCCATTCCATGTGCCTGCAATCTCTTGTTTTAGGCTCCTGTTACCATGCACTGCCTCCAGCCCCACGTCTACCCCAGGTCAGCTGGATTTACTGACTTCTCTCCAAATAAGATTCACTGAGATTTCAAACACACTGAAATCCTTTTTACTACGACTTTTCCTTAGTATTTTGCTTGTGGTTCTTTGCTGTGCTACTTCTGGGACGCTCAGGAACTGTGAACATTTTCTTTATGCTGTATTAATATAGCCTGTTCAGCTCTGTGTCATTTGTCATTCTACATAAGCAAAGAATGCCATCAAGTATCACAGAGGCAGGAATAAGGATGGTAGCACTGAAGATGCTGCAATGGTACCTTAGACAGCAGCTTCTGTTGTTGACTGTGCTTCTGCCTTAGAACTGCCACTTCTTTCCACAGGGCCTTATTTTCTCTGCAATGCAGAATAAATCAGAAGACAGAGGATGAACAGAGTTTACTTTATATGCTTTAGTGTTACAGCTTTCAAACTTTCACAGTACCTTGCAGGACCAATGACAACACTCCTTCCGTGGATAGCTAACAATCAGTTAATCCGATCCACTAGTATAAACTCTGGGTTAAATTAACTCCGTTTTCCATCAGGCAGGACCAAACACTCGCTAATAAGGACATTCTCATCCTCTGCTGCTCCACCAGTAATCTTGGTCTGAGGTATTCCTTTGTGTTTAGAAAAGGAAATGCTTTGATGGCCCTAAAAGACTACTACAGGTGATGGCAACCAAAACGAAATCTCAAGACAGTCAACAAACTCCCAGTCTTAATCTCTGGTCTGCAACTGAATTATAAAAACAAACAAGATTCAGAATGTTGTGTGGGGTGGAATGGGGCTTCTTAGAAAAAAATATAGCTTCACCTGTTTCCAGTTCAAATGAAACCCACATTTAGAGTCAAGCTCCATTAGATATAAGCAACATTCAGTGTATAAGTGCCTCTGAAACAGATGGAGTCTACCTCTTCATGTTAGCCAGTCTGACATCCATGTTGTTCTGCTGCTCTCTCATTTCCTGGACTTCAGAGAGTACTTTGTGCAAATCCTCCGTACAGACCTTGAGATCCTCAGTTCTTACTGCAGATACCTAAAATAGGACCAGGTTACACATGCTTTACTACGAACAGTACCTTGCATACTCCTTCCTACAGGAACAGTGTAGTTAGTCTGTGGAAAACAGGTACAAACTCCATTAAAAGATTAGGTAACACTATAATTCTTATGTATCACAAAATACCACGGTTGCAATAGATGACAATCCTTAGGACAGCCTACACTGTATGAAAAAAC
Organism: Harpia harpyja; assembly: GCF_026419915.1. NCBI lineage: Eukaryota > Metazoa > Chordata > Aves > Accipitriformes > Accipitridae > Harpia > Harpia harpyja. The sequence goes on along the minus strand of NC_068957.1, from coordinate 26,295,717 downwards.
CAAGTTGTCAATGAAAACACGAGATTAGCACTTCGTACATGTAGACAGTAGATTCACCATTGCAATTCATGATAAAAACCTACCACTGACTGAAAACAGCCTTCCCTAGGGGGTTCTCTCTGACAGGTCTGGTGACAGCTTGCCCTCTAGTGTCAAAGAGTAAGACACCAATCAAAACCAAAACACAGAAGTGATAGTGGAGTAAGAACAAGATGATGGCATTCCTTTTAGGTGTGGGTAAATCTGTGAGCAGAGGAGTAACAAATTTCCATTAAGTTATGGGGGGGAGGGGGAGGTGTCTAATTAGATGCATCCTACTCTACTTGAAAATTTGTCCCACGCCACCTAAATTGCAGATTCCCATATCGGTGTTCCCTCTATTACCTCTCTGCTCAGTGACATTCCAAAATTATAGAGACTTGTCTCCAGAGAGTCAGAGTCCAAACTGCTCTTCTGCCCACAGCAGAATCCATGAATGCCACCTCTTCAAACGATGGCAGAAGAGTCATCAGAAAGCAAAAAGCTCACTCTCTCCTCCCCACAGTTCCATATTCAAAATTTTCCAGTGCCTTCAGCAACTCTCTCTGCAGTGGTGGCATTGATGGCTAACATACAATTCAGGATTTTGAAAAAGATAGGTCTGGTGCATCACACGTCTGAATGACATGTCCCGGTTTTGTGGGTGTAATTTTAAAAATCATTTAGCCAAATACTGACCATAATTGAACCAAATGGAGTTGCACCAGATAACCACCAGATGTCCCTTCCAACCTACAGCATGCTACGATTTTTCTTATTATTCCACTAAATTGCAAAGGGGAGGTGAAAGCACCTGGGATTGGCCTGCTGAAGTGCTAGACAACTTCCATGCAGGTTGGCTCACAGACCCCTTTTCTTCAAAGGAGAATGGGATGGTCAGAAATGGACCTACGTTGTTATAAAATAGCATGCCATCACTTCATGATGAAACAGAACATAATTGTTATGCAATCATTCCACAGAAATAACTACTTTCTTAACATAATCCAGCGTTACAAAGGATGGATTGAATGGCCTGACAGTTCTCCTCTCTGTCTACATTTTTAGATGCTTTGCTATTCATTGCGGATAATACTTTATGCTGAGGTACATGAGCCGTATCCCAAATGAAACTCACGGCCATCTGATTTCTCTTCAGCATACCACCTCTCCATGGGGAAGACACCCAAAAGATGCAGACAGCAGATGGAAGTTTCAAATGCAGTCAGCCTCCCTCTCCCTCTAAAAAAAGGGCCAAACTAAAACATTCTGCCCAAGTGCAAGGAATTGCTCTCTTCAGAGTCTCTAACTGATTAATGTCGAGACTGAAGCACACCAGCAGAGCTAACATTAAAAGGGAGTAAACGAAGGAAGTCCTGCATTCAAACTTGCATTCCTGTTAGAGGCTTGAAATCCAGTTTATAGCAAGTACTGAAATATGACTCCATTCCAAACAGTAAAAGAGCAGGAAAAACTAATGGATGTTTTGCAAAAAATCACTAACATTTCCTGTGCAACAGAGAGTATGTTTCACCAGCCTATTCAATAGTTTCATATGAATGTCCTTGGCACTAACTAGAGCTTTTGTCTTTCCATCTAGAATACTCCACCCAATGCAACACTCCTGGGATACATGGAGACACGCATAATGTCATCAGCCGACTGCCCCAACACACCAGCAAGCAAGGTGTGCAAGCCAAGACAAGTTAGCGATTACAGCATCTGGGAAGAGCACAGCCCTGAGTCAGAGAAGCAGCTGTACAACTATATTTAATCAATTGTGATTCTGAGCAGAGACAGCTCAGTGAAGAATCAATCAAAACACAATTGTGACTCTCAAGCCTACCCTGTGCTTTTATTAACTTGGGCAATGTAGCTACCACATTATGACATTCTAAAGAAAAGATTCTGCAGTTCAAATGTCAACATGATGTATCACGATACTCTTTCTCTGGCAGCCAGGATATTATGGGCTGTAATGTGCCAATAGAGGATAAATATCTGGGCAGAAACAGGTCAGACAAGGCCTGAACGTACAAAAGAAAACTGGAAAGCACTAATAAAGATGTAGCTTAGTGGCAACATAGTTTTGGACGAATGATGTAATTTACGGAAACTCGCCCAAATGAACGGATTACTGATGCCCTTGCTAATTTTCAATGAGCACCAACTGGGAATGTATTTTCTTTTGCTTCTTTCACTTTGTGACTCTTTCCAACGCTGCTAGGCTGGCAGAATTGAAGACCAGCTAAGATGTAATCCGGTATATGAACTCTCTGTGGAAAAAGGGCTCTACTTTGACAGCTATGAAGAATGTGGCCCTACTCCAGTGCATTACTAAACAACAGCAGGGTGTGTTTTGTCTAAGAGCTGGCATGAGGAGGCCAAGCCAAGCACTAGCCTGCCATTCAGGAGGGAGTTACAAAAGCTTGCATCATGATGCACAACCTTGGTTCCCATGGAATTTGTTGGCTGTGAAGTGTTTGAAACCCCTGGACACGCTCTTGATAAGCTACTTTGCATAACAAAAAAAAAAGCAAAGTAAATACATGCTTAGACTATACCTTGCGCTTGATGTTTTCCAGTAAATGTGCCTTCCCTTGCTTGAAGAAAGGGTGCTGGAACTCAATGACTGAGCTTTTCTCTGCTGTAATCATACCATTCTCCAGAGCAATCACCTTCCTGAAACCATCTGTGGAGAGGTATTAACAAGGTCATTTCTTTCAGTGCAAAGCTGACTGTTACAACACATAGCTAAAGAAAACCCCAAGGCTACTGAAACGCCTACAGCACTACAGTTACTGGGAGCAGAAACTATGAAAAACAGCCAAAGCAGCTTTTCTTTGGTGGTCAATGATTTGACTGCTGCGATCTTCACAGCTAGAGAACACGTCCACAATACCATCACATGACCTTGCAGGCTGTACAACCAGCATGCATGGCAGAGGCCAGCTACTGTCTGCAAGCAAGACAGTGATGTCCAAATAATCACAAAAGTTAGTTAGAAATGAGATTTATTACGACATCTTGAATAAAATCTTGCCCTGGCGGAAGCAGCGGAATGGTGCACCTTCCCTTTCATGCCTATAATCCCAGACAAATACATATCAAAACAAATGCTGTCTTGTACCACCAGGGTCTACAGAATAAAGTAAGGAAGAGAAGTTAGTTCTCAGCCTATGCAAGCACATGCATGCAGACTACTTTCTCCATACCAGACTGCCTGTGTGAAATAAGACATTGCCAGCTCTATCTCCATCTGCCTCAAGTACCACAGGGCAGATGCGAAATACAGTTGACAGACCAATCCATATCTCACCTTGGTCAAGTTTTTAACGTAGTTAATGTATTCCAGTTTCATTGTGCCCCAACAGCGCTATCATTAGAAAACTTTACTTGAAGCTAGCATAGGTCCAGCAGGAAAAGGAAGCTGCCATCGCATTGCACGTCTTCATAGGAATATTTGCATTTTAGCATTTACCCTTGCTACAAGGCAACTGACAATTGTTTGCTTGCATTATCCTTTGACACTCAAGTGATGGAGTCCCAACCAACACTTGACATGAACAGCAGCATCCACCCTGTGTCAAGAGGCTAAATGTATGCTTTCTCTCTCATGTCTGACAAAATCTAAACAGGCATCAGCTAGAGAGACCAGGCAAACCTACTGGGCAAGGACAGAGAGTTCCTCCCCCTTACTCTGAATGGAAATTCTAAATAAGGCAGCCATCTTCTATGCAGTTTGTACCCTTCCTCAGCCCATAAGCTGTCTGCTGCAAAACAACTATTTCTGCTGTGCGTTGCAGCCCTGCACATTGTACTGTACCTTTGAATTACCACCTCACTCCAGCTTCTTTCCCTGTACAAGTTGTACGTGTGTTATATAATGGATGCTACATGATGCTCACAAGTCGAGCACAGGAAACTTACTGAGAAACTTAGTCCAGCTCGATGCATTAGTGTGACTAATCTTGTTTCAACACAGCAATGCAGGCAACAGCATAATCTAGGCAATTTTTTTCATATAGTAGCTGCATGGGTGTAGGTACAGCCTTTGTTCCTCTAGGTATGCATAAGTTTGCTGTTACCATTACCATTAACACTACCACTGGAGCCCAGTGAACTCTACCCAAGCTTTAGGTACCAGCACATGAAACAATATTTTTATGGTTGTTGATCAAAAGGACTCGGAGCTGAAACACAGAAAACAAAGACTAAGCCAAGTTCTCCTGTTACCTTTTCCTTTTGCAAAGCAAACTCAAGACCAGAATTCAGGTTTTCAGGGATGAAAGACCTGCCAAGTCAATTGGTTTGTTTAAAGAAATTCAAATCGATACCAAGCAGCAATGAAATTGGCAGAAAGAATACATGAGAACAGCTGATGCTTACACATGTTAAGCTGTCGTATGAAGCTAGAGATATTGTTGTGTTTGAAGTACTTGGGGAGTAGCTCCTTGGCAAACCTCTGCTCATCCAGAATGCAGAAGTTCTCGCCATTCTAGGAAATAAGCAGATGCAACAGTTAGAGAACAAGCACAATTTTTCTAAGGTGTTGCTCGTAAGCCAAGACCATAAGTCAACAGAGACAGTTCCTACAACAGGGAAGGGCAAAACACTTAGCAAAGGGAATTGCCTGTGTGAGCACTTCTGAGTACTTGGGACTGTACCAAAAAATTTGAGTCCAAAAAGACAGTTACATGGAACACTTCTATTGAACGGGAGATTTTTTTTAAGGCCCTGAAGTTTTGACCTTAACCCAAAGAAAAATTGTTCTAAAAACCCGCGTATCTGCTGCTCTCTTCGTCCACAAGAAACGTAAATATTGCTCAAGCACAACGGAAGTCATGTCACTAGAGGGTTTCGATCTCCCTCGATCGGAGCTGCCCAGCTCCTGACGAGATTCTTCCATTGTACGTACTATGTCACCACTAAAAATAACCAAGTAACGTTGCGGAGCTACTAAAAGTTCAGGCGACACAACCCAGCGGTAAAAAAGGGTAACTGTGACACAAGCAGTTTCGGATTTAGCATAGTCTCAGGTTCAAACTTCCCGACAGCGGGCAGGTCTTGGTATCATTTTTAGGAACAAAAATACTATGTTTCTTTCCACCTTTTCCTCTGTGAAGGCCAAACCCCTGAAAAAAAGGGGAGAAAATCTAAAAACGCTCTAAAAACGATGGGGGACAACACTGAGCACTGCGCTTGTGTCCGAGGCCTCACCAGCCGGCAGTGTTTGCGGTGTCCTGTGCCAGCGAGGCCTGTCCTCCCGATCTCAGGAAGGAAAAAACGACAAGGACGGTACTTCTGGAAGCGCCTTTTCCACCGCTTTGCGCTCACCGCGCCCACCGTCAGGCTGCGATGCTCGGCTCTGCCGGGCCAGCTCACGCCGGAGGGTCGTGCGTGGCCACCGGGCAGGCAGCGGGGGCACCGGGACCCCCCCCCCCCGCCGCAGAGTCTCTTCCACGAGTCCCCCTCTCGCCCGCCCCTGCCCACAACCGGGCTCCCCCCGCCGAAGCGCCGGGCCACGCCGTTACCCCCCCCGCACCTACCGCGCACACCAACCGCCGCCTCGGGGGCGGCCGCTGCCCAGGGCCGGGGCGCCCCGACCCGCCGGCTGCCCAGGGGAGACGAGGGGCGCTCCCCGCCCGCCCCCCCCGGTCCCGCTCCCCGCAGCGGGGCCGCCACCGCCGCCGCCCTGCCCGCACGGCCCCGCAGCCCCGGCCCAGCGCTGCTCCCCCCCCGCCCCGCTCCCCGGGCCGCCCACAGCCCTCCGCGGGGGCCTCCCCGGCCCCGGCCCCGCTATCGCGCCGCTCCCCGCCCCGCGGGCGGCGGTGCCCGGCAGGGCCAGGGCCCCGCGGGCCGCCCTCACCCTGCTCCAGCAGATGACGTCGTCGCTCTGCGGGTCCTCCACCAGCGCCCAGAGCTTGGCCAGGAAACCGGGCACCGGGGCAGCGGCGCCGGGGGCGCCGGGCAGCGCCGATCCTTCCCGCATCCTCGGGCCGGGCCAGGCCAGGCCGGGCCGGGCCGCGCTCCCGTGCAACGGGCCGGGGAGGGCGGGGCGTTGCCGACGGCGGCCGTGACGCTAGGCGGGGCGTTGCCGACGGCCCGGGGAGCGCGCTCATTGGTGCGGTGCCGCCTGGCCCCGCCCCCTCGCCCGCCCGGCCCGGCGGCGGCGGCGAGCGTGACTCTTGTTGTGCTCCCGAGGGAGCGCGGCGCGCGGCCCCGTGACATCGCCGGGCGCCTTTAAAGGCGCCGCCGCCGCCCCCCGCCCCGCCCGGTGTGTCCCCGGGGAGAGCCTGCTGCCGGGGCCGGGCCGTGTCCCGTCCCGCCAGGCCCCCCATCCCGTCCGGCAGGTAGGTGCCGGCGCCCACGCTCCACAGCTCTGGCCCTGCCCCGTGCTTACCGTGTTCCCGGGGCTCGCTGCACCGGAGGGGGGGGGGGGGGGGGGGGGTGGCGGCTGGCCGCCGAGCCCCCGGCCGGGCCTGGCCTGGCCTGGCCGCGGGGCAGCGAGCCCGGGGCGGGCAGGTGCGCGCCACCGGCGGCCGCAGTGGGGCCCCGCTGCCCGGGCTCCGTGTGCGGGGCCGGGGCGCGTCCCGCAGGTGCGTGGGGAGGAGCGGAGCGGAGCAGCCCTGCCCCCGCGGGCGGGAGGGCGGCGGGGAAGGCGCCGTCGGGTCTGCGGGGGGTGCGGGGCCCTTGGGGCGGGGGAGCGGGGCCCGGCGGCGCGGCCCCGGCCGGCCGGCGCCCTGCGGGGCGTGCCTGCGGGAGCGGGCGGCGGGGCCGGGCCGGGCCGGGTCTCGTCCCGCCGGCGGGAGGCTCGGCAGCGTCCCTTTTACAGCCCAGACTTTGTCCCCTCTGTGGTGCGGCCGCAGCCCGCAGGCTCCCGCCGCCGGAGGTGGCTGCCAGCCGACGCTCTCGGCCTTCCAGCAGAGCCCGCGTCCAGCCCTGCTCGCAAGTAAGGGGTGAGGGGTTTCCTTCCTTTGTTTTATACTGTTCTTCCCTCTTTCTTGGGCAATGGTTTCTCTGCAGTCAGGTGTCGGGAGAGAGCCCTGCGGTCAGCCCGTCTGCCTTGATCAAATGGAGGTTGGTTAGCTACCAAAGAGACAGAGGTCTGATTTTCTATTTGTTCGCAATGCCTGTACTAGTAGTGAATTGGCAAAGGGCAGTCCAGGGAGCAAGGATTCTGCTGTAAAGTATCAAGGTTCAGGGATGAATGTAATACAAAGTTTGGGATGGCTGTGGTGGTTTTTTTTTCCTTTAATCAAGGCATATATTTCAAGGAAAAATTAACTTTTTTGACATGAATTTAAGGTTGTTGGTTTCCTTCACCTTGCAGTAGTAGAGTAACTAAATGGTGATCAATCGCTGTAAAGAGACTGTGAGAACACAATTAGTCTAGCCTGCTGCATCTTCATTGAGTGGTGTTGTTTTGCTGTTTCCTAAAATTGCCACAGCGGTATGTGCGATGTTGTAATCAGACTCCAGCCTGAGGTCCAGACGGGACTTTTGTAAAACCTCAGTGAGGCTGTCCCAAAGACTTGGTCCTTGATTTTTTTCAATGCCAGAGCACATTCACAAGGCGTTTAGATTGCCATGACTTCTGGTCGTCTCTGATTTATCTGATAAGCGTCCTGATGCTGCAGTGCAGAGCTTTGATGTGGTAAGCAGGGACTCTGCTACGTAGAAATTAGTGGGCTGACGCAGCGGGGATCTGTCTCAGTAGGCAGTTTTCACAACCAACTTTAAGAGTTGCTGTTCCCCCTTGGTATAAAGTCTAAGCCTTGCCCTTTCCTAGGATTTGATATTGCTCGCAAAAACCGTTAACGTAAGAGGATATAAAGATTAGCCCACACTGACTCCCTGGGCTCAGTGGCTCCCAGTCCTTGATGATGGCCACCTCACGCACTGGGCGCACTTTCCCCAGAGAGCTGCTCCTGCATACTTTGACCCTCGTTGACAAGAAGGCCGCTTCTTCGGCTGAGTCAAAAGTATCCCCTTGCCCTTCCCAGCAGGGTGTGTGCCGACAGGATGGGAGATTTAAGGCTGAGGGCTGGCACTGCTGGCTTTGTCCTGCCTCATTACTGTCACCACTGCCTTTTGCTAGTACGGTGTGTGTGTGACACAGCACGGGTACAGCTTTCTGAAATCCTTGCTTCAAAACCTCTTAATTGGCACCGAATGAGTGGGTCAGGGCAGGTATTTCACCGGCCTGTCAGCAGCACCGGTTACTGGAGCAGCAGTAGCAGGGAATAAGGTCAGTGAAGGTTAGCGGACGGTGCGTAGCAGCGGGATTGAGCAAGCACTCTGCCATCATCCCTGCTCTGCTAGGACCCCGGGGAAGGGGCTGTTCTGTACCCAAGTGTCTTCAGATGTGTGACAGGGACCTTCTGAAGGGCTTGCTGCTGGAGCAGAGCTATAATCTGTTGATGGATCAAAAACATCTCAGATTTAGAGTGATCCCCACAGCCCCCTTTTGAGAAAGGAGGGAAAGAAGGTTTTTCTAAGGCTTTCTCTCAATTTCTCAATTTAATGACTGTTTGGAATCAGTAATACTTGATTATCCTTAGCTTCTGAGGGTAGTACAGCATGTTTGGAAATCAGAAATGCAGGTTTGGAAGTGATATAAATAGGTAACTAGTCCATTGCCCTGTGCTGGTGCTGAATCCCGTGTATTGGGTATTGGATGTGGTAAGAGATTTCCCAGCTTCTCTAGGAAAGCTGTTCTAGTGTGATGCTGTGCTAGCTGAAAGCTTATGTAATATCCAGCTTTGCTGCAAATAAACCTGATATATTCATGTCACTATTACCAAAGACAGGGGAGAATAGATAATGACAACCTCTTTATAAAAAAAACCCAAACCTTTCTGTGTTTGATGTGGTGTTATGTCACCATTCCCTTCTTTTTGAAGTTAAAGAAAACGGATTCCTTTAAGCTTTCTTGCTAGGTCACATTTTTCTAATTCTCTTGCTGTCTGTTTCTCTCTGCTGAACATTTTCTAAGTTGCTGTTAGGTGTCTCAAGAGCTGGACATCTGTTTTAGGTGGCAGTTTGATTACTGGTTACATCCAGCTTTGTTAATTATGTCAGTGGATGAGATCTTTCTCGGCATTTTCATGTGGGTTTTTATTTAGTTTGTCATACATTTTAACCCTAAACTATTTTCTTATCCTTTGGTGTAATTCTGCTGTCCCATATTGCATCAGTTTCTCTTTCATACACTTAGTTCTTTGAACTTGTATTCACAGAACTATATTTCGATGATTTCAGACGATTTCTGCAACTTGCCCTGGATCTCTATTCAGAGTATTTCTGGTGCTTATTCACACCAAGCTTGGTGTTGAATGGAAGTTTTATGACCAAGCTCCTTACTTTGTGATCTAAATCATGGGGAAAATATTTAATGGAACTAGACTAAGGAAAAAGCCTTGTGCAGCCCATTTGAGATGTGCTGCCTGGATTAGAGAACCATTCTTTAAGAGCAATCTTTAAAGAAGTTAAAATTTAAAATTACTTCATAGTGACTAAATCATACTTCCTCAGGTGGCTTAGTAGAACAGAGACATCTTGGCAACAGTTTAAAGTATAAAGATACTTGCTCAGGATTATTTCTGTGAGCTTTGTATGTGATCCTGTGAGATGATTTGGGACATCAGAGTTGGTGAAAAACCAGTCACTTGACATTCCAGCACACATGGCACTTTCTGCTCAGGACCCTGCTGCCCTGAGACAACAATTACACAGCATATAGGATTTACAGGTGCCTTTTCTGCTAACACAGCCCTCACTGTGAATCTGTTCACAGTGAATCTGTTCTCCTACTGTGTGAAAGCTTACTGAATTAGTGGGGTTTTCTCAACACTATAGAACAAAGCATTTGGAAGAGAACTACGGACAAAAAAAAGGTTAATCAAACTGTGACAAGAGAAGCACATTTGGTATTGGGGACTGAATAGCAAGGCATAATCTCCATCTACCTTGTGCATTAATTTTGTTATGGGAGTGATTTCCTTCTTGGATATTTGAATAATGATCCCAATAGGAGTTCTACCCGATTTCTTCATACCCTCTCAGAATGTCCAGTACCTTCAAACCAAGTGGCCATATTCTACTTCTGTTTCATTAGCTTTGTTTTTCTTTTCTCCCAAATAGGTGTAACCTCCAAAAGCGTCTTCACTTCAGGCTATGATGGGATCGTTTTGGTTGTTGCTGCTTTACATCCACATTCTATCACCCATGTTTGCTGGAGGTGTCACCCGAGTCTATTACCTGGGGATCCGTGAGGTGGACTGGAACTATGCTCCAACAGGAAAGAATGTACTCGCTAACCAAAGCATTGCACATAACCTGTATGTTTAGTTCTGTTAGAATTTAGTCTGGTTCTGGCTTAAAATAGTAATTTTATGAGTAATTTCATGCAAGTATTCTGGGGCATCTAAGCAAGCAAGAGACATGATCTGATAGATGTCTGATCTTTATGAGCTTAATGTTTAACTTGTTTTATCATAGGAACATAGAAACTGTATCAGTGAGAAAACGAATGGTCAGTTTAATGGAGCATCCAGTGGCCAGTGCCCATACACGAGAAGGAAGTACAAACACTCTATAATAGAACAGATTGTGCCATACTCTGCCCTGGGGTTTCATTTTTCTTAGTTCCAGCTGGTGATCAGCTTGTGTATCCTGAGGCATAATGACTTTTCACCTTGATGTAAATGACTTCACAGAGCTGGCTTGTTTTTATTTAAATGGAATTTCAAGCCTTAGACTTAATGGAACTTCCTGCATGAAATTTTAGGGGTTGTTTGAAAAATGTTTTTGTTTTTGTTGCAAAGGTAAATCTGGAAACTGCAATAATTACTTTGAGTCACTACAAAAACAGGTTTTGGGTTTAGTTTTCAAAACACCAAACTTTTCTTTGGTGGTTTTTTTTTTTCCTTCTTCATAGCTTTCCACAGCTTTTTAAAGGCATTTGTGCTCCCCTCCCCCCATTTTCTATGGCAAATAACATGTATTTCTTAACCTGCTCTCAGTCATTTACCTCCCCATAATAAATAACACTCGGGTTTGTACATATCTTTCAGAAACAGCACAGCAGAAATAGGAGGGGTTCACAGAAAAACATCAAGGTCTGTCAGTTTAGCGTGGAAAAGTCTCTGTTCTCTGGAGATGCTTAATAGACTTAAATTAGTTCACAGAAAAGGAAACCACCCAAAATTCAGGATTAATAAAGGTGTTATTGCTGACTCCTGCAGTGATAATGAATGCAGTGGGTTTTGTTTGCTTTCTGTCACAATACATGAAGAGAAGGAAATCAAATTCAAGGCCATTAAACTTAAAAGTGATTTAAAAACTGTTCTGTCCCTGCAAACAGTTAGCTGATGGGACTTACTTGTACAATGATTGCAGAAACCAAATTGCTAGCAATAAGAAAAGGATGTGATATTGATAAGAATGATGGAGGTAGTAAAATGCTTGAAGAATTTTTTTTGTTGGGAAGAAATGGACTATGTGGGGGGGAAAAAAGAGGCAGATCTGCAAAATAAAGTATGAATTTTCTGTAAGCTCTTTGCTAATAGTGGCTGTAGGCATGACTTTGCAAAGGGATGAGCTCTAGATTGTATAGCTAGAGCCCAGCCCTTCAGAATTTTGAATGACAAAGGCAATGCTTAATGTTTTGGTCTCAATTGTTCATCTTCACACATTAGAGTTCGCCTGTATTTCAGGGCTACTTATATTACTGCAGGGTGATTGATACTAAGGGGGAAGTGGGGGGAGTAACCTCAGCTCTCATTTAGGCTGGTCCCTCTAATACCTGGACCATGATTCATCTCTTATCTACTAAGAATTAGCCATAAAGTGCAAATATACTCATGAGTTGAACTTTAGTACCTCTATGAGGTTTTAACTCTGGAAGCTGGTTATGTGCTGGGTACATACCTGCCTGACTTGTCTGCCATTCTACAAGTAATTCAGAATTCTACAAGAATTCAGAATCTGTTAAGTAGAAATTTGTCTTCTCCAGAGAGCTCAGGAGACTTCCCCCCCCCCTTCTCTTGTGATTTAGCTGCAAATGCCATGAAGGCATTGAAGTGAGTTTCTAAAAGCCCAATGAAGGCTGAAGCCAGCATGAGGAGGGCTTTGGTCTTTCCTGTGTCACCCACATGTGATTGTCAGAGAAGCACCATCCTTCCCATTCCTTGTTTGCATTGCACAGTTCAGGGGTGCGCTTTGTGTCCGTTCATGAAGAACTGGGGATGAGGCTGTGGCCATGCATAGCAGGAGGTGTCTGGCCATGCTTGTGGTCCCAGGCTCACCAAGCTGTTAATGTGCTGGTGTCCCCCATTGTGTTTCACATGCTCAGAAAGCAGACAGGTCTAATGGCCAGTGCTGCCTGTTTCTCAAGCAGGCTGTGCTGTCCGTGTCACAGCAGTCAGAGGTGTGGGATGAGGAAGTTCACGGACGGCTTAGAGCATGCTAGGGTAGAGCACAGGCAGTCCTCTGTAATGCCAAAGCTTTCAGGCTTACCTGGGAAAGCTGTGTGTTGTCATCACTACTGTGTTATCGACCAGCTGTTTTATATGATGCATGACTCATGATGCCTTTCCCTCTTCTGAATTTAACAGCAAGGCCTCAACATTCCTCCAGCGTGGCAAAGACAGGGTGGGAAGCACGTACAAGAAGTCTGTCTATAAGCAATACACAGATTCCACATACACCACTGAGATTCCCAAACCTGGCTGGCTTGGGTTCCTTGGGCCTGTCATCCGAGCAGAAGTGGGGGATACCATTAAAGTACACCTAAAAAATTTTGCTAGTCGACCGTATACAATCCATCCTCATGGTGTTTTCTACGAAAAGGACTCTGAAGGTAAATAAGCTGCTGCCATAAAGGAGACAGATTTTTCTCACTGGGAACTTGGGAGTATGCACTGAGGAGAGATGTCTGTAAAGCCGCAGACTCGCTTAGCCCAAAGCTATATTGCTGGAAAGCAACTGCACTTAGGTGTTTAGTGAAATCACCTGATGTTGGGTTAGCAGGCTTGTGGGTCTGGAGTAGTTTCCTGACCTGGGTGATACAGTACACAGCCCAGATTTCTTGATTTTTAGAAGAACCTCCAAAGCTTGCCAGTGGGAGAGTGGCGCAGAAGGAAAAGAGCTATATTCATTATTTGAAATGCTGTAGTATGAGTCACAAATGTGATGAGCTTCAGGGAGTACACAAGACTGGCAAAGTATGAGACTAAAGAGCTGCTGTTTGAAGCACCCTTAGAGACTGTAGAGAGGCTGACTGTTACACATGCAGAGTTGAAGGCAAAGTAGCAATAGGTAGAATGGGAATCATGGAATTTCTGACTCTGTGCTGACCCATTTACTGAGCAAGTTGCCTTACAATGGCTCTGTGCCTCAGTTTCTCTTTGAGAGAATGATAATTAAACAATATTTCAGTCTTGGGATGGTGAGTCTCACTTTAAAAGCTGCTACCCAAGTATATATGTGTGGCTTTCTACTGAGAGCAGCTCACTATAAGGTTACATGTGTGGACATCTCTGCTCTTCTTGAATGGATGTTGTGATTGCTCAATTGTTCTAGGATCCCTGTATCCTGATATGTCCCCCCAGGATCAGAAGAAGGATGATGCTGTTTTCCCAGGAGGGAATTACACCTATGCTTGGACTGTCCCTGAAGATCACGGCCCAACTGCTGATGACCCAAACTGCTTGACCTGGATCTACCACTCTCATATTGATGCACCAAAGGACATTGCATCTGGATTAATTGGGCCATTACTTACATGCAAAAAAGGTAAAAACTCCAAGAGAAAGCAGCTGAGGGCTGGATTTTCATACTGTGAAGATTTTGTGGTGACTTGAACAAGGACAGGATGAGAAGATACTCTGGTGGGCAGCTCCCAGCTTCAGGGGAAAATGCAGCATGACTGGAGAAGACAGTACCTCTGTTCTAGCTGGGTTCTGGTCATTATGTTGTCTTTATGCTTTAGCGGCTGGGCAGGTGAGCTTGTAGGCCTCTTGATCTGAGAGTGCTGTTTGAATCTGTGTTAAAAACAGGAATCTTGTCCAAGACAGTTTGTGTATTAAAAAAAATGAAGACTGTTTGATTTCAGCAGGAGTAAGAACACTGAAGGTGTTGCAGTTCAGCCATGCAGTGGCAGAGCTGCTTGGGTGTGAGAAACGTATTAGCAGGGATATATTAGAAAAGAGTGAGCTTGCTAGAATTCTGCAATGAGCTGTGCTAGGATGGTGAGGAAAGCATCTGTCTCTAATCTGTGTGATAAGAGTTACTCTTCTATTGGTGTTTTAATCCCTTGACTGATGTCTGCTTTTCTGTGTGGGTGGGTATTCATTCATCTTTTCTTTCACCCTAGGAATACTGACTGGCAGTTCTCAAAGACGTCAGGATGTGGACACTGATTTCTTTCTGATGTTCAGTGTGGTGGATGAGAACCTAAGCTGGTACCTGGATGAGAACATAGCATTGTTCTGCACAGATCCAGGCTCCGTAGACAAAGAGGATGAGGAATTCCAAGAGAGCAACAAAATGCATGGTCAGTGTCACCTCTGTGAAGCCACTGACTCTGTGCAGACACTCCAGGGCTGTCAGTGCTCTAGGATCTTGAAATGCACTTTCTGCTGTTGTATGCCAGGGTGTGAGTGGAGGGGGAGGAGGGAGACAGCAAGCTCTGAGATCATGTGCTAAGCAAACAGTATCACAGGGACGGTGCAACAACTCTGGAAAAAAGACTTGTTATTTTGATTTAATCTTTGGCTTGAGTGAGCCTTTGTTAGTTGTTTGGATATTTTGAATACACTTAATTTTAGGAATGTGTTGTAGAGCTGGGATCTCCAGAACGAGAAGAGGAGGATGAGTTCTGGTTAGGTCCGTCCTCTAAACATGTCTGTACTGTGACCTGCTGGCAGAAGCTGTGAAGGCCCCTTTTCTAATCTCTGATTTTGGCTTGCTTGGTTTTGCAGCTATTAATGGTTATGTGTTTGGGAACCTCCCTGAGGTGACGATGTGTGCTGGGGATTACGTTTCATGGCACCTCTTCGGGATGGGCAATGAAATTGATGTTCATACAGCCTACTTCCATGGAGAAATGCTCAATATTCGAGGCCACAGGACAGATGTGGCCAGCCTCTTCCCAGCCACTTTTGTTACAGCAGACATGATCCCCAGTAACCCTGGGAGATGGCTACTGAGCTGTCAGATCAATGATCACATACAAGGTAAGGCACTCTGTGGCCTCCCTTTTTTCTTCCAGTGTGGTCCCGTGATGTACAGTGTGATAGGGGACGCTGCCTTGGGCAGCATTCCCACTAAAAATGTCCCTAGATGAATGGGGTGATTCCTTGTGTTGTGTAAATTGGGGTGGCTTGATTATTAACGGGCAGGCCAGACTTAGTGGGAATGACTTGTACCACTGTATGATGTTCCACATTGGTCAGCGGTGAAGACAGTGAGTTTGGTACAGCTGAAAGCTAAGATGAGGCCATGCCTTAAGAGCTCTAGCCCCTATAAGAGGCACTTGCATGGTACATCTGAGGATAGCAGAAAGGCTCTGTTCACTCTCTGTCTGTATTTCCATAGCATCCGATATCTAAGGTAAGAAGCTCTGCTCACTAACACAGAACTCCTTGCTGTGGGAGTCACCTAATCACCTTCTCCCAGCCATGTGCCTTTTGGGACAACAGAGGAAAAATGGCCAGTTCATAGTAGGAAGGTGGGACTGTGTTCATTGCCCGGTCAAATTGGCTGAGAGACGTTAAGCGTGTGTATCGTCCATGTCTTGAACAGCTGGCATGGGGGCACTCTATGAAGTCCGGCCCTGTTCTCAGCAAGCTCCAACATCCACCCTGGAAGGGAGAGTTCGGAAATACTACATAGCTGCAAAGGAAGTGCAGTGGGACTATGGACCTTCAGGGCTTGACCAAAGCAGTGGGAAACGGCTGAGCGAGGCAGGCAGGTAAGCAAGAGACTGATGGGCTAGGGCAGTGTTTGGGGGTCTCTGATCTGTGTCAGGGAGGCTGCTAAGGAAAACATGGCATTTCTTTCTTATCAAAATACATGCCTGCAATTCATGTGGCGTACATTTCCTGGGAAGGTAGATCACCCGATCTGGAAATGTAGGCTGCTGTAGCTAGACGGTACTGAGAGCAGTACTAGGTACCTCAGGGGACTTCATGCAGAAGTGTGCTGTGTTTAATAGCCTTACCCACAGATGCCAGGAGTCCCAGCTTGTTACGTGAGCTATCACATTTGTCTCTGGGCTTAATGTCTGCTTGCTGTGCCTGACCTAGGAACAGATCTGTATATTTGAACTATTAAGAAAGCACATCTTGCAGCAGACACGGGGTGGCAGAGCTAGCCTGCAGATATGCTTCAGTGTAGCCTTGCTGCAGCAAGCAGTTTCTAGGAAATCAAATGCAGTGACCTCAATGACAGCCTTCCATCCCATGTCAGATGGTTGTGATAGCAGTTGGTGAGTGGTTTCCTGTTCAAACTTTGGCTAACTGAAACAAAGACATTCCTCCTCCTCCATTCCCTTCCTTGGGAAGCTGTTGGAGAGGATATACCTCTTTTAGATGGAGAACTAGAAATGCAGAGCGGTTAATGATTTACTCAAATCATGCAGCAACTCTCTTGCAGACCTTAGAATTGAAAGCTCCTTAGACCTGTGAGCCGGCCTTGTAACTAAGCTGCCTCTCCTGTGAGGCATGTTACATTTGTCTCTGTGTTTGGAGAGGGCGGTGGTGGAGGAAATAAGTCTCTCTTCACAGCTGTTGTGTGGGGATTTTTTCAGTTATGATTGCAGTTGTCCCCTGGGCTGTCCCCTGGCCTCTGAAGAACTCAGTGTTTTAGCACTGCCTTTCCGTTTATTTACTGCACTGCAGTTTTGTTCACTGCCCTCTTTTGCACAGCTTGTATAGAGATGCTGTTCAGACCTGTGCCATCGAACCCAGCTGTTTCAGCTGGGAGAGACCTGCTTGCCAGAGGTGCTCCCTGAACACAGCGGGTAGATGAATCTGTAGGATGAAAAAGCTTCACAGAGGCAAGCTCTGTTCCAAACCAGAGATGCTGTCCTTGTCTGAAAAGCTGCTTGGTTTGGAGATGCTGCTGGCATTGCCAGAGGGGTGTGAGGAGGGAGCAGGAGAACAGGACTAATTTTGATAGAAATAACCTGACATTTGCTTTTTGCATTTAGCCCTGCTGAGCAGTTTTTCAAGCGTGGCTCCTACCGAATTGGTGGAGTCTATTGGAAAGCAAAGTACGTGGAATATACCGATGAGAGCTTCCGTGAGGAAAAGCAGCAATCAGAAGAAGAGAAGCACCTTGGGATACTTGGTAGGAATCATTCAGCAACACAAATCTTCTTTCAGTGTCAGTAAGAACAATATCAATGTTGGGCGTACCAGTTGGCTGTAATCATCCTCTCGTTTCATGGCGCAGTAAGTGGCACAGGGGAGGTGTTTTGCAGCAGTTACATCTAAGAGTGAGGGGGACAGACGGAGGATGTGGAATGGTAGAATAGACAGAATCACTTTTCTGCTGGGGCAGTCTTCAGAGATTAGTAGTAAGGGCTGAGGGACACAGTATAGTATCTGTAACTAGAGCTAGACTGCTCACAGTAATAGCCCCCAGTTGCGTGTTTTTGACTGAGCATCTTCAAGGTATGCTACAAACCCCACTTTCTCACAGAAAGCTTCCTCTCCTGAGTGAATGCGCGCTCTGTTATAGCCAGGTAACAGGGAGGGTGGTGAAGAATGATGAGAGAAGAAAATAGGGAGTCTGCAGGGGCAAATGAATTGTGTGTGAAGGCTATGATGTACACAGTAGAAGCATATAGGTGTGGTCCAACTTCCTGCATCAGCAGTGACTAATACTCTAATGACACCAGAAATTAGCAACAGCAATGCCAGCAGAGGCCACAGAAGGAGAGAGCACATGGAGTAAAATACAGGCTGGGAGGTGGGGAGAGAATAGTGGAGAGGGGCAAAAAAGAAGTTTAAGCAGCTGAATAAAAGTTAAGTGGTGGAGTTATACATAGGAGAGATGCAGCATAACTGTCAGGAGCTGATGGCGTCTCGCTGGACCTTGGGAACCAAGGGAGAAAAAAAACGGTCAGCATTACCAGCAACAGCCACATTCTGTAGAAAGACAGGTAACTGAGGGAAAACTCGGATATGACTTTGTAAAAAGAAATTACAGGTATTTTCTACTGGTAAACTAAAACCACTGAAGGATTAATTGATGAAAATCCTGTGTCAGATAAACAAGTGACATCCGTGGGGGGAGATGCATGAAGTCATTTGAACTGGCTGATTAAAGCAGACTTGATAAAGTGGTTGGGATGTCTAGAAGAGATACGGGGCCATGAAGGACTGAGCTCTGGAACGGGGAGCTGCTGAATGTGGTGTGGTGCAGTGTGGATAACCCATGCCGCATGGGCATGCACTGGTGGCTTATGCTGCCTGTGCTTGCCCTAAAATACACAAAGCTGTACTGTGGGGAAGGCTGGGTGGTTGGTTGTTAGTGCTGTCACTTTTCTTCATGGGGCTGTTAAGCACACCAGCTGTGGGCACCTGATGGTTCCTCACCCCACAGCTTGCTCCTGCTGCCCTCCACGTGCTTTCCCTCACAGCGGCTGGCTGTGGTGCTGCCCAAAGTCCCATGTGCTCACCAGACACTGTGGGTAGCCTATCCAGGTCACTAACCACGCAGCAGGTTGCTTGTTTTTGTTACGAGTCTGTTGGTTTTATGGCCTACATCAGTTGCCTGAGACATTTAATGAGCAGTGGGGGTGGAGTCTGGGCCATCCCGGAGGGGAGGGATGGGGAAGAGGGAGCCTTATGGGTGGAAGAGTTGCAGTGGGATTGCCCCGTGGTCGACTGGGGAGACCATGGTTACCTGTGGCTTTCAGATGTTCTCCACAGGCGGACCCGAGCATGTGGAGGGCCGTCGAGGCACAGGTCTCTGCTGGTTTTGCTGGTCAGCAGCCCGGCTTTCCTCATCCCCTCCCGCAGCTTTCAGGAGCAGTCTGTGGACCCAGGGGTCTGCAGGCTGGTGGGAACCAACAGGCGTATTAAAGACTCGTGGTTCCCTTCTAGCTGGCTGGGGCAGTGTCTCACAGAGACAGCGGTGGGTTTAGAGCATCTCGCACCCCTCTTTATGTGCCTGCCCGATGCACACGCCTTGAAGGCTGAGGGGGCCTTATGTAGGTGGGCGAGAGACAGAGGCCTTTCCCAAGAGCATTTTGGCACATCTGGCCATTGTGTTACTCCTCCTGTGAAGGCCTGAAGCCTCTCTGAGTTCTCCTGCAGACCCGAAATGCTTTCAGGCAGTTCTTGTCAGCCCCCTGTTCCAGCTGTCAGGGCTGAACGGCCTTAGGCGGTGCTGACGCTTGGGGCGTCCACCTCTTCTGTGTCTTCTGCTCCCCTCAACCTGGGTGAAAGGTGTCCCCAGCTGCTTCGGTTCGCTTGGTCATCCGGGGAGTTGCTCTGTTGCTGACATGCTCTCTCTGCTATTTGTGTAGGTCCAGTGATCAAAGCTGAAGTTGGAGACACCATCCTGGTGATGTTTGTTAACAAAGCCTCCTGGCCTTTCAGCATCCAGCCTCATGGAGTGTCCTATGGGAAGGCGTGGGAAGGGATGCGGTACCATGACGGTTTGTGCCCCCTCTTTTCTCATGTAATTCAATGCTAATGCTGGTGATGGAGCTCCACAGCCCGTACCTCCTCTGTGCTGGGGAGTTTCTGCAGCCAGGAAGGACTGGATGTCTTACTGGGTAGAAGCCAGCATGGTCCTCTGAGCCTGCCTGAGGCCTCACCGAAGGAGACCTTCCACTGAACTGGTGCCCAGGGAGGGTGCCAGAGGGAGTACAGTTCTTGCTGTTCTTCAGATGAAAATTTTAAACCAAAGCTCAGACCATTTCTAGCTGTTTGAGACCCTGTGAGCAGAGGAACATGCCCAGCACACTCCAGCTTAGATGACCACGTGCTTCCAACATTCATCTCCCCGGTTGCAGCTGGATCCACTTTGTTATTTCCTGATGCCATGCCTGTCTCTGGTGTGGCACCAAGGGGAATTTACATGGTACTGAGAGCAGCTCCCTTCTCGAGTGTGCCTTATAAATACGCCCACATCTCACCTCAGAGATGCTGGGTATTTTAGTGACACGAATGTAGCTGGTGAGATGATGTAACCAAGTTTGTACAGGGACCTTGGGAATAACCATGCCAATCTCTGTTTTAAAGGTCTGTCCCAGAATGGGGTTTCTGTTGCACCGCTGCACAACTTTACGTACCGCTGGACTGTGCCGAAGCACGTTGGGCCCATGTCCAGTGACCCTCCTTGCCTGACCTGGATGTACAGCTCGGCTGTGAATCCCATCAAAGACCCCAGTTCGGGCTTAGTAGGGCCTCTGGTCATCTGCAAGCCGGGCACTTTGGATGGCAACAACAAACAGGTAAAAGGGGTTTTCCTGCCACGTTCTTACCAGGTTCTTTGCTTCCATGTAGAGAAAGGAAGCATTAGCAAAGCATTAGGGGACATAATGAAAACAAACGTACAATAGTGTGAGTCCAGGAGAGTTGAATCAAAGCCACGAGGCAGGTTAACATCGGGACAGCTGGTGCCCAGGTCTCACGTGGGAAAAGCTAGTGTTCTGGGCTCCCAAGGGCTGCCCTTGAAATGGTTTCTGGGCTCTGCTTTAAAACTCAGACAAACTTGCCTGAACAACTGTACCGTGGATGTGACTTTATAGGTTACTTTTGTCCTGAGACTTGCATAGCAGGCTGCTTTCATAGGCATGTGGAATATTCATTGCAGTCTCAAACATTGAAAAGACATTTTCACTTACTTACAGGTGGTTTGCTTGAGTGATACAATGCTTTGAGGTTTGGGTGACCCTCATTTCTTCTGCAAGATCAGTTCATTTTCAAGCAGAGCTAACTACAAAAAAGCATGTGAAAATCCATGTCTGTCTTTATGCTTTTGATGAAAGAGAGGTGAAATCTGAAGGGTGACCAGAACTTCCTCTTGGAATTTCACTCAGGGATAGTCTACTCATGGCAGTAAGTCTAGGGGAGACAGTAAATTAATATACTGGGGAAGTGCAAGACAGATTAGCAGAGCCTTATTGTGAAAAACTGTAGGTGGCAGAAAAACAACCTCCTGCCACCCTGCCTACCTTGTCATGTAGATCAGGGAGTGGCTTACAAGTCTGAAAACAGCTGCCATGAGAGCCTCACTAGAGGAGTTTGCTTTCAGTGGTGGCTAGATGGTGGCTAGCTAAATTAGGAATGCAGATGAGATCAGCATGCTACACAGGGTGGAAATGTGAATCTTCTGAGCAGAGAGGATTGTGAATATACACAGCCCACTATGCAAAGGAGCTGTGATAATGATAAAACATTTGCAGGTATTGAAAACGTGTAAACAAAACAGACAGACTTGTTTGTAAAGGCAAGACAGGGAAGAATCACCTGGGGCAGCAATTCTGGCTCCACTATCTTAGGCAACCCTTTAATGAATGCTTAATTGGGAAAGGTGCACGGCCACTCCTCGTGCACAGTGTGCCAGACTGGGAATCGCTTAGCCCTCTCTGCAGGGTGTCTTCCTGGGTAGAGCTGAGGGAGCTGATACCAGAGTGAGAATCTGGACAACACTGGGGATGTTCTTTTAGTGGGGAAACACACCATGCTTTGGAATGCATTTCTTGGGACAATTAACATTTTCAAGGATTTAGGGTAATAAAAAAAATCCCTGATCCAGCCCTGTGGTAGGAGAAAGGAGGGGCAGAACATAGTCATCAGCCTGCCTTGTGGGCTGGGCTCTGATCTCAGGTCTGATTTGGACAGACGGTGAAACCTACACGTAGACATAGGGGTAGTGGGGGAAGGAGGCAATGACTTCATATCCTTGGCTGAATTTTGATCACTTTACTCACATGAAATATCACAGAAAATCTACAAGTGGTGCCTCTCATGGAACAAAAGGGGAATTTTCAACATGAGTAAAGGGACAGAGCCCTGGCCCTCAATGAGCCAAGTTTTAAGGTAAAGGAGAACATGAGAGCCAGGCAAAACAGCTTTAACTGTAAAGATAGTTAATTGGTGCATTTTAAAAATTAACAGCCATCATTGTAATTATAGAAAGGGATCGACAAAGAATTTTACCTTCTCTTCAGCGTGTTTGACGAGAACCTCAGCTGGTATTTAAACGCAAACATAAAGTACTATTTGAGGATGGAAGACGCTTCTGTGAAAAAGGATGATGGCTTCGAGGAATCAAACAGGATGCATGGTATGCCCTGATGCTGTTCTGCGTGCAGCAGGAATGAACCTGCAAAATGTGGGGTGGTGTTCACCTAAAGACTGAGCTGGGAAGCTGGAGTGTCTGTGTGTTGTATTGGCCTGAAATCAAGTGAGGCTAGAGGCAGTGGGTGGGATGCGGGACAAGAAGCACAGCTGTCTCAGGAAGCATGTCCTGAGTGTATTCAGGGATGAATTACAGGCAAGCTACACTTCCACTGGCAGGCCTGCCCTGTCAAAGTGTATGCACAAAATTAATCTCTTGGCTGGTATCTACCTGCAGAGAGTTAATGGTTTTCTCCTTTGCAGCCATCAATGGGTTTATGTTTGGTAACTTGCCTGGGCTGAATGTGTGTGAAGGAGACAATGTGTCCTGGCACCTTCTGGGCTTGGGCAGTGAAGCAGATGTACATGGAGCTGTGTTTCAGGGAAACACCCTGCAGGTGAATGGAATGCGGAGAGATTCAACCAATCTGTTCCCCCACACATTTGCTACTGCCTTCATGCAACCTGATAACAGTGGTAAGTGCCTGCACATCTAACTCAGCAGCAGGAAAAGTCTCCCATTGTGGTATTTGCTCCTGTGGCTGATTCTTTAGCACAGCGTAAACTCTTACGGGGTGAGCTGTGCTTTAGATCCTGTTTGGTCCCATTTATGAGGCCACAGCTCCTGTAGTTGCATCTGATTCTGGAGAACAGGAGATACAGGATTTTGTCCTGTATTGTCCCAGACTGGTTCTCTAGGCTGCCACTTCCTAATAAATATTTGTAGTAACAGCCCAGATGGACATTGTTGCCTGTGACCCATAGAAACATGCAAACATCTCTTTCAGAATAAAGCAGCAGACAGTTGCCAGAGCTTAACTCCCCTGTCCGTGGCTTGCGAAGATTCACATTTATGACAGACCCCAGTCTTCCCATTTTGCTGGGTAGGCACACAATACCGTGTCTCATTCGCACAATGTGATGGCCTCAGCTGCTGGCTGTCTCCTGCCCTTTGGCATTCGCAGGCTAGATCTTTTACTTAACCAGTGTCTCAGCAGTGGTGGCACAGTTATGTCGCTTTATTGGTTTCTTCAAGTCTAATAAGCTGGTTATTGTGTAAGAAAGCCTCCCGAGATGATTTTGTGTAGGACTTTGTTCTGCCATTCCTCCTTGGTTTCTCTAACAACTCCTTTTATTCTTGGCCTGTGGCAACCAAGCTCCCTAAACAAATGCACAGATACACACAATGCACATAGCGATGTCAGCCACAGCCACGTCACAAGCTCTGCATGGGAAGCAGCTGTTTCCTGGGATCTTTAAAAGTTGCTGATTTCCTTGTTCGTGCTGCCTCCCTCAGGGATTTTTGAGATCTACTGCCAGACGAGCAATCACTACCAGGCTGGGATGAGGGAACGCTACTTCGTTTCCAAGTGTGGAAAAAGGGATCCTGCTCCTGCCCTTCAGTACAAAGGCGTGCGGACATATTACATCGTGGCGGAGGAGGTGGTGTGGGACTACATGCCTGACCGAAGCTGGGAGAGGGAACGGCACAACCATTCTGCAGAGAGGTAGAGCCCTTCTTCTGGGGAAGTCTTTGGCAAAGTCTTTCAGTAGACCTTGGTGAAGCCTGTTGGGTATCTTGGCCATCTTGTGACCTTGTGCATATGCCACTGCTGGTGGTGCTGCTGCTGGGAGCTGCAGCCCCCTGCGTCACTGTGCCCACCTTTGCAGCCAAAGCAGGTCTCTGGGAAACCCATTCAACTGGTGAACCCCCTGCCACAAGTTAGCTGTTTGTTCCCTTTGAGTTTTTGGGTATCTCAGCATTCATTCTGCATTTCTCAGCTACGCCGATGTATTTTTGAGCAACGAGAATGGACTGCTTGGCTCCAGGTACAAGAAAGCAGTTTACAGGGAGTACACTGATGGGACTTTCCAGACCCCCAAGGCCAGGATAAATGGTGACGAACACCTAGGGATACTAGGTAAGGGTATGTGCACAGGGTACATCTTTCACTCACGCAGCGATGGGACTTGGACTCTAGGGCTTCAGTGGCTAAGGGCTGTAATCTGAAGGTCTCCAAGATGTTTAGGCATCTGCTGTGTATACAGGTGAGGAGAAATTCAGACTGTTTGTAGTAAAGACTGGGTTCTTATGCCTGCCTTTGCACCAGCTTCCTTTCATGTCTTAGGCAAAGCATTTTTCACACCTGCATTTCTCTGACTAGAACAGAAATAACTGCTGACTTCTAGAGAGCGGTTTGAGAGATGTAGGTGAAAATCTGTAGCTGTGAGAGAAATGCTTTTGAGGCAAAAGCAGGCAGGCCTTGGGAAGTGGAGGAGCACATTACAATGAGCAATGGAAGTCTGTGGAGACTGTGTTACGAACCCAGGACTATAAGTGGTGCCAGAGCAGCAAGGCTGAGGCAGTATATGCCATTCAAAATAGGCTGCAGCTCTGATTTGTGACACTGTCAGGCCAAGCTGAATATTGCCACGTTTTTTGAAATGAGCAGCAAGGGATGATCAAGACATTGTGAAACTTAGCATAGCAGTATTCAGAAATCAAGCCTTGGTTGTACTGGGCACAGATAAAATGCGTAACAACTTTCATTTTTCTTACTGTGAAACACCCAGTCTGGTTTTCTAAGACTTACTTGAATTGGGACTGACATCCGGTTCTCTTTTTGGGAGGTAGAGATAAGGTAGAGAAGAGGGAGGGGAACACCATAAATATTATAAGGGAATATCTCTGGGGAGAAGGTGTGGAGGGAGAGGTGGGAATATCCTCAGGAGATATGTTGACAGTTTTTCCTAGTCTCAGAGTACATCCTTCCTATCTCAAGGCCCTTTTCTGTGGGCGGAAGTGGGAGATATTCTCAACATCGTGTTTAAGAACAACGCCACACGACCCTACTCCATTCATGCACATGGGGTGCTGGAAAGGGAGACTGGACAGCCGCAAGTAGCAAACCCTGGTAAGTCACTGTGGTCTCCAGTCGTATTCCTGTATGGGCTTACAAAGCTAATTTTAGCCTATAGCTAGGCTGGTCTCCTTAAGTAGGCTTTAGACGTACTTGTTTTCTTATGGTAGAGAACTAGAACTGAACAATAACCTGAGTTCACTGTGGTTTTAGTGATACCATTTGTGTGGGAATGGCAGCCCTGGGAGTTTATCTGCTCTGGCTTCTAGGATAAGTGTAGCACAAACCTTTCTGTGTGCAGCCTTATCCCCTCCTCTGAGCATGGCCTGTCTATAGGAAGGAGAAAGGTGGTGGCAGTTCACAACTCAGCCAGTCCTTGGTAGCCCTAGGCTGACCACCCATGATGGGGGAAGCCTGCCCCTCTTCTTTGGGACCTATACTTTTTGTGGTGTGCACAATAGTATGAAATAGGAGAAATTCACAATTGCTTGCCAGGATGCTGAATGAAATCACCAATTTGTTTCATGGTCCAGTTGTGAATTTGTATCATGTTTGGTCCCCTTTGACTTGCACAGGCTGTCTAAGCACCAAACAGGTTTTCAGTTGGGCCCTGTCTTTCTGACATGTATTACTAACATGCAAACCAATACTTTTAAAAATGAATTTGAATGGGCATCATAAATGTACTTCAAAGAGAGGAAAGATCATCTCAAGCTCCATCTGTACTGAAGAGAGGTGGAATTTCCTTGGTCAGATCCAGTCTCAAAGGCGGCAGATAAAACAGAGTTGTGCTGGTACCAGATAGTGTGTGCATCCTGTGACCCCTCTGCTTTGCTTGTGAGAGGGGAGCTTCCATCCTGTTTTTCAGTGTTTGGGGAGGGAAGATGCAATATCCAATTAAATCAGAAATGAATTTGCACTTTGGAGACAGGATCTTCTTTTTTTTGCTTTCCTTTGCATGCTGCTCAGCAAGCTGGCAAGTGGGTGTATCACCCTAGTGTTAATGGTCCTTCTCTGTCACTCAGGTGACATTGTGACATACCGATGGGAAGTTCCTGAGAGATCTGGTCCAGGGCCAAACGATTCAGCCTGTGTTCCTTGGATCTACTACTCTGTGGTGGACCCGGTAAAGGTAAAATAAAAGTTAGAACCAGAAAAGCCCAGTTAGACCAATTTTTCTCCCCCTCTAGAAAACAATGTGAGCTGGATGCAATTTGGAGATTGGCCCAGCTGAGAGGTAGAGGATCTACCTGGTGACATGTCCAGTGTCCTCCTGGGAGAGGAAATCCTCCAGATTTGTCCTGATGTTTGTCCTTATTTTTTCCAAACACAAACCTTCATAAAACAATTCCACCATCTCCTTGACACTAACCTTGTATGAGAACATCTCCCAGTCAGTCATGGTTTCTATTGGTGAGAGCCATAGGGCTAATCTAGAAAAGCAGAAGTTGTCCAAAATTAGGCCCCATGGATAAAGCAGGAAGATTTGAGCACTGCTAGGATCAGTTGTCATAGCACTGATTTCACAGGGAAACAACCTGGAGGATCCTGCAACAAACCATTGCATTCAACCCAGAGATCACTGCCCTTTTTATCTCAAGTTGCAGATGTTTTTCCAGTCACAGAGTGGAGAATATTTTGATATAATTCATATTTATGACTTCTGGATTTGCATTCATAAGAGCATGTATAGTC
Source organism: Harpia harpyja (assembly GCF_026419915.1). NCBI lineage: Eukaryota > Metazoa > Chordata > Aves > Accipitriformes > Accipitridae > Harpia > Harpia harpyja. The sequence goes on along the minus strand of NC_068957.1, from coordinate 26,268,773 downwards.
TCTGTTCCTGTGCTTTGGTGGCTGATGTTCACCAATGAGAGTACTTAAACGGTGCTACTGTGTGTTTTAAGTGGGGTGATGCAGGGAACAGAAAATACGGTTGCTGAAAGGCAAAGAACTGCGTACAAAAGGGAGAGTGATAAGATCGTTGCCTCAGAGGTTTTTCTCCTTCATTCTGATTAGGATATGTACAGCGGTCTGATTGGACCCCTGAAGATCTGCCGGAGAGGGGCACTGCAGTCTGATGGGATCAGGAAGGATGTAAAGAGGGAGTTTGCTTTACTGTTCCTGGTTTTTGATGAAAATCAGTCCTGGTACTTGGAGGAGAATGTGGAACATTACAGTAAGGGAAATCACAAGGAGATCAACCTGCTGGATGACAAATTTGTGGAAAGCAACAAAATGCATGGTAATGCCTGTTAGACACCTGAGCACCCATTACTATCTATGCCAAGTTGATGTTGACTTTGTGACCTCTGTAAGTAGTCAGCCACCCAAAACGCAAGAGCCTGACTCCTAGTGAATGCCTTCATCCTTTTCCATTGTCAGTGGCACGAACAGAATTAAACTGTCTGTTGTTCTCAATATTGCAGCATATATATAGCACAAATCTCTGATCTACAATGAAGGCTAATCATTATGGCTGTCCCTGTCAGGAGGAATAGCAAGATATGGGCCAGAGAGGTTAATCTCTGATGTGTCTGAGTGACTCAGAACAGGAAATAAAATCAAATGTGAAATTAACTTGTCAGACTAATTTCATTCTGTTTGTGTCAGGACTGTTAGAATATGCTAGATTTCAAATTAATTGGCTAAGCTATGTGGCTGCAGTACATGGCTCAGTTGTTTTAGCTGATTACCAAAAAGCCATTTCTACCACAGCAGGATGAATGCATTTTTCTAAATTAACATGTTATGTATGATAATCTTTCTCCATGTTATATCTGGATCTATCTGAAGTATTCTTAGCAAAACAAGTCTCTTGGCAGTTGTGGAGATAAGAATAGTGAAGAGTTGCATTATGCATACTGTCATTACTGCGGGTTTTGTACAGATGATATAAGGAATCTCCAAATATACATGTCCATGAAGTTGTTATTGTTAACCTAATATTATAGCTAGTAAAACCAAAACATTGAAGTTGGATGCTTGTTTTGGGCTACAGAAAGTGCTTATGGCAGATCTGGGAGCAAAGCACCAGTGTTCCTGCCCTCAGATCGTGTCTCTTTCTGTCTTATTCCTTCTGTTGGCACACATATGGAAACTTTCATGCTCAGATGACATCACATTCATCTCACTCACTGTTTCAGTCCTTTTCCTGCATTTGCAGTCAAAGCAGTATTCCTTCTGGCTGTGCTAATTATGAAATAATAGTCCTGCTGTGTAGCGATTTTTACAAGTGATCAGTATGTAATGTGTGTGGCCAGCATGAGACACAGAATGACAGGATTGACTGTTGGCAGGATTTACCTGTTTTCATTGTTCAGCAAGTAAATTTTTCAGAGATTTATGTGTATATAGACAGATACATATTTCCCTATCATTGGGCTAAGGCGGCCATTTTTACACATCTTGACTTCTAGAAACAACCACCTCTAGCTAACTGCAGGTTTTCAGCAAGAGGTAGTTTTTGAGATTTGAGCTGAGCTACAGCATGGCCTTGGATGCAAGTCATTTTTCCTATCTGTTAACAGAGTGGATAAGTAGTTGAGCTGGGGAGAGACTGCCAAACTTTTGGGGAACTGTCATATGGAAGACACCAACTGTTGATGCACTGGTTGCTATGTGAGCTCTGTAGCATCTAACTTGACCTGCATGTTCTTCCTCTGAGATGGTTCAGTGTCTTTACTGTTTCAATAACAGTCTTTTCTACTCTGTCTGTTATTTTCTGCGCAGCAATCAATGGGAGGCTCTACGCGAACTTGCCTGGGCTGACCATGTTCCAGGGTGAGTGGGTGAACTGGTACCTGCTGGGAATGGGTCAGGAGATTGATGTCCACACAGTCCATTTTCATGCTGAGACCTTCATGTACAAGGTAAGAATATCCTGCTGATGACAAAGCAGAGACTGACCACCAGTATCATCACTTTTGCTTGACTCTGATGGACTTGAACTTCTTGAATGACTTCACAGCAATTTCACCTAACTAGGAAAGGGATGTGATTTTACACATCCAAATCTGACTCACTGAGCCTCTGTATTGTGCTGGTATGTCTAGCTTAACCCTCCTTAGGCTTAGGCATTACCAGATTGTGTTTGCTTTCCCAGCTACAGCCCTGGACTGCTCTTTGAATTCTTTTTTTGAGCTGTTAAAGTGGTCTCCAGAAACACTGACAGAATTTGTGTTCTGAAAGGACGCAGAGAGCACTGCACACTAACAGCCTCCATTCCCTTTAACAGAGTGGCAAAAGCTACAGAGCAGATGTTGTGGATCTGTTCCCTGGGACCTTTGAAATGGTGGAGATGTTGGTTGGGAACCCTGGGACATGGCTGCTTCATTGTCATGTGTCTGATCATATCCATGCTGGTATGGAGATAGTCTTCACAGTCTTGCCTAGACCAGGTAGGGAGCTATCACTGATAGTTACGGTAAAGTGTTGAACGGCATTTTCTACTACTGCTGCTAAATTCTGAGTGTTTGCATCACACTTACAACTCTTTTACATACCATAAACAGCCAGTTAATTGAGCAGATAATTACTTAAGTACCATTAATTTAAGACGTTCCATTTGAATATGGTAATACGTGCAGCTGGAATTAATAACAAATTGGTTTCTGGGGTTTACATTGCCTACATTACTATTATGAGTTTTATTTTAGCTTGTGTCTGAGAAGCAATGTTCAGCCATCAGCTAGTAATTGTTCTTATTAAGAATATTACCTGTAATCTAAATGTACATCCTAAGGCTTCTCATTTCACCAGGAAACACTGGAAAGTGCTCAAAGGTGAGTGACACTCTGCACCGGGTTTGGCTGCGATGGAGTTAATTTTCTTCATAGCAGCCCGTATGGTGCTGTGTTTTAGATTTGCTACCAAAGAGTTGATAACACACTGATGTTTTAACTGTTGGTGAACAGTGCTTGTGCAGTGTCAAGGTCTTCTCTCTTACTCAGTAGGTTGGGGTGGGCAAGAGACAGGGGAGGGACACAGGTGGGACAGCTGACCTGAATTGCCCAAGGGATATTCCATACCATATAACATCCTGCTCAGCAATAAAAATGCAGGGGAGTTTTTCCAAAGTAGCCATTGCTCAGGGACTGGCTGGGTATCAGTCTGCTGGTGGCGAATGATTGGTTTTGCATCACTTGGGTTCTTGGGGGTTTTGTTTAGTGGGGTTTTCTTTTGGTGTTTCCCCCCCCCTTCACTTATTAAATTGCCTTTATCTCAACCCACAAGTTTTTTTTTCCTTGCGTTTGCCCTTCTGATTCCCTCCCCAGTCCTGCTGGGGGGTGAGTGAGCAACCTGCCAGCCGGCGGTCAGCCCACCACACGCTCAGAGCCTTTGATTGTGCTCTTCTTCAAAGGCCGTAAAGGGTTGTGCAGCAGGAACGGGTCTGCTTTTGAAGCAGGTAATACAAAAACACTCTTGCTGTGAGGCAGAGAGGGAAAACATTGACAGGAGAAAAGAAGACCTGCAAGCCCTGGAAAACCATGCTGCCTCTGGATCTGGTCTTTGCCAAATGTGCCATGTTCTAGACTCTTAACACTTTCTCACCCTCTTTTTGTTTCCTTTCAGAGCCAGCACTTGAAGTTGCAAACTACAGTGCAGGTATGGTGTATGTTGCACTGCTAAATACTGTCTGTGTGTGTGAGGTGGAGGAGGAGGGAGCTCTCTGGTCGGTACAGATTTAGATCTGTTTGAGGAGAAGGGAGGAGCATGAACATCACTTATAGCCTCTCCTCTGTCAGGCTGGCCAGCATGTTAGTCTGAGGCCTGGCTGCTGATGGATAACAGGGAGGGTTCCAGGTTGGTTTGTTTATCTGTCCTCCAAGTGTCTGTGCTCTGATGATAAAAATAAGAAAGTTGGGCTTGTTAGGCTTGTTTTACCATGTTAGGTGAAAAAGTTTAGTGGCCTCACATTCTGTTGTACTTGCTATGTATGGATTCATCTTCAGAGGGGAGTGCAAGCTTAGAAACTGGCAGAGATTCAAAGGTTTTTAAAGGAGGGTGTTGCAAAGAAGGTGATTTTTTTTTCTTATCCCTTTCGATCAAAACCCAAGGGGCACCTTAAATTAGTTGTCCTGCCTTCTTGGACTGTCAGTGACTATGTGGTTTAGGGAATTTTCACATTCACCATTACTAGCTGAAGGGACTGATTCAGCATGCAAACAAGCACATCTGCCTTCTGATCTGTTCTTCCACCAAGAAAAGAGCCTAAGCACATGCCCTGGGTCTTTCAGGTATTTTAAAGAACAGATGTGAGAAGATGTTTGGTTGAGCAGCACCAGGGAGAAAGGGAGTAGTAGATAAGATACCTTTAAAATTTTCTGGGGTAAAAGTCTGAATAGTTTATGGTGGTGATTTCTTTCCCTGATTTTTTTCATCTTTCTCCACAACTCCACTTTTCAACCATTGTGAATAAATCCAGCTGAGCTGATTTCAGAGCCAGCTCAGACCAGCTGAAAATACAGCCATCTACTTAGAACTCTTCAGTCTTTCCCTACTAATATTTCAGTCATTTCCTTCCCAACAATGTTTTCCCCTCTCAAAATTGGGTGTAAAGAAGAGTAGGAAATGTCAGAGCAGTAATGACAATATTAAATAATTTGGTTTTATACCATACTCAGGCATCAGCCTGTGTATGCTCACCAGGCAAAAACCTTGATCAACAGTTGTTACCTGTGCAAATAGCCACTTTTCTCAGAAGGTTGCTGCTGCCTCTGTGTGGAAGCATAAGAGAGCTCAGGATCTTAAGTGACTCACCACTGGCATGACTGAGCAAGTGCACTCTGAAAAGTGGTGGTTAGGACAACAGCCTGTGCATGGGGAGCTTGGAGCAGGGTGGGGAACTTGCAGCAGCCCTGGTCTGGATGCTTGTTCTCATCTCCATATTTCTGTTCCTAACCTAGCCACTGACTCCCCACACAACTGCAGATCACCTCCCTTGTGAATGGGGACAGCAGTGGTTAGCTGATTGGGCTGAATAGCTGTGAGACATGGTAAGGTCCTGGAATGGAGTGGATTAGGTAAAGAACCATTCATTCTCAAATTTCTGTGTGACCTCAGGGATGAGGGTCTGTTAGATGGATGGCGACTGGGTCTCCTTTGACTTGCTTTGATTGTATTGGGTCTTTCTTTTGCTCCTTTTTAAAATTTATTGGAACCTTTCAGTTGTGGTATTTCTGGCTCTCATTGGAACTATCTTTTTGTTTGTCTCTCAGAGTTGCCACCTGAGGATAAGGATGAGTCCCAGAAGATCATGTTTTTTGGAGCTAAGTTGGCTCAAGGGCAGATAGAGGCCACAGTCATCACTCTAGCCATTGCAGGAATGGTGCTTTTCCTGGTCGCCTGCTTCCTCCTGGGAGTGGTCATCTATCTTGAGAGACAAAAGAGGTTAAGACGCAATCGGAGGTCCATCCTGGATGACGGATTCAAACTCATGTCTAAAAAGAATTCAGGGCTATGAAAGCCATGTACAAACTGCAGGTTGTGTGCTTGGAGCAGAGGCTGGATGGTTGCCTACAGCAAAGACTTTTGGGGCTTCATTTCAATCGTACACTGTACTTCTAGAAGCTAAGGAGGGAAAGCTGGAGCCCTGACCTCTTTATATATCTTCTTCAGCACTCTGTAAAGAAAAAGTCCGTCCAGGAGAGATCTGAGGACCCTTTGAACTGACTGAAGACAAGTAATGAGTAAAAAGGTGCTTCTAAAATACTCCTCTTCCCCAAGAAAGAGAGGAGACATTTCCCCTATTTTCTTCTCTCCAGAATAACTTCACTTGGTCTTTCTCAGCAGACTAGCTGAGGCCAGATTCCAGTCTTGCTCCATTGCCAGAGCTGAGTTGGGAATTGTCTCCCAAGAAACTGTGAGCCTTTAAAGTAATTAATCTGAAGGGGGAAGATAGTCTTTTCATTTTTGTGAATCAATTAAGAATACAGAAGAGAAAATGTTAATTTAGATTTGGATTGCTGTGTTTTGATGAGTAATTGGACAGATGCAAATTCAGGGCAGCACATGTCATGGTGTGAGAGCGCTCCAACAAGGACCATGGCAACAGCTGTGCCTCACCACCAGCCTTGCTGTGGCACATCCTTTTGCTCCCAGCACCCCAGGCAATGTGCTTTGATATCAGGCATCCTGTGTCTTGTGCTGTGAGAAGAAGCTTTTCTGAGTGCTGCAGAGCATCGTGGTGACTTCCCTGCATTGCAGTTCTGTCGGTCTGTGCGCATGAAGGGCTGTACCTCAGCACCTGTGCAGGTCCTTGTGCAACAGGGTCAAGGATGCTGTGATGTTCTGTGATGTGGCTTGCTCTCTTTTTTTCAAATGCATTTCATTGAAGTTATCTCCAGAGTTGAGCTGTTGCCATGTTACTGCTGTGAGCCAAGCCAAAGACTCAGTCCTGTATGAGCTGGAGTTTGTGCTTGGGACAGAAGAAGTCAGGGAGTCCTTACCCCATTGTGGTGCAATGGCAGGTTTGTCCAGGCAAATGTGGCAACAGTGAGGGAGAAAGCTAAAGTGTGGTGGAATTTAGCAGTGCAGAGCAAATAAGCTGCAGTCTGTGGAGTGTGAGGTAGTGCAGCCTGAGAGAAGGGAATGTTTGCCGTAACGAGGGGTTGTACTAAGGGGAGCCTTGCCTTTTAGATAGCACAGAATCGCAGATGTTAAGAGATGGAGTAGCCTGTCTTGATATACAAATGCTCGTGGAGCATTGCTGTCTACTGAACCCTCTGTGGCTAATGACAGTCCCCATGGGGAGAGGAGCCAGGTGCTGGGGGGAGCCTGCTTGGAACCAGGAGGGGACGGGGACACGGTGTCTCCCCTCCAGCCCTGGGGGTGCCTTTGGGTTGGAGTCGGGCACCTCCTGGTACCTGCTCTCTCTGCTGCAGTTGCCTGCCAGGAGCCAAACTGGGGGGGTGGGTGGTGTAGCCCATGACTAACACCAGAGCTCTGTAGCCCACCCCGCAGGCTGTGGTAGTCGTCCTCCAGTGGCAGCCATGCCCACACACATCACAGTCACATCACCCCACATGTCAAGTACCAAGCAGTTCCCTATAAAATATCTATCTTCTTGGCTCACCCACCAAATCCCCATTATCTAAATGGATGCAGGTTAGTGCTTACATATTTCTGTCCCTGTTTTAAATTGGAAAGGGCATAAAAGAAATCCTTTCTGGGTGGCTTTCAGAGGCAATTAAAGCAGAGCCAGCTAAATGGCTGTAATGACAAGTGACTGCTGTAGGCTATTTAGGTATAACAGTACCATTTTTATTTAGAACAATAGTTATACTTAATCATGCTCAATTCATATTGGGTCCCTGCGAATTTCCAGCTGCCCTTTCCTCTGGCTATGGGGACAAAGCTCATTAATTTCCTTTCATTACACTTCATTAAGCCTGGTGAGGAGCTAGAGGGCTGTTGAATGCCCTGAACATGGGTACTCTTTGCTCATTGTTGACCCTGGTTCAGCTGCTGTTGCAAACCAGAGGTTTACAAGCCCAGCAGTCCTGGGTGAATTTTAGAGCTATGTCATCAGAAGTAAGAATCAAGCAGGAAAAGTTGTGTTTTGGTTTGTTGGGGTTCCCCCCACCCCCCCCCCCCGGCTTGTGGAAAAAATAGATCAAAAAATGTTCTCAGCCCACACTGAGACAAAGGAGTTATTGTAAATGTATTTACTTTCTTCAAGAAAACAGAAAGAGGGCAGTCGCCCTTTCTTTAGTTCTTCAGCCAGTAGCCAGGGCGCTAAGCTGGATGACAGCTGACTTGGGTTTCAGCAGTGGCTGTGAAGCACGGCAGCACAGGGACTGGAGCTGGGTCTCCAGATTTGCATACATTCCTTAAACAGCAGGCTGCCAAAAGTCCTCCAAAGTAATGTTTTTTGGGCCAAGTGGAGCATCGCTGGCGGAGGTCTCTTCTCCAGCGTTGGTAGTTAGGACACTCTTGAGCCCACACCCTAGAAGAGGCCTTGGCTGAGCAGCTGTTTTGGTGAGGACTGTGTCCTCTGATAAGCAATTCCACCCTAGACTGAGAAAACTCAAGGGAAAGCTTTGGACAAAACAGATCATTTTGCTAAAACCTTCTGTTCCAACGAACTGTGACAAAGAACAGTTTATCAGCAACTTCACAACTGCCTCTAATCAGAAGTTGGCTGTCGCAGCTGGTGGGCATAGGAGGAGGAGGAGGAGAGAGATTTCACAGTTCTGGTGACTGAGCTGAGGCCTGCGAACAAATGTGTGTTTGCTTTGGCAGCAAGCCTTCTGTCTGAGCATCCTACAGTGTCTTGTTTGTGCTTATCCCTGATGCACGTATGGCTGCCAAGGAGCCCACCTTGCTGTCTTTTTGAGCAGGTGAGAGGATCAGGGTCTTGGCACCGCTGCTCCACAGGGAGACACTAGGATGGCAATAGCTCCCACGCTGAGCTGAGACAGTAGATTATGCGAGTGCTCCCGCTGCTTTTGCCAGTGCAGAATAAACTAGCTAAGGTTAAACTCTGTTCTGTAGTGGTTCAAAATAAATCATTTGCAATAATACACACTGAAAAGGATTAGAAGTGCTCAGGTCATCCATTAGCATGGCTCAGCTCATAGGGACAGAAGGACAGAAATACACGTAGACATGCTTTTAGATAGTTTGCTATAGGAAACTTAAAAAAACCTCCACAAAAAACCCCACCCCACTTTAACACGTGCTGCCAGTATAAGTCCAGAACAAGTTTATCTTTGTGGAGGAACTGGCCTCTCAGGTTTTGTATGGGATAAACATAAGCAGCAGCTAATATTTTCTGTTGTATTCACTGTAGGTAGTGCTTCTTGTCTGCAGTTCCAGGCCCCAATTCCTAGGCCCCAATTAGATGTGATAAACTTTTGAGAAGTTTGCCTAGGTGATCACTCACCTATTTAAAGTTACCCACACTCTTGCAGGCTGTCTTAGGTGACAGCAAAGCTGAGTTACTCATTCATATGGCAGCAGCTGGACATTTGCAGCAGGGCTGAGATGAATAATCCCTTTATTAGTGCTGTCATCTCGCTCAGTAATGGGCACAATCACCACTACATTACTCTAGCAGGCAGACAATCGTGTCCTTGCTCCATGTCAGGGTTGGGTCAGTGTTCAGCTGATGTTACTTTGTACTCCCACTCATACTATGGATGTGAGAGATGTGTGAGTCAAAAGCAGGGTGCTTTTTTGGATGTGCACATGGGAGTATAAAATGCTGTCTTGGTTTTTTTTTCTCAAAATACAAAGGTTAATGTCAAATTAACCTGAGGCACACCATAAAAAAGACTAACACTGGTAATTGTCAGTGAAAGGATTTGAATGTCTTTCAGGTGTAATGCAGTCTTTGGTTCTGAATTAAATATATGGCTTAACATGCAGCTTGTTTTGTAATATATAATCGCCATGTAGACTGTTTACAGTGGTTATAATTTTGTTGACACAGCAAATTATAGGAGTGATTTTAAGTCTGGAGCTATGTGCATCTATAATGCCTGGGGAAAGGAATTCAAGCACAACAGCTGCCAAAACAAGGTGATGTGCAAGATCACAATCAGAGGATGGATCTGAGTAGAAGTAAAAGCTGGCCTCCAGCTTATACCTGTATGGAATATAGGAATAAGGCACCATGCATACACAAGGTAGCAAACTTGTCAAAGCATTAGTCTCAGAAGCAACTGAAGAATTTAGTCACAGACTATTCTGGTGATGCGAGAACAGCAGGACTGGGCATGTGATTGATGAAACAGCTATTACTGGAAATTAGCATTTATGGTGTTAAAATTCAAAGACAGCCTGTCTTGGAAATCAATTTGTTAATTTGCTCCTATTTTGGGGAAAGTAAATCTATTATTCAGCAGGTGTTCTTTATAAACCTTGTATCCTTTCATATTCTTGAGAGACAGGTTTCATTCTGTGTTCTTAAACTGAGGGAAGGATGGGAGAGGTGAAACAGTCACCTGTCCCCGATGAGCCCTAGAGGAAGAGTAAGGGAGTAATTCAGTCTGTTGGGAGAAGGTACAGGCAAAAATCCTGCTGCCTAAGGGACAGTTAAATAGGTGTGATGCTGCTGCTGCTGGCAGCATGTCTGATGGGTGCAGGAGTTATTCTCTTGTTATTCAGTGTCATCAAGAATAAGAAGAAGTTCTGTCTTATCTTCTGTGTACAGAAGGATGTTGATGTAGTGGGAGGTTTTGGAATCTGTCACTGTAAGAAGCTTACAGAAAACCCTGCCTGTAGGATCTTCCTATCGGATCCTTATTTTTCATATTTAGGCATTATTTTCTTCAAATGAAAGTTTTCACTTTAGAGGTAAGCAAAGAACAGCCATCTGCTTTCAGTCAGGCTGACTTGCTTTGTGAGAAACAAACAAGCAGAAAACAAAGCTAAGGATGCCAAGAGAGCACGGTGCATCCTTGCCTGCTGTGGGCTCCTTTCGACAGTGGCTGTGTCCAGAACGGCAGTTGCTGTGCTGCAGGAAGGAGGTTCAGGTCATCAGCGAGGAGGTTCCTTCTCCACTTGTCAGTGCAGAATACGGAAAGGTCCTAAGCCAAACATAATGTGCGGGCCCCCTCTTGTAGCTTCAGTCACTCCAGGTTTGGTGTTTGCCCATCAGTCATTTTACAGATCTCTGCTGTCGCCACGGTTGGGAGGCAGTGGGCTGGGTGATTTACAGTTAGATTTGGGTGGGCTTCTCAAAATCTAACCTATTGAACAAGACTGAGCATAAGGGTTGCGACTGGTCCAATTTGCAGACTCTCAGTTTGTTAAGCATCAAAAAAACCCCAAAGTGTAACAGCAATGTGGGGTTTAAAACAGGTGCCTTGTTAGCTGGATTATGTTTAACTGAAAGCCCTGTAGTGCCCCGGCTCGTCTAGAGGACCTTGTTAGGGGTGCATTGAGCCGAAGTATTCTTCAACCTTCTTTCATCGATACTTTGTGAATATACAATTCACCAAGGATCATCCTGAAGCAGAGCTGCCATCTGAGCACAATGGCTGCCCCTTCCTCGTGAGCCCACGCTCCTCCTGGCCCATCCACACTCTGTCTAAAGATTTGGCTGCAAGTCTTGTTTCAGAATAGCTCGTGGCTCTTCGTTTTCTCTCTTCAGCCTTTAGAAATCCTCAGCTTGGAGGTGTTTCATGAATTGGCTGGAAGAACCAGCCAGGATCCATTGGTGTTGCTCATTGCTAGCCTGAGAAGCCCAGTGTGTAATGAACCACCTCTGGGTATTGCAGTCATGACTTCTAGGCTTTTGTTAATATTCCAGATGCACAGCTCAGAAATGGCTTCCTTGTGGGCACTGTTCTCTTCCTAGAATGAATGGGACCTGCAGGCTGAAGGGTTTGCTGTGAAACTGCAAATTGTAGATGTAATAAATACCAGGTTTACTGTTGCTTTATAAGGAACCTTCTGGGAAATCTTTTGCTGGTGTCATGGCTGAGTTATGTGATTTCCATTGGGTGAAGCTCTACAAAGGTTTGATAAAACTCATTGCAGTGTTTCATTAGCCAGCAAATTCCCAAAAGGCTGATCATCCATCATAGCATCCAATCACTATCAGTAATGATTCAGGATGTGAGAGAAGGCCACATATTTTACCTCTCTGAGAAACTCAGATAAATCACTGTCAAGGTAAGTCATCATGTTCAGTTGTGTTAAAAGCCTGAAGAACAGTTACAAGGCTCACAACAGCAGTGGAGAGGTTGTGGGGAAAGGAGTCTTGAATGATTCAGCTCAGCCGTGGTAATGCAATGGGCGGAAATGCCCTGGGGCACCAGTTTAGTTAAAATAATGGTTAATGTCTACATGCTGTAACCTTAGGAACTATAAGGAAGCAAGCACCTGACATCTTGAGAGCTTACACAAGGCTTCAGGAATAAGTTGCTGTTAGCTTCTTTATTTTCTAAGAATTTAGATAGAAATAGGTGATGTTGGCATTTCATGCTGTGCTACAGACAGCAATTTCGTTCTTACCTAGGGGAACATCAGTATTGCTGATACAAAAACCATGTTACAATTTGGTGGATTTTGAATAGTCAGGTGAAATGGAACCAAGATTTAAAATTCTTCTCCTTCTGTTCTGCCGAAATAAAACCTGATCAAACCAAACACCTTCTCAGATTCTGCCTAGATTCAATCAGTCTTGCAAACAATAATTCAGTAATCATCAAATACCTGTGTCCTGAGTCATACAACCACTGCTGTTGGTCTGTGATCTCTGTCAGCTCTTAGTTACGCAAGCATGGTCCATTGTGACTTTCCTATTAATCCTTTTCTCTTAGGCTGCTTTCTAGTGCTTTATTGAACTGACTCTGTAACCTCACTGCCTCAGTACTGCTTCGTGACAGCAGCTGCTTTATGGGTTCCATCCCTGTATACCCTCCAGGATCTGTCTCTCTACCTCTCCCAGGGCCTCCTGATGCTCTACACATTCCTGTTGAACTGGTTCTTTGGGTCATTTGTAATGTCAAGCTTTACTGCCCCTTCTCTCAGAATTGTGAGTCTTAGAAAAATAGCATATTTGTTTTAAAAGTGTGTTGCCATGACAATGCTACATCTGGATCTTGTAAATATTTGGGAAGTGTATATTGTTAATCCAGGAAAAATGAGACTCACCTCAATTATGCGTCAGGTGCCTATTCATAACTGGACACCTTCATATAACTGAGAGAGTCTGGAGGCAGTAGAGTGGTTCATGATTTTAATGGAACAGGGCATGCACATGTGCTCTCGTGGTGTCCAGTAAGTTATTAAAGCACATGTTCAGAGAAAACAGTGTTGGTGATTTATGCCATGAGTATTGCCCAGCTCTTAAGGAATCGAGTAAATTCTGTAAAAAAAGAACCACTTTCTGCCTACAGGACTAACTCTGAAACAATTGCTGATACGGATTCTCTCCCATGTCTGAAAAGGAGACAATTTGTTGCCTCTTGATGACGAAGCTCTCGGACCTTATCTAACTGTCACTTAAATTGAAAGTTTAAATCTAGATTGGATTGATGAAGCCCCAGGTTCATTCATGCACCCATTTTTTAATCTCTATCCCACAGTACAGTGTGGATAATCAGGCATTTTTCTCACATGTTCCTCACTGCTTTGCAAACGCAGTGAGAGTTCATTGGCTCACCTGGAAGCCATACATATTTATTCTGGTACTTGCTTTTAGATTACTTTCACTTCATGCAGAAACGAGTGTCATTTACAAATGCTCAGAGAAGCCTGGGAACCTGCAGTTCGTTCTCAGCCATTTCAGCCCACGGGTGACTCTGCAAATGAGCATGTCAAAAATAATTCCTTTTGCTGAGAGCTATGCAACAAGCTATGAGCTTTCTTTGCTGTTAAGAACTCTTTTAAAAGTTCAAAAAGCAATGGCTTCTGAGCTCTCTCCTGCCTGCTCAGCCCATGTTATTTCCAGGCGCTGCTGCGGTGTTGCTGTGTAATTGGGCTGTGATTGCAAAGCACGTGTTCTAACAAGCACTACACAGACTTCCAGGGTCTGGCAGCGGCTGTGATTTCATGCTGCTTGACAGTAAGACCGTAAGTGTACATAATACTTCCTACCAAAAAGGTAACCATGGAGTTGGAATTTTCTGTTCCATTACATGAAAAACATCCTAACACTAAAGTCTACCCAGACACATCTTACTTGCACAAACCAGGCTGTACACACACCTCCTAGGAAACCAGCTATGGACCTGAATGCTCTACCTAAAATAATGGTTGAAAGCTCACTCAGGAGGTTATGCTTTGAGACATGGCTGGGTCAGCAGTTCAGGGGAGATGGAAATAAGGCATTTTAAAGTCTGATGAGCCCCACCTGAGGGTTTACATATGTTCATCTGCACCTTTCTGGGGTCTATCCTTAGGCTGCAAGATGAAGGTGATCACCCAGCTTTCTGTAGGCTAAAGATATATAAATTACTAAACTGAATAGAGGAGAGTCAGCAGATTCCCGTATGCTTTTTCTTAAGGTAATGGAAAATAGATTTCACCCTGTGGAATGGAAAGGCAACAAACATTAACTGGCTTCATTGCACTGGGCCACCCAGCACAACAAACTCTACCACAGGGCATGATCCCACAAGTGTCAGAGCTCAGCAGGGCTTCTGTGTGATTCTTGTTTGCTTTGTGTGATAGCAAAGAATCTTCTCAGTAGGTCATTTACCTGTTGCATTTGGCATTTTGATGCCAAACAAACACTATGAAGATACAGAAATAATTTGTTTCATTACTGCTGAATAAGCTGCTCCCTGGCATTCCCTAGTTACATATTACAGCAACAGTCAGTTGGCTGTGGCAAAACATGATTAGCTAAGTCTGCAGAGCACAGTTGAGAGAGGCAGAATGTAGAGAATTGAGGGAAAGTCTGCAGGGGCTTTGGAAAGGAAGGGGGCTCCTGGAGGAGCCTTTGTCAGAAATATGAATTGCAGTTTGTCCGCGTGCCTTCCAAGCAGACTTCCCTTAAGGAGTGATTTTAATTTATCTCATGCCTCTGTGAAAGACCTACATGATGACCTGTTCCATTGCCTGCTGGCAAGATGTCGTGAGCTACCAGATGCAAGTACCCAAAACTTCTAACAAGCCATGTGCAGGGAAAACCAAGGATTCCCCTTCAAAACCTAAAGACTCCTAGAAAGTGATCGGACACCAGTGAATGGCTTGGGAAAGCCAGGTTCCTCACCTACCATCATGGCTTGGTGTTTGAGAGCTACTCCTGAGGAGTCTTCTAGGTCTGGTGGTGGGGGAAACGACTGATTTCTTAACTTACTAAGAGCAGATTCCTGCTACTTAAGGAAGATCATCTTTTAAGAGAAAAGAACTTACAGAGTTCTGCAGCTAGTCAAAACACACCATCAGTTTACAAATATATATTTTGTTTCTAGTTGTCAAGGAAGAGAATAAAATTTAGCACCATATTAACTAAAATATTGAGGAATGTGCTCTAGAAAAACTGTTTTATCCCTTTGCTGTTCTCCAGGCAGCTGTGTCAGAGCAGAGGTAAGGGAGATTGCTGAACTCCCAGACTTGCGTTTCTTGCAGCACCGAGTGAAACCCAAGCACTGATTCCCCGTGTCATGATGGGTGGCAGACATCTCGACAAAGATCACTCAAGAAGCAAAACCATAGCTTAGCTAAGGTGTAAATGTTATGACATATCCCACAGTCTTACAGGCTGCTGTTTTATCTCCTTCCTACATACATTTTCTATCTTCTCTAATATTTAAACAAAAATCAAGGCAGGCAGAGATAAGATGTCTCATACAGGCAAGTGCAAGGTATTTGCTGGCAAGCGTTACTAGGCAGAATCGTATATTGGTGAAGAGGTAGCTCAGCTGCAGGAAGGCAGGCTTGGAAGGGAAAGATCCCTGTGCCAAAAGAACCTGGATAGAATTAATTTGTTGTTTACAATGAAGCGTTTCTCATTTCTAGTGTGCTGATAACTTCAGAGCTGGAATAGCATGAGCACCGTTCTCTGAGCACCGTCAAATAAAAGCCCTGACCTTCTGGACTGGGCAGTTTTCTTTTAATGTGTGTTTTGTTTCATAAGTATATAAACATATCCATTATTTTACTCAAGCAGCCAGAAGGGAAAAACAGATTGCAGTTCACCCCAGACATTCAGCTGGATAGCATAATGTTTAAAGTCGTTACTAACCCTCCAAATAACACTTGGGGCAAGTCATCTATAATGGATGACTCTGGTCCATGTCACAACTCTGCCAGGTAGAGCCCACCCTGACCAGGAGGAGCCACCACTCCCTGGCACAGCCTCATCCACAAAAGCTCTTCCAAGGCTCCTCACCCCTGACTGTCTGCACCCCGAGCCAATATCTGCTGGCCTGGAAGCATTAACCTCCTGTCTGTCCACCTGAAGTTTGAGGCAGATCACCTCAGCCTGGTGCTATGGGTTCCAGCCCTGGGTAACCCCTCTCCAGACCTTTCCAATATGCTGGTTTGCGCTGATATTCCTCGCTAACGCTCCGAGTCATGTTTTTCATTGCTGTCAAAGCATTTAGCACAGACACCAGCACACCTTCTGAGTCCTGTGTTTCAGCTCTGAGAAGTTGGCTGCGTAGAAAACAAAGAAAAAAGATCATTATTGTCTGAGATGCTAATGACTGACCAAGGTGGAGACTAGAAATTCAGGGCTGGTTTTGTCTTCACTCAGCCTGCTTTTTCTATAGCAAAAAGACACTAAAACAAATAAAAATCCTAAACCAAATGTTTATGCAGAAGTACTTTCTTTGATTTTTGTTTCACATGCATCGGGATCTTTTCAATGTTCTTGAATTTTTGGCCAGCTGCTTATGATTATTACTGGTTTACCTTCCAGCAACTCTAGCCGCTCAGCATTTGCTCCAGAAGTGTACTGCCCAATGCATGTCAAGGCACAACCACGGATCATGGGATAAAAAGGCGTCCTTTGTTTGCAGGGTTTGTTGTTTTGCTTCAGGTTGACTCACAGCAAATGTTCCAATATGACTCAGAAAGAGACAATATTTAATTATGGAGACATTCTGTACTAGCATCTGAGGTTCAGCAACTTAAGGTGCTGTTGCTGATAATAATAACTTTGCACTAATAGCCACTTTCATTCAAGAGTCTCAAGGTTGGCTGAGCATTATCCTGTTAAGTTGGCTGAAGGGGTTTAAAAAACTGCCAGGCACAGAACCCTCTGCCCAGCTTGGGAGAAGCTTGGATGTAACCCAGGGCTACTTTGCTTCACATTGTCTATAATTAAAAATTCATAATACCTTCTGGAGGTAAGATTTACGTGCAAATCAGATGGCCTCGTGGCCAGCCACATAAAACCTTTTTTGGCCAGCGTTAGGGGTGCCGCTGTTTTGAGTGTATGAAATGAGACGTCCTGTTCCCAACCAGATTGTTATTTTTGATCTTTCATGGGGCTAAGTTCTGGGGAATTTTAGGAAAACACAGACAATAAGAATGCCATTCATTTCAAAGGGATCAGGAAGGAACAACAGTTTTCACCTCTAAGCTACTTTTGTGAAATTAGGTGCAGCTCTCTGTATTTTGGCTTAGTCTTTGGTCAGCTTCTCTTGAGCTGCTGGCATATCATTTAAACAGGACTTGTGCTTCCAAACATTCTTCAACTCAGCTGAGCTAAAGCAAAGCAATACAGGATGGCAAGTACATAAACCGCCTTCCATCAGGTGATCCTCCTTCTTCTAGTCACTGTCTCCTTGGTGCCAGCAGCAGCGGAGCATTGAAGCAGCACACCCCGAAAGCCTGGATACCCAACTCCACAGTAGCATCCTGACAGTGCCCGGTGAGGCAGACCCACGGCCAGTCAGATGAGCAGCTCCAAGGTTGAGGGCAGAGTATTCTGCTTTTCAAAACCCACCTTTTTGTTGCTAGGACTGTCACTTATGCTATCGTTAAAGTAGTCACAGCTGTTCTTGGTTTAAGACATTAAAGAGAGTCCCAGGTGCTTGTTTTATGGAGATGAATAATTAACTGGCAATTTTATAAAAGAAGCCTTGCTTCATGGCAAGCAGTTCCTTAAGTGCCCATACTGCAGGAGAGCTCTTTCAGAATAAAATCACATGGTTCCTGTTTGTTTGAAAGCAAATTATTCTCCCTTCCATGAGCTTGAAGAGACCTGGGAGCTTCTCTGGAAGGTGAGTGGCTCATGACTTTGGCCTGTTTTGCTCTTGTTCCTCTCTTATTCCCCTTGTGTACTGACTCCAAAGTCACCACAGACCTGCAAAGTCAAGTTGTAATGAGTCAAACCAAATAACTAAAAAGTGAATGGGGAGAAACATTTCTAGCTTGGATTATTTGACTCCCCGCAATTGCCCCACCCTGGCTGATTTCAGGACAGCTGCAATTGCTGTATGATCTCTTGATGAACAAAGGAAATCTAAACCCTCAAAGAAACTGTCTGCATTTGTTTAATGCCTGAGTCTGTCCAACCTGAAGAGAAGTTCCTTAAATTAAGTAACCAGCAGCAGAAAAGAAAAAAATGTAGGAAGTTGTAGTCTGTGTTGGAAACCTCCCACTGAGGAACTCTCCCATAAATTTTTGTATTTCTTTTCAAATTCTGACTGTTAGGAAAGAGATAATACAATCTCAAACTCTATTTCTTTCTCTTCTGCAGTTCCCTCCTTTCAAGCATCTCTTCCAAGCAGAGAACCTCCTAAATTCCTAGGCACAATTGTAGTCTTTGTAAGAAATTAGTTATGATGATGACAGCAGCCCCAGTGGCATCATTCCTGTTTGAAATTCACCAGTATTAAAGAAATGAATGACACTATCTTAAAAAATGTTTTCTGGAGGCATATGAGGTCTTGTCAGACTGCATCACAAAGCAAAACCTTTAGGATAGTTTGACTCAGTTGCTTTTTTCTGTCCCTAACACATGCTTCCCTGCACCAGTGGAGTCCTGTTTTCAGTGACTCAATCCTTAGTCTTTTAAAACAGCCCAATAAAGAAGAAAAAAAGGGCTTTATCTATCTTTCAGAACATTTTTGCCTTTATTGTTAACTTAGTTACTTCCAGGACGGTGAATAGTTCAGCGCTTACTAAGGGGTCTTGCTGAGCTGTATTCCTTCTGATTCATAGTGAATACAACATGAAAATGTTCTTCTCATTCCTTCCTCATTTTAGCTGGATGAGGTACAAGGGAGCCTCTTTGAATTACTTTTTTTTTTTCTTGCACTCACTCTTGTAGATCACATTGCAGAGAAGTAGATAAGCACAGATGCTTACCTTTTATTCTTTCACTCACTTCCAAGTAACTCTTGAACACTTGCATGCTGGGGAGAAAAAGAACACCAAATAATTTGTACTCTGCTGATCACTTGTAATTTACAGTATTGCCGAGAACTTTAAAATACAAGTTGTTGGAGTTAAAAAAGAGTTTCAAGAAAGGTTTTAAAGGGAAAAGTTTGAGATAGATGGAGGTGATGGTGGAAGGACTGCAGAAGTGACTGGTGGATACAGACCTGTCCAGTGCTATCGGTGACCCAAAGACAGAGCAGTGCTGGAGGTGGGGGTGATGCTTGGGAGTAGCAGCCTGGAGACAGGGCACTGGTTTTGTGGTCAGGCTTCCCCTGTGCTACAGGCTGGGTCAGGTAAGCCCCACTCCTTGAAAGCATTTTGTTGCCCACAGCCCATTGAACGCAGTGGGTGGAGAATTCAGCCTGGGGTGTCCTGAGCGCCCCCCCCCCCCCCCCCCCCCCCCCCGATGCTCAGAGCTGGCCCCAGGGCAGGCGGTGGGCACAGGACTCAGGGCATTACTGCAGGCACAGGGCTTGGTGCATTACTGTGGGCACAGCTAATGTCTGTCTGAAGAGAAAGTCCTGGAGGTCACTTGGGTGAAACCAGTTTGGTCAGGGGAACCAAAGTTCAGGACTCCCAGGTGAAAGACTTCAGAGTTTTGTGCATGTTCTGGAAGTACTTTTTTTAAGAGCTGCCTTAGCTCAGTCAATACCCTTGAAAACCCACTCTTATCAGTTTTGAGCTAACTCTGGCTTTGGCCTTCCCTTCCCCTGCAGGCAGGGCTGGGGGTTTGCCACCGGGGCTGTCCCAGGTCAGGGGACAGTGCCACAGCCCTATGTCCTGGTGACACGCAGCAGACCTTTATGGCAGGAGATAGTCTCAGGTTTCTTTTCTCAGTCTGAAGAGGAAAAGTTATACTTTGAGAGGGTTTTGTGGTTTTTCTAACATCTTTTGATCTTTAGGACCAGCCAAATCAAATATCTTTTCCTGGATACACACTGCTGCTTTTTTTCCCCAACTTTCTCTCAAATCCAAGTTTCACCTGGAGTCCCCCAAGACAAACACTTGCTGCTACCTGTGCTTTGCTGCACACCGTAAGGAGACTGCAGTGGCTCCCGGCAGGGGCATTCCTTTGGGGAAGCCCGGATGGTTTGGCATTGGAATGGCCTGGTGGGAGCCACGGGACGAGCCCGGTGCCATGGGACAGGGGGGCTGCTGGCTCCTGTCCCACTGAGATGTGTGGGGAATACCTCCTGCCTGCTCTCACCCAGGGAGAACTGCTCTGAAAACACCTCCTGTGATACTACTGAAAGCCAAAAACGAGTAAATGCACTTTAGGCTCTGCACTTTAGCTTTTCCTAACTCTGTTTTGCTGAGCTAACCGCTAATGCAACCCACCTGCTTCCCTCCCCTCCAAGAGGAAAAAGAGGCAGCAGGCTCCCAGAGGCAAAGAGAAGGAAGACTAGGATATTGTAGAGAGAAGGTAGCAGCTGTGTAATTTTACATAACAAAGCAATTTTGGGAGGTTTCGGCTCATTCTTGTACTATAGTAACATTTTTTTGTGTGCAGCTGATACAGCTACAGTTGGGCTGCACTCTGAAATGGATCGGCATGAGAAATGGGTTGTTAAAACCATAAACCTTTGATCAGGTGCAGAAGTGAAGCTGGGTCTTATTTTGATTCCTGCAGTTGGTTTACATCTCCAGAAAGAGATGCCTAGGCACAGGGTGGCAGGTGGTGAAATCTAGCTGGGAGATGGTCAACAACCAGAGGTGGGCAGAAGGGTGCTTATGGAGACATCCTCCCAGTTTTTTTCTCCAGCTAACAAGCCCTTCTTTGGTGCTTGGTTTTTGAGTGCCAAAGTAAAAAACACCGACATAAAGCTTGTGGCTTGCCAACGAGCAGTTTGGAGCACAGAGAGTCAGAGATGGCTCTCAGGAAAGGGCTCTTCCTGCTGACAGTGCCCTCATCTCTGTATGTCAGTTTGCAAAGGAGTGAGGTTTGCCTTCTAGAGAGTGCCATGTCTCTATCCCTGAGTTTTTTGATGTCGAAAAGAGATGTGGGGGGTTCATTCAGGAATGTGAACGCAGCATCTAGCATTTAAAGGAAATAGTAGATATAAACTTCTTTTTTTTCTTGAAAGTCAGGAATTTTAGTGAGTGCAGCTGGGGATGTGGCAATCATGTTAAGAGGAGAAAATAAAGCATTGGCTAATTATGCTTTTCTTGGAGCAGAGTTGAATGAAGTGCAGTTGAAAAGAGAGAAGGGACTGAATGCAAGAAATGTTTTTTGTAATACAAATGCAAACTAATCCAAGCTGGAATAGTCATCGGTGTTTCAAAAACTTAGCCTCTGAAACAGAGATATTTGAAGAAATGAAAAAAAAAAAAACACACCACCACCCCCCCCCCCGCCCCATCCCAGAAGGAGTAAGAGCCATTGAAAGAGACTGTGAATATTCTAAGGACAAAAGAATCCAGTGGGAGACTCCTGGGCTAGAAGAGATGTAAAAGAATGCTGTTGAGTAGGTGAGCGCTCGTCAGGTGAAGGTAAGGAATGCTATCTCAGGGTGAGCTTCTTCCAGAGCTGACTTCCATGTACCTGAGATGAGGCTGAGAAGCATTTTCCGCTTCTTGCTGTTATTCTGCCATGACTTTCCTCCCTGAAAGATGTGCTGCCTGCACAGGGCTGTGTCCTCTGAAGTCGTTTGCCTCCTCCAGCTCCATAGCAAGACCCTCATGAGTTCTCAGCAGCCAAACTCAGTAACTATAGTCTGGCTTGAGAGACTGAAGTTGAAAATTTTGGTTTTTGTAGACAAATATTTGCTTCCTAAGGAAAACAAGATTTTTTTTTTTTTAATGAATGGGGTAAAATTTTTTGTCCATAGCTAAAATTTCAGATTGGCACTGATTACATTTATGTCCTGGCTTTCATTCAGCTTTTCAGTGAAAAAACAGCATGTTCAGAACACAAATATAACTTGCAGAACCTATTCTCTGGTCACTTTCTGAAAAAGCAAGCTGCTGTTCAAGGATGGGTTTTGTAATTGTGTGTTTCAGGGCTCATGTCATCCCTGTCTCCGGGGAGTTTTCAGAAGCGTTTCAAGGCTTCTTATTTCAATTTTCCTTTCAAATTATATTTTATCTTCTGCATCACTTATTAAAGGAACAGGGCTCTCAGTTCCCATTTGAACATTTGTAGCTGCTAGTAAAATCAGACTAGGGGGTTTTTTTGGTTACTTTTCAGAAAGTTCAGAGCAGTTTTTAGTCTAGTGCATTGTCCCATCCTCCCAGAGGAGTTTTCTTCAAACTAAGGAAAAAAAGGCACAACAGAAGCTTCCACAGCAACTTGCCTATCTCTGCCAATGGGACTTGGCTCCAGAACAGGCCGTCTGGCTTTTTCTCCTGCTATTGAATCCTCTGCAAAGGGGAAAAAAAATCACATTACCTGAACCTAGCAGTGCTTGTTTCCACCTCCTGATGGGCTGTGATCAGCAGCTGCCACATTGCTGACGATCGCCTCCTCTGTATGTGTTGTCTCCACTATATCAATCAAATCTTCCATGTCAAGAGCAAATCTTCCAGATTAGCATATGTCAAATTTCATGTCCTGAACTGTTAGCATGTCCCTTGGTTACTCTGCTGTGTTTTTACTTTACAGCCATTTGATAGTCACAGGAAATAGGAAATAACATGAAATTGTAGAATATAATTTTGCACTTTCTTACTGCTTAGAATTATGTGCCATAATCCATTTGAGCATTTTGCTGTGGATGACCTATATATACTACAGCTGACCTCTGCTGTGTGTGTCTGGCACACTGAATTAGAAATAATTGCAGATACATTAGAGAAGTCACGGAAAACCTGTCAGGTACATTTGTACCAAGCTTTATAAAGGCAATTGGCCAGAGCTGACTCCCACTCTTGAAATGGGAATTTCTCCCTCTCCAGGCAAGGGACACACATCTAACTAAGACTGCTTTCTAGGAAAGAAGCAAAAGGGCGTCCTGCAGAGCCAAATTCCCTCCCAGAAATGCTGCTGGATATCTAGTGCAGACGTGCTTATTTGGCAATAAAATGTGATAACTTATGCGCATCCCCTTCTCCAAAGACCCTAGAATAAGTGAGCTGGTATGAACAAATGTAAACTCCTCTGAGAAGAAAGTCAATGGAGAGAGAGACACTTTTGCTTTCACAAATAGTCCTGCTGGGATGAGAAAGGCTGCAAGTGATCAAGACGAACGGTGGCTGATGGATGGGTTCAGCCTCCCTCGGCCCCTCTGAGGATGGAGAGTGGCCATGGTCCGGCTCTGACGGCCCACAGGGAGTCTGCTCACAGAGAGGCTCTGGGTGGCAAAGGGTCACGCTCCTCTTAAATGACAAAGGGTTGTGCTAAATTAAATTGCTGTTGCAAAAAGAAAGTAGCAAACATACTCAAATGTCTCTTAGCACAAAATATTAGATTTGCACTCGTTCCAGGCTGCAGAACTGGGTGTTTTGGGTGTTTTAGGTGTTTCAGGGTAAATATATGGGGTGCTGTGCATGGCTTCTTTTAGTTATGTTTGCAAAAGCTGGTCCATGATAATACAGCATTTGGAGCACAAGGTCATGTAGTTCCTTACCATGCATCAGTTCACTGTGGATATTTTTACAGGTTGCTTATATGTCGATCTTCACTATGGAAAGGGTGGTCCAGCACATCCAAAGAAGTTATTTTCAGCTCCTAACTCAAGCATTGGCATCCTGGGTAATCCCACACAGGTCCTCTGATAATCTGTCCCTTCCCTCTGTCTGCAAAATGGGAATTGTGTTTCACTGCCTTGCAGGAAAACTGTGAGAATGAAAGCTCAAATACTATTTCAGGGGGATTTAAGTACCTTGGCAGATAGACAGTCTGCGCCCAGCACCTTTCTTTCACGTTTTTCCCCCACAAAGAGGAATTTTTTTTCTCTGTGGAAAAAAAAGACATTGAAACCGTACAGTGTCTTTTTACCTCAGGGCAATCCATTCCACGAAGAAGCAAGCACTGCACTTCAAGCAGGACCTGACAGTAATTAGCGAGTTTACTTTGGCATGACTAAATAAACTGTGCTCCACCCACTCCCTTTTCAGCTGAGCATCTTCTCATTACACGACTCGCTTATCTCTTTGTTTCCAGATGCTGCTTCTCCCCAGAAGCGAGCAGGTACAAAGCGCTGTTCCAGAAGCCCTGCTCTAGCAGAAGGGCTGCAGGTGCTGGTGCAGCGGCAGCATCGCTGCGGTGCCGGCTGAGCGAGGGCGGCCGCTGCCCCCAGCCCACCCCAAATGTCAAACAAACCGCCCAGGCTGAAGGCACCAGCTGTGCTCCTGGCAGAGCTGGCAGCCTGCATCACGTCTCTGATTGGGACCAAAGGGAAAACGATGATCTCTCCAAGTGACATACAGGATTCGTAGGCTGAAATTGGCTCTTGGGCACAATTAGGAGCGTTCAGAGCTTTATGCGTTGCAAGTCTTAGCAATGTGGAGGCAAAACCTGGTGGGAGAGCAGATGCAAACAAATATGAAAGGAGCGCTTCATCGTTTCTGGGTGCAAGTGAGGACATAATGCCCGGCTCCACTCAGCTTGTTGTTTGCAGACGCAGAATCCTGTTTCAATTCAAGATAATTGGCTGGAATAGGTTTACTTTTTCTTCAGAGCTTGTTCCATATAACGTGTCCTCTTAATGGTGGATACTTCCTCACCTAAAACCATTGACAAGCCTGGTAATAGAAGGCACTGACAATGTCACGTGCATGTAAAGGTAGTGCAAAGAAATTCATCCATCTTCCCATCAGTCCCATTAGCTGGGAAGAAAGTTCTGCAGCAGATTTGCAGTGACTCGGTGCGAGTTCTTGGATAAGGATGTTCTGCAATAAGTCCCCACCTTGGAGGGTCTTTTTCCCAAGTGGTTTGCTGGGTCTCCCAGAGGGAGTAAACAGGTGTAAGGATTTCAGGAAAGGAGTTTGTGCACTCAGATGCTGAACTATGATTTGGCTTATCCTGTTCAAGGATCCCATAGTAGGAAGAGCAGGTTACTGGGAGAGATACAGGGCTTAACTTCCTCCTAACTCTCTCAGAACTGGAGGCCCAAACGGCTCAACTGTCATAAACAATTTTCCTCAATTTTGCAGATGTCCAAACTTTGAGTCGTAGGCCGATACTGATGGACTGTCCCTGCTTATGAACTTCTCGTGTTGTGCCCGGGTCATGCTGAAGGCAGCAGAGTGACCCTGAGCACACGAGCATGAAAAGGGGAGTGGGAAGACAGAACTGTAGCCATTTATTTCAGCGTATTTGAGGGAGAATTAGTAAAAACAATGACTAATACACACCTTTCACTCTGAGAGTGGGGGCTGAAAGAACCTGAAACAAAGAAGAAATACTGCAAGGCCTTGCCTACCAAAAGCCACTATTCTTTACTGCAGATTGCTGAGATGGAGAACAAATTTGTTCATGCTGTGACACTTATTTGATTCTGAGCAGGTCCTTGACAGTGCTGGAAGTAACCCTGGCAGTGGGTAATGGCATGTAACCACAGGCAACAGCAGCCCTGAAGCTCCACACTCTCCATTCTCCTCTGTAGTTAGTACCCTTTTGCTTCTCGAAAGCACCTCTCCGTCAGATTTTCTGATGTTGCTTATTAGGCTGCCCTTCTCCAGAGTAGTGTTCCTCTGCCTGGAGCGGATGGGGCTCTGCGGGTCAGATCCCATCCTCTCCATGGCCCCCAGCTCCAGGTTGCCTGTCTGTAGTCCTGAAAGCCAGAGACATTGCCAGCAGCTCCCTTGGCTGATGCTCAATGATTGAAGAGCTTTAGTTCGGTGTCCACATCATTGAACACGGCATTAATTGGATGCTGAGACAGATCAGCAGACATCAGGTAGGATGTGTGATTGTTTGCAGGTCACACCTGCACGGATCCTGCCTGGGTCTGAATTGAATCACTTTGACAAGCAATATGGGGTGCTGCACTTAGCAGAAGGGGCTCCCGTTTTGGGGCTGCACTGAATCATTTAAGTGTTCACAATGTGAAGATCGAACTGCAGACTTACTAGACTCCCTAAATAAACCTTATCTGCACCAAACACACCCATCAATTTTATTGCCATCAAGCAGATATAGAAGGAATTAGTTGTCAGGGAATGCTTCTAATTTAAAGTTAGCAGCTGTTATTATTTCAGAGTGGCAAATTTTATGATTTTGCCTAAAAGTGTGCCCTCAGTAAATTAAAACATTTTGTAAAAGCTGGATTATGATTATATCTGCAATGGCTCTCACATGTTGAGAGGGGAATGTAAGAGAAAGCCTAGAGTGAATAATGTTAGTGGGGATGGAGGAACAGACAGGTAAAACTCGTGTTACCAAGTGATGCGGGCTGAGCAGATCTTTTCCTCCCCAGAAGCCAAACCTTGGCGTACCTGCATAGAAAAGCATTCCCCAAAGCACTTGGTGTCCTTATGCCCCAGAACACTGTCACGGTGTAAAAGGCCTCTGAATGCCTTTTAAAGGAAATGCAGTTTGGAATGTTGCTTCCACCTGTGGTTGCAGCTGCAGCAATGCCGGTGGGACCGGGCTGGGTGAGCAGAGGCGAGGCATGGTGCAGGCTCTCAGCAAGCTGCTGTCCCTCCCGGCCCTCCGCACACCGGGCACTACAGTGGGACGCTGCTGCTCGGCAGGTCTGGACATCCCAAAGCTTGCCTGCCTTTCCCTGTCTTCAGATGCAGTCTACTGTAGGCTTTGCTATCGCCATGATGTTAAGCTGTTCTGCAGAGTCAACAGCCCCTAAGTTAAATATAGTTGTGATTTTGAATGGTTAGCATCTGTCTGAATTACAGAGCTGTTTTATTTAATTCATTACTGGGGTAGTCACTCTATTATCACTAAACATGGTTTATTTATTAAGTCGTCTTATCAAGTCCATGAAGTGTCCTGCAAGATTTCTGTGCCTGTTCATCCTACATTTTCTGAGTCACATAAGCTGTACTAGTCATTGCAAATGAAGAGGAATATAGTGTCCTCAGTGCATTAAAGCAAATATAAAAAGAGAAAAAATTCCCAAATCATGGATTTCAAGGACTGTCCAAACTTATTTACAACACACCTTTTCAGTGAAAGAAAAAAATCTAGGGGTTGATATATAGCTCTCATTGTTTCTGTTATTTACCAAACCTGTATTTAAAACAGAAAAGTGTAAACTATTAGCTGCTTAGGGAACAGGAATCTTTCAAAAGGCTGCCGGATGCAACAGGCACATTGAAGGAACTTTTCCTCATTTAGACTTGGGAATTTTAGCTGTTGAATTTTCTCCCTCTGGACAAGGCTCAAGCACTGAATCTTCCTGTCTACTCCAGCTGTTTTCAACTCTGAATGGCAAAGCAGAGCCATTTTCTTTTTCAAGCCAGAAATCTCATTATTGCACCAGAAGACCTTGTTTTAGGTTTTGCTATAATCTGTGCACTCCCACCTCTCTGCAGCATGGTCCCCTGGGGACCCTGGCCTGGGAGGACAGAGGATGCTGTTTCTCTGTGGGTTGCTCTGTGGATCTCTGTTGTGTGTTCCGAAGCAGAAATGGCTCAAAAGTGGGAGCAGTTCTGAGCAGCAGCTTCCTCTTGAGCAGCTCTCACGACCTTTCCCTGCCGGCCCGTGCTCGGCACCAGCAATGGAGCTCGGAGAAGGACAGACAGACACACAGACAAGAAGCTGAAAATGTACCTTTGGAGCGTGATAGGAACTTTTGCATTAGGAAAATGTTTAATGTAATGGCCTTGTATTCTCGGTATTTCTATTATGCCCTCTTATGAGGTCTTTACATACCTCATAAATATGAAATATAGTAATCTGCAGGGACCTGTAGGGACAATTTTATTCAGCTTTGCAAGCTCAATACTCCGGTAATGAAAGCATTTTCTTCACATCTTCATGGGAGCAGACAGGGACAAGCATTTTAATGTGTATACCTACTAAGACTGTGGTAACACAGCCTGGGGAGACGGATTCCATTACTATCATGATTTGGCTCATCATTAAGTACTGCCCAGTTGTCCTGGTTTCAGCTGGGATAGAGTTAACTGTCTTCCTAGTAGCTGGTACAGTGCTGTGTTTTGAGTTCAGTATGTGAAGAATGTTGATAACACTGATGTTTTCAGTTGTTGCTCAGTAGTGTTTAGACTAATGTCAAGGATTTTTCAGCTTCTCATGCCCAGCCAGTGAGAAAGCTGGAGGGGCACAAGAAGTTGGCACAGGACACAGCCAGGGCACCTGACCCAAACTGGCCAACGGTGTATTCCATACCATGGGACGTCCCATCCAGTTTAGGAACGGGGAAGTGGGGGGGGGCAGGGATTCGCCGCTCGGGGGACTGGCTGGGTGTCGGTCGGCGGGTGGTGAGCAATTGCGCTGTGCATCATTTGTGCATTCTAGTCCTTTCGTTATTGCTGTTGTCATTTTATTAGTGTTATCATTATCATTGTTGGTTTCTTCTTTTCTGTTCTATTAAACCGTTCTTGTCTCAACCCACGGGTTTTGCTTCTTTTCCCAATTTTCTCCCCCATCCCACTGAGTGGGGGGGAGTGAGTGAGCGGCTGCGTGGTGTTTAGTTGCTGGCTGGGGTTAAACCACGACACCAGTAATGAAGACGAATCATGTCTTTAGAAGCCATTTCTTTAAAATTAGCTTAAATTAAGGTGCAAGAGTAAGCAGCCCGAATGCAAACCTGCCTGTTCCCTGCTCAGCCCCTTCTGCCCGCCCCGCAGCCCAGTGCTGCCTGACTCCCCCCACCCCAGGGTGCGGGAGCCTGCTGCAGGAAGGCAGCACAGAAAGGCTCTTCGCATCTGAGTTTCTGAGCTTGGAGCCAGAGGCTGCTCTGCAAATGACTGTGTCTGCAAAGGAAGGGAAGGAGAAAAGAAGGGATTCCCACCCATGTTGCTGCTTTTTGCTGCTGCTCTCCTCCCCTCCCGGCTCAGTGCACAGAAGGCCAAGCTGTGGCAGGAGTCTCCCTGGACACCCAGCAGCACCCTGAAACTTCGGTTCTTGTTTTCAGGTTGCATTTCATGTTTTACACTGTCCTCCAAAACACGGGAGAGCGAGAAGGGGATGGTGCCAGGCGCAAAGCTGGGAGCTCTCTGGAGGCAGAAATCCTCGGATGTTCTCTGTCTACTAAAACCCTGGAACAGAGAGAAAGAAAGATGCTGCCAATTAATAAAGATGCTTCACCCCATGTAGCTGTTGTGCTGGGAGGAAGAGGAGAGAGGAGACAGGGAAGATCAGGGCACATCCACTCTCTCTGTATTTTGCTGCTCTGCTAGATCTGCACGTCAGACTCTCCCATCGTCTATGTGTGGGGTTGCAATACACCTCAGGATAAACTAGGAAGAGATACGCTATTGGCTATTTGCTAGGCGGTGTGTCATCTGGCAGGCTGTATATATCACAGGGAAAGCAGGGACCACTCAGCCTCTGAGCAAAGCTGCTTCAGTGTATAGCTCAGAGATACTTTGAGAATGAAAAGAAAAGGGAAAGGCAGCCCTTGCTTTTTTGATTCTGACAAGCTCTGAAAACTCTTGGGAAACAGAGACCTGATGGATGAAGGACTATGTGGAAACCAATAAAGCAGATTTCGAAGGAGAAGTTGCGGGAGAGAAGCAGAGCAGTGCCCAAAAGGAAATATTCATTAGCATTTCTTCCTAGGTGCAGAAAGAAAGTGTTTGGGGATCTCTGATATTTCAGCATCTGAATCAGCTTCTGTATGTAAGACATGCGGGATTGAAAAAGGACAGCAGCTGGAGAGTCCCTGGAGCAAAGCTCACAGGTATTCAACACAGGAAGAAGGACCCATTTATCAACTTTTGTAGGTAGCTTGCAACCACGGGGCAGATTTTTAAAATACAAGCACGTGTTCCCTCCTGCAACCACTGACTTTAGCACCTGAGCTGCCAAGAAGGAGGGCAGAGAGGAACGTGCAGCCTGCCCAGGGAAACGGGCAGTGCTGGAGCTTTGCCTCCCGAGCCATGAGCAGGCACACGTGGTTCCCTTTGCAGTACATCTCCAAGCCCTTCTGGAGAGCGGAGAATCACAACACGACCAACTTCTTCTCTGCACTGTATGGCTTCCCTAACCAGTCCTTCTTCCACAGTGGTTTGGACCTGGAGGACCTGGGGGACTTTGGCAGCGGGACCAAGTATGAGGGCGAGTCCCAGAGCCGGACAGTGAAGGCGCTGCTGATAGTAGCCTACTCTGTGATCATCTGCATCTCGCTCTTCGGCAACATCCTGGTGTGCCACGTGGTGATCAAGAACAAAAGGATGCACTCTGCCACCAGCCTCTTCATCGTCAACCTGGCCGTTGCCGACGTGATGATCACCATTTTGAACACCCCCTTCACGCTGGTGAGCATCTGGCTTGTCTGTGTTTTGCTGGTGTCTGTCTGTGCCTGTCAGCTGTGTACACGTGTATTGAATGGCCAGTAACAGGCTACTATGCAGAGTTTCTTTTTGCCTCCCCGCCCCCCCGGCTCCTTCTGCCTCCTGGACAAGCTGCAGTTGTGCCCCCCCTCTCCCCAACACCCCCTCGCAGGCAGGCAGGGCTCGGCGAGCAGAGCCGGGGCACTTCTGCCCCCACCTCGCGATCCGGTTGGGAGGCAACGCTCCTCTGCAGCTTTCCTCCCTCTTCCAGGATGGTGGCAAGGCTCGGATGTCGAAGCGCTATTTGTCTTTTGATGGGGAAGGAAGCGGGGACAAGTTTGACACTAGAAAGTTCAATTAACTGCCAATTTCCTATGGAAATGATGCAAACAAGGTCAGTCCTTGTGAAGATGATTGCAAGGGAAACTGCTAGGTCTGTGCTGAGCCGTGTCAGCTTGGCATGGCTCTTACTTGGGCACTACAAACTGTGCTTCTTGGGGCTGATTGTCCTTTGTTTATTTTCAGTTACTAAATAATATAAGACATAAAAAAATTTTAAAAGAATGAGGTGGGAAGAATTAAATGGATTCATTTCTTGCTCCACTGTCACAATCTATAACAATGTGTAAGTAGGACTCTCTGTATAGCTGAATTTGACACAGCCCTCTGGTTCAAAAGCATCCCAAATACTCCTGCTTCAGTCCTTGCCCAGAGCTGTCCATAGTCTTCTTCTGCCTTCCAAAAGCAGTCCCTGAATTACCGGTTTGGATTCACCCTTTCTTAAACTGGTCCTGTTTCTTTGGTGGGATTTCTCTGTCTTGCTCTGATGGGTGGAGAATGGATTGAGAGCAGCCCTGAGAAGAAGGACTTGGGGGTGCTGGTTGATGAGAAGCTCAACATGACCTGGCAATGTGCGTTTGCAGCCCAGAAAGCCAACCATACCCTGGGCTGCATCTGAAGAAGCGTAACCAGCAGGTTGAGGGAGGTAATTCTCCTCCTCTGCTCTGCTCCATGAGCCCCCATCTGGAGTACAGCATCCAGCTCTGGGGCACCCAGCACAAGAAGGACACAGACCTGTTGGAGTGAGTCCAGAGGAAGGCCACCGAGATGATCAGAGGGCTGGAGCACCTTTCCTATGAGGACAGGCTGAGAGAGCTGGGGTTGTTCAGCCTGGAGAAGAGAAGGCTCCAGGCTGACCTTATAGCAGCCCCCCAGTACCTAACAGGGCCCTACAGGAAAGCTGGAGAAGGACTTTTTACAAGGGCATGCAGTGATAGGACAAGGGGTAATGGCTTTGAACTGAATGCGGGTAGATTTGGATTAGATGTAGGGAAGAAGCTGTTTCAAGTGAGGGTGGTAAGGCACTGCAACAGGTTGCCCGGAGAAGCTGTGGATGCCCTGGAGGGGCTGGAACTAGGTGATCTTCAAGATCCCCTCCAACCCAAACCGTTCTGTGATTCTATGATTTGCATCCCGTAATCTGTTCAGGGAAAGGATAATGCCCTCTTGTGTGTTTGCACAGCAACAATTAAATAATTGTAATCTCTCTTAGGAAAGAGCTTTGCATTAACTTCAAAGAAAAACAGCACATTGCTACACATTCAGTGACAGTCATTACTACTAGAGTTGTCTCTATGGGGAAATTAATTAGATTAATTGAAAACCATTAGCTAGTCTTGACTAATTTTCTGTGTGGACAGATGTTTTGTAGTAAATGTGCTCTATTTCAAATTAGCTTAATCTGCTTCCAGAATGAGTTACATTAATTTGGAATAAATATTGCGCAGTCAGGAATAACAAGGGAGTGAGACAACAACCGTTATTTGGAATAATCTCCTCTGCAGAAAAGCCACACTAAGTAACACCTCTCTGGGAACCCATAAGAAATGCCATGCTGCCCTTGCCACTGCAGTCTCAGGGAGGCTTTAAACTCCCCCTGCCTCCCTCCCCTCCCAAGAGTGCCTGGATTCATGCCCAGGTGGAGATGGCTCCCATACCTGCAGAGGTCGGATCAATGAGGAAGGCAACGCAGCTGGTGAAGTGTGAGTTGCTTTTTCAACTGGAGGGTAAAATTTTCCTCTCTGTTTGTATACCTTAATTGACACCTCTGAAATTGCTGTTGATGCATCTCACACAACGTGGTAAGAGGAGAGTTTGGCTTAGAGACCAGCGCGCGAGCAAGACCCTGCCACCCAGCTTCATGTCCTGCTTCTGAGTGCAGCTGGTAGCTGCAGACTCCAGGAAGAGTATAGACACAGGGCAGGTAGGCAGGGATGCTCCACAGACAGGCAGTCCCTAACTCAGAGGTGTTACCTTGCTATTTCAATGCCCTCAATGATTTTTTCTTCCATGGATTTATCTCACTAAGTTTTGAACCCATGCAACTTTCAGCATCCACAAATTCAAATGTGCAACTGTTTTTAAGGAGGCAAGCTACTGTTTTTCCCTGCAGAGCCTCATCAAGGAGTTGAGCTAAGATTTTACTTTTTTCAGAGGGGCCATGTTACATGTGCACATGCACACACACGGAGCACTACTCAAGCGGATTTGTTTGTGCAGCCTAATAAACCCCACCTCTGTTTCAGACCCTCTTGCATAGTCACTGTTTCCCCAGAAAAAACTGAGTATAATGCATCTACAAAGCATAAGGAAACTGTATTGAAGCATTTCTTCCTTACCATACTCCTGTGAAGCCTATTTGCTACTCTTCAGATAATGCACACTTTTTAATCCAATTTTGTCTGGTCTTCAGGTGCGGTTTGTAAGCAGTACCTGGGTTTTTGGAAAGCTGATGTGTCATATAAGCCGGTTTGTTCAGTACTGCTCCGTTCACGTGTCTGTGCTGACCCTTGCTGCCATCGCTCTGGATCGGCATCAGGTACGTGATATACATCACCCCTATGTTTGCTAGAAAATAAGGGACTAAATAAGTAGTTTCTTCCCTTTCAAGTCCCATTACCTGGAAACCTGCATTGTCTTGGGAATCAACGAATGGAGGGGAGAGCTCTAGTTTTCATGGCAGTGGACAAAAAACCCATGTTTTTTTACAATGAGGGTGATCAAACACTGGAATCACTGCCCAGAGAGGTTGTGGAGTTTCTGCCCTTGGAGATATTCAAAACCCAACCAGAAACAGTCCTGGGCAGCCTGCTCTAGCTGACCCTGCTTTGCACAGGGTGTTGGACTAGATGATCTCCAGGGGCCCCTGCCCACCTCAGCTGCTCTGCAGAGTACAGCCCTGAAAGCATGGCAGGAATATATTCTGAAGTTCAAAAGCCAGCAAGCCAATGCATTATCTCAGCACATATTTATGAAGAGTCTTACAGTTTTTAGGCTTATCCCATTATTTTGGGATGCCTAAGACTGGAAGCAGTGAGAACTATGTTAGCACATTCAGTTCAAGGTGAGAAATTCTCCTCTCCTACCCCTGCCCCACTACTTTCTGGCACATATCAACCAGGACCTTACAGGTCAAGCAATGAGTGCAAACCGAAGGGTTTCCTTGAAGTATAATACAGTTTGTAATTTTTGCTTAAGCTGATAAATGCTGTGCACTGGGAGAACAGATCCTGCAAGGTGTGCTCTTGGGCAGACTGTATTTTTCTTGCAGTGCTGGAGTCACTGAAATGGTTGTTACTGAAAAGCAATTTCACAGGATAAATGACACGGCTAGATGAAGTTCAGAACAATAACGGATTCCACTCTGATTGTTTGGGATGTGCCCCATCTGGTGTCAGAAAATTACAGTGACTGCCAGAGTATAGATATCCATTTCTGTCTTTTTTACCACAAAAACTTTGGTAGTCTGCCCATTCTATGTGCAACATTGCAACTCCTGAAAGCAAAGTATTTTGATAATGATTCATTTTAATCAGTAGATTCTGGGTTGATTGCCAGGCATGGCTAGGTATCAAGAAGTGTTTGTTTAGTTAAGGGCAAACGCAATACCTGCCTTTAAATGCAATGGAGTAGGTTCCTCAGAACTAGGATTAGCTACTATGGCCCAAGGAGATAAAAACAGAAGTAAGGAAATATCACTGAGCAAAAAGAAATCAACACTTGCCTTTCAAAATATTGCTAGTCCTGAGAGGTACCAGAGTAGACAGATCTCCAGGGGAGTTGTAGAAGCTCGATTAAGTAGATATTTATAATGACACTAGAAAAGACATGCAAAAAATACCAAAGACTTCACCAGCCAAGAGATCATTTGGATGACATGATAGGTCTATTTTTAATTATTTTTCATTGCCTAATATAATCATCCATAGTGCATGTAGCTCAAGAGATATCTAACCATCATGATCTCTGAAGTCAAGCTGATGGGTGACACTGAGTGTGTTTCTCTGCTCAGGGCACTGGGCCAGCAGTAACACTTAATACTTGCATAACTCCTTGCATTTTC
Organism: Harpia harpyja; assembly: GCF_026419915.1. Lineage (NCBI taxonomy): Eukaryota > Metazoa > Chordata > Aves > Accipitriformes > Accipitridae > Harpia > Harpia harpyja. The sequence continues at coordinate 26,234,050 of NC_068957.1, read as the reverse complement.
CAGCCCTTTTACTCTCTGAAGTCCTGTAAAATGAGTATCTCCTTTCTGCCTTTTAACACTGGAGGGATGCAGAGGTGCTGCAGCGCTTTGAACTGCAATGTGAGGCTCAAAGAGTGACCAAGGTGTTGTCAGATAAAGTAGCCTTCCTTAGCAGCAAACACATGGAGTACACCATGCTGTAGCCAGTACTGCCCAGGGTAAACTGAATATAAAAGAGACCAGCCTTCAAGTTTGTTCATGTTATGTTGGCCAAGGATTACATTCAACCGTGGTTCTCAAGCATCTTGTCACTCTGTCTTGCGAATGAACCAAATGCCAAATGTTGTGAGCCCTGTGGTTGCCATCTGTATTGGAGACCTTGTCTCTAGTAATTAGGAGACTTTTTCCACTCCCTATAGTACAAGCCAGAGCAGTGCCTTGGCTTTCAACTTGTGCCACACTTAATGTCTATGCTGAGCATTCCTTGCTGTACTGGAAAGCATGCATGCTGTTTGCTTCTTACTCAGTGATCAGCATGAAATGCTTGCTCCTGGACATGGATAAAGCAAAGACGTACTTTTTTTTCTAAAGCTTGCAGCTTGTTTTTATCAACTGAAGACATTTTAAATCCTCAGGATTGCTTGTTCTCTGCAGGTTATCATGCACCCTCTCAAGCCGCGCATGTCCATGGTGAAAGGAGGGATTTGCATCATTATCATCTGGGTTATGGCCAGCTGCTTCTCACTGCCTCATGCCATTTATCAGACTTTGACAAGATTTTATATCGGGTAAGACATTTACATGGTGCTGTTTTTTTATATGACGTATGCAGCTTAATCAAAGCCCCACAGATTCTAAGGCACACATCTCTCCATCTGTGTTATTAGAAAAGGAAGTATGGTGAAACAGAGAAGTCTTCCTTCTCTTTGGCTAGCTGGAGTGTTACTCACGAAAGGACAATGAAAATCAGTGGAATTGCTTTCAGGCTTGTTTGTTGGTTGATTTTGGATTTTGGCTGAGAGATTCAGCCGTGTAATTTGAGGAAGGCACAGAAGAAAGGTGCTTGTCATCATTAGAGGGCACAGATGTCAATATGGATTATTTTTTTCTTTTCCTGGTGATGTGTTTAAAATATCTTCACTGGGGCCAAAGGTCAAACTTAAAGAAAAATTTTCCATTCCAAGTGGCACTTGCCTATGTTACTGAATGAGTTCTGCTATCTATACCCTTACTGAAACTTGTAAAAACGTCTGAGATATTTGTCCTCCGGGTGTTGTGTGCATCTGGTAGTGGAATTGACAGTTCTTTCTCTCTGTGATCTTCAGAAACAGAACAATACGAATGGTCTGCCTCCCCAGCTTCCCTCCTCCTGCTGATCTTTTCTGGAAGTATTTGGACTTGACTACTTTTGTTCTCTTGTATGTCCTGCCCTTGCTTGTGATCTCCATCACATATACCATGGTGGCCAAGAAGCTCTGGCTGAGAAATGCCATCGGGGACCTCACCATGGAGCAATACTATGCCCATCAACGGAAAAAGAAGATGACACTGAAGATGTTGATGGTGGTGGTGATTGTGTTTGCAGTCTGCTGGTTCCCCCTGAACTGCTATGTGGTGTTGATCTCCTGTAGGGCCATCCACAGTAGCAATGCTCTGTACTTTGCTTTTCACTGGTTTGCCATGAGCAGCACTTGCTACAATCCCTTCATTTACTGTTGGCTGAATGAGAGCTTCAGATCTGAGTTGAAGTCCTTGCTGTGTGTGTGCCGGCAAAGGAGTGCAGCCCAGAGTCACGCTCTGCAGTCCATCTCCCCCGCTTTCAGGCACGCCTGGGTTGAGAACTGCCATTATAAAAGAGGCAGCACCTGCCAGAAGGCAAGGGCATCTTCCCAGAGGAACTCTGCAAAGACAGACATATCCAGTGTTCAGCCAATTGTGGCAGAAAGCTAAACCCTTCATCTGATGGCCAGGCAGCATCGTGTTGTAATTGCAGAATCATGGGAAAAATTGAGTTGGAAAGGACTGCTGGAGACCATCTAGTCCAACCTTCCACCCAAAGCAAGCTAGCACCAGTTTTCAACTGGGTTGGTCATGACCATGTCTAGTCAGGTTTTCAAAAGTCTCCAGGAATGGACTGCCCATATGTGGGCTCCAGAATGAGGGGTGTCGAGTGAATTTTTCACTGGAACAGTCAGCACAAAATCTGTCAAAGCCTAAGCAAACAAGGGGAACCTACACTGATTATACACATGCCAACTGATGAACACTGTTTTAAAGTAGATGGCTGTTTATGCATATAGAAACACTGTATTGATTCTTTCTTTTTATTTATTTGTAATTTGTTCAGGATGAATAACATTTATAGCCATTCTCAAATTTATACCCGCAACATCTCAGCCACTTACTCTGCTGTTACAGAAATACCACAGCTCTGCCCGTCCACCTCAGTGCGATCCAGGTGTGTTCCTTGCAGCATGGCAGATGGCCCTGCCTGCTGGTGAAGGGGAAAACGTCTCAAAAATCACAATGGAAACACAGCTTAGAAGCAAGACAGCAAAAATTCACTCCATTTTTACAGGTATTCTTCTTTCAGTGGCTTGTTTTGTTCTGTAAGGATTACTAGTAGTCACCATAAAACACCACTTATACTGCAGTCTGTGGTCAAGAAATTATGCAAGTGAGCTTATTCTCAAGCACTAGCTAGCTGAGGAACCAACACTTTCTTAAAACATATACCACCTGTCATTTTGTTAAGGACTAAACTAATGCTCACTCACCAAACACCACCAGACACCCAATAAATAGAAATGGTTCCAGAGGAATTTTTCATTTTTGTGCTTTCCACCATATTTCTTTTTTGATGTATTTCTCTTATCTACATAGAAGATACTAAATCTGAAGTAAAATGTTGACAGTCAAAATCATTTTATGGAGCTTGTACCAGTGGAGACACCATTTTGAGTCTGACAGTGTGACAGTCATGTCCACTGGTCCCAGCAAGTTAAGCTGGTTGACTTCAGGGTAACTCCCCAAGATGGGTGACAACGGCCTGTTGGGTATGTTTGGAGGAGGCCCTCAGGGACGGATGGACTTCGGAGACCAACCTCCCTCCCTCCCCTTCCAAATCAGGGACAGTCAGCTGGCAGGCCAGGGCTGGGAACTGGGCTGTGACCAGTTTCTCTGGCACTGGGAGCGCAGGCTCACTGTAGGCAAGCAAACTGGGGCTCTTGCTCCGTGTGTGAGGAAGGATGGATGGCAGACTCACGTAAAGGCTGGTAGGTCCACACAAATATGCTACACAAATACGGCTCTTTACCTATTCCATTAAAAACTTCATGGTTAAGCATAAAAACTGTATGCAAGCACTCAGAGGTGGTAAAGTCTGAATTGCCTTGCCAGGATGTATATAGAGACAAGGGGTGTTGGCCAGTAGGTACCTGTTCTGCTGATATATGTCGGGCTTCATTATAGTCTCTAGGCTTTCCCTCAAGAATGTCTCACATCATTATATTTCCTAAGAAAATTGCATATTGCCATGTTTTAACACTATTAATTGACATTTATTTAGAGTAAAGTCTAAGTTATTTTCAGTTGCAATAATATTTTATTTTTTACCAGTCCTCAAGAACTGTGTCCTTCGTGGCTTCACTGTCAGACTGGCAGCCCTTACCCGGTGTGTCAGCCTGTCTGTCTGTCCTGGAGTTAACCCACCAGGCAGCAGCAATAACTGCTTGGCAGCTGCCGAACAGAGCACCCTGCTTTGCCTGAGGTGGAACCTGCAATGTAAATCTAAATGTTGGGAAAAATCTGCAGTTTTTAGAACCAAAAGGCATGAGAGAGGAAAAGTTGGCACTAGATAAAAGAGTTCATTTGTAAACCTTTATATACTCCCCTGCTCAATAAAACCGAACATCTGATCATGTGCCACAGCAATTGCCTCAAATACTGATACTTGCCTTCCTGCTGCTCTTGGTGACCGAGCGCTTTCAGCAGCGTTTATCCTGTTTTGAGCAGTGGCTCCCCATACGTAATGAAATAGCTGAGATTCCTCGGCACATGGGCAAGTGGGCCTGCAGTGCCTGGACAGCCGGTGCAGGCAGCTGCTGGTCTGATGGGGCACAGTAGGAGCCAGCCCTAGCATTTCAGAGCTGGGTTTGGATCAGCAGTGAGAAATATCAAGTGGGAGCATGTGGCCAACTTCAAACCAATGGCTGTGAAAATTCACCAAAGTTGCATTTTTCTCTTCCTCGGAAAGAATAATCAGTTTCTTTATTTCTGTCCATTCAGTGCTGGCTTGGCCTTTGTGATTGCAAAGGATTTAGCCTCAAAAGACAGCAAAAGGAAAATGAGTTTCATCCTTCCTATGCAAAGTGACACTAACTACACTTCTACAGCTTGGCATTTCCCCCAAAGACTGGCAGTTTGCTACAGTTGCAAACTTGAGTGAAAGACTATTTAAATTTGGAAATCAAGATGCTTTGATAGGTACAAAAATGTTGACATGTGACCTGAGAATGTTATTTGCATCTAAAAAAGAAACTGTGAAGCTCAGGAAAGAGTAGCAGGAATCTTGCTTCTTCCTAAGATAATTGTGGGAACGGGAGAGGACAGAAGCACACCAGACAAGGAACAGAGACCTCGCGTGGCTTGAGATACTGCAAAACACACCGGCATTTCCAATGCTAGTGCTTCAAGTAAGTGCTCCCCTCTTACAAACAGCTATCACTTCTCCCTACCCCACATCTGCAGGAGTTACTCTGCAGAAGGATGCGCTTAGGGGAGGAAATTGAATTAGAAAACTCTCTTCAGAGAACAAGCACCCAAGACTCAGATATCTTCTCTGATTCACCTACAAGAAATGTGTTTAGCAGACTTTCTCCTGTGGGCTTTACGTGTGAGCCTTTATTTAGTTTATGCTAATAAAGAAGTGTAAGTGGAGATCTGAATGGAGCTGGCATAGTGGAGGCAGGCATCTGAATCTTTCATTTTATGTTACAAGTAAATAACAGCATAAACCTGATATTACTACTAAGTTGGGGTTTTTACTGTGTGGAAGACTTGAAATTTGTACCACTGCAAATGGTGTTTCCATAATGTAACTGTCTAGAGGGTTTCTATAAACAAGATGTCTCTTGTTAAAAAAACAAACAAACCACAAACCCAAATACAACATTGTGAAGGTGAGTAATTTAATGAAACATCTTCTCATTCAAATGTTCTTCTTTTTACATTGGAAGAATCCAATGAAATTAAATAATGCAGTTTGCATGTATATCCCACCACACTCCCAAACAACTGCTAGAACTGATTACTCTGGAACAAATAAAACAAACCAAGTCGACTCATCTTTTTAGCAGGACAGCAAGCTGGGTCTGGCTTCCTTCAGCCTTTGCATGGAGGGATGCATGGTGTACCCCAAGGTCAAATCCACAGCCTGGCTGTGTGACAGCAGCATGTATGCAGAGATGTCCCTCACCTGGCAAGGTTTCTCTAAGGGACAGTTTGCTCCCAGATAGAAAACTGACGTTCGCTTCCTAACTGCACACCCTATGCTAATCCTTACACAAACAGTGCTTTCTTCAGTAAGAATCTGCAGTCAGGCAATGTTGAGCTGCCTTAAAAAAATATTATTTCCTTGAGGTGATTGTCAAAAGCTTACATTTTTGTAAAAGTCTGGCAAACTTTGCCGTCATTATATGCAACTTTCCGCTGGATGCTCTTGCTTTAATATGAGCTCTGTTAAAGTTGTAATATAACAAGATTTGATTCACCAACGTTTTGGGGGGGCTGATAACAGCCAAATAAAACACCTGGTTTAGGACCCTCTCTCTCCTGTGGGTTTTGTGTAACTTCTAAGTTTTCAAAGGGAGATAATCCCTCTTACGAGAGGATTAACAAGAAAGCATAGACTGCTGCTCCTAACAGTCTCAAAACCATGACCAAAACTTATGTCTGCATGTTTTGACATCTTTCAGCATGAAAAGCCCTTTGCAAAAAGCAGAGCTATGATTACCCAGATGCGGGGTCAGTGGTAGATGTGTGCCGAATATAAATGCTATTTAATTCCCACGCATTTCATTGCAGCTCCATGCAGTAAATAGTTGGTCTTGGCAGCACTCCTCATCACCTAGGTGCCTCAGTCCAGAGAGGAACATGGATGGGCACATCTAACTTGAATTTAATTTTTATTCTCCAATAAACACTTCCATGAGGGGAAGCACAGCCCGATTTCTCGTGCATTTCTCCCAAGTGGTCCTGCCAGGATCCTCAGCCATCTCATGGGTCCCCTTCCCCTTGCTGGGGACCTCGCTCTCTCCCGCACCTGCCACCAAGCAAATAGGGTAGGAAACATGCACCGCTGAGGCAGCTATACCTCTGTCACACTTCTTTGAAACTGGTTAATGAAGTCGTATTTGGTTTGAAGGAACTGCTCTGTAACAATACATGCAGCGTGATCGTGCAAGACCTAGTCTCTTTGAACAAAGCTGGAAGTATGATAGCAAAGTCTCAGACAGGTAGCCTGGTTACTGAAGTTGCTACATCAATTTCCAGCTCCACACCTACTGAAAAAAAGCAATGTGCCAAATACAGAGCGCCCTACATCTACATTAAAATAACCCTTTAGTGTTCAAAGTGTTAAAATTAGGCGACTATACCGAAAGAAAAGAATATTGTCATCTCTGAAAAGCTGTTTCTTCTCTCTCTCCTTTTGAAGAAACTTTGCAAGCAGAATAATGAACTTGCAGCTGCAAATCATTTAACCAGCTCTGATCAGCTTCATGCAGCTCCAGAAGGGTCACAAGGCTCCCTTCTTGAGAGGAGTCTGATATGTGTAAACATTTTAAGTCACTGAATACAATGTCATGAATAGAGACACCAAACGATGAGGCTAAGTACCACCCAGTATCGCAGCCAAGGCATTTTGTCCAGTTGTTTGTAGTAGAAGGTGGTTCAGGCAGAATAAGGATCAGTCCTTTTCTGTATGACCTTGGTGCAAAACCCTTTTAGAAAGGGTTGACAGAGCATAAACACAGGAAGGTCCCCAGGAGACGCAGAGCAGCGCAGCTCGCCTCCCCCTCTGCCCCATGCCACCCAGCACAGAGGATGTCCCCCATACAAGGGGCTGAGCATGAGACTAGTCAGCGCACCTGGTACCAGTGTCCTGCAACCCAGGCTGCCCACACCTCCAGCCAGGGCTGGGTGGAGAACAAGGAAAGCAGCTTTCCAACGCCTCCCCTCTACTCCACTCAGGCTAAGCTGGTGCAGCAGGGAAAGAAGCAAATGTCTTTGTTTTATGCTGAAAGTAATGGCTGCCATCCCGGATACTGACCTGCATGCCTGGGTCGTGGCTCAATATTTTATAGCATCTGACAGAGGTTTAATATCATATGATGGTGTGAAATGTGCTGTGAAACCAGAGAAAGACCTCTATAAAAGACGTTCCATGAAAATGATTCTTTTTCCTCACTTGGAAATAAAAGATATGCTCTTAGGAGCTTAGCTCAGTGAAGAACGATATCGTCATGTGGCACGACAGAACCACCCGTCATTCTGCATAACATAGGTAAAGCAAGTTTGGTACTAAATAACTTCTTTTAACATGGAACTGTCTTTTTTCTGTGCAAATAGTCTGTGCCATACCACATAATGCTGCATGAACAACCTTATTTCTTTTCTATTTAATACCTGAAAAAAAAAAGAGGTCTAAAAATGATACTGCTTCACATGGATGTTTTTCCTCCTCTAGCAAAAGTTAAAGCAGCAAAAGCTCTTTCTTTTCCTTCTTCCGTAACCTGACTCAAAGGTCCTTAAACTTAATGGGAAAGCCCTCACTGATTTCAGGCAGGTCTGCATCAAGCATCTGGCACAGAAGACAATGTGTTTGCTCTGTGACTTCCCTCAGCATGGGAGGGAAAGGAGGTGTAGGTGTCCTCACACTCTCCTGGTACAGGATGCAATGTCACAGGCTAGGGGGGAATTAGTCACACCCTGAGCTATTAGAACTGCACCAGTTAATTGGGTTCGCTTCACAGTACCATTAAAACACGAAGCATTGTGGCTCTCTCCTAATCAAGACCAAATGCCTTTATTTTTAAAAACAGGGAGGTATAGGAAGAGAGAGGTATTTGTAAGTGAGAGGAATGGGGAAATATATCCATCCATAGAGGGTCATTCTTATTTTGTCTTTGACTGTGATAAGAAGAAATCTGAAGATTCACTGGTAAGGCTCTCTACCTCCCAAACACATTACTATAAACATGTCAGACTGGTAACCTAAATTTAGAATCAGTTTAGGATTACTGCTATTACTAAATAATCCAGTGCTAATTGTGCAGGAGATAAGCTTGCCAGTGGAGTGATTATTAGCTAATCATGTAATTATTAAGCCGGTAAAACTAATAGCAGCTTTACTTCTATTGTGGACTTTGTCCATTTTTTGAATTTTTGATCACTGACTCAGATTCAAGAATTGCTCCTTGTTGATGATTTTTTCTTTACAAGAAAGGCTTTAACTCTCATGATGCCATTATTTGCACAGAGATTGTTGTCCAGTAAGGTGAGGAAGAGTGGACCCAATATTTTACATGACAAAATGAGAAGCCATTCTTTTTTTCCTAGAACAAAATTCTTAGTTTTAACAAGTGGAAAATCCTCATCTGTGACATCTGCACTGACTCCTATACTGTCCCTAATTAATTTTCATTTTTAATATTCTCCTGACAAGGAGTAGACAAGAGTAAATGGGATTTGTACTGACATTCATCTCATATAAATCTGGCGTAAAGCTGTCCCACCAACCGCTTGAAGTCCCACAGGCTGTTTATTGGCAAGGTGCTGTTCCTGGGTGTGCCACCACAAAGACAGATGTGAAAGCACATCATCAAAAATGGAGGCACTGCAAGGAGAGGCACAATGGAGAGCCAGGAGGGGAACTGAGCTGCAGGCAACTCATGAAAGGTCTGAGGACCCGGCGGGTGGCACACAACATGTGCTATGTTATGTCTCATCTCTCCCCCACTGTAAATCCAAAGGCCTGGAAGAACGGAGTCTATTTTTCACCTGGAATGTGTCCCACTGAGGTCCTGACATTATTGAAGGTCTTGTAATTCTTTATAAGATTAACATTACCAACACTGCTCATTTATGTTACTTCTATAGCCACACTGCACTATTTCAGCTGACACCTCCGTTCGTTTGCTAAAATGCAGTGGTTTATTTCTCCTGTGGTTTGCTTTACTTTATTCCAGAATATGTCAATGAGGTATGGAACAGACTTTTCAAGTGACAAAAACTGATTGCCCCGATCACTGCCAATTCAAACGTTACTGACTGACCTGCAGTAACTTGGAAGTTCTGTAGGTTTTGCCTGGCTAATTCAAAGCTCACTTATTTCCCAAAGGAAGTTTTGCATTAAATAAGCATGAAAATAGAGCAGTTCTCATCTACATAAGAACTTCCATGAAACCCAGAGCTGACATACTAATAATTAATGACTGGTTCTGAATCAGAGCCACCGAGAAGCACAACAGCCAGCATCTTTAAACAGAGTAATGAGTTTCAGGATGTTCCCAGTAACACTCCTGTACATTTACCAGGATGCTCCTACTAAAGAACCGTATTGATGAAGTTTTCTTGTAGCATGTTGAGACAGAAAGAAGCTGCTGTCGTCGGAAGGGTGGGTGGCTGGCTCCAGCATTGCCCTAGACCTGCTGGGGTTCACAACGCACGCATTGAAGCCCTGCAATAAGATGAAGGCTCCGACTCCTGCCTCGCCTGCCGCCAGCATTGGAACTTCTGAGCTGCGCAGGCTGTGGCTGGCAGAGCCAGGTCACTGGGATGGCTGGCCAGAAGGAACAAGGAGGTTGGATGAGGTAAAGAATAAATACATTAGGGGAAAACAGCTTGCCTTGATTTCCACAGTATGAGGGGCAGATTTCTGGTAATTTCATCAACAAGTTTAGAATTAGCTCTGATCCCACCACAGGATGAGATGAACCTACGGGCATGTCGTTGCAGGAGTTGCACTTCAACCGGCCGTACTGTCCCTCATGAGCACGCACGGCCGGCCGCCATCCCCCTCGCTGGGCAAGGGCGGGAAGAGCGCGAGGCGCCTGAGGCGGAGGCACGCGCAAGCGCGAGCCGGCCGGCGCGCGAGCAGTAACTCCGCCCTGCGCCGCCCCCGCCCCTACACACCCCACCGCCGGCGGGAGGCGCCAGGGGGCGCTGCGGCACCGGCCGCGCGCGGCGGGGCGAGGTGAGGGCGTGGCCGCCATCCTCCTCATGGCGGGCCGGTCCTCCCCCCCCGGTCAGCGGAGACGGTCAGCCGGTGTCCGTCCCCTCAGATGGCCACTCAGAGGGGCCCGGTGGAAGAATTACCGCCATGCCGGGTAAAAAGCAGCACCGAAACCTGCCCGCGTCCTCCGAAGGCCGGAGGGGAGCAGGACGCTTTAAAACAACCTGCCGCGCTGCCTGACGTGACTGCTGAGGGGAGGCTGGCGGCATCACCTGGAGCCGGGCCGAAATGGCGCCCGATGAGGCGTTGCTGGCCGAGGCTGGGCACCGGCAAGACTGAAACGGCACTGCACAGCCAGGAGGAGTCTAAATAAACGTCAAGCATGACGTCTTCCACCGGGCAGCAGGCTGTGGGGCCACGAAGGTGTTCAAGGAGCTGAGCCGGGGCTACCCCTGCCTAGGAGAGGTGGTCCCACCACTGCCTTCCTCCCACGAGAGCAGAAGTAGCCAGCAAGGGATGTCGTACACTGGAAACAAGCCTGGCCTCCAAACCGTGACCCGAGATGGGCAACTTGGTTAGTTTTCAAGCTGCTTTGGCAGTGGAAAGTGGGATGAGGGCTGTCACACGTGCAGCCCTCTTATTAAACTGCTGGTTTTCAGTAGTGCTGTAGTGGTATGAGCGAAGAGGGACTTCTCGGAGAATTTGAAAAATCGTATGAAAATACAATTGAAGACTTGAGAAATACAGTATGAACTTGGGCACCTATTTAGAGCATTTTAGTCATCTACGATAGGAGATGAGATTACCAATATACAGTAAGAGATTATTTATGCGTGTGCATGTATGTCCCTGGAAGTTCACCTGCAATTCAAGAAACCCGAGGTCCTGAAAAACCAGAGAACCATCCTTTTTCAGGGATGTGCCTCAGTTTAAATCACTCATTGCTAATGCCAGCGCTGTAATTCTGGAGCTTCGCCTACTGCCTTGGCAGAGGTCTCTTGGGCCTCAGACATAATATACATCTGAGGAGTTCCATATCTGTTAAAAGAACACATTAAAATAAGTAAGATAAGGTAGCCTGACCTCAAGTTCCTAATGCAGCCCAGCTGGATAACTACACCGAGTCCTGAGTTCCCAGAAGTGATAGCACAGATCGGCAAAGGAAGTGGAGCAATTATGCTCAAAACACTTCACTGACAGATCTTAACCAGACAGCCTGGCAGTGAGGACTTTGGCAGAGGCTTTTGTACTCACAACCATAGAAAACAATCAATAGAAAAGCTTAACTTCCTGGACCTATGCTGAATACTAAGTTAGCAAAAGAGTACCTCATTATTATACTACTTTTTACAAGGAAGCTGTGGGCAGAGGAAATGTGACTCACTACAAACACTGGGATAAAAAGGCACTGTGCAAATGAACAAATAAAGCACTTGCAAGTAAGCTCCGCTGAGTGCCACTATCACATTCTTGTTGAGTCTCAGGACATTTCAGGATCCACTCCAAAAGTTCTTCGTTATTCGTAGGACTAAAAATAGGTCTTGACAGCTAAATTGCAATGGTCAGCCAGAGCAGAGAGTAGCCAAATACCACTGATACACTGAACTTAAAACTTTGGACTCTTCCAAAAAAGACAAGGTAGGTGACAAATTTCCAGTGAAGTTGAACCAAATGTTGACGGTATCAGTTTTTGTCCTCTGACATAATGTCTCTCCTTTCCAGCTTATGATTTGTCAGTAATAATATTGCACCTAAATATACACAAGCCCACAATTGGAAAACACTTGCCCTGGGGAAGTTAAAACAAACAGATGAATCCCACATATATTTTTCCCTGTCATTAACTTGTCTTCCAGAGTTTCATTGCCGCTCTGAAGGCTGTTTCGAACAATGTGCCATCTTTTTTCTCCATTTCTTCTCATGAGTGGGCATCCTGTCTTGTCCACTCTTCTCCTGGGTCCTCTACATTAGTCTCAAAATCACAAGACTTGGTATTTTTTATATGGAAAGGACAATGTATGCAAGGTTTGTTACAGAAGAAAGGATGCTAAGATCATAGTGCTATGCAGAAAGTATCAGAAAAGAAGGTGTTGGTTTAGTCTTGTGAGAATAATTTTAAAAGTGACAACTTTTAAGAAGTCTGTGGTGGTATAAAAAAGTAATGTCCCTCTTTGTCATAGGAGTGAATGCTGCGATATGGAGGTTGGACTAATTTGGAAGGACCAGAATGAAGAGAAAGGGCATGTGGCTGTATGGGACCGCAGGAGAAAGAGGTTTGTGCTCCTCATTCCAGCTTTTCTCCCAGCATCAGGGTGGCCAAGTCACGCTGTTAATGCCAGTGAAGAGATGGAAAAATGAAGGCAGTGAGACTTGCCCACTGTGGCACAAAGGCAGCTGGCAGTGAGGCCACCATCGCAGTGGGTTCAGCCTGCTCTGGAGCAACGACCCTTGGCCCAGGGGCCCACAGCAGCTTCAGCGAGGCACCTCACACAGGCTGCTTCACTTCAAAAATGTCTTGAGAAAACAAGGAAAACTTTTTACCTCACTGCAACAGGTCTGACCAAGAACCAGCCGTGGGGCACGTCTGAAATCCACAGTGGGATTTTCAGCACATCCGACAGACTTGCTCTTCTGTGACTTTCACAGGCGCTCGCGTGCATGACTCTGCTGTTCTGCACTCTCCTGGCATGGGGGTTTGTTCACGTCATTTACCTTAATGCTGCCTTGAGAACAGAGGGATGTGGTTCAGTGATACTAAACCTGAACGTGTAGGGGGGACAGCCTCACATGTCTAGGCTGATTGCTCCTCCCAAAGCTCATTGCCCTGCATGCTTCTGGAAAACTGTTCCACCCCAGGGTGAGCAGTGAGGTGCAACTAGTGCACCCATCTTATCTCGCAGCTGAAAAAAAAAACTGACAAGGTCCTAAACCCTCCCGAGCTTTGAGATCCTAAAAGGGAGCACCTCAAAAACAGTATTAGGGCCCTGCACAGCCCTGGGCAAAGCTCTGTTTGAAGAAAAACATGACCAAGGTGCTTTTTAAAAGAGTAACAACTCCAAAAGAGATGTAACAGAAATAAAAGGAGTCACGGATCCTTTCTGCCTGTTGTGTCGTGGCAGGTACTGGGCTGCAGTTCAGCAATCTCCTGCCAGGCTGCAGCTAACAGCACACCATCTCTTAGGAAAACACTTTCTTCACAATGCGTCTATGGTCCGGTCCGTGCCAGCTCCCTGGATTTACTGTCCGTCTCCCCGTCCTTGCAGGAGCCATAAATGCCTTTGCTGCAGGTCTGCTGCCGTGCTGGGCTGCCACCGGCAGGGTCCCTCCAGGGGCCCAGCTGGACCTGTGCGGCAGCGAGCCCCACAGCCACAGCCAGGGTGAGGGGCACAATGCCCTCCAGTGCAGCAGGCGTCAGGGCTGTAAAGCCTCTCTTCCACCCCCAGCCAGCACACTGATGGGCATGGGATGGGGGACACAGACACCTTACAACCATGACCCCACTGCAGAGTGCGCTGGCACTTTCTGTCCTGTGGGAGCTCTTTTCCCATGGGTGAAATGACAGTGGTAGTGCTTGTTTTCAGAAGACTTTGTGGAGAGAAGACACCAGGTAAGCACCTTCTCTTGGTAACGGGGGAAAATTAAATGATGGTGCTGTGAGGCCAAGGCTGGCTGTTGCCTTTTGACATCTCTAATTTGAGCAATTACTGACAGTGCTCCTGAGGGGAATCAGACCATGCTGAGGTCTGTGGGACCTGTAACAGTGAGCTGATAGGAGAAGCCCTGCCTCTCTCCCTCACCCCAGCCGCACAGCAGCAGGCAGGCAGACACCTTTCAGGAGAGTGCTGCTCGTGTCTGGCCCCCCAGGTTGGTGCTGGCAGGCTGCAAAGGACCCCCGGGTCATCTTCACTCCCTCCCCGGGGTCGGAAGAGCTGTTGCCATCCACAGCCACACACCTTCTGAAAGCCTGCTCCAGTGGGGACTGGGCATCGAGGGCTGCTCAGAGAGCCAGGGCTGCTCTGCCACTGCCTGCTCTGCCCATCTCCTGCCTCGCTGCAGGATGGCTGCCTGGGTGTGACCAGCCTGCTGCTCACTTGGATTTATCTTGGTAAAAAACATGAGCACAGGATGGGGGAAAGAGCTGAAGGCAAGATCTGCTGTAAGTCTCTGCACAGGTCACAGTAGAGAGAAGGAAACTGAGGCACTGGGGAAGGACGGGGCCCAGCCGCTGCTGGAATTGTGGCTTGGCTCTCCAGGTGCATCAGCCCCATGGCTCCCACACTAAAACTTCCCTTGTTTCCTCACCTCACTGGTTTCCCTTATCACATCAGTCAAAATCCCATTTTCTCATCCCTGTTTTAGCATCTGAAAGCTGAAGACATAAACTTCAGTCAGCTCTTTCGAATTAATGTCTTGGTAAGGCTTTTCTGAAGGAGTAGGGTAGAGCTCAAACCCACACCTCACTAACACCTACTCACCTTCAATATTGTGAGCAATTACTTAATATTTGTAAAAGTTCTGTGAATGCTTTAAGTGATAAATACTGCTATTACTTGCCATTAGCTTTTCTTTCTCCTCTTTCTTCTACCTAAAGCTCCTGCTTTGTTTACCGACAAGCGCCAGATTCAACCACAGGGTATTAGTACCTCAACACAAAAGCCCTGTATGGGGAACAAGGCATGGCTCAGTGTGTATGGAAAGGTGGCAGAATTGGACCATAAATAAATTACTATAAATCATTACTTGTTTCCACAGCTTTCCGGAAGGGAACAAAACATTTCCTTGGCTGTGTAGCTGAATTAAAGAGCCTTTTCTGTAGCCCGTTGTACCACAGCTAAACACAGGTCACAGCAAGGTTTTCTGGAGATGCACCCAAGCCTGCCGTGCAGCAGATCAGCCTGATGGGACCAGGCACCCAAGCACCCAGCCAGCCTGCCTACCAGCTGCTGCTGTAAACCACTGTTCACTGCCTCTGCCCCTCGACTGCCTGAGAATGAGACCTGCAGGGTATAATCTTTTAGCCCAATCTCACAGAACATCATGTATTGAATACCAGCAGTCCTGGGCTAAAGGTTATTGGCTGTATTATTACCTACAGTGTATTACCCTAGTTTATGTGCCTCCAGGGTATTTTTTTGTGTTTCCAGATGTGGGATGAGGTCTTTCTGTTAATCTTTTGGGAGAGTGCTTCCTTCTTATTACATGAACACAAGTGGGAAAAAGGTTTCATCGTTTCATTTTGTATGAAAAGCTACAAAGCTTTCAACTAAAGCATGTTGTAAAAGCAAAACACACAATTCTCATTATGTATTTCTTTTTTTTCTCCTCCTTTTTTCTTTTAGATAGAAATAACAATCAGAAGCATTATTAAAAATGCTTTGAATATGCCATCATCTCAAGTTGGAATGATGCTCCTGACAGCTGCTTTATTGCACATTGCCAGCTCCTGCTTTCAAGAGTTATATAATTTACAGTGTTTGTACTTACTCAGAAAGGTCATCAAAAAGTTAAAAGTTGATAAATTCAGGAAAATATCAGCCAGACGAGATTACTCACAGCCACTTAGCCAGGCTGCACTCCTTGTGTTTGGAGAGAAGCTTCAGGGCTCTGAGGCTAAAGCCAGGGCTTTGCAAGAAGGAACAACGTTGTCCAGATCCCAGAATTGTTCCTCTTCTCCTCTCTCCAACACACTCCAGAGTTAAAGTGGACTTCTGGTGAGAGGTCACCCCTAAAGATTTTTATCCTGTGTGAGATGAAGCTGATGAGAGTGACCTATAAGTTGCCTAAATGCATAGAAACCCTTCTTGGGGTTTAGCAGGCTTAACCATGCATATAGCCTGGGGAAAGCACAGCGTCATTACTGTCATTACTGTCAAGACAGATGACAATGGGTGAGATGGCTAATTAGGGCTCACTGCTTTAAAAAATCAGGACATTTCTTTCAAAGTATATACATGCTTTTAGGTTACAAAATGCTGGCAGCTGACTGAGATGCCACGGGAGATTGTGGATGCTGTTGCATAATGTGAGAAAAGGAATCAAAGCTTATTGAAGACAATGACTCTGCCAGGTGTGATGGTGGCGATTCCCTTCAAGTGTCTGCTGTGTGTCCTCCCCTGAGCAAGCTGCAGCTCATCACCTTATCACCCAGGGCATATTTCTAGGAGCCTACTCACTACGGCTCTTTTGGGTCTAGTTTCTCAGCACCCTGCTCTCTTCCTGTGGCTCCTAGCAGATGGCTGGATCCATTGCATCCAGCTCCCAGAGATGGGTGAGCTCATTGCCACTAAGTGGCTTATTTTGGTTTTTTTTTCATGCCTCTTCCACAGTTTCCTGAGTTGGTCTCCTGCCCTGCAGGACAGATAAGGATGAGCTTGCCTTAAGAAACTTAAGATAATAGATATTAAGATATTAAGCCAGATTCCTTTGTGTCATCTTGTCATGATATGTACCAAAAGGTATTTTGAGGAAATGTCCTTGACTTAGAGAGCGAGCCAGGCACTGTGAAGTCCAGGTACAACTGGGTAACAAATTCAAGGACCACTTGCTTTCCTCCATGTCTCCAAGAACAGGTTTCAGAAGTGTTCTGGGGGACCTCTTCTTGCGATTAGAGGTGTGCTTTGGTTTCTTGCTCTCTCTGCTGAGAAGAGCTGGCTTCCACCCTGGGGCTCAGTGCTAGGGCTGGAAGTTGACATAATTTTGCTTCAATTGTGATTCGTCTTTTGAACTGACACCACCACCACCCCCCCCCCACCCCCCCCCCCCCCCCAAATCTTGCCCCAGAATATTTGTTCTCTCCTGGAAGATTTTTTTCTGTCTATATTTTAGCCTTTGCTGGTTTGGATCCTGACTGTGAGCTTGGTCACCATTGTGATTAAATATTATTTTGCCTTTCTTTAATTTGCTGAAACTGACTTGGCTTTCAGGCAGCAGTTCCCAAAGCAAGGTACCTAGCAACATGCAGTTTGTGATATTTTCGGTCTAGGAAACTCATCCGATGTGCTCATGTCCCTGGTAATTAGTGTGTGTGTGTATAAATGTTGGTTCAATTTTCTTTGTGGTCTGAGATTTTTAGATTAACTAAAGATTAACTAAATCATCTTGTTCTTTCCTATGATAATAAATGTCTGTCTATTAAAACACTTTTTGTCCTCATTACCATGGTGCCTTTGTGTCTACCTGAAGAGACAAACACCCCTGGTGTCTGTTTGGCCTTTCCACTCAGGTTCTGCGTAGCAGGAGATTCCTGTTTCCCTGTAAAGCCCCATCACGTTTGTGTTAGGCTCTTCATAGGCACTGCTTGCCTGAAGTCCTCAAACCATTGTGCTTGCTGGGGTGCTGTTATTTGTGTTGTGCAGCTAAATAAACTTAGAGCTTTACCCTGCACAGGGCTCCAGGTGGGTCAGGGGAGCAGGGGGTGCAATCCTGACCTCGGTGCTTTGCCGTACATCAGGCAGCAGGAGGAGCTTGTCCTGATTCCCTGCACTGCGCCTCTGCTAATGTGGATGCCATCATCCTCCCACTCGCTCTTCCACCAGGGCTGTCACTAGTGTCCAACTGGCATGTCTCACCCTAGACTGCCGGACACTTTAAAATCTGGCATTTAAAAGGCAAAAAGTTCTATTTTTGTTCCTTGTATAAAAAGGTTGAAAAGAAAGAAAAGTTAAACTTTGGCAGATACTTTTAAAGAAAACGTAGATTGCTTCAAATCTGAACCATGAAAGCTTTCCTCTTTTTTTATCTGAAAAGTGCAGTTTTCTCAAGCAACTGTTTCTGCTATTTCTAGAAATATTAAGTGAAAAATATAAACTTCTGCCTCTGGGTAAAGAAAAATTCTAACTATAATTTTTTTTGTGTGAATTCCTAACCTGCCTTAAAATCAAGCAAACACACACCAACAGAAAAAAGCCTACAAAGGCACTGTTTTTAAATGAAAGCCCTTTACGCGTCCCCTTTAGCAGACTACTACTTTTGTCTTTCAGCTCAGAGATTAGAGGCCACTGGATGTGTAATAGCCTGCCAGGGCTCAGGCCAGGAGGGGACCGCAGAGAGCAGTCACAGTGAGGGGCACTTGGAGCGTCCCCGGCCGTGTCCTGCTGGGCTTGCAAAGCTTCACCAGTGCTTTCCATGCAGCAAAGACCTCAGGCACTGGATGTAGAATCCACCTCACTGTGATGGATGTGGCACCGCACCCTGCCACCAGCTGGTACCTTTGCACAAGGGTGACTGGAGCCATCCCCGCTGCTTGTGGACCTGGTGATTTCAGTATCATTTGCTAGAGAGGAAGATCATAATCTGTAACCACTGCATGGGGCAAAAGAAGGGATCCCAGCAGTTTCTGCTGTTCCTCTGCTGGAAGCTTTTTGCCAGTTTCCCAGAAATTGTCGGGATAGTTCAGAAACACAGTGAGTTAAGGAAGATGAAAGGGATAAAAGAAGAGTATGTGAAGCCAGTATGACAGCTGTCAGTCACATAAGACTTTCAAAATGCTTTAAGAAAAAGAGTAGTTTCACAGGAGATCTAGCCAGCAAAAGGAGTTGCCAATTGCCGTGGAAAAATAAATTTTTTTTACCTTCAAATGCAAACTAGCACTATCAATCTTAAACTGAAAAAAATCTTTGGTGAAAAATACTTTCCAGCAGCAACTTAAAAAAAAAATTCCTATTTTATAATATTTTCCTATTGTGGACAACTGACTTACTGCTTGAAAATTTTTTGTATAGGAATCCTCTGCTGCTCTTGGCAAAGAGCTT
This sequence comes from Harpia harpyja, assembly GCF_026419915.1. Taxonomy (NCBI): domain Eukaryota; kingdom Metazoa; phylum Chordata; class Aves; order Accipitriformes; family Accipitridae; genus Harpia; species Harpia harpyja. Next base: position 26,215,087 of record NC_068957.1, on the reverse strand, counting down.
ACTTGTATATTTCTTTCATTAGGAGACAGACATCAAAGAGTGAACAAAAATGAGCCATTATTTTCCTTCTTGTCCGCACTCTGACTACCGTGCTTAGGCTTCCTTCCAGGTCTCTGTGGTTTGGGCCCACCTGTAGGCTTATGTCACCAACCTCATCAATCTTAGTTTAAAGGTTTCCTCATTAAGTTAGCAAGTCTGTGATGAAAGAAACTCTTCCCCCTGCTTCAGATGGACCTTGTTCCTGCTCAGCAGTTCTCTTCCCCTGCAAAATCACTTCCTCTGGGGCTGCCTGTGCAACCAGGCAGGTGTTTGCCCCATTTTCCTCTGTAACCTGTACAATTTTAAAGCCTTTGGATACACTGCAGTTTGGCTTTATTCATTTTAAAACATTCCAGCTTTATTTTAATGCCTCTGCTAATGAGCAGCCTAATAGCAGTGTGATCTCCTTTTACTTCTTCAGGGAGCATTTGGTAATACAATGTAGGCCACAAAAAAAAAGAAAGATCTGGAAGGTAAAATGCAGAAACAATGGGAAGAAAGAATTGTAAGACTAATGGTGGTGTTTTGCTAGGCCCAGTGAGGTTCATGGGAAGATTCCCATGCCCTTTTAGTACTTGATTTTTTTAAAGCCTATTGAACTAAATTTCAGTGAGCTCTGATCAGGGCCTTAAAAATCCTTACAAAACTTTTCCCAGGGCTATGGGATCAGGGAAGAGGATTCACCTTCCCATGAGTGTCAGTAGGCATCAGATGCTTCATTTTGACCAAGGTGTGCTAGAGTAAATTCCTTGGCTAACATGCTTTGGGACCTTTTCAGGGAGAGATGCTGCAGCAGTACCTCGCCATCACATAAGGTTTATAACTGAAATCTTTTCTCTGCTGATAGTCAGTGGTGGAACGTAAGCCAAGTGAAGATTTACTTTCTCTTGTCAATGTATTTTACTGATTTGTCAATCATTAAATTCTAGTGTGAAGATGTTAATGGTTTGAAGCAACAATAAGTGGTGCCAGGAGCAGTGTTGTCCGTGGGGTCCTCAAATTTCTGAGCAAATGGGCAAGTCTACAAGACCAGCACTGACTGTCACTCTTAAATCTTGCCTAGCTCCTCAAATGACCAATCTCCAGACAAGACTCTGGTATAGGAAGGGGTGTCAGTAGAGAATGGGTCAAAAAGTTTGGAGAGACTCCTGGGAAGGTAGAAAAAGGGGTTTCTGGAAATATGGATTTCACCTGGAAGAGTTAAGAGTTTAAAAAACTGTTCCAAATAAGCATATCCTTTAGCTTATCTGAGCTGAGCCGACATTAGGGTGGCATGAAGCCTGTGAGGAATAAATAGAAATGATGCTGTGAACACGCAATCAGCTACAAACCATCAGCATTCCTCTGCTACCGCATCATAAAGGGAGTAGAGCATCTGGGCAGCGTTGTTCTTAAAAAGGCCTAGAATCTGCCAGACTGGGCAAAAAACATTGCTTCATGACTCCTTTTAGACCAGGGGTAAATCCCTCCCCATGCTCTGAATCAAATATGAAGCAACATCAGTCTCTAGTTCCACAGTGTCAGAGAGCATGGTTACCCCTTCTTCACCCTTGAAAATGTGTGTTTATGTATATGTACATATATATACAAGCCCTATTTGAAATGTAATCCCCTTCATAGATACAAATGTGAAGGGCAGACATTTTCTATCTTCACAGAAACTAGTGGAATTAGACCAGAAATAAATTTGGTCTGAGATCTTAGGAGATTGGATCACATCTTGGCAGTTGTTGCAGTCACCACCCTTCCATGATGCCGTGCGAGGTAGAATAAATATTCACTGAACTGATACTTCTGGGATGTTTTTTTCTGCTCAGTCAGACCCAGAGGCTATTCACTGGTATCACCAAGTTTACTTTAGGGTTAATTGCAGATTCTCTCAGTTTCTAGAAACTGACATATGAAATCCAAACCATGTGAAAGGAACTTGTTTCTTAGCAGCTTCATCTACTGTCATGGTCTGTTTATGGATATTCCTCTTCAGTAAATCACAGTTTGTGGAGAACAATGGAGGTGCAGACTCATGGCCAAACCAAGGAACTTCTTGAAGTAGCGGAGGAGTTAAATACTGGTGAGACAGCGATAGTCAATGGAAATAAGCATAGCTCATATAAAAACTTAGAGGTTGTGTGGCAATCAGTAAGATGCTGACAGACGAGGCAACCAGAGCCTACTCTATCCAGGCTCTGAACTGCTCATGTTTTGGCACAGGACCTTTCCCACTCCTTTTTCTCAAGCCAGACAAAACTTTGACAACAGGCATAGGTTTAGTTGTTCTCTAATATTTTTAGGTCTGGAAGCCTTGCAAGCTACTTCACATCCTTCCCATCACTTGAGGTAACTTTCCCATAATGGCACCAACTTCCCCATGTCTGGTGGGACCACATCTTTTCTGTTTCCTTCTCCCTCTTTCTTCTTTTCTCTTCTGGTGATGCTGAACTAATCATCCCAGGAATAAAGCTGTCAGGGGAGGAGAGTGCAGTGTTCCTTTGCAGTGATTAATGGGCAGTGTACTTGGAGCTAATAAGTGAGATGAGTCTTTAAAATAACATTCATCAAAGGGAAGAGCTTGTTGGTTGCTAATTTATGAGGAGAGTCGCTATCCTCCCACTGTAGGCTGATAATCCGGAACTGACTCACTGACTAAAATTGTTTAAACCATCATATTCCTGAAGTATTACATTTCAGATCAAGGCTTAAAGGGCCAGGAGCATAACTGGCTGACACCCTTATGCATGTGTCACCATCCATCTTGAGGGAATATTGCAGCAGCAGGAGCAAACTCAAAAAGCTCTAGCCATCAAAGGTGCCTCTCTGGTGGCTCCTTATAACCCCAGTTTCCCCTGTTTTCCCGTGAAAGCAACACGCTCTGGAAAGAGGCAGTATGCTTAGGAAGCTGGTGATTTGGATAGGACATGGAAAAAAGATTCTTCCCACCAGTGTCTTCTGAGGGGCTTAGTCAGGCAAGCTCTCACAAGGTATGCCAAACACACACAGGCAGAATTGGAGTGATCCTCACAGCTATGCTTGTACTGAAACTGCGCAATTAAATAACTTGCCCAGCAAGGGGGAAGCCTTCCTCCTCGGTGGGAAAATATCCTGAGCTGGAGAGGGCTTTGGCCAATGTACTTCCCTTCCTTGGAGAACACCCTTGCCTCCAGCAGACACCCACATGGAAAGACTGTGTTTGAAACACAGGCCTTCCTCTGGAAAGCTGTTCTACTTCATATCTATGTGGAAATGAAAAATAATCTAAAAAAAGAACTAGTTACTCTGCAGTCTAATAGAGAACTAATCAACTCATTTTTCACCATGATCACCTAAGTAGGAAGAGATGCATCAAATGCAAGCTGGTGGGCCTGAGCAGGTGTTCAGGGCCCTGTGAGCATCCCTGCTGCAGGCAGTGCATCGCCTCTGCTCCTTGAGGGACACGGGACTAATAAGAAATACAGTATCTTGCACAGGAATGTGCATGGTACCACATGCCTGGGACCTTGGCAAGGATAAAGACTTGATTGCTTTTCTAAACCCAGCTCCAGAGTCCCAATTCTGCTTGTCCCAGTTTGGTGGCTGGGCACTTATGCAGGAAGAGAGAGACTTAGCAGGTTCAGCAGCGATAAGCATCTGTGTTTGATAAAATGGGATACTGAACTTTGCCATGCATCCAGCTTTCAGTCTTTTATGTCCTCAGGCACAACCAACCGCAGGAAAGAACAGGATTTCCAAGCAGGGCAATGCTTGTTGGTCGGCACAGCCCTGTGCTGGTGCACTGGCTGTGTGTCCCTGGGGCTGCTGGCAGTGGGTCTAGGCTGGCAGTCCAGGTGAGTGCTGTTGTTCAGAGGGGAACAAATCCTATTAAAGCAGCAAAGAAGAAAAGCCTTTATTCTTGGAGTCTTACTCAGTTTTCTGCAAATTGCTTAACAAAAACTAAAGCATTTGAAAATGATACCAAAACTACTGTGAGTTATATGTTTGGGTTTCTTGATAGCCTGGGAATGGAAGCCTGCTGCAACCCAGTTCCGCTGTTATTAATGCTATTTTAACTTTCGGCTCTTCATGTGGAAAAAGCATTTCATGTCTTAAATACTTCCCCTTGCCCCAGTCATGGCCCTAGTCATGCAAGAGTCCTAAATAGTGGAGAAGTCTCATTAATTGTGCTCAGCCTTCAGCTATCAGTCAATAAATGAACATGATTTTTATGGCAGAGGGGTTTTTTTTAGTGGTAATGTCATACCTCAGGCTACAAGAAAACTCTTTCAGTGGATACATTTCTTGGAAAGTTAAACACATACCCAAAAGACCAGGAAAAATGCAGTGGAGAAATAAAATCCTCTCCAAAATAGAGAGAAACAGAAAAGGAAAATTAAGTGTCTTGGTTGTACAGTGAGATAATTTTCCCTTCTCTCAAGCCTCAATAAATTTCTATGAGGCATTAGTAACAGGAAAGTGTGTCCCCTAAACTGCTGCATAAGCTCTGCTTTGTCTTTTGGTTATATTTGTGGAGTGCAGCATCCTGTGTGTGTGCAACAAAATCAATCTTCTGTACAAAGAGTTTTTCATAGTAATTGCACTTCACTGACTGAGCTTGTCCAGAACTTCAAAAATATCTTTCCTGACACCTCCCCAAGCTGAGATGTAGTTTTTGGCAATCCAGGCTTCTGCCAGCCGAGATATGAGTTTCCAGTACATGTAGCATTAAAAAAGGATGCCCAGTGACTGCTCAGGAGAGCGCTTGTTTTGTTCCTGTGTCAAGTATTGTCGGCACGTTTGCTGTGGCTCAGGCCTGTGACAGCTGGGAACCAGCTAACTGCTCCTGTGTGTCAGACGTGTCACTCGGCAAAAATAAAAACAGCTGAGAAAGCCCTGCCTTCTGGGAAACCAGAGATACCGTCTCTGCATGTCAGAGCCGTGACTGTGTCAGGGAACGACATTATCGTTTCACCTTGGCATGATGTGCGGTGTTTGTACCGGCGTGCTCCCATGGTCGTGGCAAACCCTTGCTGAAGGCAGAGCCGTGCGGCACCCATGGCGTGTGGCGGCAGTGCCTGGGCTGTCCGGTGCTGCCCCAGCCGCACCTGCAGCGGCAGCTGGTCCGACTGCAAAGACCAGTGACTGGCCGCAGGAGATGGATGGAGCAGGCTCTTGCTGCGAAGGGGCATGGTGGTGTCTTTGGGCTGAAGGAAAGGGGCACTGAATGCGGAAATTTTCAATGCATGCTGCTGCCGGTCTGCTGGAGAGAAGAGGAAGGGAAGGCAGGCTTTCCATGTTGTTCTAATGCCTGGGCACCCCTGGTGCTTATTAAAAAGGTTATGTGGAACAAAACAGAAGAGAAGATGTGAGCACAGTGCAATGTAGGTCTCTGTGCTGGCTACCCAAAAAAGGATGCCTGGCACTCGGGATGCTGAGGAGAGGGACGGTTCAGAGACAGGACCTTTGAGCTCTTACTCCCACGTTAATGCTGATTCTCCCTCTTTGCCTTCAGCAAATCACTCAATTTCTCCACTCTCTGCTTTCCATAAAATGAGGTTAATGATAGCAATTTCTCTGCTTCACAGGAGGGCTGGGTATGAATTAATATTTGCCAAATAATATGAGACATAAAAGATATGGTATTAACGTGGGATAAAGTCGCTGCAGAGGAAATGCAGTTTTCAGTTTGTTGGGATCTCAGGAGTGAAATAGCTGGGCATGATGGGTCTAGACTGAGCAATACACATTAATGTCAAAAAGATTTGGGAGTTCATGTGATTTAGACTGGAATGACTGTGGCTGACACAGTGAGACTGTGGGGTTTAAGGAGCAGGGCACTGGTTTTCTGCAGAGTACAGAAAAGTGTTAGTTCTGTCACTGGAAGTACAAAGGACACCCCAAGTTAACAGCAAGGATCCTAATGATGGGTTTTTTTGTTTTCCGTTTTGCATTGGCAAACATTCATAGCAGCAGACAACAGGGATGTCCCTTGCTTTCTACCCTCTAGCTAACGTGGAAAGCCTGGTCCAACATTTCTCCCCATACCAGCACTGGAGTGAGGAAGATAAATGAGGAGTTCATATTGTTGGACTAGATTCTGTGTTCGTCAATAATTCCAAAGTAGTTCTTGAATTAGTCTATTACTAATAATCTATTTTCACCATAATTGGGAGGACAAGAAGTTCTGGCAGGCAGCGCATGAGACATACAGGAGAAAATGATTAAAACAGAGCCAAAAATATCACCATACTAGAGTCATGAGTCAGATCCTGACCTTTCAAATAAGCACCACAGAGAGACTGAGCTCATGTGGATGGGATCCCAGTGATCCAGGTGAGAGTAACAGGACAGCTCAGCATGGCTGGCTTTTAATAGAGTGGGGAAACTGGGAATGTCCCAAAGGGACACTGGCATCTAAAGAGCACGAGGGGCTTCAGACGGATGTGTGTCTCCTGGGGTCTTCCCAAAGGAAAGGATCACCCCACGCTGTTGGGCTTTACTCTTTTACATGGTGGTACTTCTGATCAGCTCCTTGTAAAGAATGTGCATCCCCTGGTTAATGTGATTATAAACAGTAATAAATTCTAGCTCCCTCTTGATTAGTGGTTTAAAAGCCCTTTAAGCTTGTGTTAAGTCAGATTTGCTCAGGAAAGGTGACTAATGTAAACTCACTTCTTATGAAATTCACAAATCTTTGTGAAATGATATGACTGCAAGAGACAAAATTTCAAAGAAAAAGTGCCTGTTCTGAGACTTGCTATAAAACTCAAAAGCTGGTTCTGCAGAGCTGCAGGCAGACTGTCCTGTGTGGCTGCGGGGGGAAGGCTCCGTGTTGTGGGTTTTAAAACGGCAAGCTGCTTCTGTGCCCCAGGATGAGCTGGGACAGGGGCAGGTGCCGGCCGCTCGGAAGCTGCTCGGGAGCCACCGGTGCCCCGTGCTGCCCCTGACACCCCCGTATGTGGAGCAGCAGGAGCAGCTCGGGAGGCTCGGCTGCCCTGGGGATGGAGGGACCTGGCCATCTGTCCGTTCACACCTCAGGAGCGTTGGCAGCGTGTGAAGCCCAGGGATGCTGAGAGCAGGATCCGTCCGAGCGCCTGGGGACCCTGCTGGGGGGAATCACTAGGAGACAGGAACCCTGATGTGGGGTTGATTTGTGACTTAGGAGCCCTCATCCCCAGCTCTGTGGGGTGAGACTTGCCTGGGCGGTGGGATGGGTCTGTCCCTCGCTGGCTGCTCGGCACGTCCCTCCCCAGCACCGTGGTGGTGACATGGCCAGGTGGACTGTCCCAGTGTTCAGGATCATGCCAAGGCAAGAGACATGCTTGATAGGAACAAAATGCTATCAATGTCAGAGTGAGTTTCTTCCTAACTTTGGCTCAGGATCCAGGCTTTCACCAAAGTCAGAACACACTAGACTGGTTTATGGCTCAGGCTGTAGGGACTGCAGAATCACCTGCTCCTCGGCAAGCAAAGATGTAACCTAAGCTTAACCCTCAGCCTGCATTTGTCTCAAACTTGTACCTCTCCTTTACCACTGTTTTTGCTCTGTGCCTGTTAACACCACCTAAGTGCACCACAGGAGACAGGAGCGGTGTGTGCTGGGGGGTTCTGCTGTGCGGGGGTTCCCCGCCAGCACCGCGTGCGAAGCAGGTCCCGCTGCTCAGAGCAATGTGGTGGGCTCTGCTCCCGGGGCTGCGACAGACTGGGAATGAGATCCCAGGCTTGTCAATCACCTGAGCTGCTGACCTTATCCCTTCCACTATAGGAAAACACTTGTTTTCACTCCATCATGAATGTAATGCACATGGCCTCCCTCATCCAGTCACCGTGAGATCCTCCGCTGAGGCAGAGAGGAAAAGCCCCACCTTTGCCCTGAGCAGAGATCCCTGGGATCCTGCTTCACGCACTGTCCTGATGCCTCTTTCAGGGAAGCTGCTGCAGCGGGACTCCCCAGGGCGTGCGGCTCTGCCAGCCTCCAGGCAGCCCTGGCTCACGAAGGGGGCGAGAGCTTTCGTGCCTCGTACCCAGGGCCCGAAGCTGTGAACCCTGCAGAGGTTTGTCCGTCACCTTGCCTTCCTGCTTCCCGGGGAGCTGGGCAGAAAGCCACCTGGCCTATGCACGCAACGCCTGCAAAACCATACAGGCGGCTGCTAGCAGGAAAGAAATATTTGTCTGCGTTCATCCTCTGTTAATAAAAAGAAGTCTTTTTTAAGGTCACGGGCAGAGGAGTTGTCATGTCACATCCTGCTCTTTATGCCTCCGCAGCAACTCTTAACTTTCCAAACAGGCAGAGCAGAGCAGCAATGGTCTCTCTGTAATAAATTAACTCTGCTCGCAACCCTGGCTTTGTAACAGCAGCACCCAGCGGGCCCCATCCCAGGAACAGGAGCATACAGAACTGCAGCACATGATAAAATGACACGGTGGTATCCTGGCAATCCTCCGTGCTTTGCTCCCCCTAAGACTGCGGGAGATGCTGTCTGTGCACCTCAGCAGAGCCTGCAAGGTCTAATCAAAAGCTGGTATATGGAAAGAATAATTAGAAATGTCTCAATAGTCACTCTCCTCCCCTTGGGTCTGTGGGTGTTTGGCTGTAGATGTTTCATGGGATCATGGGCACAATTTTCTCTTTCTCAAGAACGAATTACTCAGCCAGATAAAACAAGCAAAAGATACTGGTTGTGCTGATTCATAAGGAAACAATTTCCCTTCTATTTTAGCACCATACCAGCAGGAAACTGCAGGGCAATTTGCCAGAGGGGCATAGAAAATGAGAATAGGTGCAGATTATCTAGCATTTCCTGGGTGTCTGATAATTCCTTCACAGCTATCAGTGAGTAGGTTTATGCTGCACAATGTGATGTAAAGAGCTTCATCCTCATCTGTAGTAAGCTTCAATACCAGGAAGAGCATAAATAAAGCAGCCTGGAGCTCAGTGGAGTCTAATTTACATCACTGGAAAACGGTACCTGAAGGGAAGCAAATCCCCATGGTGCTCCCTGCTGTGTCGGCTACACCAGGGTTTGTGCACGAGCTGTTGGGTATTTAACAGACCTTCCCTGTAGGGGTGATTTTTGCCCCTGCCTCCCACGCCTGCTGGCAAACGGGGCAGATCTCCCAGGGGAATCATGCCTCTCAGAGGCTTTTTTGGCACCCAGTGCCTGGAGGTTCATGGAAGGGCTGAGGCTGTGTCCTGGCTCTGCAGGCAGAGGAGCCTGCTGCACGTGTGGTCAGGAGAAACACCACGAGATGGAGGGAGTCCTCCGGGGCTGCAGAGAGCTGGGGCTGGTGGGCTGTGGGGAAGCAGAGCGAGATCTGGTTGTGCTTGCCATGTGTTTCTGGCTTCCTCTGGTTCGGTATCCACACCTTGTGTGGCTCTGGTCTTCACAGAGATGCAGCCAAAGTTTCAGTTCCTGCATCTTGAAGCACTTAAAAGTTTCAGTAGGAGTTTAGACTTCACTTTGCAACTAAAAGCCTTATTTGCTACCCATAGGAGTATAATTGCCTATTCTTGTCTGCTTTTGAAAGTCATGAAGTGGTTTCTCCCTCCTGTGAATCTTTCCATAATACCTCTCTCCTCTGTTTTTGGTAAGGCTCTTGCACAACTCTAGCCTCTGAGCACAGCCGTAGTACTATGAGAATTCAGTGGCATCAGATTATCCTGTGGCAGCTGAAAATGCTCTTTTTGCCTCTGCTAGCCTCACTCATCATCCAAAAAAATGATCTGCAATGCCCAGGAAGATGCTATTTTGTGGTGCTTGGAAATGCTGATTCAGAACTCATGAAAATTCAGCCCTTCACAATTTACCCCCGGCTCCCCATGGTGGGGAGGAAGCATCCTGGCCCCTGGGACCTGCTCTTTGTGTCTGGAGCCCCTGTCTCAGGCTTTAAACAGTAGCCACTCCGATAAGTCTGTTCCGTTCAGGAGAAGAGACAAAAGATTCTCAAACAGAGCAAGCAATTTTGCTTTCTCTGAGAGTTAAGTATACTCTAAACTGCTTTTCCACTTAACAGCTCCAAAATGTGTTTTCCCCCTGTATCTGTACTCATTATTCTCTCTCTGGGCTGCTGCGTGGCCAGGAGTGCAGTGATACGCTGAGTTAGATCATCTGTTCCCTGTTTTCTCCCGTGTCAGGAGCACACTATTTTGAGTGGAGCATAGCAGAACATTGTGGCTTGGTCAGACGATGGGAGATAACACAGGGCAGGGCAGCAGAGAACCATTGGAAGGGAGAGGAATTATTTAGACATCAGCAAAAGAGCAAAATGAAAGACATCTGCTGTCTGATTGAGTAATCCAGCATTCAAGATGTTGATCTGTGTTAAAAAAAAAATTAATTCAATATAATTGTATGTTGGTATTTCTTTACTTTTTTCTGCGATGATCTCACTTCAGTAGTGAAATAGCCTGCAAACAGAGGTACAAATTTAACAATTTGTTGCAGTCCATTGCCTACAGCCCTAAAAGATAATTAAATTCTCAGAAAATATCCTGCTTTCTAGCACCCTTTAAAGGAAATTATATACAGTCTGCAGTCTCAAAGGCATCTTGATGAATACACAGATTAGCTCATCTGCAGTTACCTTCACTTTTGATTTTTTACGTCATGGTCATCAGTGTCTGTGTGCAGTTTTTAATGCTAAGAGAGCCTTAAAAGCAAAGCATGTGCTCAGGTAAGAAGAAATAAAAACATGGGGTTTGTGTTATGTTTAAGGGCACGAAGCAAACGAGGCTGAGCTTGAAGGAAAGGACCAAAGGAGCAGCACACCCCATCACCAGTGAGGGTTCCTTCTCCCTTCCTACGTCCCATCTGTTCAGGAGGTCAGCATCACTAACAATGCCCCTTTGGTGATCCTTGCAAACTTCTCATACTTTTTTATAAATTTTTCAAGAAAACTTGTTTCTGTCTTTCTTGGTTTGGGAAGAAATGGACAGTCCTTCTATACAGCTCAAGGCAGAAGTGTGTAAGAATGGGGATGGTGTTTTTCTGGCATCCAAATGAAACAAATCCTCAGGCTATCTGGGAATGTTCCCAAGAAATCTCTTTTCTACCCCAGTGATAAGCTGCCTATGCATCCAGGAAGACTTTACTTGCAGCAACTCCAAAAGCACTTTCACAGCATGCAAAGAGCTGCCCTGTGTTTTCTGGTTCCCTTTTATGTTTGATACTTGTCAGAGAGTTCAGATTAGTGTTAATTGCTGAGCCCTGTAGAAAAGGGAGTGTTTTGATGCAGCCTGTAAAAGGAGACCTCACATATTTCAAAGCATTTGAGAAACAGGCAAACAAGTGCAGATAACAGCATCAAAGCCAATATTATATTCTTCTGGTATAATGTACAGCATTTGGTAGAGGAAGCAGCTTTCATATGATAGTCACATTTCTGGAGGAGAATACAAACCCACTTAGCATTTCTGATCTCTGAGAGCCATGCTGCTCTCACCTTGGAGCTCGGTCGATAATCATGAGCAGCTCCAGCAGCACAGTGGGCAGGACAGGGCGCAGGGAGGGACCACACCTGGGCCAGGGAGTGTGAGCTGGCTCAGCCCAGCATCTGCACCCTGTACGGGGGCGGGGGAATGGGGAAATGCTTGCCAAGGGCTTGGGTTGATATCTTCTTGAAATGATTTTAAAGCTCTTTGAAGTACTATTATACTTAACAGCTTTTCATATTAATGCATTGACTTCTAGCAAGGAGGTATGAGCTAACATGGAGAAAAAACATTGTTTAATCTAGATTTGAAGTTTTGAATATTCATTGTTTATCTCCAGACCACCCCAGCATCTCCAGGATGGCATCCAGTAGTGAGAGCTACTGATTGATTCAAAGCTTTTATTAGAAAACTAGATACTTTTGAATAAAAATGCCCATGTAAGAAATTGGAATGTCACCCAGCAGAAAGACTCTCTCATGCCCTGGCAGCTCATCTCCAGAAAGCAACTGCATACTGATAAAGTGCTCATTAAATAAATATTATCCAGTCCTGGTGGAGAAGAAACTGAAGTCCTGATGGAGAAATAGTACTGGACTGCGTAAATGAAGACTATCATAAAACAGACGCATAAGGAGCAAGGATTCATGTTGCACAGGAAATCTTCACTCTGGCACGTATTGATTGCCGTGTCTTTGGCTTTGCAGCCTTAGCAAGTGCTCTATCAAGGCACCTTCCTGTGGCTGTAACTGCAGATGAGTCTGCAATAGTTCTGAGCTTGGGGAGGATGCTGTACTTTGCCGGTTGGCTGCAGGAACCGGCCAGCTGCAGCTAACCCAGTCCTGTCAAACCGCCACTGCTGGAGCACAGCTGATTCTGCGGAGAAGCATCCACCAGAAGATCTGTGGCATGGTTTAAGTTATGGGGTGCTATTATTTTGCTGTTCCTATTTCCCCATGCATACATACACCACTTCCTTCCTTTCTTTTTTAAGTCTTCCTTTCAAATGTGTTGCCAGCATGTATGATCCCAATCATATACTAAGGAGAGAAGAGAGAAAATTGCTTGCTGAGCAGCCTGGCAGAAGAATCTTGCTGCTTAAGGTCTCCATGCCCATCACCGCAGCAATGAAGCTACTCAGGTGGCTTTGTAAGTCGCTTCCATTGCTTCACTGCAGTCCTGCTTGACTGGAGCAGAAAACACTGGCTGGCATGATTAGGAGACGTGGAGATACAGCTGCCTCAAAAACTGCCCATAGCTTTAGCAAATCTTTTCTGACAAAGACCTTCTCACATGTGGGGAAGCTGTCAATTTATTATCACCTGAACTGCAAGCAAAGCAGAATATCGGCCTGTCTTTGTTCACAGCTCCTGTGCAGCTGTAACAGCCATTTCTGTACCTTCTCCTCTTCCAAGGTAAACAAATACTGTTTCCTGAATCAGAATGGGAGGGCTTAGACTGCAAAAATAGTCGGCACCAGCCCTGAGGTGTATCTCTGTGCTTGTATGAGGTCTCCAACGTTGACAATAGGTGACTGTTTTCATCACGGAAGGATTTTAGGGTTCAGGTCCACAAATCAGTTTGGTCTGGTCTAAGCTAGCCATCCCTCCATCTCCGCAAGCCACATCAGTGACCAGGGTCACTGACCTGCACTGTCTTTTTTCACTTACAGATTAGATAGATTATACTCTGTTGATTAGCACAAATGAACTGAACAGAAAGAGGAAAATTGCTCCCCAGGCCCAGCACTTGGCAATAAATTTTCTATACAAAAAGGAAATGCCTGTCTCTTCAGTTTTAAGTGTTCATATTCTAACAAAAAGGCGTTCCTGGTATTCCTCCTCTGCAGCCATTCATTTGCCTCTGGGAAAGGTTTGGCTTCTGTGCTTGCCAAGCTAATCAGTGAAACAGAAAACACAGAATGTTAATGTGCATTTAAATCCCAGGCACTCTATACTCACCAGAAAAAAGAAAAAAATGTTTGGAAGATAGATCCACGTGATCCCCATGGCCACTCAATGGTAAGTGCCTTACTTGGTCTAGGGAGAAAGCAGCAGAAGGGACTTTTTCAATTTGAAGCTTCCTAACTGATATACCAGCTAGGACAGGAAAAAGACTGGAAGAAAAATGGATAGGACCCGAGTCCCAGATCAGGTAAGCCTCAAATACACAAATTAATACATTACCCAGCGTAACGAGGCATCGCTGACATGAGCAGCAGGTTGCCAGGGAGGCTAATGAACAGACAATTTGGGCAGGCTTTCCAGAGGTCCCAGTGCTGGCCTTGGCGCCGAGGAGGATGGCATTAAGCCGACCAAAGGCTTTGAAATCCTGCTCCGCCTTTCCTCCTGGGAAAAGCCTCCATCCACAGCATTTCACTCGGCATCTGTGTTTTTACCCACTGGGATACTCCTGCAATGTGCGGGTCTCCTTTCCTCTGACATCGAATGCCTTGCTGCCTCATGTTACGTTTTTCAGGTACATGCTGGGTGAGTGCAGCGTGCATTGGGGAGTGTGGGCAGTCCCCTGTGAGCCGCCTCTCCCCAAACCCTGCTCCTTTCACCCCTGTGCTGTGCCATAAGCAGCATCAGACTGGGTGGATGGTTAGTGCCTCCTCTCGTTAGCAGCTTGCTAACGTTACAAAATTGATAACGTTACAAAAGCAAGAAAGGGTTTCGTAATTTTTGCTCTCATATCTGGAAAGGGAGGAACCCCACAGGACTGTGATTTAGATCAGTCCCTCGAGCAAGAAAGTTGAACAGAAGCAGGAAATCAGCATTCCTGAAACCTCTCCTTGTACCAGAGGTACCTCAGCTTTAGAGAGGGCTAACAACCTCTCATCTGTTCTGACAGGTACCGAACAGCTGAACAAAGCTCCCCTAAAATCCCCTAAATCTGGAGGGAAACCTGGGAGTTTCAAAAATATTTTGAATCTTCATTTGAACCCAGTGGCAAGGAGAACATTTTCCACTTTGGCCAGGGAGGGGGACCAAGCCCTGCAGAAATCCCACAACCTGAAGGGTAATGGCAGGGACGCAGCATGCTGCTCCTGCTGCACGCCAGCCGTGGTGGCTGTGACCCCCACTGCCGGTATGGCAGCTTGGGAGGCTTTACAAGCTGTGCTTGCTAATAATAGGTATTTTTTCTCTTTTTCTGTGAGAACCTAATCTTCTGGTTTAATAAAGTTGCAAGTTTTTTCCTTAAGCTGAGTTGAGCAGGAATTTTGCAGAAGCTGGCAAATGTTTGGTATTTCCCTGGAGGTAAACCCAGAGGGAATGTGTGCAGGTGAATGTCCAGGGTGTCCAGCTGGGTGGCAGCACCCAGAGCTGGGTTCACTCCCTGCGGATGCACACCCATCACTGCACATCAGGATCTCTCTGTGGGAGGAGGCTCCAGCGACTGCCAGCAGAGTGATGCTGGTGGTTAGAGACCAGAGACCCGTGAACCAACAAGAGGTGGTACACCTTAATGTATTTCCTTTCCGCTTTTGCCAACTCCTGTGCTTGTTCCCGAATCCCAGTTCCAGAAGATTTAAGTTTAAAATCCAGAGCAGCAACGGTGCAAAATCGGCTAGAGGCAGACGGCAGAGGAGCCTCGTGCTGAGCTCCGGCTGGCTCCTTGGGCAGGAGAAGAGGAAGGGACTGGCTAGTGCCTAACTTCATTCCCAGTTTAAGCTCTCTCATTTCTTATGGATCCCTGATCTTTTAAGAAACAACCTACAATAGGAACTGCCTTTTAAATATTTGTATTTATGCTTTTTTTTTTCATAGAAAACAGAATACTAATATAGTGAAGAGGAAAAAATCTGCCCCAACTTTACCCAGCAGTGAAATGCATATTGATGGGCATTGACTTCACTGTGCAGCTGTTGCCATTTGAGTAAGTTGTACAAAACATTGCAGATAAACGAGCCAAAATTTGCGCATGTAGTATGTGTTGCCCAGTAATGGAAGCTAGGAGCAGCCTTCATCCACAGAGGATGCTGGTGGGCTGTATTCTACAGCCATACGCCAACTGGGTGGTTTGTGTGTTTATTGCTTGCCTGGATTGTTTAGGATTCTGTACCAGTAAGGAAAGAAATGGAAAATTACTACCTTGTCCGCAACTGTTACAGAAATCTGACTCCCAGTGGCTCTGGAAATCTTTCTGTATTGCTTGATCCCAGGTCCAGAGATCACTCCTCAGTGCTCTTATTTAGCTCCTCAAACCTGAGATTTGAGGCTCCAATTTTCTCAAGTGCTGCATTTTGATAAGATGCTCAAGCCCCTGAACTGTTTGTTTGCTTAAAGGTGTAGAGGTGCAAGTGTGATGCTGCATAACTACATGTCTAAACTGCGGTATTTTTCCAGCACCTGAAGGCCAGCCCTTCAGGAAAGTCCCAGCACTGCTCAACAAGCCTGAAGCTTTGCACAACATTGAAAAATGCCCCTCTTCGTTTCAGGTCAGTTAAGTCATTCCTCTTTTGCTGCAGTGTTTCCCCTGAAGAATTTCTCTGAGCCTACAGCCCTGCTGTGGTTGTCCATGTGTCCTACACAGGCAGACTGATGCCATCCTGGGACAGGCAAAGCAGGCAGGCGATGGGTCTCTGCCAGGTTTGCCTGTTCCTGGGGCTGATTGGGCTGCCCCATGCCCATGGTCCTGCAGCAGCTGCTCAGTTTCTTCAGGAGACTTTGTGGAGAAACCCAGCTGAAATCTTCCTGGGCACCCAAACTGGCTGTACGTAGCGGGTCCTCCTTATCCGTGTTGCCTCCTTCAAGCCAGGAGATCTTTTCTCTAAAATGAAGGTCTCTGGACTTTTCCTCCAGTCAATTGCATTTCTCCACGTGTGTATTAATCCTATTTTTCAGGCTGCTTGGCAGGGAAGTTGGAAGTAAAATAACCAGGGTTGCCCCTGGAGCCCATTTTAGAAAGGATGGCACATTTGCCATTTTTCATTCCCGTGGTGGTAAGGCAGGTTTAACTTATAAATTAAAAAGCATGATAATCAGTAATTTTCTACCTGAGCTCTTTAGACCTCCTGGGGAAGTGCCATTTGGAGTACGCTCTTCAGATTTCATTCTTACAATTTCATAATCTCTTTTAACTGAATTAGCTGAAAATTAAATATGAAGTGCTTCAGAGCGAGCAATTGTCAAAACCCCCACCTTTCCTGATTGTTTTTGCTTCTGCTGCCATGTTTGCAAATACAGGGTGATGTACTGTGCAAACCCATCCTGTCACCTGCTGAATCTCAGCTTTGCAAAGGCTTTTGCCCCCTGTCCTCCCTGCGAGCATGCCGCTGACACGCATGGCTCTTTTGCTGTCCAGAAACCCGCCAGAGCCTCAGCACCCTCCCTTCTCTGCCTGTGCCGGTGCCCCAGCCCTGGCTGCCCTGGGCTGCGTGAGCAGAGCGGCACCCATGGCCAGGGCAAGCCTCCACACATGCCGCACGGGAAAAGGGTCAAGGGAAAATGCTGGCAGACCAAGGGGGGATGCAGGAAGATATCCATCACTGATGCTTAGCCACCTTTTCTCCCCCATCCAGAAGATGGGGCAAATGCACGGAGATCCTTCCCAGCTGACTGGGTGAGCTTTCACCAGAGCTCCACAGCTCAGAGGTTTTCTGACCTGACACATCTGTTAACAGCTGCCCACAGACACGTTTGCCACCACATTAAAGTCCCCACATCAGGGGCTTGGTGGGTGACTTGGACCCAGTTAGAGCTTGGAAGGACGCTGCAGTTGCTGTCAGCTTCTCTACGTAACTGTCCTTCGCTGGCTTATGCAACTTGTGGCTTTGTCACCTCTCTTCCTTTGGTCAGAGCTGCACAAAGGGACGGAGTTTTGAAGTAAATGTATATTTTACCACTACTTTTTGAGTCTCATCTTCCTTCATTCCTCCCTTCCTTTGGTATGTGAGTCATCCCAGCAAACCTATCATGCCTTTAAATTAATCAGGCCTGTAAAGGGAACAGAGATGATGAGCCATTACAGGATGCCATTATTTAAAAGCCAGGAAAATGTACTGCAAATGCTAAGCTGCTACCTAAGTTTTCCTCACCTTGTCAAATGCATCCAGATCTCAGGCTTTGTCTCCTTAGCTCATGATGGGTGAGGTGCAAATGAGGGCTCTCTGTGGTGTGTGCCGGCTCTCTTGCCTCCCGGTCTCAGACACCTTCAAGAGGGTTCAAAGTGACAGCTTTTCTGTTGCAAAGTCTTGCCTGCAGAGTTTCAGCTCTCTGGCCTCAAATCAGCAATGCACTTGTAGACAATCTTAGTTTTAAGACTGTGAAAAGTGAATGAGTTTTGAAATTTTCATCAAAGGCAACGGGGCTCCTCGTGGGCTCAGTGAAGGTGGTTTTAAATGTAGTTTTTGCATGGTCTCACCTGAACTTGGGAGTGTCCCTGTTTACTGTTTCTGTATCTGCACAGGCAGGCTAAAAGCAATATGCACTGGCTGGTGCACCCAAGAGTAAGCCACAGTCAGAGGTGAAGAAATAAATGTGCGCAGGAAGAGTCATATGTACGTCACACACAAAAAATGACTTATCCTTTCCACTTATCGTCAAGTCACTTTTTTTAGCAATGAGTTTTCTGTTAAGGTAAACATGGTTGGTTGGTTGGTTGGTTTGTTTTTCCATCCTGTACTCCTACATGGAGGGTGAAGAAGAACTAAAGAAGAACATCCTAAGAAGAAAACATACACTAAGGGGTGCTAAAGGCTTGGAGGCTTCTGGAGCCAGGATTCTATCACAGCAAAGGAAGATGCATTCTTCAGAGAGTGTCGGAGGGGTTGGTCTTCCCACACATACGATGTGAAGGACAGAAGGTTGCCAACCCACGCCATGAGCCAGGCCGGAGCACTTGCAGGCACAGGTAGGAACTGGCTGGCTGTCACTGTTATCTTGTCGTGGTTTAACCCCAGCTGGCAGCTGAGCCCCATGCAGCCGCTCACTCACTGCCCCCCAGCAGGATGGGGGAGAGAATCGAAAGGGTAAAAAAGTGAGAAAACTCATGGGCTGAGATAAAGACAGTTTAATAGGTAAAGGAAAAGCCGTGTGCACAAGCAAAGCAAAACAAGGAATTCATTCAACACTTCCCATGGGCAGGCAGGTGTTCAGCCGTCTCTGGGAAAGCAGGGCTCCATCACACATAACAGTGACTTGGGAAGACAAACGCCATCACTCCGAACATCACCCCAAATGTGACCCCCTTCCTTCTCCTTCCCCCAGCTTTACATACTGAGCATGACGTCATATGGTCTGGAATATCCCTTGGGTCAGTTGGGGTCAGCTGTCCCAGCTGTGTCCCCTCCCAACTCCTTGTGCCCCCCCAGCCTGCTTGGTGGTGGGGTGGGGTGAGAAGCAGAACAGCCCTTGACTCTGTGCAAGCACTGCTCAGCAATAACTAACACATCCCTGTGTTATCGACACTGTTTTCAGCACAAATCCAAAACATAGCCCCATACCAGCTACTGTGAAGAAAATTAACTCTATCCCAGCCCAAACCAGCACATATCTGCTGGTTTTTCATACTACAATGGAAATCATGTGGGTTGCTGTCAGGCAGGAACTGAACATGCAGTCAGTGGCATTCTGTATGATTTCAAGGAGAGAAAAAAAGGGAAAAAAAAAAAAAAATCAAGGCTGAAGATCCAGACCCCAGTGGAGTCACTAGACAATACCCATCAGGTCAGGAAGAGGGCAGATTTACAATGGCATATTGGTTTTCTTTGTTCTGTCACCCAAGCCTTTCAGCTGAAAAATCAAGGGCTATCAAATCCATTTTAAAGCCTTTCTTTTCCAACCACTCTGAAGTTCCATTATTAGTAGCTATTACGTACTTGCCATTTGTATTTTGAATGATCAAGTCTAAATTGTAACTGTCCACAGAAAATCAAATGCAATTGCTATTGCATTGTTGCTCTTTTCTTATTTCTTCTATTGAAGCCCATTTTGTAAAACTTACCCCTTCACCCACTCGCTTGTGATGAATATAAGTGCTATTTAGAATATATGCTAATGGCAGACTTTAATCTGAAATAATGTGTTTGAAAGCACTGTTCCCATTTAGATGGGCAGCTAATGTGAGATCATACTCTGACCCTGGGGGAATTGTGCCTGAACATCACTGGACGATTAGTTTGCACTTTCCAGTTCCTGCCACCTGAATTTTAATTTGACTTAGGATAGCAGATGAATTTAAAATTTGGTTGTAGTTTCTGTTTTAAATGTGAAATGTCAGTTGTTTAGAAATCTGGCATGTTTATCCCAGGTTAGGAAAGCCTCCGCACAGCTGCTGCCAAGTAGCTCCGTCTGGAGGGAGGCTGTAGTCCACCCTTAGTGAGTCAAGCTCATATGAACCCGTAAGATGAAGGGAAGCGGCCTGGTGCAGAAGATCTTACCCTGCAGTTCAGAAGTGATTAATTCAACCCCTGGCCATGCCGCTGCCACTTTAGGTAAACCCAGGCTGGCTTTTTAAACCTGTGTCTCAGGAGCGAGAAGGGCTGAGTGACCTACACATTGCCCTGCTGTGCACATTATACAGTGCATGCAGGTATAAGGCTTGGTAATAAATATTTCAGGGGCTTAGCTATGCCTTTTGTGCCTTAAAATCTGATGGTAATAATAGAGTAGACACCAATATTTGAGAGCAAAAGCAGGAGTTCTTGCAGCTCATAAGTTACAATGCCTCTGGCGCCTGTGTATCTGCAGTGTTATTAATTCATCTGTCTAGAGGGCATCTAGCCCTCCAGGAAACAGACAGACCTTCTGACATTTAAAAGTAAGATACAAGAAGGAAAGATACTGAATGTCTTTAATATCTGCAGCCTGCAAAGTCTCTGCAGAGACGGACAGGTAACCTGAATTTTGCCCAAGAAAAACAGGCAGAAAACTCTAAGCAATTTCATTCCACAACACAGCCATTCCTGCTCCTAAAATGTTTCCCAGTAAGTAAAAAAGCAGACAAGTGTCAATTAGACACTTGTCTAATGACATGGAAAACAAAGGACTGGCAGCTCCATCGAGGAGCTCCATGGGACAGGAGGTGGCCGGTGTGGAGCAAAGGCAGGAGTGTGCAGTGTCAGCATCAGTCAAAGCATTAACATCATGGGAACATTAAAGCAAAGGAAGACTCATTTCATTGCTGTGAATTCTTTTAAAATAGCTTGATTTCAATCAAATGCTTTGAGCCCTGCCTTTGGGAACATGGCTGACAATGATTTTAGTCTCTGCTTGGATTTCAGGCTGCAGACTTTCTGAGATGCTCAGTTCACCAAGGCATTGAGGAACATGCACAAACATTGACTGCAGCAGAAGATCAAACCTGCCGCGGCACTGGGACCCGTGGGTGACGCTCTGCTGAATCACCTCGACCAGTGACTGAGGCTGTTTGCCACCAGCTGAGCACGGAAGGTCAATGCTAGCCACCAGAGAAGCGTACAGAGAGAGCAGGGCGGTGAAGGTGAGTGGCTCCTCCTCAGATCCCTTCCTCTTCCCCCTTCACCGAGCAGAGAGTCACTAATCCTGGGCAAGAGGAAAAGCCAGGAGGAGTAGCAGGCATCCAGCTTCTTGCCTATCCTCAATCCAGAAACCAAGCAAGCGGTAAGGCATAAGTGGGCAATAGCAGGACCAGCTGCAAAGGGAAGAGTCTCTGTCCCCAGTCAGGAGGGTTAATAAGGATTATTGTTGTACAAAGGAAGGGTAGATGCAGCAGTTGTAATGAATCAGGTCTTAATTCTTCAACCAGTGAGTACTAGAGTGTTTCAAGAGGTTCTAGCGCATACCTGTAATTAAATAATTTGCACCTGGAGAAAGATAACATGCCTGGGATTTTGCTGGAAATTTGATTAGACTAAACTCATAGCTTTCCTCTTTGAATGTACTTGCAGTTATAAAGCCAGTAATAATATGTGCCAGGCAAGAAAAATATGAGGATAATGAAATGACTCTTCAGATGCATGGGAATCTCACAGTCGTGATGAGAATGACTTCAGGGGAAAAAAAAAAAAGCAGAAGCCTACCAGATGATCTTGTTGTAATGATAATAAATGTACAGTTTGTCCTTTCTACAGCCCTCAGGCCAGAACCTCCATATAGTAAATGCAAGACTTCATTCTGCTTCTGCTGAAAGAAACTGGAGTTTTGCCACAGCCTTGAACTGGAGCAGCTTTGAGACCCTGGGAAGCAATAAGTACAAAATTCTGAGCAAATAACTGGTTCCCTGGAAACACACACATCAAAGGTGCATATCTTCCCTCCCACAGAAGGAATTCCTATCTCTAGGCTTTCTTTTTCTCCTATTTACTAGAAGGATCTTCACTGGTTTCTCAAAAAGCCTCTGGTTGCTGTGGTGCAAGCTGGGATGCTCAGTCTGCTTCACGGCAAACAGATACCCAAACTGGGGGAAAAAAAAAAAAAAATCTTTAAATTATCATCCCTGTTTACTTGCCTTGACAGAGGTTGCAAACGTGGCTGGAGACCAGGGTGCGTGCCAGAGGCAGGACAAGCGATGCCGGCAAGACTCAGCAAGCGGCTGGGCGCACAAGGACCGATGGCTCCAGCCCCACACGTGGCTCCTCGGCCGCCAGCAGCTCTGGCTTTGGGCAGCGTAGGAGAGGACACGCGTTGAGTTACCTCTTCCCAGCATCACTGCAGCTTCCCAAGATCGGGGAACTGAGCTTGAGGATGCTTCTGGATTATTGTTTTTTAATTCTTGGTAGTAACAGCTATGGGAGACTAGTCCATCTTCCCAGAGAAGAACTGGGGACACCCACTGCTCGCTTTAACAGCACAAAGAAAAGGTGAACTTAATGCCAGAGAACAGGACAGATGTTAGGAAGCTTATGTATAACAATTTAAAATGCATTATTGATTGGAATTAGCAATAATTAGATCATTTGGAAAATAAAAGTCTTCTTATCATTGTAACAAACAGGACGACTAACAGCTGCTTGTTGAATTGGACTGGACTGTTAAAACCTTAGACTTGCAATTAATCTCAATTATTGGCTCCACACATCAGTGTGTGACCTTTTTACCCGTAAACAAAATTCTGAATCTAGCAGAAGGCATGTTCTCTGTGTCCCACGTCTCTCTTGTGTGTTCCCCATCCCGTAGTTGCTCCCCTGCCGATGACACGTGGCCTGGGAGCCAGCCTTCACCTTGGCATGATGTGGCTGTAGAGGTGCCAGGCAAGAAATGGACAGTGGGAAAGAAGCCATGGGCAGGATCAGGAGATCACAGAGGCTACTGGAAGTGGGCAGAAAACAGAACCTTTTTTTTTTTTTAAATTAGGTGTGAATGACACACACAGCATATACATGAGAAAGATGATAATATCTAGTTTAAAAATATGTTGTCTAAAATCTTTGTCTGAAACCTAAACTATCTTGTCTTTTTTTTTTTTCTTCACATTTCTGTGTCAGCATCTGTCAAGAGGAGTCCAGACGTGGGAAAAACACTTATCTAAGAACAATCTGTCAGTGCTGAAAATCCACTAAAAGAGCCTCATTTCAGAAATCTGGGCTTGGAGAGATTTGTGAGGATTTTTTTTTTTTCCTTTTTCCGTTCATTACATTGCCAGCGTCTTTGCACACACAGATGCTCTGTACTAGAAAAGGCAGTGAAGGACCCACGCTCACAGCCCACCCAGCCTGGTTTCAGGCCCGCATCCCGGTGGCTGCTCTTCGGCAATTGCCGCGTCCTCGCTGGGAGGCTGCAGGCACCACAGCTCTGCCCGTGGACTTGATCCGGAGCCCAGAGAAGCCAACACAAAGATCTCCTCTGAGCTCGCTGGGCTTTGAATCAGGCTTTTCAACAATCCCCTTTCAGAAAGGTGGCACAGGCACTAACTTTCCATACCAGTTGGTCTGGGACTTAACGTGGGGAGGAGGTCAGACTTTCATCCTCAGCATCAGCGTGAATGTGTTGTGGCAATCCACACGGAAGAAAAAACCCGAGGTATTATTCTAACTCCCCTTAATGACTTTTGAGACCGGCCAGATCTCTTAGAAGAACCTTGTTCCTTTTTCACAAGAACTTACGAACAGCTCGTCTTCAAAAGGAACAGTGACAATTCGCACCACACGTATCGAGCATCCTATCTGCTGTTTGTTACGGTTTTAAAGTGGAAGAATAACATGAAACTTGTAAGCCGCTCTTTACCCTGCTGAAACGCCACGGAGGAACACGTGAGTTGCCATTCCCATCGAGTCCTCCCCTATGCTGGAAACTTCTGTCTGTGCCTGGACCTCTCTTTCAGTGCCTGTGAAGTGTACACGAACCCGCGGCGCGGAAATAAACGCGGAGAGAATCGCTAGCCCGTGGTGCTGCTTTCCGACCCCCGTGCGAACCTGCCTGCAGAGAAACCGTGCTCCCTGCGGCTCGGCTCGGCTCGGCTCGGGACGGGACGGGACGGGACGGGACGGGAGCCTTGCGGGGCACCGATCCGCGGGGGGGGCACCGATCCGCGGCGGAGCTCGGCGCCGCGCCCGGGGCTTTTTTTTTTTATGAATGGAGTAGTGACCCCCGCCCCAAGCCCCGCCCCGCCCCCGGATTGGCGGGGCGGCGGGGGGAGGCGGGGGGGGGGATTCGGTGAGCGGAGCCGGAGGAGCCGCTGCTGCCCCGCGGGACCGGGACCGGGACCGGGACCAGGGGGATGCAAACGGCCGGACGGCGGCGGGGTAAGTGATGGGTGGGGTAAGTGATGGGTGGGGTGGTGGTTTTTTTTTTTTTTCCTCCTTGGGTTTTTTTCTTGGGAAACTGTGTGTAACTTGTGCTCGCAACGTACGTGCTGTTTTGTAAAGATTTATCTGCTCCAGGGGGTGAAACGTTGGTTTCTAGTCAGAATTCAGAGCGCCCGGCAGACCGCTGTCGGGAAGAGGTCTTTAAGTGTGTGGGGGTGGCAGGTGAGCGGTTCTGCGTCGGGAGGAAAGGACTGCTGAAGCAGCTGGAGCGCTCAGCCACACTGTGCGAAGCAGATGCTAGAAGCGCTGCAAAAAGTTGTACTGAGGTAGGCTCTTCCTCTCTGGTCCTTCAGATTATATCGTTATAAAAATGGAAAGGTAGACGCTCTTGCTGCATGCAACTGCAGTATTTCAACTCATCAGGATAACCTGTGTTTACACACACCCTTCTTCAGGAAAACAGGCAAGTCCTCTCTGCCGCCCCTGTGGCGTGGTCCAAGGCAGCAGCCAGCACCAAGAGCTTCGACGGTTACTGAAAGTAACGTTTTACTGGGTATAGAAAGATCTGAGGAGAAATTCAGTGTTAGAAAATCAGGTTACAGGTCCATCACCTTAAGCTCTTCCATCCTCCTTGGGCTCCCCGGGGAAGTGGTCATGGCACCGAGCCTGTCAGAGTTCAGGGAGCATCTGGACGACGCTCTTAGTCATATGGTTTAGTGTGAGGTGGTCCTGCGAGGAGCAGAGCGTTGGGCTCGATGATTCTTATGGGCCCCTTCCAACTCAAGATATTCTATGATTCTATGATTTGTTCCTAGAGCCTTCCCTGGAAAGAACAAGGTTCAGCCATGCAGTGGGTCAGGTCAGGAAACCAATCCAGCTGAAAACACTTTTTATTTAATTTTCAGATGGATCAGCTTTTTGATTTGATTGTACAGGGACCTGGACACAGGCACAAGAGAAATGGCTGTTATGTAGCAAGGAAGAAGAGATGTCCCCATTCATCATCCACATTTAAGGCCATGGTTCCCCGACCAGTGTGAGCTACTCAAGAGTGCAGGTCCTACAGGTAGTCCTTGAAAAACGGGCTTCTCAAACACACAGGCAATTGAGAAAAAACTCTTTGGCTTTTTTAAATTGAATGATCTGTACAAGGTTTCTTCTTGCCATCCACCAGACTGAAGCACACAGACTGCAAATCTCATTTGACCCATGCATTATAGCAGTTTCTTGAAACTTGGCCTCATCTGATGGTAGCAAAGACAAGTCTCCACATGAGAACCTAATGTAAGTTGATGCAGGGAGGGCAATAGGTGGTTTCATCTGTCACACCACAGCATCCTCTCTCAAGCTCAGTGACAGCATTTCTGTAGCATGAATATCCCAGCTGTGTTTGTTCAAAGTGGTTCAGTTGGAGCTGGCTAAAATCATATTTCTTTGTTACACACATGCTGCATTACCCGTAGGTCCCTCTCACTGCCCACTGAGAGCTGCCGTGCACCATAAGGAATGACATCCTCAGCATATACCACAGCGGACAATAAAGAGGTGTAGAGTCCTGCGCACCTTATCCCGGTGTGGGATAAACATTGCAGGGCTGTTAAGGCCCTCAGTGCCCATCTGCTCTCCCACCCCAGAAGCCCAGAGGGATGTAGTTCTGAATTCTCTCATTATCTGTGTAAGCATTAAGTCCTTTCTGACTCGTGCCAAGCTCCTGGTCTGATGTGTTTTGCTGCAGTGAGTCCCGTGTGCCAACCATCTTTTTCAAACAAGGTGAATGATCCCCTTCCCCAGTTTCAGCTCTGCTCCCAGTTTCACGGCAGCTCCCCAGGTTCATGTCTTGTGAGAGAGTCAGACTGGGACCTGGTCTAGGGCTGGTCCTGATGCTCCCAATACCATCAGCATTGGGAGAACAACAAGGAGCTGAATTGCCTGCTGCATTACAGCTGCTTTGCTTTAGCAGAATCTGCGAGTGTTTGTCATGCTTTCTGTCCCACCCAGGCTTCTTTCACTCATAAATTTGCCCAGGAAACAGCCATAGCCTCTTTTCAAGATTTGTTCTTCTCTCTGTCTCCTGGGTGATTCCTCCCTCCTTCCACCCCACCGAGTTGCTTTAACATCCACTTGCTTTTGAGAGGCATCCCCTTGTAGGTCCTCCGGTACTCCCGACACTCCCCAGAGTAAGCAGACAAGCCAAAGCACATTGTATTATGGGAATGCATGGGTACAAACACACAGTGCCCAGCACCATTTCTGTCAGAAAAGAGTTGCTCTCTGACTCGTGGTGGTGTTTGCAGCCGAGGCAACCGTTGTGACTGAGCGGTGTGTTGGTTTGGGGTCTGCTGGATGTCTGCTTCAGGCCACCACCTGCCATGCAGCGAGCTGGCTGCCCAGGGTAGCCTACTAGTCTGCTGTGTGGGAAGGTGTCAGGGAGCCTTTTAGTGCTCTGCAAGCTCTGCTTATTAATCCCTCACACCGTGTGAGGTCCATTGATTTGTGCACACAGCCACGGGGCTTGATGGGAATGGCGTGTACCAAACAAACCAACCACCCTCTCGGAGAACCCGACAGAGCTTCTAAATGACTTTCTGCTCCCGTATGTAGCATATCTGTAAATACCGGTGTGCATAGTTAATAGGTTCCACCTAACATCAGTAGATCAATGCAATCTAAAATCAACAGAAATATCTGAAAATGGAGAGCAGTAAAGGTGAGGAAGCAGAGATTTTTGTCTCTAGGGAATTGCTCTTGTGTATCTAGTGCTGTGTGTTGGTTTGTTTGCATACGATGTAAGTGGCTCCTCCGTGAGTTGCATGCCTCTACTGCTAAGTCTCGCCTTTTGCAGGAAAGAGTGTTTTCTCGCTGAAACTGAAACACTGGAAGCAGAATTCAGTTGTTGTTTGGAGGAGAAAATGTGAGATAGACTAAAGTCAACTTTCTGATGTGATTTCCAGGTTCTGAATCGCTTTAGGATAATTGCTGGAGTTAAATGCAGACAAAAGCTACCTCTGCTTTTAAAAATGATCCCTCAAATGGCTCTGCCTTTACATTTCAACAGAAAAGAACTGGGTGTTTTGAAGTAGAGGATGAAAGCACCAAGAGCGCAGCCTTCTGTAGAACTTGGAGGAAAAATGGACTCAGGTGAGAACAAAGAAGATAAAGCTGATGCGGGATTAAAAGAACTTCAACCCCCACCTGAGGTTTTCTTACATTTGCTACATGTAATAACTAGTTCTTCTTTCCAGCCCACCCGTGGAGCTATTGCTCTTCTTGATATATGAAGGGGTTGACAGCGTGCAGTCCCAAACCAGCCCCTTTCCAACGTGCCCATTGGAACTGCTCCCCAGTGCCGCCTCTGCCCCCGGGGAACCCACCGCACCTCAGAGGCTCCCTCCAGCTTTCCGTTCTAAGGTGGTGTTTGTAACAGCAGCTGCATCTTCGCCAGCTTCCCAGAGAGCCAAGCAGTTGAAGGTGATGGATCACTTGCTATATCAGCTGGAGCTGCGATCACAGCGGCCTTGAGCTGAGTGAAAACTCAGGTTAACCCACCATGCCTCGCTTGCTGCTTCAGTCACACAGGTCACAGATGATGGGGTTTCTTGAGGAGTTAGACCATTACTCATCCTTGGCCAAACTCATGTCAATCTACCAAGCAACCAACAGGACCACCTTCAACTGGACAGACAGCCGCATTGTTGAGTGGGAGAAATTTGCCGAGCTGGCTAAATACGAGCCAGAATCCCAGAAACCAACAGTGAAAGCTCTCCTAATTGTGGCGTACTCGGTCATTATCATCATGTCTCTCTTTGGGAACATGCTGGTGTGCCACGTGGTGCTGAAGAACAAGAGGATGCACTCAGCCACCAGCCTTTTCATCGTCAACCTGGCAGTGTCTGACATTATGATCACGCTGCTCAACACACCTTTTACCCTGGTAAGTGGCCCGCTGTGCTGTCCCTTCAGCCAGGAGGGGACTCTCTCACAAGAATGCTGTGCCTGGTGGTCACACCCTCTCTGTGCATGCTCTTCTAGGACTGAGGCGTGAACTCAACACAATCAAGTCTAATAGACAACTCTGCCAGGCAAGTAAAACGCTGTTCAGCAACCTGTGGGCTCCCTTTGCTCCGTTAGACTCTGTTTCTCCTAAAAGTCTCTAAAGTCTCCCCAAGTGTGCCACCAATCCACAGCAAGAGCTTCTTGGGGAATGCAGAATAAGTGCCTGGAGGAACGTGTACCTTTAACATACATGCAGGAGAGCACTAGAGAGTCACACTTAAAACTTAGTGGGTCAAAACAACTCGCATGCCAGTCATACTCGGGTGACTGGAAGAAAGTAGTTAAGCTTTTCAGAGCTGCCAGTTGGGTAAAGTCTTCAGTGAAAGCTCTCCAGACCTGAAGGGGGCGGGGCGGCGTTGTCTGACCAAAACTTGGTCCACTTTTTCCAAATACAGTTGTTAGTATAATCAAAAAGTTATTACCGCTGTTCACAAATAGTGTTTATACAAATAGGCCAGGAGGGCTCTGTGGGTTTTGACCTTATAAACTCTTATGTAAAGGTGTTTCAAAATCCAACATAGCTAATCTTTCTTTGGGTTTCAGGTGGAGCTGCCCAGCCAGCCAAAACCCATGTGCCAACTCAGGGGTAATCCAAAGGGTTTCCCTGTGGATTTGTTTTCAGTACATTTGCTGGCTGATGACCTGTTGTTTTCCCGTCAGGTTCGGTTTGTGAACAGCACATGGATCTTTGGAAAAGCCATGTGCCACATCAGCCGCTTCGTGCAGTACTGCTCCCTCCACGTCTCCACACTGACCCTGACGGCCATTGCCCTGGACAGGCACCAGGTAAAACCTTGCCTGCCTGCCGTTCCCTTGCAAGGCTCTTCCCAAGCCCCTGTCAGTCTCGGTCGAGCCATGGGTTCAAGGGGGCTGAATCTTGGGGATTAAACCCACATCCAGTGAGAAGGCTCTAGAGCTAAATTCCAAGATGCCCCTCATGCATCAGGGGTAGGAAGGCTTGATGGACTTCTGTAGGGTCCCAGGTACGGGGCAGGAGGGAAGAACCAAAATGCGGCATCACAGGTTTCACAGGACACTCGCAGGCTTTCAGTGGAAAAGGGTGAGGACACCTTTTTCAGGTAGTTTGAAAAGAGCCAGGTCCAACCTAGCCCCCAAGTACAGCAGGACAAGTTGATTCAAGAGCTGTGGGGGGCCTTGAAAGACAGCAGAGCCAACACTGAGTGCAAAGTCTTACTTCAGCTGTATAGGGAACTTTTCCAAGCTTTTTAGTTTACCACCCAAACCTCACAGAACACCAGTCTGTAGCATCCTGAGCTTAAATTCTGATTTAGTTGCCTGTTGGTTCTTTTGCTCTTTTTTTCCCATTGGGCATTTGCTACAGCACCAAACTGCAGGACAGTTGGAGTACAAAGGAATTCTGAGACTAAAGTCCCGTGGTATAACTATGGGACTGATGCTGGAGCAGTATAAAGGGGAGCAGCAGAGCGGGAAGTCTCTGTTGGAAATACTGGGAGGAGACTTCAGAGCTGTGAGAAGACTGTACCCACCATCTGCCTGCAGCCCGGCTGTGTCAGCTGCCCACTGTGATAAACGCTCGCTGCATTACCAGTACAGAAAAGAGAGGGCAGCCCAGGCCACACGCTTATCTCTAGCAATCACTCTCCTTTCCTATCAGCCAAATAGTATCTTCCAGACTCTCAGATTTTTATAAGCTCTTTACCTTTTCATCTAACAAAGAAAATTTCATAAAAGGTGAGTTAGTGCCTGAAACAAGGGGGGGGAGGGCTCAGCTTCATAGGTTCAGCTAGAACAGGAGACATTTCTTCATAAAAGATTCATACAAAATAAACAGGCATACCCATAAGTGAAGAGACTTGTGTAGATATCTTCTTTTTTCCTACCTAATGTAACCCACAATTTAAGGAAAATGGTCCTTACAGAACAAAATAGAGGAAAAAGTTTATTTGAAAGCACTTCTGAGAAGACTGAAAAGTGCAATATTTCCCATTTTCCAGGTCACTGTAATAAGCAAGACATTTTCCTAATCATGGCTGTAATTTTCTTAACAGCATTAGATCATGTCAAAAAATGCCTCTGCTGTGTGTATTGGTGGAGGGACTTTGATTTCCTGTGCAATAAAATTCACGGTGAACTCTCTGTTGCAGGTCATCCTGAACCCGCTGAAGCAGAGGATGTCGCTAACGAAGGGAGCGCTGAGCATCTCTGTTATCTGGCTGATGGCAACCTGTTTCTCCCTACCCCATGCCATCTATCAAAAGCTTTTCCAGTATAACTACAGGTGAGTTATTTCCCCTTCCAAGCAAGCATGAAGAGGTCCAACAGCCCTCTGCGGCAGTGGCTCTCGGTGGCAAGAGCTGCTGGAAGGGTTCCCAGGCTTGGGCAAGGACGTAGTGGAATCAGTGGGAGTTTGTGCGTGGATGAAATTTCACTTCCCACAGCAGAGGCTTGGCCTGCTGTAAGAGCTGCCTGGCTCTCTGCTCGCTGCAGGGCATGCATGTCCTCAGGACCTGGGTTTGCTTTCGCCATCACCCAAACGCCTGGATGAGGGGTTAGGCTCACCTCCCAGCCCCATGCTGGTGGCAGGCTCCGGGCACAGCCTGGCCAGGGCACGGCAGGTCGGTGAGACAAACCTCCTCCGGTGTCATGATACCGTCAGGAGCAGCTTTGTCCTGAGAAGGTCATTTTCTCCTGAGAGCCTTTCCTCTTCCCTCCTCACACTCGCTCAGCTCCTTAGACCTAAGAAGACCATGTCTAGCCAACTTGCTCAGGAGGAGGAGGAGAGAGTCAAAGCTGCAGTTTGAAAAAGAAAGAAAATAAAACTCATGGTGTAAACATCTGGTACTGACATTAGCAAGACTATACAGAAAGAAGAGGGAGGAGAGGACCGCCTTTGTGAGTCAGCAGGGCCATGAACCCCAGATCTCCAAGACTTCATATGCTGATTCACGTGTTTTAGCTCCCTTGCATTTCATCCATCTGGATTTATGAAAAAGCACCAGCCTTCCTTAAAGCTTGAGGCTCCTCTGCCCAATGTTACATAAACAAGAAAAGCAAAAGAGAAACCTCCACCTGCTCCTCTGCAGTGAAGGGCTGGTGAGAGGAGCAGTGCTTTGACAGGGACATGACATTGTCTCCGTGTGCTGCTTTGCCTTGCCCAGCAGAGAAGGAAGCTCTTTGCTTGGCTGAACACGGCAACAGGAGCTATTAGAAGGAGATGAAGTGGAATTTCACATCCATATAAGGACTACTGAAGTATCAGAAGAAAATGAAGGTTCTGATCTAGAGGGGAAAAAAAGAAAAGGGGAAAAAACAAAGCAGCTTATTTCCCCCCCCCCCCTTCCAGCTGGTCGAGTGATGGCATTCATTGCTGGGAATTTACCCTCTCCACCAGGGAGAAATACAGACCCGGAAGATTTGGGGTGGTTTGCCCTTGCAGTCTTTTGTTCCTCCATGGTACCCAACCTGTTCTGGCCCTCTTGTCCCCACCAGCCTGTGGCACTGCTATGAGTCCTCCTGGCTAGAAAACAGTCCATAATGCTACACAAACTGGTGTTTTTTGTGGTGGTGTGCCATGCTGCTGGTGCCTGCATTTCACAGGAATGCCAGACTGGAGGCCAAGGGGATAATCTTACAGTGAGCAGTATTTCCAACCTGAGAGCAGTGTCCCAGTGCGCCATGTAAGGAGGCAGTAATAGGCAGCAGGAGAAAAATTCCTATTGTAGATACTGAGCTTCTGTATAAAGGATAAATACCTTTCTTCCTACAGCACAGTCACTTCCCTCCCATTAGCATGGCAGGGAGAGTGTTTAACTCCCCGCACAGGCTTTTCATTGCTGTTTGTATACGAGATGTTACACAAAATGGGAGTGTAATCTGGGGCTTCGCAGCTCTTCCTTACTTGTGCTCGTGATATTGATTTGACTGAGAGATACCTCTGCAGGGGATATAATATCTTCAACTGCTGAGACTTTGTAAACAAAGTGTTGGGTTACTCCTGTACTCGCATTGCTTTGCAGCTGTGTTCGGGGTATTACTGAACAAATTGCTTATGAATGAACAAACGCCGCTATCTGTTTCGCAGCACCTGTCTCTGTTCATCCTTTAGCATGGCCAGAGGAAACCGAGCCTCGCATTGGCATGAGGCAGCTCGGCAATATAAGGACTTCCAGGACGTGCTATTCTCATCCCTGCTTTCCATTGAATAAAAATTGCAGTTGTAATATTGCTTGTAATAGCTCCTGCAGGGCCAGGGGCTCCTGAGAAGTGCCACCAGGGAGCTGTTGGGGTTCTGGGGACAGGAGAACGTGGGCTCCACCAGTGTCCAACCTCCCCGGCTGCAGTGCACAGCAGTGTGGCCAAGTCTGTGGTCGTACCAGAATTCACCAAAACATGATGTTCTGTCTGGTTTTGCTCTCAACCAGCCTCTGCCCTGAAATAATTGTGAGCCTCTCCTACAGCTCTGTGCCCCTCCTTTAGAGGGTGGGAGGGAAGGGGGGTAGCAAGGGCAGCAGATGGTTTTTTGATGAACCTACGGGCTCGCTCTGCTGCCTGCTCAGTTCAAATAGTGGTTTTAAGCTCCGCAAGCACCAAAGCATCACCCTTGCTCAGCCTCAGCTGCACTCCCATGCCGATGGCCGCAGCCCAGACACTGTCCCGAGCTCAAGCCGATTCCCGGGGGGGCGGTGAGGGGTGACAGCTCCGCTCCCGCCCCATCACTTCTGCTCTTTCCCTATGGCTTTGCTCTTTGGCCATGAGGGTTCTGACCCCAGGCTGTGGTGTCACCTTGGGCGCTGCGCTTGCTTCCCTTGCCAGATCTCCGGTTGCTTTGGCAGGTCCGCTTTGGCAGGCAGGCAGAGCTGCCTGCAGGCAGGGGCTGGCCTCACCTGTGCAAGGTTTGGAAAGGATGATGTTCCTTTCTGCATCAGTTTGCCTCTTGAGCAGCATCTCCAAGGTCCTCCATGGCCACACTCGGCAGAGCTCTGCTCCTGCGCCCTTTGTCATCCCTCCAACAGCCGCATGCAGGCCCTGTTCGCAGCCATCCATTTTCAAGCAATCTTCTATTTGTGGCACAAAAGCTAGCTCCAGAGGTTGAAAACAGGATATTAAAGATATTAATCAATACTGCAACGAATAATGCAGCTTGATGGGGACTACAGTCTGTGCTGAATACAAGTGAGCAGAGGACGAGTGTTGAAGACAGAAGGGCAAAATGGAATAAGAGAAAGAAAAAGAAGGGGAAAAAAAAAAAAGAAAAGGAGAAAGCATCACTGGAAAGAAATGTGTGAGTGCTCCTTTCTCCTAGTGTTTCATCACTTCCAGTCATCAGCTGCAGGATGTGGAGGGGACAGGCAGTGCTCTGCGGAGCGTGCCAGGCTGTGTCAGCTTGAGAGCTGCTGCCAGCCCGAAAATGCGAACAGAGCCTGGATCCGCTGGGTTGAATGTGACAGATTGCTGAAGTGCTGTTAAAATAAGCTATCACGTGTAGTTAAACTCAGTTCTTTTGTCAGTTAAGCATCAGAAGTTAAACTGTCAGGCTTAAGTTAAACTTGACTTAAATGACCGGGTTTTCTAATTACCACTCCTGTTTTAAGATAGGTTTTAACAGCCAGTGTCCTGAAAAGCTGACGGAAACGGGATGGTCAGTATGGGAAGGAAGGAGTGCTGTCCATGCAGGTGGGGTCATGCCTGCGAGGCTTTCGCATGGCCCCCAGCCTCCAGCAGCCCCTTCCCCTTCAATCCATAACAGCTTTGACTTCCCAGCTGCTGCAGTGGTTTTCTGCTCTGGCCAAGGGGGTCCTGTGCCTGCTCAGGGCACAGACAGGCGGGTGTACCCAGGTAGGGCACGGGCTGCAGATCCAGCCTGGCAAAGACAAGTCAGAACTATTGCAAGCGTGCTGCAGCAGTGATCCCAGCACGTGCTGTGACTCTGCTGCGTCCCGGGAAGATCAGGTCAGTTGTGCTTGGCCAGACCAACAGTTTGCGCAGCCTACGTGCAAGAGGAGTAACACATCCCGGCTGGATTTCTGGGTGGGCACATTGAGGGAAACCTGTGCATAATGTGTCCTTTTTCCAGGTGCATAGGAATCACCTATGGGACTGGAGAAAAGCAGGAGTTAGGTGGGTCTCACCCACTGCCCTTTTTCCTTCTGCACTGGGTTTTTGGGGAAGAGGAGACCGGCACTGCCATGTCTCTGTGCCCACACACACAGGGAAGGGGCAGATGCAGCCGGGCAGGGCTTCTTTCACAGTAGCCCCTTTTGTGAGAATGGGCCATTGGGGTGACTTTTGCCATGTTAACGGGACACGAGGGACTCATTCACTTAAAATCAACTGCAGCTCCTAAGAGGAAACTCCGGTTTGTCTCTCTAAGAATTTCTTCTATCAGACAGCACAGCTATTTAAGGGGAAAGGAGATAACACTACACAGTAGCCTGGCTTATCTTTGGTGAGACAGACACAGAGAACAACATGAGAAGACTTTCTGGGAAACAGAGGTTTGACTGAGCTTTGTCTTGTTGAGATGAGCAATACCTGGCTCTCCTCTGTCCAAACTACAAATCTGAGGAGGTGGTTGTGGGTGGTGTGGAAGCCCCGCTGTGGTTTGCCAAATTAGCAGCTTCCATTTGCGCAGCGATGGCCACATGCTATATATGTATTTCTTTGTTTTTCAAGGGAAGCCACTGTCCGAAGTTTGTGCCTCCCTGATTTTCCTGAGCCTGCAGAGCTGGTCTGGAAGTATCTGGACCTGTCTACCTTTCTCCTTCTTTACCTCCTGCCTCTGCTAATCATCACTGTCACCTACACGCGCCTGGCCAAGAAGCTGTGGCTCCGCAATGCCATTGGAGACATCACCACGCAGCAGTATATCACCCACCACAAGAACAAGAAGAAGAGCATTAAGATGCTGATGCTTGTGGTGGTGGTCTTTGCTGTCTGCTGGTTCCCTCTCAACTGCTACGTGGTGCTCATCTCCAGTCTAGGCATCAAGACGAAGAACTCCCTCTATTTCGCCCTGCACTGGTTCGCCATGAGCAGCACCTGCTACAACCCTTTCATCTACTGCTGGCTGAACGAGAGCTTCCGCTCGGAGCTCAAGTCCCTGCTCTGCATGTGCCAGAAGGTGCCTCAGGCTCAGGACAACGTGCTGCCGCCCGTGGTCACGTCCTGCCGCGAGGCGTGGACGGAGCAGGCCAGGTACAGGAAGGGACCTGCCTCGCAGACCATTTGCTCCACCGTGAACATCCAGACGGCCGACACAGACCTGTGAGCGGCAGGGCTGAGGTGAGTTAGCTGGATTCGGTGGACACCAAAGGGCACATCCCCGTTTCTCCTCAGGAACTGACGTTGCCGCTCTGGTGTTTTACCACCGACTTTTGACTTGTATCACCCTTTACTCGGTGCAGTGGGAGCAGAGCCCCTCGAACACCCTTCCCGTGAACCCACAGCTGCAGCTGCTCCAAGGAGCAGGTATACGTGCAGGGGACATGGCGGTCCACAGACAGGGTGATTTGCTTTCGAGGCTTTCCCATCTTATTACTAGCAGAGGGAGTGGGACCCAGCTTTCCGTCATCCCTCGTGCTGTCCCGTCTCAGCGCTCGTAACACGTGCCACGACACGGGGACTTTGCAGAGCAACAGAAATGGACCCGTTCTGACATGTGTTTGAAGAAGGACTTGGACATCCAGGTTGACTCCGTCCATATGGAGTTTCAGCAGATAATTTACCGCAAAGCCTCCCAGCAGAGGTAAAGCTCAGTCGATAGCAGTTTCCCCTTCAGATGGTGCTGCTCTTCCTCCCCTCGCTCCTTCTGCCCTGGCTCTGTCCCACCCTTCTTCCCTCTGCCGCTTCTGGAGCTGCAGAGCCAGCAGTTG
Organism: Harpia harpyja; assembly: GCF_026419915.1. Lineage (NCBI taxonomy): Eukaryota > Metazoa > Chordata > Aves > Accipitriformes > Accipitridae > Harpia > Harpia harpyja. The sequence goes on along the minus strand of NC_068957.1, from coordinate 26,179,074 downwards.
GAATGCAGCCCCCAGCCGCGAGGGGAGTGGGAATGCATGCCGGGCATCGGCGGCAGCAGCCTCAGTCGGCACTCAGGTGGACAAATTTAGTCCATTGAGAATTTCTTTTTGTTTTTATTACAAATGTATTAATTCAGGAAATAAACCTACACTGGCACTAAACAAAAGGCCACAAAATATTTCATCAGGGCTGTAACATTCACTAACTGAAGAATGAAATCATTCTCCATAACTACTAATTGCTGTAAAAGAGTTTCATTTAAACAACGAAATTGACTCAGACTAAGAGGGAAGATTTTGTTTACAGTCCTTGAAAAATACAGTTTAATTTAGCTATGCTTGGGAGGCAGGTGAAGAAAAGGATACAGAACAAAGGAAAGATTTAGTACATGAGAGAGGAAAAAAAAAAAAAGAAAAAGACAGGGAAAGAGACATTAAAGGCAGAAAGAAGGCAGAATTGCTACATGATTTCACAAGCAGTGTGGAGCAGTGCCTGGGCACTGGGGAGCAGGAACTAGAAGGATCTCCTGGCCTGGCCAGCGACATCCCTTTCTCCATCATACCACCCCTCTTAAAAACTGCACCAAGACCAGCAAGGCCAGACTTCTCCTCCCAGCTTCCCTGGTTGAGCTTGAGCAAGGGACTTCTCTTACTTGGAGAGGACAGACAAAAGACGGGAAAATATTTATTACTTACTTATCCATCCAGACTTTGGGTCGAGTTGTCGTAAGTCCTTTGCTGGAAAAAAAGCTATGTGTGTTTTGAGCCCCGACAGTTCCTGGGTAATCCTTCAAAACTTGGTGCTGGCGACTGGTATGTGCTGTGACGGTGACAGAGGGGCTCTGGTACGGACGCGCCGGGGTGGTTACTCTCTTGTCCTCAGACCTGAAATTCAGAGGGAAACACTGTACTCATAGCAAAAAAAACCCCAAACAAACTGCTTTGGATAAAAAGTATTCAATGTTGGTGTGGCCTAACCGTGAGTACTGTGTGCAGTTCTGGGCCCCACCGTTTAAGGAGGATGTGAAGCTGCTTGAACATGTCCAGAGGAGGGCAACCAAGCTGGTGACAGCGCTGGAAGGCATGTCCTGTGAGGAGCAGCTGAGGACTCTGGGTTTGTCTAGTTGGTGAAAACCAGGTGCTGGTTTTCAGTAGTTTAAAGGGAGTCATGGCTGCTGGGGGTCAGGGATGTTCCTGGTCTACCCTGGCGATAGCCTGGACTGAGCTTCTGCCTGGGAAGGAGGCAGGGGGTACCTGGGTTGCTGACAAGGACGTGCTCCCACCACCTTCCAGGGGGAGGATAAGACAGACCAAAGAAGGGAAACTAGGGATTGATTTTTTTTTCCCATTTGTGCAGTGAGAAGGAGCAGGACAGCAAGGAGGGGAGGTCCCTACTTCCAGGCCACTTGACCCCACTCGGCCACGTCCCTGCATCTCAGGTGTACATTGCAACATCTGCACAAGGAGAAGACAGCAGAGCATCATGAGCAGCAGCAGATATGGATGCATACACGATCCCTGAGGCACTTCACTTGGAAACTAACAATTATTTGAACATGGGAATTTAAGGCAGCCTGCCACTGGGTGCAGGCACTGCCTTCTCTCTGTAGAGAGCAGGGTCCATTTTCAGTTGAAAAACATCATTGTGAGTTTTTCAAAATGTTAAAAGCATCTCTAATTAATGGCCATCACATCATTTAATTATTAAGAGAAGCTGTCATTTGTCTTTTTACTGTTCCTCACTTTTCATCAGCTCTTAGTGAATGGCCCTGAAACTACCACGTATTTCACTTGATTAAAATATTTCTTCCCTGTGGAAGGGTGGATGTCAGTACGGAGCTTTCAGTTTCCACTACAGAAATGCAGCAGCCCATTTCCGCTCAACTTATCTTCAGAAGTTTAAGAGACTTTTTCACAAAAGTTGCAAAACCCAACATCCTTCGGTTGCTGTTGCACAAGCTTTGAGCATGAGCTGAGGATGTAAATGAGACAGTTATAAGGCACAGTGGACAGGCTTCTCCCAGCAACTGGAAACTTTCCTTCGAGAGTGGAAACGTGAGTGATGGCAGCCTCGGGGCAAAGCAGGAGATGGCCATGAAAAGCCTGCAAGATGCCGTTTCATATGGGCACAGGAAGGAAAAAAAGTCCTGGGAGGTCCTACTTTAAAAAGACTACCTGGAAGAAGCCCCCACTCCTCAGAGTCCAGGACAGGGATGAAAAATCAGCAGAAAAGAGAGTTCGGCAAATGTTGGGTAAAGCGTGGAGTCACCCAGGGCCTGGCCTGGGGGCAGAAGAGGACAGCCCTGTGGCACCGAGACCCCCACTTGGTGCTTGCTCTGGATCTGGAGGGCTTGATCTGGGCTATTGAACTTCCCCGACATGCTCTCACAGGGCCCCTTCAGAAAACAAGGTTTAAACTGACTGTTTGCCAATAGGTAACAGGATTCATGCCAAGTAATAAGTGAAAAAAGAGTACCCATCTCTCATGCCATAGCAGCAGCGCTAAGTGAACTGTGATAGCAGCCTCCATCAGTTAATAAGGCAGCCGCAGAGCTTGGTTAGCTGTGTTTCATGGGCTTGTTTGCTGTTCACAGTTATTCAACTCATTCAGATAGATTCTCACGAAAAACACCACTGGTGTCACCCAAAAAACCCATGCAGCTTTTAACAAAAACACTCACCTAAAATTTCATCCTGGACAAGCGTATTCTTTGCTATGTTCTGTTGCACTGGACAAAACTTTCCAGGGCTCTTTGAATACCACTCACAAAGCAAACATTTCACAAAGAAACAACAGAAGGTGGAAAATCACACCTCGCCCCCTTGAAAGCTCTCTGTAACAGCTAAGGGAGCTGTGTGGGACCTGACACATGGACTGATGGCCCTGTGCACAGTGCCATGCACAGCCTGTTGTTCTCAGTGTGCCTTTCCATAGGCTACTGTATGACGCACTGTGCACACAAAACTCCCACAGTTTCTAAAGAGATATTTCTTACTGTGTTTTCTTTCAATGTACATATTATATCCTGGGTTTTTATGAAATAACCATAGCAACAACACTAACACAGATATCTTCAATGAGAAATATTAAGCTATAGCTCTTGCTGTGATTCTGAAATGAAATCTGCTCTGTTGGCAAATTCTGGGGTACAAGCCAAGCCAGGGATTTAATCCCATCCCTAGGGTTGTTTTAGAGTGCAAGATGGATCGATAGAAATTTTCAGTAATTTCTTGAGATGGTTGTCCAAGAATGCTGGTACAGACTGACTGCCGTTTTCCTCAGAAACAGCAAGCAAACCTTGGAGTTGTACCTGCCCATCATCCCTTCAATAGGAAAGCTGTTCTGGGACCCCCTGTCATGTCTAGTGGCTATGGGTGAAGTAGAAGTCTCTTGGAAATCTCTTAATCTTGTGTTGAGTCCATCTTTAATATTTCTTAGGTTGGTTGTTTTTTTTTTTTTTCTCCCTTCCTTTCTTTCTTTAAATGGCTGCATAATCTTTTTCTGGAGGAATCAAAGACCTCATTCCAAAGAAGCGGGTCTCTTTGTACTCCCTTGATCTTCTGCTAATCCATGTAGTTAGCTATCGCTTGCTGTGAAAAATAACCTAGCTGGTTTTCCTTGGATCTGTCAATCGTAGCATCTCTTCATCGCTGAATTTTTCTCCCCTAAATGGGCATGATGTAAGAGCTGACTGTATTGCATCTTCGTAATGGCTTAGCTATCTAGACTGGTAATTATCAATGCCTGAACGAGATTCAAAGCCTTGCACGCTTTGCCTGTTGCCTGGAGGCTCTTGTATCACTTGAGGATGCCCTGACTAACATGGCAGCACTCTCTCAGCAGCATTCAGGCAAACAATAGGATGCACAACATATAAACTAAACTGAGCTATGTTGTTTGATTTGAGCAAGGCACCGTGACTGAGGGGCAAGAGATATTGCATCTCTGCTGAACTGCAGGTGCAATGAGAGCACGCACTTAGCCAATGTCTGGAAAAGAGAATCTAAGAAATTCTGCTTTTGCTGAAACAGATCAAGGTCTGAGCCAACTCAGCAGGTAAATAGATGATGCTTAAATCTTCATTAATTTGTCCTCAGACACACCACTCACCTATGGGAATGGCTTCCTGAGTGGCACTGGAGGTCCATGATCAATAGGACCAATGGAGAGCTTCCAGAAATGGGACCACCGCTTCCCGCTGGGCGTTTTCCTCCCCGTTCCCAGCAGGGCTGTGCTAGTGGGCTGCTGTGGGTTTTGTGCCCAGAGCCCTGCCCTGGCCGGGGCAGCAGGCAGCAGCGTGTGGGCAGCCAACACGGCCCAGTTTGCTCTCCGCAGCCCGGCGGTGTGGCAGCCCCGAGGCCGGAGGGCTGGATGGGAGCGTGGGGTGGGAGAAGAGTCCCCCGAGAAGCCTGTGTGGTCTGGAGAGCCCTTATCCTGCTCAGGCGCTGCGGACCGAGCCGTCACCCTGCCCCTTTGGTGGCTGCGGTGCTGCTCACCTTGGCAAGCAGATGACTTGAACCTGTCCCTGGCAGGCAAAGCCCCAGGAGGCAAGACCCCGAGGGTGAATTTGGAGGGCAGATTATTAAAACACTGAGTTACCAGAAGTCTACTCCAGAGAAACTATTTGAGCACACACAAATCAGTATGCAAAGATTCAACAGAGACATGTCTGAGTGATTAACAACTCAGATTTATTAAGGTTAGCTCATGCCAAATGCATCTAACTGCCTTCAGCATAGTTGCTGATGAAGACGATAACAGAGAACACAGTGCAGGGGATACCTGAATTCCAGAGACAAATCCCCTTATATAGCCCCATCACATAATGAACAAAGAAACCACAAAATGCCAACTAGATTAGCAAAAAGCAAGCAGAAAAAAACCCACAATGAGTCAGAAAATTAGCTCAGGAAGGAGAAACAGAATACAATTATCATCAGTTAGCTCTTCAAGTGGAAAACAGTACCGAGGGGCTGTCCAAAGCACACTGAAGGAATAAATGGGAATGTCCTCAATTAAGTCCAGATCAAGCCCTGGGAAGTGGGGCTATAGCTGGCTCAGTGTCAGAGACGATCCTCTTGCACTGAGATACAACTCAGCAGATTGGGTCACTCCCGGACCGGGGAAGACGAGGGAGGAAAAAGCCCGAACCTCACCCAGAAGGCTCGGATGCAAAGGCACACCCAGAATTAACACTCGGAAGATAATGAGCAGACACCCCCTGCCACCGGCAGCAAAGGAGAGTCTCTCCCTCAAGTCAGGGCAGATGGCTCTACCCTCTCACCGACTGAGGAGCAAACACGCCTGCTTCCCTCGAGCCATCGCCTCCTGTGCTGCGGTAGGGAGAAAAATGCTTCTGATCTCCCCAGACTTTGGATGAAGCCCAAGCGGGAATACTGACAGGGTAAGGGCAGGTTTATGACGCCAAGCACAATGCTGCAGTCAGCGCTCCATTTAAAGATTCAAGGCTTTTCACAAAGCTGCCCTCTCCCACTAGTGCTCAGCAGTAATCCCCACCCAAATTCCAGCAGATATTCCTAAACCGCTCCCCTGAGCTCGCTGTCCAAGCACTCCCAGCGCGCACACACCTTTCCAACGATGACCGCACCACTCAGCTCATCCCGATGAGCTTTCTGTGCGAGCGGCTACGTCAGAGGCGATCTCATTGCCGAGACGTGTTGGCAGTGCCGCGTTTGGGGTGTCTGCGTCGGAACAGGACTGGAGTCACTTGGGGTCACCGGCTGATGGGACGAGGCAGGAGTGAGTGCAGCAGCAGATAACCGAACGCTGCTGCAGCTCAGGCGAGTGCCTGCGCGATGCTCCGGGCTGGCGAGACACGAGCTGACACGGCCGGAGGAGGGGGGTCTGCAATGTCTGCACCTGGTGCGCTGCACTGAAGCAAACCCGTCCTTAGGGGATTACTGGACGTCTCCCCAGATAGGAAAGAAAAGCACTTGCCCTGGCCCCGCCCCCCACCCCCCTGTATTTTTAACTTTGCCCCAATAATAAGGGTTAAATTAACACATTTGGCCCTTGTAATGAGGTTTTTATTCTCCCATGAGCCCATACCGGCTAATAATGCCTTGTTCAGCAATGCTAAATCACATGAGGACACTGCCCTCTGCAATGAGCTGTCAATGAGGAGCAGCTGTCACTTATCAGAGGTGAGAGGAAAAAAAAAATAGTAATAAAAAAAACCAACAGGCCAAGTCCTGCAGAAATTATGTGTCTGATTTTACAATACAATAGTCTGTCACTTGAAGAGACTTTTCCGTGACAGGCCTCATAAAAATTTCCTTGGCAGATAAGAACAGACAAATTGCTTTATAAAATCAGATTGATGGACCATCTAATTTGTCTGCTGGAGACAAAAACAATTGCTTTATGGGACACCATAAGGGAAAATTATAGGGAGTGTCCCCATTAATGGAATTTCTGCTTATTGCCTTGCAATTAATGCTGCTTCAGAGCATAAAGGTTTATATCCTCTCCAAGTGTCATCTCTGTCTAACATGCCCATATGCTTTCATTGTATACGTAAGTATCTAATACATACCATGTCCTGGCAGGTTGTTGAACCTCAGCGGCTTCTGGCCCCAAGGATTTCCCCTCTGCAAGGATCTTCAGTTGGTGCTTGTAGCTGACAGTAGCAACAGTAATTTTCAAAACATCACTTCTGACAGTTTCGTGCCATTCTACCAGAACTGCAGCATATTCCTCAGCCAGGTCTGCGGAAGTCATTGCTATTTCAAATCCACACTTGTAGCCAACTTGAGTACCATAATCAGTGTGAATCCAAGGTGGCCAGACTTTGGGTGTTGTTACAAAATAGTTTATGATACATAATAAAAATGATGGCAGGCAAGTTTTAGAGCAACAGATTTTGTTCTTTTTTTTGAGAGGGAAGTGATGTTTGCTTGCTGCCACATCTTGTCTCAGGCAATTTCCAACAGGAATTAAGTGATCACTTAATCAATGACCTAAACCTTTTGCAGCTTTTTTTCTCCTTCCACTGCTCGTTTGATCTTTTACTGGTGATACATGTCAAACAAGGCAGAATTCACAATTACAAGGAGTTCCTGGATCACCCAAAACTTCCACGATGGCTTTACCACAAAGTTCAGTTTATGAGGAGCTGCAATAGACTGGATGACTCTGGGCTATTTAGGAAATTTTTGTTTCCTTCTGAACTGTGATACATTGCTTGGACCTTTCACATTAAGGTTAATAAACCAAGTCCCTCCTAAAGACTGGAAGGAATCAAGTTTTAGTTTTTACCATTACGGTATTTCTAGGATTCCCTTCATAGTACATTGTCTTTCCTGAATCTGTGTTTACAGGTCAGTTATTTAATAGACTATCTTCATTTTCTACCCTGTTCTTGAATTAAATGCACCAGTGGCTCTTGCTTACAAACAGTGAATATTGTCAACAGTTCCCTGCATGGAGACAGCAATAGCTACAGGTCCAAATAAATACTTCAACGCAGCATCCCCTCTTTATGTTCACATTTCTATTGCAGGCTATAGATTTTTTTCCCTTTATTAAATTTGAAGGTTAATTTTAAGAAACTTAAAGCTAAAGCTAAATCTGACTTGAACATAAGGTTACCCTGCATTCTATTTAAAAGAACTGTATTAAATTGCACTACTTTGCCTTCTATTTAGTGGAATATAAGTATTCTGTTGTCCTTCACAGCTTGCAGGGCACAATGTAGAAATATATTCATCATCTGGGTGAACTGTAATGATTAACACAGCTAATAAAGACCATGAATATTTAGCAATATATTCTGACATCTCAGCTATAGATGGGAACAGGTTGAAAATGAACCTTAAGCTTGTTTGATCCCCAGCATTCAAATGCTGCAGGCACCGTCGTGGTCCTCCTTCCAGCAGTCTCCAGGATGAGCCACTTTTAATGACTCACTGATGCCCTTGTGAAATACTTCTGGTGAGAAGCTGGAGGATTGTGTCTTTAAACTGTGCATTGCAGATATGAAGTTTAGTGCCCTACATTTCTGGTTAGCTCTGGGGGCATCAATTCTAATTTAAGGGCAGCTTTTTATTTCATTTATGATGTGATTCACGGTGCGGATGGATAAATGGAGGGACAGAAAATAAAAGAGGAAAAAAATCGCTCTGAGGGTTAGTGACAAACCCAGCTTGGGTGTGCAAGACCTTCCAGTGGCAATTCCTACGATTGTTCCTTCAGCTCCATCCACGCACCCTGGACGAGCATCCCTCTGACCCCTCTGGGAGCTGATGGGCTGGTCAGAGCCCTGTGCCCAGCCTGAGCCCCCCAACTGCCCGATTTCACAGGGGGCCAGACAGAAACAATGGGTTCCTGGGGTTTTGGCCAGGGAATGAGCAGCTAAGACACTCAATCCTCGGTGCGACCCTTGCATTTTAAAGCAGCGGGGTTGCTAAACCCTGCAAGTGAGAGTAAAGGTCCTGGTGACCTCAGGAAAAAGGACCGGCTATGTTTTGTGCTCTTTTCCTCCAAACTCAAACATTATAAAATCCAGCTGGCTCACATGTTCTTTCCACGTGAAAGATTGTTTGTCACTGCATCCTCTAGGCCTTATCCAAGAATGACAGAAGAGCTTGCTCAACAAGAGGACAGACACTTCAGCTCTACAACAGGCTTTAAAGGAAGATTCTCTCCCTTTCGCTGTGGATGATTTCGCTAATCAATCAGCGTTACCACCCCACTGCCATTGCCCTCAGCACAGCACAGCCAGCTGTGGCACAGCTGTCCCCAGGGGACCCCTGTGCCCAGGGCATGCCTATGGGAGAGGCACCACGGCACAGGTGTGCCCAGGTAGAGTGTGGCCCATGGCACAGCTGATCACTTGCAGACTGGTGTAAAAAAAAAAAAAAGAAAAGGGAGGACACTGGCAACATCAGCTTCGCTAATATCCCTTGTTACAGAAACTAAAATAGCACAGAAAGCCCAAATATCATGTAGTTTTCCATGATTTTTATTCTCCATATTCTTGGAAAAACTAAAGCTCTTGTAGAAAATTTAAGAGTTCTGTTTACAACCTTTTATCTGGTTGCTCCTTTGAGCACTTATCATGGTGAGACTCAAATCAAATCAAATCATTAAGTTTGGAAAAGACCTCTAAGATCACCAAGCCCAACCGTTAACCCAGCACCACTATGCCCACTAAACCAATGTCCTGAAGTGCCACATCTACATGTTTTTGAACTATAATGTTTGGTAAGTGAGGAACACTCATTGTATTTTCATTGTCTTAGAACATTGGCATAGCAGCAAATTAATAGAATAGGAAATAACACACAGGCTGTGCACAATGCTGGGGAACTCAAAGGAGGAAAGGCAGAGGGAAGGGATGCTTTATACTAAGGTATCGTTCACAGGAGTGCATTGTGCGGGCAGCTGGACTTGAACAGAGACGTGTTCATCTGTGCAGGCAGGCGAGGAGCCTGGCCAGAGCCAAAGGTAGCTCTGACAGTGTTTTGTTCCTTGCCTCTTTGCTGGCCCCCACATGTTTGGCACTGAGCACTTGGAAACTAAAATGGTCACACCATTTAATGGCAGTCTAGCTCCTGCTTGTAAAGGATACTGAGATCTTCTTGGAGCTCCTCGCCTGGGGGGGGGGGGGCGGCACGTGGACACAGTGTCTTGTACCAGCACAAATGGAGCAGGAAGGGGAACGCCTGCAAATGTTGCTGCAGGTCGTGTGCTCATTAGCACGGGCTGCTGGAACCTCCAGGGAATCTACTGCCAGGAGGGTGAGAGCCTGCGTCTCCCTTGGCCGGCAAGCCAAAGCAAAGTGTTCGAGGAAGTTATGTTGGGTTTTACCGAAACATTCTAAAACATGGCTGTGAAGAACATGAGAGTTGGAGACTCAAACAGTAAAAAAGTAGGAAATTAAAGCTTCCTATGAAAATTGGCATTCTTGTGCCTATGCATCATGCTACAGGTACTGCCATTTTCAGCTAAATGTCAGCCAGATATGATTAATGAGATTCTTGTATGTGTACATCTGTACGAAACATGTTTTCCACTAACCTCATTCTTGGGAAAAGCTTAATTCTTTCATGTGGAGGTTTCCAATAAAAACAGGATTACTCTGAGGCAGACAGAATGTGGTAAAAAAATCCATGGAAGTTACTTACAAGAGGCAAAGTTAATGGCCATGCAAACCCGAGCACTTTGCTGGAAAGTAGTGCTCATGGCATCTCGCATCCAGCCCTGCCTGGAACGATGGTGTGTAATGGCCAAGCGACGACGTGAACCTTAGCACTCACAGCTCTCCCGCAGACGTCTCCTGCTTCCTCCCCTTGTAGCCTCCCAGCAGCTCAAGCTTTCTGCCCCGGTTTGCCTCTCCTGCATCCCACATCCCTCGGCCTCTCCTCCCATCTCAGCTTGGCCAGCCAGTCCCGGCTGTCCCCCTGCACTGGTCTCAGCTTGTGCCAGACCACAAACAGCCTCAGTGGCCAAGCAAGAATTACCTATTCTTTCTGAAGCCAAGTTGTCAAATTTTTTGTTTTGCCTTTGCATTTCCTCTTGTCATTGCAAAGGAAGGAGAGACTGAGGGTAACGGTGGGAGGAACTGCAGTATTTTCCTGTTTGTTGTTTTAAGCCTTGCTAATATATCCTCTGCTCCCCCTCCCTATACAAAGTGGAGGATATGAGCCTTTCCTCCATTACGTTTCATTTATATTGATAAATACCTATGTATGCATACACACACTGTGGATGCTAGGATGCCCTTTCAAATACCTTTCTGTGGTGCATGTGCCACAGGACAGGAGCACATCTCCATCAGTGCCTGCGGTGAGGGGGTGCACGCTTTGGGACAACCCTCTCGGACACGACCAGGGTGAGACCTCAGGGAGGGGACAGCGCGGCTCATGACCCGCCAACGGAGCGGCCCTCGCCGTGTGCCCCGGGTCCTGCGGCGCCCGCCGAGCAGCATCGGGGTCCGCGTCGTGTCCGACTCGTCCAGCCTTTGACGGTGGCCAGGGCGAACACCCCGAGGCATCGTGTGCTCACTGCTCCTACTTTTAAATTAACTATAGGAGGTAAGAAATTAGGAAAATCGGCCCTGTTGTTATTGTATTTGATTGGGGTATTTATTTGTAATCCAATAATTCCTTAAAACCAGCTCAGAGGAGGATGTGAGGGGGAGTTTGAAGATGTATTGACCGGGTTGCAAAACCACTTTATTTTTCTGCTAAAACTCTGTTCCCTAATGCAGCTGCATTCAAATCCAAAATCAGCCCATTAGCCACTCTGTTGGCTCCCATTAACATAATAATTGTTACATAGAAATAGGCTGGCCAGGCTCAAAAAGCTTCATTTACCACCAGGTCTCGGGGAAGGAATACAGGAATGTCACTGGGATAATAATGTATTTTTGACGGATACTAATAATTATTGGCATTGGGCTGTTCCTGAAGACAGACTGTTTGTTTTTCATCACCAAGACTTTGTGATTGGAGCTGCAATATTTTCCCTTAAAAATGAACTTCTGCTGCCAATAAAAGGAATCAGGCTCCTATTTTTAATCTTTTCTTTTTTTCTTTGGTGGTTGTTAGTCCCAGTTTGGTTCCAGTTGAGAGGGTTTGCTCTGAACAATGTCCCCCTAATCCTCTAAACACTATGCCCAGTTCCCCAGCCCTCCATGTGCACAGCCAGGGCAGCGTGACCTGGGAGGGGGATCCCTTCTTCAAATTTGGGGGGAATCTAATGGCAGAGACAGTCCCTGGGCCTGGGTGCAGTTTCATCTGCCCAGCAAAGCTGTGGGGTGATACTTGCACTTACTGCGCAGGTGATGCAAAGCAGCAGGAGATGCTGGCATCCCAAACACATGCACTGCGAAGCTTTTCAGCTGCTTTTTGAAAACTGCATCTGGAGAGACCCTGTGAGCGTGCCCACAGGTTTGGAAGGTAGAAGAAAAATAAATTTCTGTCTCCTGGAAAACCCATTCAATAATTCAATAATGTGCTGTAAAATGTGTGTTTTCATTCACTTGTAATTGCCCTTGTGTCCTGCAGAGAAGCAGTAACATGAGAACTGTGCACGCAGGGGAAAGCCTGTGGAAAATACAAAATGGGAAAATCAGAGAACAAACAATAAAAAAATTGTCTGTGGGGAAGGAGAGGAAAGCAAAGAAGGAAAGAAACTTGGGACTGGAAATTCAGTTCTAACGGATTTAAGTCTTCATTTTTAGCAACCAAAATTTAATTAACTGTCCTCTAGCCCCCTATGCAGAGGAGACAGGAGCACACAGAAATTGGTGCAGACTGGATTTAAAAGGGTCAGTGCCACCATTACTCTGTCAAGGAGAGCACGGAGGTGTAGGGCTGAGCCAGATGAGCCCAGCGGGAGAAGTGGTTTATTACGGTGCTAAGTGCAACCGGCACTATATGCAACCGATGCCTACGGGGATGAGCTATTCCCATGTGAGGAGCAGTGGCAGACAAGGGAGCTGAGCATCACCTGGGCCTGTCCCTCCTGACACAAAAACAAGCTGAAATCAAATTACTGGCTTTCTCCTCGAGTTCACTCCTGTGAATCCCCTTCTCCCCCCGCCATCGGTCCCCTGGGGTTTCTGCTCTTTCCTGCTCGTAATGGACGTGCACGGGGAAGCTGGAGCACATGGCCGGACCCTCTACCGCAGGCAGTCACCGCATTGCCGTTTCCACCCCTCACCTAAAAGCCTCCACTGCTGCTGGGCATGGGGACGGGGGATGCTCGGAGCACAGCCCTGGCTCTGCTCCCCCCGCCAGCGGGGTCTGTGTGGCCAGGGACAACCTCGCACGCTGGGGCATGGGGCTGAGAGCAGAGACCAGCCGCAGGTGCCAGCATGGGGAGAGCCAGCAGCACATTCCTCCTCTCCTGCATGGCTGTCCCACCCTTGGGTCCAAGGAGAGCCTGTCGCAGGTGTTTGAAGGAAACCTTTGGAGGAATGTAGTTTCCTTACTGCTCAGCCTCCAAGTCCAGGTGCGGTTTGGTGCCCGGCTGCCTACCTAAATTCTGCCAAACTATTCATGCCTTGTCAGTAGATGTTAATGACTTGACTTAAGGTACCCTCTACTGACATAAAAATCCAATGGGACAGTTTTCAACCCACCTGAAATGTGCTCTGAATGTTTGTGAAAGATTCTTCTAACTGTCTCGTAATTGAATGCAATCAGGCATCTGCGTGTGCTAATGGAGTAACTGTGCCAGGTTAAACCTCCACCGAGCTGCACAGGGCTCGCCTCCCCTCGCTGCCGCTGGGTTTTCTGCCTCTCCTATTTGTGGTGGCTCACTTTTCTTCAGACCCTGTTGGTCTGTGTTCAAACATCATAGCTTTCTATAGGGTAGGCAAGAAAATGAAGTGCAAAAGCAGGAGAGCTGCCAAAGCACTCTTCATGATTTCTGCTATTTGCTCACTCCACCCCAGCTTTGCCATCTAGTCAACCCCCCCCCCACACCCCCCCGCCAAGGAGCACGTGCTTCCCTCTTCTGACCCTTTCCTACAGAGACAAGGGCAGCCTTTCTCTGGTCACGCAGTCCTTTTTCCTGCCCTCTCCTCCCTGTAAGTACAGATTTTTGGTCTGTATTTTAATGCAACATTTTTAATCCAGATCATCCCAGACCAAAGATGGAGAAGCAAACACAGGGTTTCAGGAAAAAGGTCTTTCTTACTGTAAAAACACTTGCTCTGTGCCTCCAGAATCTGCACAAGGGAAACCTTAGAAAGCTCATCTGACTTAACTGTTCACAGGTCATGCAGTCACTGTTAATACAGGGCTCATTAATTAGCCTGGCTCTTGCTGTAGGCTGCGAAGCGGGATCACACCCAGAGCATTTCATTAGCAGGAACATTTCCTTCAGCCTGGCCAGACCTCTTCATCCGCTCCCCTTTGCGAATCTGCTCACTGGGCAGATAGACATGCCCTCAGATGGGAGTCCCCTGTGAGAAGGATGCAAAGACCCCACTTGACTTGCAATAGCACCTCAGCAGGTCTTGGATAAAGTCTGCTTGGGGTTTACTGGTCTGCACAAGTCACTGGTCTCCACCTCTGCAGTTACTTTGTCAGGGGATGCAGGTGATGTATCTCAACATCCCAGATGTTTCAGCCACGTTCTTTAAAGCAAAAACCAATCGGTCAGGAATATTTGGCTTGGCAGGATCACTGGCTGCAAGCTGTGGCTGCTGTGAAAGGCAGGGGACACGTCTGCATTCCTGCTCCAGAGACCAGCTCAGGAGAACGCTCAGTGCACATGCCTCGTGTGGGTCAAATGGCATTTACTGGCATCCTCCTCTGGAACCGGAGGCTTGTCAAACAGTCAGTCCGTGTGCTTTGAATGCCTTTGTACAGCTTTGCATCCCAGCTGGAGATGTTCCTCCTGGAGGCAGTTGAGGTCAGGATCATGCGTACCCCAGCATCTTGCTAAGCTGCCAGCCTCTCTGCAAATTGTGGCTGATGAGGCACCAGGAACTGGAGAGGGTAGGAGTCAGCCTTGTTCTGACCACCTCGGAGCTGGTTTTCAACCCCACACTTCTCTGCTTGCATGGAGTACGTATGTTCCTTCTGCCAGCTCTGCTCCACAGATGTCTACCTCTTATCACAGTGCTGAGAACGAGAATCCCAAGTACTTTGAGGGGAACGTGGCTTATCATTGCTCCTTGTGCACCAGCCAAAAATGAGGCGAGACCAGACAACACAAATGTTCTGAGGCGAGGAGCAGAGCGGGGTGTAAACCTCTTGTTCACAGGGAGCTCCTGGTTTGGGTGTAAGCGTCTGCTTTGCATGGGAGTCACCCCAGGGACTTCTCCAGAAGAGCAGACCCTTGAGGTAGGGCCAAAACCACCCACACCTTACCTACTGCAGCGTGTCCAGTCCTCAGACACCTGGGAATGCAAAGTCCTGGCTGGTTACGGCCCCAAACCCAGGAATCACTTGAAGGGAAGGCAAGGCATACTCAGAATTCCCATCCCAAGAGCACGCAAGAGGCTGCTCTCCCAACAAAGACACCTCGGGCGCTCTCCTCCAGACGGCCTTCTTGCAGTGTGCCAGCGACCCCAGGCAAGCTGCTCGGCAGGGACTGGGCTCTCAGCCCATGTCCCAAGACCTGCCTCACCCGTGGGAGGGCTGGGCTCCTCCCGAGCCTGCAGCACGCCTCCCTGCACCATCCACCCCCGGTTTTACTCGGCGCAGGCAGAGACATTAGGATCACTTACCCCTTGCAGACCTTCAGTAAGGCTGGCTGCTCTCAGTACAGTAGCAAGTTCATTTCCCTGTTAACTCAGGGTGTACTATTTCAAGCATCTGCAAAACCAGAGGCCCCACGCACCCAGGGAGCTCCATGGAAAAGGCTTCTTTGGAAACCACACATGCTAAATACCTCTGCTGACACTATGGTTTTGCATTCGGTGAGGAATGACTGGTTCTTCTGGGCCTTGATTTCAGAGGCTGCTTTATCCACACCTACTGTATTGCGTTAATGGCAGAGGCACAGCTAGCGATGCAGGACTGCATACACCAGCATTGCATGTGGGCATTCTTCACACTAGGAATGAGTTGTAGTAGAGCAAGCACCTATAAAGCCTGCGAGAGTTCAGAGAAGTATAATAGCTTTAATTAGAAAAGAAAATCATCATATCCTTCATTCTAATAATTATTTTAAAGAACAGACCAAGCGTAAGGGCATGAACAGACTTAATGAGCACTGTAATTACCAAGCCTAAAGAACAACTGCTCCTCAGCAAAGCTTCAGGAATGGGAGCTCCTTGGGCATCGTTTATGCGGTCTCTGCCTCCTCCCCATCCCCAGGCCACGCGATGTACCCCACCTGGGATCTGACCCTTCTGAGGAAGATTAAACCTGCGCAACAAACAGCAGCCGATGCCCCCTGACCGGGGCAGGCACCTCATGGGGAAGGGCCTGGGGGCCGCGGCCCCTCCTCTCCAGCCGTTCCTGCCCCATTCCCACACCAGCGTCACGAGGTCACGTCGGACTCAGCCGCAACAGCATCTCTCTTTGAGAGGTGCCGCCTGCCCCTGCCAGACAGACCCCTCCACCGGACCCCGTGGCCAGGGCACACGGCTGGGTCCGCACTGCGTGGCGTTTGCCGGTACCCGCGGGCGGGCAGGGGGGCTTTTGGCCACGCTCGTCCGCACGCTCCTGCCCAGCGGACAGACCCGCGGGCAGGAGGGGAGAGGAATCAAAACTCAGTGAGCATCACCACCTCCGGCTCTGAAATTTATTCAACTACAAACATAGAGCATTCGAGAGCACCAGGTCTGGGAGGAATATGGGGCACGCACACACCCCTTGTTTAACGAAAAGGGCAGGAGCTTCAGCTACTGCTTTATTTGAATACAGACATCACCCCCAAAACAACAGGAACAACTCTACTTCAGAATTACAATGGTAATGACACGGAATTTACAAAAATATAAATAACCTATTCATAACCTTAAAGAAAAATAACATCCACCATAAAAAATACCATGTATTCCCCTAGGTAAACCATGGCTACAGAAATGTATTTATTATTTTCCTAAAAAAAAGCACCAGAGTCTGCATTATTAAGTAATCCAAAACACACAGGGCATTTCACCCTAACACTTGCAGACTTTTCTGAGAAGTGTGCCCAGATGATTAAAACTGAGTTTTCTTCAGTATTGCCTGCTTCTCTAAGAGCATATTGAAGGTATAATTCTTATAAGCACCCTGTTCAAGAAAAGCACCCAAGGATGTACTAATTGTTCATTTTAATTAACACTTTAATAGGATTTAAGTATATGCCTATTTTAAGTCTACACTTAAGAGCTTTCCAGAACAGGGCTGGATTTAAACTTATCATATAAATTCCTCTGCAAATCAGACTTCCAGACAAGAGTGGTGTCAAAACCAATCACTTGTAAAAAAAATAATCCCGCTGCACAAGAGTATTTCCACTGTTCAGCCCTAGCTAAAGTTTGCACAGATGCTGAATTATTTGATTTCTTTCAACTCTTTTTGAGCCATGCCAGCTTGGCATGAACAGCTTCCTGATGCTGCAACGTGAGATCCAGCGCTATGGGAATTTCCTTCCCTTACATTCCATGTATTGTGCTGAAAATACTATTAAAAAAGCAAAAGTCAAGTATCAAGTCCATTGGTTCCCAGCTAAAGAAATTCACCGCCCAGGGACTGCCACATTTCTGATGTCCAAATTGCAGCGTTATTGCCTGTTTTCAGGCTCTCATGGTTCCCCGTCTCCCGAGGGCTTTAGCTGGGCTTGCGGCAATCCAGCCAAAAGGGTCCCCAGGGGGGTGAGTTAAAGGCCACCTGTAGAAGTTTTGGCCCATGTAAACACAGCTGATTTTGTCACTGCAGCTGGAAGGAGGGTGCCCACCACGGACACCAGTGAGAGTGGGGAGCAGCCCTTGGGAGCTGGGGCTGTAAAATGTGTAATGTAAAATTCCACAGCTGAAAATCCCTGTCCTGCAATGCTCTCATGTGTGGTCAAGCCTCCCTGGAGCACCAACTGCGGCGACTTGCACCGAGACCGCATATGAGACTCTGGGTGGGACAGAGAACAGTTAAAACACACTTAAAACCACCCCTGCCTCGCACTGCCAGCTCCTGCCACCCCAGCGCAGCAGGCAGCGTGCCCAGCGGCACGGCTGGGGCTCAAGGGGCAGCACCCAGAGGGGCACAAACCCACCCTACACATTGTATGTGACGCGCACGAACCCACCCTACACATTGTATATGGCACGGCACACGCCCACCCTACAGGCCACCTCCTCAGCCTCGAGGCAGAGGTTGAGTTTTGATGGTGAATAATATTGCTCAGACATCAAACAGCTGAAAAATAATAGTTTACCTTAAAAACTATGAAGGGAATGGGGTTGATTTCTTTAAAGGGAGAAAAAAAAATTAAAAAATAATCCATCCAATGGGTCCAGAGCCCACCCACTGGCACACCAGCAGAACTGCTCAGCACGTGCAGGAGGGACAAATGCGAGGACCTGCAGCACACACGTGGGACGATTTCCTCATTATTCACTGTTTTTAATTTAACAGCCATTCCTGCCCATCCCTTGCTCGTGATGCTGCCGTGGGACAGGAGGAGGCCGGCTCGTGGCTCTGGGCACCCCGAGGGACCACCCACTGGTGGCACCGGTGACACACGTACACAGGGACACACAGGACAAGCCACCCACCCAGACCGGTTCCAACTTCAAAGCCAGAGCTGGCAAGTTGAGCTGCATGAATGCTCTGACTCAGACACTGTAGGTGAATTTATCTTCGCTCCCGCTGGAAGTGACTAAGCGTGTCCACAGACGGATTAAATATTTATTCCATTTTGTTACGTGATTAATCCAAATGCTCTCTCCCTGCCGCAGATAAACCTCAAATGAAAAAACCCTGACCCCGGGCTGTGTTTGCTTTAGCAATACTTTTCCTGACTGCTCTGTAACAGACCAAGCATGTAACGAGCGCCTGACTAACCCCAGCCTAAAATGGGTACAAGGTCTAATACTTCTGGGTCTTGCGGAGCACAGAGCAATAAAACGACCTTAACTTTGGAAGAAACAAACAGCAGGGGAGAGAAAGTGTCACATCCAGCTGAAACTGCCCGTGCCTCCCCTTATCTAACCACATCCTGAGCGCGTTCAAGTCTTAACAGCATTTAACGGGGAAAAGAAAAAAGAACAGCAGCTATTAATACCCGCGTTCGGGCAGATCTGAGGAAAGGGCTGCCTTCCCAGAAGGTCGCCCGCTTTTTCCGAGTACTGTGGTCAGATAAAAGGCAAAAAACTTGGGAGCTCAGCCGCGGATGCCCGGCGGGTGCCCGGGCGGGCGGCAGGGTAACAGTGCCGCTTGCTGGCGACCGCCGCGCCGCCGGCACGGCCACGGCCACCGGTGACAGGGGAGAACGCAGAAACCGCTCGCCGGATCCAGCCGCAGCGTTGCGGGACGGAGCAACGAAGCGAGTACCGCCGGCTCAGCCCCGGCGATGCCGCCCCGGGGGTCCCGGGACAACCCAGGCTGACGCTATTGGGATGCCACCTGAAGGTGCTCGGCACTGACCGGCCGGTCGCGGAGAGCTGCGGGTCGCCGGCGCCCGCCGGCTGCTCTGCCCATGACCTCAGCAGGAACGGCATCCGCGGCCGGGTGCCGGCACCGCCGCCTTGGCCCCACGCCGGCTGGCAGCCGCGCCGGGGCAGCTCCCCACATGCCTGGCCGCCCCCGCGCCGCCTCGCCCTGCGCGCAGGCACTCGCCCCCGCCAGACATGCCAAACTGCAGAGAGACGGGCAGGAGCGGCACTCGGCTCCGGCACGGGCTCCCGCCGCATCCCCCCCAAGGCCCGTCCATCGGGGGGGCAAAACCCCGTGTAATGCCCCAGAGGCTGGGGGCGGATTCAGAACAGCCCGGAGACCTGCAGCCACCAGCCCCAGGGCACGACACGTGAAATCAGGGGCGCCCGGCACAGGCGGGACCATTGCAAGCTCTGACAAATCCTCCAGGAAGAAATTAAAAGCAGAAGGGTGCTCCTCTCCCTAGCAGCTACTCCCAGAAATGAGAAAATTAGGTCATTTTTAGGCAGAAAAAAAAAAAAAAGATTGTTTTAAAACAAGGCGGCTCTGCCATGACCAGCACAGGGTCGTCACTGCTGACTGTGAGGCAGCCACGGTCACGGCTTCAGCCTCCAGCTGCTGCCTGGTGCTGGCTGCTCCCCGGGGCATGGTGGCGAAGCAGCCGGGTGGTTTGCAAAGCCCTGGCGCACGGAGGTGGCAGTCAGCAGAACGTCCGCGGGACCAGGGCGCACGGCAGGAGCCCGGGGACTGAGCCAGCACCCTCCCCAGGCCAGCAGCCACAGCACCGAGCTGCAAGAAGGACATACATCAACCCACCCCGGGGATCAATCTGAGACTCCTGCAAGAAAACTGCACTGCTTCAAAAAAAGGACACGAAGGGGAAGGTGCCAGAGTGGCACAGGGAGACCGAAGGCCAGAGCCTGGCACAGCAGCCATGGCCAGGTCCTCTGCCGAGGACTGTCTTCAACAGAGAGGGAGAGGAGCGAGCGAAAAGTAAAGTGGGAAAGTGGCAACCAGCACCTGGGAGAGCAGAGCACGGGCCAGATGAAGGACGGGAAAGCAGGAATGGGAGGGAGGTGATGCCCTGTAGGAGGGTGGCTGCCTGCGGAGACCGAGCCCGGTGGCTGAGGGACCCCACGCCAACAGCAGGGGCAGCACAGGGGCTCACTGCAGAGCGAGAGCACCGCGGCACGGGCGGCACAGTGACCGATGGCACTCCGCGGCCAGACAAGGCCGTCACCGCAGCTGGAGAAAAACGGCCCGCGGAGGGGTCTGAGCGAACCCTCCCATGGGGAGGCTGGGAGGAGGCACGGCTGCAGCCCCCTGGCTCTCCCCCGAGGAGGGATGCTCCCCCTCGCAGGAATGCTCCCCCTCGCGTCCTTCTGTTCTGCGATGCAAAGACCATCTCCACGTACTCCCCACGTGCACACCAGAGAGATTATGTGACCGCAGGGCTAGCGGATCCTCTCCCGTACCAGTACACACAGTGCCTGGAGCCTCCTCCGTCCCTTCCCCGTCCTCTCTAGCGCTGGCGGCCCTGAGCCTGGCTGAGCGCAAAGTGGTCGCAGAGCAGGAGCAAGGCATCGAACCGCTGGAGCCGCTGCAGAGCTTGGGCCAGGAGTGGGATGGTGACCGCATCTCCCGAGTAGGTGAAGTGAGCGACAAGCTGCTCAAATCCAGATATCCGTCCCAGCAACTGGGGTGCAACCCCCAGTTCCAGGGCCACGTGGCTGAAGTTCTTCACACCGTTCAAGGAAGGGTCCAACAAGAAGGCAAGTGACTGCACCAAGGAATGGGGCAGCTCTGCTACCGGGAGACCTGGGGGCAGCAACACAGCAAAGCAGGGTTAGAAACCAACCCATCCAGCTAGGATAAGGATAAACAGAGCAGCCAGACTCCAGCCCCTGTCCCTGCCAAGCAGGCAAAACACCACCCTGCCAGGGCAGGTACCTCCTCCAACATCACTTTCGGCACTCAGCAACATGGAGCTGGCTCAGTCCCGGGGAGGCTGGTAACTGGTGACAACTGGGCATCCATCCGCCACCCACCCGCAGACCATTCAAGGCAGTATCACAGAAAATCTACTCTGTGAACTAGCACCAAAGGCCACGGGAGTCAGATAAGTCCCTGTGATGACTGGCACCTCCATGTAGCCGTGGTGGGCTTCTGGAGGAGCTCCCTTCTGAGAATCTGCCTCTCTTCGCTACCCCAATACTTGGAGAACAAAGGCGAGGCTGGAAAGACACTTACCCTTTGCCGTGCTGCTGATCTGAGTCATGAGGCTCTGGGCATCATCCACCTGGCAAGACAAAGACCCCGAGGTTGGCGGCAGTCTGGTGAGAACAGCGATGCCTGTCACTGTTCCCAGGGCCATCACAGAGGCTCAGGGGAACGGCACTTCTCTTTCCAGCATTGCCATCCCACGGAGCCAACGACCTCCTTGGGATGCTCCAGGGCCTCCCAGCAAACTGCTTCCATAAACGGTCACCTGGAGCTAAACTGTTAAACGCATCTCTCTGCCAGACATTTTCTGAGCCTCAATGATGTTAGTCACTGGGTTCATTACGAGCTCACCAGAGAGGGAGGAGGAACCAGCTCCCCCCACGGCCAGGTCAGCTTTCTGGAGAGCAAGAGGACTCAGCAGAGCACATCAGTTAAAGATACCCTTATACATTCAATAAACTGACTTGTCTTTTGGGTGTTTGAAACCGCCCCAGCAGGTCACATCTCCATGGCTGACAGCCTGTTGAGTGACACATCACTAAACATCTGGCAAATCATTTTTGGTAATTACCAGTTAGTCCCAGACATTAACGAACCTTAGTCTATGTCCCTAATCCACCGGCAAGCCCAGCACCCCATGCCCAAGCCCCAAGTGTCCAGCAGCGGTTCGGAGGAGCAACAGGGCTGGAGGAACTTACCGGCTGCTCCCCGCTTTCGGCGGTGGGATTCGGGAAGGTGGAGGGCAGGTGCCGGGCCCCCTCCCGCCCCGTGCCACCGCTCTCTGCCGGGTTCCTCTGTGCCACCCGGCTCGCCGCGTCCTCCGGTCGCTCGCCGCCCACAAACTCCGCCTGGGTGGAGAACTTCTGGAGGTCCAGCTCGGTGCACTCCACCGGGGTGTGCGGCCACTTGTGCTGCATCTCGGAGGCGCAGGAGGAGAGGGGGGCCAGCGCCTCCGCTGTGCCCGCCTGGCCCTGCCGGGGGTCGGAGGGCGGCAGGACCCCGGCCAGGCAGTCGCCGCGGCCTGATGCCCGGATGAGGGGCTGGCTTTCCAGGAGGCTCCTGCCCAGCTGAGCTTTGGAGGCAGCGCTGACCGCGATGGCCGGCGGCAAGTCCATCTCCGGCTGGAGAGAGGGGAGCTGGAGACCCACGGCTTCCCCATCCGAAATGAACTGCACCGCTTCCACGGGGCCTGAAACCAGAAACCGGCACAGCTCAGCGAAGCCCCAGATCTGCCCTGGCCCCTTCCGGGGGGGATCTGCCAGCCCCGCCATTAAACCCACTGGCCCAGGGCCTGCGGGCAGAGCTGGGAGCACCCTGCCAGAGACCAGACCCCCGTCCCCCGCACCACCGCTGAGCAAAGGCACTTTTGTGCCTTTCTGCCAAGTTTTGAGCGGGGTCGATCCCTCCCCCAGTCATGGGAAGGGCAGGAGCAGGCTGGGCGGGGGGCTCAGGAGCCACCAGGGGTGCACACCAGCATTTCTGGTACAAGGTCTGCAAGCGTTCGTTAAGAGAGGTCCCAGATTTCATGTTGGTGGGACTCGGACACCATCCAGCTCCATCCTTCCTGCCTAAGGGCATCTCAGCAGGCCCTAGGACCGTATGAGCCGGAGCCCAGCACCACCCTCCCTCCCCCAAAGAAAGAGGAGGGCGGCAGGAGCAGGTACCTTCTGCCTGCCTGTAGCAGGGGCTCAGGTTCTTCACACCCAGGCAGCAGGGACCAGACATCTGCTCCTCGCACAGGAATCTGCCGGGCGCCGCTGCCGTCGGGAACATTGCTCGCTGGCCCGAGAAGTTCTGAGTCCTCAGGAAGACTTGGAGGATAGAGGAGAACCAGTCTGAGCGAAGGCTTGGCTTCCTTCCCCAGCACGTCCTCAGCCGTGCGGTATGTCTGCCGGCAAGGAGCCGGGAGCCAGCAGCTCCCTGGCACGCTGCTGGATGCCAAGGTGCCCCGACCCCAGCCACCAAACCTACTGCCCTCTTCCCTCACCAGTCCTCCGGTCCTGCCCTGCCAAGAGCCACTCAGTCTCAGCCCACCCCCCAGAAACCCCAGGAAGAGAGGATCGCCAGTTCTGACTGTGAAAAGGCATTGTCCTCCAAATTCTGGCACTAAGGAGGAGGGAGGCTCCTCCGTGTCTTTGAGCAGGCAAAGCACAAGAGAGGTCCTGCAGATTTAAGCAGCAGGATGAGGCGTTTATTCTGCGTGAGCAGAGGAACGTTTGGGTCACTGTGTGCTGCAAAAGCAGCAATGCTAGGGGCAATGCTCTACACAGCGAGAAGGGGGCCACGGGCACGTGTGACCAGCAAAGGGAGAAGGAGGAGAAGCACTGCAGGCATTGACTCACCTCGCTGGCACTGGCTCTTCCAAAACCGCTTGCAGTAGATGATGGAGAGTGCCAGAAGCACCAGTACGATGATGACCAGGGCGCTGCTGGTCAGTGCAAGAAGGGCCGTGTCCTGTGGCGGTACGGTGGGGACGGCTACCTTCACCAGGTTTGTTCTGGACCGACCTGCAAACACACCAGCCACAAAATATTGGAGCCTAACCCTGAAGCTTGGGCCACCCTCTCGCTGCCCGTCCCTCTTCATACGCAATGACCGTGCCTCCTCCAGCAGGTCTGTGGGATATCAGCTTGTGTTGTGGCCAACGGAGTAGGCTGGCCAGCAAGCAGTGTCGGTGAAAGGATGGTGCACATCCGAGTGCACGCCTTCGACGCGGTCACGATGACTTCGCATGCACCATTAACCTGCTCCACCGTGCCCGCACCACCCGCCCTGCCCCAGAGCAGCTCGCCCCACCGCCGGCAAGGGACAGCACGTACACTGAGGCTCGGAGGAAGGCGTCTGCTTGGTGCAAGGGATGCATTCCCAGTCCAGCTGCCCGCTGATCCGTGCCTTGCGGTAAAACCTGCCAACAGAGCAGAGGGTCTCAGCAGCGCACGGCCTCACGGCAAGCCCTGGCCAGCCTGGCTCTGGAGAGACAGGCGTGTTGTCCGCCCCACAGCAGCGTGGGGAGAGCCGGCCCCCCGCGCTCCCGCCCCGGCAGGCTGGGATGCCCCAAGGCAGCTGATCTCTCCATCGCTGGCTGAAGCTGTATCTGCAGCTACTTTTTCATGTCTGTTGCCACTTTGGCCAAGGAGTGACATCACTCGAACTGCCTCCCCCCGACCCCACATCTGCTAAAGTGGCTGACAGTGGTCAATAGCTCCACAAAGCCACAGAAACACGCCAGTCTACAACTGCGTCTGGGAAGAGGCTCATAAACCAGAGCCCCAACTTGTTGCTCTGTCCTGAGTCCCACTGCTCGCCAGCACGTGGTCTGCAGCCCTTGAGCATTTCGCATGCTGGTTGTATGCAGCAGTCTTCATTTCAGCAACTCCTTAAACCCATCACCCAGGCATGGTCTGTCCTTTTCTTTGGGGACCACCAACTCTGGCGGTCTACAGCCACTCATCTTCCAGGGCTTAGCCACCCTGGTGTCCACAGGAACAACTTGGGCATGGAAGGAGTTTTCTTCCACTGCTCGTTCACGGGACCCTTCAGGTTCCCTTCTTTGGAGCTACACAGGGGCCATCAGATGGGTCCAATTTGCATGTCATCAGCAGTGTCCTCAAAAAGGCAGCCCTGAGTCACCAGGCCTCCTCTTATGTCCCATGTTCTGGGTGGCCTCAGATAAAGACCCCTCTGTCCATCCCCCCCGCGCGCTCCCAGGTGCAACCACCACAGCTCCGCTCCAGCCAGGATCCGGCCCCACTCACCCCGGCAGGCACTCCCCGCAGATCGCGTTGGTCGTCGCCGTGCAGTTGGACTTCTGGATGCGGTTGATGAGGCTGCAGGAGAGGCAGGGCTTGCAGCCGTGATGCCCCCAGCTGTCCTTAAACTTCCTGGGAGGGCAGGCAACGCACTGTGCATCCCCGCCGCTGCCGTCGCCGCAGTCCTGCAAGACACGAACGAGGTCGGGTGCGTGGCTGCAGCGAGGAGCCGCTTCAGGTCCCGAAGCGGTACCGAGGGGAATGGCGTCCCTTCTTTGGGGGCAAAGGGTGGAGGGGTTACTGCGCATGCCAAGGGTCCTCAGAACCCAGCCGAGAGCAGACGCCACCAGAGCAGCTCTGATGGAGACACGCAGGGAAGCTGTTTGCTGCCCAGCCATGGCCCACTGGCCGTGTTTAGGGAGGAGGAAAGCTCCGGCAGTGATGTGCCCTGGGAGGCATCGCTGGCGGGGGGACCCCGCTGGGCACCTGGGTGGGAAACGTGACTCCCACCACCGAAGCTGGGCTGGACCCCCCTGCAGCAGCGTCCTGCTCACGCCCATCCAGCGTGCAGCCTGGCTGGGCAGCGCGGCTTCGCTCAGGGCCGTGGACTGGGGGGAAATTTAGGTTTCCACTGGCAAAAAGGAAAGAGGGCAACCCGAGCAGCAACCTGAAATCCCTTCCCAGCTCCTACTTCCATCGTCTTGCCCTCCTACCCAGGGTGAGTGAAACTGTTCGCCATCCCTTCCCACCGAGTCCCAGCTCTTCCCAACATGCCAGGACCTAAGATTATCCTTCCGAAGGAAGGCTGGCAGAGGATTCCCCTAGCTCTGTAAAAGCCTTGGTGCTAGATGATTCCCAGTCATTCCAGAGCAGCCGATTTACCTTGGAAAGCTCCTGCCCAGGCATGCAGTTTCTGCAGGGCGTGCATTTCCGATGCTCATCCAGGTACTCGCTCTCTTGGCAGACCATCGGGCCTGGAGAGGGGCAGGGAGCCTGAGGAGGAGAGGAAGAGAAGACTGAGAGGTCACGGCCAGCCCCAACACTTTTAAGAGGAGCAGCATGCCCTTCCCCAGGCAGAAGTTTCCGCTCTGGCCAGGATGACAGTCTGCATTTCTCGTGCATCAGGGGTGTCACTCTGGCAGGAGGAGGCTGCCTGCTCCCACCACACGGCAGGCTGCTCCAGCAGCTCAGGAAGGGTTTCCCAGCAAGGCTGGCATTGAACCACCTGGTTTTGCTGCGCCATCACAGCCTTCACAATGGAGCAAATGAAATTTCATTTCCACTGTTAAGGTAGACCCACTGATTGCTCAGGTCACCGATTCACAGGAGGGCAGTGGACTTTGCCAGCACCGGCTATAGGTCTGGGTACCCCAGGCTATGGGTAGAAAGCTCAGTCCCAGCAAAGTCCCAGCTTCGGGATCTGGCAGCCCAGCTCCGGCCAGCGTGGCTGCGTTGGTCTGACATGACCAAACGCCTGTGGCTGGCCGAGTCCCTGGCAGAACAGGACACACGCCTGTGGCCCCGCTGCACCAGCCCGGAGCCACATGGGCTCGCTTGCAGTGATCTCAGAGGACCGGCAGAACAAGCACCCACCTCCCCCAAAAACACCATCCAGAGCCTTCCCGAGGTGAATTAATGGCTAAGCTGAAGTTAACGGCAGAAATGCCGCAGCCCCAGTGGAGCCACAGTTTGCACCTTCCATGAGTGTGGCTCACAGGGGAGCATGGGACTGGCCTCTTGCCGAGAACAAGCAACTCAGACTGAAGCTACAAAACTGAGCAATTTATTCAGAGTTTTGGGGCTGTCTGCTCATTTCTGCATATTCTAGGTGGGTTCTTACTGTGACGACAGAAATGGGATAAAATCCACCCCCAGTAGACCAATCTTCATTTTGCTGTTCCCATAACCTTGTGCAGCAAATCAGGAGAGAAACAGTGTTCAACCAGCCTTGGCAGCAAAAGCTGTTAACTTCTAAACACCCGCCAGCAATAGGGACCACCTGAAAATGCTCTTTTGAAGACCACCACCCTGAACAGCCTGAACCCCCTGGGAAAGCCTGGCATTTCAGAGCCGTCCTGCTCCGCAGCCTCGGGAGGAGGAAAGGCTCCGCTGGGATGCCCGTCCCCTGCAAGGCTCCAGCAGCAGAGTGGGGAGTGGACTGCAGGGCCCCCGAGCAGCCCCCGGCTCCTCCTGCCACGGCCCCCTTCCCCTCCCATCCACACCGTTCCTGGGCACCGAACACAACGTCCCACAGCAGCATTCCTCTGCATTTGCTCCTCTGCCTAATCCCCCACCACTCCCTTGCCGGCTGCCTTTTGGAAGCGGACACTTGGACGGGCTCCCCAGGCTCGGAACGACCGAGATTCATTTGAGATGAAGTCTTCCCCGGACGAGCATAGAAAGTGAGTCACCCCTCGCCGCAGCTCCCGCGCACGGCTGGGGCTCATTAGCTGTTAGAAGGAAAGGCAGCGCAAGCCAGCGAGGACTGGCGAAGAGAAGCCGAGGGAGCTAAATTTATCTTGCAAACATCTCGGGAGGGGCATGATCACAGCCTATAAATAGTGTAAAGGTTACTGACACTACCGAATAAATAAAGGAGATTTGTCACTATCTCAGAAGGTGGCAAAGAGGGAGGTCAGTGCCAGTGCCCCGGGAGAAGCACAGGGTTTGGTGTTAGGGCTCAGCTGCAGGCTGAATGCAGTAGGAAAAATAAAACGGGGGGGGAGACAGGCCCCAAAGGGGTGATACACAACCGCTTCGGAGGGCTGGCACACTAATGGCCCGAACCCAACCTCTCGGTGAGCTCAGTGCTCGCATCCCGGCTCACACCTCACCCGGAGGCGGGTGCCTCTGCCCATTGCGGGGGGTCAGCACCACTGATGTTCTGGTCCCGAGTCCGGGGTTTGATTTAGGCTTTCACTTGTAACAAGAGCACGAGATGTAGGACATAGCATTGCAGGCAACAGAAAAGGAGCCAAGACACCACCAAGGTCCAGAGAACAAGGGGACCGATTTTCACCCGCTCTCCAAAGTGCCGTTGTAACACAAGAGGGAAGTTCTGGTGGGAAAAAAAACAACCAAAAAAAACCCCCAAACCAGCAGGCTTTTTAGCGAAAGTGCCCTGCGAACACAACATGACCACTTTCTCTCATATATTTACGGACTTCTCTGCACTTCAGAAGGGCCTTGCAGCTAGGGATACATCCCTCACAGCCTCTCTCTCCAGAAGAGGCACAGCTTAAACCAGTTTCCCAAATAGAGAAAGTTACACAGGCAGAAGGAATCTCGTGCCAGTGCAACTCCACGCGCGAGGACATCTGCCAGCATGACAGTATCACTCCGAGATGGTGGGGGAAACAGCACACCGCAACCGTGCCAGCAAAACTATTAAGTGTAGAGCAGGCCTGCTGTTTCTCAAGCCACAATATAATGATACATGGAATGAGCGCTTTGTTGAATATCTGGCATGAAATTCAAAGCTGTGGGATTTTTGTACTTCTTATTTTAACAATACCAGAACCAAGACATTTAATTTGTAAGTGGAGCATACATCCAAACCACACAGCACTGCCCTGGTAAAGCAGCAATTTCTGATAGTCTAATAAGCGACTAAAACAACTGGTCCTAATTAGCTGAAAGTAAATAACAAAAACAAACAACAAAACCCTCCCACCTCTTTGGAAACTACATGGAATCTCAAGGTGACTGCCAGAGCAACAGATTTTATTTGCCAAAGAGGAATATAAACAGGACACACTATCAATGCACTTACAGGTTGGAGGGAAGCAAAATGTACTGCCATCGTTTTGAGATGCATGAAATCTTCTAGCTTAAAAACACCATAATTTGTTAAAGGACTCTTTCATTGTCTTAAAGAGACATCTTGTCTGAGCAAGGCAAGCAGGGTGTGCTCCCCACCGTGTTATTACTCAAGACAGCAAAACCATGAGTTGCTGAATGAGTCTCACTGCATGAGATAAAAAGCATTTCAGCAGAGCTACAGTGCAAGTTGCGGTTCCTTCACCTCCGTGACAGTTCTGGAGCTCTGTCATTTTCTTTTTCCCCATGAAAATGTAATTTTCCAAAAAGTTAGACTATATGGGAATCTAAACTGTTTCTTTTGTGTCCAGCTAATGGTTTCTGGTAGGAAAAAGAGGGTGAGGAAATCAATAAGTGAAAGTACAAAAAAAATCATCAGTGAAAGCGTTAGTGCTTCTGGTTCTCCCCATCTGACAACAGCCCAGCAGGTACCAGGGGACAGGCAGGGCAGCGCAGGACCCGCAGCAGGAGATGGGCCAGGCTGGTCCCTGCCCCAGGCGCAGACCCCGTCCCCTCAAGCCATAGGTCTCTGCTGGCCCGGGACACGGGGGTGCCGAGACCCACCTTCAGGGGTTCTGACACCCACACACTGGCGGCAGCTCCCCCAGATCACCACGCGAACCAGCGGGACGTTGCAGGATGTTTCTACTCTGCTGCATGACAGACTAGCACAGCCAGGCAGTAACTGCATGTCAGATGAGATACTTGTATACATTGGAACATAAAACTAGAGAGCCGAAATCCTAAATAAGAACTGCAAGGGAAAAGGAGGGGAGGAAAAAATGAAATGTTATCTGGAAAATATTACTGCATGCCTTGCGTTTGGCAGTGTCTAGTCCCAGTCTCTTGCTCAGTCATTCCTCTGCTCCTGCACTCATTTGGTCCGGACAGCATCCCTCTGTGCCTCCCTACACTACAAACCATGCTGGGAGTGACTCTGCCACCCCTGTAGGATGCCTTGTAGATGAAGGACTGCTCAGAGAAGCACAAATAGGTGAAAAAAGGTCAAATCTGAATCTTTCCACGTGGCTTAGAAATCAGCAGGTTTTCCAGTATATTTGGAAATTCTACTCACAAGATTGCCCACTCATTGTTTAATGTGGAGTGGCTGGGAACTTATGTCTCCTTTAGGTGAAAGCACCCCAAGCTCAGGCGGGAAGCGCTCTGGGCTGGTCTCATCTCCCATCACTGCACTGCAACAGCCCCCAGGTTGCAACGCTCACTTTCTACTCAGGCTTGCTCACTCCAGCTGCAGATGGAGGCATCTGAAACACTACTAACCCTGCCCCCCCCCCCCCCCAACATAGGACAGAGAGCATCCCTCCTGGTTTTGCTGCTGTTCCCATTCAGCTTTGCAAAGTCCCACAAGGCACCCACCCGGACACGGGTTTGTCCCTGCCCAAACGAAGGGCTGCCCCAGTGCCGCGTGCCCATGGGGAGTGCCGGTTCCCCCGGAGAAGCAGGAGCCAGGCTACAAACAGCGCTGGACAACCCAGGCTTGAGAAAGGAGAATCCGGGGTCCTGGAGGAACAGGACATCCCTCCAGTGTGTGGATGACTTGGGTTATGGCTACAGGGCTATATTCCTATATTCACTGCACAGAGGTTTGAGAAAGAATTACAGATTGGGACCATAACTACTGATTTTTGTCAAGTTCTGGCATCCACACTCTGCCTTATTAGATATCTCAAGTAAGACTTCCAAAACTCCTACCAGTGTTTGTAAAACCTCGGGGTTTCTGTCTGGTTTTTGGCCCACATCTACTTTCTAGCGACTGCCACTGTCTTGGAGGTGATAATAATTCAGTCTCTTCGGAGTGCCTGGGTTTCTCCTCAATTCTTAACACCACCATAAACAAACTCGCACAGATTACACCGAGGAGAGACAATCATCACCTAATTTCAATAACGATCGTTACGAATAAAAGCATTTGCAACCAGTACTTACTCTGAACCACTTCGGTGTGCCCTCGAGAACACTCGAGAGCTTTCACGGGGGGGGGGAGCACACCACCCTGCGCCCCAACTCCCGACCCCAGCAAGCGCTGCCCGGCGTGGCCACCGGCCGCCAGACCCTGCGAGACCGAGGCCCCCTGCCCCTTACCTCGGACCTAAAGAACCGAGGGGGGGGGGCTGCGAGGCACGGGGGTGCCGTGCTCCGCGTCCCACACCGGCTGCCGCCGCGACGCCTGTGGCGGGTGCCGCCCACGCGCGCGCGTGCCGCCCACGCGTGTGCCGCCCGCGGGGTGCGCCCCGCTGTGCCGGAGGGCTCCCGCCGCGCAAGCCTCGGCTCGCCCGCCGCCTCCCCCGGCCCCCCACGCGTGGAGCCCGGCCGCGGCCCGGCCCGGCCCAGGCGGGGCGAGTTGCCGAGAGCCGCCCGGCCCCGCCGGCGCCCCCCGCCGCCCGGCCGCGGGAGGGCGGGCAGCGTGTGCCGGGATATGCCCGGGCACGTCTCGGCGAGGGGGCTCCCCGGTGCGCGGCGGCACGACCGCCCCGCATCACCCCCCGCCGGGGCACCCCCCGGTCTCCGCATCCCCCGGCCGCCGCACCCCTCGGCCCGGTACCCCCCACCCTCTCCCTCCCCCGCCAGCGCTCGGAGGCGCCCGCCGGAGCCGGCTGCGGCCCACGTGTACCGCTGCCGCCGCCCTCCCGGTTGCGGGACCCGCCGCAGCCCCCACCGGTCTCCCCGACCCCCGCAACCGCCACCGCCCGGCGGTGACACCGGCACCGGGCAGGGTCGGGACCACCGCCGCGGGCGGGCAGGTGCGCGGACCCCGCGGCTTACCTGTGTCCCGGTGCCGGCAGGACGGTGCGAACCAAGACCGGCAGTGCAGACCGCGACCGGGACCGGCAGCGCAGGCAGGGCGGTGCGGACCGAGACCGGCCGGACTCCGCGGGAACCCGCGTGCAACGGAGCGCAGCGGGCAGCACCCCGCCGCCACGCCCCACCACGCCCCGCCCTGCTGCCTCCCATTGGTGGGCGCCGTCGCCTGGGCGGGGCTATGCAAAGGAAGCGGCCCTTGCCGGGGCTCCCGGGAGCGGCGCCGACCTGCCGCACCGAGCACCGGGACGAGCGGCAGGGCCGGGGAGCGGGGGAACCGGGGCCGGGGAACCGGGGCCGGGAGCCGCAGGGCCGGGGAGCAGGGGAACCGGGGCTGGGAGCCGCAGGGCCGGGGAGCGGGGGAACCGGGGCCGGGAGCCGCAGGGCCCGGAGCCGCAGGGCCCGGGAGCGGGCCGGCGGGCAGCCGCGCAGCGCCACACGGCGTCTGGGGAGAGCAACGACGGGGCGTCCTGGTGTTACCGGCCGCGATGTGGAAAAGAAAAAAAAAAAAAGGAGAAACCCCGGGCCACTCGTGTCCGTGTGGGCTCGACAGCCACCGGCGGCAGGGGAGTGGGTGCCGTGGGGTGGGAAGGCAGTCGGGAGCCGCAGGTGAGGACCGTGTTCCCAAAGAGCTGGATTTGTTTGGCATCTCTTCCACAGATGTCTCACGGCCAGTGGAAGACCCCCCGTCCAGCCGCCCCTCGCCATTGGCGTGAGTGAGCGCATACGTGACCACACTTGCCATTTGGGAACCTGCGCTCTGCCGCACCGTGGGCAGGTCCAGTGTGCCCAGGCAGGCAAACGTCAGGCAACACAAACCAGCACAGCCAGGGGCTTCTCTCGCACTCCAAATTAAACTTCTAACAGGGCATTTGGCGTGACCCATTGCCTGAATCTTTGGGGTGGTTCGGGAGAGTTACCCTAGAAGTATCCCAGGATTGTTGTGCAAAGACTTACTCCACCACGGTGTTTACCAAATTGCCATGTGGAAACTAACTTTCTTGTGCAGGAGGGAGTTTATTTTCCCAGTAGCACTGATCTTGGCACTCCCTCTTCAGTTTATTGTGCCTCCAAACTAGTTAGCTCTTAAGTGTTGATCTGCGTTGTTGCACGAGGAAGTGTACCTGAACTGTGTTTGGTTTTAAACGTGTTATTTTGGGACATTCTCCCCCTTTCTCTCTCTTTTTTTCAAAATTTAAGCAATCTCTCTCCAGAAAATGCTTCTGAGAAGTCCCAGAAGTTCCCCCCCATCACTGCATAAAAGCTTCTAGAGAAGCTAGACAGTCAGATTGGAATAACTGGAAGGATTTTATATGAAACTCAATTAAACAGTCAACTTCCTCACCGCTTCCTCACCAAGTCTTCTGATTTTTCACAGCTCGGTGCTTCAGCCAGGTTAATGATGCAATCTCCACAGGAAAAAAGCTCCACAGGAGTTGTTCTGTAGGGGGATGAGGATGACTTCATCTTTCACATGGGGCAGTTTGCCTCATGCAGGTCCTTGTCTGATGCAACTGGCCTGCACTGTAACGCTGCTGCCCCTCTTGCATCATGCAGACGGCAGTGTGTGAGCGGCCAGCGGTGACGATGGGGCTGCCTCGCATCGGGACTCTACGGCAGGCAGGACAGTCAGGGACATAAACACCAGCTCTTGCGCTTTGGAAGGCTGATACAAGAGTTGTTTAACTGAGCAAAATTACGTCAGCAGAGGTCACATGTAGGATTATTTTCCGCTAAAAAGGGGATTGAATCAAGGTGAAAGATTTGCAGTAGAGCATCCGGCACACTGCGCCGGCTGGCTGATGGGCGGTTATTCACAGAGCTGCCCCGAGCCCACGGGGTTTGTAGTGGTTTGTGGTGGTCCCGCCAGTGGCTGATGCGCAGCCCTGCTGAGGCGCTGGAAAGCTCCACTGCCACAGCCAGCCTGAGCCCACTGGCACTGGGGCCAGGACTGAAGCAGGCAGCCCTGCTCTCATCCCAGTTCCTTTCTGTGGGGTTCTGCTGCTCCCCTTTGTGGCCTGACGGGAGCCAGAGAAAACTGTCAGTAGAGCTGGAATTGCTGTTACTGCGGTGGGTTTTTTCCCCAGTCAGATCAGCACCTCACAGCCACACACATGAGCACCAGTGCTGCCCCAAGGACGGTTAAGAAAGCCTACGGCAACCAGGGGAGGTGGCAGGGCTACGCTTTTGGTGGCAGCGCAGACTTAGGCTTTAGTGGCTTGCCAAGCTGCACCAAGGAGCGACCGGTTGTGTGGTTTGCCAGATTTCTGATATTCCAGCTGCAGGGATCATTGGGTCGGGTAAAGTGCTGTTCATCCAATGGATATGGGTGTATTTTGCAGGCTAAGACCTTTGAGATGTTAGCTTCAGCCTACAGAAACGTGTCCTGAGGTATTTGGTGGTATGACTGTAATTACTCGATGTGCTCAGGGTCAGGTTATCATCTCCATTAAGTTGTAACTACGTAGCATAATTAACAAAATTACTGTATTATGAGTTAGCAAAAGCCTGAATTCTGAAGCAGGGAATCTATGTTTTAAGTTTTTTCTCACATACTGGAGTATTCACAACACTAGAGGGCACCAAGTCCAGGCACGAATCTATCGTGGGAGCAAAGCAGCCTGTAAACACCCCACCTGCACACAGACACACACACAACTGCCCTCCACTGACACAGGGGGATCATCCACGTAACACATGATGTGGTGAGGAAGTCACACTTGCACAGTCATCTGGACACCTTCCACCTTCCCCTCTGTTTCAGATGAGTCCTCTGCCCATCCCTGCCTACGGCATCACAAAATCATACTTTAACCAGGCAGGGAGGTTATAAAAGGCAATGGGAGCAGTGCAGAATTCCCCTCTGCAAATGCTCTGATGCACCTGGCCTCCTGGTAAGACCTGTTGGAGGTGCTCCATGGAAGTGCCCGGTGCTCAGCCGGACGCGACATTCAGCTGAAGTCTCATCCCTGCCAGGCTGACGTTTCTCCAGTTTTTAGTTCTTGCTTCATGGTCAAGGCCACCTCTTCAGAGCCACCTTTGTTGCTTACCTTGTGAGAAAAGCTGCTTTGGACTGAGATCTACTGAATTTTCCCTGTGAGAAATTTCCCATGATTGCCTAAGACATAGCTGAGCAGTAGGGTTTTGAGGTGATTTGTGACTTATTTGTTCTTTGATTCAGTGCCCTTTCCACTTACAGTGCTCAAAATAATAGGATGTGTTCAGAGGACCTTATTCTCTGGCCTGATCATATGGCATTTACTGCACCTACCCATCTAACTCAGCGAGCAGGTTTCTTTCCAGGGCCATTACATAAATTGGTTTTTTCACATGATCACCCCATGCATGCTATGACTCTTCTGTACATGTCAGTTAGGATTTGTTGCTGACTTTTTTGTAAAGGTATTTAGAAGACATTTGCCTTCTCTAAAGTACTGTCTTGTGGTGCTCCAGGGCTTGAGTCTGGAAGCTAGGCAAGCCTTTCCCAAGGCAGGAACATGCGTCCCAGTGCTCGTGGTGTGTTCCTCCTGGTGTAAGCCTGGGACGTTGGACGCTGCCTGGAGGTACAGCCCAGAGAGAGGTTTTAAGATTCCACTTAAATCCAGGTTCAGCTGACCAAGAGACTATAGCCCTCCAAAACTGAGACCTGTGCCTCCAAACCCATCCAGGCTGCTCTGTCTTGACAATGATTTAGCATCTTCATACCGCTCTCAGAGGCAGCGACACTCGCTTTCTGGCCACAGCCTGAGGGAAAGGGGATGGATGGTGGGATCTGCTTTTACATCAGCCCCCATTGGCTAAGTCGCTTTCCTGGGAAGTAGAGGAGGTAAATGCAGCTCCACTCTCAGCGTGAGAAGTCACAAGCTCACCTAAGAACAAGTATCGCTGGCCAGAAGTCATCTGGCCAACAGCCTTTCTCTGGCAGGCATAAGGACAAAGCTAATGCGACACTTCTCCAGAAGAGTCTCCCAGCCTCCCAGCAAACTGTGGTTCAGGGACAAGCGATGCTTTTGCATTAAATAATGCAGATGGCTTATTTTTCCAGTGAATTTGTCCAGCCCAAAAAATCCAGGCAGGCTTTTACATCCTCAGCCTTCCTGGGCACAGTATCCAAACTCACCTGTGCAGGGCACTGTCAACTCTCCTTTCAAACCTGCGCATTGACTCTTGGGTACGGGCCTGTAAGAGTTAATGCCATAGCATCTCGTTTGCCAATGCCTGAAGTCTTTACTTGGACCTATAGTACCCATCACAAATCTTTCTAGGGCATTAATGGTTAAAAATGTTCCAAATCTGCTCACCTTCACATTTGAAAAAAACAGCCTCCAGAATAAAGGTTATAATTTCTGTGCCTGAAAGTTCATTTGTTTGGTTTCCCCCAGCTACCTCAGCCTGTCTCGTGCTGTAAGCCTTGCCTTTGTACCACTCTCACAGGACTGTTTTTCCACAGCATCTCATGAGGCTGAATGATGGGTGTTTCCATGGGCATTGGAAGGTGTGAGGACGCATGTTGGCAGGCAGGCATGGGCAGGACACAAGGCATTGCCCGCAAAAGCTTTGCGAGGGCCAGGCCAGCCTTGATTTCAGCATTTCCCCAGAGGGGAATTGTTGGTTTTTCTTGCTGCCAGAGGAACTCAGAGCTCAGAAACTCGCCATGCATTTGTGAAGCTGCCTGCAGCTGAAGCCATGCAGGCTTCCAGCAGAAGCTGCTGCTCGGCCTTGTCTCAGCAGAGGGCACTGGATGCTGCTGGGAGCAGCCAGGGCAGCTCGCCTCCCCACAATGCAAGGTCCATCAGTGAATTACCCTCTCATTCCCCCCCTTAGTTTATGAAGGTCACACAACCACTGGCATGGGTTTCATTTTACTTTGCCTTAGATTCTCCTTTTCTCTCCTTCTACCCTCCCACCCAGTTTCACCCATTTTCTCCAGTGTGTCCTCACTACTCTGCTGGGTTCCTTCCAGACGTAAGGTGGAAGGTTTTCTGAGTAACTGAGACCTCCTCCCCATGATCTCGTTGACCATGCTTTGCCCCCTTCCAGTCCACACAGCTTGCTCATGTATGACAAGATGCTTTGGACCTCTCTGTTTCATACAATTATGTGCAACAACCTGCGCTTTTAACTGTAAGAATAGAAGCAAGCAGTACCACTGACGACAGAGATGATGTGTTCAAACTCAGCTTTGTACAGGCAAATGGTCCTTACTTTTACACAGTTCTTCTCAACAGCAAGCCCCAAATGAGTTGTGCTTTGCCTCACTCCATTGCTCACTCTTCTCCATCCCATTGCTCAAAGCCCCTTTTTTCCTACCAGGGCTTGCACTCTTCAGACAGCTAAAGATGGCTCAAATACCCTTACTTAAAATCAGCAGGTGAGGCAAGTAGGGGGACTCAAACTATTCTGTCTGTGCTTGGTTTTGCTCATAAGCAGGTGCTATAGTATGGCCTTGGGGCATCATCACATCAGAGATGGGACATATCAACTGAACTTTTACAAAACAGTAAGTATGGTGAGGAGACTGCTACGTCTTCTGGAGAAGGAGCCAGGGAGGCTTTGGAGGCTCTGGGTGAATCAGGGATGCGGTGGATCTCTCCCCGACTTCTCTTGAACTCACTGCTTTCCAAGTGATCCAACAGAAGAGAGCTTGGGATCCATCTTTGGGGGACAATACCCTGCCAGAGATGCTGCAGTGGATAATGATCTCTGGTACTGCCTCGCCCCCACCCCATTACTGTGGGACACTGGACATCCTTTCTGAGAAAGATGTCCACAGATGGTGTTGGAGAGCCCAGACCGTCTCCAGCCCTTTTCCACTGCTTGAAGAGAGAGGGCTGCCTCAGCTCTGCAGGGAGAAGATTATTACAAAGGCACGCAGAGCCAGAGGGCCTGGGCTGGGCCACCACGCTACGACCACCGACATCCTGGTCAGGCAGCAGAGCTGACTCCTAATGGTGCTGGTCTCCTCTACGGCGTGGGCGGTTTGTCAGTGACACCCCTCTCCTGCCAAACAGGAGCCGTCACTGCGCCTGGGCCATGTCGGGATTCCTGTACGGGCTGGTACGGGACCGCCCCGGCAAGAAAAAAGAAGAGAGCAGACGTCCTTTATGCCTGCCCCCAAAGAGAGCCTATCTCTGCCCCCCAGACCTGGGATCAGACATGGGATCCCACCCAGCGCTTGCCCCATGGGCGGCACTGCTGCCCGCAGTCATCCTGCTGTTGCCCCCTTTCCTCGGCATCCTCCAGCTTCCCGCTTCGCTTTGTTTTTCCACACTGAGGCATTTTGCTCCTTCCCTGCTGTGTCTCTCACTTGTCTTGTGTAACTCACTAGTGGTTTCCAGCTGTCCTTTATTTTCTTCGCTCCTCTAGTGGAAATGTCCATAAGTGGCTATTGATTCTTCTCCCATTGGGGTCACAAGGCAGCAGTCTTGCTGCCAGACTTGCAGTGACCCTCTGACGGCCCCTGGCTCTGGGCTGCCCACCGAGCCTTGCTGTCACCAGCTGGCATGTGTTACTCTTCCCTGCAATCAGTACTCTTCTCTGAGCAACATCTTTGCACAATCTCTTAGCTAGGGAAAATGACCCAAATTGGCCCAATTCAAAGTTACGTCAGAGAAGGCAGGATCAGACCTCTTGGGAACGATGGGAGAGACTCGATTGTCTTAGGGGACTGGGTATATCTGTCCGAGAGTAACACGCAGGGAGCCCACTGCTTGCCTAAGAGTGGTAAGATGCAATTGAAAACTCTCGGAGAGAAAAGCACTACTCCTGTACCTGACCCTATTGCCTACATAAGTCTTGCTGGACTTAATGTGCTTGGTTTTGGTTCTTCCCAATGCTCTTCAGGTGGTCTTTCTTAAAGGAAAAAGAATAGGAGTATCCAGAGTTCCATGTTGTTTCACACAATTAAAGCCATTAGCAAAACTGTATTTACAACTACATGAGGGAAAAAAACCACACATATGTGGGCAGTAAAGCAGAACTGTTCTTGCTGGAGTTACACTAGCAACCTGGAGCCTCAGAGTTATCACCTTGCCGTCGGCAGTCTGCCGCTCTCCTGACACAGCAGCGTGCTCTGTGCTCCTCTGCGCTAGCCAGGTTACAAAAGGAAGGAGGCATCATCCATCAGATTTCTTGCCCTCCGTCACTGCCTCTGCTGCAGAATGAGCCCCCCGCAGGCTTCCCCAGCCTTCATCTGGGCAACACTATTTTGCAGAGCACTGACAAACCTGCAGAGGGGCCTGGAGGTCTTTGGCAGCAGGGAAGAGAACAAAAAGAAACTCTAATTTGAGAGAAAAAGGGCAAAGAATGATTTTAGCTTTTTCACATTCCCAACTGGGAGGACGAAGAGCTCTAAAAGGTAGAGACTGCAGTGAGTCACAGCTAGGTGGGTCGTGGACCCTGCCACAGGGATTAGGAGAGTTAAGCATTCAGCTTCCTTGCCTGCATTGCAGTTAAGTCTGGAGTTCAGATTTTGAGTCCTCTATTAACAGCTGACATTTACTTAGGGACCACTGCAAATAAGAACTCATTGCAGCTCCCACTGCAAAGACACTATGCACAGAAACCACATCTGCTGTTGTGTTCCCTGAGTATGTCTGGTGGGACATCACCAGGATGCTCTTAACTATCCAGAATCATTACTGCCTGCCAGTGGAAAAGGCCTAAATAAATAAATAAGTCAAACAATCAGAATTAATGAGTTGGCATGCCCTAAGCAAAAACTAACCTGGCAAAACAAAAAGTGCAAAATATGCCCCCAGTAGGGAATTACTATTCTCAAGTGGTCTTTTCCTTCCTTCCTTCCTTCCTTCCTTCTTTCCTTCCTTCCTTCCGAAACAAAACCAAACAGAAACAAACCACATTTATGGTCTTTTCCATTCAGCATTTGACAAAGGGATTCAAGGAATTTGCTAGTGGTCCATAACCACACTGAGGGCTGATATTTCTTCATTGTCTAAAAAGGTATGAGAATCACTGTATTAGATCTTTTTTCATGGAAATGAGATACAAGAAGACAGATGCCTCTAAAACTGTTTCAGAATAACTTTTCCAAGGCATTCCTACTCCTCATTGCTAGTGTTCATTAGAAAGCATGTTGCCTATTTACAGCTGTGTGTTCCTGAGGTACTGGGATTTTCCTAAAAGCCTCCATCAGTTCCTTTAGGATCCTCTGGCAATACAACTCTCAAGGATTCCTTTGGTTGCCTACCAGGGTATATATGCTAGAATGGGTTTCATCTAGGAGGACACACACTATTCTGCTTATCATGAGTGTCACAGGGATCTAGCTGTTGGTACAGGGTGTTAGGAAAAAGCACAAAATTCAGAAGACTCTGGAAATCTTTGAAAGAAATAATGTGGCAAAATATTTTCCATCTTGAAACACTTCTTGTGTTTTCTCATAGCCTTTTCAAGAGTAGATCCATGCTTGTTTTGGTTTATAATAAAATAAAATTTAGTTTGTGTGTTGCTTTTACCCTGTTTTCATGTTGAAGAAGAAAAGCAAATATATCCTGTGTCCATCCTTTTCACAAATGACTGGATCACAGGAAGCAAAAAGAAAATCCTTTCATTTGAAGTATTTGATTTTTACAAAGCTATGTGGGAATGAACCTGTTATGACTTTCATGCTTCCCAGGATATCAGATTCCTGCTGTCCATGATCAGTTCGTCTGGAAGAGACAGATCTCACCAGACATATGAAATCTGCAAGGCATGCTAACCTGACTGCTGTCCTGGGAGCAGAGGGAGGTTTG
Source organism: Harpia harpyja (assembly GCF_026419915.1). Lineage (NCBI taxonomy): Eukaryota > Metazoa > Chordata > Aves > Accipitriformes > Accipitridae > Harpia > Harpia harpyja. The sequence goes on along the minus strand of NC_068957.1, from coordinate 26,138,639 downwards.
GTAGCAAATTTCAAATATGCCAGATGAGAACAGGATGATGTTTTGTCTTAGAGCACGAGAAGCTTCTTGAAGCTCTGTTGGTTTGCTGAGTGGTTGTGTTTTAGGGGGGCTGCCATCAGGGGCTAAAGAAGAGGTCATCGGTGGGCTATGTATGCTTCACATTATAACACTGCAGACCAGAGTACACACAGAAAAAGGAAGGGCAGAAGTAATTGCCCCGACTGCAACTAACAAAAGCTGTTGCTGGTCGTAATACCCACTGCAGCTTAGGATCCCTGTCTGCCCTCAGGTAGCAGTGCATCAGGTAGCACTCTACTAGTTTTTGTGGGTTTGGTGGGGTTTTTTGTTTAAGGTGGAAGGTGCTTCTCTGGTCAGTCCAGGTCAGAATCTAGGAGGAAGACTCCCAGATAAATGGGGGCTGTGAGAACGACAGAGTGCCTCCTAATTTCAGAGGGGAAAACAATAACAGGTGGGCGGAACAACTGGCTGGGTGCTTTGCTGTCTTTTGTGGAAGGAAATAGTTCCGGAAGGTTGGCTGTCAGCAGGTTAATATGCTCCAGCCTGTCTTCTTCCCTGAGCCAAGTTGTGCAGGGAGGAAAAAACCCCAGGAAAGAAGATTCTGCTGGTAAAGGAGGTTCACCAGCCAGAAGAAGGCTGGTCCTTCACTGGACACATGAGGAAATACACCCACTGCTTTTCATTCCTCAGTTACACATCCTTCCGACACTTTAAGAAAAATCTGATGGGAACCAGAGTTTTGGGCATTTAGCAGGAAAGAGGCAGAGTTTTACTTGCAGAGTGAAAACAGTTCTGCATAATCCCTAATGCTTTTAATGGCATCCATTTTTGGCAACCTGTTCTTTCAGCGTGATTAAAAGTAAAAACAGAACAGATAGATAGAAACTGTTGGCACACATATTTCCCCTGCAGCATTTAGAGGACATTACAGTGTATTTCAGGAGCTTTCCTTTGGCAGGACTGGTAGAAAGTTACTGGCAATCTTTCTGGCAGTCCCAAGATGCTGTCAGAGAATAAGCAAGCACATTGTTGTTACGTACTCCTAATAATTGCGTATTTGAGAAAAGTAGGAATTATGTGCTTAAAACTCATTGATTGTTGCTCCCTAGTTTAAAAAAAAAAAAAAGTTTGGATATAGTATTGTTTGTTCTTTACTGGCTCACCATCTTAGCTAAGGGCAAGCTGGCATCACTCCCAGAAAGAGTAAAGATGGCATAACTGCTGAATAGCACTGAAGCAGCCCTTACGCCACAGCCTGGGCAGCTGTGGGATGCAGAGCACATCGGGGCTTGTTTCAGTGTTCATACGACTGGGCCAAGTGCTCCTGTGCCTTTGCCTTCTGGAAGAAGACACCACAGAGATACTGCTATTTTCTCCTCGCCCAGGTCAGTTTTACAGGAAGAATCAAGTAGATAATAAAAGCTACAAACTCCCCCCACCGCCTCTGAACAAACCTGGTGCATTTCTACCACTATCCTAACTCCCTCATGTAGCACTTTTAGCTTGTCAGACGGGGGTTTCTTTGTTCACTGTTTCTGCTGTCACAAACCCAGCGTCAGCCATCGCTGGGCACCTCCTCCCTGCTCAACCCTTCCTTTGTGGTACTGCCTCCTTCACCGGTGACACACTCTCACTGCTCTCTTGACCCTGATTAATGATTATTCTGTATTGTTGGTCTTTTGCACAGCACCCAGAAGGAGGGATGTTCTTCCAAACCCCAAAGCCAGACCCTGCCTTGAAGATCTCTCAGTCCAGATTCCAACGGCAGATTAAAAATGGCAAAGAGCACAGGCAGCCTGAACCAGGCAGTGGAGCTGGATTGCGTAAAGCTGTTGATGTGAAAACCTGGCAAACAGTGGGGTGAAGTTGAAAGCATTGGCACAGACAACTAGCACAAGGTCAAAGTGGTATGAACCTGACAAAAAGGACCATTTGCAGATGATGAGAGCTATGGAAAGCTTTGCAGGTAAAGACAAGGACTCGATTTAATGGAGGGAAAGACTCCAGAAAGGGAATTATTAAAGAATAGAAGAATGAGCTTCCAGGGCCACACCAAAGGACCCTCCAGCCCAGTACGCTGATTCTGACAATAGCCAGACATGGGGACAGGGAGAAGAGAATGAAAACAGAGCACAAACATTTATTTAGTAAGCCTTGATGGACTTCTTTTCCTTGAACTCCCTAGTTTGCTCCCAAACCCATGGACAAATGTAGCATCCACAGAATCTTTTGGTGAGGAGTTTCACGGTTCAACCGCCTGTCGCGTAAGGAAGCACCTCCTTTTATTTGTTCTGAACTGGAAACCCAGAGCTTGTTTGACAACCTCCAGTTTTTGTGTTACAGGGGAAGTGAGCAATCCCCCGGCATCCTGACCAAGCTGAGGAGCAGGAAAGAAGAAATTACTTTTTCAGGTACACTGCAGCCTAGCCCTACTTGTTTGCCATTTATTCTTGTTTCTTGTATGACTAATGCTGCTAGATTGCAGCTGGAAAAACAGCACTGCTTTTCATATACATCTTCCAGTCTGCTCACAGTGAAGAGAAGAGCTTAAGCTTTCTGCAAGGAAGGATTTCACTTGTTGCCACTGAGTCCATCTGATTTTGCAGACATGTGTAACTCCTCCTATTTCAATAGCATGCAGTCCATTTGCAGCTGAATAGAAGTCAACCTTAAATGTGTCTATATATCAGGTGCCAAAACTGGCAGTCCAGAATAAATAATTAAGCAGAAACTCAGCAATGGCAGTAGCAACCTGCTGCCTAAAGTACGTTTGTAGGCATTAATGCAAATCGACAGTTCTTAACCACCTGGCAGTAACTATGGCTGTTACACAGCTACAGTGTTATTGTACAACTAAATAACATTTCAGCCTTTGACAAACAAATATTGCAAAGAACTGTTTCAGAAGGACAGTGACAGCATGAAATCAGCTTCAATCAGTGCGATTCTTTAACATACCAGGATCTTTGGGCAACCTTTTGCTCTCACTCGTACCTACAGTCTCATTCCATGTCAATTGATTACATTCTTTGAACTGATTTTTCAAACTTACTTTCAAATCCATGAGAGACCTTCCTCTCTACAAGAGACTTGGCGGTGTTCAGGGGCTGCAGGCATTACTTATTACTGTTTTCCACTAAAACTTGAGCCCTGACATTGCGTCTTAATGTTGACTCATGGAAGCTAAGAAAAGCAGATTCATTTTTTTCAATCACTAAAAAATTTCTGGTCAGAAAAGGCAAGTTCTTTTGTCGAATAAAAAAGTGTTATTAGCACTAGCTAATATACCTTACTTCTAAGGATATATTAAATTATAAAATGCCAGTGAACTGGTGCTGGCCCATACTTTGGGAGGGTGGATTACACTGCAGATGAAGTCACTGAGCGTCCCATAATCGTGGGGTGCACTCAGCTGTGAAGCTGCGCTGCCGCAGCTTTCCCTGGAGCACGAACAGTGGGAATTAATGTGTGTACACAAGACAGTAGCTGTCCAGATGTCAGGGTTTGAGGTCTGTTACATCCATTAAAAGCAGATCCTGCTTCTCTCTACCTTAAATATTCAGATGTTTTCACATGCACTAGAAGGAAGACTTGGTTTTCAATTTTATGTCACACACAGAACCCCCAGAGCAGCTGAATGCAGGAGCAGGCTGTCTTTTAGGCAGAACTGAGCACTGCCAGCTCCTTTGAAATCCACTGGCAGCTGGGAGCATTCAGTAAGTAATATTTTTGTTGAAAAGTATTGTTTTATTAACATGAAAATACTGCTGGGATTCATATTTATTTAGAAGGAGTTTTTATCAGCTTTCTGAGGTACTCACTTTCAGTGAAGGACGGATTCAAATTAAAACACTGGCTTTTTGCTTTTCTTTCTAAAACAGGTATTTCAGCACAATATCACGTCACGAAAACACTGGAGAGATTTTAGTTTAGGATTCAGAATGGACTTTTTGCTCCCTGGAAGGCAGCTTACACCATCACTCCAAAGCTTGGGATCAAAACCTTCTGCATCACATGCAATATGAATCTGCATTCATTTGTAATGGAATAATGCAGTGAAGATTCAGCTTTCCCTGTTGTGAAATACCTGCTTGGGGTCTGTTGGCTTGTTTGTTTGTTTGTTTTGCCACTCAGTGCATTACATCTTGGCTGCTTGGCTGCAGTAACATAACACACCTGCAGAGTCGTTCCTCAAAACCCCCTGAACACCCATGGTGGGTTCCATGCAAGTGTGTACCTCTGTAAAATCATTCAAAAAGATCATATTTTATCTAATTTATGTCCCTTCTTTCTCATTTAGAAAGGCATATCCTAGCAAAATCACGCCATTTATACTGATCTGTAGTATTTTGCACATAGACAAAGTGCTGCAACAAGCAGGGGTACAGCTGGACTGCTCTTGTGAAGGCACGAAGGGGTAGGAGACACTCCGGCTGGGGGGCATTAGTCAACCTGCTTTAATACAGAAGGAAAAGAGTCCCTGTGAATAAATAGAAAGACAGCTACAAGCTTTGTTTTTACAAAGTCAGCCTTGAGTCATTCCAACTCAGGTATCAGTGCTGGTGCCGCCAGCCACCCACAGCTCATAGTAAAGATCCCTTTTTTCACCATTTTCTGAAGGCGGACATGCTTTACTGTGCTTTTTTAAAAATACAATATTTAAGTCAAGAAGCACCAAACCAAGGGCCCTACAAAGTCCACATTTCCCAAGGAAAGGGAAAATGCACACAAAGCATCAAGGCTTCTGAACAGTTGCTCACAAAAGGGTCTCTGGTGGTAACCTACACATATTGCAGATTCCAGTAACGGCCTTTGATAGGTTCATTCAGCTCCCGCTCAACAAGAGTGTTCATCCTCTGTCAGTGAAAAATTACACTTAACTAACAGAGAAAAAGTGTAACAGCAGCAAAGCTGAGATTTGTACCCAAGTCTCCCAACTCCAGCCCATTCCCCTGTACACCGTGCCACTGCCTCGCAGGAGGGCAACCAAAACTAACGTATGGTAGAACTGGATTTAGCACTTCACTTAAAGGCCAACAGGAATGCAAGAACAAAGCCTTTTTCTGCCATTCTCTGTGTTATGCTTCTTATATGGCTATACCGACATGCATAAAGCCAGAAGGGTTTTAGGCCTTGACAGCAGTTCTGCTCTGCTGTTCTGCACGCTCAGCTGCTGGGACACACAGCGGCTCTGCTAGAGCTGAAGTGCTGGGGAGCCACAGCTGAATAAAGGATTTAGGAAAAGTGAGTGATGGTCATGCCACTCCGAGGTGTCACCTGAGGAAGGGTTGGCGGCCAACACCTCACCAGATGGGTGATGTAGATAAACAGCCATTAGGAGCCACAGAGATGGACAGACCTTGGTTCATTTTGGACTTTGAGCAGGGCTGGAGCAAGGTTTCCAGAAATGAGACAAAGAACTTCAAAACGCCTGCAGTCACCAGAGGGTCATAAGCAAGGACAGCCTCTTATTTACCGGGCCCAACTCCTGCGTCCCACCAAACAAGGAGCAACTTGACCTACAGGACACTTTCCAAGCTGGATGCCACATGAATGAGAGAAAGCCTGTAGTTATCTACTATCCGTCTCCGTATTTATAGCCTTCATTTATGGCTGTGTTGTTGTTTGGTGGCCTTTTGTCTTTTTTTGGCAGTGACAATGACTTTTCTGCTGTAATACAAAGGAGAAGCCGAGTCCATGAGCCTGTTCCAGGTCATTTTCACAGTACAGTGGTCACAAACACTGGGCAGGCCGCCTGCCAGGACGTCTCCGCTGGTCTGCTGTGGGGCAGGCAGCTCCAGCACTGCCACGCTCACTGGTATGTGGGTCTGCAAAAATAGAAAACTGCTTAAAGATGGGCCTGGGCCATAATTTCCCTCGATACACTTCATGGAGGAAGCAGTCAGAGCGTGAATCTTCTCTGAAGGTCAGGTGGAGATATTTGCACCAGGACCTAGCACACTCAGAACTTCAAATATTTCTTGGCCCAGGCTATTGGAGCTCCCAGGAATGTTGCTTAGGAATCCAGGCAATCTCACTGCTTGATCTGTTTCTTCCTAGGCTCATTTTCATTTAGAAGATAGAAGCAAACCAATGATCTCCTTTTCCTCCTGCCTCCAGCCTCTCCTCTGGCTAACTTCAATTTGAGCACTTTTGACACCACTCTTATTTTGCTCACCTAACTGCACACTTCAGCTTTTCCAAATTCTCTATTTTCCCCAGAGGATGCAATGTGTCCATGGACAAGCACAACCTCAAAGACTCCCCAGAGCAGGAGGACTTGGTCAAGCCCAGCTCAGCAGAGCCCAGCAGGCAGTGTGAGGAGAGTTAGGCACTTCTAATTAGATGGCCAGAGGACACTGACCCAAGACCCTCATGCCCGGCTTGTCTCTGGCGGCATGGAGGGAGGCGACCCTTCGTAGCTGCTTGCACGACTCAGGGCCCCGCTGATGCAAGAGAAAACAATAGATGAATCTATCACTTCGTTCACTGCAGCCAGTTTTGCCCTTGACTCTGTTGATCTTTTTGAGGCAAATATCAAATAAAGCCATGGTGAAAACAAACTGCCACAGATTTATGACTTCAGTTCTTAACTAAATTTTTCTTTTGTAGCTGCTCGCTCACATGCAAAACTCTTGGCTCCATGGTGAACCTAGAAGAAAGTAATAAATACAGGTTTGCTCTCCTGATGGGTAACTCTCCCTTCTGGCCTGGGGAGAGATCACTCATCGTTTCCCTGCTGGAAGCAGACAGGGTAAGGGGGGCCGGGCTGCCTACGACCCCCTCAAAGAGCCAGCAGGGTCTCCCAGGTAGCTGGTGACTGACCCTTGATTCTGACTCAGCTTCAGCTCAAGGTTTTCCAGCTTGGTTTGACCTTTGGCAACAAGTGAGTCATGACAAGGAGTCTCTATGTGACATCTGCTCAGGTGATGGATATACCTCTTTGCCCAACGGACACCCTCTGCGCAAAAATCCCCGGCAAAGAAAGGCAGCCCTGATTAGTGCTCTTGTCTAATGAGAAGCATTTCTGGGTCTTGATAGCCTGCCTTCTGATTCAAGGAAAAGCACAATTACGAGGTAGTTCAGAGATCACATGTATAGCAGCTCTCCAAGCTGCATTTATTCTGGGTTTTAGCTTTGCACATTTTCTATACACATTATAAGAAGAAAAAACCAAAGTGAGTCCAGGGCCAGGCTGCACCCAGAAAGCAGCTCGCAGCAGCCTGAGCAACACGCACAGCTGAGAAAGGATGAAGTGTGAGCACCTTCTCCTTGGCAGTTGCTGAAGAACAAGATCTGAAGCAGGCTCAGAAAAAATGCCCCTAAGAAATGGAGAAGTAAGAGATTGTGAGAAAACAATTCTGACTATGAAATATTTCTTGCTGTAATTTTTGGCTTGTTGAACAGGGGACCTCCAAAGTACTCGTGCCTTGGACTGTGTTTTATCGCATGGATATTTTTGTGGATGTATCTCCTCCCTTTTGTGATTCTGGGCACAGTTTCCCTCCCAGTGGAACCCTCTCAGCATTCCTGAGGACTGCAGCTATTTTCTACACAGAGAAATAATATCAGAGGAGCTAGCCAGCCAGATGAGAAATAAGGCAATTATTTTTGGAGGATAATACGTGTTGGAATTTATTCCACTTCTAAGGGTGCACTATCATCACAAAACTGACCCTTCACAAAACTGCTTACCCTGTTTTTCCAGAAATGTTCTTGAATCCAAATTTTAATGAGGTATTTTGTCTTTTTAAAACCCCAAATAATGACTCCCATGTTTAGAGTAATAAATTTTCTCATTGCAAATTAGTAAAATAATAAATGCAGTTATGAGTTCTGAAAATAAAATATTATCAAGGAAAATTTGGCAAAATATACTGCAAAACTATTATAGCACAATACTGCAAACTGTTCTAAGGTAAACACTACCTAAAACATTTGCATTTAAAAAAAAGAGTTTTTTAACTCAAAAAAAGTGTGGAAAAGCAGCAACTGTTTCCTGTAAGAAGTATGTTACTGGCTCTTTTTATCATAACAACTGAAAATCAGCAGAGAAGGCAGCAAAGGAGGACGTTTCTCCTAGTCATCTACCTTCCCTTGCTACAGGATACATTTAAAACTTACTTCACCTGGTGAAGATTTTCTCTGTTGCCACTACAGTATCTTCCTACATTCCTGACCTCATGTTGTATTTCTCCACAGCATGGTAATCTATGCCACTCAACCGACTCCCTTGCACAACCATCAGAAATGCTCCTAACCATATGCAATGCTACTGGGGGAGCGCTGCTTTAACAGTGCCGTCGCAGGGTACTGCAACTATCCTGCTACGTGACGCAGGTGGCCAGAGCAGTGTATGTCACGCTATCTTTAAGGCCTTGACAATTTTACAATCTGCAAAGGACAATGTGTGCATCTTGCATTATACATTGACTACATTTCAATTTGTGTTGCCCAGGGAAAGCAGAGTGAAAAAAACCCCAAAGCATGAAAAGACTGCTCAATATAGAGCAAAAATGCATATGTGCGAGATCAAACTGATGTATACAGGCATATTAATGGAAACATGGAGATGCTGATAGCATCTATTAGCAGGTAGTCCTTTCAGGTCTATCCTAGCTATTGACCTAATGAGTTAGGATTTCCGTCATACACATGACCTTATCCTAGATTATTTGACAGTTCATTTCCTGTTTCAGCTGGCTTCTGTTGACAGCAGGGAAGGCTGGATTCAAACATAAGATTCCTCTGCAAATTAAGAAAACCAGCAAAACAAGATTTCTTTCCTAGAAGCCCTTAAGCACAAGTATCCTTCATTCCTTCCACTCTGTCCTGCTTCTCACACCAGGGAGTATATGTGGAAAGCAAAGTATGTTTTACTGAGGGGAAAAAGGAAACAAATCACTGTGTGTGTACAACTGGTAACCAATCTCCATCCTTCTGCAGAGTTTATGACTGCAGTTCCCCAGCTGTGAGCATCATATGCCATGAATAAATGTCTCTCTAATGTCACTTTAAATGTCACTCTTCTTCCACTCCCTATTCCACTACTGACTTTCTTGTAGGAAAAATATCTTCGCTCAAGGGATGTACCTGGCCAGTCTCCAGCCTCCTGGAGAAGAAACTGCTCCCTGCTCTCTGTACAAGCCCCCATACACCGATACCCCCGCCCAGGCAGAGTCCAATGCCCACTGTCCATCCCACTCAAGAGCAAGGTGTCATGAATACAGCCCTGTAACCACCTAGCAATGTGGCAAGAGCAATGGCATTGTGCTACCCTTATGCATCAAACTGAAATGGATCATTACCAGAAGGGTCCCTGTGGGAGGACAGCTGCCAGGCCTGCAAAGGAAGGTCTGCCTCTCTTTCTTTTGATTTTTGCTCTTTAGCTGAGCAATAGATGGTGATAGAAAGCATGTTCCCTTAAATCCTCTTGCCAAAATGCTCTGGCAATATAACATCTGCAGAATAGTAGCAGTTACACAAAGGAAAGTAAAAGTGATTTCTCACTGCATTTACTCAGCCAATTAAAAAAAAATCAATCCTGTTGGTGATAATCCTTTTGAAGACAAAAGTTGCTGTGTGTTTCCAGTTCCACCTATTTGTCTCTTTCATTTCCTCGGTGATATGCACATTAATATGGCACTGTCAGTTTTGTCTGTGTTTGTCTGCTAAACTCCTCAGTTTTCCTTCCATTATTTTCTTTACAGATAAAAAAACAAACAAAGCTTTTGGCAATTGTTTTGAAAATAAGAAAATGCATTTAATGACTGATTCTATAGAGAAATTTATATATAAAGAATGGGCCAGATTTTAGCTTTCTTATTCTCGACAGGCTCTCTATTAAGCATAAGTGACGTTTCCTTTCAGAGGAGACTAAGCTAGATTTTTCTTTGCCTTGTTGCATGGCAATAACCATGAAAGATACACAGCAATTACCTAAGCATTTTTCCTTTCTCATATCCCATCCAATATATAGATATTACTGGCAACAGTCATGTAAGAAAATATACCGAAGAACGAAGCATTACTGACCTCAAAATATGTTAAATGAACAGAACAGGAGATCTGAGATACTTGTGGTATGTATTTAATAAGAAGACCATTTTTAGTCACATGTAGCCCACTAAATAGGCAAGTTTGAGACTGATGTCAGTGTGCCTTTTACAGAAAAGTTTTAAATGATCCAAGCAGTGGATTTTACAATAGATGCTTTAAGCCCAGGTTTCTGACTGTGTATTCAGATCACTTTCTTTCATAGCCAGCCTATTTTCCTTTTATCCACCCTTTCACTTGCATGTTTTAACCTTCAGGTTGTAGCCAAAATGAATTAAATTAACAAATAGAAATTGACCCAAGTATTCAGTTAGTGGCAAGTTTCCTTATTAAGAGAGTGTGAAAATATAGAACAAATTATGCAGATAAGTATCAGAAAAGTCAAAGCTAATCAGATCTCAGCATGTTCATGTGAGAGATTGGCACAGAATGCACTCTCATTGGACTGAAACATCATACTTCCATACAAGTTTCTATGCCTTTTTCTTCTTCTTCTCACCCATATACCATTTAATGATCACATTTGCTCTTGGAATTTTTTTTTCGTTATATTTTCCAACTGAAAATAAACAGTGTTAGTGCTTAATCGGTATCATTTAGCTCACAGTAACACATTTCTACAACTTCATCACATAAGTCTTTAAAACCATGTCAGTTTTGGAACCACAGTCTAGATGAGAATAGACTGAAACATCAAACAGGCATAAGCCAGTATACAGCATTTAGGCATACTTAAACTTCAAATAGGAGTGGCTCTCCTTCACTTTTGTTCTGCACTTTGTCCCCAGTCACAAGGAAGGAAAAGGAGGATTCAATGAAAAACAAGTCAGTCAAATACAGAACTGAGTACAAAGACAACTAACAACAGATACTACTATTATCTACAGCAATAGACAGTACAAAAAGAAGAGTTTAGAGAAGGACATCAAACTTGTTGCTTCAAGCTTTAAACTGTTTTATATATTATTGGAATATTTCACTTCTGCTTTCTGTACAGCTTCTTTCACATGTTTATCCTCCAGTGCTGGATATAATCACAGGTGCAACAAGTAGTAGTCAAAGTATTAACAGAATTAGTGGTTGGAGGAGGCAGTGGTTGTCCCTATCCTATTAGCACTAATGGGCACAGCATAGGTTCTGTGCCAGGTGATGGGATGACAGGGTACCACTGCACAGCACCTCACATCACAACTGCACCCACCTCCAGTCTTTCTTTCCCTTTCCCTTCCTCTACTTTTAGTATAGGATCCCCATCCTTTAATCAAACTGGTAAATGGCAACATCTACTTATGGTCTAGCGTATGGTTTAGTATATGTTTTAATATGCTAAACTTTCCACATAACTCTTTCGGAATGGCCACCAACATGGAAGCTGGAAGCCATAATCCCAGCTTTGGTAGCACGTCTACTACTGTCTACCCAGTGCAGCAAATATGCACGCAGTTTGTGATGGTCACAGTTTCTTACTGCAAGCCTGAAGTGTCAGTGAAGGCACAAGTGGCCATGTTGCACAGAAGTACAGAAGACATGCAATTCAGACAGCCACTGAAGATCCAAATGCCAGTCTGGTGTCACTGCAGGACATAAATTCATTAAATGAGAGAAAGTGGCTGCAGAAATGAATTATCATGAAAATTACTATTTTTCTTCTTTTTGCATTTCATGTACAATCAACAGTGCAGAAGTTTGTGAGGTGGCTGATTGTGGTTCTTAGTTCTTCAAAACAGAAAAGGTTTCACAGCAACAACTCTCTAGGTTCATCAGAAATACTCTTTTTATCAGTTCAGAGGAGGAAACCATGCCTGAACTCAATGACTGGCTGCACCTGCAAAATCACAGGAAAGCAAACAAACGCAGGCTTCAGCGGAGCTCATCTGTGGAGACCACAGCGGAGGGATCGCCGTGCAACCTGGATGACAACAAAGGGAAACTTACCAAGCATGAAGATGGTCTGATAATACCATAGATGATATATAATGATAACAAAATCAGAAAACAGCCCAATGAAATGTAACAGGATATCCTAGGAGTGTATCACTCTTTACAGGCAATGACACCAAATCACAAAGTGTGAGTAAGTTTTATTAACCTCCTCTAGTCTCAGAATCAAATGAATGTCACCTGCTTCAGTCATGTGCCTTCTTCATATAGAACAAAGGCACTCATTATTGAGGGTAAAGCTAATGATAATCTCTCTTGGCCAAGGCACTGAAGCATGCTTCTGTGCTTTTGTTGAATAGCCATTAAGAGAGGATGTGGAACCTGAATTCTAACTAGGCTGGGTTACTGTGTATCTTACTCAGTAACTGAAGCAATTGATAGATCCCTTGGCTTCCAGAAAATACCATCAGCTTCTTCAGAACAGCACTCAGTTGCCAACTACCATTCCTTCCTAGTACAGATGCCAACCTACCTTGAAAGAAAGTCGACAGACTTGTGGAGGCAAGTTGCTGTAGAAGAACACTGTAGCATGAAATGAAACTTCCCACTCGTGGAGCTACTGCATAAACAGCAGTGCAAATCCACTGTTCAGGCTCCAATAATCTATGCACAGAAAACTGATGTCCACATTAATTCAGGTGTTGAATGGATGATGAGAGCAGCAGAATTCAGATGTGTCCTGAATTTCCTTAAGAACTGGGAATATCCCTGCCAAATCATGGGAGGTGTTTGCATTGGTAACATGCTCAGGAATGTGCAAGCCATAGTCTTGTACAAAGGAAAGACTGAAAGGATCTTGCACGCTATTCCCTCTTTATTATAAAAAACTAAGAAGAGACAGAAGAAAAATAAGATGCTTGAAAAGACTAATGTCTTCCAAGTAATGCACAATATATTTAATTGCTTTCAGTGAGGGTTAATACTGTTTTTTACATTTTGCATAAATGTATAGATTAAGAATCTGAAACCAAGGAGATGTTGTGCTGCTGGTAGCGAGTGGCCTCCTCTCCCCTCCTCTGGTAAGAGGGATTCCTGGAGTTACCTTATTAGAGGGAGATGCATCAACGTGAGCCTAACAGAAGTGCATATAATGAAAGATGCCCAGTGAAGGTAAAAGAAGCAGAGTTTTTCACTCATCCCATCACAGGATGAATTAACACCTACACTAATTGTTCTTATGGCAGTCACTGATAAAGACAGTAACATGGGAACGGTACAAAACTGCAAAGAAAAAAACGTAGGAAGGGGAGATACTTGCTGCCATTAACAACAACAGATCTGACTACCTCTAAACATTCACCTCTGTATATGCACTAACATAGTAAAACAAATTACATAGACCTCCTAGCCAACATGCTTTGGGGCATATGCTGTCACCACGGGAGGGTCAGGAAGAATGTTTAGGAGGGTATTGTACCAGTGCAGCAAGAAGACTTGACTTTTTTTCCTGTGCAAAGGGTTAGACAACATCCTAATAACTGTCTCAGTGAAGGAATGATTCATTCAAGAGGCTGAGACTGCTACAGAGCTGTCTGTTGTGAACAAAAGATCCACACAGCATGAAGCCTTTTACAGACAGCACCAGTTCAAATGTGTTAATTATCGTGAGTGTGCTTCCAAAATCACTGGGGGTATTCCTGGAGCAGATCGGGCATGTGACTGCCATTATTTATTACCAAATACTGCCAAAGCCCATTGCATTAGAAATGCATCCTGGCAGTTGACCCAGTTAAATACACATGCAGTAAATCAGGTCTCAGTTACAAAATAATTTCCATATTTTTCAGTGTGCCTGTCTGTCCTTGTAGAATATTCTTGAATGGCAGCACAGCATATTGCAAGCTTTACCACTTGCTGTAGCATACAGCGGTGAATATATTCCAGAGCAAAGGAGGTTGAAGGAGCAGTATGAGACGAGGTGCTCCTAGTACTTTTCAAAAATCACAGTAAAGTAAGTGCATATCTTTAATGGGTGCAGTAAGATACTAGACGCTTGGGAGATTATCCTACAGAAGATACTTTCTGTTGGCCAAACTGTGTGCATCAACACTGCTGATCCTTTCCTGAAGTGCTAGATATCAGTGGTTCCATGAAGTTCAGCAGAGCCGTATCAGAAAATCATGTTTTTCAAGGAATGGAGATAATTGAAGCTGGAGGGTAACTCATAGGTGTTCAGGGAATGCCACATTCAAAGCTAACAATAGACTGAACACTGGATGCCATTTCACGCCCTGTGCCAGAGCTCATGCCAGCCAGACTGTTTCACTGATCAAAAAGACTGAAGTCATACTTTTACCTTTGACCCAGTGATTCCTGTGGAGCTAAGATTTCAGCCCTGTCTGTTCAGAGGCACTGAGTACTCAAAGCTTCCAGTGGTCATAAAGAAAAAAACAACTTGGTCTAAAAGTCAGTGCTGAGCAGACTTTGAGAGGCAGAGGTCACATTCCAGAGAAAGGGGAAACCAGCATTGTGTAGGGCATTAGTGTGTCTGCAAGACTGGAGGCTCCCCTCCTCATTGCCCTCTCCTCCACCTTGAGCAAGACTCCATCAGTCTTGTTTCACAAAACATCACTGGATCAGAGAAGTTACTTGTCTAGAAAGTCTTGTTGAGAAAACTTCTTTTTCTTAAGGACAATTGCTACGTACCCTAAGGTTTAATCCAAGCACTACATAATGAAGAAAAAAACATAAAAAATGGAGGTGGGGGGAGATTTCGCACACCTACCTATATGCATTTAACTCAAAAGACCCTGTCTGGGCATGCCATAAAGCTGAGACAGAAAAAGAGAGATTCCTCTTCTAGCTTTGGCACCTCTACAGCCTTCAGGTCTGTCTCTCTCCCTCTACACTGACTGTTTCGGGTGCTTACAGGAACTGGGAACCTAGCATGGACACTTGAAGTGGATCACATTTTAAGCCCTACATGAGGACACTGAAGAGCTGGATAATGAGCTGAAGTTTGTTTCTATCACTTAAATACCTCGGAAAAAAATAAGTAACTTTCACCTTGCTGAGATAATCTTTTATTTGAATGATAAAACAGGAATGTCTTGGCTTCTTGGCCTGGGGATGTGTGTATAACTGAGATTAATTCTGCATCACTCTGCTGTGTCACTCTTCTCTATCACTTCTTTCTCCAGAAATCAATTAGTCTTGAATACAGAAATAACTGAGTCTTATAATTAAATCTCATCCTATCAAAGGCAATGGTTTAACTGTGACTTGTAAGTGATGACAACACTTTGAAAAAAAATAGTTCTATCAGTATGAAAATTGTGCATCCTGTACTTCAAACAGTTATTTCAATATTTAACAGTTATTTCTAGTAATAATCAATAATCTTGGGAATTGCTCTTGCAGGTGTAGAGCATAAAAATGATGTGCTCATTTCCATTTGCTCATTAAAACTGCACAAACAAAAAATATTGTACCTGTATTTCTCCCTGCTATGCATGGCTTAACACTGATTCAGCCATTAATGTCTAAAACAACCCTGTCTAGCATTAATGTAGATAAATAATCCTACCTCAGATTAAAAAAAATAAAAATAATAGAACATTATCACCATTCCACAGGTTTTAGTTCAATTTTCTTGATATTATATAGGTGGAGAAAAACCTACAGAGTCACAGTTACAAACTTAGTATAGGATAAACTTTAAAGAAGGGGAAAAAAACCCAAATCCATATGAGATGTTAATAAAAGTCCCAAAAGGTTATTTTCAATGAACTTTCTTCTGACCCAGTATCACAAATTGTTTTGTACAGAGAAATGAATCAGTTAAATGTTTCACAGAACGAGGAAATACTGTTTCTTCAAGAAACAGGGGAAGCACATAGAGAAAACTGTGTGAAACTTGGATTTCAGTTGGATTGTCACCCACTCCATGTTGCCAACACCCAGAACTTCATCATTAATCATGCAATGTTCAGATGTTATAGATTCAGCTCCTGGTGCCAGATGACTACATTCAAACATCATTCTCATTGTTTTGTTGTTTTGAAAGCAGAATTTTAAAGCAAAGCCCTCCCAGTTGCACAGGATAACAAAAAAATGGTCTGAAAGTTCAAAAACAATGATTTTTTTTTTCTCCACAGTGCTCTTTTCAGAAATATGAATAATGAATGATTTTGAAACACCGTCTCTTGGTATTTTACAGTCTCACCTATTATTCTGATAGACTGGATAACAGCATTACTGTTTACTTTCCCTGAAAGAACATACTGCTAGTGACTGTCAACAATGTCTCTTTTTAACTTGGTTTCCTAAGCAAGTAAGGCTTATCTAATTATATTGCCTTTCTCTCCTTACAGCTATTTGTTAGTAACCTCCCTGTTACCTTTTGAAGCCATCACTAGCTTCACTCAGATGTGGCTCAACAGCAAAGGTCTTACAGAAACCAAGTTACTACAAGTTTTGGGCAATCAGTGGTGTCGGTGATAGATGAGAGAGATCCCAAGTAATACTCTCATGAAAGGAAAAGTTACAGTGTGAGCTCAGCGCAATCTATTCTGCTATTCTTGTGCGGCTGCCAGGGTGGCAGTTAGGAAAAATGGGAGGGAGTGAAGGGGATGGAGTAGCAGAAATGGATTAGACAATGCGGTGAACCCTGCAACAGAAGATGTCAGGACGCTGTTGGGAGAAGTGAAAAGGGATGTGGAATGAACACCGGTAAAGAAATGAGGTGGCAGTGCTCAAAAGACAGCTTGTTTTCAAGGGATGGTGCCTCTTGGTCCACATGGCTAGTACTGGAAGCCTTACAGAATTGTTTCTGTTAAAAGGTAAAAATGGTGATGTGAGTCAGATTTTTTTTCAGCTCATTCCTTCCTATTTACAGGTGTTGAAAGTTCTGTTTCTGTAAACATGGTCAAGGTCAGCAATAGCTAGAAGTTTCCATGCTAACAGTTTCCAAGCACACTTTTCTAGCCAGTTCTCTGCCCTGAAGCACTCTTTTTGTTCTCTCCTTGCATCAAACTTCCAATGAGTTCTCAGGCTTTCCAATTGCCTTCTGCCTCGAGGACAAAGCCAGACAAAGCTGCAACACCCCACAAGCACTGGTAGCCAGTTTCCTAGGAAAATACCTTGTTTCGACACAGTTATTTCTTGTTTAGGACTTGCAAAGCAACATTTCATCTCGGGCAATGGTTTCTATTGTTTATACTGTTGTTACAGAAAGGTGCGTAACGATGTCTTCCATTTATCAAGATGAGAGGTAGCAACCTCTTCCATTAGCTTTATCAAGAACTTTGGTTCCCAATGCCCCAAACACGTTTGTTAACCATCATTAGTATCTTTTGGTATAACAGCTCTTTTTCCATATGGAAGCAGACTTAAATTGTGATTTCCACCATTTTTAAGGAGGTGCGTGAAGTAGGATTTATTGTTCAGTGGGAGACACCTATTACCTGACTGGAGAAACAGTAAAGTGAAAAGGGACTTATTTTCCAAAGATGGATCCTTACCATGCTCTGTAGATGAAGTATATGTTGGAACATGCACACAAGTCATAGATAACAGATATCGTGACTTTAGATCATAGTTTACAACAAAATAAAGCTGGAATGTAAAACCAGTAGAGATTAAAACCAGAAGGGGACAAGCACATGTTAGTGATGAAAGAGCAGAAGGTAACAGGTTGTGTTACAATTACAGAGGAAAGAGAAGAATCAGATCTGAAGAGCTGAAAGGAAGAGGACTTGCTGACTGATTTGCTTCTCGAGTTTCTAAGCAAACTCCAACACACCACAAGGCAATCAAGGAGATGGAATGTAAAATTGCTTTTTTTACAGCTGAAGCCTTCATATTGATTTCATATACCAGAACCTCTAAAGATGAAACAAATAACCTACGCTGCCAGGCCGGGCTTGCCTTCCAGTGGCACTGCTGCACACAAATACACTATGGATTTGTGCCTAGGGCTTGACTGCTTCACTTCAGAACTAGCAGAGGGGTTGGAAAAAGCATAACGCTTTGCTGGGCTTGTGTGGAGTGAGAGCAAATGCTGCCTACTGTTCTGCAGTGACCCCCTCTGACTAATCTGGAAGTGGTTCAGGTCTGCGGGAAGCAGAGAAAATTCTGAGAGGAAAAGGTGAGAAGCTTTATGCCACTGCTCCTTAATTCATGCATTCTGTGCTGAATTCTACAAGTCATCAATGAAATCCTGCTTAAGGTAAGAGAGGAGTTTTTTTGAGAACTGGAAGATCGATGCTGAGAGTCACTAGTGGTGTGCTTAGGTGGGCCAAACTGAAACTCAGTTTTGTTTCTTCAGTGGCATGCCAGGACACATACATGCACACCAGACAAAGAGGCAGAAACATAGGACTCATCAGGAAGGCAGTGCTGTGTGGTTAATATTTACCATGCCAAGGCATTACTGTCTGACTGGCAAATGTGACAGATTTATGGATTGGGCAGGAATCCTAAGCCTTTGGGAAGAAAACCAAAGAAAGGAAACTAAAGCAAACCCAGAAGATAGTGTGAATTCTTGATCGCCACTGAGGAAAGGTTCAGAAGTGTGGCCTAGCCAAGGAGCTGTATGCAAACAACGACAGCCAGATGCCTGCATCATGAAAAAGGCATCTTGGTCTCTTTGGACAGCATCTTTTTGTTCTAGAAAGAAGAAAGACATCTGTGCAGGGAGGAACTGATGGAAGAATGTGAGACCGTCTGAGGAGCTCGGAAGAATGAAGGTGTGCTAATTGAACAGACAGTAAGGAATTGTTGCAGCACAGAAACAGGATGGGCAGGAAGAAAATGGTGACAAAGGTGCTGTGTGGGGATAAAGGAAGTCCTACAGCACCCACAGTCTCCAAAGCCTGGTATCTTCTGATACCACCAAAGCAATATGCGTAGAAAAAATGCCATTATTTCACCAAGTAGCATCTAACTTTGACTGTTACTTAAACTTTCACAGAATTAAAGAAGATTTAAAGTAGGGAAATATGAAGTTATGATAATGAAAGCACAACAATTTCACTGTGAAGGGAATTGCAAGAAAAGGGATCGGTGATGTGGCTTTGTGAGAAGGTTCTCAAGAAGCAAAAGAAAAAGAAATCTGGGGGATTCTGCCACTCCTCACTTAGCTGCAGAAATGGCAAAGGTAGGAAAACCAACAACAACAAAAGACAAAAATTGAAATCAAGGAGAATTAAAGAGATTTTAAGTACTTTTGCAAGTGTATTGAGATGAGAAGCAAGGGAAGTGCAAAGGCAGTTTTCAAATCAATGGGGAATGGTGTTAGTGATGGTACTAACACTGGACGGCGAAAAATCTGTCCGTAGTGAAGCCATAATGCCAACACGCAGATGATGCTACCACCACCACTCTGGGCAGTAGATTGGCACTGTTAACAGCGATCTATAGCTCTGGCTTTTTTGATGATTATCTACACAGTTTCTGAAGGTTTTCGGACCTGGTTGCCAGTGTCCCTCAAAGCCTCATCACGTGGTGGGTTGGTTCCACATCCCCGGCGCAGCACACCCCAGGCCGACGGCCCTCACCAGGACGTGGCGTGAAGCTGCACTGTGTGCTGCTGGGTGGAGAAACAACACAAGAGACACCCCGCAGAGCAACCCCGGAGTCCGGGCAGCCTGGGAGAAACGAGGGGAAACACCGTCCCACGCTACTCGGGCAGCAGGGCCTCCTCTCACAGCCCTCGGCGGCTGACCCGCTGCTGCTGGGGCTGCGGCCTCTCACCTCCCAAAGGCTGTCCTGTCTGTGAGGGGGCTGCAGCTGCCACGTGAACGTCCCCAAAGCAGCGAGCCATCTTTTGCTCTCCCTGACAATTAAGAGGACGCCGAGGTGAGAACAGGCGAGACAAGATGGGTGCAGCCAAGGAGAGGGGAGCAAGAGCCTGGGTGCTGGGTGGCCATATGGAGAACCCGCAGGGAAGGAGGCGGGGGAGCACATTTTGTGTGAAGGTGGGCATCCTGCCCCACCACACATCTCACACCGGCTTTTCAGGATTATGACATATCTGAGCGCCACACACTCATGACAGGTCTTGCTCTTTGCGACGGCTACCGACACTGGGCGCTGCAACACCATCACACCGGCTGCAGCGGGCTTTCAGGAGGCTGTGGGCCGCGCCCGGGCTCGCCGTCCCCTGCGAGGCAGCCCGCCTCCCCCGCCGCACAAGATGGCGCCGCGCCCCCTCCCGCCCCTCTGGCGGCGGCTCCCGCTGCCCCGGCGGCGGGGCCGCGCATGCGCAACCGCGCCCTCCCGCTCCTTCCCGCCGGCGGCCGGGGCTCGCGCTTCCTCGGCCCGGCCGCTCCCGTCCCCTGCCTGTCGGCCGGCCCGCCGGCAGCTCACGGTCGCTCTGAAGGGTAGGATGCCGTGTTTAAATCCCGCCGAGTTCAGTGGAATGAAGTTAAATTCTGTACTTGGGGGCTTCGCGCAATACTTGGTCCGAGGCAGTGCCTGCGAGCGCTCTCAGAAGATGCCTTTTATGCAGCTTTCCTGAGGTACTTGCTCAGCCTGAGGGCCTTTAAATAGCAGATAATACACTCTGGACTCAGACCAAAGGACTGATGTATGTCTAGGGGCGCAGCACGCTCAGACACCGATCTCTGGCCTTCAGCAGTGGCCCCGGAGCGGGCAGAGACGATCACGGCCATGCCACGAGCCAGGAGAGCCAGGCCCCGGAGCCCCCACCCGCCTCGGTGCTGCCGTTGGCCCAGTGCTGCATGAGGCGTGCTCCAGGAGCAGGACCTGGGCTGGAGGCCTGAACCTCAAACCTCTGTCCCTAAAGTGGTTTTCACAACCCCCGCTGTCAAGCCATAAGGCAGCAGCCAGGGCGGAGGGGAGGACAAGGAAGAAGGAATGAAAATGCTGGCAGGAGGAGAAGAGACCTAAAATGTCTCTGGTCATGGGCAGCACACAGTGCCTGCAGTTGCTCAGCAGCTCTCCCACCTTGCTGCCCTTCCAGGGAATGTGGCAGCAGTAGTGGGACTGTGTGGTTTCTTGAGAGAAAAAAACGGTACAGACACTGTTTATACATGGACTTCAGGGTGTAATTTTAAATCAGAAGTGAGCTCCGCAGGCAAATATTTTCTTTTTGACTGCACAGGGCTGCTTTTAATCAAACAGGGCCCATTCGGTAAGGTATCACAAATTTATTTTCTTCAGCCACCTTCAGTAGGAGGTGATGGTCAACAGCACTTTCCAGGATTTTTCCTTTGTGAAGGTAAAACCATTTTGGGGTACTATTGAATCTACAGCTCAGTGCTGCTTGAACTCAGAGAAAACAATAGACACCTCCATCAGTGTTTAGCAGCACACTGATTTTTGCTTGCTCTGGCTGAGCTAAAGAAAATCGGTGTTTTGGTTTAAACTGGCTCTGAAATGCTGCTGTTACGTAGTTTTTCTCAGGTGGACACTCGCTGCTCTGTTCTGAGCTATCTAGACCAAGATGTGATGAAGTCTGCAATTCACAGGACTTGTGGTAGACAGCTTCTAGGAAAAAAGCCCTCATCTTAAATAACCTAAATAGTACCATTGCTTTGTGTAACTCACTGGCCTGTCCTTTGCTTGTGGAATGAGTTCCAAATCCTTACATAAATATACAGCACCATGTGTCGTTACTGCATGCTTTACCACTCACGCTGTGTCCTCACCTATGACCCCAGTGACAAAACCCCAGGCAGATTTTTGGGGCGTGAGGAGAGCGTTCCCAGTGTCTGTTCAGCAACTCCTTGCCTAAGGGGAATGGGTCGAGTCTAAAGCACATGGGGCAGTGTTACTCATTTGGCCAAAGGTCTCATGCACAGGCAGCTTTGCAGTGGCAGCATCTGTGTGATGAGGGTGCAGAAAGAAGGGACAACTGGGAAGATACCAGGCAGATGTAATGAGCTTGAGCAATTACAGTAGTTGTAGCTGTTGTAGCTGCTCACACCAGGGCTGAATTATACTTTGTGGCAGAGGGCAGTTTTGTTGAAACAATTGCAACTGAGGTTTGACATTGAATAAAATTGATTCCCATCATTGGGAAACAGAAGTGGGTTTCTCTGTAAGAAGTAAAGGAATTGGTTTTCATAGGATCATAGGATCGTAGAATGGTTTGGGTTGGAAGGGACCTTTAAAGATCATCTAGTCCACCACCCTCGCCATAGGCAGGGACATCTTTCACCGCGGATCAGGTTGCCTAAAGCCCCATCCAACCTGACCGTGAACACTTCCAGGGATGGGGCATCCACAACTTCTCTAGGCAACCTGTTCCAGTTGGACACAGATCCATTGACTGCAAGGCTTTAGATGCAGCCATTCAGCCAATTCCTTATCCATTAAATAGTCCATCCATTTTTGTTTGTATTTGCAGTCTTTGGAGGTTATGGCTGGCTGACCAAATGATCACTGCCCTTTGAAAGACACTCCAGGTGTTTTACTTCATGGCTGTGGCTGACATAGCTCACATAAGGCATTTTGGGGGCTGTTCTGGAGCAGTCAAGACAGCTTCCTTGCTGCTGAACTGTTTCCAGCACCAGAAGGTTACTCCATCCTCCACCTCCTTGCGATGGGGTATTTCTCTTCACTGTGGTCTGCGTAACAGCAGCAGTAGCTGGAAGGTTCAGGCATACTTGTGCTCATTTGAAAATCGGTAAGAGTACCCCTGTTGTACAAAGCAAGTGTAGGGACGCGGAGAGCTGTATGAATAAATGTGAGAGACCAGGATAAGCAACATAGGTTGAAGTTGAGTGAAGTTAAGATGATCACCAAAGGCTTTGTATTAATCCCATGTGATCTGTATGGAATGCCCATAGAAGTAAGATGAAACAGTGAAAAAAGTGACTCAGAACTCCTCATATGCCAGATGTCCGCTAGTTCTCAGATCTTCCATGACAGTTTGAAATTATGCCTATGCCCTCCTCTGAGGCTTCTCAATTTGCTGATAGTGGAACAAAAAGTCCTAAAATTTTACTTTTTTTTCAGTTCTGTATAATCTTCTCTAGTCTTTCCAAATATTGGCAAACTGCTATATTCCTCTTCAGCAGTCCTAGAGTCTGCACTTAGAATTTGTTCTGAAAGACAGTCCATCAGTATGCAAGAATATTTGTGAGTTAGTGCTATTAAAACCAATGCAAGAGACTTAATGGCCCTTTAATCCCCACTTCTTTTTGAACTCTCCACTACCATAATATGTTTTCCTTTTGCTGGAGTGGTATTTATGCTCCATATTTCATGCACAAAATGCATTCAGTTGTCAATTCAGAACAAAAATAAGAAGACAACATTACCTATGTGAATGCTTTCGCTAAATGCTTTCCTCATTGTTCCCTAAAGGAAAAAAATGAGACAGCATGTAGCCATAACGCCCATCTACAAAATTTCTAATCTTTAGTTTTAGTCATACTTAATTAGTTGCACATACACTGCTTCTGTTAGTCTGCTGGATGTGGGTTTTCTTCTTACTGCAACAGTTTGTGCATATCACCCTCAGTGAGATGTTCAAATTAAGTGCAGCATTTCCAGAAAGATGCTCCAGCATACACCCAAAGTGGGGAAATCACAAACAAATCATTTGCTGTCAAGCTGAATGAAATAACTTCACTGTTAAACTATAGAATTTGCAAAGTTTAATAGAAAAATGGTGTAAAATTAGGATTACTAAAGGATTGCTAAAAACGTTCCTAACAGTGGAAATTGTTGGGGTTTTTTCAGATATATTTTTCCTGGCTGTTACCACCTCTTTCATCTCTTCAGAAGTTGCTTAAAGGTGTCCGCTGTAGTTTAGCAGGTAAGAGAGAAGTGATCTGCAGTGGGAACTGGAGAACTAGCTTTATTCTGTGACTCCTATTTTTTTTTTCCCATCACATTATTTTGCTTTTAACCTTTGTCCAAAGAAAATTCACTAGTCTGTTAGGCTAGAAGGAGCATCTACATACCTCTGCTCCCCAGCCAGAATCGGCTGTATTGATATGATTCCCAAAGGTATTTTAACCTGTTTTTAAAGACTATTGTGCTAACTGTATGTTTGTTCTTTCACATATGCATATAAATGTACATGTCTAGATACTTTAACCAGGGCAGCATCCTGTTAATACCTCTATGTGTACACCTTTAAAATCTGATTACTCTTTACACTGTTACATTTGGCTGGTGAGGTCATTTTAAGTTGGTAATACAAAAAGATTTGGCTGCTTTGCAATTTGATTCTATGTACTAAACTGCTGTTGTTTCACTAACATGATGGCCATGCCGCATCCATATCTTCTACTCTCAGCACTTATATAGCGTGCATTACTGTAATATTTGCCTGGGATCCCCTTTAGCAAACTGCAAACTGAGGCTCAAAACACCAAGGGGAAAATCCGTGAAAGCTCTTGGGTATTGCCACATTCAGTACATGGTGCTTGAAGGTGTGGCACCTGGCGTAGTGCAGCCTAAACAGCTTCAGGCACTGAGTGGGTGAACACTTTTATGCATGTGGTGTTCTTTAGGTGGAAGCTTAGGGCACTTAAGGGCATTCAAATGTCAAGAATCAGGCAAGTCCTGAAGGCACCATCATTTCTCCGCAGACCTTTGCCTGTGCAACTTTCCCATGGCCCTACAAAAGGTCTATAGCTCAGCACAAGTGTCCTCAGATCTTCTGAGTCAATATAGTAGGTGTGGGTTCATCTTTTCCCTATGTGTAAAAAATGTAAAGTCAGGTTTTAGAGAGAAGACTATAACCTTGTGTGTCTCTGAATTTTATATACACCAGATCTTTCAGGGATCCAGTTTGGTTTTGAACCCTGTAGCTTAAGATTCAATAGAACTTATTGAAAGCTTTTTGGTGGAGACAGATGACAATTGACAAACTACATCTTAAAGAGCAGTCAGAATTTCCAAGGAAAAATGTATTTGTACTAAGAAAAGGAAAAATTGTCAAGAGATTTAGAACTTTCTTAAAAATAGTGTGATCATGATTTAAATCAGATCTTTGAACTTGCAACTGTCTGGCAAATTGTGTATGCAAATCCATTTTGGTATATCTTCTCTTCACACTAAAATGGTGATTGATATAGAACGTTATGGGGAAAACATCCAAAAAGAGCTTTGAATGGCACATAACACACACTTCCATTTAGTTAGGAAAATAGCTATTCTCAGGCAGATTTTTTTTAAAGGCAAATGCTGTTAAAGTGATAGGAACACACAATATGGAAGCAGTGAGTTATAGGAAAGGAAGTTCTGGAAGACAACTTTTGAGAATTTCATAATATTACCTACATGATTCTCTTAAGTCTTTGCTGTATATAAATACCAGAAGAGTGGAAGCATTGGAAGATAACAAAAGGGAATAGCCACCAACATGAAGGTGCTAAAAATAAATCATGTCAAAATTGTTAGATTTCTTGTCATGACATGCTAAACAGACATTGCGGGTAGGGAGGATGACTAAAGCTGATTTGAGGTTTGACATGTATCATGTAATATTATCATAAGCAAGCTAGGGAAACATGATCACTAGGAAACTTAGTGTGCACAAAAGTGTTTGGAACCAGTACCCAGGGAGGCTTTATCAACAATTATTGATGAAACGTTTCAGATGGGAATTCAAAGTTATCTGTTCTAGGCTCGACTACGTTAATGTCTCCTTTAATTTGCTGCATGAAGAAATGAGAAGTAAGCTTACTATAATGGCAGTTGCAGAAAATGCCCTTTTGCAGAAACTGGACAACACGGCAGATGTTAAAAGACAATATTAGAGTTCTTAATACTCTTGGCAGATAGGGAGAATAGGAAGGACTGGGAAACTGTAGGATGTAGTACAGAGAGGACAAATAGAGGTCAGTGCAGTTGGGAAGGAGTGACCAGGTGCCAAGATGCAAGATGGGGAGTGAACTGCTGTCCAGAGAAGAATGTAGAGTTATAGTGGATCACAAACACAACACAAAATAAAGTCTTACTGTTTTAAAAAAGACTGATAATGTAATGTTTAATTAGGAATACAGCCAGCAAAACAGGTGAAGTAATCTTGTGGCTCAACTAAGTTTTGGTACAGCCTCATATAAAACACTTAGTTGGGGTTACTCTCCAAAGAAGATATGAACTGGCTGGAGAACCTGCAGAAAGTATAACAAAAAATGATCAGAGATCCTATAACCTGTCTTTATAACCTATAAAGACAGATAACTGTCTGCAAATATGTAAAATGCTGTTGCACAGAAGGGAATAATCTGTTCTTTGGGCTCATGCTGGATAAGAAGAAATAATGTGCTTAAACTGCATTGAGAGTGATTAAAGCGAGACATAAACTAAAACAGGTATTGGCAAGGGACAATGAAATCACTGGAATAGATTGCCTGGGGAGGTGGTGAAGTCTTCATTACTGGAGGTCTTTAAAAACAGGTTGGACATGCATCTGTCAGGAGTGGTTGGTTCTGATTAAACTTGGTTTGTGGTAAAAAGGTGGATTATCCGGTCTCTGGGGCCCCTTCTGGTTTTCTGTGATGCTGTTGTTTATCTTATATCATTGGAGTACTCTTTCTTGTGGTCTTGTCATGCTATAGGAGACTTAGTAAGGAGTGTGAACTCATTCTTCTAACCCTCATGGTGTAGCGAATGCTGCCAAGTGTGTGTTGCCATTGTTTACAAATTCTGTAATCGAGAATGGAGACTAATGAGTTTCCAGCTAAGTTACCAAGGATCTCTTGAGTTCATGCATAAGATGTTCCAGACACAACAGAAATAGGACAGCTTAGATGTTTTTATGAAATCTCAAAATCATGTATGTTTTTTTGCCTTTCTCTACAATTGCTGGCTGGTGTCATTATTCATTTTCTAGATCAGACTCTTGTCAGGTTGATTGTCTCCTTTGAAATTCTGATACATGCTAAATCTGACTCCCTCATTGCAACAGTGTTGGCACAGTATTTCCTGTAGGCTTCGTGTTTCATTGGAGATTTATAGGGTGTCTTTATGATCGACCAGAAAAGTTTGAGATGTTTATTATGCATTTGTTCTTAGGGGCATCCTAATTAGTTTTGTCAGGGGTTATTGCATAATATGATCAGTAAAGACTATCTGGACTCTTTTCTGTACAGGTTTCTTCTTTATGATGATGTAATGTTGACTCTCAGCAGATGAGAGTTTCTTTTGGGGAAATAGATTAGATGGTTGGAAATATCCAGCCCTTCATCTGATATGTGCAGTGCTATGATTTATCTTTACATGTAATCAGAGAGAAATGCTACAATCCAGATAGTCACTTCAGGAAACTTTCAGAATAAAGATCTCTATTTTCTCTTTCTTGGCTGTGGATATATTCTCTGCTCTCTTCTTTTTAAAATTACTGATTTTTGGTTTTTTGTTTAGCTTGTTTCATTTGGTATTGTGGAGTTTTTTGCAGACTTTGAGAAAGGGACGACTTTTTTTCAGAAAGTCATCCTAACAGTCTCTTCAGTGACAATGAAAATATTCCTAGATTGGGCCTCCTCCCTAACTCACCCATCTGCTGGCAGTATCATTTGCCAGGGGCGTAACCATGCAAGAAACATTTAGTTTAGAGTAGAACATACAACATTTGTTCTACTCAAGTCTTCCATCATCCTATAACAAATTTAAACCTCTGTAAGATCAAGGGCCAAAACTAAATTATATCTTAAGTGAAGAGCAGTAAGATCTAGGACCTGTATGAGCAGTGAATTTGTTGAATAAAACTGTGAGCATTTTAAAACACTAACGGTGCTGCAGATGAGGATGAAACAGCTTGTTGTGGTCCCCATCAGACCGACCTGAAAGTGAAATTATGTCATAAGCCTTGATCTAGCAATTTGTCTTGCCATGAGCGTCAGAACAAGACTTCTCAACCAGTCACCTGCAATACCATAGAAATGCAAGTGCACATTTCCTACATCTCGCCTGTAGCTGAGTCCAACTGTCAGTTTCAGAGGAAAGCAAGAAAAGCCTACAAGATAAGTCATGTGACAGGGAAACAATGGCCCATGGGGTCTTTTCAAGGAACCTACAGTCAACCCAAAAGAAAGCCCTGAGGCAGGGGGATCAATTCCATATGAACAGAATATAAACAGTTGGAAAGCCAGTCTCCTTTCAAACTCCCTTGGTGACAACAGATGTAATTCTGCTTCAGGCCAAGCTTTGTGAAGAACTTGAGGAATATTCACAGCATTGCTGTCAGGTGTTCATTCAGTATTTAACAATTCCTCACTGGGACTTTGGTCCAGTGCTGAGTGATGATTCTTGAACTTCTAGCAGACAAGGATACCACACTACTCTTGTTCCATAACACGGCTATGTTCCTGTCATTAAAAGTGTGCTACAGTAAGTATTCCCCCTTCCCCCAGCCAACCTATTGGATTTTCTTCCTGTCTTGCAGTAATAGTATTAAATAAAGGTGATGTTAGGTAGGTTCACTAATGTCAGATCCCCAGTGCTGCATTTGACAGTGCTTTGGGAAGCAGATTTCTCCAAGATGCCATAAGTAACTAAATGATTCTCGATTGCATGCGCTTAGTAATAAGAGAAAGTACACAACTTTGTTTCATGTTGATTTGTCCCTCCACTGCTGCCTAACCCTATCCACCTTCTATTTGCTGTTACTGCTGTTACTGAGTAAATACCTCAAAGCCTGTATTCTTTTTGCGTTCCACTAATACATTTGGAGCAGGGAACACATCTTTGAGTCAGATTTTCCTAATAGCAGTTCTGCCAATATCTCCACTAGCCCCTTTGCCCATTCTGGAATGTATTATTTGGGGAATTGCTATTTCCTGAATTTCTGATTCTTTTGAAAATAGACATTTCAACTGCAAGTTGCTGACCAGCTCCTCCATCGTGTTCCATCTGAATTATTTATTTTGTTTTAGCATTTTATACTTTTTGGCAATGCTAAGATTTACAGTTTTTCTTCTTGCAAAATAGATTTCGTGACTTTTTTAGTGATGTCAGTTTCCCTGCTGCTTAATTTTTTCCCATTGTTCCATTTTATTAATACAGTTACTATTCCGTTTTCCCAAGCAAAATTCATCCAGTTACAGTTAAGTCCTGCAAATACAGTTGTAGGTCAACTTTATCATTGCCTCTTCTGCCCTCTATTTACTTTATTGACTTCTATAATTTGAAGCTATAAAATCAAAATCAAGAGGCTCCTTTCTGCTGTGAGAAACACAGGACTTTCTGGCTCAAGGTTTCCATGTTTGATGTTTTACTTCTGCTCAAAAGATCATAATCTTAGAAACACTCAGAGTGCACAGTTTTCAAAAACACCTCAAAGTCTCCACTTCGTGAGTTGAATTTTGTTCACTGTGAGATTCCAAAACTTTTTTTCCTTTAGGGATTCTTCTGCAGACAGATGTTTCCACTGCTTAGCAATAAATCAAAATTTTCTTCTTTATGAGTAGTGACAACACTTGAAATGTTGGACTCATAACCCTTGCAAAAAAAAAAAAAAGTATCTGAAGTCTTTCACTTTCTCCATGAAGCCTGAGCTTCTTTCCTGTCATTAACCTATTCATAAAATTCTTAACAAAGATGTCAAATATATTGATAAAGGAGCAGTCAAAGTACTACTGAACAGAAACAACATGATTTTTCCTTTGACGTGTCTGCTTGGGAAGGACCTCATACACAGTTTAGCTCTGTTTTAAAAGGTTATGGCCTTTTGAGTAACCAGGAGAAGAAAAATGTTACACAATTAAATTAAATGCAAGGCAGCCCAGGACTTGCCAGAGCCAAACAGAATCCAAATGCCAACAGTTTTGAGTTCAGCTCTGGATTCAAACCCTATAACTCTTAATAGATTCCCTGCTTGGCAATTAGGCTATCTCTGTCTCTCCAGCAGTGGATATTATGAAATAAATAAATAAATTTTCTTTCTAAAGAGAAGTCAGTAATTGGTAGATATCTCCACAAAATTTATTCTCATTCTGATGTAGCTGACTTTGCACTGACACAGTTATTTACTTTTTATACACAAATCCATTTGTAATAATGACTGAGTTGCAGCTGCTTGTTTAAGCAAAAGGTAAAGGACTAAATTTATTTTTGTTGTAAATCCTGCACGTCTTAGTGGGTTTAGCCAGGTTAAAAAGCATCTCCCCTGTTTTGTAACATTGAGAATAAAACTTCTCCCACTTTTTGTTGTTTATTAAATTAAGAAAGTTACTGAACACCTGTTAGTTTCTTGGCAAGCTTTAGGAAGCATTCAGTTTGCAACCACGTTGGCTGTTTTTGCCAGCATTTTGCTGTATTTCCCTTTTCTCACCCTTGAATGATAAAGACATTTATGCAAAAGAAAGGGTGGGCCCTGGTGCAGCAATTTACATGGCAGGTAATGACGTGTTAACCTTTATCCCAGCAGAGCATGGAAGGACCCCTTTTTCCACATAAAAGAATTTACTAATTATTATTAATAATTAATTTACTAATTAATTAATTTACAAATTAATTATCTGCATCACTTGTTTTCTAATGGATTTGAAATTAAAAAATTTATCAGTTAAAAAAGAAGTCAAACAGAAGGGATGCTGAAGTTGTATGGTCAGTGAAACAGGCACCGAGAAGTAAGTGTTTGAAAGGCGTCTACCAAACTTCCCAGGCAGAAGTTTATTCCATCCCATCCCAACCCATTCCAAAAGCTGAAGTAAAAAATAACATAGCCAAAAATCTAGATGATAATAATGATAATAAAAAACCCCGATAGACTTAGGACAGATACTTCTAGCACTAATACAGTCGAACAGAGTGTACTGTGGTAAACATTGCTGCACTGGGCACTGGCCAAATTGCTTTATTTGAATGACCTTTGGTTGCAAAACCATGCCTGCTATGTAAAAAGTAAATAAATAAATAAATAACAGTTTGCAGTGGTTAGTTGATCAAAGCTATTGTTTGTCACCATGTCCTCAGCAGAAAGCGATGTTACAACCTACAGACTGGATAGATTTGTTTGTGTGAGGTCTGATGGGAACTGATAATTCTGTAGCCCAAGAAGCTGAGGAGGAAGAAATAGATGGATATCAGGTTTTTGCTTTTGGGGATTTTTTCCCTCAGTGGTTCTTTGTTGTATTTTTGAGCTTTGACTTTCATATGTCACTTATGAGAATTTCTCAGTCAGTGTTAAGCAATAATGACTTATATAAGAAGCCAGATGAGAAATGGAATTAAATGGTGTCACAACTCTGTCTCGTGCCATTGTTCCAACATGTTTATCTCAGAAGTAGATTTAGTAATTAAAATTCAAACTGGAGCAGGTGTGGAGAAAGAATACTAGGATGTCAGGGAAACAAAGAGCCTTATATACAGACACCAGAGTTATACTCAAGGTGCAGGCTGCCATATGGGCTAGAGGTATTTGAATTATCTTTAGACTCATTAGCTTGAGGGCTAAAAGAAAGAAAACTCTTTGTGCATAAATGTACCCTGTTCCTCTTCCAGTAGGAATAGAAAAGAGGAGGAAAAACCCCCAATTACTTCTTACGATGGTGTTTGATGAATTGCTGAATGGGTTTATATGGTATGGTGATGAAAAATATGCAGAACTATACCTAATGACTTGCGATATCTCTTCTGTCCTCTCTTCCTGGGAATTTGTGCTACCAGTCTGTGCTTTTATTCCAGACTGGAAAGCCTTGAAGCAAGGACAGTCCACATTTAAAAGGCATAAAATAATTGACCCTCAGCAGTTCCACAAAACAACAATGATGTTGGAGTTTCTATACCCTGCTGGGCAGAAGTGGGGTATCTGTAGAAAGAGAAACGTGAATATTTGTCTCTGATGCTGGTGTCCTGAGAATTTTCACTTGTATTTTTGCTTTTTATCAGAAAAAACATGCAGATATGATCCCCTGTAAGATCACTATGGCCAACATGTCAGAAAAATTCAGTAGTCCCTCATTATCATCACTTTCCACCCTTGTACCATTGCAAAAATTTGTACCTTGTACCAGTTGCAAAAACTGACAAGAATTGTGCATGGGAAGGAAATATCTGGGGGAGTGTGGAGGGGAAAATAATAGTTCTTGCTTTCAGATAGCCATGTGACCCTCTGAACATGTCAGGAAACCGAGTCCTCTGACACTCTGGCTTTAGTCTTTGAGTGTATTCACAGCCAGAAGTGAGAAGATGTATTTTTATCTTTTAATATGGGGAGAGCAAACAGAGGAAAAGAATGGGTACGCAGATATTGTGCAGGTAGAGTTGTGTGCTTTTGTATGTGTGGGAGAGAGACACAGTCCATTCTGATGGATGAAGAAACTCTTGCTAGCTGACAACAGGGAATGCTGTCTCCAGCACAAGTAATTTAGGGATCTGCAGCTGATCCCTGATGAGGTCAGAGGGTTAAAGCCCAAATAATCTAATCCAAAAGAAGGAAACAGTGGAACTGCAAAGTCAGCAACACAGTGCCTGTCAGATTTGCACCCAGAAATACAATATTATAAAAGCAAAGACAGACTAGAAGGCAGAGACATGCAAACGCAATGCAAGTCATTTAAGAGAAGAATGCAAAGAGAAGGTAACTCCTTCTTTCTTTCCACACCACCTCACCCCATCCCCCAGCTACACATATTTTTGTCAAGTTTTCAGTTAATTTTTCAGGCAGTTATTGCTTCTCACACAAGAATGAACGGAAGCTGGCGGATAAATTGCATGGGGTAGTCAAAGCTGGAAGTGGATGGAATTGGGTGGATTAGCCCTAGGACACAAGCACATCTGTTAAAGGATAACTTTCTGAGTGCAGCAATGCCAGGAGTGGGACACTTAGGTACAACAGCACTGGACCTGTGGGAATCACGTAGTGTCTCTGTGTGTGTAACAGGCAAGCATTAAAGGATGGTTTGATACTAAGCTGCAGCTCACGTCTACATACCAAGTGCAGTGTAGTGCACAGTAATCTGAGCTGGAAAAGAATAAGCTTTTGCCATAGTTTTTGTCTGAAGCAAATGAAACTCATATCTCAGAGATATATTGCTAGAGAGAATCCTGGAAAGAACAGCCTGTACCATTAAATATGCCTAGTAGAGGCATAACAAAACGCAAGGGCTGAAAACTCAAGTTAGGAAAATGCAATTCAGGAACATGACATGGATTTTTAATAGTGGGGTGGCAGCCATTGGAACAGGCTATCAAGAGAGAAGTTGTTAATTTTTCAGCACTTCAGATAAGTAAATCAGGACTGGAAGCTTTTATAAAAGATGATGTCTAGTTCCATGAGCAGTTATCAAGCTTGATGAGAGTTTATTTGCACAGCAAGGCAGACTATATCCTAATATCCTTCATTGCAGGTGTTACTGGGCAAAATTGCTACAGCTTGTGCTTCAGAGATCAAGTCAGATACCCACAGCGGCCTCCTTTAGCCTTGAAGAATACAGGAAGGGTATGGGAGAGGCAAAATGCAAAGGTCTATTTTTTTGTGCAATGACTGTTCTCTTACAACAGGCAGATTTTCTCACCATTATAGGACATTATTGGGGAATATGTTAACGGACTTGCTGTAGCTAGTATAGCTGTGTGAATAAATAAAGCCAGTTAGCATATCCCTATGAAACATTCACAATAAACTTTGGTTCCTGTAAAAGAGCATTAATGACTGTGTTAATTATGTAGTGTAGAAGCAGCTTACAGTGACATATACATAGAAAATTATGATGGCTAGATATTGAAATATTCCTTCCCAGAATGTTTTTTGTAAAAGTTCCATCAATTTGATGAAATTTACCTTGTGTTTTACTGTTTACTAAGGAGATTGACTATGGTGACTCCCTGAGGAGCCTCAGAGGACCATGATGACCCAGTTGACTCAAATTTCTTTCTTGCTATGTTAGAAGAAAAGAAACTGGACAGCAAAACCTCTCCTTTCTGTGGCCTGGCATGGTCGGTCAACCAACCACACAGGTCATTAATACATAGATAGAAATTGGGGATTACAAACCTCACAATCTTAAGCTAATAGCCTAGGGAAGAACAGAAGTTCCCCTTATCTTTTGTGTTAATTTGTACCTGCATGTTTTGGAGCCAGTGGAAATTGCATATTAGTCATTCTCAAAACCTCTTTGATACAAGTAGACCAAAAGTCTTTCCCAGTATTTCACTGTCTAGATTGCTGCAATCACATTTCTCCATTTTTAGAATCCATTTTTCAGTGATTTTAAGAACTCCTGCCTTGACGCGTTTCCTACTTTGTCATGTTTGGAGTGTGGACTGGCTAATGTTGCACCTAGGCAGAGAAAGAATCAGAATTACAGTGTTTGGAAATAGAAAGAACCCATGAAATCATCTATTCATCTGTCTGTCTATCCATAGATAACATTGTTATGTTCGCTTCTGAAAGGCTGCTGGATGGATTTTTCAACCACTTTCAATAAGAGATAATTGCACTGTCTTAAAAACACATTACTGTGAAGAGTTTCCAGATACTCAGTCTTGACAGTCTTCTCTAGAAGAAAAGAAATGCGTCTTCTATCCACTCTGCAAGTTCAATGCACAGTGGCTAGGAAAACAAAGTCTGATCTGCCTGCATTCTTAGCCTGAGAGAGCCCCAGAAGAAGCCCTCTGAGAGCCCTCAGAAGAATTGTGAAGATGTGTCAGAGAATGATGAGCATGCTCCATTTTCTATGTTATTTAGTGGGCTGAAGATTCCTGATTTCATCCCAGTTCATAGCATTTGAGTGGTAATTTAGGAAAGGTTGAAAACTGCTGGATTTTCATACTGTAGGTTTTCTTTAACAAGGTCAGCACATTTCCTTGAAGCCATGTGTCTAGTCTGTGTGGATGGACAGTGGAGGAAGTTTTGTTTATATTTAGACTTGTTCCAGCCATTAAATTAGCAGAATAAATAAAGATAGAAGTAGAAAGATTAGAGAGATTTTAATTTGGTACAGACATCATTAATGTCTTATTTGCTTTTTGATCTTGGAACTTGCGCCATCTCTTAATAAATAAAAATGCTCCATAGCAGCTGCAGAGAACAATGGGAAGATGAAGACAGAGCCAAAAGCAGTAGAAACTAAGTAGCCTGGGACAGGTATTAAAGTCAAGAGCAATGGGCCACATCAACACACTGTCGGTTTTGACTGATGCAGATGAAAAGTTGCAGATCATACAGAAAGGAAGTCAGCCATGAGAAGTATCAGGAGGCTTTCTGTCTTTGTTTTGTGTGTTATTACCATAGTAAAACTGAATTAAATGATGCCATATAGTTGGTAACAACATAGTCTTCTTGAAAATGAGTTAGAAAGCACTTCTTCATCCATGACAGAGGTTAAGACAGAGTGAATTAAGCATGAGCTCTAAATATGTACATAATTTCCGTGGCCTTCACTGAGACTGAGAAATGTTTTCATTTGCAGAAGTCTGGGTGGGTTAAACTGGGGCTACTCCTAGGCATTGCTTTCTGAACTCAGGCTTTCAGCCTTTACTGTTTTCAGGGGAAGACCCAGCATCACTTTCACTGAAGGCATAGTGTTGCAGTCTTTCTTGTTAGCTGTGACCATTTTAGCATATCTGCAGTCAAGACAGCACGTGCTGATTTTATTTATCAGGGACAAAGACTGAATTAAACAGAAAGTGTTATCTTTCACAAAACTTGGTGATATTTGTTTGCGGATTGCATCATAACACAGAAAAAAGCATCATAAAACTGCCAAGAATCTAGTCATTACCTGTCATCCTTGGGGGACTTGCTGAGGAGACAAAGAAATCTTGGGGTTCTTTGTCTTGCTCTTCTTGACCATCGTAGGTGTATCTTTACTCTCAGGCCAGATTGTGTCTTTTGCACTTTTTTTGGCCTTCATTCAGAACAGCTGAATATTTGCAGCTTCCATTATTAGGACAGAGAATGCAATTCTTAGAGGCCTTCACTGCCCGCAGAATATACAAATATTCCTCTTTCTTGCCTCTTTCCCCCTGTATTTCCCACAATTCATATACAGTTTAAGCATAGCATTAATGCAGCAATATTTTTTAAAATATTCTAGGTTCACAGCACTCTAAAATATGTCAGTGAACCATCTGAAATTTTTGCTTACAGGTTCTCACATCTGTGCTTACATATCTTTCCTAAATAGTGGTGCTGTCCTGAATAAGGCATTTTACTAAGGAAAAATTAAAAATGGTTTAGCAGGATAGTCAGTGTTTGCTAATGCCTGCAGCAGATTAGAACATTGACTCACAGCTGCTTTACTTCAGTTTTATGCCAACATAACTTTATCATGAATGGGAAAGAAAGGATGCTTTTCTTACC
Organism: Harpia harpyja; assembly: GCF_026419915.1. NCBI lineage: Eukaryota > Metazoa > Chordata > Aves > Accipitriformes > Accipitridae > Harpia > Harpia harpyja. The sequence continues at coordinate 26,102,446 of NC_068957.1, read as the reverse complement.
TTTGCCACTGAATCACTCCCTCACCTCTGTTGATGTGCCCAGGCTTTCCATGTCTCAATTATCTCCCATTCAAAGGGATATATTTCCTCAAATTATTCAAAGGATGTTTAGCTAGTTCAAGTTTGTGAAGTATTTTGTCATTCTTGTTGGAAAATATCTGTGTAAGTGTTGATGCCATTCCTAATTGTTTTCAGGTTTGTAGTATCTAAACTCACATGAGTTTTGGGTTTTTTTCCTGTGTTTATTACTGTATTTATTGAACATATTAATCAAGCTTCATTTAGGAAGTTTGATGTAATTACAACCATGATTGTGAGAAGTGATATTTTCCTGGTGTTTCATTTTATAACCCTTTGCACATATTGGAAAGAAATGCCAACTTAGTTCCAGCTTTAGAACAAGTTTTGCTTTTTTTTTCAGTTAAACTAACATTCTCTTCCTTTTAATGTTATCTTTTCAAAGTCTTAAGAAGAAATCAGTAAAAGTTAGTTGTCTAGCCTTCTTTACATCCTCTGAGGAATTTCAGTAAGGTCTCCTACAATACCTTGGGGTGGTGCTGCTGGTGGTTGTTTTCTTTCAAAAATCACAATCTTTTCTGGCTTGACCATATAAAGAATTCTCTGAGTACAGCTTTGAGTGCTTATGAAAACATACTGTCAGGTAGGAATAGATGATTGGAAACCAGCTCAAGGCCCAGTTCCTTGAGAACTGCAATCACATAGAATAATTATGATGCTTTCATTCATGTGTTTAGGAGTCATTGAGTAAATATTATCCCTGATTTAAAGTTAGACCAAGCAACTTGACCAAGGCAGACTGTGGAGGAACTGGATTAAAAGTTTTAACTCTGATGAGTGCTTGGAAAATAATTAGAGGGTATGCTAGGTCCTTGCAGTTCCTTGGCATTTTGATTTGCAATTCATGTGAAGACTTGCCCAATACTTGGTAAGCAGCATCAAAAGAAGTCACACCTTGATCTTTGAGACCTTTGCCAGAAAAATCCAAACAAAGGAATTCTCTTCTCTTCAGTGCTTGACAGCTGTCTCCCAAACAGATAATGTTCTTTCCATTCTTCATGGATATCCTAGAACAATCCCAAGCTGATGATTTGGCAGCATGTAAGGTCTGAAGTTTATTTAGGCAGTTGGAGTTCTCTGCAGGCTTCAGTCAATATCTAGATCCTCTCCAAGGAAGCAGTTTGCCATCAGTACTTCTGCAGTCATATCAGTGTTATTTTTTGATTGATTAATGCTTGCAATCCAGAAAAACGATAGATCACAATTGCATAACAGAGTTCATTAACTTAAAAGCACAAGTTGGATGAAGCAATGCTATACAGAATAACTCTTTCCCAATAACCTAGTAACTTAAAAGCTCAAATTCCCTTTCATCATAGAATTTCTCTACCAACATTTTCTCATGCATATGATTGAACTCCATCCATGGAAAGCAGTACAGCTGACACAATCAGCTGAGGGGAACTCACCACAGCAATGAATTAGTCATGGATCCATCACTCCAGAGGTTCAAGCAAGAGGCTACTAATTAAGTCTCTTTGTTCTGTGCTTTGCCTGAGATAATCTTAGGTGATTTTGGCAGCCTTTCCAGCCTTCAATTTTCCAAATTGACAGAAGTCTTGGAGTCCGGTTGATGAATGGATGCTGTTATCCCTTGCTGCTACCAAGACATTAGCTCCTGTTTCACTGAGACATTCAGATATTTTTTGATACCAGCATTGTTTTCTTACTTTGCAGCAGAGAGAATATACAGTAGTGATGATTTCTCTTTATATTATAGCCTTTTTTTCTCTCTTATTTATATACTCGCTGCTCTCTGATGTGATCAGTTTCTTGGGTGTAGATGACTCAGTTACTGTTTTGGAATTGTATGCAATCCCCTTTGCTTTGCATGCTTTGGCATAAATATATGACAGATTTACCTGAAGAAAAGAGAAGACAACATCATCACATGGCCAGCTGAGGTCTGAGAACTGCTGGGGTAACAAAGTGTCTGTAGGCATACACAAAGAGCTTCAATACCCACTAATAATCATGGTATTCTACTTTCAAAATTGTGACTTTGGATATACGATTGAACATCTGTTAACAATATGAATAATTTCAGAAGTATCTAGCAATGGAAGCTGTATAATATCATGCTTGCATCTCACTTAAGAGCAGATACCTCTAATTACACATGGAGCCAAGTGGAGGTCATCAGTACAAATGCAGAGTACAAAACTGCAAATAGGAAGAAAGTACTAATGTTCATTATTTACCAGAAAAACTCCCCAAACAATAGTCAGAGTTCTCAGTGGAACTAATTTTCATTATCTTCTGGGTCATATGCTCAGAGCAATACTTGCTGGGCTTCTTTAAATTTCTGAAAAAAAGATTTTATTATTTCTCCTTCAGTCTAGTTTTTGACAACCGTAACAAAACACTTGAAGCAAGTGTGTACATTGTGTTAGTCACCTGACTTTTTAAAATAGTCACCTGACTTTTTGAAATGCCTGACTTTTAAAAAGACAGAGCTATTAAAATACCTCCAAAACCAATCAAAAAATCTGAACACAGATTTATAGGAAAGGAAGCAATTACTTTACCTTTTTTGGAAATGCATTCTTGTAATGTACATGCCTGGGGGTCTCAGCAGACCAGGCTGCTCCAGGAACCAGGCAGGTGGCATTTCTCTATAGCTTTGCCAATGAACATCTATCTTGATTTGTTCCTCCACTCTGAATCTAATCAGAGATTTCTAGAAATCCTGCCTTTTTACCTGAAGAATCTTTGAGCTTCCATCTTCCAAAATACCCTTAATAATAATAGTTTGTGATACTAATACTAGGTAGCTGGATATACAAAACTGAAGAAATCTCCCATCTGTTTGATTCCTAAGTCAGCATGTAATGGACCCATGTCCCTGAAATTGTTCTGGCACTGTCCTACTTACCTTCACCGAGATGGAAAGTCTTGAGTTTGTTTTGCATCTGTCTGTGTAAATGCAGGTGACATCATCTGATGGACAAATTCATTAATGATTCAGACAGCTAGAAGCCAAGTCATTTGAACTTTTCTACTAGCTTCCATCCAAAAACCACAACATACTTAAAAAAAAGCTTTTATGTAAAGACTCTCAATCACTACCAGAGCAAAGGAATAAGTAATGGCTATTTTACAGATTAGAAAATAATATATCAAAGCAACAGCATGCAGCATTTTTTAGTATTTCACAAGTAAAGACAGATCAAAGAATCACAGAATGGTTGAAGTTGGAAGGGAACCCCTGGAGATTGTCTAATCCAACTCCCCTGGCTGAAAGAAGAATCAGCTAGAGCAGGCTGCCCAGGACTATGTCCAGACAGGTTTTGAATATCTCCAAGGATGGAGACACCACAGCCTCTCAGGGCAACTTGTTCCAGTGTTTGATCATCCTTACAGTTAAAAAAGTTTTTACTTAGGTTTAAATGTATTTCAGTTTGAGCCCCAAATCTACATCAGGTATAAGCACATGCTTTCTCTTCATGTTCAGTTATGGAAGAAAAGATGGAGACAAATAAGCAGCACATTTCCCTGACTCCTTGTCCTTTGGCCCAAGCATCAAGCAGCTGCTCTGTTTTTCTTATTTGACTGTCATTGGTACTAATATTAGAGGCAAGCTATTAGCAGACATTTCATAAGACATCTTCTGATGCAGAATGCAAGCTGAGAAATACTGAAGTTCTCAAGTCTCTGAAATTAAGAGATACAGAGGCTATATATTAGACAGTTAAAAAAAAAACAAACACAGAGACAAATATGAAAAGATGTATGGGCTAGCAAGCTTGCCATAGTACTGTGACCATTTCAAGAGCTTTATTTATTACTAGCATTTTGGAAGGAAGGACAAAAGTGTAAGCCAGAGGATGATTAAAGAGTGAGCTGGGGAAGTTTAGATTCCGTCCGAATAAATCTGAGTAATGAAGATCATTTATTATGTCTGTTTAAAGGCAAAGTAATAAGGACAAAGGGTAAAGCTACATTAACAATTAACTATGAATTCTGGTTTGTATTTGTGACTGTGCCACCCAGCTACACCCATGTAAGATTTCTATACTTGCTTGCCAGAACAAGTACTTTCCAAGACCATGATTTCTGCTCAAGCAGGAGGCAGATCTACACCTCAGCCATTGTCCACAGCTGTAGACAATCAATATGCACTATGATTGCAAATACAGATAGTTCTTCCCAAGAAGAGCTTACTCCAAGCTGAATTCCTTACTCTGATATCTTCTTATCTTCTGCCAGCATCAACTCTCCCAAAACCCGACCTCATCCACCCCTTCTGCCTACCTGGAAATTTAGCTGGCTGTTTGTAAATCCCTGTTGTGCATTTAACCCTTATGTTCCTTGCAGACTGCAAGCCCAGACTGGGCTTAGCAGATCCAGACTGGTTCCTTCTTTTCAGTATAACCAGGTGCTTTCATTGTGCTGCCTGAGGAACACAGTGCTGCTGGGTCAGTTCTTGAAGAAACACAGCATGTCCCTTGCTTCTAGTCATGGTAGCCCCAATAGCCACCTCGCCTCGCCATTTAGAATGAGCATTCAGAACTGGGCATGCCCTGCTCAGAGTGCAGTGTGGAGAGAGTCTCAAACATTGCTCTCCTGCAAGGCAAGGGACACAAACTAGAGGTGTGATAACGCTCGAGATACATCCTTGCTATGCAGAGTACAAGAAGTATTTGTCAATACTCCACAACCTCAATACACTTCATTTTCCCCACTAAGTTCTTTCACCAAGGGGAAAAACTTCATATTACCATACCATTTTATGCAGAGAAAACTGTGTCACTGCATATATCTTGTCCTGTGTTATTGTAGTCTCTGGCAATAATATAATGTCCCAGGTGAATACTTTTGTCATGATATCTCAAAGGTACCTGAGTTTAATTATCAGTACTGGATATGTTCTGCTGTTCAGAGTCGTATGTTGCTCAGGGGCTTGCAAAGCTACTTACATCTGATTGTTTTCAGACAAATGCTCTCATTCACCACAGAAGTTAGTGGTCATAAAGGCCCCAAATAAATGACATTGAGGTGCAAACTCCCCTCCAGAGAAGTCATAGCTCATGAGGTAACATGCAAAAAATAAAAAGGTTTCTATAACATACTGCCTACCTGACAGAAATTTTTTAACATGAAACCACTTGCATATGGTACCAGCCATTTTGTCAGCTGAAGAGGAGCATCGTTCATGTCTTTACAACGCTACACAACTTCTTTCATGCTTCAGTGTTGGTTAAGCTCTTGCACAGAAAGCTTCAGTTCACATTTTAACATCTGGATATAATTACTGAGTTGTGTCAGCTTTCATCAGATAATGGAGCTAACTTCAGAACAGCCTAAAGGTTGTGTTTTGTTAGCAGTCAGAGCAACAAAATTTGCAACTGGACTTCTTCAGAGTTCAAGTCAAGTGCCTACCTGGTACTTAATACAGATGCAGATTTGCAAATTACATTATGTTCAGAGGTATCCAGAACTCAGTTTTCCATCTGAGTCTCTCTGAAACTGTTAGCCTGCAAATAATGTCATATATGATCGTCTCAACATGATTTACTGTATATGCTTAAGCAGAAGCAAGTATTTCCCTGTTTGAATAACCGGATTTGTTTTCCCAGTTCAAACTTTCGTCCACTTCTCAGCTATGACCATATGTTTTCTTTTCTCTCTGTTTTTCTCTGACTTGCACTATTACCTACTAAATTTACAGCCTGTTTATGTTGGTCAGCAGCTTCAGAACCTATACATGGCTCCCATCATCTAAGTACTTGGATGAATCACTCTTCTTTGCAAGATGATATCTGTTGCCAGTGTTCCAAAATACCAACCAAACTGTAAAGTTTTACTTATCCTGTTGAATTTAGTAGTCTTTTTGCAGTGACTGCAACCCAGATAAATTACAGTATTTTCTTCTTTATTTATTTGTATTCATTCCTGAGCTTGGGCTGGATATTTTTTGCTGTTCCTTTCAGAAATTTAAGTGGGAATCCAGTACAAAATTAGAAACTGGATTCCATTTACATAATTTCCCTGAACACAGTACTATTTCTCATCTAAGAACAACAGCCACAAACCCCCTCTGACCAAAGGAAGAAGATGATTCTGTTTTCCTCTGTAATTGCATATACCTCGTAGTGCCCCATGGGACCCTATTCTGAATCTTGATAGGACAGCATGAAGTATATGACCTTGCTACCTTGGTTTTTTGGTCAGCATTTTAATACCAGTGCTGGGTCAGGCGTCTGAGGATCAAAACCCCTTGAGGGTTCTGTCTTCAGAGCATCTCTGTAATAAAAAAAAATGATGGTATGCTAGGGGAGGGACGAGAAAGGCTGTTTGATCTACACTGTATTGTCAAATGTGTTATTCCTATTGTCAGTTTGTCACATGTGGCTTCTGTAAGAAGTCATGAATATGTCACCAACTCTAAGATTAATAAAACTGTTGTATAGCAGATAGTTTTAGAAATGTGGCAAAGATAAGAGAATTTTGTAATGTATGTTACAACCTCGGCAAAGGAACATGCCCTTGAAGTTGTATTCAATTAATTTATTAATCAAAAAAACAACAGGGGAAGGCGAAAAAATTTTGTAAACACTTCTTTGTGTGGCATATATGGCCCATTCCTGCCTAGTCTAATGGGGAAAAAAAAAAGAGATAATGGCTGGAAGTCATTCCAAAGTCAGAGGCGCTTAAATAAGAAAAAGGGACTCATTTTTAACAACAAAGTGATTAAACCCTGGAACAGACAAACTCAACAAAGATTAATTTTTCATTCTTGATGCCACATTCTCACTAGGTTTCTTTCTGGAACATGGGTTGAACTTACTAAGATATGGTCTTTCATCAGATATGAGTTGCTGAACTCAATAGAATAGAATATACAGAATATCCCTCCTGATCTTGAAGATTAGGAATTTATGGTTGATCATTATGAGAACAGGATATTCTGAGTTCTGGATATTTTACATCACTGTTTCTTGCAGAATTTTTTAAATAGGAGTTCCACAATAGATTCATTTAAAAAGGCAAAGAGAATTCTTAAAATACACCTCAACCTATCTAAGGCCATTTTTTTTAGGAAGTTATGGACAGACTTCCTATGCCTTCAACCAGAGGAAAGATGTAAATATTTTTAATGTTAAATTTTAGCACTTCCTTGTTTCTTGTAGGTGGGCAACCAAATTTGCAGAAGCCTATGCATAGCTGAAGAAGCATGCAAGTCTCTGGAACAGGCTGGAGACCATTTAGATGTTTGATGAGCTGCAGGATAGGGCAGTAGTTCTTAAAGGATATTGTCTGCCTGCAGAGACTGATGGGGCCTGTGTGAGATCCCTATCCCCTAGCACCCCACTTACACTTTTCTTCCCTTTATGTAGGTAAGAGAAACCATGTTTCTGGAGAAGAAAGAACATCCAAATATCAGTCTGATAAACTTTTCTGTCTAATCCTGTTGCTGTCAATTGCTGCTGAAGTGCAAAAGCAGTTGGTCAGCTATCAACTCTTTTATTTCTAGTTTCTGCTGAGGGTATCTCAGAAGAAAGTTTCCCTGCCAATCCTATTTTCAGAAGGAACTATCATAAATTCAACAGACAGAACTTACAGTCGACTTGAATGGCAGTTATATTTGATCTAAGGACTATATTGATCTAGGGACTGTATTAAACTGCAATGAAATTTTTGCACAAGGGTTCTGCTTTCCAAGGTACTGACTTAGAGAAGTAAATGAGTCTAGGGTCTGCGTGCAACCACATGGCTGGATCAGGAAGAAGGCTTGTGTGTCAAACTATAAGTCTAAGTTTATTATCCTTTGCAGAATTCGCATTAAGACTGAAAGAAGCTGCCATACCAAACCATATCTGTGCAAATCTCTGTCTGAAACAGGGTGCTCACCCTTTGCACTCTCTCTGAGTTTCACGAACCTGAAATCCAAGTTCTTTTGAATCCGTGAAGGCATACAAAATTTTCAAGGGAAATTCAGATCCTATAAGAAAATTAACATACATAGTCCAATATATGTAGCACTATTACATATGTAGCACTATTACGTATGTATGTATATAGGTACTTGTGCTGCTTTCCTTCTGTTTACATCAGCTGTTTAGAATTAGACCAGGGATTTAGAAAGGGTGTAAAGGCCGCTGGTTGAAAGCCCCTGCTCTGGAGAGGAGCCTGTCTGGAAATAAACATTCTTGGAGTGTTTCCTTCAGACACGGTAACAAGGCATTCCCCATGGTAGTTACATGTGTTTCTCACCATTGGGCTGCATTTTCTCTCTTGTTTATTTCAAGAAAAATGTCTTTCTTGCTTCTTTGCTCTCCGTTCCTGCTGCATGGCCTTGCTGTGACCACAGGCTGCCTTGACAGAAATCACTAGCTGGAACGATGTGCTTTGCCAAGGTTGTCCTTATTTAGACAAGGTTTCTGCTTTCTGAATTCTCTTGTAGGAATGGAGGGATCATAAAGTAACTGTGCTGCACCTCAAATTGTGGAGGCTATATGGTGCACTGAGGGGAAAGTACCTTTGACATTCCTACCTTGTTTAGTTTCGACAGGAACTTCTGAATGATTTAGCAGTGTAGCAGACAATAAGGATTTTTTTGCTTTGAATATAATCTTGGGTTGTTGACAATCCTCCTTGCTACCAAGAGAGATAGTCAGGACAGTAGCCTGAGCTTAGACATCCCCAGACACTCCTTTCTTAGAGGAGTGGCAAATGAACTGTGGCTTGATTTTTCCTCCCTTCACTGTATACCAGAACATGGCAGACTGCAATACAAATAATATATGTGTTGAGCACGCATAATGTAACTGTTAGTATTCCAAGAGAGTCTAGTGTCTAACACAGATCAGCCTCTTCGAGGCACTGTGGCTGTGGACAGTATTTGTACTGAAGAGTTTGCATTCAGAGGCAAGAAACGTTACAAACTGGAGATTAAAGGAGCAACAGAAAACAGATTTTCCCAGTGACAAAGCCAGGAATGGAGTTTTGGTTCCTGTTAAAGTAACAATCTTTCCTAAATTTATATCAAATGGGCATAATAGAATGACCTGGGATTAATATAATCAAATTCTGTATATATTGGTAACATTTTCTGGTTAGTTGTCACGCCTAAACCAAAGAGCTGAGATATGAAAGAAAGTGCATGTAATAGAACACTTATTTTTTTTAACTGGAAACAGAATTCAGAATTGTGAGCCTGATCCTCAGTATAGGCTGTAAATTCTGATGAATCTGTGCAGAATGACAGGAGGAGGATCTGAGCATAGGTATTGGTTTCATATCCCCACACAGAGGATTTGGGATGAATATTTCATCAGTTCAGAAAGGTCTTGAGAAATATGCATGGTAAAAAGTACCAGTTAGTTTGAAAGAGGTTAACATCTATCTAACATAGAGTAGATTTCATGGGGCTTTCAGCTAGATAAATTCAGGCATCTTTTCTCATTGTTCTGCTGAGAAACAGTCCTCTATTGCTCACTTAGTCTTTTCCTTTCACGGAGGTGGGAAATGGAGGCCTCAGACAAAACAGATGATGTTTGGTCAGATAAGGATTTAAGTTGGCCAACTAATGTTGCTGATAATGCTGCCTATTTAAGATTTTTATGTGCTGAAGAGAGATGTTTTGCGGTAGACAATTAATTCATAACTCTGGAGCAAAATCTCAATAATGGGACAGAATTGCTCTGTTACCAGTTTCAGCCTCCCTGGTGAAATCTGTCTACATGTATTGCACCTTGCCTCGCGGTGGAATTTGTAAATGCTCTTTGCAGAAACACCCTTCCTACTGTGCTTATGTGATTTATGTGACATAAATTCATACGAGGCAATCCATAAACATTAGTGTACAGTCATCATAGAGTGACAATGTTACAGTCATACAGTCACAATAAATCATAAAGCTGGGACTTTACAAGCAGACCGTGTTCAGCAGTGTTGGAGCTGATACCTGTTTGCCCCAGTAAAGAACTTGCAGTTGGGAAGCTGGGGTGAAATCTCCAGCAGTGGTCAATTGCCTTGTTACCAATTGTCCCTTTAGATCTGGGCTTGGCACATTTGCAGGGAAGCCTTAAAGAAGGCAGTTCTGCTCCACCTCTGCTGCCACCGTTTCAACTGGTCAGCTGGGTAGTGCCAATGAACTCATACTTTCTACCAGCACTAAAAATAACTTTTATTTGCCATTACATTTAAAAAGAAATCAGTTATTTACAAGCAGCCTGGCAGCTGTTCTTCCCTGAATGCTTCTTGACATCTAAGCTCTATAGAATTACTGGTGCTTGCCAGGAAGCATGCCTTTCTGAAACATCTGTGTGTCATTACTTAGGCTGAGACAGATCAGTCTGGCCCTGTCCCATCCAGCTGCCAGCCTCAGCATCAAGGTTGCAGAAGGCTGTGACAAAATATTTGTTTTAGAGCTTATTTAAATCTTCTTGCTTTCCATTGTAAATTGGACATCAAAACTTCTCTGGACATAAGAATGCACGTGATACCCAGGATTACCTGAGTTTTTTCCATGAAGTGTTCTTTATGTTATGTGCAGCTTTGTACAACAGATTGTTACTTTCTGTGATATTTTCAAAGGAGTTTATATTTCAAACAAAACTTAAGCTTGTGCTATGTCAGTAATAAATTTTCTCATTAGAAAATCTTGAAAGGCTTCTGGGATGATCAAGTAAATGAAAAAAAAGCATGCATTCAGAAATTAGATATTGCTTTAGGTAAACAGACTGTGTGCAGTGGAAGGCACTGTAAGAATCACGGCTGTAGGTCCTGTGTCATGCAGAAGTACTCGCTGCCTCCATCATGTTACATGATCAATTCTCTCTTGTAACAACGTAGACTTCAGTGTGTCCCCTGTTTCCAAATGCACCATGATTACTGAACCTCAAAATTGGTCATGTTCTTCTAAATCTAGAACTACATTTGGTGTTAATTGTGCAAAAGTTATTTCTAGTAAATTTGCTAGCAGATAAAAGTCCAGCAAATTCCATGCAGATGGAAAGCACAAAAAGCCTGCACAACTATGAGCCTTATGTGTTAGTGTGGAAGGAAAGACAGAACCCCCAGTAAGCAGGCAAGATGGTTTAGAGAACGTTCCTTGCTAATGAGAAGCACTGTATCCCAGGTGCTTTTCTTATATCTGTTCTTCAGTGATTACTGGATCATACTGGGCATATACCTGTGATATGTGAGGACTGCTGTTCATACAAACAAGCTGTTTGTGTAACAGCGTTACAGGAACTTGCGAGTTGATTGCAGTAACAAATCACATCAGCTAGCCAACACAAAATCAGGAGTGACCTCAGCACTGGCTTTGCAAACTCAAACTGCTTTAGCTGACTAAGAAGAAAGAAGAGGTAAGAAGGGGGTCATGGGAGCACTCCCAGGGCTACCCTCTGGGTTTGATGATGGGCTGCTTTTGTAAAAGGCCAAGGCAAGAGCAGCAGTATTTGGAGCTGGAAAGGAGCTGAAGCACATTCAGCTTGTAATGAGGCTGGACAGGGCTAACCGCCTGCCAGAAGAACTGCAGCCAGCCCAGCCAGAGACTAGAGCTGACCTAGGCACTGAAGGGAGGGCTGGGATGAGGCCAAGCCCATCTAATGAGAGCCCAGAACTGACCCAGCATTTAGTAAGGAATGCTTTGCCTTAATGCTAGAAATACCTGGGAAAAACTTCCCATCCATTGATGACAGACAGAGAAGATCCTGATCTCAGTATGGTAAGGGCCAGGGACAGCGTGCGGCACCAGTAATGCTGATTTGCTGGCACAGAAAAGTCTCTCTAGAAAGTCCAGACCTCACAGAGAAACCTCCAGAGCAGATAAAACCTCACAATGCTGAAAATTCAAATCAGTAATTGCTAAGCACTCTCAGTTATTTGTTACCCTCCCTTCATAGAAACACAATATTCACTATTTCCTCTATTTAGTTGGATTCTTGAGCAGAATTTCAATTGCATCTATTCATTTTTTAAGCACAAAGAAACAGTTTTAAACCTTTTGTAAGTATCTGAATGGATTGTTATCTTTTACACACACACACAGAGACCAGTTCCTGTGTTCACACTAGAAAGAAACTAGAAGCCAGGCAGAGAAAGGAGCTGGAATAATATGAGCTAATCTTCATGCTATATCTGCTGGATGACAACTACAAAGCCCTAAGCAACTCGTCACATATAGCAAGTTATGAAGTGTACCTTATATAGCAGCATTTGGGAAGCTGAGCACGCCTGAGTGCTCTCCTAGCTCTGCCTCTGCCTCCATCTGTGGACCTGGGTCACTCACTTCAATCCCAATCAAAATACTGGCAGGTATTAGATGCATAATGCAGATACTGAAGTATAATGGGAAGAAAAGTTTCACCTCTCTGAGCATCCCTCTAACTAGGAAGATGCCTCATTTGATCTAAAAGTTCCTTTGGACATGTGTGAGTCTGGTTCTGGGCGAGACAAACTGACCCAGCCCAAGAAGCTTAAGCACTGAAGAACTACAAATCAAATAGCATCTATGTCGATTTTTGAAGTGCTGACTGTGGTGTTAGTTCTGCTGGCTAACATGTCATCTTAGTGAAAATACTTGTTCCAGGCAGGGCAACTATTACACTTGCCTTATTCCACTATTATTAGCTTTATTACTATTATTATACTTGTAATTATTTCCTGACCTGGGGGCATCCAAACCTGTAAGAGAGAACCACATCCACAATGCTTATAGACTAACCTTGCTCGTTATATGCAGAAAGGAACAGCTTCCACCATTCCTATTGATTCCTCTTCTTTTCCTAGAAATGAATGCAAGATTTGCAGAGAAAACAAAATGTGTTGATTATCTCAAGGACAGGAACATAGCTGAATATGTGGGGCCCTGAATTCTGGCCCCGGTTCCTGTGCTGTTTAGGAATTCTCTTAAGCAACAATTGAATAAAACGCAGACTTCTTCTGCTCTATTTTCTGCTATTTTTGGTCCATTCTCCATTTTTTAAATGGTCCAAAGACTTCCAAAGTTTCATTATATGCCTTTTGTTATTCTACTTTGCAACAGTTACAATCCATTACTGCCATAGATTCACTAAGCATGGGGGGGCTCTATGAGTTGCTCACATCAGATCACAGACAGGCTCAGAAATGTCTGTTTGTCCTTGTGAACATGTATGTCTGTAAATTGGCTGCTGAATTCAAACCATAATGAAGTGCTTTGCTTTTTTTTTTTTTATATTTTGGGTACAAAACAAAAGTGGAAATTTTGGGTTTCTTTTGGTGTGTTTGCTTTTTAAACTTGACTGAAGAGCTGTAGAGTTCCAGGCTATCCATTAACTTCAAAATTGTTTTTTCTAAAGAACGGATGGAGGTATTAAAGAGAAAAAGAAAAGAGCACTCTCCAGATGCTTCCCTGAGTGGGAATGAGTCATCTGCAAAACTTCAACTACTCCACAGCACAAGATCCTGTCTTTAAAAAGTTTCTGAGATAATTTGAAATTTGGACAAGGCTTTTCAGTGCATCAGCTGAATTTCTTATTGCTAAAGAAAAAGAGGAGAAGTAAAGAAAAAATCTCTACTGGAAGGATGAATTCTTTGTTTGTAGTTTTAATTAATTTAATTAATTAAAGGCTGATAAAATGCGCTGGAGTATCAATCTCAGACAATCGCAGCCCTTGTTTGTCTCCAGAACAGGTGCAGGGCCATCTGTGGGTAGTGCAGCTTACTCCCGAGCTCTGCCCTCAACACTGTCCTCACTGAAGAGCAGTTGCACATTGGCAGCCTGAATTTGAGATAGTACCTGAACTAGAACTGCCGTTGAGATAAGACCACCTCTTTAAGGCCCCTTAAAATACCAGCTGTTTACAAATTCACCTCATTTCACCTAATTCCCTAACTTCTGGGTAGCACAGTAGAGCTCTAATCCTCCTCCAAAAAAGTAATATATCCAATTTAGCCTGAGCTCAAAGAAGCATCCTTGACTTCAAAAGCAGTAAGCAGATGAGGCAGAAGTGCAGAGTTCGCTGAACCCCAGTCACACACTGAGTTCAAGCCCTGCTGTTGGCAGGAGCCAGAGCAGGACCGCAGAGCACGGTGCTCCTTTCTGTAGCAAAGGGATTTTATTAGAGCAGAGTGACAGCTCTGTTGTAACTATGGCTGAACATCAGTCTCTACTTAAATGTCAACTATTATAAGTGCTCTAAAATCCTCATGCTGACTTGGGCTGCTTTGAATTTCCTGTGCTTCTTCAGAGCGTGATGTAAGATAATGGCTCAGACAGGGTGTCGTTTACTGAAAGACTTTGTGCGATTCAACCCCCTTAAAACAAGCTGTATCTCGTAACCTCTTTTAGAGAACCCCCACATTGCTAGGGTCAAACTCGGTACCTAATCTTCCAAAAAATACTCTCAGTTGTTCAGGAATGACCTCAGGTAGCCCACACTTCCCACAGCCCCTGCAGGGAACGCTTACTGCAGGTGTGAGGTTGGTGTTGTGATGCTGGTCCAGTGCAGGGAGCAGGCAGAGCACAGAGCAGGGCATGGGCTCATGCCTGCTGCACTGTCTGTATGTCCCTGTTGTCACAGAAGCCTCGGGAGTATTTGCGTCTGAAGCTGAGCAGCACTGGCAAGCTGGCGAGCTTGAAATCCATCTGGTAACTTACAGGAATTGTGGCACATATTTTCTTCACAGACTCCTAGTGACAGTCGGGGGGCAAAGATCAGTCCTGTATGGTCTCAGCACCATTTTATCAGGTGATTTGAAGCCCCCACACAGACAGAAATTCTGCTTCAGAAATGGGTTTGGGAAATTAGCTGTTAAATACCAGAAAGTCACTAGTAAGCAGGTGGTAGATTATTCAGAAAAAACTGTGAAGGGCATGAGGCAACAGCAGTTCCTCGCTGTTCTTTCAGCCTTCTTTGTCCTGGGTGACTGAGTCCACCTTCATCTCTTGGTGTCTGGATTGATTCCTTCGGTGACCCAGGAAACTTAGCAACGTCAGCACAGTGCAGAGCATTGACTTGAAAAGTGGGCTTTTCAGGTCAAATCTGGCAGGGGGACTGCCGTAGAGTAAAGCATGTCCCTTCCGTACTGCTCCAAAGTAAAATTGCCCCAACAGAGCCATTGGATAAGCCCTAAAAATTTGCAACTTGCATTGCAGAGACCTGTTGGGAGTCTGGTAGCTATGTTATCTGAAGCAAGCTCTAGCCTAGATGCTCAGTCAGAGTCTGTCTACAATATTGCTTCTAGCTGTTGCGGAGATCTCTGGCACCAAAATGGGAATGATAATACTGCGTGCTGTGGCCCAGCCAATAGTGGGGAACGAATTAAGTAACACAAGTAAAGTCAGACCACAATTAGACCAGACTGGGTAAGGGAATACATTGCAATGTGGAAACTGGAAGGTTTGCAGCAGAAGGTTGTAATTGTCTTTGTGGTAACAACTTCATGTCAGGTGATATCTTGGAGAGTCCCTTAGTATATAGTTCTCCCCTGGAGTGAAAGGAGCATCTGGAAGCCACAGTAGAGCTAGGAAATACCAATGTGTATGAACACATTCTCCCTTTCCCTTCTATTTTACTAACGATGGATTGGAAATGCTTTGTGACAAAGAGGCATTTATTTATTCTAAAGTGGTATTCCAGAAGGAAAGCATCATGGATTGTCATTGGTATGGCAATGCACCAAGACCAGGTCTCAAGGCTGACTTTTCCAAATGAAAAATTCTCATGGCATCCATACTCTTCATCAAATTAGTATTTTCTGGGCTGGCTATACTAGATATCTGTGATATTAGCAGCATTCCAGATATAAATAATTATGAAATTATGAGCTACCATGGAGGGAAATTGCCTACCAGGTTGTGCCTGGTTCATCTTGATAGTCCAGTGGCAGACTGTAATCCATAGACTTCCTCTGTGCAACTGTCTATCAATCTTATCATCAAATTGTCCTAATGCTCAGACTGAGAGCACAACTGATTGTTTGAATTTCTAGCAAAAATGGATTATATTCATTTTGGAGAAGGCACAAATCAAACACTGAAATGTGTTCACACTGGTCAAAGAGCTGAACTTCCTCCTCACTTTAGTTTGAAAAAAAATAATGCTTATGCAGAAGAGAGCTGCCACGACTATGTATTATAGACATTTAAAGGAGAGAACAGAAGATAGCTGTTTAAAATTTCTATTTGGATATTTTAAGGGTCTAACCTCTCTCGCACTATGTATTGGAGAACACCGGATTCACAGGGCACACACATATCAGACTCTCCCAGTTTCTAAATAGGCACTTTAAGACAGTATCAATGGGGTCTAATTCTAAGAAAAATAATGCTAATATATTTAATCACTATTGGTAAACTTATGTATCTATAAGTGTATAAATATGTAGATACAAGTGTGTACATCTGTTGTGAAAAAGGACTGGAAGTAGAAGGAGGCTGCCTCAGTAGACTGAGAAAGAGACTTGAGGTATGGACAAGCAAGAGAAAAGCTACAGGAGGACAGTTAACTGGCTGGCAAAGTGCCTAAAGCCAAGGGCACGCCTGGTGCAAGAAGGGAGTAATAGGAAATGAGATCCGAAGAGCAGTGGACCCAGACAGCCCTTGGACGGGGGACTGGAGGAGTTAGAGCATTTACAGAAGGGGATAGAAGGCAGCAGAAACACTCTAGTGGAAGGAGAGGAGGGGAAGATTCACTTCCATATAGGCAGGTAGGTACCTAGGATCTGATGAGCAATGAGCTCATGAGGAGAGAATTACATTGGGAACTGCCAGAGACCTGCTGGTGCTCAGCCATTGGACTGGGCTTGCTGTAGTGATTGGGAAGGGCAGATCATGGAGTCAGAGTGCGGACAAAAATGCTTGCCCAGAACATGGGCTGGTGGCAGTCTGAAATTACTCTGTTCTGGGGTTGGGTGTTCTGGCAAAGTTTCACAGACACCCCAGACCTTGATAGAAGTGGAGAGAGAGAAGGAGTGCAGGGCAGGGAGAAGTAAATTAGCAGCAGAAAAAACTAAACCAACTGAGGTTTGCAAGTTTGGACTGAAAGACCTAAAAAGAGCTGGAGAAGGTAAGAGTGGGTCTGGATATGTGTTGGCAGTGCTGGGTAAGAAAGCCTGTGAAGTTTCTGCATGCGAGGCCAGCTGTCAGCAGATGTGAGGGTCTGCTCACTCCCCTCAAGGGCCCTACAACACATCCAGTGTTCAGTTCACCAGTCTGGAAACTGTGGGCTCAGGGCCAGGTCCAGATGCCAAAAGGCAAACAATCAGTTGCTTCACCACCCTTCTTACTAGCAGCTCCTGCCTTGGAGTCAAAGGGAGCCTCATGAGCATTTCAGGAGCCACATGGTCACTCCAGCACGTTTCCCGGTGACCTTGACTGCACTCACCTGTCAGGAGATGGTGCCATCAACACCTCGCCTCTGCCCACGTTGAGAGCTGCCACTGGAAGCACTCCCGGCTTCAGGTCTTTCTGTTTCATCATTACACACACATAACCTTTTATTAAGCAAAGCATTTAGCTCCACTCTCAAATAGGTGTTTCTGCATGCAGCAAGCAGCCCTGCATGGGACTATGGTTTACCTTTATCTTCACAGGAACAACCAGGCAGCTACTTTTCTGAAACTGAGTGAAGAATGTGAGTGCCCATTAGGAGGAGAAGAATGAAGGACAAGAACAAGCTGCAAAATCCCGGCCTAGACAAGTAACACACAAAGGTTTCCAAGTGGGTTTTTTTGGGGGGGGGGTGTGTTTTTTTTTTTTCCCAGGGGAGCTAAATATCAATGACCTACTTTAACCCTGGTTTCTCTGCTAAAATTGCCAACAGGAATAGTAAGTGACTGTGCAGGTGGGTCCTGATACATGGGATCCTGTTCATCAGCAAGTACACTCAAAGAGCCAACACCTGGGCTTGCTGATAATTAATCCTTCTTGTAAGGAGTGTGTTCCTCACACAATAGCTCATTCACAATCTTCACTTTTTCTGTGCCTGCTTCATAGGGCAGAACATGCTCCTTATATATTCTCCACGGCACTGATACTGATCTCCATCAAAACAGTCCCAGAAGAATGAAAGTACAATAACAGCGATGGATAGAATTACAGTACAGTGCCTGGAAGCTAAGCAGTGACAGCTTAATAGACCTACAATAAATGAACGGCAAGACAAAAACAATATGCTGTGGGAACCATAAATATGTGATTATGAAATAACAAACCAGGACTCCCGAAGTGCCAACAACCTTCTGGCATTCCATTTAAAAACTATAAATCTGCCATGGCCCAAGTTAAGTAAATTCCCCTCAGTGTATTAAACTCTTTGTTTACGGGGAGGGTAATTATACTGACTCGTAGTGCAAATAAGAGATGCCCACTCCAGAGCATGTAAAATTCAACAAGGACATTTCATACTAAGCTGAAAAGCTCCCTCTGACATTCGGGGAAAACTCCCACCTTTGCAGGCAGGAATAGTCTGTACCCAGCATTGCTGCATACCTGCAGCCTTTTCCTTGATGGACTGGGAACAGGAAGGGGTTACAGTCTCCTGGTAGTTGTTGATGTGGGCAGGGATGGATCATGCAATGTGCCAGTTGTAAACTGAATGGAGAGGTTTTCTGTGAGAGGAGCGAGGTCAGATCCCAAGGAACGGGAGCTAAGGGTTTCTGAGTTTTAACCTTGATTCTGACATTGATTTTTTTATGAGCTTGAGAAAACAGAGAACTTCATCATGGGTAGATGAAGGATCAGAAAGCTCACCAACCTTACAAGGAAGTTTTGCAGGTCAATTAGGGTTCATTTTCATAGTGCTCTGCATGTGAAAGGTGCTAAGAGATACACCTGATAAGAAAATTTACAAAAGGCCACAGATCAAACCACAGCTGAGAAAGTATAAAGTATTTGTTGCAAATACAGTGGGAGCAACAGGAATGGTTCAGATACAAGAAAGGAAGGGGAATAGTATAGAAAACCAACTCAATTTCCAGTTTCTGAACACCATCCCTCTGTAGGTCATGAGGCTGCCAAAGAGTGACAGCATTAGAACAATTGCTTCCAACATTGACAACATTAATTCTTAAGCTTGATGGGTAATTACCAAATGGACTCTCAAGGATACTGTGCAACCAGTGCCTGATACTTGAATCTAGATTTAAACTGAACAGTGGTGAATGAGCTTAATTATGCCTTGGGGAAGAATGGAAGATGAAAATAAGATTGACGTCAATCTAGTGGTCCTCAGAAATAATCACTGAATAGAAGTTCAGGTGAAAAATAAAACAAACTAGACAGTGAAACTGTCTTTATAGACGATGGCACAGGACAAATACTGTAGTCACGCTGAGCCACTGGAAGAGCCATGTGAAGAAGCTTAAGGCTGAGGAGGAATCACAGCCACATGATTTGGCAAGGACGTGGAACACAGTGGTGTCAGTTTATTCAGAGTGAATCTGAGATCCTGTCCACATGTGGATGTTTTCCTTGTGTCTTCCCAGCTGTTGAAAGCTGCCACAGCTTTGCAGATTCAAGCGCTAGCTCAGGCAAGAGCTGTCAGGAACTTTGGAAGCAGTTCATTGCCTGGTGTAAAAGCTGAGAAAGAAGCTGCTCTCAGCAAACTTGTGACTGTGAAGAATATCTGTTCTGAACCTCAGATGCTTATGTCCTAGGTTTATGCATAATTTATGCAATAAATAAACAAATAAATATTTAAGAACTAATTCTAAATAAATTATACCCATTATGACCATTGCTGAAGCAACTGTGGTGATTACTTTTCTTCTGATTGATATCTTTCACACAAAGGAAAGTAGCTTTTATTAAGAAATGGGGGGGGAAATCCTCAACTTTTGAAAAATATGTCCTTTTTTGTCCCCTTTGTAATCAATATTGGCTCAGAAAATGTTAGTGAAATAACTATTCTTAGCAAGCTAAAAATCCCCATAGTTCTTGTTGATTTTGATTAAAATGTTGGTTACATAAATTCTCTTGTTATGTCAAACCCTATAAAAACCTTCAGATTTTTTTTGTGAATGTCTTTTAAAAAATATCTGCTTGGCTGTAGATGATTTTAATTATTATTTGTTAAGTACCAAAACTACATGATGCTATTAGTAGTTCTTGAACTTGTATTCCTAGAGCCTTGAAGTTCACTAATATCAGAGAAATTTCCTCCTTGTAATTATAGTCTAAACTGATTTTTCAAGACATCAGAAATCCCATCTTGTTGCATTATATAAGCTGGCTTTTTCTGAATTACCACTAGCAAGCTGGTAATCTCTTTTAGGTGCTTGAACTCTCACCAGAAATTATCTGTCCCTCAGGGGACAGAAGGAGCTCCTCAGCTAGTTTAGGCAAACCCTTCCTGGAATTTTTCTGAAACAAGAAGTTGCTCAGATCCTGTTTAGCCTAAGCCGTGTACTTGATCCTCGATTGAGATCAGAGGGTGGAGGAAATAGAAAAGTCCTATTCTTTTACGTTTCCCACCTACATCATACCCAAATTTCTTTTCTCCAACAATGCAAGTTGATTGTAGTGGCTTAAAGAGTACTGGCCTGAGTGCACACACTCACAGACATGCATTGGACTGGTGCTGAAATGCCGTTCTGACAACGTTCATTGCTGAATCATGTAGTGGCAGAGGAGAGCCCACCAGGGTTCATGCCTCTCACAGGTGATTTGTAATTATGTCAAAACACTGGAGAGAGTCAGAGACCATTTTGCTTTACTTTGGACGTTGTCTCTAACCTGCGTGTCTTAAGAGGCAATCTTGCTTTATACCCAACTCCTTAATTATGTTTATATTTAATAAGCACCTTTGCCTTTCCCACAGAGTTGTGGCAATAGCAGATCTTTCTTCCAGAAGGCTTTATGAGATCAGTTCAAATGTGACTTTTCAACACTTCTCTCTCAAGGAACCCAAATGGACAGGTTTGGGGGTGTTTTTGTGGAACACAGTCTACAAAAATGGATTTCGCCCTTATTTCTTCACCATGGCTGCACACTGACTGATGAACAGCTCCCACATGTTGTGACTGTGAGATGGACTGAACAAGGAACACTGTGTAACGTTCTCCAGCCACAGCAGCAGAAACAAAAGTGATTGGATGCGTAAAAGACAGTATAAACAAAAATATAAAGTGGCAGTGAACAAAAGTGAGGCTTTAAAACACATGCAAATTCTGGGCATAAGACCTCAGCACAAGGCTAAATTAAAATGAAGGTTAAGGCATCACGTATTAGGTATTAATATGCCATTTTCAGAATGAATGATTCGGAGATGGCAGGGTGGGGTCCTGTGTTGGGCATGGTCAGCTCTGTCGAACGGGCAGAGCTGGGTATGAATGGCTGTAAAGGAGACATGACCAGGTTCCGGACGTGAAGTTCTAGCAGCCAGTGCAATCACAGCTCAGTGTTGCCTGCTCATTCCCTGTTGTTACCAGCCTACACAGGCTGGCAATTTATGAGGAAATTAAAAGTCTTCCTACATGTTCATCCTGAAATCATCATTATTTTCTGCACTAGAGTTGTATTCCAGGTATTCATAATGTATCTTTAAACAACATTCATGCAAAATCATCTTTATAGACTTTGAATAGTCAGACAGAAGAGCTTACTTAAATTAATGGATTTGACTGAGACAAACCTATTTCTAACCTGCCTTTATTTCTTTTTAAAAATTAAAAAAATCAGAGTACAGTAAATTCTTCTGTCAGCTATAGCCCAATAACTTAATTAGAGTAAACTGATACTTATTTCAAGATACATTTCATTTAAATTCTGCAAAAGTTAAAGAACTCTTTTTGGTTT
Source organism: Harpia harpyja (assembly GCF_026419915.1). NCBI lineage: Eukaryota > Metazoa > Chordata > Aves > Accipitriformes > Accipitridae > Harpia > Harpia harpyja. The sequence goes on along the minus strand of NC_068957.1, from coordinate 26,080,633 downwards.
CACGAGAAACTGTATCTTTAGAACAGTGTAGTTCTGAAAATCTCAAGGAAAACAGGCCATTATTTCCAATACATTATGTGCCTAGAGTCATATGCCTAAATACACATTACATTAGCTCAGTGGCTAGAAATCTGGGGAGAAACTTCCACTGCAGCGTGTGTAGCTGCAGATTCAAGACCCATCTGCTGAAATAATGTCTATACTAGCATTTTTCTATCCATGTCTTGGACTGCTTTATAGAAAAGGGTGGGAAGACCCTAGATGCTAAAATCTTATCTGTCTGTAGATCTGTCTGTTCACCTACCTGTCTATCTATTTACCTGTCTACATCTACAAGCTACCTGTCTACCTACCTGTTGGCTGGCAGCCTGTTTAAAGGATTTTTTATTTTTGAGTTAATTTATAATTACTATGTTTCCTCATTCTTCTGGTGAGGGTAAAAGCCTTATTAGCCTCATTAGCCACCACAACATTTGAAGTAGATCTAGTGACAGGAATCACAGGAAATGAGCCATTCGCAACATATTGTCCAACTGAGGAACAAATGTAGGAAGCAGTCACAGAGACCAAGTTTTTGCCCTTTTTCTCCCTCCACCTGCTCAGATGCAAGAAGAAAATACCAGCAGCACTGCCAGTACCTTTTGCAGCTGTAAAGAAAGTAAAGGAGCTGTTTTTGTCAAGAGAGGAGGAAGTCAGGCAGCTCAGTACTGCATGAGCAGTCAGCACCGTGATGGATTGTCCGGTCAGTGCGTCACTGAAGTGTGCAAGATACCTGAGTTCAAAACAGAAAGCTATTAAATTAGATACCCAAGACCATGGACCTAAATGCAAGAGTGACTCTAGTTTTGAGGAGAATTCTTGCACATCCTTGGACCCTCCTGTTTTACAGAGCAAGTGGATGTTGGCCAGGACGTGATGCTTTGCCGTAGAAAGTGCTCCTGTTTTCCAGCTTGACTGTTACCAGAGTTTGGTTCCAGGGGAAGAGTTGTTGACAGAGGCAGAGGGACTGGGGAACTTTATAGAGGGAAGTCTGTCTTTATGCCAATGGCATTACACAGAGAAAAAGGAATTTTCTTTCTGCTTGAAAAGACAGCTCTTTCAAGATAGCAACACCCTAACCATTCTAAGAAAGGGCAGAGCTGACATGGAAGGTGTCTTTTCTCTGTTGGGTGTTTGTGATTCTTTCATCAACTTTTTTTGGTTTATTTACTATTATATTGTAGTGTCTGCAGCCATTGGTCCCCCATTTTCCTCTCAAAATTTACAATTTCATCCAAAATCAGTAAGGTTCCACCCTTAAAAATGACTGGAAGCATTCCCTGAAACTGATTGCATGCAAAATGTTCTTGCATGGCTGAGAGGAAGATAGAGCTGGATAAGGAGTTGTATTTCACTTTGCCAAATTAGTCAACACAATGAAGGCAGCAATCAGTCAGTAAACATGAGGCAGGACCTGGCACCTTCTTGCAGATAGACAGATAGATAAGACAGCATGGAGGCAACATGTCCCATATTACCCAACAGACAGCTAATACGGATTTGCAGTGTTGTTACTGAGATCTGTAACAAGAGCAGATAGTTTGTTGAAAAGAGACTTTCTTTGCAGGGAAAAAGATGAATTGGAAATACTGCATTGGCCCACTCAATACCTTTGAGACACACTGGGATTTTTCAACAGGACTTTAAATATTTGCTCTTGCACTGGTGAAAGTGTGATTCCTTTCAGATCATAGTTTTTCTGAGATCTTAAATTTTTTTCCCAAGAAGATATGGATAAGACTTCAAACTTATCTGCAGCACTGTTACACACTCTGATTCCTCCTTCTTTGGATCAGGTCTCTGATTCTTCAGGCCTGGCTAGATTCGACCAAAAAGTACAGGTGGTTTGGGCTTTACACAAACCTCAGAGTCCAAAAGATTGTGGAGGCTCAAAGATGTGCAGAAATCTCATTCTCAGAGTTCCCTTCCCGGCCTTTGTTGTCTCTTTGCATATCAGTGACACTGGAGAGTAAAAATGGCCAATTCCAATTTCCTTGTTTGTCATGCGTCTTATTGATCTAATACTAGATGCGTTTGTATTTCCAGGTCTAACAGGATTATTTATACATAAACCAGCCTCATTCTTGTTTGTTCAGATCAGTTTTCTCATTGCACTCGAGTCCAGTTTTATGACAACTAAATTTTAGGGCTGGAGAATCTTAAGAGCTCCATTGGATACACAGCAGGATGATTACACTTCTGTGCCTGTGAGACAAAAGCATCTGACACACGTGAGTGCAGTGCAGAGTACGACAGCAGCTGAACTGCTTTGCACCAGGATAACTATGCAGAACTGTCTTGTTTTATAAAAAGCACAATGCCCTGAAGGCATTGTGGCCATCGAGGTATTACAGTCCTATTGCAGTCCTCTTACAGACCTAGGAGGATCAAAAAAGGGAAAAGAAGGACTAACCACCACTAAAAGAAAAAAGGAGAGCAGCCTGCTAGTTTATCTCTCAGTTCTTTGGCCGCCAAAAATTGTACAGCCATTTGCCTTTCCCTTTTCTTGTGGTAAAGTCGTGGACATCAAGGGGTTTAGCTTTACTGTCATCTTCGGGACATCCACTTTTTGCATTTCTTATAAACTTGTTTCTCCCAGGCTGAAAAGGCTGAGAACATTTTGGGTTTGGTTTTTTTTACTACCATGTGAAGACCAACTCAGTTCAGGTCATGTTCAGCAGACAGTACAGATTTAAGGTACTCAAAGATCAGTTGTGAGGCAGGACCTGAATAGTGGCAATGAATTTAAAATAGACTACTCATTTGGTTTGTTTCTACTTTACTTTATTTTGTTAACACCAAATAGGATTTTGTCTAATAGAGCAGGAAAACAGATGCCCCGAGGAGCTGATGCAAGCAGCACTAGTAAAGAGGAAGGAAGCACTAAATAGTTGGTTGAAACTCTTGGCGTCCCAGAAAATAGTAGAAACAAAGTTGTCAGACAACTGACAGAGATTCTCATGCAAGGGAAATCCATTGTCCTTTTAAGCTGTGTTTTCTATGACATGGATGTTTTGCCTAGCTTTCTGCTGCAGATTTACAAACACAATATTCATCCTCCAGCAAGACAGCTCTTCTAAATCCATGTAGCTGGCTTCACATTTGTAACACATCCAAAAGGCTTTGCTTTCAGCAAAACTGATGGACGCTGTAGAGTACGTGCTTCAAGGGATCACAGAATGTACCAGCTTGAAAGAAATTTCAAGTGTGTGTTGATATGCTGGACCAGCTTCATTACATGCCTGGGCTGAACTGCTGCAAGGAAGATTATATAACAACAGTTTTATATTCTCTGTGGCTCAGTGACAGTTCCTTGTTTGGCACAAACAAGACCAGAAAGTTAGTATTTCAGGCTATTCTGTGTAGGTTAGAACATGACACTGCATCAGTTTATTTTTGAAGGATTACAACTGTGTCTAGATGGAATAAAAAACATGAAACAAAATTCATCAAAATAAGCAAAGTGTTGCTCTGCAGGAACTAGCAGAGCTACAAAGACACGGCTTCCCTACCACCCTTCCAGCCAACCACGGCAAATGTTCCCAGCTTCAGGGGAAGGAGAGGAGACCAGACACCAGGAATGGAATCTGGTGCTTGATGTAAAGGCACAAGAAACAATACCATGAAGCTTCCCTTCACTCAGTAAAAAGACAGCAGCTTGCAGTATCTACAGGGGAGGGGGATTGCAAACCTGCAGCTGGCTGGTCACAAGGATGGCAATTATAGAACAAATCTGCTAACGAGCAACGCTTTCTGGGGAGGGGTGGACACTAGGCTAGTGAAGTCTCTCTACAGCAAGGATAGGTCAGGATTTCAAAACCTAACTGGACAGAGATGGCATTTCTAGTCTCTGCTTTCAGAATAGGGCTTGATATCAAAAGGCCGGATTCCTTAGGGGAAAAATTGAAAAACAACAGAATACAAATATATGCAAGTACTGAAGACTTTTCTTGTTTAATAGGGAGCTACAGTAACAACAACAGCAGCAATGTTCATTCTTTTTTTTTTATTTTATTAGTAAAGCTGCCAGTTTCTTGACGTTTCAGAAAAATGAGACATCTGCCGATAATTTACAAGCACAAAAAGACTCCCCAAATGAACTTGCAACAACAGTTTATGGAAGTATCCAGAACATCACATGATGAATAATAATCATGTCTAAAAAGAAGGCTTTGGGCAATACGGTTCCAGGTACAGTTATGTAAAATTTTAAAGTCAATAAATGTCAGTCATTGGTTGAGCAAGGCACAGACCAACACTCCACTTTGTAGCATTTCTGTTCTCTGTTCAGTCTACCAAAGGGTAAGAGAAGGGTGGTAACCAGTAACAGCTTTCCTTACCTCCATTCCCAGTATGGGACAAGACTGTGGCCATTCAAGTGCAAACCTAGCATTGAAGACTTGAACTTGAGAATGCTTGTTTTGGCTGTTAAAGGCTTTCCTGAGATTTCATAACATTTTAAAGCCTAGTAAGATACTACTCAACCATATATCAGAGCAAGTATTGATTGTACAGTCCTGCTAATCGTATGGCTCTTGCTATGTTGGTTGCTCGGTGCATTACAAGGCAGGTGTGCCCTACAGTGCCTGGCATTGCAGTTTTCTTATTGTTCAGAGCAGGAACCCACCTGGCTCCTGCACCCAAGCTGCCTTTCCAGGGCAAAAGGATGCTGGCAGTAGGGCACTGCATGCACCAGCCTTGTCCTGCTGTGGGCTTAAGACATTGCTAAACTGGGCAGCTAGACCCAAGAGATGGAAAGTGCTACTGAGTCTCCGGATTTAGACATATTCTGTACAGACAGTATGAGATCTACTGATAAACAGGAACCTAGAAACAAAGCGCTTTGTCTGATCCAGCTGTCTCCTGTAATGCATAAGCATGCATGCATCTCCTTCATTTTCTGGGTTCTTGTCATTCGCATGGGCTGAAAGAACTCCAGCACACGCTTGTGTGTGTGCGCGTGCACACATCTATATATGCTGTTAAGGCTGGAATTGGAGCAGCAAAGATAAAGCCTAAGAAATAAACACAACATATCTCTCCCCATGGGAGCAGTATTCTAGAAATACTGCTCAGGATGCAGAAAGGCTTGAAGTCTCTGTTGCCTCCTTATGCCAGGATTTACTGCCCTGTAATGATGTCACTAACATCATTTTGTACTATAAGCCAAAACTTTTCAATACTAATTGAAGGGCCATAGGAGGCAAATCACTGCAAACCTGTTTCACCAGCAGGTTACTTTTGTACTGCAAAAGAACACTTAGTGAACATAAACCCATCCAGCCTCTCAGAGTTTTGTTTAAATTATTCTCACCTCTGTTAAGGCTAAGATATTGTGCTACATCTGTCCTAGTCACTTCAGATTCCTGCACCAAAATATTTCTTTATTTTGATTCACTGGAGACACTTTGGAGACTCTATACTACCCGTATAGCGATTTTAAGTCAATAGTGTATTACTATTAGCAGGACAAAATCTATTACATCTTTTTATGACAATCTATCTATACCTGCACCTGACTGATCTTTACCATCCCTAAATTTCTTCGTTCTTTCTATGCAGTATCACCTCAGGATACCTACGTTATAGACTGCACAATTTACTGTGCAGCATGAGAAGAATTCAGTTACAATCTTTAGGATGTAGAGCCTCAATCCATGAGACGCACATTACCCTGCTGCATTCTGGTATTTCTTACGCTACAGAAAATTTAAAAAATTAAGACTTGAGACCAATAGGAACTTCAAGGAGGTTGTTACTTACAGCAAGCAATTGCTACGGCATCAGTGCAGTGGTTGACCCAGAGACAGTTCCCTTTCGTACATGAACACAACATGCTTTTTTTCTGTCCAATCTGCAGGTGAAACCTGAGGTCTCCACTGGGATGCTGTCCATCCAGTCCTGGTCAGTGGAGACACCCGACTGTAAGTACTGTTTCTGGTGAACAGATACCCCACCACAAACTCATCATCACAAGTGGGTCTAATAAACAACCACCATCATTTTCACTTTCCACACAAAGAAGCTGCATTCGGACCAGCTGTGGTGGTCTTCGCTGTCATGTCACCCTCAGTGGGATGTCCCTTCAGAATAGGTGGGGTGGGGTGAGAAACAGTTGACACAGCTGTTGCCCAGATGTGTCAGTGCTGTGTGCAAATAGCTCTCATGCAGACTAGCTGGCATTTTTCCCATCATTGCACTTAGTAACTGTAAAAAAATGAAAGGTGGAGAGGGTGAGACAACCCTCCACACCTGTGTGTTACAACTATTTTGCTATTTATGGCTTTCTTTTCCAAGTCATCTAAGTGAGGTTTCCCTTGCCAAATACTTTTCATCTCTACTGTCTCCCTTGGGGTTGCACTATTCTAGTTTTCCTTTTAATTTATTACACAAGCATGCTTCTTCCTTATTCCAGAGAGTCAGAGCAGTTCCTCAGAAAGTGCACATAAGCAGTACACACCAGCCAGGCCTGGATTTACCTGACCAGGGCAAGCCCAAGGACACATCTGATCCACCTTGCCTGTTATTCCAGGATGCTGCATGGTCTGCAGTGTAGAATACAGTTGCGGCTGCTCAGCTCCTGCAGCCTCCTTGCATCTGCCTCCAGGTCAGTGCCCCAGGGTGTGTATTAGTCAGCAAAGGAGCCACTTAATGGTGCAGAAGAGAAGAGACAGAAACTATCCACTTCACAAGCTTGCCTTGCTCTGTAAGGGACAAAGGGTGCTTTTCATACCAGCTCATCCAATGCTCTGCAGGAAAAGCTCTGTGCTCAGTTAAGGGAGGCAAGGAGCTCAGAAAAGACAGTAGATGGGGACACTCTACAGAGAACTCAAGATTCAAGAGAAATGGCTTAAAACTGGCATGGGAGTGATGCAGGTTATCTCGGTGCAGTGGGCATAGATAGATTTAACAATCGAGCAGTTTGCATTTGCACATTTGGTCTCTGGCTTACTGATGTCTGGATCACAAATTGCCTGGGCAAAGATTTTTTAGAAAGAAGGATGGATAAGAAGACTAAAGGGAAAAAATCTGAAAAATCACTTCTGCTCACATGCAGCTTAAATACATTGTCGTAGCATTTGGGAGATTTACGGTCTCTTGCTGTCTAACGGTTGTGTTATCAGCAAGCTCTGTGACAGTGGATCTGTATAGCTCTTAGAAACATTCCAGCCACCTGGAGCAGTGATCGACTCTGTCCTGAGCTAGGTTTTGCTTCCAGTGCTCCAGTCTGTGTGTGCTGCTATTCAGAGTTTCAGGAAAGGCAAAATATGTTAGTGCAGGAGTAAGTATCACACTGCCTCAAGTTTTAATAAAGATCTAGGGTGCATTCAACTACTTCAGTCACACAGTATATTTACCTGATGAGAGAATGGACTCCTCCTCAGTGTCCAGTTAGCAGTGAAAATATGCTTATGAAGTAAATTGTGCAAAGTCTTACACCTCTAGGACATTGCATCAGAGTTTTTGTGACCTATACTGTAACAATGTGATACAGATATGTAGTTTTACTGAAGTTTCCAGTGGGCAATTTCCTTCCCAGAGCAGCTCATACTACAATCGACACAACCTAATCCCCTCAATCACACTCTTAGATGAGCCATGATGCATCTTTCCTCTATGATATTCTTTAGATATGTTACAGGGTCTTTAAACAGCAGTGTTGGAAAGAAGAACTTAAAACAACCTCCAAGACGTACTGAGGAAAAGCTGTGCCTGCTAAGATGAGATAAAGACCAGTAACGTTAGAAACTTCAGATAAAGGAAAATGTTCTGATGCTTCCTTGAGATCCTCAGAGTATTCAAACAAGCAGCAACAACCTAATATCAACTGTGTATTTAAGCCTGGATGAAACGCTGGCCTGCTGAAGGCAGCAGCAAAGCACCCATGGACTTCAGTGGAATCAATGAATCTCCATCAGCCTCTGGTATCTCACCTTAGGTGGTCATCCCTGTCCAGCAATGGAAGTGGCCTTATCCCAGGCCTCTCCCAGCTGTACACTGGGAAAATGGATCTGTGAGCAGTGCTGCCTTGGACCAGATTTCATATAGGAACTTAGAAGTCACAACCCCATGTATTACTTCCCCAGCTCCTGAGGAACTTCAAACTCTGCCCAAAATGCAATTGTGTAAGACATGATAAATGGTACAAATGTGTGTTTCATTAGGAATGAAGTTTCTTAAAGTTCTCAGCACTGTAATGATTGCCTTTGATCAAATGGACCAAGCACTTCAGTCATTTCATTGAGGTGCATGAACAGGCTGTTCTGAAAATCTGTCTCCAATTTGTGAGAGAAGGAAGATATGTTAGTGATTCTTTGGAGGTGACAGGGATAAATTTGGGCAAAGAGAAGAATAACATTTCAGGTGATTGTAACTGTTCCAGAAATATTACCTAAGACATCTGCTTAGTCCTGTATTTAAAGCAAGATTTGTTTCAAAACGTGTGAACAAAGGCGTTTGAAAGCCACTGTGCAGGTCCGCTGCTTTCTGTGCAAGGATGCAGCTGGTTGCTGAGCAACCTGGCGCTGGCCTGATGCCACTCCTGGGCAGGGGCCGGCCGGCAGATCTTGCCGCATGCCTTGAATTGATCAAACTCATCTTCTCCTAAGTGCTTTCTTCTTGAGAGGTAATGATGCTCAATCAATTCCGCCCCCTTGCTGGGACAAGGCATGCAGGGTGACTGATGGACAGAGCAGGATACTCTCACTAATCTCTGCCATAGACATGATCAAAACTCACTGAAGGCAGCAGCAAGGAGCCAGGCAATTCCTCTCCCAGGAGCACGTGAGGTTTGGGCTTTCCTGGGTAAAAGCAGCATGAGCATGTACATCAAGGAGAGGTACAGGAGAGAGTTAAGCAACCTGTGATCCTAAATCAGAAGGATGTAACATATTGAGCAAGAAGAGATGTAAGACATTCTTACCGTTCAGAATTAAAATAGAGGAAAGTGAAAACACTTTCTGCACCCATCTGCAAAGACAATTTTTAAAGCCTCTTAACCCGCCCACACAAACTCACACGTCTATGTGACAAGGCAAAGTTAGCAGTCCAGGTTTGACACAAATGGCCCAAATATTTAAAATTTTAACAAATGTGTTACTTCTGTGTAACACTAGGCAATCTAAGAATAACAGACTCAGTCAAATAATGAGGAAAAGCTGTGGGTGGTAGGAGTAATGAAGCCTGGTTTCCTACAGATTTCTGCCTTGTTTACCGTCTGTAGGTGCTGACTGGTTGGAGGTCTCGGAGGCTGTCTGCTGTACCAGCTCTCTGGAGCCTAATAACCCATCAGCTCACATCGTGGTTCCTTCAGCGACAGCATCTGGAAGAGGTACAAATAAGATCTCTCTTACCTACTTGCATGTTTCTTTCCCCCGAATAATGTGGCCTTCATTGCCACTGAATCCTTGCTTTCCTGTCATAATTAGGTGAGAACAGTAACAAGTTCAACTACACACATGCACAAGCACTCACACCAAGGCTGGAAGTGTCTTTGGCTGTTCAAGCTGCATCTGCCCTAGGCAGAGAGCGGGATGCCATTTGTGCTCTAGATTCTTTTTTAATATTTGCCATTATTTCAAATGTACCGCAAGAATGCTTCTTAATTTTCCCATTCAGGCTACTGTGGTTGGAACGGACTTCATTATTTCAACATTTATGGGATATAATAAAGCAGGTCTTCTGCAGCTATAGCATAAATAGGTTAATCACTTTGTAGCTGGGATAGCACAAAAGAAGTAGTACAATCAAGATAATACTGTAAGCAACTGGCTAATGGATTATGCCTGCAACTTGCCTCAAATGAGTGGAAGCCAAACTGTTGAACTGTGTGCTATTGGCCTTATTTTACTAGAGATTAATGGTGAAAAATGATTGATTCTGCTCCTGGCAAGCTCCACGGGAGTAGGATAACATTTGAGCTCTCAATGACTGTAGATGCTCTTAAAGATCACCTGGTGTTGAATTTTTTTCAGGAAACAAAACAAAGGAACAGCTGTTAATTTTGAGTGTAGAGAGAAAGTTTTTAATGGAGTGTCCCCTATCTATCTGAAAAATGTTATTTGCTGCAATTCTGAGCAGTCACATAGGATATTCTGAGCCAAAGGATTTTATCAGAAAAAAGTATTTTCTTGCTGTCTGATGTATTTGACAGCACTTTGTAAATAATCATTTTGGTACTGATCCAGCAAAGCACTTAAGCGAATACTTAACGTTAAGCACGTAAGTATTTCCTAGATTTCAGTGGGACTATTTATACACTTAAAGATGAAAACGTGCTGAAGTGTTTTGCTGGATCAGGTCTCTGCAGCATCTCCCCCCGCCCCTAATCAGATCTCATTCTGCTCATGATGAAGTCAGAAAAAGTGCGTGTTCAGTAATGCAGAATCAAGGCCATCATCTTTTTTTTCTTTTTCCCTTCTCATGCATTTAAGTTGACTTTCTCTGAACCAAAAGACAAAGCTCTCAGTGACATCCACAGATCAAACCTAAGCCTATGGTCAAGGTCCCTTATAAATATCTATAGGGGACTTTAAAATTCACCCTTTAAAAAAGTATTTACAAATAGATACAATTTACCTCAATACATGCTGTCAAGAGAATGGGAAGAAAAAATTCAAAGCCTTATCAAATTCAAGTTGAGAATAGGTTATCTCCAAAATATTGCATGATGCCTAAAGCAGGAGGGCCATGGAACAAGCTCTTTTTCATACTGTTCTCTCAGGATGTTTTGTCTGCCACCTCTGCCAGGCAGCCCAGATTTCTCCTCTGCCTTCTGGAAAGCAGAGAGGCCAACGCAGCTAGAGAAAGACAGGCTTTTGAGCCCTACTTTCCTTCACTCTCAGTGAGGGTTGGGGAATATGGGAGAAAAGAAAGCTGGATTGTTTTTTATCCTTCTTTGACCTGGCAGTCCTGTCAGTTGGAAGAATCCTGCTCTGTTTATCGAGCAAGCTGTCTCTGGGACTGACTGAGGGAGAAGAAATATGAAATAGAATCATAGAATGGTTTGGGTTGGAAGGGACCTTAAAGATCATCTAGTTCCAACCCCCCTGCCATGGGCAGGGACGCCTTCCACTAGACCAGGTTGCTCAAAGTCCCATCCAACCTGGATAACTTTTCTAACCATGACTGATTTGCAACAAGCCATACGTGGAAAAAGCTTGGAGTCAGAGCACAAGAAAGAGAAAAAAAAGCTGTGAGTTCTGTTCCCAGCCCTGCCACTGACTCACTGTCTGATCGCCACCAGGTCATGCTGCTGCACAGCCACCTCACATTTCCTGGGGTGGGAAACTGGGACAATTAGTGGTACCATCACCTCCCTCTTCCTGATCTGCATTGAGGTTCAATTTGAAAAAGTTTGTAAGGCATTTTGGTGCTCCCAAATGGGGAAGCCGCAGGAATGGGAAAAGCAGAGATGTCTGACAGTTTTCTACCTATTTGATCAAAGAGATGAAATTTCTAAAGGCTGCAGATCTGAACCCCTCTCTATTTCCACTGATTTTTTCCTTCACATCTTAGGAATACACTCAAAATGCTTTGCTTTTATAACTGTAGTGTATGTCTCCCTGATGTAAGTCAGAGGTTACCTGAAATCTGAAAACTCCCTGCATCCTGCTGAGCAAACTGAACCCTGAATGGGGAGGGTGAAGCAAGGTGTGACAGCACCCATCCTGCACGCAGAAGTCAGTACTGATCTCTCCACTGACTTTGTTGAATGCTGATAAGTTTGGGAGGAACCGAGCATGCTAGGGATCCCGAATGTGGGGCAGGCTGCCCTGTGATGCAGAGCTACAATCTACCTCCTTCCTTCCCTGCTCCCCTTGTGCTTTCAAGGACCCTTCCCTGGGCCAGGTGTTAAACGCATGTTCTGGCCCTACTGGCTGCTCCAGTCAGCTGCCTCCATGGCAGAGCCATCCCAGTTCTCCACTGCCTGGCCACCTGCTCCCTGCAGGAGAGAGGGAAGAGCCCCCCAAACAGAGTGACAGCAAAAGGAGATATCCAATGTATCCAGGGGGCATGGAGGGGACAGCAAAGGTGGTTCTGTGAAAGAAGGTGGGAATTCCCACCCAGTTCCTCCCAGGGGTGATATCTCAGGAAATAGCACTGATTGGCTGACACTAATTTGAAATTCTTCCTGGCAGTTCAGTGTTTTAGAGTATTAATAAGCTGTAAATGTTAACGAAACTACCGTGTTCATTAGAATTGATCCTTTTTTTTTTTCTTTTTTTTTTTTTAATGTTTTTCCAATAGCTCTAGCTGGCAATTTCAGTGAGAGGCAAAACACTGTGGCCATGGGAATGAACTTGCTTGCTATCAAGGAGAGCTGACCCCTGGAGAGTATGTGGGTGAGCGTAGGGGAAGCCTGCACCATGGTATGGTACCTATTTTCCTAATTTCTCTGTTGCTTTTGGCTGAACACTCTTACCCCCCTGTTCAAATCTGCACCCAGCCCACTGCTCAAATTGGAGTGTTGCCAATTACACAGAGCAAAAGTTGTGGAGAGTTGAATCTTGTTTTTTGAACTTTTCGGATGGGGGGGCGAGGGCAGTTGCAGGGGAAGATGAATTATTTGCAAGCTCTTCTTCAGACCCCTTCTAAGCTGGCATGTCCAAGTTTCCCTGCAGAACTGCAGAATTATGTTTTTAAATAGTCACAGTCTTGAACCAGTGCCCAATAATTGTCCTCGACCAAAAAGCTCTCCACATTTCAACAGCACCATTGGCTTCAGTGGGTAGGTGTTGGTTAGGGGGATGAATCCTGAGCGCAGCAGGTGAATACACGAGTAAGACCGGGACAGAGCTCCCATACAGAAGGACTCAATTTAAGACCAAACAAGTCAGCGCTGCATGCTGTTTGTGTTACTTATACCCCAAACAGCAAATGCCTGTCACACCTTTTTTGTATTGTTTTCTATGGCAAGCCCCACCGCAAGTCACTGAAATACAGAAAAATCTTTTCACAGAAGGTAATAAGTTTTCCCTCATTGTGCAAGGCCCTTATCCAATAAAGCATGGTGGACACATGCTAAATTTTAAGCACAGAGGCCTCATAGACTTGAACATAACAATTATTTTGCCTAAAGTTAACAGCATATGAGTACTATTTGCTGTACCAGGGCCTAAATGCTTTGAAATGAGACGAGTACTGTAATTTTTGGTTCCCGAAATCTTGATGATAGAATCTAAAATATTCTAACAAGAATGCTGATTTCAGTCCTTAAGCTGAAATAGAAATTTTACAGACAATGTTTGAACAAATTTCTTGCAGTTAGTTTAAAAGTTTTAAAAGCATTTTTCTATGCTGTAGACAGGCACAATCAGCTCGCCGAAGATGTGTGACTTCATAGTAGAAAGAAACTGAAAATTCCATACAATAAAAGTTTCTGTCTGTGGTCAGAGTGGCAGAATAAACTGTCTAACTGTGACAGTTGCATTCAAGAATAACTAACCATCCTCAATTTACTGTTTGTTGTCCTTTAGCACAGCCTGAAGAGTATTTATAGCTGTCATCCTATTGTATCTACAGAGCACGGAACATTTTGAGGCAGATTCTAATATACGGGGTTGCACTGAATAGCGCTGCAATCATCTCCTTGGAGTAAGTTGCCACAGTGTAAGATACTCAGACTCTAACTCTCACCTACCCATGTACTAAGACTGCTGCCAAATCATACTCTAACATGTTTAAGTCATACAAAAGGGAAAGGCTAATAAGATAAAGATTCCTAGTTAATACAATTAGAAAAGGTATCCCAAAGGATTTTATTATGGAAGCAATTGCAGCATATAGTTAGCTCTGTATATGATTACATATATAAATACTGAGAACCCCCCTTGAATCAGTGGAGGCCAGGCCCAGCTCTCAGCACATACTGTCTTTTATAGGCTGGTGTTAACTGGCATTTCCTTGTGACAGTGTTTAATTTTAAGGCAATTCTCTCAGCCAGCTAAAATACTGCGCAAGGATGAGAATCTATTTTAAGTTTGCAAAGCTTGCATCTCAGTTGCAAACTGTACCTTACCCACGTATCTATAATCTTCTGGTGCACTCATTTCCACTGCCACACCTGACAAGCGTGTACCAAGCTACTACAAGAAACCCCTGTGCTGTTCTCTTCCTCCCATTCTGAAAAGTCAATGCCTCCTTAATCTTTCTAGGGATGAGCAATTGTATAATGTCTCCAGAGAGCATTTTCACCTGTTACAAAACTCCTGATCTAATTCAGCTGCTTGCCAGAGAAAGCCTCCTTGAAGAATTACCTCCTCTGACTTTCAAGAGAAGGTGTATGTTCCAGATGAATAAATTTAAGTCTCTGCAGAAACGTTTTCCCTGTCGCACCAAACAGAAGTAGCAGGTAATCGGGTCTGACTGGCATTTGTCCCCATGGGGTAAGAATCCCCCTGTCTGCCCACCTCACTACTGGCAATTTTCCCCCACCTTCCTCTGGCCCGCTCCCCCAGACGATGACCATGTGGTCCTGCCAAGGCTTCTGAGGGGTGCTGCAGGTGAGAGAACAGCCAAAGCATTTTAGGTAGTGTAACGAAAAGCAGTATTTTGGGAACTGAATTTTTTTTGTAAGGATTCAAAATGGTAAATGCTAATAAGGGCTGGAAGAGTCAAGCTTTTAACTTTGTGAGCCTGTAGCTGTTATTGAAGACAATGCGAAAAGCCCCTCTGGCGTCAGTAACACAGAAACAAGCTATAGAAAGAATGTAGGAAAGGCTTAGGTAATGGCCGGAGTGGTGTTACCAACACCGTGACGGGTTTTGTCTTACTGACTGTCAGTAATGTGTTTTTCTGGCTAATATCCAACATTTTCTTTTTAAAGCACCTTCCATGGGCAAGTGAGGTCAGTCATTAAGATGTGAGTATGACTGGTGTTCTTAAGGGCAGTAATGTACAGTATTAGTATAAAAACTGTCACGCTTTTGGATTTAACATAGTTAATTTTTCTCAATTTTAACTGTCGTCTTGAGGCGGGTAGCACTAAATAGAAGCAAGAAAATGGAAAGAGAGAAGTTGTTTGCTTACTTCTTTTTCATGGGAGGCAGAGTGCTGGGAGGAAGAGGAGAGAAGGAGGCCCTTACTTGGAGAGGGGGTGGTGTGGCAGGAGGCTGGAGGACTTGGGGAGTGCTTGGGTGGGTTCTTAGCAGAAGGGGAGAGACTAGCAAATCTGAGCTTCAGAATAATTCCAGCGGCTCCCCTGACTTCTCCCAGGGGCTCTATAGTGCTGGAGGCCAACCCTGTACAGCACACGTTGCTATGAACCACCATGACACTGGAAATGCACGGGTGGTTTGGATAAAGCATGCTTAAAAGCTCAAAATAGAAATAGATATTTAATCCCTTCCGCCTGTGTCTTTATGCACAAGCAGCTCTGGCAGTGAAGGAAGCTGCACTTGGGTTTCCATCCAAGGCACTGGAAGCAAACGCTGCCCTTTCTCGGGGAAGCGACAGGACAATGTGTTGCTGGAAGTCCTGCCTGTCCCTCTGGCAATGCCGGAGCCCAGGCCGTGCCATCTCCCTCTGATGGGGAAGGACCAGTCAGGAAGTGATGGTACACTAAAAAAAAATTATATTTTATAGATTGACATTTTATTCTTGCAGGATCTGCTCTCGCTCCTTTCGCCAACTGATTCCTAACAAGAAGAGCCATCTGCAGCTGGAAACCAAAGAGGCACCAGTGTATGGGCAGAAAGTGCAACCTGATGGCTGACAAGAGGTAGCAGCATCCTTAGGAAAGGTAAAACGATGAGCTAAAAAAAATCGCTAAAAAGCTAGAGGGCCTTGGGAAGGAAAAATCGAAGCTTATTAGGTCAAATGTTAACTAAAATCCCTCATACTACTTTTTGCTGTATCTGTGTGATAAATAAATATTTTAACATTGTTTACAATAAATTAAAACATCAATGATTTGGTCTTGTATGAGGCTCATTAGAAAGCAAATATTAGACATTTTACTGGTAAACAAGCTTGTATAAGGACCAAAACAGAAGCTATAGGAATACAATATAGTGAACATGGAGCTGGTTTTACAGTCGCGGAGGTCTTTATGTCAAATTTTCATGTATTCTATTTGGGCAAACTTTCTGTTAATCTGACATCAGTAATGAGAAATTGCTTATGTGAAATCCTTTTTCATTTTAGCCCTGTAAGGGGTACACTGCCTTGTAGCCAAAGAGATTCCTATTATATGCTTGGTCTCTATGGCGCAAGTTTAACAAATCCAGCTGTACGGTAACCATAAAGGTTTTTAATGTGAAGCAAATGAAGTAACAGTTTGCTTCCATTTTCTTGGATATCTTTAAGATGTGCCTAACTTCAAGGCAAGAAGAATGTATTCTTTTAAAATATTTTTAATGGAGAAACTGCTTGTAAGATACCTACAGCTGAAATAATAAAATACATGCAAACTGATTTTTTTAAATTAAGAGAGAAAAAGATCTTTAAGGTTTTATAAGTGGGTTCCTTTATTAAATGTCTATTCTGTGTTGCAGTTCATGCAAGTGTAGACAGTGCACCACACTAATGCTCTTCCCATCCCAAACACCCAAACAAACATGTAAACCTGCATCTTTTTTTACAGCTAAGCACATGGTTACTTCATCCAGTTGCTTTTTATTTTCTATTCAATATACATACAACTCATTGGTTATCTAAATAACTTGTGTTCTGCTGTAAAGGTCAGGCTAGCAGAAGGTTAATCAATATCAAGAGTTTTAATTCTTTATTTAGATAAGAGACACAAACTGCAAACATCGAACAGTATCTTGTTCAGCATTATTTTTTTCCGATTTTTCTTAACATTAAAAAAGAGGGAATTAAATATTTCTTAATTATAGTGTGATTATCCCTTTTATTTGTGTGCTGTATCAAGCTGCATTTAAAAACAGTTAAAACATCCATGCAGAATGTTAAGATTGTTTTTTACGGTTAAAGAAAATGCTATTAAATTCTGAGTATGTAAAAACTTTGTTATTTAAATGCAAAAAAACCTATTTTATTAGATAAATAAAGCGCTATCCACATGTAATGCATTGCATCGACTGCACATGGTCCCTGTCTCCTTCCTGACTTCAGAAGTAGTAGATCTCATCCATTCACATCCCATTTTGACCACGGGATAGAAACAGAAGGGTTTTCCTGCCTTGCACAGCTTTGCGCGCATGAGTTATTGAACTGGACTAGTTGAACAAACTAAAATTAAAAATTCCCTCTGACCCTTAATAAGACACTTGGAAATGACTGTTTAACTTTTCAGTAAACTTTAATTTTAGGTGCTCAAGTAGTCACTTCCACCAGGCAAATGACAAAAATTTCTCTATGATCCTGGGACCAAATACAGAGAATAATATGATGGCTTTGTGTTTAATTTAGCTTATTTTTATATACTATATTAAGTTTGGACATGAATCTAGGGTCTCGATTTAAAAAAAAAAATCAATATGCACTTGGTTTACATCAGTAAACCACTCATAAAATAAAGGAAAAAAATCATTTTATGCACTTTATGCATTTTATTTTTGAAATGCCTCCTTCATTTGTATCTCATCACTCCCCCGCCCCCCTGTACATATTCACATCTCTCTGAATACCAGGTATTACTGTGCTGATATGCCACTCACATACGTAGAATAACAAAACAGGCTAACAGCTGTGCCTCCTTCTGACCAAACAGAGAAGAAAACTGAGGCAGCCGATCTTTACAATGCCAGAAACTGAAAGAAGAGCCTTGCAGAAGCACCTGGGGCCCACTGAGACCTTCAGCAGTGCCGCTGGCAGCGGGGCTGTGCTGGACGCCGCAGGCACACAGCTTCTCCCAGCCTGTTCACCTAGCACGCACAGAAGATGCTGCCAGCTCCCCGAGCTGCCGGGAGTAAGGTGGGTAAGCAATGCCTTCCTCCTGCTGCGCTGCCCCCCCTTCCTTCCCCCTCCTCCTCTCAGCACGAAGCCGTGATAACCTGAAGGAACATATGCTACCAAATATTCAGATAAGCCCATCGTTCTGGATTTTTCTTTGAGTCACTATTTGATAATAAAAGCCACACGTACTTCAGTTGGGAGGAAACTGGTTTGTGAAAAAATACCTGTTTTCACTTGTGGCTAGTTTTCCATCTAAATGATGCATTACCCAGTTAGAAAAGTAAGTGCCTGCAGGGAGATGGCAGAGAGGGGCAGGGCCCTGTGCTGGTGGCCTCCAAGGAGCTGCAGCAGAGCTCGGCCTAGTGTGGGGATGGTGCCACCAGCCAGGCGACACTTAGCTTCACTCTACCAAAACAGTCAATATGCCTGTGCATCTCTCTGAACATATTTATCTGATTTAAACTGCAGTACTTTTAGATTGGACATCCACCCCAACTACTGATTTTAATGTTATTTTACGTAACAGAAAACAATATATTATAATCCTTCCACTCAGATTTAATGAATAAAACCAAACACCACTGGAACGTTAGAAAAGAATGCTTCAGTATTTGCAAGACAGTAAAGCGAAACAAAATACTTTCAGCCCGCCTTAACATTTTAGCAATAAAATGCAATCAAATGCACGAATACCTTAGCACTGACAGCCACGCATAAGGTCCAAGCAAACAACCCATAACACGTTCTTCCACTTCATTCTAAAGAAAAGCACAGACTCTTTTAAGACAAAAGCACTTTTCTGAAGCATGCATAGGTTCATGCTGCTGCTCATTTTTCACTAATTTGATAATCAAAACTACAGCTTAGCTTGCATGCAGAAAAAATACACATTTGCGTAGGTTTTGCCTCGCCTTTCCATAAACGATGCCTGTTTTACTGTGTTAAAACATAGCTCTCAGAATTTAAGATGTAAGCTGAGATTGTGGTTGCCTTGTAAACTGTAGAAAGTGGTTTTATGGAAAGGATTTAACTCAGCTTTAATGAAACCAGTAAAAGAACTTTGAAGCACTAAAGAAAGTTACATTTTAATATTTTAAGATAGTAACTGCAAGTAAAACACTCTCTGTGCATTAGCAGTACAGATTTTTCTTCATCAACCGAGTATAAAGATTAAAATACATGAAGCCTTTAAAAAATAGCATATGCAGCCATACACATATGCACCCAGAAAATCCATTAGTATTTAATAATTTTTAAAAGAAACATGTGAACACCAGGAAAACAAAAGGCTCGCAAGATGCCTTTTCAGGTAATACATTTAAAAAAAAAAAAGAAAGAAGAAAGAAAAGAAAAATGACCAGCTTCTTCAAATTTATGTGAAGATCTAATCACAAAATCGCTTCTAAAATAACGCATC
This sequence comes from Harpia harpyja, assembly GCF_026419915.1. Classification (NCBI taxonomy): domain Eukaryota; kingdom Metazoa; phylum Chordata; class Aves; order Accipitriformes; family Accipitridae; genus Harpia; species Harpia harpyja. The sequence continues at coordinate 26,061,315 of NC_068957.1, read as the reverse complement.
TTAACCACACAGACCATCAGTCAAAACTAAAGTGTTGACTCTGTAAACTGAGAAGAACCTAAACCATTTTGCAGTCTTTCTTTATGCCTGTCTGGTGTGATTAGCATCTCACGGACCCTGGCAGCATATTTCAGATGGTGGGAAAATCCATGCACCCGCAGATGTTGCAAAGGCAGGAGAGGCCAGGAGAACACAGGGAGCAGCAGGACAAGTACCAGCCCAAGAGACACAGAGCCAGGAGACGCACACAAAGGCCCACATATATCTGATCCCAGTCAGAAAAGGCTATTTGAACACAAAAAGTCTAACTTGTACCGAGGTCTTCACAGCTCGTGGTGTTTTCAGTGTGTACAAACGGAGGACATTTCTTCCTTGGTGGGAACGGTGGCGTCAAACAGAGCTCTGACGTGGCTTGTCAGAATCGTGCATGTCAATAGCCCACTTTTTGTTTAAAACACAAAGCTATCTGTTTCTGAGGTGGTATTACACTACATCTCCGATCCTCAGCTTTTTTTCAATATGTTTCTTGATGCTAATCATGAAAATACTCCCCTTGATGTTTTCCAGATTCTGTATGTTTTACTCCAGAGGCTTGACAACTATTGGAGGCTGAAAGAGCAAAGACACTGGATTCCACATCCTCTTGGCAGGTATCTGCATGGATTTGTGGCAACAGCTAATTTTCTGGGATGGGTTTGGGGGTTTTTTTTCATCATTTTCAGGGGATACCATAACGAGATTCAGTTGTGAATCCTGGGTTTGCACCTCTAGGTTTTTGCCATTGTTTCTGAAGTGCAGAGCAGCTTTGCAGTAAAGCTGGGCCATCATTATTACTGCATAGCTGGTAGGATGAATGAGTTTGTACATTCATCTGTGTCCAAGAAAGAAAACAAAAAAGGAGTTCTTTGAACTAATGGTACTAACCTTTCAGAAAATCCAATTAAGGCTTTATACCAGCTTTTTGAAAAGCGATGCACACAACCTTACTTCTGCAGGAGGCGCTTCTCCTGCAAGCCTACCCCACGAAAAGGCATCCTACACGCAGGCTTTTCCCTGCGTGGGTATGCAAAGAACAATTTGTAAGTGGTTAACACTTAGCCACATAAACGTCCTCCTTGTCTCTACGGGTTTCTTTGCGTCCCTCCAAAACACCTCTCTGGTCCTCTCCCGTCATGTTCCCTCTCCTCACACCTGGAGCTGCAGCTCGTTGTTACTGCAGGGTTGGGGCTCCTGGGCCACCAGCAGAGAGGGAGCTCCCCCCGAGCTTCAGCCGGCCGTCTCCAGTGACGCGGGTGGGACCGCTGAGACCTACGAGTCTTTAAAGAGGCACTCTGCATGTATTTCATAGTATCTCCCTCCATTTTTACCTTTTCAGGTTTCAGCTGTGCTTCTTTATTATTTTAGGGGCTTTATTACTCGTCATTAAAAACCAGCTTGGTGTTTCACCCATACTGAAAGCCTACAAGGTTTCTCTGTAAATGGTCTTCCTCACCAACAGCCCAGAAGAGCTGGGCACAGGCCTGGGCCTGCCACTGCCCCGGTGGTGGCAGCCCCTGCCCACTGCCCCCCTGCCCCACCGGTACCAGCCAGCGGTGAGCTCCGTGGGGCGGGCAGCGATGCCATCCCCACCTCGCGCACCAACCCTTTGCCTTCCCCCGGCTACTTTGCTGACAGGAGGTGGGGTTCTCTGGCCACTCGGGCAGCACAGAGGACACTGCCAAATTCTGCTTAGCTGTGCTTAGTTATTTATCTTCTACAGCTTGTAAAAATGCTTTTAAAAGGCTGGATGTGATTCTTTGTTTTCTCGATCGGCTCCACGTCTCCATTTGCAACGAATTATTACTTTTTTCCGTTTGTCTCCAAAGGGGTTGAAATTAACAGGCTTCTTTTAAATTATCTCAAATGAGTATGATTTCATTACCGGCTTGCCTGGGAGCAGTGCCTGCCGTACGAAGTTGCTTTAGGACTATTATTACAGGACCGGTAAGGGGAGCTCAAGTCTTGTTTGTGGTAGGTCCTACACGAAGGATGTCTGCGAGCTGCACGGTCTTTTGCAACCTGTGCGTGACCGGAGCGGCGGTGCGCACAAGCTGCACCGACCTGCTGTCCCTTGCGGGTGGCGAGCGGGGATTCCTGCACGACGCGGAGCGGAGGAAGGGGGGAGCAAACGCTCCGGCTCGGTTGGGAGCGGGCGGCTGGTTCCCCCGGGTAGGGGTGAAAGGTGCGCGGGCGCGGCGCCAGGCAAAAGCCCCTCGGCCAGGCCGGGCTGGAGGAAGCTGCTGAGCGCCGGCCACGCCAGCGCAGAAGGAGAAGGAGCGCTTTTCCTGCCGGATTCCGCCTGGCCGTGTGCGCTCCGCCGGCTGGGAGCCGGCGAGGAAGGGAGGTCCGAGCAGAGCCGCGCCGGGAGAGGAGCCAGCCCGCGCCGGGCGGCCGGCGGGGCTTGCGCGACCCCGCTCCCTCCGCAGCCGGGCCCGCCGGCAGGAGGGGAACGGGGGCAGCCGCAGCCGCGCCCCCGCTCCGCCCCGCTCCGCCCGGCCGGGGCGCGGCGAGGCGGGCCCGGCGCTCGCCCAGAGGCCGCGGTGGCGGGCGCTGTCATCCGGCGGGCCGGGCCGGGCGGTCCTGTCCTGCCCGTCCCGTCCCGCTCCGCTCCGCCCGCGGGGGCCGAGCCCAGAAATTGCGGCGAGAGCCAGCAGCAGCGGTGCCGCTTCGCGGCCCGCGCTGCTCCGGGGCCGCCCCGCGGGGCTCCGCTCGCTCGCCGCCCCCGCCGCCCAGCCCAGCCTCGGCCGCCGGCGGAGGGGGAGCCGAGCCGAGGGCAGGGCGGGCGCCGCTTCCCTCCGCGGCGGGTCACCGGATTAATCATTGCAGGGGCCCTGGGCCGCGCCGGCGGCGCGGGGCGGTCTCCCCCGCCGCGCCTCCTTGCCCCGCTGCTGCTCGCCCCGCCGCTCACACGGACCGCAGGCAGCCGCCCGCGGCAGCCGCGCCTTAGCCCGCCGCCCCGGCTCCAACTTTTCCTGCCTGTTGCGCGCCCCGAGCATCCCCGCCCGTCGCCCCGGCGGCGATGGGCGCCGCGGGCCAGCGCCGCCGCTAGCCGGCACGGCGGGCGGCCGGCCGGCCGGGGGGCGGCTGCCGGGGCTCTCCGCCCCCGCCCCGCCTGCCGCTGCCGTTTCCGCGGCCCCGCGCTCGGCGGGCATGGAGGTGCAGCTGGGGGTCGGCCGCGTGTACCCGCGGGCGGGGGGCAGGACTTTCCGCGGGGCTTTTCAGACCTTCTTCCAGAGCGTCTGCGAGGCTTTCCAGGCGCCGCGGGAGGAGCCGGCCGCCAGCCCGCAGCCGCCGGTGTGCGCGCCCTGCCCGCCCGGCGCCCGCCCGCCGCCGGGCTCGCCCGGCCGCCTGCCGCCCCGGGAGCCCCGCGGCGCGGGGAAGGCGCTGCCGGCGGGCGGCCCCGCCATGGGCTCGCCCTTCCCCTCCGCCGGCGAGCTGCGGGAGCTGCTGTGCGAGGCGGGCGCGCTGCCGCCGCCGCCCGAGGCCGAGCCGGCGCCCAAGGAGGACCCGCTGGGCGACAGCGCCAAGCAGCTCTGCAGGGCCGTGTCCGCCTCCATGGGCCTGGCCCTGGAGGCGCCGGAGGCGCCGGGCGAGCCGCTGCCCCGCGAGGACTGCATGTTCGCGCTGCCCGCCGGGCCGCCCCGCGCCCCGCGCCCGGCCGGCGGGGACCCGCCGGAGCCGCCGCCCGCCCCGGCCGCCTTCGCGGGCGCCGAGGCCGCCCTGGCCGTCGACGCGCCCGCCGGGCCGGGGCTCTACCGCGGCTCGCCGGGGCCGGCGGCGCGGCCGCCCCCCGGCTTCAGCTTGGCGCCGCCGCCCGCCCGCGTCAAGCTGGAGGGGCCGCCGGTGCCGGCGGCGGGCGGCGGCTGGGGCGCCCCGTGCCGCTTCGGCCCCGAGACGGCCCCGCCGGGCCCCGCGGCCCCCTGGCCCGCCTTCTTCGCCGAGGAGGGGCAGCTCTGCGGGCCCTGCGCCGAGCCGCCCGCCGGCCCCTTCGGCTGCGGCCGCGGGCCGGCCGCCGAGACCGCCGACTTCCCCGCCGACGCCTGGTACCCGGCGGGCCGGGCGCCCTTCGCCGCCCCCGCCGCCTGCATCAAGAGCGAGCTGGGGCCCTGGGCCGAGGGCTACGCCGGCGCCTACGGCGACGTCCGGTGAGTACCCGCGTCCCGCCGGCACCCCGCGTCCCGCGTCCCACTCCGAGTCGTCCCCCCCCCCGACCCCCCGCTGCCGCCCGCAGCTGCCTCGGCGGACGCCGGGGGTCCAGCCCGCCTTTGCCCTGGCTGCCCCCGGCTTGATTGACCTCTTCGCTGTCGGAGCCTTCCCTTTTACCGAAACGCTGTCACTTGTGACTTACTAGGCAAGATTGTGCCAGAAATACCGCGTTGAACTCCCGGACTTCGCCGCCGTCCCTTGAAGGTTGATGGCATTTATCTCTTTCCGTTACGCAGCTGTTCTGTCGGCTGCTGCGGGATTCCCGATGCTGCGCTTGAAGCACGGACTGAGCTTGAGATCGAGTTAAAATTCTCCGTGCGCCTTGCTCTGCCGTGAACTAGACGAATGGCGAATGAGCTGTGCAGAACAGGCGGAAACTGCTGAATGTATAGGCAGAGAAATACTGTATGTGCTTTGAAGGTCTTGTTTTAAGTACAGATAGAAAATGTGTTTTAAAGTAGAGATACGAGAGTGTTTAGGAATACGGCAGAGGAGGAATAGAAAATGTGTTTTAAAGTAGAGATACGAGAGTGTTTAGGAATACGGCAGAGGAGGAATAGAAAATGTGTTTTAAAGTAGAGATACGAGAGTGTTTAGGAATACGGCAGAGGAGGAATAGAAAATGTGTTTTAAAGTAGAGACACGAGAGTGTTTAGGAATACGGCCGAGGAGGAAAGGTTTGTTTAAGAAGGATTCGATCAAAAGTAATTTCTTCTAGTGAATTAACTTCAAAAAAGATTAAGTCTCTGTAAAATAGGTGTACACTATCTAAACCAGTGGGCATACTGGATCGTCACCTCTCATCATGGCAAAATGCATTGCTGCGTGAGAGAATTGCTGCAGCTGATAGAAACGGGAGTGAGAATGTGACCATGAAAGGATTTTTCTGCCAGCTCAGAGGTAGCCCCATCCACAAGTGGTTGGTATGGCCTCAGCTTGGGGTCGCATCGTTGGAGCTTCACATCCACATGCTCGCCCCATGGAACTCTTGTCTGGTGGGAGCAAAGATTAAAATGAACAATTAGATTTTCCCTTTAAATTAGCACAGGGCAACTGCTTGTGCTTCTGTGCTTGTTTTGTTGCTTTAAAGTGCTCGCAGCTTTATTCGGGCAGTGTAGTAATTATCTTCCGCACAGTAATTTACTTGGGGATTTTACAAAGAAGTTGAGGGCTTGGCAAAAAAAAAAAGGGGGTAAAAGTGAGGACAGGTCAAAATGAGTCCAGCCATGAGTGTTGTACCGGCGGCAGGAGTTGAGTGTACCCTGTGTATCTTTCTCTGGGGTCTGGGTAAATCTCTGGGGAAATCAGCACAGAGTGAGCAGGGGTGAATAAAGTCGGAAAAGTTCAACCATCCAAATGCTGTCAATGGGTGATGCAGGTTTTTGATAGCAGAAGGCTCAGCCTTGCGATGGTTTGTTTGCTGGCAAAGCCCGTGCAATAGAACCATGCACAGATAGGGAATATTGCGTTAAGGAAAAGAGGTTTGGGCTTATGCGGTGGTCAGCAGGCAGTGGTGTGGGCCAGACCTGGGCAGCAGGTAAATTTTGCCTGAGTCTTGCCTTAGAGATAAATGTTTCCCTTATTCCTGGGGGAAATCTGTATCCTCTTCATTGCAGCTCTGTTCAGCCGACGGCATCCATGTCCCCGCTCCCCCTGGCACAGCGTCTCTGAGGGGGCCTGGGCTCCTGCTGGCAGACTTCTGCAGGGGTCAGTGGGGTTGGAGCTAGCACAGAGAGCTTTTAAAATGCCATTATCTTGTCCTTTGAACTGTGCTCATACAGCATTACATAGCTGCTGCAAGGGTGTAATGGACTGGCAGTGTTTGTATCCCTCTCTGTGTTTGGATGCAGTTTTAAAATGCTGCAAGGAAAGCAGAACGCTCCTTTGTGGTCTGGCTAAAGCTGTACATGTTAATTGCTGCCAGGTTTATATTTCATCCTAGCAGAGTCTCCATTAACTTTACAGTGTGCTGCCTATCCATTGCCGTGGCTTTTAATTTTCTCCTGGGTATGCAGCAGTACCAGTGCAATGAGCAGCCTCTGCGGCAGCTGGAGCTGAGGGCAGTGGCTTGTGTACCAGCTTCCCAGGCAGCAGCACCTGCGAGGAAAGGGTCATGGGAGCTCAAACACTTTACTATAAAGTTCCCTCACCAAAGGATGGTCTGCTTTGGACCTGTCCTCTCGTGCTAGCGTCTAGTGCTAGGTGTAAGTTCCTGCCCTACGTGGCATTGCACAGAAAGCTTTACCCTCTTAGCCTCAGGAAATGTAGTCTACAGCATTTTCTTTGAGAGTGGTGGTGGGCACTTCCACGGGCTCCCTGCAGCTTTCCCAGCCTAAGGAGATCCGCGCTTCAGGTGCCTGTGCCGTTGCAGTGCTGTCAGCAGCAGCTGCAGATGCAGCCCAATCTTCTTTGAAGAATAAGGAGCATTTTAAGGTGTGTTGCTCCTAGTCCTTTCTCGTTTTGAATGGCCCTGCTTTGTGCTAGCAGGATTGCGTCCCTTCCCTCCAAGGTGAACTTCTCTTCAAAACCCCAGCACTGCCCTGGTGTAGTCTGGGTCAGGCACAGGTAGGTGTTTTTTAAGTTAAACACCCCCGCCAATATATGACACTAAAACATGAACAGTTTCTTAATATTTGGGGGGAATTGTTTGCATTTTCCCTTTATATAAACTACTATCAGTTGGGGTTTTGGGGTTCCGAGTAGAAGAGTTTACCTCTAAAGCCTTGAGAGAGCGGTGCTGGACTGCTTGAGGGATCGTTATTGGAAAATCGGGTGCTGGCTTCCACCTCGGTCTGGGATACAGCATGCACAGCTCGTAAAACAGATGCCGTCAGCCGCTGGGGGTTGCCTCGGAAGCCAGCAGATCCAATGGGACCAAGTTAAGGTGCCCCCTCGGCAGGAGCCCCGCTCGCCGTTTCGTGGTGTGGTCAGTGGTCTCTGGGCGCAGGGTGGGACGGCTGCTGGGACCCGTGCAGATCCATAACTGCTGCCCCCCGCCTTTGCTTGTGCAGAGCAGGGGATTTGTCTGGGTTTAGAGGCACTGAAACATTACATAGGAAACAAAGTAGGCAGTAACACGATTTGTTTTAATTTAAAGCTTTTGATGTGGTGTACCTGATTGTGCCAGTAATGCATACGTATAATGAGCAATTAATCCAAGCTTTTGTTACGCTGTGGACTCGTAACTGTTTATCTTTGTGCTCGTTATTGCATAATTATTACCAGCGGTGTTTGAGGTGACTAAATAATCTGTTTTAAGAGTGAGACGCAGCATTGATAGAATAAATCCAAAGTTATGGCATCAACCTGACTTGTAAGACCAAAAGACAGCGCTGGGTGAGTAAGTGGTGTAGGCCTATTTGGTTTAAGCTAAAATGGAATCAAAGAAGGAGCTATTACTGAAGCAATGGAAACAAAGGTGATAAATGAATTTAAGGCCTAATTGGCTCAGAAGAATCTAGCTGTCCATGTAGTTTCAGATGTGTTTTAAGTGGCATTTGCTATTACTATTGTTTTCTGTTTGGTATCCCTGTGTTTGCTGGTCACACCTACCTGCAGATTCCTTTTTTGGTTCAGTTGTTATCAGTTTGGGTGAGTGCCGTGTGTTTACGCATCACCTGGCATAATGGCTATATAATCTTTTTGTGGCCAGCTATGTAATTGTGACACTGCTTACAGATAATGCCTGTAATAATTTCTACCTATTGAAGGAGGAGATAAGATTCTGATAAAAAGATCAAGGGCGGGTTATTACACTAGGAGATGAGACGAGGGAGGAGGCCGTTCTCTGGGCTGCCCTGGCTCCCAGCCGTACCCAGCTGCCCTGCACCTGCCTGGGTGCTGCTCGGGCATCCCCTTCCCCAGGGGAGGCAGGGGGACCCTCAGCTCTTCACTGGCGGGACTCAAAAGCCCTTGGGAAGGGGATGACCGTCCTGTCTGTTGTTGTCAGTATGACCTTTCTGCTCAGGCAAACAGCGATATTATGTAAATATTTCTTTTGAAGGCAAGTCCTGCGTGGAGGAATGCTGTTTCTGAAGCCTGTCCCTCTGGCCAGCTTCGTAATTTGTACTCATGGTCCGCAGGTGCTGGTACAGATCCATGGATGGCAAACCTCAGGTGGCTGGGAAAGTCAGCGATGTGCTAAAGGTTTTTGAAGGTTCCTGATAAAAGGAGAAGCGAAAGCATAAAAAAAAATTCTTCCTCATCACCTTTCAATTCTTGTCCTTACTGAGAGGCACGAGAAGGCTGTTTTAAACACAGAATAAAATGACAGTCCTGCACCAGTGCTGTGTCTGGTTTAGAGAACTCGGGACTCCTTTAAACATGAATTGGCATGCTACCAGGCTATGATAAGATGCTCATCTGTCACGGCTTGAGTTAAGGTTGTGAAACAAGTGATACACTGAGGATAGATAACAGGAGTAGCCGGGATGTTCAAGTTCTGCTCAAGCCTTATTCTTGCAGAATAGCAGTGGGTGCAGCGAACCCCTCGTGACCAGGGAGAGCTGCAGGGATGGGCACTGCTGGCTTCCCCACAGCTGTACTGGGAGCACAGCAGTGGTGGCTCCTTTCTCTTGCTCCTGAGAGTTGCTATCTGAAGAACTGTGACATGCAAGCCAAAGCTCATTCATTTTCTTCCATGCTTAGCTAGTTGCCTTGTTTTCATTTCATTTTGAGGGTGCTGATTTATACAGTATTTCCCATGAGTTAGTTTTCATTTAAATTGATAAATGAGATTATCCTTTTCCACAGCTAGTTGCCTAGACTCAGCCTGCAGTGGTGTGAGAGCAGCAAGTGACCCTTTCCAAAGACGGGCTGTTTGACTTGACGCTGGGTGCACACTGAAATCCGTGTCTGGAGCCTGGGTTCTGATGGCATAACACACGGAGAGACTGGCTGTTTTCTTTTGAAACTGCCCAGAAAACACTCCAGACTGGAAGGATCATGGTCCTTGTGTTAACACACTGGCTGAGCCCATGGGCATTAAAGAAGCATTGGTACTCTCCATCCTCACCCAGGTTTGTGCTTGCCAGTGCAGTGGCCCGAGTACAGTGCTGGAGGTGGCGAAAGCTCTGTCCAAGGGACTGGCACAGCCCTTTCCTTTGCCATTAAATTGGGATTTATGTCTTTAGTGATGAATGAAGGAAGAATAACCATTTCCGGTGTTCTTTATGTTCTGACTTCCTCCTTCCACTCAATTGATTTTGGTTCTGGTGTTAGTATTTCCATAGCATATACCATGTATCATAAAATGCTCTCCTTTTCCCCTCCCTCCTTTCTCTGTCCCTCCCTCCCTTTCCTCTTGCGCTGACTCTCCCACTCTCCAGCTCTCCCTTTACCACTGGGAAGGAGCGATGTGTCACCTTGTTAAGGGATGGGCTATGGAGGGCATACACGCACGGTGTGTGTGGGGGACCTGCCTGTCCGCTCTTACGACACAAAACATCTCTTTGCCTTTTCACCCATTCATTATAAAACTGTTCAAGGGCAGACTTTGCCCCATCCTCTTCTGTGCTTTCCCATCCTCTTCTCCACAAGTCTTGAATTTTTGAGCTCTTATACCTTCTGGGAACTGGTTCCAAAGTCTCATGCTTCATAGCAACAGTGATTACCTTTCCCTCCCCAGCTTTCTCTTAAGTGCTGGTTGCAATGACAGGATAAGCTCTACATGACATTTGGTGTAGAAAACAGTGGCTGAGAATTCAGAAAATTTCACCAAAGAAATAATGTATAAAGAGAGCATTGATGAGTTTGAGTTATACAGGCATTTTGTGTACTCTGTCCTGTATTACCAAGGACTTCAGGGCAGGAAGCTGTAAAGGATTTGCCCACAACAACTATTCTCCTACTTGCACAGCTTTTACGTTTTCTCTGCTGTTTACAGTATTCACTGGTATTTATTTGTTCTGCAGATGATAGCTGTCCTTTGCATTACTTCTTGCAGCCAGTCTATAGTATAAACCATTGGTTTTCCTGTTCCGAGAACTTCATTCCAGCCAGAGAGCTAGTTAAAAATCAGTAGTGATTTCGTTCTTTTTCTGAGGTCAAAAGGCAATGTATTTCAATATACTGATTGTGAATGAGAGATAAAGCATGGTTTGCAGCCCGGGTAGGAACCTGTAGCTTTGCATATTACCATATCTGAAAGAAAACCGCGCTGGTTGCACAACTGTGCCTTTCCACCTATGTTTCCTTCTTGGGAGGCCACAGGGACGGGCATCAGCCCCGTGGCAGCATCAGCCCCTCCATCGGGACACGCGTACCCTGGGGCTGCTGCTACACACCGAGCAGGAGGACGGTGCTGCTGCCAGTGGCTGCGGCTGCGCTTGGTGATGATCTGTCACCACACTGCTGAAAGCACCTGCAGGCATCGCAGTGTAGAAGGTATTGGCATGGGGCAGGGGCTTGTGCTGTGCCGAGGAGCCTGGGAGCCTCTAGCAGGTTTGTGGGTGCTTGTGTCAGGAGCGTGCCGCTGCCGCTGGCATGTCCCTGCGGCATGGTGCAGCTGATTCCTGGAAGTCTCTGCATCCGGCCCCTTGCTTCAGACCAAGGAAGGTGTGGGACAATCCCGGCAAGAATTAAAGCAGAAACACTGTAGCAAGGCAGTGAATGCTGAATGCCATCCGCCACCAGGGCAGCCCCTCCGGATGATGTGCAACTCCCCTCACCTCTGCTCCGAGGACCCTCCAAGGCCATGCTTAGCGCCAGGCAGGAGACAACAGTTTGCTCTGTGTCCATGCCAGGGTGGCATCTTTGCATTGCATCTCTCAGGTGAATGAAAGAGACAGCATGCAGTACTTCGAGAGCAAATTTCAGATGGGCAGTTCAAGGAAAAAGCACAGTGAAAGCTGGAGCTGATCAGAAGTCAGAGTCTGTGCATGGTGGGGAAGAAAAAGTTTGCTTCTGAACTGGGAGGAAAGCTGGAGTTGTTGCCATTTATTGGAGGAAGAAATCCCCAAACTTCCTAAAACATTGGAAATTTTTTTAGTCACATGGGACCATTTTGTTTTGGTATGATGAAAGCAGTTCCATTTCACAGAGTTGAAAATAATTTGTAATAGAGAGTAGTAGTTCAGTTCTTTATATTTTTCTGTCATTCATATTAATTACATTTTTGTCTTAGCACTGAGCTTCATTCATACTTTATAAATTGCTGATTTTAAAATGGCAGTCCTAATTTGCCATTTCTGTATTGGCAATTGTTCTTCCAATTGGCTGTCAGTCTGTACTTGGCATGCTCGCTGGTGGCTGTCCACTGGGCTGCTTCAGTAAGCTGTTTAGTTTGAAATGGATACTTGCTGCTTGTGATTGTAGGCTAAAATTACAAAGTTAAATATAAAAGAAAAAAAACATATTACTTTATCATCCCGTGGAACGTTTTAAACTTATCAAATGAGCATTTACTGAAAGAAAACTATGCTGTGGGAGACCTTCTACTACTTCCAGTAAAAACCATTTGTTTCTCTGAGCTGCTCTGGTAGATACCAACGGTCTGTGCAGCAGTTGTATGACTCTGACAGTTAAACATTGGAAATATACGGAAAAAATTAAGTTCCCCCGTGCACAGACGTTCAGCAAGAGGCCTGGGAGCGTCGTGCCCATGAGATTGTTGCAGCCTGTGGGGCTGCGGTGTTGGCTGGGACCCTGTCCCCGCTGCATGGTGCTCAGCCCGCCCGCCTGCAGCCATCCCCTGAGGCAGCCGGTGGGCAGCACCCACCCCAGCCAGGGCAGGCTGGGAGAGCGGAGCCTCCTCTGCAACTGCACTGCACCGGGCAAGCAGGATGCAGCTCAGCTGGTGCGCAGTAACTCGTGAGTGTAATCTGGGAACACTCTGCGTTGCAGCTGTTTATAAAGGTCCCGAGCAGCTTCTGCCCCTCGTCACGCCATTCCTCAAAACCCTCCTTTGCCATTAGAGCTCACAGAAGTCTTGATGTAATAGCCTGATAAGCCTTATACCTCCGCATACACCTTAGTTTTTAAAGGAGGATTTTAATGTTTGGTATGTTGCAAGATGATCTACATGCCTTGAGAGATACCAACTACGCCTGTTTTGCTCCATTCCCTCTGCTTTCCTCTGTACCATTTTCAGGATGTTAGCAGTCTTGAACACATTTGCAAGTAGAAAAAACCAGCACGGCATTGTCATGGCATCGTAAGCCAGAAGGCAATGCTAAGCAAGAAGCATCAGATGAACCTAGCTGCCTGAAGGGCTTATGAGACATGGTCTTTTCCTCTTGTTCAGTTGATTTCAGTATTTTTTGTAATTTGAAGTGAATTTTCTTTTTTTGAAAATACTGCATAGGCAGCTGTAGAATTCCAGGTCTCTGCCACAGTACACGTGTAGCAGATGCAGCATCTTCATGACTTCGATATCAGCACAATTTGGGGGGGCACCACCTCTCTTGAGACAATGAGAGAGGGAACTTCAGGCAGCAGTGCCCATTTGCTCCTCAGCTTTTCTTATGGTTTCCCACAGTGTTGCTGCTGCCTTGAAGAATGTTTTCTGCAAAAGGGACGTCTGCACCAGAAGCTGACACAAAGCAAACACCACAAAGTCAACTCAGACAGACCAAGTGACTTGTGTCAGCTTGGAAGCGGCTTCTCTTTGACACCATGTCAAATTGGTGTCGTGACACGGAGGACATGGGCACCTTCCTTTGTTATTATTGTTAGGTAAGATGCTAGCATTTGCCAGAAGTGATCGATCTCCTCTCACCTTGGATGAACCCATTTCTACACCATATTCATAGGAATGCAGCAATGGCGAAGTTTTCTGTGTGGGTACCAGATCCTTTCCAGCTCTTTCTTTTCCTCAAGAGAGCCAGGAGACACTATGCACAAGAGGCAGATGTCCTGTCTCCCATTTTAGTGGAGCGTTTATGCCCGGTAAACAATGAAGAGGCAGATACAGGCATGTCATCTCTTAATACCTGGTCAGTGCAGGCATGCCATCCTGTCTCTGCTGCCCGTTTTCACAGTTGTTGGATTGCAAACCAAACTGCAGTATTGCAGCTTCTCATTGCTACCAGGGTTCAAGAGGTAGCTCCAGGGTGCACCTCACTGGCGTCTGTGGGGCACAGCCGTGGCGGCAGAGGATGGCCGGCAGTGTCTTTGTGAATCTCTGCTTCAGCTGGATCTTCTCCTCCTCCTGCACGGGCTGGCACAGATACCAGCAGGGAATACCTGGAAGATTCTTTCTGGCCACTACAAATCTTCTGCGTGGGAAACCTGCATAGCAGCACGGACTTAGAGGGATGGGTAACCTGCTCAGAATCCTTCCCTACAGCCCAGGCTTCATGGTCCAGCAGGTGGTGAGTGGGGGAAAGCCACAGGACCACTGTCTGGATCTCGTTAGTGTTCTTTGAAGAAGTTGCCTTCCAGTACACTGGTAGGATGCGGTGAGCACTGAGGGGTCACGCCGCCGGCTGCTGAGGATGCTGCTGCACCGACACTGGGATCCCGCATTCACCCGTGGAGCGTCCTTGCCCTGCCCTGCTACTGCTCGCCTCAGGTGGGAGCACTACCACGTCTGGGTCCCGCTTCCTTTCCCTCTCATCCTTGGCTGCCGAGGGCGAGGGCGGACCAGCCAGCCTGAAGGGTTGGTCCCTCAGTCTGTCCTGGGCCTGGCACACTGCTCAGTGGGGTTTGGGTGTTGGATGCCGCGTGCTGTGCTTGTGCCGTACCGTATGGAGCACTGCGTTGCACGTGCACCTACCATCACCGCTTCTCTTCTGCAGCCCTGGGGAGCCCTGATGGCTGCAGTGTCCTGCAGTGCACTCCCTCAGCGATGGAACTGGGCATTGGCTCCGGGGGTGTAGGCAGTGCAGGAGGTACCCCCCTGCATCAGGTATCGGCACATGTACGGGTCCTTGTGGAAGCTTGTTTTGCTCTGCGTAAGAGCTTTAAATTAATTAGTACAAAGAGTAACTTAGGATTTGACATTGAATACGGACAGTAGGAGGATACAAAGAACTTTTACCTGGTACACAAAAGCATATTCATTTTCTTGTAGGTCCCTTGTAGTTCAGATCTTTTGCAGAGATGGGTCATATGGCAGAAAGCTGAATAAAAATGCTCATTTATTTTGGGGAGTGAGAAGCAAATCCTAAATTTTGTGTACATCCTTAGGGGTGAGAATGATACACTTCCAGTGGCCCCATCACTCACAGTTTTGAGTTAGCACCTACATGAGTAGGGTGACAGGAGCCCCAACTTGGATATCCAGAGGCCTCAGTTTCACAGGCTGTAGTTGCAGAGTGGTGAGCCTTCCTTTGGAAGGAGTTTTGGGATCCAGGGGTAGGAAGTCAGGTCTGATTTTTAAAGTATTTGCTTGAAAAAGCTAAAGCCTGTAAAAGAAGTTGTCTTGTGAACTTCAGATTTGTGCTATGTAGCAGAAAGCATAAATTCTGCTTCGAGAAAAAAGAGCCTGTGGAAGACGTTGACGTGTCTCTGCATGGCTGACAGTGCTGCTGAGAGCAGCGGTGTCCTGCTGACCGAGGGCTTTGCTGGTGAGCGAGGCAGGGAACCTCATCTGTTACTGCACTCATGTGCTGGCAGCGAAGGATCCCCGTGATTTCCTGTGGTCCCAGTGGAAATCCCAAGCGCTGAGGCTGTGGGAGGCATTCATCCTCTGCTTGCAGTTCGTGCAGAGGGAGTTAAATCTGGACCTTGAGGAAGCTGCCAGCCAGGCAAGCTGGAGTCTGGTTGGGCAGGTGAGCTGTGCTCTTGACTGGGTGAAAACATTTGTCTTTTGGGAGGGAGGTGTTTCAAGGCTTGGGATTTACAGAATGCAAGGCAGGATTGATGCCGGGGAAGGGAAAAAAAAGGTCATTTTACGTCATTCAGTGATTCCTAGCATTTTGAGATGCTGGTTGTGACAACAGGGCCGTGAGAAGCCAGCGCTGGCAGTTACAGCGTGAAAAGGTGGCTAGATAAACCTCCGCTCAGCTGTGGTGGGTGGCAGCGGGGCTGCTGGGCTGGGGGTGCCGTGCTCCGCCAGCCCCGGCTGCCTTGGTGCGGCTCGGCAAGCATCGTGCCAAAGCTTTGGGGCAGCAGCCTTCAGTCGGTCCACAGGTCCCTGGGGACCTCTGGACTGCTTTAGGGGTCTGTAGAGGGTAATTGGCAATTATCTGTGGTTTGGGTATGCTATACAGAGGGACCTGGCTGCATCTGCGTGGATGAGTATTCCTGGCTTTTGAGTAGGAGTGACCTCGTCCAGCCCTCACCTGGGGTTTGAGGCTGAATGCCTCAGAGAAGCCAGGCTGTGTTTGTTTTCCTGTGGTGGAAGAAAGCAGTTTGGTCACTTTGGGATTTTAACTCAGGCTGGAGGCCCTGGTATCGATAGTCGCTGCATGCTGTGTGGATGAGAACTGGCTTTATTTTTTAACAATAGTAGTGGTATGAGTGGGATCATTAAAATAAAAAAGAACTGACCCAGTTGTCATGGCAAAGACTTGTGACGGAGGTTCTTCATCCATATTCCCTTTCACCATATCTACTGCTGCCTCTGTCTTCTCTGCTGATCTGCCTGTGCTACTCATCCATGTCCAGCTGCAGTTTCATCCTTCTGCCAGCTCTGGATGTGGGGCAAAGTGAAGAAGGAGCTGCCCTGGGAGAGCCCAGTAGCCCTGCATCACTCGGGCGGTGAGATGCCTCCCTCACCTGGGCAAGGTGCCTGTGACAGGCAGTGTTGGCAGTTGTTGCAACATGGCTTTGTGTTTTATTCTGCTTTAAAAATAATGATTACAACCCCGATTCTTCTCACGGGTATTTTTAAGTGCGGTTCAATGTATCCTCTAACAGTAATAAAAATACTGCCAGTAATAGTACTTTGTGCTTTTACGACACTTTTCTTCTGAAGCGCTTATGAGCAGCAGTTCATTTAGCCTCCAGGCAACCATGCAAAACAGGTATTACTCCTTTCCTGTAGATGAGGGGGGATGAGGTTTGTCGGGAGCTGTTTGGCTTTGGCAGCAGTCCCTCAGAGCCTATGAACGGCTGTGGGCCCTGGCAGTCGTCAGAGCTGGGTTTGTGGGGGGCCGCGTTGGGTTTTGTGCTCAGTTTTGGGAGAGTCCTGCAGAAGCGTACCTGTCCACTGGACTTTACGCCCTGTCAATAGTCCCATTTACCTTAGCAGACCTGAGTACTGTCCTTGGGGATGTCTGACCCCATCCAGCTCCCAGGCGCCGGGACTGTGTTTGCAGGAGAGGGGTTACGGGAGCACAGCACCTCACCTCGGGGGACCCAGGTGGGAGCCTCCGCACTCCCTGGGTGCCTGTGCGGGCAGCAGGCAGAGGGAGACGGGACGGGCAGGGAGGGCAGGCTCGGCTCGGGCTGCTCTCTTGCTGCTGCTTTTTTCCTGTTTAATGCAATCTGAGCAGAAGCCAGAACGAGCAAGGTCACCCACGCTCCTCTGTGGTTTGAAACTCCCCAGCCCCCCATCTGGGGAGGCCTTTTTAAATAGTGAGAACAAACAAAGTCAAATGCTGACACGTCCTCAGAAGCAGTAAGAGTGATTTGTCGGAACACAGACCACAGATTAAGTGATTTTGCAGAAGTAGCAATCATTTTAAGAATACAGCCCAGCTCTACAGGTATTTGTAGCTGATGCCCTTTCCCCAGGCAGTGGGTACCTGTTCCACTGCGGCGGGAATTGGATGCTGCCCTGCTCCGGGTGTCTCGGGTATCTGCACAGCGTGAATTATACTCTGAGCTCTCTGCAGGTCTCCCAGTGACTTTTCTGTGCAATCAAAAAGTGGAATGGAGAACACCATAATAAATAAATAACAATCCCCAGTGAAGAGCAGTAGATAAGCCTGTGTTTCTGCTGGAGCGGCTGGTTGGGTGCCTCCATCACGCTGCCTGGGGTGTGGGGCTGCCAAGGGGCTGTGTGATGCCATGGACCATGCTGAGGTCCTTGAGATTGCAGGCAAGGTGGCTGCCACTTCCAAAACAGCTCTGGAAGCAAAAGATATGTCTTAAATAAGGCTTAGAAAGTCAGTGCAGAACCACCAATATTGGGACACCAATAGTGTTTCTACGGGGCGTCCTTTGCTGTGACAGCGAGGGAGCGCTGCGGGCAGCTGGCCTGTGAGTTAGCCAGGGAGAGCAGCCAGGCACATCTTACTGTACGTAACCGTAGTGGACTTCGGCGGGCCCGCACCATGGAGAGCTGGACTGCCTCCAGGACACACTTGCTGTGCGCCCGGGCTGGCAGAGCCCCGGTCGTGCTGTGCAGAGTGTGGAGACTCACTTCAGCGTGCCGGGCAGTGTCCCGGACACTGCTTGCTCGCTGTGCACGGCCATAGTTGTAACGATTTATTTTTAACTCATTTAATGTCTGTAGCCAGGTGTCTGGGACAGGCGGTGCTGGGAGGGATGTCCCTGGATGCTGGCCGCCTGATCCGGCGTGCCAGCACCACCTGCAAAGCTCGGGGTTAAGTTCTTGCCCGAGCCTGGGGGGTCCGATGCGCCGACGGCTCGTCTGGGGATGGGTGGGTGCAGGCTGGGTGGGTGCAGGTTGGTGGGTGCCCTCTCCCTCTGCACCAATGTGCTCCTGTGGGGACTAGAAACTGGGGTTGGCTGCAGCTAGCAGCTTTGGGAAGAGCCTCGAGGTAAATCCCGCATTGCGACAGCATCTTCACCTGTGCCGCCAGACCACTGTCCCGCTGGGTGTTCCTGGCATTGCTGCCATCAGGAGCAATCCCCACCAATGCCAGAGGGGAGGCTGCAGATTTCCTAAAACACATTTTATAGAGTCACTGGGACATGTTCAGTTCCTGGGACGAGGTGGGAAAATCGGGGCCTTTGCTTCCTCTCCCCTGTGTTCTCAGTGGTTGGGGATGGCCTTAGAGGGCTGCTTCTTTTCTTTCCCAAGATGATACTTCTTTTTCTGGTGCTTTCTCACCAACCCTTCAGCAGTTTGACTGATGTTACATATTTTAGCTGCATTAGCTTCTTTGCTGGTTGGAAGCGGCAGAAAAAATGCTTTGACCTTGGCCCGTGTGCTGAGAACAGAGTCCAGGCACAAGTTTTTGTATCAGTAATTTCCTAGCAAAGGCTCCTGCCTCCTCCCCCTCCCTGCCTATCTGGAGCGGGCAGCAGCAGTGTCCACACATTTTCTGATGTGCTGTTGGGGAGGGTTTGGATGGGCTATCTCGGCAGCTCCTCTTTCCTCTTGTAAAAGAAAAGGAGAAAAGTAATTTGTGTGCAGATCAGGTTAATTGCTTTCATCTGGGTGGCAATTAGGTGCATTAACTGGAAAATGAAATACTGCATGAAAATGTTGTTCAGATGATGTACCTTTTTTTCTTGGGTCGTGTGTGTGTGCATTTGTGGGCATGCGTCGTCTTCTACCCACGGACACAACACATGTTTTTTGTATGCGTATTCTCTTCTTGTATAAATAACATCTCCATCCCTTGCCCTGGTGCCTGCAGCGATCCATCTGCAGACACTGTCTGTGGAGGAGACGTGGAGAAACGGGTGCTTTGCACCATACTGTCTGTGGGAAGGAGCACCCATCACGGGTCCCCCCCCCGGCTGGCTGGGGCTCTGTGAGCCTCTGCGCGGGGACATCGTGGGGGCTGGCACGAAACTCGTACCTCTTCTTGTCACTGCTCAGGCACAAAGTTGAGAACTAACCCTCCAGGTCCCCGCCTGTCCCTTCACCCTCTGTCTGAAAGTGCCAGCTCCATTTAGCGGGGCAGGTCTGGGTGGCACGTGTCTGGCTCGGGTCCAAAGCCTGGAGCCGTGGGTCCCACGGGGACCACGTTCCCTCCTCGGCTGGCTCTGGGCTTTGTCCCTGTGCATGCTCGTACACTTCAGAACGTGTGGGGTCATCCCAGTTAACTCAGCCTGTTCACATGGATTTAGCTTTCTGGTTTTCAGTTATTCGCTTTGTTTTTATGTGTCCCCTGTGGTCAGAGAGGAAAGTCTTTCCCTGATAATATGATCTTCTGCTTGCAAAGAAATCCGTTACTTCCCGATCTGCTCCTGAGTCCCCAGGAACATCTTTAAATGGTGAGAAAAACAATAGCAGCACAGGGATTTTTTTTTTCCCTTTCTTGTTTATAGTACAGCCTGTGCCAAATGCCAGGTCCTTGGTTCTTGGCCATTTCCGAGGGTGCCTTTGAAGGGGGAGCAGAGTGGGACAGTGCCGGAGCGCCTGCGGGATGGAGCATCTTCCCCTGTAGCTGTGCTGAGGATGGCAGCTAAGAGGGACGTGGGGGACAGTGGTTCTCTCTTTGTTCAGCTCACCCTCTGCTTTGGCATGTTGGTGCTTGAACACTTGAATTATGGCCTGAGTTGGAACAGTTGACCACGTCCCAGCAGGGATAAGATGGCAGCCTGAGGTTAGCAGGGCGGCAAGCTGGTCCCTCTGCGCGCCTGCCCAGTTAATGGAGGGAGGTCCGTGTGTCCTGTGGGGATCGCCTGGGATCAGCAGTGATCCGTTTGCTCCCGGCCGCGTGGGCAGCCAGGCAGAGCCATGCCCTCACGGCCAGAGGAGAGGATGGGGCTCTGCCCCCGCGCACCCTCCAGCTTTCCAAGAGTTGGGGTCAAGGTGGGCCCTCGGCTGCTTCAGCGGCTTTGTCCTGAGATGACTATCTCACTGCTCGCTTAAAAGAGAATTAAAAGAACACTCTCAAGGCTAGGAGGCCTAAAATTAGATGTGGCATCTGTGTTTTGGTTTGCAGGCGGGCTTAAAAGAAAATGATTCCTGGCTGCTTTCATTCTTCGCCTGCTCAGAAGAGCAAGGCAGAGGTGAAGCAGGCAGAGTGCTGGGCTCGTAAATGACTGCAAAAGCACCTCGGCTCTCTCAAGACATCGCTGCCTGGCAGGGCTGGCGTGTCTGCAGATTTCAGTGCCTGTCTGGTTATGGGGGTACTTCCCAAGCACATTGATCCCCTGGGATCAGTGGATTGCTGCTGTTGCAGGGTTCTGCCCTCTGTACTTCCCAAGAAATGCTTTCAGCCCCCAAAACGACAGGTCTGGCTGTCCATGCCTTATATCACTAAAGGAACGTACCGGCATCAAGGCACCGTTTCCCAGGGCTGTGCCAGGCTGGGATGCCTTGGGTTTACTGAGCGTGCCACCGGGGCTCGTACCAGCGCCGCTCGCTGCTCATCGCTGCCAGCCCGGCCTCGCGGAGGTGCCGCGGTCCTGCTGCAGCCAGCAGGCGTGGGCAGATGTGTGCTGTGGGCATGCACGGCCCTGCGGCAGCTGCCAGGAAAGGCAAGGCCACGGACGGGAGGACCTGGCTGGACGTTAGCCGGTTGCTGCGGGATGCTGAGGAATATGCCTCTGTGTTGCCTCCATTGCTGAGATCAGGGCTAAGAGTGCCAGGAAGACCATGGATATGTGAAGCTTTAGCTATAATTTGTGTGTTTGCTCTTTACGAGATGATTCAAAGCATGATCTGCTTTGAGGGCATGGGGAGATGATATTGTTGCATAAGTTGTGAAAGTTGTGTAAGTTTCCTCTAGGAAACAAGTGATTTGCCAGCAGAGCTGAAGAGAAATTTTGCAGATATAGCTTATACCCGTTTCCAGACATAATAAGGAAAAGCATTTTTATGCCCCCGCAGCTGTGTCTCTGCAAAGGTTTAGTCTTGGTATAAACATGCCTAAAAATAAACCAATTCTGCCAGGAAGTTATGAGACCAGCTGAAGTTCCTACCTCAGCCAGCCCAAGAAGCCCACCGCAGGCTCTCGGCAGCCGCCCACAGCTGTGCCGGGAGCGGGACACGGTGCAGGAGCTGGTACAGCTGGCAATGCACAGCCACTGCGGCGAGTCCCGGCGTCCCACTTCTGCGAGAGGGGATGCTCTGGGGCCAGGGTGGGAGGTGAGGGCTGCTCCCTGAGATGGATGTTTCTGTTTCTTCCTCTCTTCTCCATCCGTCCCCAGGGCTGCCGTGCTTTGCCGGGAGAAGGAGGAGGGTGCTGGCCCACCCGGCAGCAGGGAGGTGGGAGAGCCCGGACCAGCGGTCCTCTGAAAGGCAGCGATGCCGACTTTTGCTTTACTGCCCGTGCTAGCAGGTCTCGCTCGTGTGGTGTGCCTCCCCGGTCGGGTGCCTCCAATATAAGTGGTATTTGTGGTCTTCTCATTTTTCCATGCTGGATTCCTCCACTGTCTGCCATCTGCCTGTTTTCAACTCATGCTTCATCCAATAGAGACATAAAAATGCAGAAATTATGGCACCGGTTTCCTTAGCAATAATTCCGCTGCCAAATGAAGTGGCGAAAATATTATGTGTTTTAAATATCCGAGTTTGGGATTTAATCCTGTCATCTCTCAGCAATCTGGCTGGGAGCCTTCCCGTTATGGAAGTTGTACTGGTGGTCTGGGGTTCGAGTGTGGCGGGGAGGGCTCCAGTCTGCAGCCCCTCTGTGCACTGACTTGTTCTTTGGTGGAATAACCGGGGAGTGGGATTATCAAACGGGTTTCCACGAGTTCCCGCAGGCACAGAGGCAGATGCCATCTCCAGCTGCGGAGCTGATGGGGCAGTTCATTGTCCGTAAGAAAGAGGAATGCTGTTAAGGGCACGTTGCAATTGGGGCAAGGTGTGGAGCCGTATTCCCACTTTCTCATCGCGGAAGAATGTGGAAGCCTGTGTTTACTAGAGTCTGTGAAACTCACGGGAGGTCAGTAAAATATAATGGTGGGTGGTTCATGGGTTTTTCTGGCATCTCAGAGGAGGTCAGGCTCC
Organism: Harpia harpyja; assembly: GCF_026419915.1. NCBI lineage: Eukaryota > Metazoa > Chordata > Aves > Accipitriformes > Accipitridae > Harpia > Harpia harpyja. The sequence continues at coordinate 26,039,363 of NC_068957.1, read as the reverse complement.
CAGCAGAAGTCAGCACATCAGCACCAGGAATTCGCTGCACTGCTAAGCAAGCTCTGGAAAGTAGAGAAAATCAGATTTATTCAGCCAGTTCAGTTCAAAGGCTAGTCATTCAAAACTGAGACCTACTTGGAGTTGAAAAAGCCAGAAATGTGGAAGGTTTTCTTTCAACCTGTGTAGAGAATGAGGCATGGGATGGTGGTATCCAATGACTATTAAATCTTGGAGATCCCTTAGAAAAGGGCCAGTCAGCAGAGTTTGCAGCTCACAAATAAGCCTAGCTTGGCTTTAGTAGTCAATTGATTTGAAATGCACTCTGCTTTGATAAGTTTAGTTCTGACTTACCAGAAGAGCAATTTAAAATGTTCACATTTCCATTGGCTTTATGGATCCATTTGAATGCAACTTGACACATATCACAAAATATTAACCCAGCCTATAATAAATAAGAAATGTCGTACACCATTTTCTGAGTTATAGAGTGGAAAATCAAAAGTCACGACAAACTGTGTAATTGCTTGAAAAAAAAAAAAGGCGTATTTGTTAAACAGGAGAAGCCTCTTGCTAATGAGCTGTCACATCCTCTGCGGAGGCATCAACATGGCCCTATTTAAAATGAACACATTCTGCACATTGCAAAGAGAAAATGTGAAGACAGGGAACATTACTGATTGCATTCTTCAGGGAAAATCACTGCAAAAGACAGAAGTAGAAAAGATGAAAATCGATTATTTACGTAGAGGGATACTTGGTGTCAAGCTAAATTCTGATTACATTTGAAGTTCTATATGACAATGATTTAAATCAGTCCACCTTGGTTTTCATTCTGCAGTCCCTTATCAGATTCTGTGGAGTTAGCTGAAGGTCCTGGGGGGACCAGGAGGGAAGCCCCATTCCGGCAGGCATCCTCCTCCAGTCCCTGCCAAGGGACAGCTGGAGGGGTCAGCCCGGCTCTCGGAAGGAGGCGGCACGATTCGTGAGCAGGGCGTCTGCATATGGCACTGACATCAGTCCCCCCATCCTGCCAGCGCCGTGCGGACCCTATCGTCTCTCCCTCCAGCAGCTGCTCTTTTCAGTTTGAGACACGACCGCACTTTGTTGATTGGCCAAGTGATTTGTGGAGATACCTTGGGGACCAAATGGCCAGTTCACATGAGGTGCTCTGGCTGCGCCCCATCACCGGACACGGGTCTGTGTGTGCTGGCCGACCACCCAGCCTCTTTGCAAGCCTCCCCTTATCCCTATACCCTGCCAGTGAAAAGAAAAGTCTCGGAGCAGGTATTGTTCTACAAAGGCTTTGTGAGCCGGCGCAGGGACTACTTGTCTAATTTATAAATGCAGTGCTGGCATTGAGATCCGTGTGCTGCGAAAACAAAAGGAACATTAATCTGCATGTGAAGGGCATGTGGAGAGAGTAGCTTTGGTCTTCTGCCCCACATCGATCTCCGTGGTCGTGTGAGCCCAGCAAGCCCTGGGAGAGGACGGGGATTCCTGCTGTCAGAACCCCTCCTGCCCCTGGAGCGCTGCACCAGCGCTGTTCGGGGCGTGAGGAGCTGGCGCGGGTCCGGCAGCCTCCAGTCACCCTTCCCAGCCGTAGCACACGTCGGCTGCCGAGGGGTGGCCCTGGCCGGGGGGATTGGATCTGGCTCAGGCAGGGAGACATTTTGTTACGTCTGGAGATTTGCACTTCAAACGGACATTTGTGAAAAGCTGCCAAGGAACTTGCATCATCCCTTCCTAAGTGTTTAATAAGTATCACTGCACTTAGTTTTCGAAGAGGGAAAGCTAAATGTCTTCCTATAAAAGCAGACTGTTAGTACGTTGTCCTACAAGCCTGCAGTACCCTGCCAAGTACAGTAATGGCCAGGATGCTTTCTAGGGGACTGTAAGCCAGTCCTCCCTATCTGGCACGATGGCAGTGTCTCTTGGAGCATGAAATATATGGATCAAGAGTATCTCATGATTTGTGATTTTCTTTATAGGCACATTTTGTCAGCAGAGGAGATGGATTTAAGAATGGAAGATTATGCTGTGGGTTAAACTAACTTAAAAGATATTAGTCAGGACAGACTGTTTCCTTGGGAAATAAGTAGGGTTGTCTGTGCACCAAGGACACCAAGGTCTTGTCCTTGGAGGCTCCAGGTGACTCTGCAGTCACCAGGACGATATGGTGTACAGCGCTGATGACCTCAGGGGTGCTCGTCAGGGCTGAAGCTTGCTTGCATGACTCCTGTTTTGCTTTTTGTCCCCTTGATGCTTCATAATCAGGTGAGTTCCCATCTTAAATAACCTTGCAATACGTTTATGCTGTCTCTTTTCATAGATACCTTCTCTGTCTGGAGAAGTCAAGTGTTTGATTTGCTCTGAGCTGATTTATTTAAGCTGCTCCCTGAGCTCACTGGCTGGAGATCAGGTTTTGAGGCAGAAGTTTTGGGTTCAGTACTGTACCCAAAATGCAGGCAGCTGCCTACCGCAGAGGCCACCTGTGTGATACAGAGGCTGCAGAGTGGCTTTGCCCAGGCTTTGCATTTCAGGTATAGCATGCCTGCTTCCTGTCACCTTTTTAACCTCACTTTCTGCTTCTTTCTTAGGGATGACTGGAAGGTGAGAGCCAATGATGGTCATTAAAATCAGGAGACTCCCCAGAGGTTTGGGTTATGACACGGCCTCTGCCGTCCACCCCGTCAGTGGGTGTGCAGTGGCTCGGCTGGCCGGGGTGGCTGTTTGGGACTGTCCCCTGGGTGCTGGGACAGAGGCCGCCCCATGGGGCAAACAGCAGCCGGTTTCGGTGCAGCTCCAGGCTGGAGCAGCTTTCTTGTGCACCAAAGGAAACAGCCATGGGCTTGCCTGGGTCTGGGCTGGTAGAGGTGGGGTTTCAGCTGCAGCTGGCACCCAGTGTGTGAAAAATAAACTGTCAAAACAAGTAAATAGAGCATTCGAAAAGGAAAAGAGAATTTCATTTGGGAGATTTGCAAATGGATTTGTGCAGCTGTGCTTGCTGAAGTTATTTGTGCCCCCTGGGCTGGGAGGCAGCCTCTGAGCTGCTGCCATCTCTGCTGGAGAGCCCCACGCTGCTGCTCCTGGGAGCTGTTGGTGGAAGGACCTTCTCCTGAGGGTGTGCTAGTTCTGTCTGCCCTCACTGCCAGGGATGTTTGGAAAACCTGTTGTTATCTGCTAATGCTTATATAAATCCAGTGAAGATCAAGTTCCCATATGTGTTGTCCCTGTTGTTCACACTGTGCACCATGCTCTGCTCTCTCAGAGATGCTGTCTTGCCTCTCTGGCTCCAGCAGTTATACAGGAAAACAAGAAATGGTCAGTTTAGAAACATATTCAAGACTATTTAGAAAAAAGAAAATAAATTCAGTGTACAAGGCTGCATGTTTATAGATTAAACTTCCCAATGCATTTTAACAGATGGAATGCTTTAAAGTTTCCATGCAGGCTGGATTATTATCTGAATCAGTGCAACTTAGTGACTGTGGATTGAAGATTCAGTTCAGCTCTGGCTGAAGCCAGCGTCAGCGAAACAGGAATGTGCAAGAGGACATGAGACTTGTGTTTAAAATGAACAGTCGTGCTCTTAGCTAATCGTGGGTCTTGCACCTTGGTGTGAGTCATAGACCTTTGTCCAGGCATGAGCCACGCAACTCCATTGACAGGAAGCCTGTTACTTTTATTATTGTGTTTGAAAATGTCACGCACAGACGATGCCATTTTAAAGGCAACATTTACTCCTGATAACATCGCAGTACCTCAGAAATGACCGGACAGTATTCTGTGTCATCCAAGTTTGTGTGCAGGTGCTTATTGAGTTCATGGCTCAGCATCTTCTCGAGCATTATGGCCAGGCAGGTGGTTAGATATAGCATTGTAAAGGTGCAAAACCACCAGCCACTTTGCCCAAAGGGCAAGGTGTGGGACCAAAAGCGCTCTGCTTGGGGATTCCCAGCTGATGGCTGGTCAGGCGGGATGAGCATGGGTGCGTGGCAGCTGCTGTGGGTGGGCAGGCAAATCCCGGTTAGGGATTCTCCAAAGGCCAGTCCAGCTGAGTCCTTGTGTTTGCAAATCCACTGCATTGTGCTTTAGCAGATGTGTTTCTGGACAAGGCAGCTAAGTCTTGGAGCGAGTTCCAAGCCCGCTGGTGCAAACGCTGACACTGAGCAGTTGACGCAGTGAGCTGATGCCACGAGGAGGTTATGCCAGTGGTCAGGGCACAGCCGTGCAGAGAGCAACACTGCAATGTTTCACTTCAGTCTGGTGGGTTATTCTGCTGCAACTGTCAAATTTAAGAGTGAAGGAGGTGGAAATTGTGTTTGTTCAGTTATGTCAAACTGATGGAAAACAGAGGGAGTGTAAGGAATATGCATCGTGTTATATTAGCATGGTGAATTGCTTAATGAATTAATCTTATTCGAGCTGGTAGGTGTGGACTGCAGAAGCCATGCAGATAAAGCAGCAAACATACTTTTTCGTGGTCTGTCTTTGGAGTCAGAAGTTCCGGGCAGCGGGGGGCGGTTGTGCCTTGGCTCCTTTTGGGTAGCATGTGCTGTCTGTTGCTGAGATGGAAACTTTCTTTGTGGGTTATTAGAAGTGGTTGACATTCTCTTATCTGTGATTGCCCTTGGTTTTCTGGGTGTGTTGTGAAATTAACTATTGACAAACAAGTGCTTGCATTGCAAAATTACAGTTCCTACTCTACAGAAATATTTGCACATGGCAGGAGCTCAGTATACTCTCCATTTCCTTAAAGAACCCTTCTGAAACAACAGTAAAATTCTTCCTGTAGCCATAAGAGAGATAGTGAGGTTGTTTTTTCTCTCCCCTGAAAACCACCAAGCTCCTTTGTGAGCAGCCCTGACCTTGGCCTTCAAGCCGTGCGCCAGAGCTGGAATCTCTGCCCGACGTCACTGCTGCACCAGTTGTGTCTGCCCGCGCCGCGCTATCTCCCTGCTTTGGAGTTCTGAGGCAGTGTGACACTTGCCATATATTGTGCAAACTATAGTCACGTATTCTGGAGCCCTCCACAACTCGCTTGGTGCTTGTTTTTGTCAGACCTCAGTATTCCTGTGGCTCTGTGGGGTGGTTGCAGTCAGCAGGTACTGAAAGAGTAAAAACTTCCTCTTGGAGGAAAGCTTTTAAGCAGCCCATCGTGAGCTGCTGAGCCACCCCTCCGGTCCCTTGTGCAGGGGTGGAGGAGCTGCAAATGCTGCTGGTCGCTGGGACGCCTGTGCAGGTGGGTGTCAGGGGCTCTGCCCAGAAAGCTGCCAGTCCACACGCCCCTGCAGCCTCCATAAGCCATCTTTTTGGCTCATTGCTGTGTTATTACCTACATATTTTGAGAACGCCTTTAAAAGGTCTCTTGGAAACTGGAAAATAGATCGTTAAGGGTACCATTATCCCAGCTCACTCTGAGTTGCTGATGTTTTCAGTTATGTTTTTCTTACAATTTTCCCTCTAAAAATAAAAAAGAAAAGGCAAATTGGCGTCTTTTTAAAACCAAGGGCGTTCTGGGGCAAATCCTTCTGCTCTGGACAGTGGCTGCCAGTAGTAAAGGTGCAGGAGTGAGTTGGCAATCACGTTGGTGCTGCAGGGCTCAGCCTGCAGCTGAGCCTCTCCCCAGCTGCCGCAACATCAATCTCCCGACACGATGGGATGCAGGGGCTGAATGCTGCCCTGTGCAAACCCTGGAGACAAGAGTGTTACACCCGGGAGGAGCCTGTCTCACAGCCAGGATTAACCTTGAGTGCCTGCCAGCTCCCTCTGATTTCCATCCGTAAGTGGGCAGCTGGGGGCAAGATTGGCCGAGCGCACAGGGGTTTGCAGGGAGAGCCCGAGCAGCTCTGGGCCGCTCTGCTCAGCACCCTTCCTAGGTAGATGCACCTGTATAGGTACAGTAGACATACACGTGCATGAAGGTATATTTGTACTTGCACAACTCTTCTCATGCAGAAACAGCTATTTAAAAAGCTGTTTAAAAAGCCCCTCAAGCCTTAATTGCTAACCTACTTTGCAGCTTTAAATAATTATGCCTCAAAAATACTCCAGGGTCTTCTGGGGGTCCTGCTTCTGTCATCAAAACAGCTGCTACTGTGAGAGTCACTTTGCTCATTTCCTATCTGAAATACATGGGGCAAAGAACACGGAAAGCACAGTATGGAAGGCCTTATGGAAAAAGATAAATTAGCCCTTTTCAGATTTCTGATTGCATAGAGAGGAGAAAAAAGGTAACAGGTCATTAGAGGACAGGTCTGGTACTGCTGGAATCTAAAAAATTGCTGGATAAATAAGGCATTTTTAGCAAAGCTTTTATATTTGCTGCTGTTTTTTTCTTAGTAGTGTCTGCTCTACTGTAGCACCTCAAACTGAGTGCCAAGGCTGTGTAGCGTAGGGCGGTTGTGCAGACGGGGCACGGAGGGAAGCGGGGGGTGCCCTGGGCCCTGCTGAGGACGGGACAGCAGGATTGCACTGGGAGGACGGGCAGGATGCTGGGGAGGGCGAGACAGGGAGGTGTTTGTTGCATCAGGACTTAACTATGGCAGATATGGTGCAGCCAACTGCATCTCCTCTGTTTAATCAGTAATTCAAGAAAAGCCTTGGAAATGGAGATTGTCAGGGAAGGATAGTTGAGCAGCATCTACAGATGAGTCACTGATTCTGATTGCTGCTGCTAAAAAGACGAGGAATCACTCAAAATGTTTCTTGCCTTAAGAAAAGGGGATAAAATTGCTGCTCCAGTTATTAACCTACAATTTAGGTAGGATCTGCGTAGCTCTCATATGAGGAATAGAAGATAGCAGCATTCTTGAAGGACACAACTGACAGCAAGATCAGAGGACAGAGGTGAGCCTGGGTTTTGATCTTGGCAATAATTGTCCCATTTCATGCCTTACTCTCAAGGTGTGAGGGGCTTTGAAAAGACCTGTGTGAAAGGCAAACTGCACCAGTAGTCTGGTGACAGAGTTAGTTTTTGGTTGAAATTAAGCATCCCAGCTAGTTGTTCACATAACAACAGCAACAGTCCCTTAAGTCCTGTCTGCACCGGAAGGTATTTTTCAGCCTATGGTATGCTTTAAACCAGTCAAATACTTGTTTCTCATCGGCCCTTGAGGAAACACTTTTTCTCATTTAAAACCTCTCTCTCCTCAGTTTGGGAAGCAAAACAAAATGGAATGGATAGTCTGGACTAAAGAAGCTACTCCTATTACCAGAATTAAAATAACTGAGCAAAAGATGATAACCAGGCAGCTGCCCCTATGCGAGTGCATCGTTGTCCTTGCCACAGCTCTCTATAAGAGTGATTGCTCTTTAAGCTGTTGCACTATAGGTAGTTTTAAGTCCTGATGTCCCTGGGATGTCCCTGCGCGCAGGTTGCAGGCTCTCCCTATGTTTTGGGAGTAGTGAAACAAGATGGGGGAGAGGGATGGGAGAGGTGGGGGACTGCGTGGGACCGCCTGCCCTGGTGCCTGCTGCAGTCTCAGCCCGGCAAGTGCAGGGCAGCGGTGCCGTACATCATAACTTACCACAGAGTTGGAAACCCCAGTGGAAAAGCTGGTGATTAGCACAGACAACAGGTGTATCTTTCCTTAATTAAACCTCGATGTTGCCAGATGCTCTTTGGGTGTGTGAGATGTCCCCTTGCTTGTGTCGTACCTGGATGGGCAGAGCTGCCTGTGGACCTGCAGGATGTGGAGAGGTGCTGGCCACGGGCAGCAGTTTGGGGCAGAGGGGCTGAGAAGCAGGACAGTGTTCCCTTGCCCTGGGGCCTGTGTTGATGTTTGACCCCTTTTTCTAAAAGTTGCAAGACTTTTCAGAAGATTCACGGTATGGGTTCCGGCTGCCATCTCTCCCAGGGCTATTTTCTGTTTCAGTGGAGTTTGGGTTTATTCATACTGTGGTCCCAAATGGGGATTTTCTGAGTATAAAGATTTTTTCCAGAAGTCCCAGCATTGTCACATTTGCTCTTAATATAATTTGATTTCTAAGAGCTCACCTGCAAGCATTCAAACAATGCCAGAAACCAAAAGCAGATCTCCTTTTGACCAAAAAGTTGCGGTGACCTACTGACTGTTAGAAGCTAATTGCCTCATCTGGTGTTTTGACAAAAAGCGAGTTTTAGCAAATAACTTAAAATGCTATTGTTCCCCATACTGCCTGGACATTCATTGACTTGTGATTCTGATAAGTGCCTCTTCTGCTGCCATGCCTTCTGAAAAAGCAGCTTTTCCATAGATCTGATCAAACAAGCATGTGGCAGTGTGTCTGTCAGGAGGGAGGAGGCAGGATGGGTGCTAGCCAAGAGGAAAGGATTTGGGCATGCGGATGGTGGAGGGAAGCATGACGAATACGCAGTCGGAGAGGAGGGCTGGCTCTCGGAGCGTCTCGGTGCCACGGTTAAGGCGGCTGGTTGGCACTACGTCAGCCTGGCACACACAGGCAGCGTGGCACTGGCGGGTGAAGTCCTCCCCCAGGGTCGTGGGGACCCGATCCCACATTTCCAGCACCATTTGAGCTGCAGGCTGTGCTGGCTGGGGAGCGGTAGGAGGGTGGAGGTGTGGAGCTCTGTCTCCTGAGCACCCCGGCACCGCACCGCCGCAGCCCTCTCAGTGTCCTTGGCACCTGCTTGGGTTGTGCCGGGGCTGCAGGAGGCTCTTTGTGCTTCCCCAGCAGAACTTGGAAGAGGTTTTGTCAAAACTGGGGGTTGGGGAAAGCAGCAACAGTCAAAGATGGCCCCAGGTCTTCACTGGAGTCCATGCTCTGCCCATGCTAACAGCTGATTTCCGTCCCCATCCTTGGTTCCAGCTACCCAGAGTGAAAACCCAAAATGGGTCTTTTGGACTACTGAACTGGCAAGTGGAAAATGTGAAGTTCTGTAATCCACACTAACCCACTTCCAGCATTTAATCATAGTTATTATATGGCGGACCCTGAAACTTTTATTTTTGGCTCTGAGGTTTGTTTTCACCCTTCAGTGGTTAGTGGCGCCGTGCTCAGCACATGGGGCTGTTGATGGCTCTATCCCATTGTACTCCGTGTGACTGGGAGACGCAGGGGCAGTGCCTTTAGTCATGGGATGGGTATAAACAGGAGTCTGCTGGGACACATTCACAGCAAATGCTTTATGTTTTCACCAGAGGCATCCTGGAAGAAGGTTCAGTCCAGCCGTTGCTGGGTATTGAAAGAGGGAATAGGTAGAAAACAAGCAAGACAAAAAAGCAAGAAGAAAAGAGTAGCTTAAGGGAGTTTGCTAGCTTAGGAAAAATTAATTTGTTTAAATTAAGAATCAAAAGGATAAATTAATCTGTAGTGAAGTGACAACAGTGACCTTAATGGAGTGGGATCACGTAGCTTAATGAGCATGCAGAGTCCTTTTTTGATGTACAAGCCTCAGTATTGAAGCCAAAATTACATGAAAGCTGCAACAGCCGGTCCCAGTTGTCTTCTCTTTCTAGGCTGTGCTGTCACCATGCCTGTACTTTGTCACACGTTGTCACACATTGTACCTAGGGGCAATGTCAGGAGGGGCACCCCAGCATGGTCTTCTGCGTGGTCAGAGCGAGGTTTGGCTTAGTCGTTGCTTGCCTCCTTTCTGATCAGTGCTTGGCTTGTCCCATCACTGAAATTTTCCGTTTTGCCATGAACATTCTCCCAAACCCCAATCTGCTGCGCTCACCCATAGCTCATCCTAACCTCATTTGCTGACCCTTTCCCTTGTTCTTTCTGTTTTACGCTGCAGGTTGGAGACTGGCCATGAACACGTCTTGCCCATTGACTATTACTTTCCACCTCAAAAGACTTGCCTGATTTGTGGAGATGAAGCATCTGGGTGCCACTATGGAGCCCTCACTTGTGGTAGCTGCAAAGTCTTCTTCAAACGGGCGGCTGAAGGTAATGCATACAGAGAGAGGAGGGAACATCACTCTCGCCTCCAAGTATTGGCTTTCTCTACCAAAGTAGCCTCAAAGTAGAGAGTCAAATGCTACTGACACAAGTTCTCTCATCAGCAGTCAAGTCATTAACATGCAAGTGCTGGAGGCATTTGCAGCGTCATGGTATGTTTTCCTCCTGCTGAAAGAGGTTAAGCAGCCTTGCTTTGGGGAGCCTGCCAAGCCAAGGGAACTGAGGCAGGAGTGGTAGGGACAAAGTGTGGTGGGTTTCTAAGGTCTTTAAAACTAGTAAAGGAGAAAATTCAAGGATAAATTGATTTCTTTGTCCTATGTTTGTCATTCCACATTACAGATTGCCCTCAAAAAGTAGCCAGACCAGTTTGCCAAAACACAGTCGTTTTCAATGCCTGATTATCTTAGTGACCTAGTGAGACCCAGGAGCAGTCAGTTCCTGCTTCTCCTGTTGATTCCCAAGGGTGCTGTAAGTTCCCATCAGCCCTCCTGCGATCTCAGACCCAGAACTCCAAATTTAGTGGATGCTTTTCCTCTCTTATATCCCTTTCAGAGGGTCACTTCTCTCAATACCTGCAAAATGGCAGAACTGTCTGTCCGTCAAGAGCCATGCTCTGATCTTGGTGTCCATGATCCTTCTCCCCAACCCTTGAGAAAGCAACTTCTCCTTCATGTCCATAGTCTTTGCACCATCTTTCCTTGGTAATTAGCATGTAGAAGGACCTAGCCCAGCTGTTTCCTTGGGCTGTGGGTCACCAATGTCTGGTTTCTAACTGCAGTTAGAGTCGTGATTCCCTGGCAGCAGAGTGAGAGTCGCTATTGTGGAAGCCTAACTGTCCGGTAACGTAATGTGCCTGTAAATCGCACATCTGACTTGTTTTCTGGAGTGATGAACCAATACAAATCATCATTCTTCCTCAGTGCTAACGTAATTTATTTGGTGCACCAGCACACCGTTGGCAGTCAGTGTTACACGCCATGGCATCCCTGGGAGAGGGAGGCACTGCAGTTCCCAGCTGGCAACCAGCGATGGGGATGGAGGCTTCTGTCTCTGGCTTGTCTTGCTGTGACCTTCCCCTCCCGCACCTTACATCACCCCTCTGTCGAGTGGAGGTCCCAAACTGATGGGTGCTCACCTGCCATTGTCAGAGCACTGCTTCTAGATTAATTCTAGTATTATCCTGCACATTTTCAGAGTTGCATCTTCCCTCATTCATCATGCATGCCAGGAGTGAACTTGACAGCACTGGTTCAGGGAAGAATCAGGGCTGTGCCATAGAGGACAACAGCATCCCATTGCTCTAATAGGACAGTCAAATAATACTAATAGATAATAAGCTTGGCATATTTTTCCAAAGTGAGTCATTTAAAGTTATGTCTCTTTGCTATACACCAATTCTGTGTAAGACCAAATGGATTGGCTTGTGCCGCCAGAGTAAATAACAGATGCTTGTTTAAGTCAGCAAGTTATTGTTGATTTATAGTAAGTGGAGTCTTGGCGCTCTCTGTAAGAGAAACTGCTGATGAAATAGCCCTTGTCAGCTGGCAAGTCCCCGAGCAGTGCTCCTCCTTTTAAACCAGGGTGGGCTTTGTCCGGCATGGCAGCGGGCGTGTGGATGAGGGCTGCAAGATGCCTGCTGAGGGAGAGGAGGCAGCCTGGGCTGCTTGCGCTGCTCTCGATCATATGCTTTGGTGGTGTTCCCTCTCCTGATTGTGTTGCATCAGTAATTTAAATGGTATTTATGCCCCCTTCTTAGTTTTTAAGCCTCGAGGTATTGCAGAGGGTTAGAAATGTTTGGTTGCGGTAGGACTGGGCAGCAGCAGCCCTTTGCCTTTCCCCTAGATGAGACCGTGGAGCGAAGTGCGTCTGCAGTGAGGAGCAGCAGCAGTGTGTGGGGACCTGCCTGAGTGTGAGATTTCATCTTATATTACCCTGAGGTACATGGATAGAGTCTTTATTTTGGGAAAGAGACAATAAATCAGACTCCTTTATAAATATTGAACGCAGGGTAGCGGTAGGTGGTGATTTCTATCCTAATACTTGGTGATTTTCCAGCCAGACCTTTCCTTCTTAAAGTGGAGGAGCAATATTCAAAGCTGATATTTCAGTGTATTCTCATGTTTTAAAGTCCATCAAATGCATCTCTGAAAACCTTATGTCACCATTGGAGACTTTTTACAACAGCAGATCAGAAAGCTTTCCCAATGAGAAGAGAAACCTTTTCTTCTGCCTCCGTTACCTTCATGTTACTGTTGTAAGCCAGCAGCCTCTGTTGGTTAGGAGAAGCAATGGACTGGGAACTGAAAAGCAGCACAAACAGATCACCTCAGAGGGAATGGAGAATAGCTAGACATGTAGTTTTTCTTTTATCATATTCTTTGCCTAATATAATAATGAACTTACCTGGCAGTAATTTCAGGGATATTTAAGAAGGTTTTATAGACATACAGTGCCTTCTAAGGGATTAGAAAGGGAAAAGATTTAAAAAAAAAAAAAAAAAAAAAAGTTATGACATTGATTCCTCTTCCCTTTTGAAACACGCTGAGGTATTCATGTGGTTTCCAGTAGAGCAGATCACTCCTGCTTTGATAAAATGTTTGACAGATTTGAGGTTTTTTGCAAGCTCAAGTCCAACCAGTTCTCCCAGAAAGATGCTGGATGAGTTAACAGAAGAGACATAAATATTTTCCTGATCTCTTTCTGTCAGCTGTCTTGATTTATAGACACTCTCAAGATGTCCAGGTTATATATAGGCCAGCTCTAAATGCACCCTGCAGATTCTTCAGTCATGATGTGGACTTCCTCACTTGCAAGATGGCCAGCCTCATTTTTGCCAACATCTGTAACTTCCATGCTTGCATTTCTCTGGCTAGCTAATGTTTTCACTTGCAGACCATTCTTTCTGGTTCCCCAGAGAGCTTTCCCCTTGCTCTTCCCACAGAGCCAGACTGCCTTCCCAGCCGCCGCAGGCTGCTGAAGTCACTGCCCCAGGAAAGAAGAACTGGAGCCAGTGCTGAAGCCTGCGCTGTGTCACTGGGGCTGGATGCTTTCCTTTTGTTTTCTTTAGTCTGCTGGTAAATACAGGTGACTATTAAGAAAATGACTTTGCAAAGGTAGTTTATTAATAGTGGCTTAGTGTTGGTTCTGAGAGCTTCATAGCTGTGCCCTCTTTGATTATTTCTAATGGGGGCATAAAGTGGGAACTTCAGAGTGGTCCCAGCACCAAACCCGCAGGCTCAGCTCTTGCCATAGCCCAGCTGGTGACAGCGAAGGGGACCAGAGCTTGTACAGAAGAGCACTAGAGACCCTGTGGTTACATGAAACCCTGGGAGATTCGCGTTCTCAGAAAGCTTGGCCTTATCCCCCAACTGTTAGAATTTGGTTTGTGCCCTGAAATGCAAGGATATCTCTCTCTTCCAAAAGGCATTTAATGGGTTTTCACATTCACAATTGTAAATCTTACTCCAGACGTTTGCATAGATTACTTTGCTTTCTGGAAGAGAAAGCTACTCTAGGCACAACAACTCATGTGGCAACAGGCTTTTAGTTAAATAATTTCTCTCAATTGAGCAACTAATCTTTCTCCATAAATCTTTATTTTTTGTCGAGACTGGAGAACTGCTCTTCCCCTCTGCTCATGATGTTCATTGCAGTCCCAGGTGATGAGCAGGAGGACTTGGTGATGACAGAAGCATCTTTCCACCTGGCGTGAGGTGGCACAGGAGGGAGCCCGAGCCGGCGGGGGTGTTCCCAGCAAAGGGGGCAGTGGTACAGCAGTGTATTCGTGGTGCGCATTGAAGGGGGGAACTGCAGCAGTCTGCAAGAGCCTCAGTTGCACAGACTGATCTCCTGGGGTTCCTGTGCTGGTTTGACGTAGCAGAGGGGTGCTGAGTACCTTTGTAACTTCACTTCTCACCTACATACATGCCAAACATTATCTGCATCGTCAGGGAAGGAGAGGGGTCTTCTCTGGGCATACATCTGTGGTGTTGTCAGCTGGGTGATTATCTGAGGCTGACACCTTGCCAACATCCCTGTTGTAAAGACAGTCTGGGTGATTGGCTTTGCAAAGAGCAGGACTGCTGGGTAAAAAAGGGAGAGTATCTTTAACGTTCAGACCTGTACTTACAGGTTTGTAAAGCAAGAGCCTCTGCTTTGGAGTAACACAAGAAAGCATCTCTGTTGTTTGCAGGGAAGAAAAGGAGAAAAAAAATCATTCCAGTGTTAAACTCGATAAAAGAAAAAACAGTGCATTTATCTTTAAGTAAAGAACAGCTGATTGCAAATGTCTCAGCTTGTTCTTAAATGAAGAGAGTAAATTATCCTGAAATTAAAACCAAGTCTCTGTATATGAGAAGTTATGTAAGACAGATGGAACCCATCTGTATCCCAGCCACCCTTCCTTGTTCTCTGGGCTTTTACAGCCAGTGGCACCTTCTCCATACGCCTGTGCTGTGCTCAGGTGACACAGCTGTTCATGTCCGTGTCAAGTAGTGCATGCTCCCAGCTTGGAGAGAAGGGATAGTGTACATCGGTGCAGACGGAGCAGAGGAGCTGCTATTGCTGGCATATTCACCAGAGATGCTTGGTCCGGCAGTGTGTCAGTCCATGCCGGAGGCGGTGAGCGTCCCGGCCGTCGCAGTTCTCCATGGTTGAGGGGATGAGTGCAGGCGTTTAGGACAGTTGGCTTCGCTGGGGTAGTGACACGGTGTGGTCCCTCTCCCAGGTCATGGGTTCTATTCGTAAACCGTGTCCACAGCTGGGGATAGCAGTGATGAGGGCACCGAGTTTCTCCAGTAATTAAAAGGGGAATCTCTACATCCCTGGAGTTAAGACAAGATGAGCAAGCAGCTTATTCTCACGCTGAGCAAAAGCAGACTCATGAATAGCCATTGCATGACCATTTGTTTCCCTTTTTGTTAATGGCTGACAGCTTAAAATAAACAGTGCCAGACTATGCATGTACAGTTAACAGAAAATTGGTTCCTGCCCCAAAGAGTTTATTTTGTGAACCAGGAAGCAGGCCCTTGCTGTTTTAGCAAAGTCACTGTACCGTGACTGTGGGGTGAGTTTTTGACTGCAACTTAAAAGCTTGCATTCATCAGAGCCCATCAGCAGGGAGGTAAAGTTGTTGTAGAGACCCTTCTAATGTGCCCGTTTTGTGCCCAGTGATCCAGGAGGCCCGGTAGGTGCTGAGGCACCCTGCCTGGTCTCAGCTGGTTGGAGATCGCTCCCTCTCTGTGTCGCTTCCCAGCAGTGCGAGAGGTGGTGGATGCTGCTGAAGAGCTGATGGGAACCAGCATGGCTGCCTTATTGAGCAAGGCTTGAACCCCATTCCCAAATCTCTTCCGTCCCCCTGCTCCCCTCCTGTGGGTGCCCGTGGGTGCCTGGGGGGACAGAGTGGGGTGGGGGATGAGCCTGCACATCGGGACGCTGCCTGGAGCTTGGGGGAGATAAGGGGGCTGGGGCTGGTGCATGTTCCTCCCCTTGGCAGGGGAATTTAGATAGAGCTGTGCCTGACCCTGGAGTGTCCTTGGGGGGCTCGGGCAGTGACTGTGCCGTGTTCCCTTGCTAAAGCCATTCACAGGAGAGGCTTGACCTTTTTAAAGATTTTGAGCTATTATTGTTGCAAAAATGCTGTAGTTTAGACTAGGGAGGTAAGATAGGGAAGGAGCAGGAGCCGAAGGGTGAGGGGAGAGCAGGAGGGTTGCGGATGCTCCTGGGGCAGCACTGCTCATGGCAGCCCGATGGCCTCGGCCAGAGACTGAGTTGGCGCCGTGGGCTGGGCTTGAGCCTTCCTGGTAGTCCCAAGGCCAGCCATTTTATTCTCGTGGTAGTTTTGATTGGCTCTGGAGCATCCCAGTGTCAGACATTGTCACAAGACAGGAATCCTGCAGTGCAGCTGGAGGGGAAGGAGAGTAAAATCACCTTACAGCTCTCCATGCCCATGCCTGAGAAGGTAGGGCGTCCATTCTTTTTGATATATGCACGTAAAGAGGTCGCGTGGAGAGAGTATGGCCTCAGCACTCGTTTCCCATAGCACAAAAATAACTCCAAGTAACCCAGTTTCAGCTGAAGTTGTTTATTACTCACCCTCCTCAATGAACTGTTGAAAGGGAGGATGGTGCTTGTGTTCTCCGGGATTTGATGTAATCGCTGCTTCTGAGGCTTCTCTAAGTGTCCTTAACACTGGTAATGAGCAAGGGGAGGGGGGTGAGAAGAGGCGCCGATGAGAACGGTGTAAAAAGGATTTAGCAAGGTACCATGTGCTGCAGGTAATGCACTCTTGCCCCATTATGTCTCCAGTCTTAACAGCTAAGGCACTGGCAGTGGTGTAATGATCAGCTTTTAATGGGGACAATTCTAAGTCCAAACATACAGTATTTTTGCAGCCCTTTGGCGTAGCCCTGCGCGCACGCAGTGTGAGAAGGAGTTGATTATACGTTGAGCCTTATAATGACTTTTCTGCAAGCCTGTGATGAGAGGCTGCAGGTGGGATTTTGCAGCTGGCAACCGGTCGTGCCAGCGAAGCTGCAGCCGTGCACTGCTGGCGGCCAGTGCTGGGAAGGAGCAGTGGGACCTTCTGTGGGCTCCTTGCTCCCCAGGGCGCAGGAAACAAAGCTGCTCTCTGGAGCTGGGAGGGGCAATGGGCAAGCAACAGACGGTGCCAGTGAGGTCTATGATACTGGGTTGCTAAAAATGTGCCACTTTTTCTGATTGCAATATCTTCATAAGTTGTGGATGTGTGCATGGGAGGTGGGGAGTTTGTTAAATCAGTGCACCAAAATTGGTGCATCTCTTGTCAAAACGGTACATTAAGCGGTTAGATTCCAACCTTGTCCTTTTAATGGATCTCTGATGACTCCAAGGGCTCTTCCTATAAGAATATAGAAAGCAAACACTTGCAGATGATAAATAAAGGTTAAACTGGATGTAGACTGATTTCCCATGTAGGCTACTTATGCAGAGTCTGTGAGGTGCACGGCTCTATTATTTACTGAGAATGGTTTAGTTTGGAACGGTATGAAGAACATCAGATAAATCCTGATTCAGTAAACGTGTTTAGACTTGACAAGAAAACAAGTGATGAGTCAGGAAGGATAGTTCATTCTTGGCATGTCTAGCAAATGAGGCAGTAAAAAAAAAAAAGCTGAAATCTGGAGCTCTAAGGGCTGCTCTCTGAACAAGTGGAAAGGTGAGTCTAAGATACCGGTTAGTCTGACAATAAGTAACTTCTGAATTTTCTGCAAGCCCCCCTAAACCTGATGCTGCCAGGGTCTCCCTTACAGGGAATTGCTGATCCCAGTTTCCTCCTGGCTGGCTGCGAGTGCAGCCCAGGGGACAGAGTGACTGGTGCCAGCCTGGCATGAGATCCACGGCAGCAGAGCCTGTGGGGCAGCAGCTCCCCATGCTGTCAGTTCCCCAACCCCAGTGTCTGTAACCTGCAGACAACAATTAGCATTAATGGGTGGCACAAAAAATAAGTCAGCCCCCAAAAGCACTGTAAACAGAGTTGTGGTTGTAGAGGGAAGGCCACTGTCTGGGGACTATATTCAGCAAACTGTGGGTAAGTGCTGTGGCAGGAGGATCAGGCTGCATTTTGAAGATGTTCTGGGAGAAAAACAGCTCATCAGAGCAAAAAGTCAAGCAATAGATATATGCCATTTAAAGAATGAGAACCAAATTATCCATATTTCATTACTTTTTAACTGCTGTTAACCTCTGCTGTGCTGCACAGTGCAGAGTGATTTTCCTCCTTGGACATCTTGGTCTGCAAGCCTCTGCCGTGTGCCTGTAAAGAGGAGCAGTGCTGCCTGGCAGTGGGGAGGGCAGGCAGAGAAGGGGTGCTAAGTATGGCAAAACAGCACTGACCAGTGTCTGTGTTTCGGGTAGCCAGCTCTCGTACAAAGTGTGATATCTGGCGATGAACCACTCCTGTAGCAGCAGAGGAAGAACTGTGCTGTTTTCCCAAAAGATACCAACTTCCAACATAAATCTTCTGCTGGGGGTTGAACTGGGAAACCAGCACTGATACAGTCCTCTTCTGTCCCTTCTCTCCCCTCTTTTCTCTGTCCTCTCTCCTCTCCTCTGTCTTCTCTCTTCTGTCCTCTCCTCTCTCCTCTCATGATGTCAGTGACCCTGGTGATACTGAGAAAGTGTGAGTCCATTTCTCCTTGTAAACCTGGTCTGATCAGTACCCACCACCCATCTGCTGTTTCCTCTGATGTTTGTAGGTAAACAGAAATACCTCTGTGCCAGCCGGAATGACTGCACCATTGACAAGTTCAGAAGGAAAAACTGCCCGTCCTGCCGCCTGCGGAAGTGCTACGAAGCTGGGATGACTCTCGGAGGTACTGTCTGGATAATGTCCCCCGGGTCCTTGTGATGGCCTGGGGCAGCCGGGCTAGTCCTGCAGATAACAAATATACTTGGTGTATTTCTAGTCAGTAAATGGCTGAAAAAATGAGGCTGATGGAGAGTAATGAGCTTCAGGAAACACTTGCAGGTTTCTAATACCAAAACTGTGAATTTCATTAAACTTTTGTTTGAGTTTCATGAAATATTCCTTTCCTTAATTTAAAACCTTGTTAATCTGAATGAATGTAAACAGCCAGGTTAGCTGGATTCTCACTCACACCAAAGCCTCTTTGAACAGAGCACTCCCATTTTAGTATGATATTTCCCAGGCAGAAAGGGGCATTTTTCTTTACAAATTACAGCCCCAGTATTTTTCTTTGCTGAATGGAAGTTGCTCCTGTATCACTGGTAAAGATCCTTGTTACAGTTAGTCTCTGTTCCAAAACCTGTAGCTCTGCCAAAACATGACAGAGTGCCCGTATCCAAAGTCTGAGGTTTTGTGCTCAAAATCTGGAGCTACAATGTACATCACTGGGTGGCTCATCTTTGAGTTCATTTGACATGAGAGTGAGGAAGAAAATACCCTGAAAAATGGGGCTGAGGGACCTGACCCACGATGAAAAGGCCCCTGACAGCGAAGCGGAGGGGAGTCACGGGTGATACGGAAAGGAAAGGCACTGGCAGCATCAGGCACAGTGCGGAGGGAAGTGGGGGAGCCCTGGCTAGTTAGATGTGCCAACGTTTGAGTTTAAATACTTCCACCATTGCTGGGACGGGCAGAGCCTCCCGGAGCTGCTGGGCTGCTGGAATGTTGTGTTGAAGAACTTGCTACCAAAATGGTTCTGCTTTATTGCTCATCAAGGAGCAGTGGTTTTAATTTTATTTGTCCCCAGAACAGTTGTTACAGCTCAGGTACCAACAAACATGTCCAGTCGGCAAGGCAGCAGTCAGCCTCTCCCCTCTGCTTTTGCAGCAGCAGGTAGTAAATCTGAGTGGTGGGGACACAGCTCTTGGCGGGGGGATGCAGAGACGTGCAGCTCGCTCCTTTCCTCCTGGTAGCAAGCAGAAAAAAAAAAACGTCCCAAAAGATAATGCAGTCCTAAAACCTCGCAACATCAGTCCCGTGAGCTGGCTCTGACCGCTCTTCACTTATGTTCCCCCTCCAACGCAGGCGAGCTGTCGGCAAACAGCAGGCTGCTGCTGCTGCAGCGCTTTGGGAGCGATGCGTATGGGCATGTGCAAAGGCACACCGTGATTTCGGAGCACCAGGGAGGTGCCCAATCTACCTGATGTGACCAAGCAGGCAGTTTGCTTGCCGAAGTTACCAGACAGCTATCTCCATCTCAGTTCCCCAGTATCTGCTTCACCAATTCTGCCCCCAGCCCCAGTCATCCAGCCCTGCTGGGAGGGAGCGAGGGCAGAGGAGCCTGGCCCGGCGCTGTGTGTGCCCGCGCACCTTCTTGTCCTGAGGACAGTCATTTTCATGGCTGCTGGTGGCTGTTCGTAGCCGTGGCTTCCCAGGGAAGCAGGGAGACTCCTCTGGGACCCTTCCCTTCTCCGCCTGGTGGGTCGGGACTGGGCCGCCGCCATCATCCTGCCCATGGACTGCTGGGCTCCCAAGCTGGGGGACAGGGATGAGGAGCCAAACCCAGCTCCCTGATCCACAGCCAGCAGAAGGGCTTTATAATGCCATCCAAAACAAGCATGCTCTTATTTTTAAGTGCTTTTTTCTGGTGAAGTTTCCTTAAGCAAGAGAAGACATACATCAGTGTAGCCTTCTTCTGCAGGACACACTGACAAAATTAATGCTAATACTGATAGTTGTCGTCCCCCCCCCTGCCTTTTTTTTTCTTAAGCTCTTTGGGTCACCCTGACCTGTTCTGCCTGCTCTGTTTTACATTTGTTTTGAGTGTCGG
Organism: Harpia harpyja; assembly: GCF_026419915.1. Taxonomy (NCBI): domain Eukaryota; kingdom Metazoa; phylum Chordata; class Aves; order Accipitriformes; family Accipitridae; genus Harpia; species Harpia harpyja. Next base: position 26,019,192 of record NC_068957.1, on the reverse strand, counting down.
TTTAAAGGCAATTGTTAAAAACATGCACGCTATGAGTTTGTCCACAGTTATTTCTCCCACAGTAGAGAGGCAGAGCATTTGAAAATGCTTCCAAGCTCCAAACAGTTGTTTTTAACTGCTTGTTAATTACCAGTCATTTGTAGGGTATAATAGAGCCGCCTGTGACCAGCAGACCTGCAGCTCTCAGTGTGTTTAATGGGAGGAGGAGGTGACACACTGAATACCTTATTTAGGAGTCTGCTTTGGCACAGAATGGCAATATGTTGTAGCACTTCATTATTGATTGAGATCACTCTGACCTGCAAGCTGAAATCCATTAAACAGAATCTTCTCTCCTGATCAACACTGTAAAGCCAAAGAGAGGGAAAAGAAAGAAAAAAAAAAAAAGAAAAAAAAAGTGATAATGCCGGTTTCATGTGCTCAGTTCTGCTGGTGCACTGTCCTCCTCCTCCCACAGCACCAATTCCTACTGCAAGCGCAGGTGCCTGCACGGCTGCAGGGATCCTGCCAGCCCCCGTGCACACATGGGCATCCTGACCCCTCTGTCCTGCTCCAGTCGGGACCCTGCACATCACTCAGCCAGCACAACTCCTGCTGAACTGCAGAGCTCTGGATTTAAGGCACCTCCTGTTCGTTTGCTGCCAGTGCGTTTTAGTCGTGGCATGTGAGGTCCCATAGGCTGTTCCCGTTGTGAGAACCAAGCGCCTCTGCCCTCGGCCGGAGCTGGCAGCCCGCCTGTGCTATGGGACGTCTGCTGTGCACCTTCAGCCTAGTGGCTGCGCTCTGTGTGTGTCCTCTTTTGCGGTAAAACTTCCCAAACATGTAAAATTCGGTTCACTTCATTGATGGCAGGGCTAGAAGACTAGTGTAGTAACTGTTAGTAGCCTGTGAAAGCCCAAGGCTTGAGGCATACCTGTATTTAGTCCTAATTCAGGTCCAGTTTCTGTGGTTAAAATAGAGCTCATGTCTTATAAAAGCATTTGATATCGATGTAAGCATTTCCAGCAGTGGAGAATCTTAACACATTTTTTGCCATGCAGTTGCAGTAGTTAGTTATGTTCAGTGTTGTGATAGATGTACCTTGTTTTTCATCTTGTTTGTTCATGATTTCCAGCAACTGGATCTTTGATACGGCTTTTCGTGCTAGATTGAAAAAACTTTTATTGAATTTCTGTCCCTGCTGTGGGTATTTGTTGGCTGTGACTTAATAACCCTCTAGCCTTCTGCATAGCCACCTAGGTAAAATTCTTTACTTCCTTACTCCAAGGTGTGTTTCTAGTCTTTACTATTCTTATGGTTTCTGCAGTCTGCGGACACCTCCCTTGTACGGTGAATGTCTAATAACAGTTTCCCAGTGTCAGCAGCATCAGTGCTTAAAGGCGGTGGTAAGATGCTCTCCCAGCCAGTGTTTTCCTCCTTCACATGCCACAGGATCCTGTTAGTCCTGTGTCCACTGAACTATCTTGCCAGTTCAGGCCTCTGTGTTTGTCCATCAGCTTTTGGTGCGAGTTCAGACTGGTGAGGATGGAGTTTGACATTCGTTGAACATGGCTCACTTTTTCAGTTGCTCTATGTATCTACTTACAGTGAAATGTACTCAGTCCTTAATGTTCGTTAGTGTTTTCCCATTTATGCATTGTCATACAGACTTTTTTAGTAGAAAGTTGATTTTCTTTTTGGAATGAATGTAGACATTCACTAGCAAAGGGCCATGAACAACCCTCATAAGAAGTAAACCTGTCTGACGTTGTTTCAACATTTATAATTAGTTTTGAGATGTATCATCTGGGTGATTTAAAATAATTCAGCAGTACTGTCTAATTTTGTGTTGTTTGAGTTTTTTTAACTTTTGTGGGCCAGACTGATTCAGATCTCTTAAACATGTCTGCTAGACCAGTACTATTATAATTACCAACTAAAATTATCATGCCAGAAAAGATTGATAGCTCGACAATATCTGGTTTTGACAAGCCACATGTTGATGTTAATAAAAAATTGAAAGAACAGGATATAAGTCAAGTCCTGTTTCAGCTTCTCCGTCATTTCGCCTGCAGCTGAAATCAGCATGCAGTGCCTGGGGGTGGCAGGATTTCTGTCATTGCTAGTGCAAAAGCAGTTTTTTTCCAGGTCCCCAGAACTTCCCTGAGTCCAGCACTCATGGAAAATCAGTGCTGGAGCCCAGAGCGCTCCTTCACCAGCTTCAGGAACGCCTGGCGGGAGGGTGGGCAGGTTAAGTTGCTTAACGTGTGTCACTCCTATAATTGCTGTACAGTGTGCTCCCTAGGGATTCTTGCGCTGGCGAATATTTGATCGTGATGCCATATAATTATGTCCTTTAAGCTGTGTTTCAAATACATACGGTATTTTCTCAATTAACCCCAAGCCAAATTGCAGGCACACTGTGGGTGTGACTCAGGCAGTGCTGTGCCAGCAGCTGCATTTCGAGGCTTCCCCAGTGCTATTGTCCCTGCTGACAGCTGAGCCAGTAAACTGCCTGTTTTCAGTCACACATGCTGGGGTTCATCCCACCTTGGTTTGGAGAAGTGCAGTGCAGACTTCTGCCTAGCTTAGCTCATCCTAGAATAAAATCATAGCAGATGTCTTTAATTTCTATTTTTTTTTTTATTTCTGTTTTTGTTCCTGGTAGCTGCTGAGTAGGAGCTGCCACGAAAAAGGGTTTTTGCACAGGTGACTGAATATAAGCTACTCTACCTCTGAAGCTTTTCTTCATCTAGTAACATCAGTATTTTAGTGATCTGTGGAACAACTGCTCCGGGAAAGCACAAACATAAGGCTCCTCTGATAAGAGCAGTTATTCACCTTCACTGCTCTCTGACGCGGAGGGCTTTGGTTTATGGCTGCAGTCTCACAGCCAGCATGGTTGGTTGCTTGCTCTCTTCTTACTTCACTCAATATCTTTCAGTACTACATAATTCAATTTTAAGAAAAAAAAATGTAACATTTAAACCAAACCATGTGTGTGTTTTACACAGTGTGGGTTTGGTTCCAGTTACGCGCAGGACCTGATGGGCACTGATCATTTATCTTTGGAAGATACGGTTTGGTTTTTATTTCTTCTTTTAAGCCAGGGAGCTTTTTTTTCCTAGCAGCACTCTGTCTCGAAAGGTCCAGTGCTAAGCACAACCATGAGACATGGTTTCTGCCTCAGGTGGAGTCAGCCCCCGTGCCTCTTTCCCGAATTAACAACGTTGTTTGGAAATGCGGGAGCAGCATTCTGCACGCCTCTCCTTCTGTGCTGCTTGTTGAGAGCAAAACCCCAGTGCAGCTCCCAGGGAGAGCGGTGCCATACCTGTCCCAGGGGATCGGCTTGCCAGGGCCTCAAGAGGAGAGTGTCGGGGTCTGCCAGATCCTGGTGCTGCCTGTGCTGCCTGTGACTTCTGGAGGGCTGGGAGAGGGGAGGCTCAATGCTCTGGCTGGCGTGTCACCTCAGCAGACAATGGCCGAAGGATGTCACACTGCACTGCAGCCCTGTTTTCCTGTTGCTTTCTTTTATTTTTATCACTCCTTTCTCCTCCTTTTTTACAGAGCAGCCTGTCTTAATTGCTCGTACAGTAGATCATCCAAAGTACATTACTTAAAAGATCAACATTTTTAATTGATTTACAAAGCTGCACTTTAACTTGACATTTTTATGTTTCGCTGCTTATTTTTCTAATTACAGCTGAAAGGAAATTTGCAATAAGTATCATGTAACAAAGGAGCCAAAACCCCAAGGACAGTTGGTTTGATGTTATGTTCGCCACTTGAATTAAACAATCAGCTCTTTTCCTCTAATTAATAAGGGGGTTTTGGAGCTGGTAAGGGGTGAAAGCTGTTCCTATCTGCAGTAGCCTGCCAGCCTGTGTTGTGCTGAACACCCTTATATAGGTACCACATTGGGTGAACACTGACTCTCCAAGAATTCTGAAGTCACGCATCTGAAGCTCCTGGTGTATCTTGCTAGCATCTATAATTAAGATCCAGCTGCACAGGAGGGACACTTGGTCATGGTGACATGGGCACAGTCGTGGGCTGCCTGCAGTCCCAGCCCCACAAGCCCACTCTGCTGATGTTGCTCTTGAAGCTGGCTGGCAGACCAAGGCCACCCCTGCTCGAGTCTTCTCCTCGTTGGTGGGCTCGCTGGGGAGGCTCCAGGGAGACAGCTGTGGAACCACCTACTAGCTTTTAAAATGTGTTTTCCGTAATGTATTTGTAGACTAGTGACCCATCTGGGAGAGCTTGGTTAGAGGGCAGCAGGGGTTGCAGGAGCCCTGGGCAGGGAGAAGGTATTTCTCTCGGTTGCAGCCCGGTTCCACTGTGGCCTGGGATGGAACAATCCCCCTTGAGCATCCGAGTGCAAAGGCTTTTTTCCCTGGAACGTGACCGTCTACTGAGTTTATTTGCTTGTGTTTCTTCCCTTTTTAATTGCATGTGAGTAGTTGTTTGAATCGAGTCACCTCTTCCCTCTTTTCCCCAGTTCTTCTCCATTTCTCAGTGGGACTTAATGTGAGACCGGTCACAGCTGGGGATGTAAATGATGCTTGTTCTTTTCCATATAAGATTAACGAGCAAATGGATTTCCTTGCGCAGTGTGTGCTCCCTTTTGTCTTTACGTGAGGTCTGTGATGCCAAGGCACTCTTTGGGCAGTGTGCCCTGAAGGACTAGCTGCTGCCGGCCGTCAGTTTCCCTTTCTTTGTAAATATAAGTGATGGAGCTGGAGGCCAAGAAACCTCAAGCTTTTTTTTTATTTTTAAGCATCACACTAAAATGTGTCATTTCCACAGCCCGCAAGCTGAAGAAGCTGGGTAACCTGAAGACACAAGATGACTTGGAGGCAGCCAGCTCATCCAGCCCCAGCGAGGAGCAAGCTCCCAAGATGGTGATGACGCGCATTGATGGGTATGAGTGCCAGCCCATCTTCCTCAACGTCCTGGAGGCCATCGAGCCTGGTGTGGTGTGTGCTGGCCACGACAACAGCCAGCCGGACTCCTTCTCCAACCTGCTGACCAGCCTGAATGAGCTTGGGGAGAGGCAGCTGGTCTACGTGGTCAAATGGGCAAAGGCCTTGCCAGGTGAGCTAAAAACCTAACAAATCCTGTACCTTCCCTGGCATGTCCCTAAAGCCCCCTGCTTGCATTGCCTGGGGTGGGTTCGAAGGAGGTGGTCTGCAGCCCGTGTCCCACCATCACACGGTTCCTTGGGGGAGCATCTTCCTGGGGCACCTGTCTGTGTAATATCTCCGTAAAGCAGGCTGCAGCAGCATGGGGTTTGTCTCCTTTGGGTGACTAGGGAGCGACAAAGTATGTCGAAACTTGTGCTTTTGGGTCTGTCCCTGCTGATAGCCCCTGGCACACAGTATTGTGTCGCCATGCATGCGTCTGCTTCCCCGTGTGGGAAGGGCTGTTGCGGGTCAGGGCTTCAGGGTCTTGCTCTCTTCCCGCTCTCCCTGCAGGGTTTTTGCTCCACTTGCAGACCTGTGTCCACCAGACCTGCAGACGCCTTCTCTAAACAGGTATTAGCCCCATCCCATAACCCGCATGAAGTGGTGAAAAGGGTAAATTCCCCAGGTGGATCAGAACTGTGCCACTTCGTGATGTGAAAGTGAGATGGGGGAAGCTGGGCTGAAAGGAGCTGAGGCTTGAGAGATGGGAGAGGTCCTTCCTCACTATTTTTGTATTTCACAATCCAATTAATTGTAAAATAGCAAAAGAGAGATACAAAATCACAAAGGGCTTTTTTCTGGCAGTCAGGTTGCTCTTGTGTGACAGGCTGCTGGAATATATTTATGATGCATTCAGAGTTGTGGTACGGGAGTACATTAGGGTCCAGAAGTTTCCAAATGGTAATAGTTATCAGGTGCTGTAAATGAACACATCCTAGTGATATATGTGTTCCATTGAATACACTCCTTGGTTCTGAGCATAGAGGTTACCAGGCTGTAACGTGCTGCCAGTTGCATGTTGTAATCCTGCCAACTGAATGCCAGCTGAAATTACAGAAGGCTGAGATCACTCTAGATGCAGAAGGATCCAGTTCACATTCTAGCATCCCTGAGACTGGGGTGTGGGGACGATACCAAGCTGCTGTCCTCACCCTGGGCCTGTTCCTCAGGAAATGCCACAGAAAGCAGGGATCCAGCTCTTTATGTGTGGGGTGGTATGACCAAAGGAGGAAACTGAGGCAAAGTAAGTTTGCCACTATGTGCCAAAAAGTGGTGGTGAATTGTAGTTAGATGTTTGATGTTCCCAGAAATTTAGCAGTCCTCCTGGAAGTAGCCTAACTGGTAGGTCCAGGAGGGCTGTTAGTATGAATATGCTTAAATGCAGAGTAACCCATTCTATTTCTTATATTCTGGAGTCAGAAAAGGTTCACCTAGCTTGTGAAACCAGGGACAAATCATGCTTTCTCTTCTGGCTTATCTACATCAGACATCAAGATTTCTTCAGAAGAGTACACAGACACCATGAAACCGGACCGGCAATCCGGGGGCTGAGGTTGTAAAGCTGCGGTAGTGCTAATGGAAAGGGAGAGTGCTTTGAAAAACATTTTTCATTGTAACCACCCCCTTATCAAAGGCTTTTACTCTCCCATACTGCGCCTGATCTCCGACCCCGTGGTGCGTGGCGGCATGGCGGTGCCAGCTGCTGCACCGCTGCCTCCTGGGGCCGGCGCCTGCTGTGCCAGCAATGACATCTGGGCAGAATTAATTCTCATCTTTTTACAGCTAGGCAGTCAGTGCTTTCTGGGCAGTTGCAGTAGAACCTCCACCCCCTCTGCAGGCCAGGGGATCCCTTATGGAGCCCAGCTCTTCTTCCTGGGCGGCTGTGGTGGGATGCTGCCTGGCTGCCCTCCCCATACCGCCGGCTGTGGAGCTGGTGCTGGCCTCTCCATTAGCATCACTGTGCCTGGAGCAAGAGGCAAAGCCAGTGTGTTTTCGCTGTCTTTCTCCAGCAGTTCCCTGACATGTGCCAACGCTGGAGTTCAACAGTAAATAACCACAAATTCACCACTTAGTCATTCTCCTGATATTTTGCAGGGAAGGAATAAACAACCACAGCACTGTTGCTGTTCTGGTGCTCCAGGTGGTGGTTATGCAGCTCCTTCGCTCGAGCAGCAGTCCAGCTGCTGCTGCGAGGTGGATTTCACCCACTGCTGGGTTCTGCCTGCTCCGGCGCTGGTGCTTCCTGGGCGCCGGGCGAGGGCCAGGCGCAGCTGGCAGCACCGGCTCCAGGAGTGGGCAGCTGTGCCCAGGCACTGCCCTTCCCTGCGCGCGCTGTGGCTGCTCGCTTTTTGGGTAAATTTGCAGAATCCTACCCCATAGCCAGAGGTGTTTTTAGTTCCCAGGTCTGCAGGTTGGCTGGGCAGCCTGGCGGGCTCAGGAGAGGGGCAGTGTGGGTGAATGCATGCAGGGGGAGAAGTAATGGAAACAAACCCCAAGCAATTTAAAACAGTGGGATGCAGTTGTTTTTATCAAAACAGAAAGATCTTCAGACGGTCTGTTGGGAGAGAGGAGGCTGTTTAATGAATGCCGTTGCTGGCGAGGTGCAACGGGAGCAGACCGGAGGGCTTGACCGGCCGCTGCATCGTGGCAGCGCAGCCTGCCTCGGCGGTGAGTAGGAACAGTGCCCGAGGCTGACGGCCAAAGCAGCACGTCTCGGCAGGTGTTTCTGGTGCGGAGCAGGCAAACCTCGCTCTGTCGCCTGCCCCGCAACGCAGCCCAGCAGCAGGCGTCAGCTGCCTGCTGGAAGTGCTGCGTGGTCCTCAGCAGGTCCACAGGCAGGGTGGAAATGTTATCCCCTCTTCCCCTTTCCCCATTAACGAAGCACATCTGGCACAAGCTTTGGCTTAACTAAGTGTAAGCAGCCCTGCCTGTCAGTTAAGATATATATCTTATACATCTTAATGTAAAAGGGCAAAGGTTTTACTTTCCGGTGACTGCTGCTGGTGGGAGGAGGGGGAACTTGCACCTGTAATAGAGGTAGCCTCAGCCTGATAATACTGGCAATAGATTAATATTGGTTAATAGGTGATGATTAACCTTGCATCCTGCATTGAACATCACCTGTATAGCAAGAGTGATTAATGTGCAGCACGGTGTTGCTGCACTTCTTCCAGCGAGGTTTCAGTGATATCCTAGAAACAAGGCTGCATCGAGTAGGAGCATTTCTGAATCCTGCTTGCCTGCAGTAGCAGTATCAGCCTCTGTCTAGCGGAGAAAATGTGATGTATGGCCCTTTAGACCCTATGCAACTGACATCCTGCAGAGGAGAAGATAGGATCAAACTGGTTTCCCTGGAAAGGAAAGATTAAATAACCACGGCTTGCCAGGAAAGCTGCTGAAACACAAAATTAAAAAATCTGATTAAATCCATAAAATCTGTCCACTTCAAGGTAAGTGGAAGGAGTATGTATTCTTCCTTTTCCATATACATAAATTCAATAAAGGTGTTACAGTTAATTTGGATCAGCACTCAAACACATTAGTTTAAAGATCATTTTATCTGGCAGCAAATGAAAAGTCTTCAGTTCATTCCCAAAGCTGTTAGGAAACCAGCCTAATAAAAATAACCGGACTGCAAGCGTATGGGGAAAGGCTGCCTCACGGCAGAGCAGTAGAAGGGCACGGGCAGGCTGCGGCTCTGCTGCCGGTAAGGCAGATGAACACCCTTCGCCTTTTTAGCAACTCGGCACACATGATCAGGTGAAGTACTCCACCTGGTATCATGGGAGATGGACCTATTTATTAGAGCTATTGCAAAATCTCTGTGTACTTGCCATTAGTTAGGGCTTTATGGGTGTTGCGGGCCATGGCTTGCTTGCTTGCTTTTCTGTTTCAAATATACTGCCTTACAATGTATCTAACTCACCCTTTAACTGTAAGGATACAATTAATTGTGCATCTTTTTTCCATTCTCTGGACAATAAAATTTCCAGATACAAAATGAGTATTTGTTTATATTAGAGGTGTTATTTTCTGGTAACATGTGAGGTGTTCAGTTGCTGATCTCTTAGGAAGATATCATTCTGGCACAGGAGTGCATCAAGAGAGAAGATGAAGAATTTATTTCCAAACTATGCTGCTGTAAGATTATTCACAAGAAAAAGGTTATGCATTGATCTTTTTCAAGTCATCAGTACATTTAATTTTACTTTTGCTACGATTTCTTTCTGTAGAAGGTATCTTCATTTACGTCTCTTCAAACTATGCCAATACTAAAAATTTAACAATATGTTGTGGCATTAGGTTTGTATTTATTTTCTTCTACAGTGATTTTAGCCATGTATCATCTAAGATGCCTGGAGCAGGGAGGTTTACAGAAAATGATAGGTATCTGGTTTCTGAAAATCAGTTTTGTTTCAAGGCATTTCAGCTCAGAAACTGGAAGCAGTGATTCCTTTTTGAAAAGTTGGCCACTGTGTTTCTAGAACTTGTTTTTGCGGACAAGCAGAAAGCAAACTTTAAGTTCTGTAACAACAAAACTGTTGTGTTCAAATACCTTTCCTTAACACTGATAAAGCTTGCGCAAATATTTTTTTTTTTTAGTGAACATAATTGCAAGGTAATGAGCAAGTGCACCAAAATCCTTCTTCATAGCAAAGATTAGGTGCAACAAATACTTTCACAAATGTGTTGGAAAGGTGATACTCAGTAGTTAAGGGGAAGCCAGTCCTAGATGAGAACTGCCGCCTGTGGAGGCAGCTTTGGTGCTGGTTTGCAGGGGCAGAGGCAGCGCTTGCAGCATCACAACGGGGCGAGCAGAAGGAGGAGGTTCTGCCATAGATGTTGGTGCTTCCAATGGCTTCATCCCATTGATGCTGAACCCAGCAAGAGGAGGATGGATCACTTGTGAGAATTAGGGTTAAATTTCACAGAGTTTGCTGTTCACAGGTATGTTTTCTGTCTCCAAGTCACATACAGAGTATAGGTTTCCTCTTTGTTGGTAGGATTTATGGGCCTTGCTCCCAGAATATAGGCACGAGGGAAGCCAAATGTCGGAGATCTCCAGTTTGCCTTCTTCCTCCGCCACCTCATCCTCTCCATCATGCCTTGGCTTGCAGTTCATTTCTGGCCCTACAGCACATCTTGGGCCCAACTTCTCGTTGGGAAGTTCTTGCATCTCTTCTGAAGACAGAGCATCTGCCATCATAAATACATTTGTATTCAGAGGATTTTCTTGTCTGTGTGGTTAAGAGCGTCTTTCCTGGGGAGCTCCTTCGCCTGAACATGCTGGCCAGTGTGTCCTTGCTGTCCTGGTGGGAGAGCTGTGCTGAGCCTTCTCCAGAGCGTCCTTCAAACTACGGAAGAAATTTTGGCCGTCAGTCTTCAATTTGATCTGCTCTTTCATGTTCGCTCTGTTTTTTAATAGAGTGTTGTCTGCTAATTCCCTCAGAGGACAAGATACATTTTTCCTTCAAAGAGCAATTTAAAAAGGGGAAAGAACCAGCTAATTTGCGGGGGGATGAGTGTGTAGCAGGCCGATGAAATGTTCATTGTCATCACTCGGTGCCGGTGTGGGAGCATTCCCTGCACCATCTCGCTGCCTACTCACTGCAAAGTCTCAACTACAGGGGCCAGCAGCACGGCTCCTCTTCAAGTAACTCAAATTTTTCCAATCTTTTCAGAAAGTCTAGGCAAGGAAAGAGAACTGTGGCAAGTATGGAGCAGGAGGAAATTCAAGGAAGTAGTCACCATGAGTGGCTTAGATTTTACTAAGCAGTGAATTCATCTCTGACCAAATTTACTGGATAAATAGAAAGTCTTTTTTTAGCATGCGGTACTGTAATTAAATAGGAAAATCTGACTTAGACATGTCCTAGAGATGAGTATGGCTGATTTTCTGAAGTCCTTGAGTTGCCCAGATGCCTTGTTTATACTCGTGTGCTGTTAACGAGTTTCACTCTGGCTGCCAGAAGGTTCGTGTTCAGCTGGTAGCCGAGAAAGCACCTATTCAGGTTCAGTAGGATGCTACTTGTGTGCAGGCTTCGGTTTTTTAATATGGTGACATGCAAACTGAAAGGAAAATGTACAAACGTAAAGCAAGTTTAATCAGCAATAAAGTATGACTTATGCTCATTTGCAGTTGACAGCTTCCCAAGCAGGAGACAGATGCTCACCTCAATGGATTATAATTATACACTGGAGGTGTTAGAAGTGCTTTAATATTTGATTGAAATAACATACGACTTTCTTGAAACCAAATTACATTTGACTACTTACAAGTATCTGGAAAAAAGTACAGTGTTGGAGGTGATGTTTGTGCGTGTGTTGTAAACATGCCTGGGATTTAACTGTGAACCACCATCTGGGAATACTAATTTGAATTTAATTGATATTTTTGTTTAGCTTGCGATTCAGCAGAGGTTTTCATATTCATTTTCATACTCATTAGATAAATGCTTTGTGTATTCAGTCTGTTAACCATGTGATGAGGCCTCGGGGTTATTTGCTGGCTCTGAGCATTACACATTAAAATCCATTTACTTAAATTTGGCGAAGTCCTAACGGGTTGAAAGTAGAGGAAGTTTTCTGTCTTATTTCCTTGAGTGCCAGAATTGCACCAAAGAGGTAATTGGTTAATGAGGGCTTGTTTCTGCCTCAGTGCCTGGAGAATGTGGTCTGGTTAATTGTATTGCCGCTGGGACTCCTGCTCCCCTTCGGCTGATTTATTTCTGTTAGCAGCACAAAGCAAACAAATCCTCATCGGCTGTTTATTTCACTTACTTTTGACATACTGTCACACATGGTAATTGTGAATGCTTTGGAGCGGAGACCTTGGGGGTTATGCCGTGACTGCAGAGCATATGGCACAGTAAGACTCAGCGGGTCTGGGTGTCTAATTAGTGCCAGAAACGAGGGCCGTGGCAGGGCGAGCCTGGTGCTGGGGCAGCTGGACCGGTTCAGCACCCCGTAGTTGGAGGTATTACCCTGCGGGACTTCAGGAGGTCACTGAATCCCATCTTGCTGTATCTTTTTTGCCCAGTCTGTTGCAGAGTGATGCTTGCCCACCTCACTGGATCTTGCAAAGCCTTCAAATGCAATTTGTGAAGATCTTTGAGACTCCTAAGGGGAAGATGTCATTTATTGCCACTTGTCATTGCCTTCCTTTAAAACTCTTTGCTGCTTGTGTTTTTCACCTGGTCTTTATTCCTTCCGTGTGTCCAGGGATCCCCTTTCTCCCCTTCCAGTTGCAGTTTTGTGCTGTGGCTGTTTCTGATGACCCATCAGGGTGTGAGCACCCGGCTGCTGACACCGCAGTTGTGTCACCCGGCTCTGTGTGTGTGTGTCCCGGGACGAGCTGAGGTTAGGCTGTGGACCACCTTGTCATAACAGGAATGCTGCAGGAGAACTGGAGTCTGCATGAAACTAGTCCTGGTAACTGCAGGCACCCAGTATTAATTTGTAATATCCCTCTCTCATTTTTTAATAGGATTTCGCAATCTGCATGTGGATGACCAGATGTCAATAATCCAGTACTCTTGGATGGGCCTTATGGTTTTTGCTATGGGTTGGAGATCTTTCACCAACGTCAATTCCAGAATGCTTTACTTCGCTCCAGATTTGGTCTTCAATGAGTAAGTGCAAAATAACAACAATCTAATGTTGTGCTTTGTCTGAGTCAGACTAGGTGAGAAATGAGAACAAGACAAGGAATTTGCTTTCCCGTCTGCTTATGAAATGTGCAGCTTGAGGAATCGTGCTTTCAGAGCTGACCAACAAAGCAGAGGAGGGCCCTGCTTTTCCCCTCTAATTGCTCTGCAGTGATCTCCAGGAGCAATAAGGAGAATTGCAATGTCTCTTCTGGTCCTTCTTTCCTTTCCCTCAACCTTGCCTTGGGTTCAATTTCCATCAGAGCAGCAGCAAGCGCTGGTGCTGGGTGTGAGGGGCCGGTCCATACAGACCTACCTTTTTTCTGAGGATTTGAGTTCCTGTTTTCAGCTTGCTTGGTCAGCTGGAGCAAGCAGGAACTGAAACAAACGTATATTGTAAGTTCCTGATGGGTTCTTTCTGATGTACCATCAACTTAGAGCTGGGGAGGGTTTGCTGGCACTACGGTACAATTGCTTAAAAACAATAACTAAGCACAGCAGCAAGCAAAACCACACCCTCTTTCTGAGAGCTCCGAGCTTAGCTTCGTATCCCTTGCGGGTAGCCACATTTGGTGAGTCATTGCAGTCATTTTCCAGGAAGGCAGAGGGTCAGACGAACTCTGCAAATCCCAGGTAGTCCTCCATTTCCAGACGAAGAGGATTACACACGGGCATTTTGGAAAACGTTCCTCTCCTGCATGCAGGCCTGTTGGTGCCAGCATCCCCCGAGACAGGGCTCAGATTCTTGGCAGCAGGGATGTGCCAGGTGAGGCTGGGATTGCCAGGTCAGACAGAGCGTGACCTCCCCCACACATCACACAGGGAATGCTTTGATCTCCTTGTCACGCATTATGCATCCTGCCCTGCCAGGTACCGGATGCACAAATCCAGAATGTACAGCCAATGTGTCAGGATGCGGCACCTCTCTCAGGAGTTCGGGTGGCTTCAGATCACACCCCAGGAGTTTCTCTGTATGAAGGCTCTACTCTTCTTCAGTATAAGTAAGTACTCACATCCTTTCCTCAACAGATCTCCAGTTGCTATATGCTGTATCGCCCTAGAGGTATCCGGTGCTTTCCCTGTGCATGTGCATGTACTCATACTTCCCAAGGGATGGCTGTGGATGTTCTCCTCTCTGCTTCAATCTGAGCTGCTCAGAGACAACGAGCTGCCAAGCATAAGGGTGCCACCACCCAGCCCCCCTGCAGCTAGCCCACCCCACCTCCGCACGTTGCAGTGTTTCTCCCATGCAGCTCCTGCAGGAGGTTGCTCCTCAGCCTAACTGCTGTCATCATGGGGACCTCTGAGCATCAGCTGCTGAGCAGGAAAATAGTGCTGCAATTTGTTATATTGCATCTCTTTTTTAACGAGTGCTGAGCAAGGGTCCTTGGATTAGCAGTAGTCCAACAAGCTGACCAGTGTGAGGGCCACAGCAAAAGCAGAGCTGGTGGGCAGATCTTTCGTCTTAGGTCTGCACTGACCACTTCTTCAGCCTTCCTCTTGCTCTTTTATTCTCTCCACTCTCTGGGCAACTCTTACCGTTTCCTTCCCGTGTTCCATCCAGTTCCAGTGGATGGCCTGAAGAACCAGAAGCTCTTTGATGAACTTCGAATGAATTACATTAAGGAACTTGACCGCATCATCGCTTGCAAGAGGAAGAACCCTACCTCCTGCTCTCGGCGATTTTACCAGCTCACCAAGGTCCTGGACTCCGTGCATCCTGTAAGAGAGGACAGTGAAATGTCTATCTATACACATAAGAAAGAAACTTTTTACAGTGACAACAATCATTCACTGGAGCAACCTCCCCAGGGTCGAGGTAGTCCCCATCACTGGAGGTTTTCAAGATGCAGTTGGACAGGGCGCTAGATAGTCTCATCCAGGCTCCCTTTCCCAGGGAAGGTTGGACCAGGTGACCTTTTGAGCTCCCTTCCAACCTGGGCTGTTTGATGATTCTGTGATTCTTTGTGGTTTTTTTTTTTTTAACTCTTGGCACACCTTTGCAGGGACAGTATTGCAGTGTGCTCCAGATTAAGCGACAGAGAAAATAGACACTAACTCTGCTGAGGGAGTGAAAGTTATCTGTGCCTGTCACTCCCTGCAATAACCACTCTTGTGCTTGGGTTTATGGGCTTCCTTTTTTAGCAATGAAAAGCTCTTTGTAGATGACACTTTTCCATTTTCAGCCTAGCAGAACAGCTCAAAATCTCAGTGTCCCTGGTGAATCTTCTCTGATTACAGCAGTGAAAACAAATTCTCTATTTGTGACTTAAAGTTGTGCTGGTGAAACATGAGCTAGACCTTTCCTGGGGCTCAACTCCATGCCCATACAGTTACATGTCTACAAGCAAAAAGTAATTGTTAATAAGTGAAGTCAGCAGCATCTGCACACAGTAAGACAAGTTTCTGTAGGAGTAAGAAAGTGCCATTTTTATACATCTCAGTTTTTGTCGGACTCAGTAATGTCTGAGTGTGAAGGACGATGGCAAAATACGCTACGTGCTCCCAGGCTGGGTAGTTCCCTTGCTCATCTTCGGGGTGCATACCTGCCATCTGATAACTGCTAGCATGGCAGTGGATGGCCAGAGCAAAGCAGGTCCCACTGTAGCAAGGTCCAGCCCTGACCTGCTGTGCCTGCTAACATCTGCTCAGTATCTTCCCAGAGAAATCGCTGACCGGGAACTTCTCGTTTAACAAACTTTCTTCCTTCCCCAGATTGCCAAGGATCTGCATCAGTTTACATTTGACCTTTTAATTAAGGCACATATGGTGAGCGTGGACTACCCTGAAATGATGGCTGAGATCATCTCTGTGCAGGTTCCCAAGATCCTGTCTGGAAAAGTCAGGCCAATCTACTTCCATGCACAGTGATCTGGAGGGACCTCCCAGCTCTGCCACCCCCATTTCAGCCATCTCCTGCCTGTTACTTCTGCACTACTGCACTGCAGTGCCTTGAGGAATCCCCTTTACAGAGACAGTGTGCCAAGAAGATGGACAGTGACAAATGACTACCTGCTGGGATTCCTGAGATTTCTATTTTTCCTGAGGTACTGAACTACCTGCCATGGCTTCTGCCTAGATTTGGCTGGCTCGCTGTGCTGGGGCAGGGAACTGTGGCACAGTGGCTGTGGCACCATATCTACACTCTCTCATTTGTCTATTTTCCACAGTGACTTTTAGTGGCCCAGGGCCACGGGAGATTGGAGGAAATGCCAGCAGTTGTTGGGTTTGGGTTTTTTTTAAAAACAGAACAAGACAACAAGCAGGTTGAACCTATAAGTTTGGGTGTGGGTTACTTTACTGGCCTCCTTTGGAACTTCTTATTTGCATTATGGTGCTGAGAAGCAGAAGAGTTAAAATATTGCAGTAGAGAAACACTGAAGAGTTGCGGGGGTGAGATGAATTTGCAGCCTGATGAATTTACAGGACCTGCTGCTGGGTCAGAAAGCTGCCGAGCAGCCATTGCAGGGTCTACTCCGGACAGCATGCCGCTGCCATCTGCGGCCCCGCAGACCTGCCTGCGCAGCAGCACAGACGAGCGTTAATATTAGCTGATGGAGTGTTACGAGGTTGTCAGCAGAAGGGCTGGAGAGGAAGATGACCTTCAGAAATCCCCAAAGATGGCGGATGGCTGCTGTTTTCCACCTGTGATGTTTTTCCTGTGGCTGGTCAAGCTGGATCTCCGTCTGCCCCGCAGATGCCCAGGCGCTCAGCAGTCACATTCCTGTCCTTGACAGCTGCTGCTCCTCCAACACAGCCGTACCGACCTCCGCAAGTGCCTGGTGTCCTCAGACCTCACGGTCTCCCCTCCTCCTGTGGGCACCTGAAGCCCCCTGCCCAGCCCCTCACCAGCTCTGCTCCCGCTGGGTGTCTGCAGAGCCCGGGTTTCCAGGTACACTACTTATTTTCTGTTGGTGCCAACTATTCTTTCTGATGCCAGCAGATGAGTGTCCCGGGAGCAAAGCAGCGGGGCCAGGACCTGCGAGGCCACGGGGCTCCTGCTGTTAATCCTGTCCTTTGGGAGGTGGCTGTGGTAACCGGCTGGTGCTGCCGTGGCGCTTCAGGGGCTTGTAAAGGAAACGCCGAAGAGACTTTATGCCCTTCCAAGCGGTGTGCACGGCTCCTGCTAATTGCAGCAGTTGATTGCAGCCTGGGGGGGACATGGTCCCGCATGTGCCGCCTGTCCCTAGCAGCCCCACGTGTCATGGTGGTGGCACAGTCTGTGGCTCCGCCACAAGGACGGATAAATGTGCCCTCGCTAACGAGGGCGTTCGGTCCATGGCCAGCAAATGGTACAGGCTGATCGGTCTGCAGCTGCTGGTGACTTCCAGCAGTCGGGAATATCTGAGAAAAGCAGGCTTCGTTTGTCAGGTATAAGCGTTGGCTTGACTCCGTTTCATACCTCAAGTTGAGAAAGGAACGCAGGCCCATCCGACACCTGTATTCAGATTTGTTTATTTGCTGGGCTCTGCTTCCCACAAAGTGGCCAAGCCTGCGTTCCCCGCGGTATTTCAGTTCCCCCCCTTCCCGCACAGCCACGAGCCCACCAAAACCACTTGGTCAGACCTGGCTGGGTGTGTTGGTGAGCGCAGCACATACACGCTCTTGCTAGGGTAATACTCCTCATCGGGGGCTGCGATGCAGTCCAGCTTTACTGGCAGACGTCTACAAGGGGTCCTCGTGCCGGCGCAGGCAAACAGCAAGTCCGTGCCTTGCCGCACGCAGTTCTCTGGCGGGCGGTTTCGCCGCTGCAGTACGGAGCAGAGCTTGTGGCGGAGCTGTGCCCACCCAGAGCGCTGGTGTGGTCCCCCGGCACCGCGACACAAGTGCGAAGCAAATGCCGGAGTCTAGAGAAGTGAACCTGATCAGACCCGTGCAGCACACCGCGCTGTGTTCCCCCTGCATGATACCAGCTACTTGTGTTTTTCAGAGGCCTTTAATGTGAAGGGAATAAGGTTTAGGCCAATTGATCGCCACATATATATGGTGCAGAAAACATTGCTGCTTGGACCATTCACGAGCTGAGCATCACCATCAGCTCTTCATGCAAATGCCTTCATGGTACGTCTGTGTTCTTTGCAAACTCTCAGTAAAACAAACAATTTTCCTGATACTTTTCAATCATGCTATGGGATTTTCATTAAGGGAAGGGGTAGGGAAAAAACCCAAAACTATCGAAGGGGAAGATCTTTTCTTTACAGCTGTTTGTAATGGGTTTTCCTCCCCTGCTAGATACGGCTCTGGTCATGCTTTTCCTCCTGAAATCCCTTCACATAGGTGACAACAGAATCCCTAGATAACCTTCCTGAATCCCAGCCAACAGGACAGTGTTCTCAGTAGCTTTTCCTATTTTAGAGGGCTGCAAGCATTTTAAGTGTCGATATGATCTAATAATATTTACAAATGAACCAGTAAAAAAAATCCTACTGGTGCATTCCTCTGTTCTTGAACATTTTCTGGCTATTAGCAGAAGAGTACAATGAACAGCTGGGTGAGTAATACCCTCACCTCTGTCATCAAGAGGAGGATGTTTATGAGCAGTCTGAATAGCTCCTTTGGAGAGCTTTTTATTTTGCCCAGGCTCACATCAGTGAAGTTTTCATTAGTTAATGAGAGTGGAGGTATCCTGCTGGGTACTTTTCTGCTGGGAGATTGGGAAGAAATCAAACTTAATAGGGATTTGTATACTCTGATTTGCTGGTGGAAGCATAGTACAAATGAAAAATGGTTTAGAAGGTGATGCTGCCTATGTATCATCTGCCAGATGTGTGCAACTCGTGTGTGCAGCCTCTCCAACTGGGTATGCTTTGAGAAGGGAGCAGGATTGCCACTAAATATTCTTCAGGAGATGAGTCGGTATGTGCCAATATTAATGGAAACTTCTAATTTGATAATTTTTTCTGGTTAGGTACTGCCCAGTGTTCAAAGGTCCATCCTTTCATGGCACGAATGGAGCATACACTGGCACAGTCTGGTGTCGGTATCTGCTTCTCCAGCTTTCTTGTAGCCGATTCTGGTTAGACAGGGATAGTATTTGCACTTGGGGGACGACGGTGTGTTCTTTATCTTTGCCCTCTTTGACTGCACAAAGTGTCCTTGCACTTCGGGGCAGAATCCTGGAATTCTAAAGCAGTAGCTGTTTTCTAACTGTTTCAAAGTAGACTTTTAGAGGCACAGAAATCCTTTCTTGTACCATAATGACTGGCCAAGTCGCACTCTGCACCATCGTGTCCTGGTGCCCGCTATCAAATGACAGAGCACCTGGAAACTGGCGGCTGGGCGAGATGCCCGTGTGGTGGGGCGGCAGGAGCAGTTACCAGCGCTGCATGGCTGGGACTGGGGATGGAAACCTGCTGCAGGCTCTGGGCATGGCCGGGCAGCCTGGCTGCAGAGGGGGTGCTCCAGGCCGTTCGTGGCAGGACGGCGTGGCTCCGGAGGAGACGGGCACAGGCTCAGCCCTCCTGCACTCGCTTGCCTGCTCGCAGGCAACATGGAGGGACTTTTGCTCATTCCCTTTTAAAATGGCGGGGGAACCTGCACTTGTGATTCAAAAAGTAAGTATCTGCACCACACATAAAACCACAGCAAATTTATAGTAAGCTGCTCTCTGTGCCAGGTATTTTGTGTTCTGTGGCAATTTAATGCAGTTTTTATTTGTTAACATGTTTCTGTAATAAAAAGAGTTCTCTATATTGATAATACTTTATTTTCTTTGTAATAAGCCAAAAAGCTCATTGCTGGTGCCTTTTTGCCTGGGAAGGACTCCCAGCCCACAGCTATCGTCATGAAAGTAACAAAGCATAATGTCTCTACAATTGCTTGTTTCACCATAGCTGAGTAAAGTCATGAAACAAACACTGCAGGATTACCAAAAGGAAAAGAACAAGTAGCCTACAGAATGGGCAGAAAGACCTTCAGGTACAATAATGTGGTTATTTCCCTAGGTCTGGGTCCAAGGCGAGCGGTTCCAAGGCAAGGGCTATGCGTGACATGGAGAAAGCCTTTGCCCTGGCTCGGTGGGACTTTCTGCTGCTGCATTGCGAACCTTTATCCTCTGCAAGATGTGCAGTGAGGTTGAAGCATACACATAGCATTTTATTACGGTTGCAATTGTATTGCAGTTGCAACACTGTAGTGTTTTTCAGTCACCTGTCAGAAATGGCAGTGTTTTGCCCAAATTAATAGCATCTGAGGCCAAGTTCTGCTTCTAGAGAAGAATGTTAGTTGGATTGTTGCCACTGCTCTTTTTTTTTTAAATTGGAACTGAATACAATTGAATAAGGAAAATGGAGACCTACAATGTTATGACATCATCGAGACTGGAGAGCAGTGACATCCGCTGCTTTGGCTGGTGAGATGCGGTGGAGGATGTGCAGGAGACGACCGTGACTTAGAAGTCACTGTATGGGGCTGAAGGATGTCTGTTCTCGTAACCAAAAAGAGGAGCCTGTCTGGCATCCAGGATAAAGACAAAACCAATCCCACTACGCTAGGGGAAATCAAAATTTCACTTTTTGACTGTTTTAGTCCATGCTTGGGTCCCATGCAAGCACTTGGCCTGTGCTGTGCCACAGGGCAGACCTTCACGCTTGGTGTTCAGCTGTTTTAGTAATCTTAAAAGCTGTTGTTGTTCTAAGTACAATAAAGGCAGAATCTCGTTTGTTGGAACACTGCTCTGTGCGTGTATTTGGCTTTTGTTTCAGTTATGTGCATGAAAAATGTTATCTGGTGTGATGAATATTAGCTATTGAAGATGCCAGGAATCAGTGGGTCATTTCTCAGTGGATGAGGCTGTATGTTTGGTCATTCATAGGCTATTTTTCACAGTCAGATTTTGCTACTAATCACGTCTGAACTGTTAATTCATTTACACGTCGATTGACTAATCCTTTCATATATGCCTCTTTGGGTCTTTTAAACTGAATTTAATTTGATTAATGTATTTCTCAAAGCAAGGAGCTAATAAAGGCCAGTGTCCTCCTCCTGTTGTTGTTGTTTTCAGTATCTTTATGAGCAGTTGTAAATCCATTCTGCTGGAACTTCTTTATAAAATTGACCTGTGCTCTCCATGTAATAAAAAAGACTGCTTATCAGCCCACTTTTTAATTCAAGGCACAGATGTGAATACTGCACAGGGTCAAGATTTTATTCACTGCGAGACAAACCAAAGAGCTTGGAAAAAAAATAATAATACCTCATCTGTCCACAAATAGCTGGCAATGTCTAGTGTATAATTGCACAGCAGTGGTACATGTACCGATACCCCGCAAGCTGAAAGCACGGTGTACTTAGCCATACAAAAAGCCTTGCCCATGCGGAGTAGCGTCATGTTTAGTCATCTGCAGAGAATCTGGTCCCATCCCTCCATTTGAGTCACAGTTAAAAATGTGTTATTTTCAAAATACACCCTTAATCAACAGAAAAATCCACTGCCGTTCACGGGCTGCGGTGCCATCTCAGATACCTGTCAACACGTTAGCCCCAGTGTCCCCCGTCAGACTTTTACTTGGCCACCAACGTCCCCTGGGACACTGAGGAGCCGCCGGTCCAACACGTCATGGGGTGATGGCCCCAGTCCTTCACCTGGGTATGCATCTCCTGATCTTACACCGGCCTCTGCCCTCTTAATGGGCTCCAGCCTTGTGTGGCTTGCACGGTATTTGCCTGCATGAGAACAGCAAGGAAATTAGTCTGAGTGTCTGCAGAGGATTGGTCTCTGCAGATTCCTGGCCCTATCCCTCCTGGCCCAGTTAGCAAATAGCCCCTGTCCCAGGCAGACTGCCCGGTGCCCTTTGTGGACCTTTGCGGTAACAAATGCAGTGGGGCCTTTTCTGAAAGACTCCGTCAGCCGAGCGAGCGGGGCTGCTCAGGGCACATGGGGCACAGCAGGCTGTGCCTGGCAGGGGGGCCCGTCTGCTGCAGGAGGGGCTCGAACAGCAGAAACCAAGTGAGGAATCAATCTTGCTTTTTTTTTTTTTTTCTGAAAACATCTCATGCCAAGCAGCTCTAAAATGGCTCCATGCTTTAAAGCAGTTTGCTTTAAAGATCCTTAGAACAGCCAGTGGGAAATTTTTAAAACAGAAAAATTGTTCCATTTCCTGAAATGATACTGAGTTGCTTTTAAGACACCCTTCAACAGTGGTTGACCTCCTCAGGGGCCCTGGGAGCACTGCACACGCTGACAGCTGCACTGGCAACCATGTCCCTGCGTGCCTTCAGCTGTATCAGGGCATGGGCTGCACTCACCCTCTAAGGCTGCACCAGAATGAGCCGGTGGAGGGAGATGCTCTGCACGCTGGATTATTTCAGGTGTGGGTGGACCTCAGTCAGAGCACGGCCCAAACCCACCCCAACTGCAGGGACCCCCAGCGCCCTGCTTGGCCAATGTCCGCTGTGGGACACCCACCTGCTGCCGAAGCCCCACGTCGGCGGGGGCTCCCCGCTCCTCGTGGCCCGGGCAGCTCCTCTGTCACCTTCGCCAAGGTGGGCTCAGCTCCGTGGCTGGATGAGCGATGTGGGTGCTGAGCCGTGCCGGCAGGCAGGGTGGTGGTGCCTCTGCATCATATTAAGGGTTCAGAACCTGGCTGTCGAACTGTTCCGTGACGGATGATACCTAACAGCACTTATTTCTCCCAGTCAAAGAACAGAAACAGGACCAGGACCCACCAGAACACTAGCTTGCCATGGGTCTAAAACTGCCTATGGACTACTTAAACAAAGCAATTGCAGACAACGGCCCAAGACTGCCGTTTATACAAACCCTGGGTGGTACAGGACTCCAGCTGTGAGAAGCTGAGTGGGATGGTGTGCCTGAGATCATGCGGGGCCTGGTATTGAGCAAATTAATTAATTATTATGAAAGTCCTTTAAATGCAGTTTAGTTTCTCTAATTTGCATAACAAGTTGTTGCAACTCCCTCCAAGACAGACTAATTAAAACTCCAGGCTTCACCTGGAGCCCTCAGACAGAGCTTGGCCACTGCTATCCCACTGACCCCCCTCCAGTACCCGGGCTGCGTTCAGCGCTGGTGCAGAGCCCTCCCTGAGGTCCTGGCAAAGGCGGCGATGGGCTCTTGCAGCTCGCTGCTCCTCTGGTGCCCAGGTCAGCAGTCTGCTCAGCCCAGCCCGAATCCCTGTGGGAGCACCATGAAGTGCTTTAAGGCACAGGTTTTAACAGGAGAGCAGCTTACAGCCAGCATGGGAGTGCAGCAATATGCTGTCCATGCCAAGCCTTTGGTACAAGGCATTTGGGGTGTGGTTTTGGGTTTGTTTTGGTTTTTTTTACCATGTGTGCACACACCAGCCTCACACAGAAACCATCCTTACTGTCAAGAAAAGTGTGGAGACGAATAACGAGGCTGGCAGCACATATCGTCAGCATGCATCGCTGAGCTGGGGCAAAGTCATCAGGTTCGCCCGCAGAGCTGTCTCTGATGAGGAGACGCGTGACCTGCCTGGTCCGGCTGCAGCAGTCCCCAGGCTGGCTGCTCCGGGGGGACACCCAGGCTCTGGCCCCCAGCCCTTCTTCTTTACCTGCCCTTTCTCTGACCGCCCCTGCAGCTCACCCCATCCCTGCCCAGGGAGCAGCTGGGAAGGGGCAGGGGCCCCTCAGGAGGTTCCCTTCTGTATCAGAAGTATGTGATGCGCTGGGCGAGGAGCACCCCGCACGGAGAAGGCATTGCTGCTTCGCTGGAGGGATGCTAGAGCTGCCAGCAACTCCATTGTTCGATGACGGGGGTTGCCTGTTTCTCGCTGCTGTTGCAGTTCCCATCTCGGCACACTTGGCACCTCCTGCATCCCGCCCGACTGGAGCAAAGCGCGGCATGCGCAGCTGGGAGAGGCGCCAGGAGCTGCTCTGCCCTCCATGTGTGCTGGGCTCCGGCAGCTCGTCCAGCAGCCACAGACCTCAGCACGGTCATGCCGACTCGTGTGCTCTTGACACGAGGAACGTCAGCCAACTCTGGGGTTTGCTCCTTGCCCAAAATTGCTGCCGCCTCCCACCGCCGCCGGCAGGTAGACGCCAACGAGAGGGTGAGCAGGGACCTGCGTGCCCTGCGTCCCGTCCCCGCCGGAGCAGAGCGACCGCAGGGGCATGGCCCGGCGGCACGGTGCCGGGATGAGCCCGCGGGGCCGAGGCACCGGGGAGGGACCAGGGTGTGCAGGACACAAAGGATGTAAAGAGGAAAGGATGCTGGACCTGCAGGAGGACGGAGGTCCTGGGGGGCAACGTGCTGGGGGGGGGGGTGAAGGGGTACGTTTCTCTAAGCCTCCATGGGAATAGCAACCCTTTATATATGATTTCAAGAATCTTCAGAACTTCCGCTTTTTAGGAGCTCTCACAGATCCTGACAGAGGCTGTGAAAGCACTTCTTCCATAAACTTCCAAAAATATAAGGAAAGTAAAGAAATAATTCAAAGCGCCTCCTGAATTTTTAAGCCCATGGCAGGATTTTTTTTTTGCTGGCCTGACTCTTGATTTATGGATGTATAGGCCAAGTAATGCTGCTGACAGTTGCCAAGAAAATGTCTGGTGTAGAAAGCTGGTCCTAAATCAGAGCATTCAGCTGGTTAATTGTGCAGCGAGTTGGGCCAGAGAGAATTATGGAGTTTAAAACTAAGACTCTGATCTAGCAAGAAGTCCTGCGTGGGTGGATTCCTGTGCCTTTATGGATCTCTGTGCAGCACATATATTTAAGATGTCAGTGCTCCACTAAGTACATTTCAATTCTAAATTTATCATATAGATGTGTCTACTGAAGTGTGCCTTTAACCTCTCCAAATCCTTCCTCTGGGAATTCCTCCCTGAGGCCCAGTCTCAAGCTTTGAAACTTCTTGTTTTGATATCTTTTCTCTGTATAAAAAACTACAAGGTTTTACTTATGCTGGAAAATATTTTTCTTGCTCAGATGAAATCAAAACGTTTTCCTTAAGAAAGCAAACCATGCACCTGTGGGTTGGGACACCAGAATTGTTGGGATAGCACCTCAGTGCTCCTTCCAGTCTGTAATCATTTACTACAAGGGCTAATAGAAAAAGAAAACAGTTTCTTTCACTGAAACACTGTTGTTTTGAAGGCATCCATCCCTGGAAAAATTACAGCCCCCAAAAGAAACTACAGAGAAACAAAGAGCCAGGGAAAAAGAAAAAAAAACCCCAACCCTCAAGCTACTGCTTCGGCTTGTGGTACCTGGGCATCACGACCCTGTGTCTGTCCCAGGCAGGGGATGCTCCCGGGCACAGGAGCAGGGTGGGACGTGCCCCCCAGCAGGTGCCCGGCGGGGGATGCCACGCGTGGGGCTGTGCCCGCTGCCAGCCCCCCGAGGGGCGGCCGCCGCTCCGCAATGCTGCCGGTCATTTTTTCTAGATTTAACAAGGATCTTTTGTTAGTTCCAAGATTGAAGCATTTTGTGTTTTTACCAGCAAGCCCAGAGCCCAAGCGACTCCGGATGAAAATGCAGCGAGATTTTCTGCCAGCCCCAGTGTACCCTCAGCGGTAGCTGTGGCTGCAGCCGGACCCTTTGGGTGCAGGTCAGGACTGCAAACGCAGCGAGACCTGGACAAAGCAGCTTGCCTGGTGATGGGAGGGCAGATGGGGGCCGCTCCCAAACCCACCCACCCCCACACACTCTATCCAGCCTTTCCCTGCATCCCACACCGCTCCCAGCACACGGCCCCAGCCCTGGTCTCCTGGCTGCTGCAGCAGTGCCTGGTGACTGCAGTCCTGGTAAGCAGTTCCCATCTCACTATCACCATTTCCCTCCCCAAATTATTGCTGACAAACTTCCACCCTGTCCTTCAGTACCCCGAAGGTAACTCAGCAATAACAGCCTCAAATATTCCCGGGATGAAAAACAGGAGAAGGTTTCTAATCACGAAAGAAATGAGATTGTGCAGTCTGTATTCTTGCTCGGGGGGTTAATCAAAACCTAGCTGTGGTTAAGATGGGATTAGGTTAGTTTATAAAAGGATGCACACAGGGTCATGCCGTTGCCTGTGCCAGTGGCAGGCAGGACCCACGGGGCCACGGAGCATCTCCAGGTGATGTCCTGGTGCCAGCCGGAGCCACCTGCCTGCTCCTGCCCTCCCTGGCCCCTCTCCTGCCCCCGTGGCAGAGGGTGCACCCCACAGCCGAGCCGATGGCCCCCGGCTTGAGCACCCACCTACGTGCTGAGCTCTCCAAATTACAGATTTGATCCGAGCCCTTGCGAGGGAGCGGTTTCAGCCCCTGAGCCCCACAAGCACGCAGGCTGCAATGAGCTGCACGTTGGGCTGGAGGAGCTGAGGAAGGGTCTCAGCCAGGCTCCCCAGCCTGTCGCGCGCTGTAGTATTTGATCGGGACTGCTGGCTCTTGCCAGTTTACGTTACTAGGATTAGTCTTTCCAGCTGAAGAGATGGTGAAAAACAAAAAGGGAGCAAAGGAAGCATTGCACGTTATGTGCCATGAGCCCCCCATGCTTGAACTGTGCGATTCGGCCAGCGCTGGCCCACTGCTAACGACAGAGCCCAGCTATGAAGAAATCAGCATTTCACTCACACTCCCTGCCAGGACAGTGATTTTCTTCTTTGGTAAGAGAAGAAAGGCCAAGACTGTCAAAATGCACAGAGCTGCAATAAATCCTGCTGTGGCAAAGCTGCTTCGGGGACTCCTTTTCCATTCCTGCTCCCTTATGGCAGATGGTGCAGGGGCTTAAAGAGCACTGGGTATTCCTGGGGCTGGAAGAAAGACGCGGTGCTTTGGGGGTGCTGGGGGGGGGGGGCAGGCACCCCATGCCCAGCTGCCCCTCGGGGGAGCCGTGGAGCGCTGGATGCTGCTGCCGGGGACCGCTCCTGCCGCTGTAAGCGGGGTCTCAGGCCCCGCGCGGCGATGCCGAATGGGGACCAGGAAGGCAGGACCGTGCTCGGCCAGGACGGTGCCCAGCCGGGCGCTTGCTCGGGGGCCTGGAGCTGGGGCAAGGCACAGACCTGCTCCGAGCCTGCAAACCCGGAGCGCATGCTGCAAAGCTCAGTGCCCTTGAACTAAGGCTAGGATGGTACAAAGTAATTGCAGCAAGGATGCTGAGAAGAATACGGCAATTAGAGGCCTGAAAAAGGGTGTAGATGAGAAAGCTCCCCATCGTTCAGCTGAAGACCCTCAGAGACACTAGAGCTGAATTCATTCATCTCAAACCGCCGGAGGGGTTCCTCAGCTGCAGCCTTTTCCAGCCACATGTTATTAGGTTAAAAAAAAAAATTTGAAAAAGTATCACTCAACAAAGGAGTGAGTGGTGTATTTAGGAAATGTGGAAATTGGCTGCATCTCCTCTTGGGGCAGGGAAGCAAAGTGTGCAGGCTGCCGAGCAGCAGGGACAGCTCGCCCACCCCACGCTTACCCCAGGAGCACCCTCCCTCTCCTGGTACCTCACACGCTGCTGCCAGCTCCTGTGTGGTCACCTCGGTCGGGCACTTCTCCATAAATTCAGGCTCAAAAGCAGGTTGCAAGACTCCCATTTAAGAGACAAAGTTGTTTTCTCCTGTGAGAGATCTTTTTGTTAAATAAAAGCAAGACGCCTGAAAAGCAAATGGTAGTGCACATCAACATC
The DNA here is from genome assembly GCF_026419915.1 of Harpia harpyja. Lineage (NCBI taxonomy): Eukaryota > Metazoa > Chordata > Aves > Accipitriformes > Accipitridae > Harpia > Harpia harpyja. The sequence continues at coordinate 25,992,025 of NC_068957.1, read as the reverse complement.
AGAGTTGAGAGGGATGGGAAAACAGATGTGAGGAGGGGAAAAAGATGTCGGATAGATGGAAAGAAGCCAGTGCTGTGTCTGCAGTAATCATAAATAAGTAGAAAGGTGTTTATGCTGACAGAGGCAGCTGAACAAGAACCAGGCAGCTGAAGTTAAAAATGAGAAAACATTTTAAAACCACATACTACCAAACATGCCTCTCTGTAACAGGCAGAACAAGGGGGTCCAAGCTCAACCCACCCCTGTGCAAACCCACTGCCCCGAGCCACGCTCGTGTGCCCTGGCCACGCGCAGGGAGGGTCGGCTGCATCGCCGGGGTGCCTGCAGGACCCGAGCAGTGGGATCTGCAGAGCAGAGGATGGCTGCAGTGTGGGCAACACTGGGGCATTGCTTAAAGGAGGAAAAAAGCATACTTGGGACTCTTTTTTTTTTTTACTTCATGGAAACTTTATAAACACTTGAAGTAATCTACGCTTTTACATGACAAAATGGCTCTGATGGCTGATGTCTGCGGGCCCTGCCAGGCTGCACAGGGCAAATCCCGCGTTCCCAGCTGTGTCGCTCCTGTGGCACTGGCAGCAGGGATTGTGCCCCACAGGCCTCCACCGGCACAGCTGAACAACCCTACCACCGCTCCACCGCTGGTCCCCAGCGTTCGGCTGCACACACGGAGGAGGAAAAACCAGCACACACACGTGAGAAATTACTTTAAAAGGACACAATGAAATATGTTTCTAGTAAGCTGCTTCCCTCCGTTGTTTGCAATGTCAGACTTCAAACCAAACTCCCTCGGATTTCTTTCTTCCCACAGACCCTAGCTCTGTCCTCTGGGACAGCCACCCCAAGAGGGTGACAAAGCCACCAAAGGGCAGGCTCGGGCACCAGTGCCTGTCCGCAGCAGGAGACTGGGGCTCCGCGGCCAGGCTGCTGGAGAGGCTTCCCAGCCACCACAGCCGTTCTGGGCTGGTCAGGGCACCTTGCTGGCTCACAGCTCTGTCTGACCTGCTCTCTCAGATACCTGATCAGAAAAACACAATGCGCTCTGTTTTGGTGCTGCTCGCACCTCCTGGCCACTCACGAGAGGGTGCAGCAGAAAGGGCTCACTGTAGCTTTGAAAAGCCCTGAGATGCCAGCGTGTGTAATACAGTCTAGGCATTGATACCGCTTTTTTTTTTTTTAAAGCCACTTTTATGTGCCACTGTTCAAAGCAGGAGTACAGGAGCCAGCAGCTGGGGCACCGACAAAGCCCGAGGGAGCAGAAGCACCATTGACATGACACGTGTGTGTCCAGTGAACGCCAGAATTACATTCAGCAATAAAGCAGACAGGCGCTAGATGCACACACAAGGCAAGCGTCAGCAGACAGCACGGGAAGGACCACGGCAGCATCCCACCGGCAAACCTGCGCCAGGCAGGAGGCAAAGCGCGCTCGAGAGGATGGAGCACCCGGGAAGCAGCTAATGGGGATGTTCGGCCACTGGTTTGGGAATGCTCCCAGCACCCAAGGAAAATCATTCAAAACATAGAAGCCGCCTTTGAGCTGGCGAGAGGAAGCAGGGAAGCCACTCATTGCCTATTTACAGGCAAACACTACAGCTCAGGAACTGAGCCCTGGTGTCAGCTGGAACCACAATAAGCCTCTACTGTTAACAGGGGTACTAGGGGTGGTCCTGGTTAGGAGAAACCTTCCAGACCAAAGGGCATCATCTACACGGCCGCTGCTGAGGAAAAGAGACTGGACATCTCTTGGGTTGGAAATCAATGTAACAAGCAAACAAGAAACTGTGCGCCTCTCAGAAAAATGGGTTGACCCATACTCATCGAGTTTCAGTTCCTCACCACCTCTGTGCTGGCCCACCAGAATAACCCTGGGACAGAGACTTCTTGGTGGGCCTGAGGGAAGCGGATCTGGTGGGACAGTGGCTCACACAGGAGGAGGAGGAGGAGGAACGCCTGCTGCTTCCTTCTCCCAGCGGTGCTCTCGGAGGCTGCTGACCTGACCGGTGCTGCCCAGAAAGCCGACCCGCAGGCAGGGGCTGCAGCCCCGCTCAGGCAAAGCCCCCTGACACAGCCGCATCTGCCGGCATGGTTTCCCAGGACAGGGGCATGCTGACACCAGGGAGGAGATGAAGAGATGTCCTGCAGAGCTAAGCATGACGGTCCCCCCAATTCCTGTCCTGCCTGCCTTAGCACAAGCAGCGTTTCCAGTAACATACACTGCTCTTCTACACACTGAAAAACACACTATAGCTTACTGAGCAAGGAAAACATAACATAAAGGAAGGAGCTTCTCATGGCAAGGGGGAGCAACCCAAACTCCAGTCATTCTACCCTTGCATCCAAGCACGGGGAGTCAGCCCCTTGCATTCTGACTCCAATGTCTGTCCAAGGTCACCCTTGCCAAGGCGCATTTACCAAAAAGTGAGCAGATAAATGGCCGCTCCCATCCCCCGCGGTCCCTTCCACAGCTCGTCGGTGCTCACCCAGCCCTGCAAATGCTGCTGGTCACCTGCAAGGGCACACACGAGCATCCTTCACAGCCTGCGCAGAGAGGAGTGGCGGAAGGACTGGGAACAGTTCAACACAAATGTGTGGGTAGGGTCTTCTCCCCATCATTATCTCCCTCTCTTCTAATTTCTTGAGCCACTTACGACAGCGTGCTCTGAAATTATCGTCCGGTAAGATAGTTGCTCTCCAGGGGCACCAGAACTGGAAAAGTCTTAGCTGTGACACGTCTGTTTCACAAGCACAGAAAATCTCCTGGGTCTAGTTGGGCTGAGGTGCTTACAAAGTCTGGAAGAAGAAAACAAGCACGTTCTATGCAGCAGTATAAATCCATCAGTGATGACAAAACCACAACCAGAGCAAGCCCAGACCTTGGCACGGCCGTTTGCACAGCGCTCACGTTTACCCTGAGCGCTGCAGCGAGGAGGCTCAGGAAGGGCAGAGCAGGCTGATTTACTCTGCCCTGCCATACTACCACCCCAGCGAAGAGCACGCCCCACCTCTAGTCATTATCTTTCCTCCTGCAAGGGTCTCCTACAGGAAGGACATTTCTCCTCATCTTTCTTTTGAGATTCCCATTGCCTCCACTGGACTCCCACCACCCCATGAATGCTGAGTTTATGTTACACGTGTGCTTTTGGTTTATTATTTCATTTATTGTCATAAACACGTACCTTTAGCCTCAGCTCTCATCACCTGGGATCCTGCCTTGTGGTGATGAAGAACTGTATATAAGGAAGTAGAAGAAAACAGGAAAAAAAATTAATGCAATAAGCAAGCTCAAACTCAGATCCACAAACCTAAACAGAGGGCTGGGTAACAGTCAGGTCAGGGATATATTTTTCAATATAACAGGAGAACTCACTGTCAACACTAACAGACAACATTTATCACTTACATGCAAACCTGCTCACACTTTTGGCAGAGGCTGGTGATCTTTAAAAGCAGGAAGAAGCTGAAGCTTCTATGAGCAGATATTATTACAAATGAAATCTGCTGCCACAAAGCACAATGCTTGCAATTCAAAGCCCTGCCATCCCAGCCTAACCTGAAGGCTTCAGTGCCCAAGCTATCACTCCATCACACTGTATCTCTCTGTGGTGGAGCTATGCCTGCACATACATTGTGTGTAGGACCATCCACTCTCTGGTCTCACATCTCTGATCAGCTGCTGTGATCTAATCAGCCCTCCTCGTCTCTCCCACGATCCTACCTCTGCTCTTCGCAAGGGCTGAGAACTAAGTACAACGTGCACTATGCTGACTTAGATACATGCGTGATAAAAGGAATCCATAGATAAGTTTATTAGCATATTTACATTTAACTTATCAAGTCTGTATCTGGAGTCACATTTTACACTTTGTGCTCTCTGTTTAGTTCCAGCATTTTAGCTGAGACCCATCTTCTGCCCATGAGCATGAAAGGCAAGAAGGTCAGGCCTGGGGCTTCCTGAGTTGACTCACTCTGCCTCAGAGGGAGCACCCTATGCAGCAGGGCTGCTTTTATTAACACGCCAACTTCCCAGTGCCAGGCTTACTTGCTTGTTCTTCGGGAAGCTGTCTCAAAGAACTTTGTCCTAGACGCCACCCTGCAAAGAGAACAAGACAGGTTACTCCAGTTATCCAATAAGGCAATTTGCTAATGAGATCTCATCTGTGCCAGGGAAAAGAGCAGTAGCATTAGCAGACACTGAAGACAATCACCTTCTAATGATGTCTTTTCTGCCGAGGCAGCAGCCGCGCTCCTCATGCTGCCAGCTCCATTCCCCTCTGCCTTTACACCGCCCTGGCCAGGCAGCCCTTAATCGCTTTTCGCCACACTGCTTATTTCCACACTCTTGCTTATAATCCTACACACTGGTTTATAAACCTGCATTCATCACTTTTTAGGGCCTCTCCTTCAGTTTTTATGTGCTTCGTATTTAGCTTCCAACTGTCCTCATAGAACAGAAAAGTTCTAACAAGTGATTCAGGAGAGCAAAGGCAAGGCCTGTTCCTGCCCTGCAGGTGTGGAGCTGAACCTCACAGCACCTTTGCTAGACTAAGGAATGAACATGCAGGACTTGGATCAGCTGCACAGCGCGGTTTTACTGGGGGCTCTCCGCAGAGAGCAAGGGCCAGCGCAGCGCGAACTCGGGAGCTCTCCCACGGCAGGCGCTTCCCCCAGGACCGCTGCCGGAGATCGTCACTCGCGGGCTGCGTGGCTTCCACGGCACAGAAGCACTTCAGTTCACGACAAATGCTTTTGCACCTCGTGTCACCGCGGGCAGAGTGAGGCCCAGGGGGGTGGCCCCCGCACACCCCAGGGCTGCGGCGCGGTGGCAGAGCGCGAGGTGAGGGGTGTTAGTGCAGACTTGGGGTGCTGCCCCGCTCCCATGGCAGGGGAACGGAATGCGCATCTTTGCTGGGTGTGCAGCAGCAGTGAGCTCTGCGGCAGCACCCAGGCTACAGCCTTCCCACCAACCAGTCCTGGCTGCTAGGCTGAGATCCCTGTATTTAGTCACCCTTTTTTCTTTTCTTTAATTCCCATTGAAGCCAGCAGGGTTTCTGTCTCATTAAAATCTGAAAGAAACCTGATGCTGAAACTGAACTCCATCCAATTTCCTTAAGAGAGATCCAAGCTGGATCTTGTCCTTCCCTGGGAAGTGTCTCATTTGAGAGGCTTGCTCAGAGCCAGGCAGGGAGGGGCTCTCCAGCTTCACTGACAGGAGAAATAGCAGAGAAGGTGATGGGACAAGGCTTAGCCCCAGGGCTGTGCTTGAGAAGGTTCAGAGCTTTGTTTTTCCTGTGTGTGTTTGCCTTTGCTATGGCCACGCTGCTCTCCCAGGCCGTGCCCTCTGCGCAGCTTTTCAACGTGATGTTCAAACCCACGCTTGCACTGGTGTCGAAGGGGATGTCCACGGGCTCCAGCCATTGTATGCCACCAGCGCTGGAAACCAACGTGGTATTTCTCTTCCTCCTCCTCCAAAATTCCCAGTAGGTGACACCAGCTCCTACTCCCACCACCCGGGCTGACCTTGTCCCCCTACATGCTCCCCAAGCCCCCGGCTGCTGACAGCTGCCTCGGGCTGAGCTGCCCACCCCAGGTACGGCATGCTCACCGACGGCTGCTGACTTACACAGATGAAGGCATCTCTTCTGCTGTTCCTGCTATCAGATCTGGCCTCTGCTCCAGCCTCGGAGGGACAGGAGTGCGGCACGGTGGGTCCGGAGGTCTCACAGGGGGACGCGTTATCACAGGTTTATCCCCATGGGATCGTGCCTTAGGGACACCGTCGCACTCGCCTGCAAGGTTGAAGATTACAAACACTGAGTACAAAGCTTGGGTAGAGGGCTAGATATTTATGAAGAGGTATTAAACAAGTTAGTGGGCTTAGTTCTGTCTGTCTGCTGCAAATTCCTCTCTCTGACAGTGGCCAATAGCCAGAATTTAGGGAAAGAGTCCCAGGAAAAGGCATTTCCCGTTCTGCCTGCCCCAGCACAGCCTTCCTGGCACTAGAAATTGGGGCTGATGCTGAACTTGGTATAGTTGCTGATTGCAAAGATGATATTGCCTGGAAACAAGTTTTCTTAAACAAAGAGCAGCAGTGCTGCTCTTCAAAAGCTAGAAGAATAGCACAAATTGGTGATCCCTGAAGTCCAGGGCTGCTGCTTCTCCGAGTTTTTGTCTTGGACAGTGGCACAACCTGTCCTCTCCCCTGGCTTTCTGCTCTGCTCACAGGAGTTTCTGCCTTGGCTGCTTTTCTTTCCCAAGGTCCAGTCAGCCTCGTCATTCACTTAACCCTTGAACACTTTCAAGGGTTAAGCGAGTAAGGAATAAGTGTCAGACTTTACCTGACGCCCCTGGTGACCCCACACCTTCCCTCCAGCGCGCATTTCTGCAGGACAGCAATCCTTGTGATGTTCTACTCTGGCCATTTATATGGCACAAAACCATCTCAAGGGCTGGGTTCCTGCCCTTCCGATTTAGATATTTCCCCTGCTAGAGAGTCCTGTTTCTGATTAGAAATAAGTCAACTATGTTTATCTATTTGGCAAGACAATTAATTGCTGCAACTACTTAACCAAGGCTTTGTCAACCCCTTAGTTACTGAACCTTATTATACCCTGGTGTGCTAGCTCAAACACCAGTCCTTAACCAACCCTCTTCCATACTTGGCATTTGTAAATTCTGATCCTAATTTTCTCCTTGGTAAGCTGTAAAAGTTGAATTTCTCAGTAAAAGGCCTGTTTCCTAATCCTTCAGCCTACACTTCTTGGTTTCTCCGGTTTTTCAAAATTACCCCCAAACTGTGCACATTAAAAGCTCAATACAGCATTCTAGCACTGATTTGCAAGTATCAACACAGCTACTTCAGTGTTCTTCCACCTATACGTTCGAGGATCAACACAGCCAGTTTTATTACGCTGTGGCTCCAGGACATGCTGTCAGCACACTATGTGTGATAATGCAAAACCACAAAACTTGGAAGCACTAAATACAGTTGATGTATAAGCCGACTTTAAAGCTATCTTACTCTTCCAAAAGCAGATTTCCACCTACCATTATTGTGACAAATTTAAATTAAGCCAGTAGTGTCAGTCAGATGAATTTAATGTTTGTGCTACCCAGCTGGGCCTTTCTTCTTTCCCTCTGTTGCACATGGGGGTCATTTGTCAAGAACACAGCCCAGTTTTTATTTTCTAATTACAGGACTGTGAAGCTGTCAGGCTATGACAGCATCTGAAAAGCACTGGAAAATGCACAGGAAAAGCTGGCAAATTGCAGAAGGCAATACATCTTTTATTATGACCATTGTCCCGAGTATTTTATAAAACTCAGCACCAAATACCCACAATTACAGCAAAGTGTACTGTCCTGCAAATGGCTCCCTGGCGTTGCAGGGGAGAATGTCTACAGACACGCAGATACACAAACACCTACCTGCCTTCCTCCACTGAAATGGACAATGCCAGCTCAGATCTGGCCCCAAACTAATTATTTCTACCTGTAACAAATTTCTGTATAAAGCTTATTAGACTACAAATAACAATCATTATTTATATTTAACACCAACGGATGAACTGTTGAAATAAACGTTCCCAGTAAAGACTCAGTAAGCCAGAAGCTGTGTCACAGGGAGCCTGACAGATAAACCCATCAGAAATCAAAATCTGGAAGTGACTTTTGCCATTTTCCTCGTCTCTGCTGAGGAGAGTGCTGACAATCCAGAGTGCTTACAGCTGGTTAGACTGGGTACAAATTGCTTCGAGTTTAATGGCCTTTATATCGCTACTCAAGCCTGAATTTTACGAGTCCACTGAGCTAGGTTCAGCTCAGCACAAGCAGAGGCTCAGCTACTGCATGGAAAGCCTGCTTCATCTGACACCGGTGGCACCTGCCTGGCTCAGCAAAGAGGGGCAGCGCCGGCACCAGCACCGGCACCAGGCTCTGCAGGCTGCTCCGAAACCCGGCAGAGCAGCCGCACCCCCAGTAAGCAACAGACCGAAAGTACCCGCTGTCTGAAATAAACCAGGACAACTCAGGAGGCCAAGGCCTGATCAAACCCTCGTGCCCGGACCTCAAGCTCTTCTGGTCTCCCAACCCCTCTTGCTGAGCTACACCAAGAGGACTCAGGCGAGAAGCCCACCACCCGCTCCGGCTGTCCCGGCGCACGATGCACAGCCGGGAGGGCTGGCTCGGGCGCCTCGAGCTTTCCCTGGGAGATCAGCATTCCTTCTGCCTTGCTTCAGCCAGGACGCCGGCACGAGCCACGGCTCCGGGCGCACGCTCACCCTCTCTGCCGTAGATCCCTGGCCGGGGAGCCGGTCTCCTGGCCTGGAGCGTGGAGGTCCTCAGGGCAGGGCTGGCCACCACCCCGTTGGCAGCCTTGCCGGCCGGCTTCGCTCCTCCGTCCTGCAGCCTGGCCACCATCTTCCCCACCTCTGCCTCAGCACGCGGGTCGGGCCGGCCCTCGGCGGGGGGACGCCCCGGCTCGTCCCCCCCCGGCCGGGGCGCGGGCAGGCGGCTGCGGTGCAGCGGCTTGGGGGCTTCCGCGCCGCCGCCGCTGCCGTTGGGGGTCTGGCCGTGCCGGTCTGCTGCGGAGCCAAAGGGACAGACAGCCATCAGGTTAGGAAGCAGCGCGGAGGCGCGGTGGTCTCTGCCCCGCGGCAGTGCAGAGCTCTCCCCCAGCACTGCGCGGCTCCTGCGGTACCAAGGGACAAGCATGCTTGCGGCAGGGGATTGACAGACCCTCACCCTGAGCAAAACACAAATAGTGAGTGGCTCATGCAAATGCTGAGGAATAAGGAAAACTGAAGCAACGCTGAATATCACAGAATATACTCACGGGTTTCTTTTAAATTTCCAGTACTCTTGCTCATGAGAAGTTGTGTACCGTGCCTTTACATCCCTCCAAAAATCACTCGTCTCATCCCTCTTGCCGTGCTAGAGACCCAGGCACATGATGCAGAAGCACGGCTATGAAACTGATTGCACCCTGCAGCCTTGGTGCAGCCAAACGCTAATGCTTCTGCTCCCAGTTTGGAGAAACATTTAAATGCAAGGCCATCTCCAACTACATGAGCAGTCTTGTGATTTTAGAGAGCAATTTGAATCAATCATGTTTTGCCAGTGCCAAAAAGCACACTTGTAGTATTAAGCCTAAAACATCATCAAAGCTCTGAAAACTGTACCAGAGAAAAAGACTTTTCATCTCTTTGGTGACGATGTGATCTAGGACACAGCTTGCAATGACAATTACAGCAAATCGGGTGCAAAGAGAAACATGACTTTAAATTGATGTGCCCTTCAACATGACAGTAAAGGCCTTACCATTTCCTTACAATCAAATGAATTTAACAGCAGAGCTATACTTGGTCTAGAAAATACTATCATTGGGTCCTGAAAAAGTGCTTCAGCGCTCTTGCTCTGGATGTAAAATTGCCAGCAGCTGAGCCAGCCCTGCAGACCCTCTTGGGACTGATGCGCTCTGGTGGGACAAGACTCCAGCAGCACACAGCCACCCCCAGCCCGGGCACACTTGCTCCCATCCCACCAACTCTCCTCCTCAGTTGCGTCTCCAGCACTTCACATTTTTGCCTCTGAAGCTGCAAAACCTTTCCACTGGGCTTCTCATATGCAAGAACAAGTCTTACTTTAAGTAACGGAGAACGCTGCAAGTAACAGAAAAAAGAAATCCCCATGGAGTTTGAGTTGTGAGGTGATGCAACCTATGTGTGAGTATTTTTTTCCTTTCCTTTCTCACTGAACAACAGACCTCGCTGTCTGCTGTGTTCATGGCCTGGGAAGTGCAGTCCCGCTATTGTTATCTCCATTGCTCCTGGAAAGGTGTTACAAGAAACAGGAGGGGTGAGAGGCAGGTAAGGCATCCGTGAACAGCTGGACTGACCTCCACTTTCTTCCACAGAAGCACCGAAGAAGACGGGTCTTTCCCTCAGAGGACGTTTGGAAATGGTGATGGGTTTGTGTCGCCGGGCAGCCACCCTGGGAGGAGGCACTGGGGGGGCAGTGGTGTCTTCTGGAGGGCCGGAGTAGATCTGTAAAGACAGACACATTTAGATGACCCTTCCATCCCACCAGGTTGAATGACATCCCCAGAGGCTTGCCTCGTTAACCCAGTGTCATTAAAAGGCACCTCGCAGCAGAGTATGGAGTTCGGAGGTTGAGCCATGCCAGAAGCACAGACCCAGCTCCTGCATGGCAAGCGGCTGCCCGCTGCCTTCGCCAAGGGCTGCCCTGCTCCCCCCTGCTCTCCAGCAGGCACGGAACCCGTCTGTGGCCCGAGTCACCTCTGACTGACCCAGGAGGGCTGGAAAAGCCAGGGCTGCTCCAAACCACTCCGACCAGCCACGGCCCATGAGAGCCTCGCAGCCGTTTGCTCCAGCCCTGCGACCCCAGCTCCTCCAGCCTCTCCGGAGAGGGACAGACGGTGCGCACCAGCCCCTCTCAAGGGTCGGTAGCACTTGGGAAAGCCCGGGCTGCCGGGGCTAGAGAGGGGCTGGAGCAGGGCTGATGCTTTAGTTATGGGTCTACAGACGCATCCTGCCGCGGGCTTTCCTACAGACAGGCTGCCTGCTTTGCACCTTGCACACCCACTGCAGCAACTGCAGTGCTAAACTAATTAACGCAGCAAAATCACAAATACAGACAAAATGTGTAGAAACAAATTATCCTGGAGCAGATTAAGGAAGTTTTGAAGCTGACAGTTTCTGAGAAGCATCAAGTTTTCCACACCAGCGAGGTGATACAATCTACAGAAAGCACCCAAACAAACCACTACGTTGTTTTAGATTTAATGCTAAAAAACCCTTCAGCTCTTGGCTTACAAGGAAGTATGTGGCTCTGTGAAATTATCTTGGATGAAATACTGGCATAAAAACAAAGCTGCTAAGGAGTTTTATCTCCTTTTCTCACTGGTCATATGGCACCTAATTGGTTGGGTTTAATGTAGAGGTTCTTACTTATGTCAGTGCTTTTTTTAAAAGCTGAAAAAGAATTAAGCTTCCGGGCAGTCTCTTGAAGATCTGAAACACCACACTAAGGACCAAACCCACTGCTTTTGTGTTTTTCCCATGGATATTAATTGAATTTATATCAGGCTTTAAAGAGTGAGTTACAGCAGACGGCGTAGCACAAGTTGCCGAGACTCGAGGCTGCGCTGCCCATCCTGGTCCCTTCCTGGCTGTCAGCAGGAGACGGCTCAAGTCCAGAGGACAAGAGCTGGTGCCAGACCCACCGATGAGGAGGGTCTCCGCTCCCTCGGCGTACGCTTTGTTATGGAAGAACAATTTTATTGTGTCACCCAGAAAAATTTTAAAATGAAGAAATTTAACATTCTGATTTGATTAAGTACGCCGTTTTCGTAATTCAAACCAAAGGCATATTCCTTCTTCTCCCAGCCAAAGAGCAGTTCTGGGAAATCAAGACGGGGGATGAGAGAGAAAAACATGCCCCCACTTTAACCTTCTTGATCCCAAAGACTAGGTAGCATGTACCATGGTGAGGGTGGGCACCGGCAGCTGGGCTCCCCACACCTCCCTTACCTGGGCAGCGCAGGGGCAAGGTCGGACCTGAACCGCACCCAACCTAGTCTGCCCAGGCTTTCACTCAGCAGGCTCAGTAGAAATACCGAGCGCTGGTACTCCGGCTTTGTTCCTGACTTAGTCTGCCCTACTCTGCAAAAAGAGGGGAGGAACAACACATTCAGGGCAAAGACCCAGACCAGCTCCAAACCCCAATCTGGTCACTGCAGCTGCTTTTCTCTCCCAATTCGGTGACACGGCATGGCTGCTGATGCTTAATGCCAACAGGGGCTCTGCCCTTTGCAGGGGCAGTACATTTTCCCCACTCCAGAATACAAGGTCCAGTGCGTCCCCCTACCTGGATTCAGAGGAATTTGCTATGACATTAGCAGCCCGTGATATAAAAGCAGCAGCTCATGTATTATTAAAATAGCAAAGGATTAATTGCAGCAGGGCAATTGTTTGGAAACATCAATCTCAATCCTATATATTGACAAGAATCCAATATTATTTTTTAAAGAAAAAGAGGTGTTAAGTTCCCCACGGATGCTTATACAGGTACCACTGAATGCTGTTCATGAGATGCTTTTCAACATCTGAAAACTATGCTAAAACCCATGGCAAACTACTCTTTTTAAGATGTGGGTGCAGCCTCTACTTTGCTTCTGCCTTCTAAATGAAAATCCAAGTTAAACAACCTGAAGGTACAAAGATATTGACAGACACTCATATTTAGAAGGTTTGTACAGTGAAGAAGGTGTTTCCAGAGTGATCAACTTAATTAATTTAACCATGGCATTGAAATATAAGCTGTGGAAACAGTAATTATCCACAAAGACTTCACGAATAGTTACTTTGTCCTTAGAGTCTTCATGCTGCACCATATAAATCATATCCCTCTCCTCTTCTAGACTCATTTAAAGTGTTTGCTCACGTCTGAGCTGAAGACACTTTCAACTCTGATGCTGAACTTACAAGCTCAATCTAATAAACGTTACTAACTTAACCTTATCGCTGAAGAAATTAAAAGCAAGCAAAGGGATGTCTGGCTTAATTAAAGTTTTAATTCCAGCTCTTAGAGGTGGCAGTGTAAATCATGTATTGACTCAGTCTGTACTGCAGGCTGTACAAGAGTGGAGGACAGAGGCTCAGTTCTGGAGCAAGTTGTGCGAGGATCCTAACACACAAACGATTCACTGTTTTGCTGCGGGAACTTATTAAAAGCATTTGCAGAGACCTACAAAGAAACTGGCATGTGATTTTCATGAGCTTCTTGTGTGGGTACTCAAAAATCTCTGTGAACTCTTTCATCCCGTTTCTCTGGTTTCAATCCTCAGCACCACAACCGACTCCCACACCACCCATCTGGTCCCCGTTTGGTTGCTCCAACTCTACATCCACTTTTGCAAGAACCCTGCTCTTTCAGCTTCGTCCTCCTCTTCCTTTCCCAAAAAGGGAGCTTCACTTCCACATGTGTGCTGCCCTGTCTGCTGGGAGCACTACCCCACCCTCCCTACAGCAAGCAGCATCCTTTAAAGGATGCCTTCAAACTTTCCCCTCCTCTAAGACATAAGAGATTGTTTGGACACTTTGTAATGTAAAGTATTATGAAAAGCTGAAGGACCAAACTCAATCCTTCAGACCCAGCTCTGTTATCAGGAAAGCAATCTGGTTCCTGGTGTGCTGATCTGAATGCAAATGCTGCTTGAGTTTTTAAATATCAACATATGGCTCTATCATCCTCCAGCCACCCTGAGAACCCTAAGCCATTATATCAGGTATCACGAGGAGAAAGCGCTAATACAGAAGACAGTGGAATATTCTGCTTTCCACCAGGAGACAAAACACCACGCAACAAAAAGCTGTTGTCTACATGTGAATCTTCAGCACCCACCACAGCAGACTAATCCAGGCTGTGCATTTAGGCAACGCTCTTGGACAAAAATATTCAGCAAAGATCCCATGAAAGCCAAACACTGCTCGAGCCCTCGCCAGGGTGCACTGCCCTGTGCAGAGCACTGCCCCAACACGACGGGCACCGGCCGCCTGCTGAAGTCTTCTCTGACAGCTCCACCCCAGGCAGCAGCTCCCCTCCCCAGACTTGCCCACACTTGGATCTGAACAGATCGTATACACAGCTGAATTATTTTCATCAACCCTTCAATACTTGTCTGCTTTGGGGTTTTTTCCCCTGTATTAATAGTTGTATAGTGTCTCATCTTGGACCATGCCCCTTGAAACCTGTTATGCTCTGGTCTAGCTCCTGTCTTCAGCTAAGGAAAGTGTAAGGTCCAGGCACAGAATAGGGTTTTTTTCCAATAAAAATTCCTCTTATTTAAACAGAAAAGCAAAAATCCCTGGACTCAGGCTTTCCTTCAGAACTAGCTAAAGGCAACAGTGAGGAACATATCTGCTACACTTTTTGTTTCCTTCTGAAGCATTTTGGAACAGTATATTATACAAAAAAACCCCAGTCCCTAAGGAGACTCCAGAAAAAGGAGCCAGAGCTCTACATCGTTGCCACAGCAACAGTTTGCACAAACATGATGGAGCAGCCAGGAGCTGCATGGAGGCACTCCCAGGGCTGCCACCTGTACCTTCCCAAAGTGCTCGATGAGGATCTCAACTACTATGTTTTGGAACTTGATGTTCATCATCGCTGCCACGGTGTCCTCCTGTGCTCGCATGAGGGTAGGTCCAAATATCACTCCCATGTTAGACGGTGACATCAGATTCTCTCGACTGTGCTCACATATGCTGTGGAGAGGAGGGAAAAAAGGAATAGGTTTTGGTTTGGTTCGTTTTTTTTCAAACAGATCTTATTCCAAGCAATGGAAAAGGATACAGTTAGAATCAGTCATTCAATTTTCTTCATTTTGTTTCAGCAGAATTTGTTTCCCAACCCTACCAGAGATAAAACATGCCTCTAGCCATGACATGCACGTTTGGCTAGGACAACTGTTTGGGAGAGCTACACGCTGGCGGCATTTTTATTTGATCCCCTCCCACTCCTAGCTCCTGTTTTAACCCTGCAATCAAGAGTCATCTGCGCAATACATACGCAAAAGGAATCATGTCAATTGGAATACCCTATTTATCCAGAACTGACTTTGGGCTTTAATTTTTCCTCTCCCTGAAGGAGGAGGACCGAATGCAGGGAGCACGCTTTGGAGGTTTTAAGTAAATCTCTACACAGCATCTTCTTTCTGAAAGAACCACCATTTTCACAGAACAGAGCTCTCTCTGTCCAGCAGCCTTCAAGCTTTGGAGGACCGTGCAAGCGTGCGGAGCAGCACCAACTGTTGACTGAAGTACTAACCACCTAGGTGGGCACTACCTGTTTCCAAAAGCAGGCCAGAGGAGAGAGACTCTGATGCTGACACGTAATGAATTCTGGGTTTGCCCTGTAGCTCTGGTGTTAAAGGGGTTTCTGTCAGCATGAAGGGGAGAGGAAACAGAATTTAAGCATAAGCACTTTAAGGAATAAACACAGTGACCACAAGTACAGTGTTAGCTTCATCGGACTGCACGCCAGTCACTCAGCTCTGCCACTTATGCAGAGAGGTTTCTAAAAACCACACAAACATGTGCATGAAAGGCTGGAACCAGATGGCAGGCAGGATCCACCAGCCAGCCCTCCTCTCCCCAAAGAGAGGGCATGGCACCGGTGGCCAAGCACTTGCCTTGAGTATCAGGACATGATAATCCCAGATCAGCCCTGCTTATTTCTGAAACAGTCCAGTTTTGAAAACGACTCCTCCAAAGGTCCAAAGCAAGCCCTGTCATACAAAAGCCATTGCTTCTGCAAGCCCTGGTCCTTCCTGACCTGCACACAGATTGCTCCCTTGCTTTTGAGCTTCACCATGACTCGCCACAAGCCTCTCTCCCTGCTGTGCCCCTGCTCCTCCCTGGGGTGGAGAGGGCAGAGCTTCCACACTGAGCCTTCACATTCGGTGTGACAAGGAGGCAGGAAAATACCCATTTCCCAATGCAGTGCTGGTGCTATTATCATCAAGTAACAGACTTTCAGTGGCTCACCGGTGGAAGCAGCATGGCTCAGTGCCACCAAGCATCCAACATGCCTGTATGAGAGCAGAGACTGACACACTCAAGCCTTCGTGCTGCTCTAAGGGCTCAGGACATTGAATCCATAGAGCAGCACATAAAACCAAAGCATGTTTCACGTTCAGCCCATGGGCACAGTTCCTACAGCCATTCCCAAACCCCAGACCTAATGTTCTTTTTAACTGGAGTGAGAGGTGACAATTTATAGCTCTGCTGTCAGAGGGTATTTTAATTTTAAAATTATTTCTTGCTTGGTACTTGTCAGAAAGGGGATGAAAGTGGCAATTAGAAAGAGAAGCATCACTTAATGCAGTGGGTAGCAAGGATAATCATACCATTTGTGCAGTCCAAATATAAATTCTTAGGGGGACTGTGGTGGATACAATTTTGCAAACCTGCCACAAAAAAAGACTTGTTCTGCTGACTCCATTATTCCCCTTACTTTGGCTTTAGAGAAAAACGTCTGCTTACTTGACGAGGTGTTGTATGAGGAGCTCTAACATCTCTCTGTTCTTGTCAGGTAGTTTATAGACGAGCGCGTGAATGGCTCCCAGCCTGTAATCCAGGTTCTCAGATTCTGCAAAGAAGTAACACAAAGAAAAGTTTGTGCCCACCACTTTCAAAGTAAATACATAAGAGAAAGATAAAACCAAAGAAAAATCTGTGGGAGCTGTTCCTTCTGCAACGTAGGGCTGGCTGGCCAAACCTGGCGAAGGGAAGCAGAAGGAAAGTGAGATTACATAGCAACAGGGTAATCATTGTGAGAAACAAAATGAAGTGGAAAGAGGGAGAAATGAAGCTTGAAAGGGAGCTGAGGGTCACACTCTGCCTCTGAGCATGGCTGGGGAAACAGGCTGGGCATGGCCAGGTATTCCCCTTCACACCCTTGCCCCGCACACCAGCACACCTGGGGAACACACGGCCTCTCTGCTGGGTATCTTATCAGCCCAGATAGCTGTAACACCGAACCACATGGTGAAATGTCCTGCAGGGAAAAAAAATTGAGTCCCTGACCCAAAGAGGTCACCCTTAGAAGCATAAATAATCGAGAAACAATAAAATACTCAGTGTGAAAAGAATAGGGTGGGATCTTGGTAGCTGGGAAGCTTAATGGTGCAAGTTTCTGAGAGAGGGTAGGGGAGGGATTACGATTTTGCACATACCCAGCCATCATTGGTTTAACCAGTTCTGAAACTAATAAATCTTGGGCTTGAGCACAATCTGTAGGTGGTGGAAAATTTTCATTTCCAAGAAAGAACAAGTGTTATTAATTCTCCAGAGGTCCAAACAGAGGACAGGCAGGCACTCTCCTACCCTCCTGTTGACTTCAAGGAGGCATGGGGGTGTTAAGGATGCTTTAATCCAAAGTGTTTCTGAGTGTGCCATAAATTTCCAAATGCCAGTACTCTCATGCTGAGGGACATGACCAACTCCTTGTATCCATGTAGTCTCCATCTCAGCATGCTGGCTCTTAACACGCTCTGAGGATGCAGCCAGTTCAGAACTATTATGGCTTATTTGAAATGGCCATAACAGGACAGCCGAGGACTGGCCAGTTTAGCACAGGCAATGCCCTGTCAGTATACCTATGTTACTTGGCTAATCTCTGTTAATACTGGCTGTGGCTTAGTCCCAAGAGCTACAGCAGAAAAATGTCTTTCATATATTGGTAGACACTTTGGATTCAACATCCCAGAACAAATTTCATGACCTAAAGGAAGCACCTATCTATCTGTATGGCAACAGCACATCCCATTCCCTCACAGGTTTTAAAATAAATATATTAATAGTATCGAGAAACAATTCTTCTGGGACACTTGTGCTGATTTCAGGTTAGTTGACATCCCCTGGCTCTCCAGACCCTCTGAGAGCATGAAACCCTGTTAGAGGGAAGAGTACTGCAATAGCAAAGAAAGGAAGGGAAGAAACACCACCACCTCCCTTGCACAATTAAGCACTCAAAAGAGAGGTTCACTGCTCTTTCTACAGGGGGCAGCAGCTGGACACCCTGGTGTTGGGCTGGCAGAGCTCTGTCAAGTGATTTTGATGTCCACTGGTTGGGGAGGGCAGGGCTAGGGACCATCAGCAAGGCAGCTGCAGGACTTACTGGCAGCCAGGACCAACTCTTTGTGGAGCTTGTACGTCATGACAGGTTCAGACAGGTTCCTGCAATAACCAGAAAGAAAACTAAGCTCTGGCAGGGCAGCACAACCCACTCATGACTGATCTTGAAGGACTGACGGGCAAACCTGCTCGCCCTCCAGTACCACTGGTTCCTGGTGGCATCTCCCCCCAGCCAGTATTATTTAAACAGCTTTCCCCATGGGATATGGGGTTTCTACAACAGGTATATTTCTCAAAAAATGATACAGAATTAAAAAATCCATTCCTCTTCCCAAAGCCTTTGTCACTTCTTTGCCCTTTCCAACAGCCAGCTGTTAACATCTGGCAGTTCAATCCGCTTTTCACCTGGATCAGCCCCGAGCTCTTTTGCCCAGTCGGGGCAGGTGGGATCTGCAGTGCTACCTGAGATAAAACTTCAGTGAGCTGGTAATCGTCTTGATGTCCCAATCGCCGCTTTGGAGATCCACGTCCCCTGGACATTTTGGATCTGGAGGAAGAACAAAATGGCTTTAAAATAAGGCCCATTTGAGGTTGTTAAAAGCTAGCACACTCTCAGGGAGGGTATCCTCTCGAGATGAACGAAGCCACAGCAGCACATGAGGAAAGCTCCTGATTCTCATGGTTGGGAAAAGCAGAACAGTACCAGCATCAGTATTTTAGAAAGCTGAGGAGCAGTGCTAACTAGGGACAAAGGAAGAAGCAGAAGGTAACATTTAAGCAGTGGTGAAAAGTTAGTGAGAGCATATTCTCTATAGTTTGTTTTTTCCCAGCATAGCCAAGACTGGCAGAAACAACACATTTCAACAGATCCAAGACAAGCTTTCTGATATCCAAAGTAATCTAAGTGTCCAGCTCCAATCCCTCCTTCGCACCTACTCCCCTGAAGGCTATTCTGGGAATATTCCCTCTTGCTGCATGGAGAGGAGGGAGCTCAGAGGAGGCGGCTCTTTGCTCCTGCCTACCCTCACCGAACAACCACATCACTTCTGCAGTACGATGAAGTAAAGGACATGGTTGGAGGATGGGGGGCAGCTGGACTAAAGAAATAAACTGCATGATTTATTTTAAAAAAGAAACAGGACTAGAGACAAAACAAACAAACAAACAAATCTATCTTCTTACTGAAGTTCAGGATGAAATCCTTCTGCAGCAGTTATTTCTGTGTTGTTGGACTTTCCATCATGAGTTCATACACAGTGGGGTGGCAAGTGGTCAACCAGACCAATGCATATAAATAAAATGAAAAGCCACTCACTGGTGGGGTTCAGAGGAGAAAACCACAGAGCTACTCACAGGGAGGGTGAGAATCAAGAAGCAATAGAAACTTAGGCTAAGTAATTAGTCATCATGCAAGCGTAACCAGACAGCTGTCTGAAGTTGTGGCTCCGTGGGAATTGGGTACAGCTATATGTCAGCACACACCAGCTGTTTTAATAAACAATAGTAAAAGCAATAGTAAACAATAGTAAAAAACAATATTAAAAGCCTGCGAATACTACATTAATATCAGATGTCTGCACAGGGAGCTGGTGTAAGGCCGAGGCACATGGGTATCAATGTAAACGTACCTCCTGCCCCATGCTCCAGCCCCTCGGGTAGGGACGGTGAGAACGGCTCAGCCTTTGGGCATGTGGGAGACCAACCCTCGGGGCTCACAGCCTGCCCCGGCCCATGCGTGCCATGGGGCAGGGGCACGATGGCCTCAGCCAGGTCCCAGCCTGGGAGCGACGCTGCTGAGCCCCACAACCTGCTGCAGGGAGTTTAACCGTTTCTCATATAAAGACTACCCACCAATTCCCATGCTTGTATGAAACACAAGGTTCAGTGCACAGAAAGGCTTACAGCAGAAATGCATACATTGACTTATTAACGTATACATTGCATACAGTGAGGTATCCCAGTCCTTCCAGGTGAAAACCTTAAACCAGGGTAACGGCCTCTCTGCAGAGGCCACCTTCCCAGTATAGCTCTCCATGATACCCCACCGAGGAAAAGGGTCCCCCGGAGCTCGTTCAGGTCTGGTTCTCATTTGCACTGCCTAAATAAGAACGGGGACACAGGCTGTTACCAAAGGAAAGGAGTCATGATGGTTGGGTAAGCAATGATTCTCACTGTTGCTCGACTGCTGGGTGATGCTGGCAAACCCATGCCACGTGTGCCCGACTGTGCGAGCAGCCCCGCTGTCCACAGCCCTCCGCTGCTGCCGCGGCTCAACTGGGAGCTTCTGCGGCCCCAGGCTGGGAGCTGCCGGCTGCGCAGGCAGCAGAGGAGAGGGCGAGGGCTCGTCTCTCCTTGGCCAACATCCTGCACTCCGGGCCTGTGGCAGGAACGTGTCCCCAGCACATGACTCCAAAATGCCTGGATATTTTTAGCACACAATGGGAGAAGGCTTGTCCCCGCTGCTCCAGAGTCACTGCCTTGCTTTATGTCACTTAACGTAAAATGCAGGTTGCACCACCAATAAATAAATGCAGTTTAAAGGGAGAGGCACTAGAGCAGGTTGCAGAAAAAAGCCCAGAAAAGAAGGGGAAGATGTGCCTCGGAGGGGCCACAGGGACCAAAAACCATGCTGGACATTTCTCACTGTGAAACCCGATCCTCTCTGTCCCTCTTAAGCAATATAAAAACAGGACAATCTAGTTGCGCAGAATAATTAATTCTTACCAAAAAAGGCATTCAGCAGCTTCTGCACCTGAATATTGCTGCCAACAGTCCGGTAGATGCCCTCCGTAGTAATCCCTAAGCAGGAGAAAGCCAAAGAGCGTTAGCCAAGGGGCTTCCCCAGCTGGAGGGAAGTCCAAAAGCCCCATCTAGTGGAACTCCTCTCCCAGCTATCGGGGTGCTGGCTCCGCCGAAACGCTTCTGCCCCAGGAACCACCCAGACTCTGTCCCCCCGCACCCCGGGCTGCCCCGCAGCACAGGGCTGCTGCTGCTGCCAGCGGACAGGAGCTCCGCTCGCCCACGGCAGGCACGGCCACCAGCACAGCCGGGACACGTACCTTCTGCCGGGATCGTGCCACGGTCAGGCAAGCACAGCCAGTGTGTGGAATATGTGCTCGAGCTGGCAAAGCCCTACCTGCCTAAAGACGCCACTTCTGGAAACAGTGCTGCTTTAATACGAATTTGTTCAAATTGTCACAGAAGGCAAACGCGTTTCAGCATATTCTTCAAAAATATTAGCTGATGTTAGGAAAGACAGAACTGCTGTATTTGGCCGGCTCCGTGAGGAGAGTCTCATTACCCTGCTCCTCCCCACTTCAGCAGGGCTGGGCTGGCCACATCCCCCAAAGGCTCTGGATATGAAACCAGCCACCTTTCCCTGCGGCAGCCAGGTGATCCAGCTGTTCTGGAGCGATTTATCTTCATCCTATAGCCCACGCTAGCCACGTACACTGGTACAGGCTGGGCGTTTCACGAAAGACCAGAGGGTGAGCTATCATCCATCAGCCTGCTTCTGTCCTGCTGCTTTTAACAAAATGGGTCTGAATAACCCGATACCCCAGTTAACCCCTGCCTGTCCCCGGAGTACAGAGAGACTTCCAGAGCTGTTTTCCTTCTGCCTAACAATGAGTTTTCTCGGAGTCAAAGATGAGAAACTGATGAAAGAAAACAGCATAAAGATGGAAATTCAATCCTAACTGATTTGGTATAACATCTGGACCACGCAGGATTTCTGCTCCTCTGACACGCGTTCTTCAGTTAAAAGTCAAAGTCTCGTTTCATTGACTAACAACACTATACTGCAGAAAATACAATATAATTCAAGGCCACGGGAAGCAACGCCAGGATGGCGGCACCTCCTGATGCCAGGGCGGGCACCTTACCTTTTGTTTCCACTGCGTTGATGCACTTGCGTACAAACTTGAAGCCAACCTCGTTCAGTTCCACTGTTTCAAACAAGGGAAGAAGGGTTACCTGCCCGAGCACCAGCACGCGGCTCCCCATGGAAAACTACTGGGAAGGCCCCATACCCAGACCCTGCTCGGCACACAAAGCTGCAGTGCCCCAGCACACAGCCGGGTTCACACATGCATCTGCACCGTGTACATCCCTCCATGAAAACACAGGCATTCTTTAAATCCTGACAAGGAATTATTAGTTCCATATGTTCTCCCTTTTTCCTTGAGTCTATTTTGAGTTACAGCATTGCTCCCTACCCACTTTCTGTCTTTAATAATAAAAGTGTAAATCAGAGTCCCGCCACATGTGAATTTGTGTCTGATAAGGAGTTGATTAATTGTTTCCAGAGCACTACAAGATCTGCAGTTAAGGCTTTTCCACATCATAGGAACATATAATTTCTGCTTATCTACTTGACTAGATTAAAAAGCAAAAACAATACTGCTTGATATGCTGAGTAAAGCAGAACACAGTTTTTCTTCCAGCCAATTAACCACTGCCTATCTCTGTGCCTGTCTTGCAGGCATCACGAAGCAGGTAGAAAGTCAGGATTTTTTTCTATACACATATTTCAACTTCTGTAATCACACCACTACTTCTGCTATTTTTTCTGGGATATCTGGAAGGATTGTCCAAGTTATAATGCAAAATATCTTTCTGTTCAGTGGAAACATTTATATTGAATTTCTCCTAAATGACCATGCTGTTGTTGGGTTTGGTTTGGTTTGGTTTGTGTTGGGTTTTTTTTAGGGGGGGAGGGGGTTGCGGGGTGGGTCACGGGGGGAGTTGTAGGGTTTTTTGGAGGGGGGTGAGTTGTTTGTTTGTTGTTTTTTTTTTTAACTTAAACCAACATGCTGCTTGAAAAAACAGCCACAAGACACATCTGGACCAACTCCAGTCACAGCACAGGCCATGTTGGTGAATCCTATGAAATCACTGTATTTTCAGCAAGTTGTTTATAATGATTCTCTTTTCTCTGAGCAACAGTGACGAAAAGGTCAGATATATCTTAGCTCTAACACAGGAATGAGTAAAGACACCATTAAGCACAGATGGTATAATACGACTTGAAGTCTTTCTAGCTCTAATCTATTAAAAATAGAGTGTATTTACTTTTGTGAAACACTGAGTCTCATTCTTTCCAGGCATGTAATGCAAACACAGTCAAACAACAGGTTTCATGCTTACGCCTCTGTTGATGCTACCTCTATGCTCATTAAAGTCAGCTAATTAAAGTGCTTATAAAAGTAAGCTCTAAGATACAGAATGCAAGTTTCCACTCAGCTAAGGAAGCCTCAGCGCTTTCCATAGCAGCACGCTCAGCCACTGCTGAGTAATGGGCTGTAAAAGGGGAAAGGCAAAGGGACAGCAGCCTGCCCCAGGGCAGCGGGTAGGGTACACCCCACTTGTGAAAGGGGAGACACAGGACAAGGTGGTGGGATGGGAGCTCCGGGGAACTAAATGCCACCTCTATTTTCCTATTACAATATTTGCGAAGGGAAATGTCTTCAAAATCTCTCACTGATCTTTTTTTCCCCTCTGTTATTTTGAGGTTTAGAGGTGCAAATTGAACTTCGCATCCTGCTAGTTCTGGCTAAACAAAAACTGCACATTGCAATCGATAACTTTTACCGTTTGCAACTCATTCTTATCTGGCCTCAGTATCAGACACTGTGATGAAAAGGAAAGAAGTTACACTGCTGCCACAGAGGGAATACACAGCCTATTCAGCAGAGATCGACGATGAGTGTATCTGCAAGGAAATATACTGCCCAACCTCCAGACAGCTTCAACAGCTCAGAGGAACAGCAGCAGAAATGACTCACTCTCTTCCTGTTTCGTGATGGGACTGTGGTAGATCTGGAAAAAGGGAGGGAATGGAGAAGGAAGAAACAAAAACATAATGCAACGTGATTTGATATTTATTTTCAAAAGAAAATGCAGCATCCCATAAATCACCCAAAGCCAATCACAAACAGTATGACAATGTCTCAAAGAAACGTCATTTTATAATTAAGCAAGATACCATTATCTACACAATAAACGAGTTTTTGCCGACTTCCTACATTTCACTGGAGCACCTATTTCTAGGAAAGAGGTCTCCTAAAAACTGAACAGGAAACTTTGTTTGTCCTCTAGGTGCCCTGTAAAAATGGCAGCTGGACAGTCTGGCACACAGGGGTTGTGGTTTTTTTGTTTGTTTGCTTGCTCTTAAAAATTGAAGTGTCAAGACAGTCCTCCATCCCATACAAAAATAAATTTTGTATTTTTTTATTAATAATAAACAGCAGGTACCATTCTTGATAGAAAATCAAAAATCCTTTATACATAATAACACATCATGTAAACCAAGTAAGCCCCAGGTGTCCCCTAAGTGACTGGCTGTCCAGCGCAAGCACACCGACCCTCTCCGCACTATCCAACGTCCTTTCTTGTTTAAACAAGTAGGGGAAAAGTGCTGTGGCGGATGCCCATGTCCCACCTTCCTGCTCCCACGTCCCACCTCCGCATCAGCAGCCACACAGCCCTGAGCAGGTCAGCAAGTGCACTCACTGCCAACCCTCTTCACCAAGCCCACCGAGGGAAAGGCAGTTCTCCAAAGGCAAGGGGAGCTGCCAGAAATGGGTTTTCCCGCACTATACATCATGCTGTCCATTTAGAGGAAATTCAGTAAAACGCAGGAGTCTTTGCTTTGCTTAGACTGAAGGAAGGGAACACCAGCAGGCACAGAAAGGCGGGTGAACACTGGTGCAGGGTGGCTGCTCCCATGGGCCAGACTTTCCAAATGCTGCTCAGAGCGGGGACAGACAAAAAAATCACCTCCTGCAGATTGGAGAGCGATTTGTGAGCAACAGAAATATGGAGCGTTCCAGACCCAGTAAGGCCACAGTCCTTAGGCAGTCTGGCACAACTAGGGAACGTACCAGAGCTTCAAAGGGGGAAAACAAAATCCCCATTGCAAGCTGTGCCACGAGCAGAACAGCATTAAGCCCCATTTCAGATGTGCAGTGGCTCAACTGATGCCTGAATTATGGGTACACCTCGCTGAACAGCAGCGAGGTGACAGCTGCAAAAAGGAACTCGCCAGTGGCTGTGTCACCGGTCTTCCCCAGGATCTGCCGGCAGAGGACACTGCTAGGCAGCATATTCACGGCTGGGCAGCAGCTCCTTGAACACTTACCGGCTCCTTCCCGTCCATGGCTTCCATCCACAGCCTTCGATTAGCTTCCGACAGTGCTTGCAGCGTGATGGTCCCAGACCTGCACAGAGTTCACCCAGGGACAGGCAGGAAAATGAAGCAAAAGTTGTTTTTAATAAAAAGCAAAGAGCAATTTCATCCAGGTTTGCAGGGTTTGGAGGCCATTTGAATACTAAGCATCTCACCTTTCATTAGTTTCAATGTCAAAACAAAACCTTTTGTCTATAGAGTCAGTCTTTCTCCTTACACAGGATTTCAGTGTCAAGTCTAAGGTACCCTAGGAGAGAATATGAAAGCCAAGGTTAGAGGAAAGAAACACAGGAGAGGATTTCGGGTTCCTCAGCACCCTTAGGCTGCAGCCCAGCAGGGCACTGCCCATAGAGCACCAGGGTCCCAGTGCGTGCCCTGCCAATCTGATGGCATTGGTACCAGGAGCACGGACAGTCCTTCCCACTCTCAACAAAGACAGAGATCAAAGGCTTTGTGAGCCAGGCTTCCTCTCCTCAGCCACAAAATGTTCTAGACTTCATGGCACTACCCCGCAAACAAGTGCTAAATATCTCAGCCACAAGCAATATGCCTCTGCAGAGTAGGAACGCTGCTATAAACAAACTTCATGAGGCAGTCACTTGGTCTTGGAGGTCAGGACCATGCTTGTCTGTTATCTGACACCACTGGGTCCTAACTTTTATCAGGGCTGATCAGCACTACGATCATCCATAGCATTCATGGTCCAAACAGCTTTACACAAAATACCTTGTAGAAAAGGAATGTTAACTGACCAAATCTAGAGTAGATGCACTCTGAAGAGAGGCCAGCACTGCAGGGCTGAGCTCTGGCCCTTTGCGTTCATGCCCCTGTACTCTGCAGCACAGTCAATTTGTAATGTGATTGTGAGATCTCCACAACTTTGGAGGAACTCTGAAGAGACATACAGGAGACCCTACAACCAACCAGACCCTAGGGTTGAGCGTGCAAGCCTGGAACGCATTAATCACCTTGACCGTCACTGCCACTGCATCTGCAAGACCTCTGACAGAAGCAGATCCAGGACAGCCCAGCAGCAAGGACAGCCTCCTCCAGGATTACATCCAGCTTACACTCCGTGATGATAATCTTCTGGCTGTGTTTTGTGTGTGTGCTGGTTGTTTGGGGGTTTTAAGAGCACTGCTTGTAATTGTGGCATTTGAAGTTGTGTGGCCAGCTGTGACCTGAAGGTGCAGACTACCAGAGCGCAAGAGTTTGGGAAGGGGACTAATTTACATTTTTGCAAGCCCCTACCTGCATTAATTGGCCTTACTAGGCATGTTTACAGCAGAAATGAAAATAGATCTCTCCAGTCAATAGTTTGGACATTACTTTGCCAAGGTCTCTGCCAAGGGCTTCCAAAAAATACATTTTATTTTATTGCTGCAGTGTGCAGAGGGCTGCCAAAGAACAGACCATGAGATCACGAACTGGAGAACAGCACGCCTGACTGGGAAGTCCCCAGGGGACATCGATCCATGGCAGAGGAGGGCGGGTGGACTCAGCTGGACGCACTTGCTGTACTCTGTCATCCACGCCTGCATCCTACCCCTCCTCTGTCACGCTGAGGAACTGCAGGGAACTCCCAGACACACCGGTAAAAAACATTTTGTGAAAGAAGCAGTTCCCCAAATTGTTGCCTTATTGCAGTTCAGAGCTACAACCACTGCCCTCTCCTCCTTTCCTAACACCGGTCCCACCCACACGTAACCAGTTTTGAGAACAGAATTCAAAATCAAAAACCAGTGACTGTGTGAACATGCAAAGGCAGAGAAATACTGCTTTTGGAAGCACTCATCTAACAACTTGAGTAATTCAAGCACTTGCAATCACTGACAGAGGGCTATGTGCAAACCAGGCTGCGGGTTCACCACCCATTTGCATGGATAAATATAAAAATTAGCTTGTCTAGAAAGGCAGAAATTCCACACTAGACAAACTCGCAAGTCACCACTGTCTGAATAACGCTTATGTTACACAAACCCGTGTCTCCACTGCCAAACCCTGCAGGTCATTTGGGCGAGAGGGAGGTGAAACTTCTCTTCACAGAGGTGCTTCTTTCAGGTCGCACCAAACCACCCGCCTGTGTGGCCAGGCAGGGAGGGGACATGAAACCCACCCCTCCGCTCCGTGGCCAGGAGCCCTTCCACAGCTGCAGCCACAGCACTGGGACCAGCCCACTGCCGGCATGTCTTAAGGACCGGTGCTGCCAGACAACTGCTCCCGACAGCAGGGCTGGCCTCTACTGCCCTGGACGTGGCACTTGTACGTCTATTTGCTTACGGAAAGAGATGATGTGGGTGGATTGAAGGTGAGACCTGATGGGTGCGTCAGTGTTTGCAGACATCCCTCCAAGAAACCAACTTACTTGCTTAGCTCCAGGCTTCTGGTCCATGGGCGTCATCCGTAAGGTTTTTGCCTCTTTTTCATACTGGCAGTAATATTTCACCCAGGAGATGCCCAGCGCCCCTGTAGAAACACATGGGAAGCTGGTGTCAGAGACAGCACCGTAGCTGGATGCAGCCGGCAAGGCATGGCTGGCATTTCCCACATGTCCACGCTTCTCTGGGGATGGACAGTGCCGGCCCCACAGGGACACCTCCCTGGCGAGAGCCAGGAGGAGGAGAGGAGCACAGGGCGGCAGCCGCCTCCAGCACCCTTCCAAAACACTACTGGTGAAAGGGCATTTGTGGGATTTTGGTGGCAAGCCAAGCTGGTTTGGCCAAGTCCAGCCAAGACCTACACTGGCAGGATCCTACGTGTCTTGAATGCCTGTTTCACACAGACACCACTATTTTTTCCTGTTGATGAAAACTTGGCAGTAAAGACAACAGCATCTTTAAAACACTCTAAAGTTCCTATTTATATCACACTAAATTTATTGTCACTTTTCTTTGTTGTCTTACCTGAACCCCTTTATATGAAATACTTCAACTGATATTTTTTCTGTAATTTTTTTTAACTTGCAGTGTCAGGAAGAACAACTCTCTTCATACTCGATTTATAGGGGAAACATAAATAGAGGCAGCATGCCAAAGTCATTGGCATGCAGGAATGTGCAACATTTGTTTGTGGTCTAAAATTACCATCTATGTGTTTTCTTTTAAAAGCAGGATAAACATACATACAAATACATCTATAAATACATTTGTACACAAAATCCAAAAATTAACTGCTCACAAAGTAAGTTGTCTGTAGACTCAGAGGCCACAGCTCTGCATACAGGCTTTTGTCCCCTGAGTATTCATGCTTGCATGGCCATGGAAAGCTACAGTGAGTATTTGTAAAAGACTGAATTTCGTTTGATTTGATTCTGCACAGAATCACAACAAGTTTCACTCTCAGCAGCTTAACTCTCATTGCTGGTTAACACTTCAGCTGAGCTCAGATGCCCTCGGAGATGCTGTGAGAGGGAAGCTGGGCAGGACACCAGATTCGTTCTGATAAAACGCAGCCAAGGTGCAATCTGCCAGAGCTCCGGTCTCTCCAGTGCTACGAAGGAGTAATAAATCTCATCTAATTTGAGCGCAGGGCAATTACCTCCTTGCTTACACGGCTCATGTAACCCGGAGAAAGCTCTGTGCCACCACTGAGAAAGCTGGCAGCTAAAGTCGCCAGTGATTCCCCAGGCACTGGCAGGCGGTGACACCCCGTGCAGCACAGCCCACAGCAACGCCGCAGCTAAAGCTGGCCTAGCCACGGGAGCTGAGCGCAGCCCACGCCGCAGGGCTATAAGCAGGGCAGCCCAGGCTCACGCGTTCTTTAATGCATTCAGGTGCATATAAAAGCCATTACATTTCTCCTGAGTGTAGAGATAGCCCTCAATGGTTGGCTGCCCAGGTAGCTTGCAGGTTAGAGGGGCTTCCTTCATCCTCTTCTTCAGGTCTTCCAGCTCCTCCCGCGTGCTGGAAAAATGATTCCTTGTCTGTTGAGAGAAAACAAAAAGAAGCACATTTGAACATGAGCAAAGAGCAAGCTTCAGGTATTCCTGGTCAAATTTTAGGTGCTCTGGCAGAAACAAATCAGTCCCCAATGTACAAAATGCAGAAGCCACTCCACAAATTCACAGGAAAACTCCAGCCGTAAGAACATTGGGCACTTAAACATGACTGAAAAGACAAGGTTTAACATACCGTGCATGGCAACGGTGCTGACAAGTCACGACTGGGAGGACACCTGTTCTTTCAATAAAAGAAACTTAGCACATTTTAAGGCTAGGTGGAGCAGAAGGAAGCACTTGAACTCCTCTTCACACCATTGTTTAGGTAACAGGTGTGTTCTCCTACAAAACTAAGGCATTGATTCCTCAAAAGATCATGCTACACGGCTTGGCATGAAATAATTTTTAAAGAGTCACGTCAACACAGGGTACAAAATCAAGGCATTTTTATAGAACACCACTTAGACCAATTAATACGCCAGCAGCAAACTCAGCTTGGCACAGATTTATGGCTGTTGTTCCACGGAAACAAGGGCCAGCCATGAAAGACTGAGAATAAAAGAAATGGGACACAGATATTTTACTCCATGTATACTTACCCAGCAGAAGAGCTTACCAAAGCATGTAGTAAGCTGATACCATTAAGATCAAGACTGGGGGCCTTATTAGAAGACGTGTACAATTTCAATCTCATGAAATTGGAAGAAATTCTCAGCTTGTTTACGCACAAGGTTAAATGATACAATTGCAATAGCCCCTTCTAGGGAGAGAAAAACACTGTAATAGCACCTGCAGATTCTCTTGTGCAGGATAGGAGAAAATACACGTGAACTGAGAAGGAAGTAACTTTATCTGTACCTCCCACAATGCAAACATGGACAGTTTGTTTTGCATGGAAAAGCATTGCCACCAGAGGCATTTAAATACAAATGAGAACAGAAGTCACATGCAAAAAATACTTCAGCTGGGCAGGAACTCACATTCTGCAGGCTGAGCTGAAGCTGCTGTTTGTAAGGGAGGAAATCCTGTGTGAGCTCAACTGTCAGGTTGTTGTAAGTAAAGAGGCTGTGGAGAAAAGCCAGCACCTGCAAAGGAGGGAAAAGACACAGATTAAACTTCTCTTCTATATTTCTAATCAGAGGAAAGATAGATAGGAAGCGGGGTTTCAGAAATTACATATACAAATTTTTTTTTTTTTTCTTACAGTTTTGGAGTGATGCAAGTCTTAGTATGACTTACCCCCCACAATGTCCCTAAAGCCCAGGTCTACCACCCACACATCTGTCTTAATAAAACACACCCGAAATGAAAGACCCTGCTGGGACAACAAGAGTAGATCTGCAGATTGCTTGTCCACGAGACCTACATGATCCCACGCTCAACCGCATCCGGCGCCAGGGCAGCGCCACCCACCCAGGGCAGGGTCCCTGTACTGGTACCACTGCAGCCCGTGCCGTGACAGGCAAGCGGACCAGATAACAACTCTCTCCCTCTGAAGACAACTAACGCTTACTAAACACAAAGTGTCCAAGATAATTCAAAACAAGACCTCTAGCTACCTACAGCGTCCAGCCGGTTCCTCAAGATCGACTTACAGACACGAGAAACAAGTCCGTGGCCTCATGGTGTTCCAGCAAACACCACTAAGGCTATTAAGCTGCAGCAATCCAAGTGTGCAAGGTTAACTCCTGCTCTATCACAAGACTCCCCAGGACTGAATCCAACCTGGTAACTCATCCCTTCCTCTGACTGTCAGCCAGTCAGCATATCTGAGCATCAAACAACAAGGCCTGAAAGAAAAGGAAGCTCCTACCGGTTCAACGATACTGAATTTCTTGCTTTCTTGCACCTCCTGGATCTGGTACACATACTCGAGGGAGGACTCAAAGAAATTGTGTCTCTCTTTGTCAACCTGAAGGTCAGCCTGGAAGAAAGAGCGAGAGGTGAAAAAAGAAAATACATCACATCTAGCTTGACAATATTTGACTAGCATTTGTCTGTCAGCCCATAAATCGTTCTGTCCTCACTTAAGAAAAAGCCGGCCAAAGGTGTTCAGCCCATGTTTTGAACACTTTGCACAGAACCAGAAGACTGGAACACTGACCATTCGTCTCAGGTCTGCCCTTTTCTGGCTCCCTTTCATTTATGGATCCAGAACCTCACCCCATTCTGCAAGGAGAAGGCTTTCCTGAAGTGTATTTGTTATTTTAGCATAAGCTCCTTCTCCACCTGTATGTAGCCCTGCACCAGTGAGGACAGGGCCACTGTCACAATCCTCTTGCCTGACTCCAGCTGTGACCTGAAACCAGCAATTCCAGAGCTGCAGCACCAGGTAGGACAACGTGGCATGCCGTGATACCACCGCTTATGCAAATTTTGCCTTGCAAAGATGCTTGTAGGGTGATCTGACAACTGGTTTGACAGATTTGATTTGATCCAGCTACTCTGATGTGGGCTGGAACAGCTGGGGCTTTCCTTTCTTATTGCAACATGTTTGGCAGCAGCATCAGCTGGAAGGGGCATCACCCCTCCTCTGCCTGCTGCTCTCTGCCACCGTGGGCCTACTGCCACAACCACCCCTGCAAACACCAGGAGCTAGGCAAGAAACTATGCTGGCAAAAATAATATTAACCAGCTATTTTTCAGCCAGATCAGTTCCCCAAGCCAGGTGGAAGAGCGGCCAATCCCCAGCTGTGCCAGTATAACTGGTCACTGTCCTATACTATAAGGGTGAGAACAAGCGATGACAATGCATCAAGCCACTACTACCATTCAACACAATAAGGAGAACTATGATCTCAATTTCCCTGATCTCACCCAGAGAATCTAGGCTTTAGGCACATTTAATTGCTTATCAATTTCAACTGGTTACTGAAAGGCACAATTTCCCCCCCCCCCTTTTTTAAGATCCAGCATAGCTGGTGGTGTTGCTTCTGGACCCAACTCTGAAGAAAACTCCATACACACCTCCTGTAATTGGGATTCCTTCTTTTTGGAAGACAAATGCAAATGGCGATCCAGCATGGAATAAAACTTCTCACCATCCTTCTCAAACTTTTTCTTTCTTTCCTGTAGATGCCAGAGTTGAAGCAGAACCAGTTATTGGCATTTTCCAGATAAGAACATGCAACAATGCCAAGATCTTTTGTGCAATTCAGTACTCCCATGGAAAAATTCTGGTCGACCCAACCAGAACAGGAGGCCACTTACCATTTGCTCTGCTTTCAGTGTCTGTTGCCTACACTGGGTTTAGTTACACCTCAAGACCAAGCTCTGGCAATACTTCGTGGCACAGGCACTTGAAGTATTTTGTCATGTTAGCATTGTGGCAAAAGCCTCACTGATGAGGTATTGTTCCCCCTCTCAATCTCTTCAATATCAAGTAAACTTGAGACATCAAAAACCTATTCACCATTTTCTAATGTGCTGTTCACATAGTTCAGAAACAACTGGGCAAATACATTAATGTCAAAGACATGTCCAGGATAAGAAAAGATCTGTTAGGAGCTTGGCAATTTTGTGTTTTGAAGCTTTTATCCTGTGTTTCTGAGAAGTATCAGAACGAAAGCAGAAGACTGGAAGGGGCGATACGTGGGAGGGAAGTCATCATCTCTTTATTAGCAGTGGTGGAAAGAGAGATCACAAACCTTGCAGTCCAAACTTACACAAGTTTTACTGCATAGCACCCAGCCCAAATACGGCCCAGGGGAACGCTGCCTCAAACATAGCTGTTTTACAATGCACAATGTGAAGACTTCACCTCTTGGAGGTCCCCTGCAGATGGTCTGGTTCTTACTGACCTATTGTACATCTCAAACATGCCTACCACAGGCATGCAAACACAAAGTGTGGACTGATTTGTTAAGAAAAAAAGACTTTGTGAAGGCACCACTACAACAAAGAGTTGTTTGCACTGGCAAACCTGAAAGGGTAAATGTCTAGAAGAAGAGCAAAAAGAGACATTTAAGAACAAAACCCAGAGAGAACACAGGGAGGAGCTAAGCTGAGGACCAGGCGGTTTGCTTGTGCCTTACAATGACTGTGAAACCACAGAGGACTGCGGCAATCAAGAAACAACCACAAGTAGAAGCCAGGTTGACAAATACCCACATCAGATGGAGCCATCAGTGATTGCTGAGAGGCAGTTAAATTGCTAAAATAAGGAAATGCCAGCCTGGCAACAGCCTCAATGCCAGGTCCAAGCAGCTGAGGACTAGTGTATACATACCAGAGGGTATGTATAGGATGCCCAAATCCTCTGTCTAGCTTTTGAAAGCTCAAGAAAGTGGAAAGCAGAGTTAGGAAATCCCAGCCTCCTGTGGAATTACTGGTATCTTTCAACAATTATCTCCTAAAAGCCCTGAAATCCTATTCTCTTGCCCCCATTAAGAAGTTCACGAATACACAAACACACACCAATGCCACCACAAAACAGAGCAGATGGACTCTGCCAGACTGAGGGCTATTAGTTATTTTCCTCATGAATTCAGCAGTGACCACAAAGTTTGAAGCTGCATTTCCTAAATAAAGTCCTTTCTCTTTCTTTAGTCAGTTCTCCTGCCATGAAGTTTTGCTTCCCCATTCCACTTGCACGGACTATTCAGTCTGTCTAATGGGACGTCCTACACAGCAGGATGCCTGGGGGTTCCCAAAACCAGTGCTATGGCACAGCAGTTAGCCCCCATCTAATGATCTGCTTTCTTCTCAGCCCCTTGCTCATAGTGGCTACTGCCACATTGCCTCTGGAAGAAGAAAGGTTATTTTCTGGTGGGCGCGCACAGGGAAACACTCGTAGGTTGTTTATGGGAGCACATGAAGCTTGCACAGCTCCTCCCCACGTTACCCATCATGGGTAGCGTCTGTCAGAGAAGGGCAGAGGCACTCACATTCAACAGCTAGGTCAGATCTACTGGCAATAGCCATCTCAGCCTTTGCTGGAGGAGCAGCTTGCCATCAGCACCTAGGCTCATGTTGGTGGACACCAGTTCCTTAGAGGCACCTCAGACAAAGGGTGGACAAGCATTACTGCCAGTTGTCTTCCTACAAAAAGGATTTCTCACCCCACAAGAGAGTCCTGTTTCTCTAATCCCTCCACATTGTTATTGTGAAAGGACAACGACTATGGAAAAACGCAGAGGCAGCAACTCGAATATCCCTGCTTATATTTAACTGTGTGGAGCAGGGCAAGCTTAGACCAGAAAACCTTTTTACCCCAGTAATTACACCTACTGCCCTACAGAGACCCTGTAACTACAAGACCCCTGAAGTGAAGTGTATCTTCTGGTATCATCCTATGCAATATCAGGGATACTGTAACTCCATGTTAGCAAATTCATGCCTCAGAATGAAGAGATCTGTATAAAATCCAGAGGAGCAGAGAGTCCTCTAAGAGTGAAACCTAATTTAAGCAGCACTGCAGCTGCAGAGCCAATGCCAGGAAGAACTGTGAAAACAAAACACCACCCTCGTGACTAACACCCCTGATAAGTAAATCCAAACCCAGAGAAGGAAAAGCGTTTGCAAAGCAGCAATTACCATGTCTGTAAGGTCACACTTCTGGATTGTCTGTGTGCCATTAGACGCCATGTCTAATGCAGCCAGGAACCTAGGCTTGTTTTCATTTCTGTAACGAGGAGTCACCAAACCCCAAGGCCACAGAAGGGCCAGTGAAACACAGCTGCACCAAGAGCACCGGCAGCCAATGCAGCGCTGCAGGTCTGCAGCTTACACCTCTGCTGTGCCATCTTCTTGCATCTCAGAGAGGATGGCTACACCAGCAGCAGGTCCCCAAAATCCCCCGGTGAAGGAAAGCTAGCTCCGAATCCAACCAACAAGAGCCCAGCTATCCCCACGGAGGTGGCACGCAGAGGTGGTCTCTCAACACAGCAAGGGACAGTGCCAGCCCCGCTCCTTAGGGCACCGGGAGGCGAGCAGCTGAAGGTGCAGCAGCAGAGGGGCTGAAGCGTGCTCCTGTGCTCGAGGCACTGTTCCAGGCGTCCTGTCCTGCCTCTCCACGCCGGTGAGCGGCACACATGGGGTGACTCAGCCGTCCCCACCCCGGTGGAGTGGCCACGAGGGACGGCAGCCATGCTCCAGCCCAGAGCAGGGACCAGCCTCTCCCACCCTTCGCCATCGCTCGCAGGCTGGGCAGCTGCTCCTCTGCCCCGGGAGCTGCGGGAAAGCGCAGGGAGAGGGAGCAGGGAGCCGCTGCCCACCGCAGCTTGCTGCTGCCCTGGCCGGGCACAGCAGAGCCTGCAGGCAGGGAAGCAGTGCCAGGCAGGGCAGGGGGACGTGCCTTTGAATGCGGCAGCCTGGGAGCGCATGGGTCCTGGCGAGAGGGCACCTCATCCCCAGGAGAGGTGACGTTGCTGTGGGTAGACAGGGTGCCCGTGCAGTCACAGGACCACAAACCCATGGGGGAGACCACAGGCTGCGGGTGGCCGTGGTGCCCGTGCAGATGGCCACAGGAATATAAGCCCATGGGGGGAGACCACGAGCTGTGGGTGGCCACGGTGCCTGTGCAGACGGCCACAAGAACACAAGCCTGCAGCCACAGGGAGACCACGAACTGCAACCCATGCAGCAGCTCTGCCACCTGCTCACATGGGCAGTGTCCCACGGGAAGTCATGGCCCGTCCTGCGGCAGAGGGTCATCTCTGCAGTGGAAAAGATAGGTGAAAAGAAAGAAAAAGCCTGGGGGAGCAACGGAAGAGCTTTTTCTGCAGCAGGAGCTTGGAGGCCAGACAGAACTCCTTCAGGGAGTGCCTCCTCCTCTGCCAGCACCCATGGGCGGGCAGGGGCACACAGCCACGCTGGGGGTGCGGAACGCCAAGCTCTCCCCGGGGATCGAGGGGATCGGGAATGACGGCCGAGATGGACACCAGCGTGTGGAGCACAGCTCGCTCCTGCAGGAGAACTGCTGCTGTGCGGAAAGGAGTGCAGCGCAGAACAGCATTTTTGGCCACTAAAAGGGGGCTTGCCAATTGTTTCCCTCTGGCTAATTAACATATAACTGAAAAGCAGAAGGATGAACTACAAATCCCTCCCGACTGTCAAGCCAAGGCTTCTAACAGCTTGTTGGCTGCTGAACAGAGCAAGCCAAGACAAAAAACAACACAAAAAAACCCCACCCAGACTGAAGCACAATCTGGAAAGATGAACGCAAATTAGTTCCTCATGAATATTCAGCAAAGGACAGCATTACCTTCCTATTAAGATTTGCCAAGACCAAGAAGCCACCCAAGTTTCATTTATTTGCTCACCAAGAGAAACAGCTGATTTCACCTGAATGCAGGCAGTTGCACAGCAGTGGAGGAGGGTGCTCTTCGAAAGCTTCACTCTCTAAGCTTCAGCAGATGCTGCTTTAACGAGAAATTAACAGAAGTCCTCAAAAAAGCCCAGGCTGCCCAGTCCAGCGGTCGATCCACCAGCGGCTTTGGGTAGCTCCACATGCACGGGGTCCTGCCCTGCACACTGGTTGCAGCTGCCAGGAGTGGGGCAAAGCCGAAGCCCCTCAGCAGCCGCTCTGTTCCAGCCTGAGTGAGAGATGGAGCAGCCGAGGACTGGGGGGAGAGAGGGGCAAACAGACTTGCCAAAACTCTCCCTTAACCATTAGTTGCTAATTAGGATCCTCTGAAATTCCCATCCTACAAGAGGCAGAGTGAGCTGCAAGCGAGGAGCCCAGCTCACATGGCTACTTCTCTTCTTCTTAAAGAAAACCAAAACAAAATGAAACACACTTTGCCTGCCGGGAGCCTCTACCTTTGAACACACCTGCAGGGGTTCGGGTGGACGATCAGCACCCAGCAGGACATGCAGCCGGCCACAAATGGGAGATGGGTGCACAGCCAACGCCGGGTGCTCCTGGGCTCCCCCCTGCCTGCCCCTGCCCGCACATCCCCATCCCTGCCGCCTCCTCAGAGCAAAGCTGCAACACGGCTCTGAGCAGAGCCTGGGAAACACTGGAAGTTGAAAGCCTGTAAATATTAAATGGATCTGCTTCTGCTGCATTTCCTGCCTCAGTATGTCCCATTTTGATGAAGGCAACAATAATCCTGCTGAAATCACAGCAGAGCTACTGCGCTCACAACATGGACGCCCAGTAATGAACACAAACGGTGATGTGCTCACCATCACTTGATAAAGAAGACAGCACTGAATAAACTCAAACCCCCGAAGAGTTTGGGGAAATCGCAAGCTGTTGCTGGAGAGGAGGCGAAGGCGCAAGATGGGTGGCAGGTTCTCCTTCAGCTTGCAGCCTCATTGGCAAATGGCGGAGGGAAGAAATGGGAAAAAGAGAAGTATGTTCATATGGAAAAAAGTACTTCATGCCTGACTTTAACTAACTTTTATGATGCATCAGCAGCTAATAGAAAAAAAGATAATTTCTAAAAAGTAAAATGCTATTGAAGGGTGTAGAAAGAGCATTTCTATAAAACCACTCAGTTTAACCTGGTCTTTTCCCTTCACCCTCTGTGTTCTCTCAAATGCTCCTTAGATCTTGCTCCCACAGAGATGAAAGCAAGTAGAAGTCACTGTCCTCCCTTTCTTTTAAAATTATTATGAATGAAATATTAATATCAGAATTAACTAAGTGCTTTTAGGAATACATGTTATCTCCTATGTAAGGACTTTTTGAAAAATGCTGCATTTATTCAGCATCCCAGAGCATAGTAAACATTCCTCTCGCAGCTTACAATGAGTCCAAACAAGTTTTTCCCCTCTGACTTTTTTGTTTTGCTTTGTGTTTTCATTTTTGTTTTGGGTTGTTTTTTTTTTTTTTAAAATAAGCTGTCTCCTTCCAAGTGGAATTGGAATGAAACTTTTTCTATTCAAATCCTCCTAAACTTAATGACTGCAGCAAGGCTCTTAACGAAAGTACGCCAACCCCAGAACAGAGCTCACCCACAGCGTGTGAGCTGAAAGCCAAGGGCTTTGCTGGGAGGCTGCTGGCAGGGAGGGAGGGACAGGCACCCTCTGTCTGCGAGGTCCCTACAGCAGCACCCTGAGCTCAGCCCCAGCCCCATCGCACCGAGGGGGTCTGTCCTGCGAGAGGGTAAGGAGGGGTTTTCCTCGGGCTGTTGCAGAGCTGCATCTGCTGCAGAACACATGCATCACTCTGCCACACAGCTCTGTGGACCAAGAGGAACATGTGCTAAGTAACACCGTGCTCATTCGGGGCTTCAGGCCACCACCACTCCTACCATCCTGCTTCGCATTCCCATTTGTGGTGAACACATCCCTCTAATTACTCCTCCTTCCCCTGCTAATCAAGAACTCCACCACCCCACATGCTACTCTGCTCGTTTTCAAACCTGTCAGGCATGGCTTCACCAGGCACACCTGGCACTCAGACAGCTTCTGCCAAACAGAGATGGCACATGGCACAAAACCCACCAAGTTCATAGCCTGTGTGGACTGAGCACGCAGTCTAGCCTCCATGAATATCATCTAATGTGAAATGAAAAAACAGACCACCCCCTTAAGCACTCTCTCCCTTAAGCAATGCCTGCACCTCCCTGGTACCATCCGTGCCCTTCCTAGCACTCGCAGCAGTCTTGACTATGCTGGTTTTGTGAGCTTTACACGCTCACCAAATCAGTGCTGCACCCCCAGCCATGAACTCCCACCAGCTCTTTAGCTTTCGAGCAGAGTAAGGTGCCAGGGCCAAGGCTGAGAAATGGGTCAGCTCAGGGGATTCCAGATCCTCTGCTTTTATTCTTGATGTTTACACATACAAACATTTACCAATAAGTCATGGGAAGAGCAACGATCCCACAGGTCTGCAGCTAGCAGGGGAAGGTGGCTGGAGGGGGCAGCTGCGGCAGGTCCTAGTGACACCCTGGGGGCTCCCCTGTGTGGGAGCACACCATCTGACCGGGGAGACTCCATTCATCCCTGGGAAAACGGGTTAATGCAGACTCAGATGTCTTAGTCAGACTGACTGGCTGCTCTCCAGCCAGAGTCATCACAAAGACCCAATTCAAAGGCTCTTCCTATCTGGCTTCAGCATCTTGCAAAGAGAACAGAAAACATCTCACAGAAGGCTACTCTGCCAAAATATGGGAAACGAAGCAGAGGGCACAAATTCTCTGTGTCATGTCTCTGGTCTGCTCCACAGCCTGGCCCCGGCCTCTCTCCCCCTGGTGTAAATCAGGAAGGATCTACTCGGGTGATGCCCGTCAGTGGAGGCACAGCAGAAATGGAGAGGGACCCCTCGCTGACAGAGCACCATTGTGAGGAGTCCTCATTTGTATTTCACGCCTTCTGCTGAGCGATGTGAATGACCCAGAGGAGCTCTGCAGGCTGGCAAGTGAAGGAAGGCTTTGTGCCCGAGGCGATACCCAGAGGACGCAGCCCAGTGGGACCCGGGCCAGTGGTGTAGCACAGGCTCCTGTCAGGAAAGCAATGGAGATGAGGGCAAGGGTCTGGAGCAGGCTGGGGCTCCCTCTGAAACTCGCACCCACTCAAGGCTGCAGGGCGGTGTTGGAGAAAGCGTTACCTCCCTGTGCATCCCCTGTCAGCGTGGGTGCACCTGCAAACACAGTGGGGTGCAAAGCACTCCCCTGCAAGCTCCTGCGTGTGAGCACTTCTGCCGAGCCACGGCAGAGCCCTCTTCTCACCGAGGTGCCCCCGAAACCTTTGCAGTTCGTGTTCCTCATAAGAAACAAAAAACAAAGCCAAACCACACAGACCTCCAAGCCACGTGCAACGAAACCCTACTCTCCGCCACCTCTCTTAACTGCTTCTGAACCGCATCCCACCACGGTCACTGCCCGACGCCTCCACCCGGAGCACCCTGCCCTGTCAGCAAGGACCGAGGAAGGGCTGTAAGCTGCCAGGTGAACCCGTGTCAGTGCGCGGAGCCCCCCGCTGCCGGGGCTACGGCACCAACCGTGCTGAGACAAGTGCCTGCTAGCCGGGCACCAGCCAGCTCCGGAGCAGGAGGCAGGGTAGGTGAGCTGCAGGCGGGAGGTGGCACGGCTCTTGGAGCAGAGAGCGCTCCGGGCTGTAGACAAAGTAATCCTTACATACCTTAAGGGCTGCCTGAGAAGAAAACAACCTGAAGGACACTTTAATACTGTCACCTTCACATTTGCAGACCATTGCCCTCTTGACTTAAGTGCTCCATAAACACAGAGGAGAAAATAAAACTTGACCTTGTCCCCACGACTCTCTTCTAAATATGTGCTGGCCCTATTGGTAATGCAGACAGATAAATCAGGAGGGAGTTTTTTCTCAGCCCTGGGCATGTCCGTGTGCTCATAAGACAAAGGTCTGCTGCAAAACCCACTGTTGAGGAGGCTTTCCCCCTGTGCCTGGCGGGGAAGTGCAGGCAACTTCGCCAGCGCGAGACCGATGGCCATGGCTGCCACCTTCACCATGCTCACGCTGCTGCGGCTTCTCAGAGAGGTGTTCTACACACACAGTCGTGCAGGGGGATTCTGAAGGGCAGGATGGTGATCAAGTATCTTTTCTCAAGTCCTGTATTTATTAAACGTCAAAGACTCCAGATGGGCTGGGCTGAATCCAAGCCCCAAGTGTTCTCCAAAACATCTCCATTTCTGAGCTGGTTCAGAGCCAGCCCCATTTCAAGCTGCCGCCGAGTAATGTGGAACCAGGACTTCTTGATAGCAGACAAGGGAAAAATAATCTTTTCTGCTCAACATGTGCAGGATTTGCTTTTTATAGTTTGTTTCTTTAAAAGTTTGGTCCATCTGAAAGACTCATTAGGTGCTTTATTTAAATATTTCATAACAAAAGCCCTATGACTATAATCAAATTCTGACTGCCAGCCTCTGCTGCACTCTCTCCCTCCTGCTCCAACACATGCTTATCTGAAGAAAGTATTTTATTCTCAATAGCACTGAATGAACAAAGAGGAGAAGACAGAAAGAAGCAAGGAGTATCTCCTGATCACCAGTCGAAACAAGCACTCCTTGCTCAGGATGGAGACAGTGCTGGAATTAGGCCAGAAGAGAACCCAAAGAATTCAGGAAAAGGTTTTGGAGCCTCTTATGATTGAAAAATCAGACTAAAAGTCACAGCACAGACTCTCTCGCACCAGCAGCTGAAAGCCAGCATTAAACGGGGAAGTTTCTGAAAGCATGAAGTCGAAACATAGTACAATTGTCTACTTTTTAAAATTAACAACAAAAAAAACAGGAGAAAAAAAAATTGAATTCAAACATAGTAATAGAAAACAAATCTGTTTAAATTTAAAAAAACCAAACAAACAAGCCCTACCTTGGTGAACCCTATTTGCTCCTTCCGAAAGTTTTCCAAAGGTTTGATCAGCAAATCACTAGCATTCTGTACCTACAGCGCAAAGAAAGAAACAGTTTAATTACAGGACACAGATTAATTTTCTCTTAAATAGAGGCTGAACAGGGCTAGAAGCCAAGAACTCTTAGATTTTAATGTCTCTGACTGCAAACTTGTTCTCTGTCTGTAGGTGAAGTCACTTAACCCATCTGTACCCACTTTTCCCCACCTGTAATACAGGGAAAACCCCAATCACGGCACACGAGGCTTCAGGGACATTCTGTAGATGACAGCTGGGTTTTCTCCAGCCTGCCACCTTCCCTGCACGGCTGCGCGCTGAGCCATTGCCCTCTGCCTAAAACGTTGTGTTACTCCCATCAAACCCCAGGCACCAGCCTGCCGGAGCAGCAGCCCTCTGGGACACCAGTTCCCCCGCGGTCCCGTCTGTGCCAAGGCAGGCTTTGCTCCTGCTGGCCTCTCCAGCCTCAGAATAAAGCTAAGACAGACCCTCATGGGCCTGCTTTCACTGCACAGACCCAGCTGCCCAGCTCAGTCCTGCGCTGTGTCGCTGGCACGCTGGAGGGAGCGAGCCCCAGGGAAGCACAGCATGCGTGGTCCCTGTGCCACAGGCTGCGCTCAGGCAGGACAAACCCATCAGTGGCAGCACCTGCCACCCATCCCATTTTAAGAGAACTGCTGTCCCTGTTGGACATGGGAAGGGCTGAGAGAACTGATGTTCAAAGTATGCTGGCTGCTGGGTGAGCCCTCACTAGAAGCAGCCCCAGGAGGCAAGGCTGTTTGTTTATCTCTCTGAGAAGCACAAATCAGAACCATATATATTCTCAAAGCACACTAGAGACTGCTACTTACTTGTCAGCTCAGCTGGGTCCCTGCCTGCAGCGAGCTGCCCTGCCTGCTCTAACGGGAGGGAAGGGAGCAGAGAAGACATGGTGCTGCAGCTGCTTCCCCTCTGCCACTGCTGCCAGCTCCTCTGCTCCGGACAACCCAGCCGCACTCCCTCCTGCCGCCCAGGCATGCCGCTGCACTAGCCCTGCTTTCCACGACAGCACCCGCTCTTGTCTTTAATGCAAAGCTGTGATGGGTAAGATCCCAGAAGCAGGGACGTGTCAAGTCGCTAGCATCTCCCGGTGAAAGCAGCAGATGCTCATGCTGGTGAGTGCACTGTCAGAAAGCGGCTGCCCCAGTCCTGAAACGAGCTGTTTTCCAAAGCTAAACAACCCATAACAGCTCAGCAAGGCCACGATGGGCAGGAGTTGCTTCTCAGAGAAGGCGTGATGAAGGCCCCAAGCTCACAAGAGCAGAAGGCAGGGCTGGGGCTGGCTCCCTGCCGTGGCTTTCTCATGGTCTGGCATTTCTCACCACAGACTGCACTGGGCTTGATGGCTCTAACAACACAACTCTCAAATAAATGACGGACTTTCCTTTTCCTGAGATCCAGCCAAAAGAGGAATGACAGCAGGTTGTCTGTCACAGTGAGAGAATAACAGCTAGGGGAAAAGGAGAGTCTGCCCGTGTCTCTTCCAGTCCTGTCAGTGTCTGAAAGATGCTTTCCTGGGACATGCTCTGCGCTCCCTCTCCATGAATCCACAGGCAAACTCACCCCAGATCACTGGCTCCAGCTCCACCCTGGCACTGGGACACGACCTGCCATCTCTTCCCGTCCCCACTTCTACTGTGACAGGCTCTCTCCCGAGCTCCAGAGAAGGGAGAGGCGAAGAGAAGGGGATAC
Organism: Harpia harpyja; assembly: GCF_026419915.1. Classification (NCBI taxonomy): domain Eukaryota; kingdom Metazoa; phylum Chordata; class Aves; order Accipitriformes; family Accipitridae; genus Harpia; species Harpia harpyja. Next base: position 25,949,228 of record NC_068957.1, on the reverse strand, counting down.
AACACTACACTGCCACAGCCCTTTCAGGTAATTTAAAGCTGATCAACTTGGTGAGAGTATGAAACCTCCTGAGTGAGCTACTGTGAAGGACTGCTCCTACAAGTGGAGGGCAAAAAAAGATTTCTTAGAAAAGTTGGACAGCATCCCTAAAAGCATCCATGATCCCTGAAATGACCCCTTCCACCCACTTACCCACTGCCAAAGGAGCCATTGTACCTGGGATGTAATTAATAAATATCTTACTGCTTTCCTCCAGCCTCTTACTATTTTCTTCCCATTCCCTGCCTGCCTGCAGACCCGCAGAGCCGACGGTGGCGTCCCGCCGGCGCAGCCACCCCTGCGGCGCTGGCCCGGACAGCAGCCTGGCATGAGCTCTCACTGCTGCACGAGGCAGAGGAAAGCAGAGCCAAGCAGCACATTCCTGGCATGCTGTAAAAGCTCTCTACTGAGCCTAACCTTCGTGTTTTTCCTGGAATTAGGAGTGAAACGGGAAGCCAACATTCGCTCTGGAGGAGCTCTGGAGAGGCAGAGGGCACAACGCAGCGGGAGACGGAAGGCAGCGCATTGCCCTGCGGGAGCTGTGCTGGCAAGGGCAGGGGCACAGGGGGACCTGCATGCTTGCAGCTGGCAAAAACAAAGCTAAAAATACATCTTGCTTCTTATCCTTCAACACTTTTATTTCACCACAAAACCAGCTTGTTACCAGCTCAGACACCCCTGGCTCTGCAAAGCAAACCTGCTGCAGATTGCAGGATCCTGGGGCTCCATGACTGCCTGGCACGCAGGAGAGGTTTTGGACACTGTGTGGGACAACCTCTCCCCCTCCCCGCCCAGCACCTTCCCTTTGCTGCTCAGGGCCCACGGCAATGGCACCATGGACCAGACGTGGTACAAAGCGCAACATTCCCAGTGGTCCCAGCTTCCCTCTGGCGGGAAGCTTCACACCAAGGTACGTGGTGCTGTTTGGCCATGATTTAGCCTTTAAACATTGTGACGAGGCAGTAATTACCAGAGCACAGTTCAGATCATCTTACCATCATGGACCTCTCCAGCTCTACCTCGTGGAGCAGCTCTGCAAACTCCTTAAAGGACTCAGCTGTAAAGTAAAGAAGAGACTAGTCAGTGGAGCCGGGATGTGGCACCGGAGCATGGGACACATGCCAGGGTACCCAAGTCTGGCTGCACCCCCAGCATCACTGTCTAAAGGCTTGCCAAAAAACAGGGAAGAGGTGGCCCCTTTGGGCAGAAACTGAGTGAGGCAAGGCCATTGGTAAAGGCTGGCCACGATGGGTATTTATTTACGCACTGGAAAGGAGGGCCTCCTGCCTGGAGCAACGAGGGACAAAACGCCCTGGGCAGAGAAGACGACGTTAAATAGCTTTCATTAGGAATTGTACTACAAAGCCGGTAAGGCAGGCAGCAGGGAAGGGGCAGCCGCTGGCACCAGGGACCACGGCGCGATGGGCTCTGCCACAGCGGGGGGCTGCAGGCAGGACCGGGCTGCCTGTCCTGCCTGGACGGCTGCTGGCAGCACCACAACAGGCCCAGCACCTCTGCCTGAGCTGGGAAGAGCTGCAGGTGCTTAGAGCCAAGACAAGTCTGTAAAATGAAAACAGCCTGGAATGACAAAGATTACGTTTAGCGACAAGAAGCCCAAAGTCCGTGTACCTGCGGAGGAAAAGCAGCAGGTGTAGAAACAGTCACAGACATTGACACCACTCCCCAAAACGTTAAACAAAAAGATCTCATTGATCAGCACTTTTCTTGGAGTCCAGCTGCAACAAAAATATGAAACCTTTCCTTTAACAAACTGAAACAAGGTTTATTTAGCCTGGGGAAAAAAAGAGACTAGGTAGGAGTAGTTGACTCTCCCAACACCAACAGGGTTATCACCAAGACGCAACACTCAGCCCTTCTCTCTGCCCACCAAAGCAGAACACGGAAGGGGCTGAACTTGTAGCAGCGAGAAAACCTGTCTCACCAGAAGAGCCCTCATAGCACTGAAATGAGGAGCACTGCCAAAGTGTTCGTTCTGCAGGAGGCTGTAAGGCAAGGCTGGGCAAACATCTGCCTACGCATATAGCGTGGCTGCGTGCTGAACGCCTGTGGGGAATAATCTGATTGCCCCAGTGTACCTGGGAACTACCTGGGAGTTAGCTGGGGAAGGTTCCCACAGTGCCACTCATCTGCCGGGAGCAGTGCTGGGGACAGGTCCAGCAGGCCTTGCACTCACCCTTCCATTGCCGTATGTAAAGCACAGAATGGCTTGCTTTGTAAAACCTACAGGAGTTCTTGTGCTTGCAGTTCAGACCCTGCGCTTGCTGTGAAGCACACGGAGGCACCTGACCACTGCTGAGCAATTTAAAGACTGAGAATGAACCGAGAACGTCAGAAGCGCCTGGCTGACACCGGACCTCTTGAGTAGGGCAGCATCCAGAGCTCCGGCGTGCCCAGCTTGGCACGGCTAACACACAAGGGAACAAATAAGGTGTATCGCAAGGCTGATACAGCAATAGCTCATCCCACAGATAAGGGGAGACGATGCATTTGTGCTCTATCTGCAAGCTGAGGGCCCTCTCCCCCCATCCACAGGGGGTACCTTAGGGAAAGTACCTTTCTGCTAAAAACCAGCTGTAACACTGCTGCACAACCAGCGAGTACGAGCTCCTAGCGTTAAAGAGGATTCACTCTGCAGTTGCTGAGACAGACACAAAAAGGAAAAACCACAGCCTCGTGACACAGTCCCTCAGCTGGCATCATCAAAACATAACCTTCTTGATGAGTCAGTAACTTCTGAGTTCTCTTCCAGAGCGAGGGCTTCAGAGCCCGGCACATGCAATGTCCTAATAGTTTATTACGCTCGACCACAGGGCCGACACGCTGACTTTCACTGTGGTTACTCAGGACGATGTGAAACCTGAAGTGCGCACAGACACCGGGAGCCTGAGCCAGGACAGGAATTATCACGGGGAGAAAGAGAATCCAGCCCTGAACTTACAGGGAAAATGTCAGTGTCTAAAATTTTCACTAGATGTTTTTTCTTCTTGCTCTACAGGAAGAGTCCAGGCACACATTTCCTGGCTGCAATCGCAGAGCAACCCACTGAATTTGTCCTTGCACCACAAACATGTGGCTCAGGCTACACGCTGCTGCCAGACCAGCAGTGTCCAGGAGCACCAGGGTGAACCCCGTGCTACTGGCCTGGGTCAACACTTGAAAACCCTTGCAGAGCAGAGCAGAGCAGGGAGGCTGCCTGCAACCGCTGCCAGCCCAGCCACACCTGGGAACTGCCTGGGAGTGACTCAGCTGGTCGAGGCCAGAATCATGCCAGGAACATCAGCTGCTTAAAAACAGAGGATTTCAGGTTCCTGTGCCTGGGAGGGAGGAACACACCTTCTGATTTCATTGCTCTGATCATCTCTGAAGGAGCTGCTGATTCAGGTCCCGCACGGGTGACCGGTGGAGGGACCGCAGCCGCTTTGTAATGCGGGTGCATCTGTAACTATCAACATCCCTGGGGGAAAGCGCTGCTCACGACAGAGAACATCAACCCAGCATCTGTGTCCTGACTCACACTTGCAGTGTTCAAAGCCACCACCTGACATGCAGGGGTGTCAGCCTGCTGTCTGCCTACATAAAAATAAAGTGTACCATTAGTTATATTTACAGATCAAAAACATTCCCTGAAGTACGATAAGAAGTGCTTGTGAATGTTTTGATTCATTCCCATATCCTGCAGATCAAATGAGCTCCTACGCTCCCACGCAGATCTCTGGCACCCTTGCAGGAGATGGAAGCTGCTACAGAGATGTCAACGCCCTGCTGCTGTTTCAGGAATAAGGGAGCCTTGCAAAGTGGCTCAGCCCCAGCAGGCATTGCAGGGTTTGATGTAGGAGGAGGAACACAGCACAGGCTTTTTCATAGGGGAAACCAGGGACCTCTTCTTGAAAAAGCAAAACAAATATTCCCCAACAAAAACAGAAGTAGGGAAATGCACTCATTTCACCACGGAGTGTTCTACATGTGCTGTGATTTCTTCTTGCTCCCCTCCACCCACGATCCCCCCATTCAACCTCTGCCATTTCCAGCAGTCTTCCTCACCCGCCGAGCACCGCGGTTCTGCTGCACCGGCTCGCTGCCCCAGCTCACCGCAGCCCTGCCGCACCGGCTCACCGCTGGCAGGCTTTTCTCCCCTCCTGCAACCAGTGCACGGAGGCAGGCGGAGAGGCAACGCAGGGGCACGGGACATCGGAGCTTTGTCCCTTCCAGCCGAGACAAGGGACACCCCTTTCCTTGGGCGGCTGTTTGCTTCAGATACCTCTGCTCCCAGGAGGGGCATTTATAGGGCAACGTTTTCCCCTCCCTTACTCAAATGTGTTTGGAAATTTAGCACCTCTGCTGCCATTAGATTTGTAGGCTGACTCATTTCCAGTGGATTTCACCTAGAGATTTTCCATAAAGGAAATCAGATTTTGAAGGGCAAGCTGCAATCTGCTTTAAATTGCTTTAAATAAAACAACCCAAAGAACAGGCTTTACTTCCTTCCCCTTTCAGCGATGGCCAAGAAACCTGACATCAGCAATGTTACACTTGCAGCCACTCTTCAACAACAGCCTGACAAAATTTTTTTGTTGTTGTTCTTTTTTCCTGTCTTCAGCCGCCAGGAGCAGCCTGGCTAATGCCCTGTGCCCCCCCCCACGGACAGCCCCATCCCCTCAGCCCAGGCAGGTGCCCCCAGGGTTTTGTCCCATGGGCCAGGGTCAGACCCTCAGGGGCTGGAAGATCTTCTGTCGCCCCTCCTGCCGGCTGCCACCCTTGCCACCACCGCAGCACCCACACCCCTGCACTGGCATTCAACAGCGCTAGCTAAGCCAAGAGCAGGATTAATTTGAAAAGTGCTGGGTTTAGGGCATTTAGGCCATTCGGTTTAGCTCCCTGGGTGCAGCTGGCAGCTGTGTAACCCGCACAGTTGCACTGGGCTGGCAGGGACGTAAAATAGCTTCAGGATTGCTAATCCTGACACAGATGTGCGGGCGGTAGTAGGACACTCGTGCCACAGGCTCTCCTGCTGCGAAGGCAGAGACTAGCGATTATTTTCCATACAACAACTCATCCAGCAATTCATTCTTCCCAGAAGTTTGCAGCCTGGTCCCTTTTTCAAGGCAGCATGGGCCAGCTTTGTTTTTGTAAGGCATTTTCAGCGGAGCAAAGGCAGTTTTAGGAGCAGCGCCCACCTGGATCAGGAGATGTGGCCAATGCTCAACGCCACGCATGCTCCCACTCCAACTGTGGCACTGGGAAGCGGGACTTGCTGGGAGGCCAGCACCGCACCACTGTCCTCACCAGTGCCTGGCAGCATGGAGCAGGGCTGGAGCCGTGGAAAACCTAGCAAATTATCCGCTGAATTGGGAATGTGAAAATCTACCCGTGAAAGTTCAACTTTGTAAAATACGCCATGGAATAGCTGACTGGCATCTGAGGAACCAGCCTCCTGATGCTGTTTAAAAAACATCAGCACAGGCTAATTCCTAGAGAAGAAGAGACTTTCTCAGTTACTGAAAGTTTGCATCAAAAAGAAGAAAACTTACCAATATTAATCTCATCATCCGTTAGTGTGTCACCAATAAAGTCGAACTGAAAGGACTGCAAAGTCTGGGAGAATTTCTGTACTGCCGATGAGTAACCTGGAAAAGAACAGAGGAATAGGGTTGTGTATTTTTGCAATTGTTATGCAGAAGTGGCAAGTCTTAGAAATTTAGCCTGAATGGAACAAAACTATAGTGAGGTGATTAGAAAAATCCATAGGCATCATGAATTTAAGCACTTCAGAAAATGTTGCAAAGTTAATAACCATTAGAGGCTGCAGAGAGCATGTGTTTTGTCGTCGTCTTCTTTCTCAGTGTTGTTGAAAATGCTTCGGCAGTATTAATGGATGCACTGAATCATACAAGAGGCCGATCAATAGCCTCACATCCTGCTGTGTACAGGAAGAGACACCAACACATTTCCCCTGCAGGAAAACATGCAGCTTCAAGTGCAGCATTCATCACCGCCAGAAGAACATTTTCAGGGAAGTAGCTATCCCCAGTGCCATGCATGCATCGGCATGGGTCCTCAGAGCATGGAGGCTGTCAGACAGGCTTGTCACTGTTCAAAGGAATTTTTTCATTATATGGGAGAAAAATCTGTAAAGTCAGAAAATAAATGTGGGGAAAAAGATAGAACTCAAAATAACTGCCCCTCTTTAGGGGGTCACAGACACAAACAGGCCCTAAGAGAAGTACAACAGTGCTGCAGCTGAGTGCATTGAGCCAGAGGGCTCAAGCTGTGCTCGTCAGAGCATCTGCAGATGGCCCTGGGACCCACTCCTGGTCCACTGGTGAAAAAACATTCAGTCTTGAAGCAAAGACACTTCCTGATGGTGGTTGGTAGCTCAGCCCAAATTATTTTTGGACTTTCCAGAGAAGTTTCTAGCCAAAAGGATCCTTTGTGTCTTTGCATCCTGTGCGGCTGCTTCACAGCTTCATCAGTGGCTCTGTTGTTGTGAAGGCGTCTGCTGACACTGGCAGAGGAGCTGCAGCCGGGATGGGACCCTGACACCAAAATCACCCACCTAGTGACAGCCGTGACAGCCACAGGTAACACTTCACCCCAGGAGAAGCCAAGTCCTCCTCCCGCTGGAAGAGCACAAGAGGGAGGTGCAACGGATTTGACAGCCTCACATCAACCACATCTTCCTGCATAAAGTTACATGCTTTTGCGGGGGGGGGTTAGCCTTTCTCCAACAGCAAATACCTGAGATACAAACAGGCTGAACTTGCCTGACTTTGGGGAATAGGATGTAGACAATAAAACAAAGGCAAAGGAATAATTTTATACTTTGATTTACATGGCTATTTTCCCTAATTTTGGACTCCAGCTATAGGCACAGTCCCAGGCTGGATTCCTTCATGGGGGTGCACTGGCGATGGCACTTGCTGAAATTCGGGAAGCTGCAAGTGTGGAAGATGTGACAGCACAGATGTTAACGTGCAGCCAGCTCACACACCCCTGCTTTGCCAAACCAGGGGAAAGATTGCTGTAACAGAGCAACTCTGTGTACAAGGGTGGGTTTTTTTGATTTGTCTGTTTAAAAAAAATAAGACACGCACAATCACTTTTTGGCATCAGCTGTTAAAATCTGGGGGGAAATAACAGCCAAAAATGAGGTGTGAATTAGTGAGGAATTGTGTCTGCACAGTATAGGCTACCCGCTGCATTTCTAGCCTAAGGGAAATGGCAATCTGGGTGTATTTTTGTTTGTTCTTTTCCATTGCAGACTCAGTAACATAAGAACTTATCACCACGGTGGCAAACATAGTGTTTTCTGAAACACTGCTATGAAGGGGAGAGAAAAATTGGATGACACTGAACTGGGCGTTGGGAAAAGAAATCAAGTGGCCCGCGTGGGATCCCAGCAGGTCCCCAGACTGCTCTGCTTCTCCTGTCCCTAGGCCAGGAGCATCCTGGGGCCCCCCAGCCCTCCCCAAGGCCCCAGAGCAACCTCGGCACATGGGGACAGCCAGGTCCCCAGCCCGGGGAGGAGCGTGGCCTCAAAGCGCAGACAGTCCCCGCTTTCCCCTCAAAAGCCTCGTTCAGCAGTTTCCTCCGATGGGTCAAACCTTTGCTCCTGAATGGGCAGATTCAGGCCTGAATGTTGCTATTTAACCACAGCTGCCGGGGGGCTGAGAGCGCGTAAATGGGTGAGCTCTAGCACAGAATGATGTCATTGATTTGATGGAAAACCTCAGCAAATAATTCACTCTCAGTCCCTGCAGCGTTCGTTTCAGGCTGGGGCCGGAGGCTCTCATTCAGTTGTCGCTCAGGGGAATCTTTGTCCCCCTGCAAACCCTCGTCATCTTCCCTGGACGCTGCTGATGGCTCCCACCCAGCCCCTCCTGGCTCCTCGACTACGTTTATTACCGGGTGAACTTCAATCGCTCCATTTGAACACCCACCCCGACCCAGCGCCGGGTCCCTGAGCAGCCCTTCAGAAAGCCAGCAGCACCCAAGGTGGCTCATCGCATCCCACCCTCCCGCACCCCCGGCCAGCATCTGCCCGTCCCCTCCACGTGCGCTGGCCGGGGGGAAGGCGACGAGCCACCGGCCAGCTCCGTCTGCATGCGTCCCCATGAGCCAGGAGCACGGCTGCACACACAAGTCCCACTCAGCACCTGGCAGGGACGGAGGGTTTGCATGCACCATTTTTCCGTCGCATGTGTCAGCACGGCGTTTAGCCCCAGTGTCGGAGAAATGGTCCTTGGCGAGCTGCTTGCCTTTTGGTTTTCATAGAAACAGGGGGTAAGGCAATAGCAGAGAAGGGTTTGAAAAAGCCAAACGCAATATATTTTAACCAGAAAAAAAGAAATGGTATAGCTGATTTAAGTTACATTTTCCTTTCAAAACGTTGTCTGGCCTGAAAGTTTATTTGCCAATTGTATAGCTGAAGGAAAACCAGGTGGACGTGCTATAAACCACATCTCACATTAGCTTAACAGTGGGGAGAAAAAAAAAAAAAAAAAAAAAAAAAAAAGAGAGCCCCTTAATTTGTTCAGTACTGTTTGGTTTTGCTTGGGACAAGGAATTTTTTTTCATTTTGGGGAGCCATCCTCATCCTCAACTTCAGCAAAGTTGGGTGTAGGAAGCCCTGGCTGCAAGCAGTGACCACGTGCCTTCACCCCGATGTGCCAGCCCGCTGCCCAGAGCTAATGGCAGCTGAAGGCAGACAGCCATCCCCGCTGTCCCACGCCGAGGTGACAGCCGCCGGGGACATCCCTGTGGTGGCTGGAGCCGCTGCCTGGCACCATGCACAGACCCCACCATAGAAAAACAACTGTGGAAGATGTAGGGTTAGGAAAGGAGAGGACAAGCTGGAGGGAGAGCCAGTGCTGTGAACGCCTGGCGTGGCTCCTGAGGAGCTTTTAATGGAAACCAGACTCCTACAGACCAACGTGACTCATCCTCATACACGTACAGAGCCTTGGCTGAACACCGGCTTCTGACAAATCCTATATATACATGCAGGATGGACAGCATCGGGTACCGCTATGGTATTACGGATCTTACTATAATGATGGGGTGTTTATTGGGAAATTAACAGAGGGATGACTCTGGCAGCTGACCCTGCCGCAGCAGTGCCTGCTGGCACCAGCCCCCAAGGGAACAGAAGATGCTCACCCCCTGGGGGCTGTGTCCCTGCGGGGTCCGGCAGCCAGGACAGCACCAGGGCCCGATGCAGAGCATCGCCATGTGCTGCTCAGAGACACTTGGCGAGAAGTCGCCCCTTCCCTCGGTGGCACGCGAGGGGTGGCATGGTGACACCAGGGGATGGGGCAGGGCAGGGGGGGCCGGGGAGAAAGGGATGAGCCACCGCCACAGGAAAATGGCTCAGCAGAAGGAAAGGGCCACTGTGGTCAGCAGCTGGAGCTGCGTGGAAAAATGGGGCTACATCTCCATGCTGGGAGAGATAAGCCCATATTCTCCCTCGTTTTAACAGACACTCAGAAATCTTTTCCCTCCTGATACCAACACACGGCTACCAAACGCTCCTCACTTTGCACACCCGAAGCCTGGCAGGAGGGAGAGGGTGTGGGCGGGAGACAGGGTCTGCCCTGCTCATACAGCACCAGGAATGCGTGCGGAGAGCCGGACCGTTGCTGAAGGAATAACGCTGTGCTTCCAAGCCAGGGATATCACTGCAAACAGCACGCAAAGTCTCACCACCGCCCGGCAGCCCCAAAGGACCCTGCCTGCTCTTGGTACAGCTCAGCCCGTTTCCGTGGAAACACACCAAAATGAATTCGATCAGGAATCCTCTAGGACTCTTCCTTACAGCGTTCAGTAAGTGATGCCAACTTTCACAATTTGCAGTCACAATAATTTACTCTTCTAGTAAAAATAAAGTCCCATCTCTGCACAGAACAACCCCAGCCAAGCTGCGCCTGGCAGGAGGGAGGGAAGGAGTGCCAGCTACAGCCGCACTAGTCTTAGGAGGTACACAGGGAGCTTTCTGGTTGTATTTATGCACACATAAACACACCCCAGAGACTGCAGCCATTGAAGGATGTGCCCCACAGCCTGCTGAGCAAAGACCTAGCGGGGATTCTCATTTCAACCTTTCACAGCAACCATAGGTAACCAAAGACCACAAAGAAAAAAATTTTGCTATCTTTGCAAAAGCCCTGGGCCTCTGAAAAAGCATGGATTACAACCAGGAGCCCTAAACCAGGTTGTGGTTCTGCTTTTTCCCCCAATGCTTAGAATTTAAAATAGAAGGAAACCATCGCCGCAGGACAGACCCCGTGAGGGGATGCAGCCCCATGCACCACTCATGCTGCCACGGGGACAAGCGGAGGTGGCTGGAGATGTCTGCGACACTTGAGATGCCACAGATGCACATCTTTAATTAGCTTTGTTCTCCTCAGAGGAGGGTCGCACTTCTCTAATTTTCTGTCTGTGTGACTGCAATGGTCCTCTGTTGCCGAGAGGAAACCACATCCCTGCGTACATGGAAATAGAAGTGTCAGTGACAACCCACTGGTGACAGCTACAGGGACCACCAGGATCTCTGTGCACCAGAAAGGAAGGGCCGTGCTTGGACTGCCTCATTTAACACCACAGGGACACAATGTGATGTCAGGTGTAACAGAGATGCAGAGAGACAGCAGCATGATTTTAGAAATAAACACTTTAAAAGACACTGAAAAACCTCCTACTGTGTAGAAGAGCAGTTGCAGAGCATACACTTCACATCTGCCAGGACCAGACTGCCAGTACCCTCACACAGGTTATTCATACCTAAATATCCCCTTGCTGACCCAATTATATTACATTTGTTAGCTGTGCAGCAGTTGGTAAAGCCAGCACCATCTCTAGTTCTCCCTAGGAAACAGCCCAGCGAGAATCGCCACTCCTCCAGGAGCTCAGGGGCCAAACAGACAGCAGGTTCAGCAGGTTTTTGGCTAATCCTCAGTCACACGCTGCTCCTTGTGCATCACACTGCAAACTAAGGAGAAAAAAATAAAATAAAATAAAAAAACCCCACACCTCATCACTACAGCAATCATCAGCCAGTGACATTTCTAGAGCAAATGCAGTCCTTAATTTAACCTGACTCCATCCGAGGGTAGATACAGTGAGGCACGAACAGCTGAACCGAGATGGGGCTACAGCATCCCTATTCTGTCCCCGGAAAGGGGACAGGATGCCTCTGCCCACATTGGAAGGCAAGAAGCAACTTCAACTGATCTCCCTGCCTATGCCAATGCACAGGCAGTTAGGGGAAGAGCAGCCAGCAGAGACTACCATGGGGGAACAAGCCACTCCTAAGCTTCTGCATCCACCCGACCAACAGACCGCAGCCTGGAGGTGCCCTGCACAGAGCAGCTTACCAACAGCTTCAGCAATCCATAAGGAAAACCCAAAACGATTTTGAGCTATGGGAATGCAAATAAACAGATCAAATGTGAAGGAGGAGCTCCATTTTTGTATTTTGCTTTCTTCTTCTCCAGCTTGAAAACAGAAATATCAAAACCAGCCAGACACTTTTTTTCTTTCAAATAAGCAAACAAAAGACAATAAAAGTTCATTCTGTACTTAAATAAGAGCATTTTAAGCCAAGGACAAATTTTAGGGTTAGGATCTGAACTCTGGAAATCCATTTTTTCAGGGAAATGTTGCAAGACCCTGACGCACAGCAGCTGAGGATGCACATAAACTTCTTCCCAATGCTCGGTCACTATGGAAAACTTTCTACTTCCTCATGGAGAGCTGTGCAACGGGACACGCAGAACATGAGAAAAAACATTTTTCCTCCGGCATGCAAAAGAGAGTGCTGTGATCCCTGAAGGGAGAAGAATGTGCCCATTGTTACCAACTCCCACTGAAGAATTTCCCAGGGAGTTGCATCATGAAGGAGACTGAGTTCATCCACGCTGCCACCCTGGAGATGAGGCTCTGGACGTGGTACCCAACCCACTGCTTCCAGGGGATTCTCTGTACTTGCAGCAAAGCTTTACAAGCCAACACACAAAGTGTTTGGCGGAGGGGCCGGATTCTGCTCCAAGCTGTTGTATTTATGCAGCATGTACTAACTGCATGAAGTCCCCAAACATTGTCCCACCAAAATACCTCAACTCTGAAATCAATGAAGCTACCCGGACTGAGCCCAGATGTGCCATTAGGAACGTGAGTAATGAGTCCTGACTCACAGAACACTCCTAAATACTCTACAGCTGCTCAAACACAAAAACATGTTGATTTTTTCAGATGAGGGAAAAAAATAACCTTCCGGTCAGCCTTCTAGGTAGTTCCAAATCTACACAAGCATCTTGTGGGGAAAACAGCACTCCTGTTACTCCATAAAGGAGAGATGCTTATCATTAGGTAATGAAAAAATGGCCCAGTACAGCATAGACAGTGTTCTGCGTTAACCCATGGCAAGTTGTTCGCGAGAGCCCCTGAAGGCTTTCTGGATGCTGTGGGGATTTAAAAACACTGACACATTTTACAAAGGCCATTTTTCACACACTGACATGGGTTTTCCACTTGCCAGAAGTAAATGGCTAGCATGAACTTCTAAAAATAACTTGCTATATTTAGCTGTGCTTTACAAATCTCTTGCAAAGGAACCTACTGAATGTCTAATACTTCTGTTACATATTTATCTTTTCTAATCAGTCCTTTATTGACCGAGTCTTTTATGAACAGCCATTTCACTATCGCAGTCAATCTACCACAGGCTCCAGGGAGAAGAGCAGGGCTGTGGTTCAAGTACAAATATATTTTTCAGTAACTCTCCCTACCTAGTGGTCTTTTGCTTTGCAAGCTGGTTATCTGCCCTCTGTACCATTACTTAAATTTACATGTCACCCTTGCACTTCCCCCCCTGCTCCATTTCCTCTCCTACACCTAATTTTTTATTCTCATAAATTCTCCTCCTTGCCCAGGCAACCTTGCGGTAAGTGCACAAACTTGCTCAACAGGCTTATTTTCTTTATTTACCATTTAATTAAAAAAAAACAAAAACAAAAAAACACCCAACACAGCAATTATTCACATTTATCACATATTCCTTATGCTTGCCTTCTTTCCCTTATTGACTGACAGAAACTGGCTATACCATACCTACCACACTTCAGAAAAGCTGGCAAGCCTTATTATGCTGGATCAAAGATCAAGGCAGTTAAATGCGCAGAGAGGCTCTTCTGACTGCCACGAGCAGGAGACCGTGGGTCTCCTCACCTACAGCTTAGAAGTTAGGCAACGTATCAGCTCAAAAAAACCAACCAAAACAAAGAGCAAGCAAGCGAGTTTGGAAGGACAACAAAGTTTTGGGGTATATCAGTCTGTTTTGGAGAAAACTGGGAGTGACTGATGCAGGTTACAGCTTCTGGGGAGAATGATGCACTCTTCCCCTTCCTCTCATTAAGCGAACGCTGATTATCCAGTGTAACTTTTCTTCCCTAGACCTTCATAGTGATAGATACCGTTGATCAGGAAGACAAGCACACAGCAAAGCCACGTTTTAAAGCAAAGATGAGGAGCACGCCATGCTCCCAGTGACCCTCACTGGCTTGTACTGGTTTCCTGGAGAACTGCACTTGAGGCCATATTTTTAATGTTTTTATAAAGCACAGTGTACAGATTCATTTTTTATGATTTTTTTCTTCTGAAATACCAGGACAGCCATGATCTTAAGTTCCCGGGAAGCACAGGACCCTTCAGCACAGCCTCCTGCCCGGCCTAGCCAGGCAGGGACAGCACACACATGGATACCCACGCTCTCCCTCCCCACAAACAGCAGCATGACAAAACTATTGCTGGCACCAGCACTCCACTTAATGCTCCTCGTGATGAGCGAGAGGTAAAACTACACTTTGAACGCCTGAACAATTGTCAAAGGACAATTTTTCACCTCCGGCATTTTTCTGGCCTTTCAAACCGATCTCGCAGCCCTGCAAAGCTGGAGGAGTTCCTTCAGCGAAACTGGAAAAAGACAGGAGGCAGACAGCCCAGAACACGTGGATAACCGAAATGGAAGTTAAAAAAAGATTAGCAGCCTTAGAAATCAGCAAAAGTGTTGAAATTCGTCTTAAGAAGTACTACAACTATGATTTGTCTCAATCATGTATGCCATGACATCCATCCAGTATATCAGAGGGGAAATGACCAAGTTTTCTCCATTAATTTGAACCCCAGGTTTACAGACAAGTTGCCTTCAAGAAGAGCTCCCACTGCCCCACAAGACCAAAGGGGCTGGCAAACACCCCTCTGCCGGCAGCGCGGCTGCAGTCAGCCTGTCTCATACATTATTTCACCCCGAACTCTCACAACAGGAATTCCTTCGTTGGCAATTCAGCTCCCGACAAAACCTGACCATGTAGGAAATTACTATTTTTTGTATTCCGATTGAGTTAAGGTGATGCAGAGGAAAACACGTTTCACAAAGACCGCTTGACCACAGCACCCAAGGGTGCCAGGAAGCGACGCCTGCAAGCACCGTGCTCAGCACAGCTCCAGGACAGGGGTGACACAGACCACGGTCAGGCTCTGCACCTCGCTGATACAAATGAGTGCCACGCAGCATGTTTCCAATGTAAGACTCAGTTTAGTCACTCAGACGAGCTCCCACAGGAATAACTATTTTTTGAGTAAATGCTCAAAGGGTCACAGATGCAGAGAAGACTGACCGAGGAGGAAACGCCGCTGCAGCCCTTTGGTCCACCATGGACCAAAACCCAACCACAGTGGTTGGCTGCCACTACATCTGCCTGAATTTCAGACCACGTAGTGTCTATCTAAACCCAACCCTCACTACAACAGCGAATTGCTTAGCACTGCCCTGGAGCGTGCTAAACTCGAGCGAACGAAGGTGAGCCTGCCGAGAGCCGTAGCGTGAGGGGAACGCTGCCCGGCTCCGCAGGCACCAGCGTCGCAGACGAAGGCAGTGTTGGCGTTCCTGTGCTGGGGCGGTCAGCAGCTCCCAAACCTGTTACGGGAGGGCTCAGCGGGCAGCGGCACATGGGTGCTTTCCTTCCGAACTTCAAAGGCAGAGGCTGCCGACCGCGACCGCCTGCCCCCTGCAGCAGAGCGCATCGAGCACGCCGACAGGCGCGGGGACGGCAGGGCCAGGCGAGCCGTGGGCACGGCAGCTGGGCATCACTGTGGGGACCGGGGCCGTGATTCAAGTAGGCTGCCAGGTGGAAGTAGGGTGAGGTTAGCAGGCGGCTCTGTCTGCTGCACCTATTTATGTACCATTTTATATCACAATCTCATGGAGGCCAGTCGCCTTTTCTAACATCCTTCTGCAATCCTGGGGACAGGGCTTATGGGTGTTGAATAAAGGACAGACTCCGTGAAAAATAAAAAAACCAAAAAGCTGAGCCGTGGAAAGCCATTGAATTTTCTCCTCCCTCGGGAGGAGTGAGCTGTTGAGGAGAGGCTGAGCAGCCTACCTCCCGGGGGGCATCCAGAGAACCTCACGCAAAGCGGCTGGTCGGCAAGGACGGGCCAGGGCTGCAGAAATCCTTGCGGCGCTTCAGGCCACCCGGAGCTCCCCGGCTCCAAGAGCAGCCGAGCAAGCTTTTGGCACAGCTGCTTTGGCGTAAGCGGCAGGAGAGGGTGTGCTCCAAGAGCCGCGGCTCCCTGCTGTACAAGCAGTACGAACACAGGGAAAACAAACACGAAAACAACAGACTCTTATCCGGGGCAGAGCATTAGCAATCCCCACAGAGATATCTTATGATCTGCAGAGCCATCAGATGCATCTCATTTCAGCTTTCCAGCAGCCACCCTTCCCAGGCAGGGGCAAGGCAAGTAAAAACCAAGCACTTTTGCAGGCGGCTTCGGTGAGCGAGCGGAGCCAGTGGCTCGCTCCCCCGGCACGCGATGATTTCAGAGTTTCCTTCGATAAGGGCGCAGAGAGGGCCAGGCAGGAGGCCAGATGAGTCACACGTGGCACGAGGGGAAGACTCTCGAGCAGCTTACGAGCGATTTGAAGTGGTTCAGTGCAGGGAGGAACATGCATCCCTCCTGCTCCAGGGCCGGGGGCTGCTGCCAGCACGGACACGGCCGGTCCTGCGCCAGCCAGCACCACCTGGGAGCCTGCTGGGCACCCTCAACCCAACCAGCACTGGGACAGCCAGAACCCACCCGCTCTGCGGAGCGCCATTAGGTGGGCTTTGCCGAGAGCTACCCCACCTCTGGGCACCTCTGCAAGCCCTACATCCCATGAGGACTGGGGGGTCTGGCTCTGTGCCTCTGCCACAGAGGGTCCCCCGATGCCCTGCAGGTCCCTAGTTCATCATTTGATGGCACAGGAACAGGTCATGTCCCTTGTTCTCCATCTTCAGAGCTACAGGGTTTAGGAAGATTAATAAAGTTACTCTTGTTTTAAAAATATCTAGCCTCAGCACTTCATAATCAGTCTGGGCTGGAGGAACAGGATAAAAAAAAGGAGAGAGAACAGACTGCAGAAAGCTACCTGAATTCCAGGCTTTACTTGTATTTATAAACTTTATCTCACGCTATTCAGCTGCTCTTATCATCATTTGAACAACTCGTGACTGCACAATCACCTGCATGGAGAATTTGGTGACAAAAAAAAGGACACCAGCCACAAAGGCAGTGTTTGAATGTGCCCCAGAAAGGAAAAGCCAGCACGACGTGGGGATCGCTGCTCCTGAAAGAGAAGCTCAGCCAACAGCAGCGAGGAGTCTGCAAGGCAAAACAAAAGCCAACGCAGAAAAGTCCACCATCACCAAAACAAAAATGAGAAATTTCCAAAAGTTTTTTTCTTCATACGTATCAGAAGCTCAAACAGAAGGTTTACATGTTTGAAAGATTTGTTTAAAGCTTAGTAAGAAAAATAACTGCCACCTGCTGAATTTCTCCAGCAGTTTCAAAGGAGCTTTCATTTTGGCGTGTTCAACATCTGTAAAATAGCATTGCTTGTTTGCAGGAGAGAAGTTTGTCTTTTTTTTCCATAAACCTCACAGTTCTTCAAACTGCACAGAAACCCTGTACTTCTGATAGCCAGTGCTGAAGGGCAATGCTCCCGGCAGCAAAGATACTACTTCGGCAGTGCAGTTACCGCTTCGGCAACACCGCAGCCCAGCATCCACGGCACGCTCTCGCCCCTCTCCCCCCTCTGCACTTCAGCTCCTCCTCGCAGACCGAATCCACAGCTGGGCAGCCAGAGATCGGTGCTAGAGCCACGTTCCCTAGGCAGGTACAATGCGGCACAGGGCCGAGGAGCAGCATGGCCAGGACCGTGCTGCGGGGAGGTTTCTGGCTGCAAGCCGCGGCACAAATGAGTGAGGCCGCCATTGCCGCTCCATGAAGCCAGGCTGGCACACAGCAGGACAGAAGCCACCCGTGAAAAGCTTGTGGGCAAACGCAGGATGCCACATCTGTAGTTACCAGTGTGCTACCAACAGAATTAATAAATAAAATATTTCAAAAATTTCTCAAGAAAAAAGCCAGAAAAGCTGAGTCTTCACACGGTGACTCAAGAGGAAACTCTGGTCAGCAGCAGTGCTGCTGCAAGCCCGTGGGCTGTCAGACACATTACAAAACATGGATAACACCCACATCCTCCCAGGGAAGGAGCCAGGAAAGGCAACAGAAGATGGATGAAAAGCTCTCTGCATGTCTCATCCATGGCAGAAGAAACAATATACTTAAACGCATGAAAATGACTTAACCTCTTGCCCTAGCCCTTTGTGCCAACGTAGGCAGGCGAGTTCTGGGGAAGCGTATTGGGGCGCTGATCGGGCTGGAAAAAGCCACCACAAAATACTGCGTGTTGGTTTTGTTTTAAGCTGGACCAGGGTTGGTCCACAGCCCGTTCACCAGCCCCTGCGCTGGCAGGGAGAGGGCTGGCGCACGGTGCTGCTGCAGCAAAGGCTGGCAAGGGGCGGGAATGGACCCCGGCCATTATTCCTCCCCTGGGCTTCCTATCAGCAAACCAAGCCCTGGGCACCCCTCGTGCGGGTGACGAGGACATGGACGGAGCGGCTGTAATCAGCAGAAGCCAGCAGTTCCTGGGGAGAAGGTTGGGGTCTCCCACCGAGCCAGCTGGGAGGGGAGCGAGGCTGCCTGGGGACTCCCTGTGCCCACGGAGCCACCAGTGTGCAGCCACGCAGCCCTCCTGCCGAGCCCGGCGCGTCAGCCACAGGGCAAAGCAAACACGACGGCGCCAACGTGCAGGACAAGCAAGTTGCTCCAGCCTGGAGCAAAATCGAACAAACACACATCAACGAGCCCCGAAACAAGGGGTAAGATAGGCCTCGCAACCGGAGTAGGCAGATACTGTGCACGCTCCTCATTTTTCCTGCCTGCATCTGAAGATATGGCTTTGGTGGTTGGGGGGAGGGTTGGCTTTTTGGAAGGGTTTTTTGTTCTTTTTTTTTTCTATTGTTTTTTAGTTTCTGGTTAAAGCATGTCTGGTTTAGATTTGCACCAACTTGAGGCCCTAGATTCTGTGCACAGTGCCTACAGCCCAGGAAAACGAGCTGCTTGATGGTCTGCAGGCTGCAAAGAGACTCCCCTCTTCCTACTTGTCCTTAGGATGCCTGCAGAGTGCGGATGCTCAACAGGGAGAGCGGCACCAGCAGCACGTGAGCTGAAGTCCGCTGCATTGACGTACAGACACAGAAACTTCTTTTGCAAGTTGAGCATTGCTTCGGAGCTGCGGCAGGGGATGGGGAATTTGAACTCCCACTCAAAGGCAGAGACACAGGTCCATAGAGGAAAAAAAGGTGATGTGATTTTTTTTCAGTGGAAGGAGTCACGTTTGGTGGATATCGTTACACACATCCTACTAGGTCAATGATGCCAGAATACTTCCAGAATCGCTTCTGTAAATGATATTGTGTGTTACCAGTACTGCAGAATATTGTGGTCTCTCCCACATACAGATATACACACACACAGATACACACACACACATCTACCCAAGGCCTCCCAAGGTCTCTGTGTGAACTGCTTCCAGGTGTTCCTACTATCAGCTTTGCCATAAGATGGTGCAAACCACAGTCTGCAGCGCTGTAGCACAGTGATACTCAGGAGCACGTAGGTCTCCAAATCCTTAAGAAGACATTTTCATTCTATTACTGCATGGTTCTCTTTTGCAGGGGATCCTGGTTCCTGGCCAAATTAGCATGTCCTCAATGTATTTAACTTACTGAGTGTAATTGATTTAGGTCTAGGAGGTGTCTAGGCCTATACAACATCACCCTAACGCAATTGATTGTTTTTAAGCTGGGTATAGGTCTGATGTCTCTTCAGACAAGCAGACCTGAGAAGTTAGGAGAAAATTTTAAAAGTTATCAGTAGTAACTACCTGTGCTTCTGAGAATCCTCCTGTACGAATTAGGATAACTGTAGGAAAGCAGTGGCTGCAGCAACCAAGCAAGCAAGGAAGGAATTTGCTGCATGCTTCAGTGAGTGCCTGATCAGGCTGGAGCCCTTACTGGATGAAAGTTGGAGAAGACCAGCAAGGAGCAGACAAATACAAGGAGAATACATTACTGCTCGAGGAGAGTGATGTATTTTCCAGCAAGTCATTTTTCCCCTGCTAAAGTCCAGAAACGGCTTAACACTAGCTGCTGTGGTGTAATGTACTCCAGGAGAAAGGGGGAAGGTGTCACTGCAGCAGTGACCCATCGCCTTCTGAAGAGTCAGCCCAAGGCAGCTCCTGCCAGTGCCACCAGCACAGGTGAAAAACCAGGTCCACAGTGAAACAAAAGACTTCAGTGACACTTCACTGGGAAAGCCTCAGGGGACAACCAACAGATCTGTGTCTGTGTCTCCTCCCTGCAGTGCTTTCCCCAACATCCTTCATTTGGAAGGTGACTGACGAGGCAGCAGGGCTGATACCTGGCTGAACTCATCCCTGCTCCAGACAGGCGTGTTCAGTCGCTTGGTCCAAATGCAGCTCCAGACTGAGGTTCCCCCTAAGCTGGTGTAATGATGAACACTGTCTCCAAATGCAGGGACTTGCAAGAGATTGGCCAAGCTAATGAGGCCACCGAGACATCGCTCAGCTCATTATACCCAGCCTGGGCCAATTCTTTGTCCTGAGAGCTGTGCCTACTGGTACAGGGTCTGATCCTGCATCCATTCAAGTCAAGGCTCAGGTACTGACTGTTCCTGGGGCACAGCATCAGGAAAGCACAAGGATACAACTGGAGGAGAAAGAAGAGGACAGACCAATTTTTAAGAAGTCAGATCCGTTCAGCAGCAGCTGTGTTACCGACCCAGGCACATGAGCAGCCTCTTCATGCTTGCCTAGCCAGTGGCATCAGAGAAACGGCTACCACAAGTCTTGTTTGGACTCCAGATTCCTCTGGTTATACTGGACAGTTTAACGAGCGGCTTTCCATGAGACAGAAGGCCTCTGTGCATCCACACGGACGATTTCTATGCACATCTTCATTAATGTGCCATATGCTGGCTCACAACTAAGCTGTCTTTGTGGGACAGGATATTTTTAATGCCAGGAGCGCAGAGCTAATGTTTGCCTGGAGAGCTGCACCCTTTCCTGCACCAGCAGAAGGGCACGTGTGGGACAGACTCGTTCCTCTTCCCCCTTTTCCAGAGGAGCTTTAGGTTTGTTCAGACATACGCAAAAACCAGTATCTGGCTGTAACATACTGTAATAACAGATTCAAGCCTTTGTCTCTATAGACTTTACATGAACCAGCATATGGGGTTTCTGCAGGAACCAGGCAGACAGGCCACTCCAGGGCTGCTTTAATCTCACTGAAATACTGCATTCTGTCGACGCTCTGCTTTCTACGCTCCAAATCACTAAACCCTCAAGCACCACCTC
This sequence comes from Harpia harpyja, assembly GCF_026419915.1. NCBI lineage: Eukaryota > Metazoa > Chordata > Aves > Accipitriformes > Accipitridae > Harpia > Harpia harpyja. The sequence goes on along the minus strand of NC_068957.1, from coordinate 25,928,353 downwards.
CAACTACAGCACGGAAACTTGTCAAGAACAGGTCTGCCACGCTGAGGACCGCAGAGTCCCCCGAGCCGACAAGCGAGTCCCCACACATAGCGCTGCGGTGTCGGACCTGCAGGGAAGAGGATGACGGCAGGACCTTCCCTGGGTCCCCCATTCAACCCCATTCTCGGGAAAAGCCCACCCAGTCCCTTTTGTTACAGAGTGCCGCGTGCTTTGCCGGCATAGACGCCTCTACACATTCCTTTATAATGTTACCCTTCCAGGATAAAACGCTTGCACTGCCTGGGGAGGCTGGTTAATTGACATGTGAAGTCAGAGGCAATCTGCAAAGCTTTATGCAGTACAGAAATCAAGTTCAAAACCATGTATGCAACATTTGCATGAGAACTCAAAGCTCTTCCAGCTTCAAAGGACAGTTTACACCATCGCAGCACTCGTATATTAATAAAAAGAGCCTGAACCTGACATTTCTCAAACTCCATTTGATATATAATTGCGAGAGAAGATCAAAGACCAGGGGGAAATAGATGGTTTTGCATTACCACACACACAGCTGAGTGCAGCGAGCAGGAGAGATTCCAAAAAAACAACTTATTGAGCCACAGAAAGAAAATGCTGCAAGGAAGCCATTCTTACAACAGCTATGATGCTACACAGTCACCTACTTCTGACGCCCTTGCTTGTGGCCTCCAGCATGCAGCCCGCAGCGAGCCTTGTCTGTGACGCCAGTGCTGGCCACCACGGCACGGGGCTACGAGCGTGGGGACACAAACAAGCTGCTGCTGGGGCTGGCTCCCCGGTGCCCACGCCGGGCCCCGGCCAGCTCGACGGACGGACGCCAGCCTGGCACGCTCCCAGCAAGGCAGACCTTGCAGTTTCCATGGGGGCCAGCGAGGAGTACCAAGCGTAGCTTTCAGGGGCGAGCGAAGCAGCCCTGGAGCAGCCCTGGCTTACGGAGTGCCGAGGAACCGCGACGCAGGCGAAGAGGCCGGCCGGCCACCCCAGACCCGGGGAGGAAGGCTAACCTCCCAGCCCCTCTCCCTCCCCGGCAAGAGCCAGGGCACGGGCGGGCTTCAGCACTGCCAGCGCAACGTATGGGACCAGCATCGTCACTTGGCACTGCCAGCGACTCTGCATAGTCCTGGCACGAAAAAGAAGGGATGCAGCCAACTTTGCAACAAAAATAACTCACATTTCTGTCTCAAAGTAACTTATTTGCTATCACCGACTTTCACGCCCAAGATTATTACAAATGAACAATATTTTTCTCTGCTTTAGTCAGTTTAATTTCTCATTTGGCGCAACCTTGTACTTAGTCATCTTACGGTGTCCCACACATAGTCAACCGTTGGGGGTTTGTCAGTCAGCAAGAGAAAAAAAACCACACTTAAAGGCAGCAACTGTGTGACTGTAATTGCACAAGGACCCACATCAGGACATGGGGAGCTGCACGGCACTCGGGAGGGCTTTACCCACGGTACTTTATTTATTTCAGTTGGTAACATGTCAGAGTCAGGAGGGCTGGGGTGGAACCAGTTTCTCTTAATCCCTTGAGAGGCAAGGGGAGTTTAAAGCACTGGAGTGCACCCCTCATTTCGGTAACAGCTCCCCTCTTCAGACAAAGCCCCAGAGCACTACCTGCTCTGCAGAAAGAGAAACCGAGGCACGCAGCAGACCAAGGGGAGCTGAGGTTCCCCCTTGCTGCCTCCCTCCTCCGCAGAGCAGGACAGCGCGACTACCACCCGGAGCACACGCCTTCCCATTCGTTCGTGTGGGCTCCGGCAGCCGGGGAGCGGCTTTCTGCAGCCCCCAGACAAGCCTCCTCTGATGCACATGCTTTGGAGCAGCACAAGTCATGGCTGCTGCTGGAAGCCCTCCTTCAGCCCGCTCCCCACCCCGAGCTAACCCGTGCAGGAGCTGCTCCTGGCTCTGCCCCACCGCAAACCCAATAGAGGCAGGGCTTTCCAGGGATGGTTTCCAGTGCTGGCCCCTGAACAACTGTGCCGGGCAGAGCACTCCCTCCTGCTTCTCCCTGCAGAGGAGCAAGAGGCGGGGAAGCCCTGCTGCCTGGGAAAGCACTTACCCCGCGGCTCCAGCCTCTCCCTGGGATGTTGAAGGGAAGAGAACGAACGGGAAGAGAAGTTCAGCTTCTCATTAGAAATGTGAAGGGAAGCTGAAGTCGGCAGACTCCTGCAGAGGAGCGGCAGCTTGGAAGCGGATAAATTTCCTCCCCAAGGCCCATGTCTCCCCACCGCGGGTCCCCACTACCCTTGTCTCCCCATCTGGGAGATCAGGAGCGGCAGTTTTGGCCTGGTGGCCAGACTCCCTGGCAGGGACAACCCCCAGAAGAACTCCATGCCATGGCATCATCCATGGGAAGTGGGGCGGGACTCGCCTCTCCTCCTCTCAAGGATTAGCGGGTGGGCACCCATGAGCAGGGTCTCCCCAAGCCTTCACTCGTCTCCTTGAGAAAGCGCCAGGCACCTGCACCGCACGTGCATGCCACAAGTGGGAATCACTTCGGGAAGGCGATTAAAAGACACTTCATCCAGATCAACAGGAATTCTCCTCTGAGGAAGGGCCCGGGACACAGCAAGCCTCGAGACCGCTGGGTATAAACACCAGTAAACAAGTCTGGAGTAAAGACGTGGCTGCCTTAAAACTGTTCCCCGCGGTACATCACAGCCAGGTCACACTCGCAGTGATTCACCACTTGCCATCACTGATGATCGCCGTGGATGGGTTTAAAACTGGGAAATGGAAGGGAGTACGTGCATTCGTAAAAGAAACAACCCATTTAATTAAAACAGCGCACCTACCAGCTAGACATATGCCACTGGAAGCATTTAATATTATACATTTACAATTCCATGGTTCTTTAATGACTTGTTTAAAAAAATTGCACTCAAGTGCACATATTAATTTGCTACAAATACGATTACAGTGAATTAATCTACCAGTAAAAGGGCTACAGAAAAGTCAAAAGACATCCAAAAATCTCCAAATAGCAGTCACTGAAGTAGCACTTACTAGACATTGGATGCCTAGCTTGTGCTGCTGACATAATAAAGTGATACCAAGTGGGTTTTTTTTCTTTTTTGGCTTCTAGAAACTCTGCTAGAACACTTCTAATATTTTACTACCCAGCCGGTAGGCTGAGACAACCTTAACTGGCCGGACACTTTCAACAAGAACACTGCCAGCAACCAAGAAAAGAACAACATATGCGCTCCTCATATCACAGACAACTCAAAACCACCCAGCTCACCCAGCACACAAACTGAAGGTCCTGCAGAACTCCATGTAAAGTCACGCTCACTTATTCTTCCCCTATTACTTGGCAAACGGAAAATAAAAGACAACTTTGAGCAGTCTCAGATTTTTAAGTCTGTGTAGACTGTGTTTACGGCAGATCACGTAAAGCCCAGCAGACCCTATTTTCCCGCAATGGGGAACTGCGCTTCTTTTCTTAGTAGTCTGCATGAGCATCGCTGCGCTTGCGTGATTCACATGGATGCATGTGTTTGTAACCAGACAGACTGCGCTGCACCCAAATCTTTTGTTTGGCAGTTTCCATCACCATGTCAGGCTGAAGAGCCCGCCAGCTGGAGACAGCAGGTGTTTGACATTTCTACAAGTCTGAGCAAAACGGGGGATTGATTTGCTTTAAATCTCATGCTGGAGTTTATTCATTAATTAATCAGCAAACACGCAGACAATATATACATCTGTAGAGTCACCAGAGGTCTGTACTCAGTGCAGCGAGTCACTGCCTTGGAACAGTTTGGCCAAAGGTTTAACCAAGAGGGTGCCTCACCCGTTAAAAGGGTAAGGCAGAGGACAGGACCTCTGGACAGATAACAGACAGGTCCAATCAGAACAATCATTGTAATTAACCCTCTACCCTTGATGAAAAAATCTCACTCTCTCTCCTGGTGAGACTATCATCACCTTTGCTTCCCAGTTGCTGAGGGACAGATTCATCCCACAGCACTGCCAAGGGGCAGAAATGAATCGTCAGCCATCACAGTCACCGACCAAGCAGGTCGGAGGAGCAGGATTTACCAGCCATAAGCCCAAGGTGTTCAGGCAATGGGCAGCAAGTAGCCCCAAATTCCTATCCACAGTTCCATAGGGACAAGACTCAGAGAGGAAGGCCCAGAATTTTTTCTAAAGCTGTCTGTTAACTAAACGGGAGGGGGCGAGTCCCCAGGAGCCGACCGAAAGCCAGGCAGGTATCGGCCCCAGCACCCTCCCCGGCCATGCCCAGCAGCCTGCTCTGCCAGGCCACCCCTCTGCCTGCTGGTTCAGCTGCACTCTTAAAACAGAAGATAGCACAAAACCACCCCCACAACATTTCAGGCAAGAAATTTAGGGTTTCCTCAGTTCCAGGGGGGGGTTATCTGTGCTGTCTGGGTGTACTCAGTTTCCTTCTACTTCTTCCCTTCCTCCTTGGCCAGTCTCACTGGGATGGGTCTGCTGACCCAGCAAAATCCCCTCACATCTCTACTCTGAGCGCAGCATTAGCATTTACGAACATTAAAAAGGGAAACAGTTTTGACCAAAGCGATGAAGAAAAAGCAAAGTATTTACATTAACAAGCAGGCTTGTTAAAATCCCTTTGTTTTTCATTTTGGTTCCCCCCCGCCCCCAGACTGAGCAGAGATTTGAGGTTTTTCTGTAGTACGTTTTAGGGTCTTACAGCCCTGTGACGTCTGCTGTTTCAGTCATACTAGCTTTTGTCTTCACTGTTTTCCAGATGGGCAAACACAGGCTATTCCAGCCATGGCCTTGATAACAAGGAAGCTCTGAATTATTCTTAACAAAAGGACAGCAGCTAAACCTATTAATACCAACTAAAAACCAACCAGCTGGCAAGAAAAACGGTGTATGATCAGAGCCTGCCCCACTGATTTTTTTATTTGGCTTCACTTGGCCTGATGCAAGCACAGCACTCGTAGCGGCTGTGCCATCATACACTTTTGGCCATATTTTAATGCACATTTACAAAAGCAGAGAAGACGTGAGCGACGACATGGGGAAAGTGTATGTACAGCTCTGGGAGGGGAAAAAAAAAAATCTAAGCAGATGGAAGGTCAGTAAAGCGTTAAACACGTAGGACTTAATGGTTTTGGAAGACACAACCTGGTCAGGGTACTCTGATGGTCTCAGTACTTCTGAACAAGTGACTCCCTTAAAGTCAGCACCAAAATCGACATTTGATGAGAAAAAATTCTCATCGTCGTTAAGAAAAAGAATAAAACACCCACGACAAAAGAAGGACTAAAGACTATTTCTGGTCGGAGCCCTCTCATTCTCACAGCGGGCCACCCCAGGGAAGCCTGGCTGGGCGATGAGGCGACCCGTGCTGCCCCGGCCAGGATCCACCCGTTCTTTGGTGAAGCAAAATCATCGAGCACCTTCCCCAAACGGTAAATTATTCTCCTCAAATGAAACTGGCGGCGCCTGGGAGAGCTCAACCGGCTCAGCAGCGGCTGGCCCTGCGACGCCGGCGCTGTCAGCCCGGCTCGCCCCGACCACGGGAGTCCGACCCGTCCCCACGCAGGGCCGGCTCCGGACGGATGCCCAGGCGCGGCGGGAGCCGGAGCTCGCTGCCCGTGGCCTGCCGGCCCACCCCGGAGCGATGCCGGTGACGGGGTGCGGGCACAGGAGGCTCCGTGGGAGCCAAGCCGAAGGTGGGCTTCCAGAAACGCGTTCGAGAAGGAGAAATCCCGTCCAGCCGCGGAGCAGAGAGGCACCGGCTGCTCCGCCGCAGCCGGGGCAGCCTCGGAGAGGCCCCATCCCCGGGCCACCGCACCGGCGGCGAAGGGCAGGACCCGGGCCCCCGGCCCCGTCCCGCTCCCGCCCAGGGCTGGAGGCCCCCCGCCCCGCTCACCCCGTATGGCGGCGATGAGCGCGTTGCCGTCCTTGATCACCTCCTTGATGAACTTGTTGGTCCGCTCCAGCTCCTGCTCGTAGCACTTCAGCCGCTCTCGGAAGTCGGGGCTGTCCAGGTAGCAGTCGCTGAACTCCAGCGGCGGGTGCCCCATGGCTCCCCGGCGGACGCTCCTCTCCGCTGCCGGGCGCGGCTACGGCGCCTTCCCCCCGCCCCGGCCGCTCCGCGCCGCGGCCATGCCGTCGCCCCGGCGGGCACCGCCCCCGGCAGCCTCGGGCGGGGCCTGCACCGCCCCGCCGGTGTCCGTGTGTGTCCCCCCCCCCCCAACCTCCGCCGCTGCCCGCCCGGGGCCGGCCCCGCGGCGAACCGGGCCCTCGGCGGAGGCGACCCCCGCTTCCGGCCGCCCCCGCCGCTGCCGGGACTTGTAGTTCGGCGGGCAGGACCCCCGGCGAACCCCCCTCCCACCGCCCCGGGGCTCTCGGTCAGGCGGGTGCCGTGGACAAAACCGGCGGCGGAGTTACCGCAGCTGTGCCGGCGGCGCCCGGCCGCCGGGGCGGGCCGGTCCCTCGCCGTTCGCCCCCGGTAACTGCTGTTCACTGTCGGCCGCCGCTCGGGCTCCGCTCCGGAGGCCGGGTGACGGTGAGCTCCGGGGCTCTCTGCGCCGATTACCTCCCCGGTGGCCGCTTCGTTAACGCTAACGAATGTCCCTGGGTTTCTCCCCGGCCGGCCGGAGGGGGGGGGGGGGTGACGGGCCTGCCTCTGCCACGGGGAGCCCGGGTCAGCGGAGAGGGATCGGCCTCCGAGCGCCCTCGGCGGCCATTAGAAGGCGGTTTTCAGCTCATTTCCAGCACCGCGCTTCGGGGCTGTTGCCTCCTTCGACGCTCCGAGTTTCGGCCCCGTTACCGCAGGGCGGGGGAAGCCGGGCCGGGCCGGGCCGGTGCCCCTGCGCCGCCTCCCTCACCGTCCCCCGGAGCGGGGCCGGGCCCGCGCTGCCGCGGAGGGGGGCATTTCACGTCAGCGAGGCCTGGGGACCGAGGGCGCCCCCTGCCGGCGGGGCGGAACGGGGGGGGGGGGAGGCGGCCCGCCCGCGTTGCCACGGACGCCCTGGCGGCGCGTGACGCGAGCGGCGGCCGCCGCGCGCCTTGATGACGTGAGCGCGCTCGCTCCACGTCGCCTGGGCAGCCAAGATGGCGGCGGCGGAGGGGAGCGGCGGCGGCGGGCCGTTGGTGAGTGGGGCGGCGGGAGCGGGCGGGAGTCCCCGGTGTCTCCTGAGCGCGGGGCGCCGCGGGCTCCTCGCTCCTCCGTCGGCGAAGCTGGGGCAGGCTGCCGCTCAGGGGCGGGGGGAGCAGGCGGCAGCGGGGGGGCTGGGAGGCCATGGCGGCCGCCGGCTGGCGCGGAGGGCAGGGAGAGGGAGAGGGAGCCGTCGGCCTCCTGCCGCTCCCTCCCTGCTGCTTGCCGCCTGTCTCGGCTGCCCTGGAGTTGACTGTAGAACTGGTCGGGCTGTTTTCTGTTTGCTCCCGTCTGTGGGAGCTCGAGTGCTTTAGCTTTCCGCTTGGGTGGAGGAAATCGGGTTTGTTGACGTTCGGCGATCAACAGCCTTGACTTTGAGCTCGGGCTATAGATCTCCGTACGGTTCTTACGAGTTGTTTCCCCACGGAGCCCCTGAAGGACAGGGTACTCGGGCGCGTTGGTGCAGTTGGACAGCTATCAGGTGTTATGCTACTTGAAACACACAAACAAGCTTTTCGCTTCCTTTAGTTGTTGCTGTCTTACCAGAGAACAGAAAGCAGGTTATCGGGAGTTACTGAAGAAAACGGAAATGCTTTGCTTATACTTATCTACTCACCTCTTTAGACTGTGAGCTGTTTAAATCAAGCAGGCAGCAGCTGGGCTCTGTTGTTGACTGTGTTATTAAGTGTTGTATCTTTGAATTATAAGCAGCTGTTTTCATCCTAAACCCAACTGAAAAACATCTGAAGTGAGTATGAGCTGGCTTGTGTTTCTCTCTTTCTTAATGTTTTAAAAAACATTTAGTTTGCAGGTCTCGCAGATGTGTCAATATCTGAAGATATTCCAGTGGAAGGGGAGATTACTGTTCCTGTCGGATCTCGCTCTCCTGATGAAGACTACTCCACACTGGATGAGCCTGTTAGGGACACTATTGTGAGTCTGTGCCCCTGTCTATGGTAAAACATGTGTTTTTGCCAATATCTTTGGAAGACTGCTATGCAAAAACTGTATTTTTGCTTGACTTGTACTCCATCGGAACTAGCTATGTAAAATGAATTTTTGTGGGTCAAAAAATATCTGAATTACGGCCCCAGAGTTTCTCTATGATCTCAAAATCTTTGCAAGGGTAAAGGCCTCAGATGAACCTTGGAAGAAAACTGTCCCAGCTAATAAGATTTTTCATTCATTTTCTTATCCTAGAGAAGCAAACAAAATGTTGTTCTTAATTGGGTGTTATTAAAGGATAAAACATTGTGGTTGTTAAGGAATGTAGAAAAAATAGGTGTTGTTTGTTGCAGAAGATGCTACAGAAATTTTTGGGTTGGATCCTACCTTGATTTACCATCGATACTCCTTTACTTCTCTCTTACTGCTTTTAGTTGTAAACTGTAATTTTTATGAAAGGATAAAGTGTTGCTTCTTTATTTCAGATGAGAGATCTGAAGGCCGTTGGGAAGAAATTTGTCCATGTCATGTATCCAAAGAAGAGTAGTGCGCTCCTGAGAGACTGTACGTACAAGAAGATTTTCAAAATCTTGAAAGGATGTTTTGCCAACAGACTTTGCCTACATGGGAAAAGGAGGAGTTCAGTGGGACAGGGATTCAGAACTGTCTGTTCCACGTTCTTTCTGTTGTTGTAGAATGCTGAATAGCAAACATGAAAAATCAGAGTGTTACTAAAGCTCTTTAAAAGTGGAACATGTGCCGGCATACGTACAGCAGGTAGCTTTAGCACCTGGCAGGCTTTGAATGGATTATATTATAGAATATGGCATATAAGATGCTAAGTAAGAAAATTATAAGGAAGTATAATATGCAATATGATACACTGGGAGTTGGAAAAGAGTGCTTTATTACTCTCGGGGAAAATGAAACAGAGCATCCTTCTATGATATTTATGATTTTATTTTTTCCTTTACCTACAGGGGATCTGTGGGGCCCTTTGGTGCTTTGTGTCTCGCTTGCACTGTAAGTACTTATAGTGGGTGGATTTGGGATTTTATAGTCTTTTACGGTGGAGAAATGAGAAATTAAAAATTTCTGACTACATGTGTTGAGATCAAGTTCATCTAATCCTTCTCTGGTCTTCTGCAAACACTGCCTGTTTAGATTTTCATATAAAATTGTGAGAGACTGAAAGAGTTAATGTCTCAAACATCATGGTGGGGCAAGTTCTGCTTAATGATGAACTCTGCATAACAAGGAACCCTGCCTAGCAAGGAGCCACAGGTGAAAAGAAGCCCATCAGCACAGTACATCAGCAACAGGATGGGGAGGTGCTTGCTGGAGGGTGTTCTGATATGCTGTTTCTGACACTTCAAGCCCATTAGGACCCTCTGGTTTTAGGATTTAAAGGTGAACTCTTCCTAGTCCCGTCTTAAGAATGATTTTACTGAAAGGTATCCCGATTCATGTTGCCCTTGAGTCTAATGCGTTTGGCCAACTTTCACCCTAACCTGCAGGCCAAAACCTTTGTCTAAGAGCTGCAGTGTATGTGTTACGTATCCTGGAGGTGGAAAAAGAGAGGCTGTTGTAGTAGTTCATAGATGGGAGATGATGGTGACTTCCCAGAGTTTCTGGTGCTCCACTGGAGCATATGTGTGCAGATCTGCCTGGGGTAGAGTGGAAACGTTGGTCAGATCTATCAGCTAATTGAGGCACACCTGTGTACTCAATGTACAGAAACCATTCAGTAAAATGTTGACAAAGCTTTAGCAGAAGTAGACAGTGTAATTCAAATATTCAAACCAATGCATGCTCACTTTTCCAGGCTTTGTGTTGCTTGTGTCCTGTAGTTACTACAAGCTTTTCTTAAAGCTTTTGTGTTTTATCATGTACTACACTGGCTGCTTTGAGAGGTTACCGAACTTGTGGTACTTCAATTTGCATCTCTTAGCCTGTTGTCTATGGTTTTATTCTCCTCAACATGCTTACAGACTCCTCAAGACAAATAAACAAATGGACTGAAATCCCCTCAATTGAGCCACAACCATTTTCCCTTCCTGTACAAAATTGAGGATACTACTAAAAATAAGCAAGCAGATGAAAAATGATCAGTCTGCAACCTAACTGGGGATCAATGTTTCGGGTTCCTATTCCGTCATCTACTCCAAGTCTATGAAAACTCCATCATCGATTGCAAATGACTCCTTTTATCTGTTACCTACAACAGGATGCTTCAAGGTGGATCAGCAGATAGTAAAGACGATGGAGGGCCCCAGTTTGCTGAGGTCTTTGTCATCATCTGGTTTGGTGCAGTTGTCATCACACTAAATTCAAAGCTTCTTGGAGGAACTATGTGAGTGCTGGTTTATTTAGTAGCAGTTAAAATGCTCCCATGCATGGAGTTTCTGCAATGCTTTGGTTTGACTACTTCTTTCCCATTTCTGTCTCTCCTTTCCAGATCCTTTTTTCAGAGCCTGTGCGTTCTGGGTTACTGTGTCCTGCCCCTGACAGTAGCGATGCTGGTGTGCAGGCTGGTACTGCTGGCAGGTTCTGGAACTGTCAGCTTCATTATACGTCTTATTGTAGTAGTAGCTATGTTTGGTTGGTCAACGTTAGGTGAGTACCTTTTTGTGTTATAATGCTGTTGTGCGCACTGAGTAGCATGATGCTTAAGGAGGTAGATCTGCATGCATTCTGTTGAGTAAAGCCAATGGATATTGTAGTTTCAGGTGTTTCTTAGGCTGCTGAAGTATTGTAGAAACAGTTCTTCCAGTCCTTGTGTTGGCCGAGATTCAGCCTCTGCCTGTGCTTCTGTCGATTTTCATGGTCATACGCAAATTGCCTGCGGCAGAAGGATGATAACTTAATATTAAAACCCATGTGAGACTACTGGGTATTTTATGCTGTGACCTATGTTATAAATACTATTAGAAAATGCTAATTTCATACAGATGCCTTTGCATTATTTCTCCTGCTCTCAATCTGTAAGTCTGACTCTTGTTACAGAATGTTAATCAGCATTTATCTTTCTATATGATAAAGTTTTAATTGGTGATTATAGACCATTGGTATTGAGCAATGGATTACTCTGTTTTCTCTTTCAGCATAATTGTAATGCAGATCCTAATTCAAAATTGTTAATATCTGCAGTGGATCTTAGACTTTTAGTTTTATGCTGCTCACATTTCAAGTATTTTTCTTTTTCACCAGCATCTACAGCTTTCCTGGCAGACAGTCAACCTCCAAACCGCAAAGCTCTTGTTGTGTACCCCATCTTCCTCTTCTACTTTGTTATCAGCTGGATGATTCTCACCTTTACACCTCAGTGATCTCCAATCAGAAGAGACTGTGTAATATGGACTGGAGTTTTTTCATGAGCACTGCAGTTCATCATTGGCTTTATCTCTTTCTAATTTATATATAGATAGATATTGTAAAAAGGCAGGTTATGGGATAAAGCCAGAGAACTGCAAAAGTTGGTCGTTTGTGTGTCCCTCTTTTTGAAAGATACAGAGGTCCAGCTGCTGGGGGTTTTTTTATTTAGCCCGGCTCTTTAGTTGTGTTAAATAAAAAATGCCCACTGTGACAGGGATTATTCCACCTAAGGAATAGAGTGGGAGATCCTGGAATTTCAAGACGTTGGGTAGATGAAGATGAAGTTATAGGATCACACGACTTGGCAGAATTCTTGCTTGTGCTTGGATTCTCACTGAAGATGAATATGCCTTATGAAATAATAGAACTTCATTGCTGTTCCGTGTTGGGTAGGGAAGAAATTTGTTCAACTCCTTTTTCATTCACTTACAGAGTGGTGAAATGTATATAACATGCATCATAGGACTGTGAGCTTTCACTCTGAAACTAGATTTCAGCAAAAAATAAGTTGGGTCCATTTTGCAGTTAATTGGAGCTGGGCAGACGGGAACTGCCTTTGCTCCTATACATGTGTTGTGTATTTGTTTCATCCCTTTGTGTGTCAAGAAAGAGTGTTGCAGCCAAATGCCTTCAACACCATAGTTACACTGACTAATCCATGTATCTTGAGAGGGAGTGTGTTTACACTGGATAGTTACAAATCTTTTCATGTGATGGTAGATTAGAGAGTTAAAAGTCCTGGAGAAACAGTCAAAACTGGTTTGCAACAGGGACTTAGCTATCACTCTGCTTACTGAGAATGGGAAATTGTTTGGAGAGCACCAAGTAAAGTGTGTGTGTATATATATATATGTTAAAAAAACAAACAAAAACAAAACAACAAAACAAAAGCTTGTGTGAAGTAAGTTGAGGTTTTGATACTCAAGATGTTTGGGTGCTAACATACTGCACCAAGACTCATCCCCAAAAGTTTTAAAACAGGTTGGAAGGAGGAAACTAAATCGTGATGAAGGTGGTGGCTGCTGTGAAGGAGGTTCTGAATTCCGGTCTTAACTGCTTGTATGTGACTTTTCATTTGGTTGTTTACATGGACAGCGTTTCAACATAAATGTGTACAAATTTGCATATTGTTTCTTTGTACTTATGAGATGTGAGAAACTTTTCTATAGGTTTGGGTTTTTTGTTTGTTTGGGGGTTTTTTTTGCTTAATACTTTTTGCAAAAGGGGAGGAGGCTTTCTTCTCCAATTCCCTGTAGGTGCACTTTTGTACCTTGCCTGGAGAACCATATACAGGTGTAGAAGTGTCTCATTTATATTTCAGCATAGGGATTGAGACCTGGAGAATTGTGTTTTGAAAACTGTACAGAAATTATTTTTGTTGTCCATTATTTTCAGTAAGCAATCCAAGGGGAGAGCTTTGAAACATCTGGGGGTGAAAAAGCTGCTGTTAAAATGTTACTTTTCCTGAAAATTAGCATATTTCCTTTTTCCTATAGTAATGCAGATAGACCTGAAATTGATGTACGTGGGTCCTGCTAAGGTGTAAATATGCCTAATTTATATTTATATATAAAAGTGCAGTTTCTGCTATAAACACTATAAGTATTTGATAGTTGGGATGGAAATTTCTAAATGCAGATTAGAAGTACCGTTTTGCATTTCTGGGAGTGTGGAGAAGAGGGAAGGAAAAATCAGTTGCTCTCGGCAGGGACCCAGCTTTGCTGCAGAATGGTTGTTATCGGTGAGTATGCATGAAGCTGTTCTTGCTGCCTGCCTTACACCTCTGTCCGGAGCTGTTCTAAGGTGCTGCAAGAGGCGCTGTAGTGTTTCATAGACATGGGTATAAAATGGAAATGGAGAATTTTTAAACTTCCATTAAATTATTACTACTATGGAACGTGATTTTTCTTTTTAAGTGCACAGTTTTCCATTTATTTAAACATTAGTTTAGCTTTATGAAGCTGAAAAGAAATATTCAAGGGAAGTAGATAGTAATGCTATTGATGGCTACAGTGGGATTCTTTGAGCCAAATCTTTCTTTCCTACTGCAGCACAAGAATTTAACCATGCTTTTAGAGAAATCCTTGGAATTCTATCTCTGTAGCGTCTTGTGACTTAGGCTGATATTATATCTGAAAGATAATTGGAGTAACGTTTAATTGATCCAGTATGTTCTTGAAAAGAAGGAAAATTATTTTTAAGAAGAATTAAAATCCCAGCTTTTTCCTTGCTTGTTTTTGACTTGGATATGTCTCATGATGGTTTGTTCTGTATCATTGCTCTTGACTTACACAAGAGAGAAGAAAATTGTTTTCATATTAATTAGATCTACTGTTCAATTGGTCACCGAAGTTTTTAGTCGAGAGGTGTTTTTAATCTGAAAGGATAGGCAGAAATACGCTGGTTGTATGGTGAAGGTGTGGTTTGTTTGTTTGTTTTTTGACTCATGGCAATCCTTTAGTATGGAAGCCATCATCTTCTAAAGCTGTAAAATCTTTAGCTGGGTTTATATCACTTGCCCTAAGGTTTTAGCTGGCAGGATGCAGGTAGGGAACTAGATTTTCTGAGTTTTCATGCCTCCAGTTGAATAAAGTTACATGTCTTATGTACGGAGGTTTTCTTAATCGTTTCCTCAAGCAGAGTAGAGGATGTTAATGTCCTCGGCCTGGAATTCTAGTTGCTGTAGCTCATTGCCTGATTTGCCTTGCTTCTCTCAGCTTTCTGTTGTGTGAGATGTGCTTGATGCCAATACGCTTAAAAGGACACAGTATATCTTGTCAAAAATAATTTTCCCACTACAATCTTATAATTGGCTTTGGAAGAGCTTCACTAGGAGTGGCTTGGCCTTTCAACTTGAAGATGATAATCTATTGAAGAATATAGCCCTTCTTATGAGTAGAATATAATTGCTTGGAAAGGCAGAGAGAGCAAGCGATGAGCACCAGTAGAAATGAGCATCAGATTGATTGATTGAAGATTAACTGTCTTATGTGACTTCAAAAAATTAAGAAGCCAAAACTGGAATTTGTTCCTCAGCCAAACTTTGATGTTCTGTAGAGCCACTGCTTTTATTGAATTGGCTTGCCCCTCAGCAAACAGGTGGTTCCCAAAGCAAACTAGATATAGGCACATTAAAGCATGATTGAAAAATTTCAGGTTTAGGCAAGTGAAATACCTCAAGCTTATTTGATATTTGCAGACTGCCCAGAATTCCTGTTGATGATAGTCCTTTAAAATGATGGTATTACATGAGAGCACTGAGAGTGCCTGTTCATTGAATGGTACTTCATCTTGTTCAGCCAGTTAGAGAATGCATTCCTCCAAAAATGCATGCAGGTAAGTAATCCTTATAACCACAACATATGTTTTTAATTTGTTGTGAAAAGTATGTGATAACTCAATTGTCATGCTTTCTAAGGGGAAAAAGTCTCTTCTTGTTTAAAGCTGGCTGAGGGAAGGAGAGCAAGGAGAAAAGCAGATGTCTTGCCTTTAATGAAGTGTTTTAACTTTTCTGTAGAGAAAGTGGATGATTTTTCTGATGCGTAAACCGGGCTTTCTTTCCTACTAAGATTTTTTTTAATACTGTTTATCAGCTGAAGTTGTATGTGTTTGAATCTGAATTTAATTTTGATCTATTTAATACCAATGAAAAGGAAAAGAATTTATTTGTTTTAACTTTATAAATTAAAACACACTGAAAGGCATTTGGGCAATCTTATGTGTGGTTGAAAAGTACTGTGCAGGCTTTACTTCAGGTTAGTGGTAAGGAATGGCCTGTCCCACAGGAGCTTCCTGGGCCTGGCTGCGGGGCTGGGAGGCAGCACCTTGGGCTGGCAGAGCCTCTCTTAAAGCATAGAGGCACTCCAAAGGGATCCTGCCAATACTTGGACATAAAAAGGCATTTTATATGGCCTGGAATGCTTTTAAACATTTGATTTGTGTGTCTGTGCATCAGTGAGTTAATAGATGTTGGTAGAAGCACCAGGCTGAGGTACAAATCCTTTTCCCTCTGCTAGAAGAACATTGCTGCTATTGCAGATACACAACAATATTTGATGTTCTTATGTCCTAGCCAGTTGTGCTGGTGTTATCTTGGGGCAAGGACCAGAGCAAGCATTTGGTCTGCGTATGCTGGGCCGTTTGTTATCCTATGCCGGGCGGTGCTGTAAGGGAGCAACACTTCTGTGTTCTGGGGAGGAAGAGAAAGCCCTGAAGTTCTTGTTACAGGTCCATGAGAGATATGCCCATGGGCCAGTAAGGCACGCTGAGGTTCTGCAAGGACGAGACACCAAAGGGGAGCTGCCTGTTGGTAACAGCAGCAGGACAGAAGGGTGGAAGCCTCCCCATGTCCCTGACCAGTGCTTCTCCCTGGCCCAACACCGAGCGCCCCGTACCCCAGAGCAGGACACGTCAGGCACGTGTGCCAGAGCCCATCGAAGCTGGGCCATGACATCAGTTTGCTTGTGCTTAAAGCTTGCCTGCGCTCCCGTCTGGTCCCGGATTCTGCCAAGGGGAATGAACAGCTGTGCTGGCTTACCCTTAAACTGGTATTCATGCAGGCAGCCCCTCTCTCTTGTTGCCTGCAGCTTTAGGGGAGGAAGGTCTTGGTAACCCCCTAATTAACACAAGCCTGCCCAAGTGGTGCTTACCGGGACTGAGTGCGCTGTGATTAACATACAAAGGGACTAAATAAGGTGTGGGTAAAGAGGGAGCAGAAACTTGGTAGGAAGGTGGCCTAATAAGTGGATGGCAATTAAAAACCATCGCTGACCAGTACTGGAATTTGAGGCAATCACCTGAAGCACATCCATGCCCTTGCAGTGTGCCATGGGGTGACAGCGGGACTCTCTTGCAGCAGCCTGGCACCTTGGCTGAGGAGCCTTCTCATGAAGGAGGTGGCAGCAGGGACATGGCTAAGGGTGCTCCAGGGCCCTCAGTTGTTGGGCTAGAGAAGGCCAAAATGTCCCGGTGGTCACAAGAGGGCGGCACGACCTTGCAGTCCCTCAGAGCTTGGCTGCTTCTCTCTTTTTCTCCCCTCGTTTTTTTCTGTTCCATCGGAGGAGAGCTGGGATGCAGCAGCCTGTTGTTTCGTGTCCTCTTGAGCAAGGACGAGGTGCTTGCAGGCAGCCTTGGGGAGGTGAGTTCTGAGCTTCCAACTGTGGCCATCACCGACGACGTGGGAAGAGGCTCGTACTGTTGTGCCTGACCTACTCATGCTATAGGGTCTCTGCATTTTCTGTAATATTTATGCAATTTTGAGCAAGAAGATTACTTTCATTCAACAAGGGGCATTTTTTTAAAAAAGCCTATTTACTACGGCAGTGGGGAAATGATTAAGCATGTCTTTTTTCCTCCCCAAGATGATAATGATCAAGATACGAATTAGAGTAAGTTCACTTAGAGTTGTGCATAGGAAATCATTAAGACTTTCTGGATTATTTCCATCTATTAGTCAATTAATGTGTTTATGCTCTGAAGCGTACCATCCTCTTGCACTTCTGCATATCACGGAGCAATTGCTCAATGCAATTTCTTCAACCCTTGCCCAAGTTATTGGTGGGTGGAAAGCTGAGCAGATTTTAAGGTTTTGTACAGTCAGAGTCAGGGCTTACTAGAGGCTTAACATTTTAAAATTGGTCTTACATAAGTGCATAGCAAATTTTAAGACAGTCTTGCTTTTGGAGTGATGCTAATGTAATCCAAATAGCTTGCCTTGCACTTTAGTAAAAGAGATGTTATCAAGGGTCACAAAAGGGTCAAAAAACTTGACCTTTTTGCAGAAGCGGTGTTCTGCAGTCTATTTAGCTTTGCTCTTGGAAGCAAAGTTGTTGCACCTGAAAGAACTGGTCTGAGACCATCCTGGTTTGTCAGCAGTTTGCACGTTGTCCATTGCTGATGCTTATTGAGCAGATGGGTTGTTGCTTCCTCCTCCTTCCGATAGTCTGCGTGAACTTTCCTGTCATTGGTGCAAGGGGGAGGACGCTTAGCAAAAAGGAGAGAGTACTTAAACGCAAGTGCAGACTGACTAGTAATGAGGGACTTAAAAATACTAAGATTTGCCGGTGGCTACAGTGATGTGTTTTCTGTGGGTTTTGGGTTTATTTTCTGGAAAGTTTGTGTATCATTAATGTTTGTCAAAATTAACTTTTTTTGCAACGTTACTATAGACAAAATTACTTCACTCTTTAATGTAATCTTTAAGAATTGTAAGTAATTTAAAGTCAGAAAATCCCATTTGTTTATCAGACTCTTCTGAGTACACCTCTTCAGTCGATCAGATAATCTGAAATGTTGCCCTCCCTCACCCATGTTCCTTTTCCAGCCCTCCGGCTGGGAGGGAGCAACCTTTGCTTTCTCACGCCCAAAGGTCCCGGCGTAAGAGGGACCTGCCCTCTTCCCGCGCTGCGGGGATACAGGTGCACTGTGCGCCTTCCTCCTCACACGCAAACTGCAGCAGAGGGGGAAACTGAGGCAGCCCAAGCCCCTCGCCCCTGGACCACCCTGCTTGGCCAGGGAAGGCTGAGCCCACCTGCAGGGTGCTGTGCAGCCGGGCTGCCCCGGGAAGGAGGAGGAGACCCCAGCTCTGCTGCAGGGAAGGGGGGATCTTCCACCAGCAAAAGGCACTTGATGCAGCCGGGCTGAGCAGGGCTGCAACATCCCACCTCCCTCAGCTCGGCAGCCGCAACCGGGTGGTAGTGCCCAGGCAGCGCAGGGTGGCAAGTGAAGTCCCTTAGCAGCAGCTCTGGGGTACCTTCTGCACCCCCAGAAGCTGGAGGCTGCAGTTTTACCGACACATTGTTTAGGATTTTGTTTCGTTCTTTTGTTGTGCGTTTTTTCCCTTCCAACTAATGCATCCAAATGTTCTGAAATGCAAATTCACGGTGCAGAAATGAAGGGTGGTGGGTTTTGTTTTGTTTTCCTCTCCAGAGAGACAAGCCCTTGCTCTCAGACAGGGCCAGCTCACAACCTGGGGAAAGTTGAAAGGCTGCACTCTGAACCCTCCCATGGGAAAGCAACAGGGCCGGGATCCCTGGGCTCTCCAGGCTGGCAGGAGCAGGCACGGCTGAAATCCTCTCTGAGACGCTGGTGCTGGGGGGTCTGTTCTTCCCGTGTGCCTGGGGACAGGTTCGCGGCAGTGGAGGGGAGCTGCAGCCCGCTTGCAGGCGGGCAGGAGCGTGGTTTTGTCCGTGGCAGCTTCTGGTGCAGACAGCTCTGAACCGCGGCAGGGATGCTCTCCAGCAGAGTGGGTCTGGCCGCTGGTCCTCCTGCACCCTGCGGGGAACCAGTGCTAGAAATGCAACTCTTCTGCTCAAAAGAAGGTGTTCCTGGATGCACCTCAGCAGTTAGTAATTACGCTTTGTTTGGATAAAGCTTCAATTTAGCATTTTTTTCCCCCAAAACTAATCTTTTAAGACTAATATTCTGTGTGCTGCATTGTACGTTAGGGCAAATGAATGGTGCAGGTAACAGTCAAAGGAAGGACTTTCCCAGTAAAATCAGGGAATAACTCATCCAGTGAACCTGTTGACTGCTGGCACAGTGAACCCGTGATTCCTGACCTTTGGCTTTCTTGACAGGTGACTGATGAAGTGGCTGCAGAGGCTGGAAGTCAAGTCGGAGGCTGCTAAATCTTCACGTCATTCGTACTCAGCCCAGAGGCAAGGCTGTGAGCCCGGAGTGTGCATGCAGAAGTTTTGGTCTTTGGGGTGCTCGCTTGCCCTGGGAGCGCGGCGGGGTGAGCCTTTCTGCAGGCAGCACGGGGAGCTGGCCGGGGCACGCTGCACTGAGCAAAGCAGGTATCTCGTCGGAACTAACACAGCTGAAGGTGCGGTGAGGCAGGGAGCTCGTACACATGGGGCTGCTGGTGTTGACGGACGTAAGAGTCACTGCGTTGCTCTGCTGTTGCCTCGTCCGGGGGGGCAAGGCCCGTGCTGTACGTGGGGACGGGTCCCTGTGAGACAGGAGTAAGGAAACCCTTGTTTCCAGGGTTTGGTCTAGATTTTATTCTCAATCCTAGTGAGAATAAAAAGCTATGAAAAATGTACTTGCCGATGTGGGAAGGATAGCTTCGTTATTTCCACCTTGGTTATTTTCCTTGAACCTTGCCACCCTCTGCCCACGTTTCAGAGTTCAAAGCCATTTGCTCTTACAGGAAAGCAAACGGGGATGGTTTTGTTCAGTGTGTTACAGCCTCCCTGTTCCTGGCACCTTGGCACATCAGGCTTCCTAAGCCTTCTTGTGTCTGATAAGCTGCTGTTTGTGCTGTAGACCAAAGCCAGGGAGCTGAATGTTAATAAGAGCCTTAGGGACAGTGAGGCAGATGTGGATGGGCAGCAGCCGGGCAGACTGCTGCCACCCTGATGCTCCGTTCTCGCTGCAGGTTTGGCGGCAGTGGGGGACAAGCTCTCCCAGCACTGCCACCGAGACGGAGCGATCGCCATCTGTCCCGGCTGAACCCCTGCATGTGCAGAAGGCATGGCCCCAGCTCCTCCCGAGAGGTCTGAGACAGCATCTCCTGCGCTGCACTGGCTTGAAACAAACCTTCAGACAGCACCTGGGTGAAACACGTCTCAAAGAGACCCTTGCAAACCCCATCTCTTCCCGCAGTGCTGCATTCATTGCTGGCAGTGTGAAGAGCATAACATGAAACACAAGCTCCCTCTAAAAGGGTAAAAGTAGCTCTCTATTTTAAGAGAGAAATGAAGAATACAAAACCAAAGTGGGGACAGGCTGAGCAGCGGTCCCAGTGCAATTGTGCAGGTAACCTCTTTTGCAAGGAGGTATGTTAGTGGACAACATACAGGGAACTGCTACAGAATGGACAGCTATTGCTAATTGCTGCTGTTCCAATGCGTACAAGGTATTTTAAAGCACCTGTTGACCTGACTGAAAGTTAGGCTAGCTGAGCTTTACGACTTGCTGCAACCTCAGAAGGAAGTGGTGCAGGGTCTGCACACTCCAGTGAGTAAAGCATGGACATACCCAGGGTAAGGACCATTACATCTCTTTCTAATCGAATGGAATGGAAAGGAAAATGAGGAAAGGCAAAATAAATGCCATCTTCTGGGTGGTTATTGCTAAGATATGTTTTTGCATTGCCAGTTTTCCCTGCATCGGGCGGTGGTTTCTGTCCATGGACAATGGAGGCAAGGAGCGTTGAATGCCGAGCAAAGCCACCTCCATCTCCAGGCCAGTGGGATGAGCTTCTGACCTGGCACTCTTCAGTTGGTGAGGAAGGTGTCTATGGCTTCTTCTGTCCAACAAGCAGCGAGCGCAGTCCTGAGGATGAGCCTGACTATGCTTCGATAGACGATGATTCCTTGTGCTCTCTGGGTGGATCTTTCCCCAGGAGAACCTGGGGGCACCATCCAAGGTTTATCAGCCTCGTGGAGAATCGTGCAGGGCACAGAGGGGATGCTCCAAGCAAGAGTAAATTTTTCGGCAGTGGTGAAGCATTGGCCTTTGATGAACTTTCTCAGACAAAGCATGGGTGTGTGCTCGAGCAGAGTGAAGCACATCCAGTGCAGCAGCTCAAGGTGCTCGGGGCAGACCTGGGGAGAGACCACGACATCCCAGACTGGGAGGAAGATGAGGATAATGCCTTCTCTCTGTCTCCTGGGGAAATGAAGACATGGCCCGACTGGCTGGTAAGTGTATCTGTCTTTCAGGCATATTCACAACCAGAATGGAGGCATTTCAGAGCGTGGTGACTGTGGGTGCCCCATTACCTGCACCCTTCAGGCACCTGGCTGGTCCTGAGGTTGGGGTGCTCCTGGCTGATGTCGAATGTCTTCGTCTTCTCTGTACCCTTAACTCCTGCTTCAGGCCAGTGAAGTGCAGTTTAAATCCAGTGCATGAAGCTGACTTTGTACCCTTTAACAGTCTCATGCCCTGCGGGGTTTCTACCCAAATAGGAACCAAATTCCCGCTCGCCCTGGGGCGGTGGTCGAGGGGAAGAGAGAGTACATCAAGGGACTGAGGGCAAAACGGGTCCCTGGGGGCCTGCAGGAAAGGCTGTTGGGACACCTAGCTCTGGCCTGGGGAATCTGCACCGGCTGGTTTCCTCCGCATTTGGGTCTGGTCGATCGTGGGCTTTGCTCAAGGCTTATGCTGCGGCTGTGGACCAGCAGGCTCCCTCACCTGTTGTATTTGTGCTCCTTGTGCATCATTTCTGTCTCTTGGGGTCTCAGTAAGATCTCTGTCCCCCCCTTTTAAGTCCTTCTGTTTACAAGAAACTCATACAAACATAATTACCCTCGAGGCCTCTGGCTCCCTGTTAAATTTGATTGCAAAGGGCTGATGGGCTCTGGAGCCCTTAGACCAGGGCAGCCATGCCTGCACACAGAACCACCGGCCGAGCCTTGTCCCTGCGGCTGTTCCCCAAGCACAAAGCAAGCAGCAGGCATCGGGGCTCCAGGCAGCTCCAGCCCAACTGCTCCTGGTCCTGCTGCACATCAGGCTGGGCCTTCTGGTTCGCTTTCCCATGCAAAACAACTCTCTTTTGTTTCTCTTGTAACTGAAGCTATATGAAGTCGCTGGAGTGGCTGCTGATGTTAGGACTGCTCTGCCGTTGCCCAGGCAGCGGCTGGAGTGCTGTGCGGTTTTTCTGCCCAGCCTCAGCCCTGTTTCACCTTTGCTCCTGCGCAGGTTCATGGTCGGGCAGGAGCACGTCTTCCTCTGATGTGGTTCTGGTAAGAGGGGTCTGCTCCTGCGCTGAGTCAAGTGGTTATAGCCATGGCCAGGCAGTTAGGATAGCTGCTGTAGCTGCTGCATGCCCTGCCTTGCCCCTCCCTTGTGTATGGACAGGAGTTATTTTTCCCTGGTTTTCCGAAGGAGACTGCATGTCTGCTGCTCTGCCCTGTGTTGGGTCTGCTGTATCGGGCACCGGGATCAGTGTGGCACTCAGTTGTTTTCACAGGTATGGTGGCCTTTGTATGAGCCACCCTTAGACTGACCAAACCATCTCCAGAAAAGCAATTCCCAAAACCAGGCTGAGCTTCTTTAGCACCTGGCACTTTTTCCTGCCATTGAAATAAGTGTATGTGTGTGTATGTACACATACATACATGCCCTGCTTCATTCTTTGCTTCAGCGAGACAGGTGCTGCAAAGGAAAATGTACAGGGTAATGAGATTTAAAATTAACAGATCCCTACCTAGAGCTGCTTCTCCACCTGCTGACAGGCGCCAGGCTGTGGTCCCTTGCACGGTCCCGTGGGTCCCTACAAGCTACTTAAGCCCACACAGGCTGAAGCTTAACATATACCAACTGCTGTTGCCTTCCTGATGGCATCTCCTGGCTCAAAGCTTGTACCTTGTGCTCGAAGCATCTGGGTTGTGCTCAGGAAGGTACTTGGGGTGTCACCAGTGCTCTGGCTGGATCATGCTTGTTCCTGGGAGCTCTGGTGCATCCAGATCGCACGGAACTGCCCGCCCTCTCCCTGCAAGCCCCAAACGCCTGGATCAAGCTAAGAAGCCAAGAGCATATGTCCTGTCTTCCCCCAAATGTGTTTTGGGGCTGGTCGTCATTCCCTGCTGTGTGCTGGCACCGCGCAGCGGTTGATGGCTGCGTTTGGGGTGGAGGGCGGGCTGGGTGCAGGATGGGCAGCCAGCGTCCCAGGCTGGGGTGTCCTCCTGCCTGCTCACGCCGAGGGCAGCCGGCACGCTGGAGGGAGCTGGGGGGACAGCGGGCTGCCGTTGGCGTGGCTGTGAAGGGCTGATAGGGATCCGGGATGCTCTTGGTCTGGTCCACCTGCAGCATGTCCAGCCCCGCGCAGGCAGGCGGCTCTTTCTTTGACGCTGCCTCTGGCTCTGAGGAGGGAGTGGGGAACGAGATGGCTGGGTCTGGCTGAACGAGTGTTTTCTTGTTATCCCGAGGCAGATGTTGAACTGCCTTCTTACAGGAGCCAGCAGGGCTCTGTGAGTGAGGGCTTACACCAGGGCTCCCCACTGGGAGCGGGACCGTCGCCTCCTGACAGTGTGTCTGGAGGAGCAGTCCGTACTCCCTCCCTGGCAGGACAGGGATGCTTGCTTGGCTTTTTTCCCATGCAACCCAGGAGATGGGAAATCCCTCCCTTGGACCATGCCCCGTGTTTGACTTCCCGGCAGGTGCTGCCTCTGCCGCTGCACTTTGCTCAGCGCGAAGGAAGGAGAGGAGCTGCTGCTGGGCTCCTCTGTGCTTCTCCTGCCATTGCAGATGCTGCCCGATGCAAGGCAGGAGTCTGTGATGAGCTCATCGCTTTCTAGAAGAAAAAGGCAGGGTGTAAATTTCAGAGCTCAGCAAGAACTGCTGGATTGCACTTGGATTGTGTTTTCTGGTTCTTTTCAAGTCTTATTCTGGCATTTTGTGTTGCTGTCTCAGAATCATAAACAGATGGTGCAATTATTTATGCCATGCACTTATTTAAAACCTGCCTCTCCCCATAATTTAGTCCTTTAGCAAAACAAATGTGGCTGAGAGCTGGGATGGGGTTGCTGCCTCTTTCTTTCTCAGGGCTTCTGAATTCTTCACAGCAGCAGTGACAGAATCCCGAGACAGCGCAGCCCTGCACTTGGCATGGGGACAGCCTGGTCTGGCATCCAGCCCACAGCCAGGATGTGTCCTGGGGAAATGGGCGCTGGGACAGGGACTGGGGTGAGTGCAGAGATGGGGCAGAGGCTGCTAGCTTCTCAGGCTCAACAGCCTCAAGGCATCTCTGTAATTTGGAAAGGAAAGGTGCTTTTGTTCTGACTTTGTGCTTTAAGGGACTTGTAACCTGACTGTGAAAGTTTGGGCTGGGATGTTTCCAAGCGGGTGGGTTTGAACGCAAGATGCAAGTCCATGTTGCTGTGGCCCCTGGAGCCCTCTCCCTGGCCGGCAGAAAGGCAGGCAGCTGTGCAGGCTGTGGGGCTCAGTGCTTTCTGCCCGGAGCAGCACAGCCAGTTCAGGCTCTGAGCACTCAGGACAGAGATCCTGCTTGTTTAGTCTTTGCTTCCTTCACTTTTCCTCTTCTACCTCTTGATCAGCTTTGGAGTGGGGCACCAGGGCACGTCGCTCCAGCTCAGCCCTTTGGCGTGGGGCCGAGGGCAGGACGCTCTTGCTGGGACGAGCCTGGCAGCCCCTGCGGCCGCAGGGGGCCGGGGGAAGAAAAGAATTTGCTGTCAAATAATCCTGCTTTTGTGTGTGTGAGGGTTTGTGTAAAGGGTTTTCTGAAGCTGCCTCTGAGTTTTCCTGGCGTCCCCAAAGAAGGTTAGCAGCAGCGCGCGTGGCTTCCATCCAGCCCTGGAAATACCCCTGGGGCTGCGGTGCCCGTGGGCATGGGACAGGCACTGGCTGTCCCTGAGCAAGAAGCATCTCTCCTTATTCATGTAGTCAATGGCCTAAAGAAAGGGCATCATTGTGGCAGCGACTTTTACTGAAACAGTGCCAAGAGAGGCTGTGCCTGATGCTGGTTTGTTTTAAATGTCTTCTGTGATGCTCCTGTATGGGAAGAGCACCGTGCCTTCAGCGTGCTGCCGCCTGCTCTGCGCTTGCTGGACCCAGCTGCTTCTGCCCTGGGCACCCTCTCAGCTTTGGTGTGTTCTGCTGTCGGGGTGCCCGCAAGATCGGCCCAGCTCTGGCCGGGTTTGACTGCAGCCACAGCAGCAAGCCTGGGCTCTTGAGGACAACCTGGGAGCATCTCCTGGCTGCCGGGCTTTGCACCGTGGTCCTCTGCACCTTAGCAAGGAGACTTGCTTGGCCAGGCAGTGGGTTGAGCACAGTCCTTGGCTCACGGTGGCAATCCTCCAGAGCCCCCAGAGTGCTGGAGTGTGACAGCAGAGCCCAGTAAGCCAAACAGGGCACAGGCTGGCTTGCAGAAATCTTTGGGTCCTGTCACCTTCGTACTCCCACCTGCTCTGGGGATGCATGCCCTGGTACTTGGAGCCATCAGGGAATTTGACTTCAGGCTCCCACGAGCAGAGCTGCTTTGTTCCTGGCACTGCTCTCTGCACGAGAAGCTGTGCTGGACAGGGTTTGCCTCTGAATTCGGGTGTGGAAGACTTAGTACGTGAATGGTCCAAGCCTGCGCAAGTGAGAAGAGGCTGTATGTGAATTTGTCATGCGGGGTTAAACTTGCAAAGACCTGCCCTTGCTTGCTGGGAGCAGAGCACTGCACCTGACAGAGATTCCTCTGTCTTGTTAATTAATCCCAAACCTCATCCAGAATTAGGGCTGTGATCTTCCCCAGACAACAGCTGTCGCTAGAACTATGTGCAAAAATATACAAGTAGGTCAAATGTAGTTTATTAAGTGGCATTTAATTGTGCAAGCCTGAAAAACAGATGTGTCTCTGTTGCCTGTGATTATTTTTTTTAGCTGCTGAGGGTGTTGGCTGTTGGAGGCAGGTAGCCGGGCACTGGCAGGAGCGTGTCCCTCGCACCCAGCCAGCTCTGGCTCTGTGTGCGTGTGCTGGTGCCCCTCGTGTGATGCCAGCCCTCCCTGTGCTGCTCTCGGACAGCCCTGCCACAGGGCAGGGTTTGGCTTTGGCAGGAGGGGGATTAATCTGCTTTTTCTGCCCTGTAGCTGCTGCTCCGGTGCAGGCAGGAGAGGCTGGCTGTGAAGGGGAAGGGGTCCCAGGCAGCCCCTTGCTAAACCGGCTGCGTTTCTGGGCCTGAGCTCGTGCGGAGAGCGCGGGTGCTCGGGACTGTCCCCCTCCATCCAGCCCCTGGGACGGAGTCAGGCTGTGCCCCAGGGTTTGGGCTGTCCTCTGGCTGTTAATAGCACAGCCCTTTGCTTTCCTATACATTTGCCACAGGAGCCTCCCTGCTCTTGCTAATAATAAGAGATGCTCGCAATTCCTTGTGCTGGTCTGGCGCCTGCCTTTGAGGGCAGAGGATTAATGTCCCAGCCAGGCTCTAGCAGCTCAGTAATATTCCCATGGGAAGGGAAAGCTGCCTGTGAGCTTCTGCTTATGCCACTCGTTTACACATAAAAATGCAGCCTGTATTATATTTTGTTTTCTCTCCAAGGTGCCTATATGAAAACTATGGCATAGCAGTGTGTTTCTGCTGGGGTTCTGTCTAGCATGGGAATCTTTGTAGACTCTTCCCAGACACTTTTAGATACTTGAATCTAAATAGAGTTAAAATTGGTTAGATATACAGGTCTCAAAGCCATTTTCCTTCTGTATCACTCAGATCTATTTGTAATTTGTGTAACTTGTCTATAGTATCTCAAAAATGTTACCATATCAGTCGTGCTCTTTTAAATGCATGTAAATAGCACGCTTCCCCCACGCTGAGCACAAGCCCGGGGCACTGCCAGATCCCAAACTTGAACCAGACAGCCTCAAATACAGACAGAGCGAGGGACGTGTGGCGAGGAATGACCTGAGCTCGTGTGCCGAGCCCGTGGATTTGGAAACAATAGCGTAAAAGCTGAGACCAAGTGTCCCCAATGTGTAGTAGCTACCGCGGGTGGATGAAGAAGGAGGAGCGGGAGGAAGGATGGAGCCAGGTGCCCAGATCCTCCGTGATGCCCCGGCTCAGTGTGTTCCTGGTGGTCATCCACCATGGCTGTGGCCCCCGGTTATTTCTGCTTCACCTGCTGGGGTCCGGGAGGTTGGTTTTCGCTGGTGGTGTCACTGCCCTCACCTGCAGCCTGGGCAGCGCAGAGGTGGGGGGTCCTGGTGAGCCCTGGGTGGCATGCGGCTGCTGGCCTCGGGGAGGGAGGGCACCCTGCTTCGGGGGAGAGCCAGGACACTCGTTAGCAAGGCTAACGTTTTTATGTTAATAGAATTTAATGGTGCAAACCTCCTGTTGTTGAAGTCTTCAAGCTTTCTGGCTGACAGCTGCGGGCTTATAGATCCGTAGAAGTCTCAGTGAATCGGGGCAGGAGCACACCCCAGCTTGTGCAGCAGAAATTCCACAAAAACATCATTGACTAATATTTTTGGTGATGGCATCTCTTGTTTAGTGAAATTGGGGAGTTTTGCAAGCCTGTGAGGACTAGTCATCTGAAAAGTTTATTTGGCTTTTGTGTGTATACTAAATAAGTCAGTATTTGTAAATACATGCACTGGTATTTACAAACCAGATCATTCTTTGCAGTGAAATGCACAGATTCAGCCTTTGCCAGGACCTTTGAGGGGACTGGGGAGGGCGGGGGGCTTCTTGCAGCCATGGATAAGGCAAGGGGCCCTTGGGTCTTCTGAGGGAGTCCAGCGTGCATCTGGGCTAAGGAAAAATGTAATTGGCGTTGGAGGGTGAAGCGTTAGCAGGATGCGAGTGCCACAGGTGCTGGCAGAGGGGGACATCCCACTCCTCTGTCTCGGCCTTTGGGAAGGGACTTGCCGAGGGGACGCCCGTGGGACCAGCTGGCTGCTCTATTGCCGTGGGATGGGGGATTTACGCCTTTGGCCCCAGAAGGGTTACAGGGGTGCTGCCCTGCTCACCGGAGTGTTTCCTTTTGCCGCAGGAGCTGGCACGTGGGGATTAAGTAATTGCCTAATTGTCCGTCAAGAGAAGGAGGCTTTCCCGCGGTGCTGGGTCTCCCGTGCAGCCCGCTGCAGCGCGTGGCATCCCGGCAGCCGAGCGACTGCCCGCATCCTCCCTCGCAGGCAGCGCCCGTCCCCAGCACCTCCCGCCCGCGCCCCGGGACCCCGCTTACGCCTCCCGGCAGGAGCCACGGCCGAGCACACTGCAGCCGCCTGCTGCTGATGCTGGCTCGCTTACGAGGAGGAAAACATCCCCGAAGGCGCCGACACGGTGCGCTCGGGCAGGAGTGGGGCCAGGCATGTGTCCCGGCCACCCGGCGAGCTGCTTGCCCTGCTCCAGCCCTCGCACAGGGTGCACGGGGCACGGGCAGCGGCTGCAGCACCAGGACCGGCTGGTTTGCCAGGTGAGTGGCGTGTGCCCCGCAGGCAAAGGCCGGGCATTTCCCCTTGTCCTGGTCACAGCACCAGCCCAGGTGGCACATTCGTAGCTTGTCTGTTGCTCCTCAAAGTAGAAGCAGCAACTGCACTGCTGGAAATAACTCTCCTTTATCGTTAAATGGGCTCTTTGTTTGCATGCGTGCGTGTGTCAAGGCTGATCACGTTGGATGGTGATCTTTCGTAATCGAGCCTGCATTGGCCAAAACTGTTCCCTTACTGATCGCCATCCCACGGCATCCCTCCTGGTGCTGTGTGATCTCTTCCAGCGCGGTGCTCTCTGCCAAGCGGGACTGACCCGTTCCCCAGGGCAGATGAGCTGGGGCCACCGCCAGTGGGATGTTTGGCAACGTCTGGTTGAGCAGCAAAGGCCAGGAGCCCCCTTATGAGTGACAAAATTAGGTACCTGATCCAAGAGACAACATTACTTCTTTTTGAATGGCTTCTTTTTCAGAATGAAAACCAGAGTTTAGACTCTCATCTGTTTAAAAAAAAAAAATATCCAGATCTTAACAGTTTTCTCATGTTCCTGAACGCACCGTTGGAGGCTGGAGCATGCATGTTGGCATTATTTTTAATGATGAACTTTTTAAGGGAAAGGCAGTGGTGGCAGGCGGGCAGGGAGCTCACCGCCTCGCTGGCGGTATGGGGCGGCCGTGGGACAGCGGGAAGCTGGGGAATGTCTTCTGCTGCTTTTCAATGCTCACGTATCTCAGCAGGCTTCTTGTGGTCCAGCTGTTGCGGTGCCCGGTGCCTCTTCAATAGCAGGGCACCAAGCCCAGCAGAGACCACTGGCCTCTCGGCTGGAGCCCAGCGCCGAGGTCCGTGCCGGGGGGT
Organism: Harpia harpyja; assembly: GCF_026419915.1. Taxonomy (NCBI): domain Eukaryota; kingdom Metazoa; phylum Chordata; class Aves; order Accipitriformes; family Accipitridae; genus Harpia; species Harpia harpyja. The sequence goes on along the minus strand of NC_068957.1, from coordinate 25,899,185 downwards.
GGCATCGCAGCCCGAGCCCCAGCCGTGAAGTGCCATGTGCTGGCACGGGGCGGCTGGTCCAGCGCAGGAGGGGTTCAGCCCTGTCCTTGGAAAGGCATGGTCTCTGCAGCCTCCCTGGTGACACTTCCCGTGGGCAGCAGGTTTCGCGTCTTCTCCAGCCCTTCTTCTCGCCACCGTCGCGGTGTCAGTGTCGCAGCCCCTGCCCGGCGCTGCCAGCCCTGCCCCGTCAGCACCCGCCCAGCAATTCAGCGTTATTAAAAGAAAAGGGTTACTGTTCCCGCTATGCTAATAGGGCAAACGCCTGCTCTGCAGTAGCTGCTCCCTTCCTGACCTCGGGGAAATGCCTGCACACAGCAGCAAGTGGAAAATCACTGCATGCTAATGGCTCGCTGGGGCTGCTTGCTGGCCAGGCGCAGCTTGCCCCCTGCTCACGTCTCTTCAGACGCCCCATGTTTTCCAGCAAAAGCGGGGCCAGCCTTCGGGAGTGGTACCAGCAGCGATGGTGGCTTCTCTTGCCAGCAAGGACGTTGCCTGGCAGGCTGCCAGCCTTTAGCTGTTATTAATACTGTGCCTGGGTGCTGCTGAGCAACAGCCGTGACAGCAATAGCTCATCAATGGGACAGGAATAGCTCCTGGCCTCAGGCCTGTTCGGAGGCGACATGGGATCCTCTGGGTGATGATCTGTTGTGAGAAGAGGCTGTACCTGTCCTCCAAAATATCGGCCCTGTCCTATGACTTACGGAGAAAGCAAGATGTTTGTCGCAGTGCTGGGTCTGATTAGTGAGCCATCCCGGTGTCTGTCCCAGCTCTGGGCAACGTGGGCATCTGCTGGGTGGGAAACTCTTAGCAAGCCTGTACAGTGTGGAGTTTTCCTTAGAATTAGCCTTTTAAAATTAACTCGAGTTTAAAATGGGCTTTCACATAAGTCTGAAGGTCATAGTGATACATCTATATATATATAGAGAGAGAGAGAATTAACACAAATTGCTTTTGTTTTTCCTGTAGAAGTCTGTGGAGCAGGTACATTAGAAATGTTGGGAAGAGACAAATGCAGCAGTGGAGCCCGTGCCCTGGCATCACTTGGCAGAAACGCCTGCTTTGGTGTGTACAGGCTTCAGCCACTTCACAGGGGATCCAGTCCCCAAGACCTATTCTTACCGAGGATGGTATCCTGGTACGCTGAACAAGGATTCTAGATTTAAAATTACTTGAATGCTTTTGGGATGACTGGATAGGAAGGAAGAAGCGACACAAGTATGCAGAAGCCTCTGTGGTTTGTCTCCCAGGCCCTGGGAAGGAGACAGCTTTCTTCTATTTGCACTAACTTGGGGGTTTTTTTGCTTTTGGAGGAAATGGGAGAAGGACTTAACGCCGCCAGAGCAAGCAGTGAAGCGAGGTGCTTGCGGGGTCGTTTCTCTGGCAGAGCCTTTCTGGTGGGCTGGTATAGTTAGGGTTAAAGCTGCAGGGCTGCACCCGTTTCCACAAGGACTTTCCTGGTTTTGGTAGGACAGAGCCATCTCCATCGGTCTGTCGTGATTACCTTGCAGATGTCTGTTTGCCGCCTGATGTGCCGCCTGTGCTAGCTGGAACGGGCAGTTGCCCGTCCTCCCCCTGAAGCAGAGCGGACAGGCAAGCCCCTGGTGGGATGAGGAGCCAGGCAATGCCGCTGTCCCTGCAGGGACGGTCCCTCCTGTGAGAGCTGCCTTCAGCCCCAGCCCGAGCTGCCCAGAGTGACGATGGCCAGGAAGGCCTTTTGCAGGATCTCATGGTGGCGATGCTGTTCAGCAGCTCTGCCATGGTGGTGGGTCCCCTGGCAGCTTCCATGCTATGGCAGCGGTACCCAGTGAGCTGGATGGGGATGTCTGGAAATGGGCGCTTGTCCCAGCTGCCTTCGTCCATTGCAGGGAATTATTTGTAAGTCCTCAGAATAAAAACTATGGCCCTTGAGGCAGCGGCGAGTGAGTAATGGAGGGTGGCTGACTCTCAGGTAGCAGCTTCTGGCTTTAACTCCTACGTGCCCCCTCGTATGGGTAAAACATTTGCTAGGAAAGGTGACCCTGGGCAAGTGTCCCATAGAGGTGAGACTGTCTTCCCAGCCCCAGGCATTTAAAGGAGGAGAAAAGAGGCTGCCACACAAAGCTTATGCTGTGCCTCGGTGCCCCCAGCCCTGCTGCGCTGGCCCAGTAACACAGGGGACACGGCAGAGGAGCTGTGGCCGGTGCCAAGCCTGGGAGTGATGCCAAAATGCCGCTGAGGAATGAGCGAGGGGGAGATGGAAGGAGGCAGCTGGAGCCGGCGCCGGTGCTGACGCCGCTCGTGTGCTGCCGCCGGGGCCATGCCGGTGCCACCAGAGCAGTTCAGTGGATCCGGGGGGGTGGCCTGGGTGTGGATCATGTCTGTGGGATGCTATGGGTGCCCGATGCCATCTTTGCCAGGCAGGTGCAGCTTCTCCAGCTCTGCTGCGTCTTCTGTGCTCCTGTCCTTGTCTTATCCCCCCACTCCTGCTTCCCCGGAGCTGTGACCGCCGTCTCTGCTTCACCGCAGAGAGCACCAGCAAGGCTGGCACCGATCCCGCTGTAACGGAGATTTGGGATGTTAGCAGGCCCCTCCGGCTCAGCGGCGGTGGTGGCTGTGACCAGGAGGAGCTGCCACCTACCATGGGATGTCCTGTGTTTGCAGTGCCACCGAGCCGGCTCCTGCCAACCGTGGCTTGCTCGCGCTTTGCTCGCTCCTCTGTTCCTCTCCCTGATGGTCTTCCCCTCCGCCAGCGTCTTGAGGCTGTTTCGGTGCCCCCCGCATGCACAAAGCCAGGCAGTCTGAAGGGGACTGGTGACAGGCAGGGAAAAGCAATGAAGGTGGCCCCAGGACAGGCGGGAGCGATCTGCTGAGGCACTGGCCCTGCTTCAGGGGGGGGCCCAGCGCCACGTCCTCGTCCGCCTTCACTGACATTTGGCAGGGGGCTCAGCTGCCGCACGCACCAACTGCTGGGGTATCGCGCTACAAATGGCCTCTTGTCCCGGGGCAGAGCCACCGCGCTCCTGCACGCCAGGACGTGCTACCCGCGAGCGTGCATGGGCCCCGGGCTGTGCGTGGGCAGGATCGTCCCCTGGGGGATGCCTGGGGCGGGCGGTGGGCAGGAGCAGTGCCACTGGCTCGCTGGGCACCCACCAAGTGTCCTGCGGGAGCGTGGCTCGGCCCGGGTGTCACTGCTGATCAACTTGCTGTTGCTTGTTCTGATATAATCTCATAAATCACCAGCTGGTGAGGTTTGCTTATGTGCCTGCAAGAAGACTTCTCGCCTGGGGGCCCGTGCACCGGATGGCTTGCACAAAAGTTTGTGGCATTGCCTTTTATTATGGTCCTTCTTGTGAACAAATGCTAAGCTTGCATAAATGTTAGCAGAAGGAAGGTAGGGAGTTGTGAATAGACTTGGAGTGAATGGCGAGGCCGCGTCTGATGACTGGGGGGGGTGTTTTCCCCCCCCCCCGATGTTTTTCTCCCTGCTGGGGTCAGACCTGCAGGTTTGCCACGCGGTGCCCGCTGCCCTTGGAGGGGACAGCATCGGGAGCCCTCTGGAGCGCATCTGTGGCTGCTGCTGGTGAGCTGGAGCAGGGACTGGAGTGAAAACCTAAACCGTCTGGGGTTTGGGTTTCCAACGTCCTACATGTGCCTTTGACAGCGAAACTCCCATTTCTTCTCCTCTGGGGGTGTTTCTTTTCCTTCGCTCCTTCCCGCTGCCTGGGAACTGGCGCTGCTCGGTGCATTCGAGGCAGGAAGGAAAGCCTGGAGCTGTTTAAAACTCTCAGTCTTCAGGGAATTTCAATCCTCGTCCAAGCCTGTTCGCAACCAACTGAATAACGGTGCAGGGTTTGAATCGCTGGCCCGCCTCCGCAGGCAGCGCTGCCTCCTCCCTCCCTCCCTCCCTGCCTGTGCCGAGCTCCTGCCCGCACTGGGGCTCTGCCCAGCTCCGTGTGCCGCAGGCAGCAGCCATGGGGGTGCCGGGATGGGCTCCCCCCGGGGCCGGGGGCAGCGCCGCGGTCTAGGGGGGCTCCGCACCGGCCCCTCTGCCCGGCCCATCATGCCATTGCTGGATTTTTTCTGGGCTTGCTTCAAAAGAGCCAAGGTAAGGAACGGTCTATTTAAATGGTGTCCGTCTTTCGACACCCTCCTAATTTCGGGAGAAGCTGCCGGAAGGGATGGTGGGGGAGGCGTCTCTAGCGGGGCTGGGGTTTGCGCACGGTGCCTGATGTCTGCTCTGGAGGGATGTTGTGCCCGCACCCCACGTGCACGTGAAAGGTTAATTTTGGATGGGCTGCATGCGGATGCATTGGTCAGTGTGCCCTGTTGTCGCCCGCTACCCCTCAGCGATGGTACCCACGTCCCGGAGCCGGCAGGCAGGGTGCTGCGCCTGGCCGAATGCGGGCAGCATGCGTGTACGGATGCAGCACCGGTGGTTATAATGCGGTGGTCAGTGGGCTCTGTGTGTGTGCATGCACCCTGCCAGCCCTCAGACGTGGTCTGCAGACGCCAAGCCGGGTCCTGCCACGCATGGCTCGGTGGTGCAGCCGGCGGCTGGGCTGGGGGCACCCCTGCAAACTGGGGCTCGCCTGGAGGCTCGGGTCGCTCCCGGTGCAGCAGCGGGACCACGTCTGGCTTTGCCGACCTGGAGGGACGGGTCGGCTGCGAGCGGGATGACAAAGGAACAGCCAGACTGGAGGCCCTGAGTTTTTAATTTCCTGCAGCAGTGGTTCTCATGGCATCTGGTATTTTTCGTTTGGGTTTAATTCCTCATCTGTCGCCTTAATAATGTGCAACTCTGTCTCCCTCTCTGACTGCCCGTTTGTTGTGTTGGATTTATTGTATCACAGCCTGTGCAGTGCGGTGGTAGGTGTGCCGGGTAGGTTTTGGAGTTATTGTTAGTATGGATTTCAGGAGCTTCAGATTGGAAAAAGCAGTAAAATATCTCTCCAACCAGTGCTGTACACCGGGCTGTGTCAAGCGAGTGGATCTGCCCTGGTAAAATGGATGTGGAATGCACGCTGTTCCCCCGGGGTTTCAATGCAAAGCTTAAAATAGTTGAGTCTAAAAATGACATTTGTGAAATTCATTAATAATATTAGTAGCTGTCTTGTCCCTGCTGTCTCCAGAGAGCTTAGCAAGTCCTTGTTAACCCTTCTCATCCCTGTGAGCTGCATGTTGTCATTACCATCGTGCTCATGGCGACAGGGACGCAGGGACCGGGTCCTGCATCCCCCCTTGCAGAGCTACAGCTCCTAAAGGGCTCCAGCCTGGCCCGCGCTGGGCTCCCCGGTGCCCGTGGACCTGAGCAAAGTTGAAAGCAACCGGCAGACTGCTGATAACCTCGAGCCTGACGAAGGGTCCGCTGGCCCCACTGGTGTGGGTGGCAGGGAGGAGGCGGTGAGCTGCTGGGAGCTGTGGGCTGGCTCCTGCCTTCGCTCTCCCTGGGCCCCCCCCCCGGCTGCAGCTGCTCCTCTGGCAGCACGCGGTGCTTATCCCCACCCCGACACATTCCCGGCCCCCCTCCCTGTCTGAGGATACTTCCCCACCTGAACCCTCCGGTTTTACAAATTAACCTGATATTTTTATCTCCTTCTTGCTTAGAAAACGCTTTTGCAGGATGCCTGGAGCTGCGTGGGGTCTGAGCGTGGGCTAAAGTCATTCACGGGTCTGGGAGTAAATTTGTCCTTTGGTTCTGGGGCTCTTCCCCCCAACTGTCACCCCTGGACACTGATGTGTCGTGGCCAGGGGCCTGCAATAAGGGAAACTCCAGGCAATTGGAGGCTCCAGAAGATATTTGACTATTTGCCGTGAGATAGGTGGCCTTTACACTCAGAAGGGATGGTCTCGAGGAGAACAAGGGTGAGAGTCCCTTGGCTCACCACCTCCAGCTATCTGCCACAGGGAAAAAGAAAATCTGTTTCAGTAGTTGTAAGCAAAGAGGTGCTTCTCTTGGAGCGGGGACCCAGCAGTGAGGGATGGGGGACTCTGCCTGGATGGGAGCTTCCCCGAAGCTCAGAGGCTAGGGCCAAAATGATGTTTCTGTATTTTGTGCTTCCTCGTTAGCTCAGCCCATGAGACTCTTGTTGAATTTGGCATCGCAAAACCCCAGAACGGTGATAAGGGTCTCCATGGTAGATGTTAGAGCTGCCTTCTTCCCAAGTTCAGGAGTGGCTGTGCTCTTTGCATGGTTTCCTTTGCTGGTTTTAAGTTTCCCGTTGCTCTGCTTGCAGCAACACAACGTATTCTGGTGGACGCTTCATTTCTCTCTCCTCCTTCTGTCAGCAGACTGCCATTCCCATATTTCTACTTCAATTCCACAGCAGCCACCCCCCACCAGCAAATGAGACCTGGTTGATCCCCACCTGTGTCCCACAGTGCTGGACAAGTCCCCGTGGAGCGCGAGGCTTTGGGAGAGGGGCAGCCGGGGAGCAGCTCTGCCTGGCTGGAGCCAAGAGCAGCTCCCAGGGCCGAGCGGCTGGGTGGGCTTTGGGGGAAGCCGAAGGGATGGAGGACACCACCCTCCTGATTTCCCCCGGTGAGCGCCAATGGCCTCGTGTGGGGCTGCGGCTTCTGCTTCAGCCTGGTTTCCCATTTTCCTCCCCGTGCTTGTGTTGCTCAGCTACTTGACATGAACAGCGGAGAAATTTCTTGAAGGGGAAGAAATGTGCAGGGCTCTGTCCGTGGGATTAAAGCTTTTGAGGTTAAACGAGGTGGAGCTGCGGCTGGTGGGAGATTTCATGGGAAAAAGAAGGTGTTAGGGCCAAGACATGACGGCAGGGGAGAGGAGGGTCCCCAAAGCTGCCTGAGGACAAGGACCGGCTTTCCCTGCCCTTGCTATGGAGACCAGCCCTACCTCATCGCCCACCAGACCTTGCCCCACGCTGTGGGCATCTATTGCATGCGTCGGCTGCAGGGCTGGTGGTTGCAGAGCTTGTGATAACAGACATGACAGGGGTCCCAGTGATCATCTCTCTGTCCAAATATTTTTGGCTCTGATGCTCTCCAGTTGCCCACACACTGACAGATCGGGGCTCAGGCGTCTGCACAGGCTCTCCCTGAGGAGGACAGAGCCGAGCACACAGCAGGAGCAGCGGCTCGCTGCACTTCTCTCCAGTGGGAACCGATTCAGCAACGCCAAACGAGCTGGAGGAGCCCGGTGACCCCCCACTGCAAACACAGGCACGCTGTGGGGTTGCAGCAATAACCCCGGCCCCACTGATGGGCACCTCTTGGGCAGGCGCTGCTGTGAGAAGCCTGGCAGCGGGGAGACGGTTAAGCCCATCTCCCCCCGGGTCATCCCCAGCCCCGCTGCCCCAGCAGGAAGAGGGGTCCCGGGCGGCCCGTGGGAAAGGCCGGCTCAGCAGCGCGCTGCATTCCCGCAGCGATCCCCGCTGCCCTGCCGGCACCTCTGGCCCCGCTTGGCAGGGCTGCGGCTGCACTGGAGGGGGCTCGCCTGCGCCTGGAGAGGGGCCTGGGGAGGGCCCTGGGCTCTGCGCTTGCCTCGGGACCTGAGCAGCACCGGGACCCTCTTGCTCCTCCACCTCCGTGCAAATTGCCGTCGTCTCCCGTGTGCTGGCAAGGCTCTGCCATCTGTAAATCCCATTTCCCTTGGCTTTGTCCCCGCAGGAGTGCAGCCCCTGTGCGTGGTGCTGGTGGCCACTTCCCCACCCCGGGTGCTGCGCCCATGGAGAGGCTTGGGGAGCGAAAGCCCAGCCTGCTTTCAGCTTTGCTTTTTTTTTTTTTTTCCTTTCTTTGTTGTTGGCTTTCCGTGCCTGCAGACACCATTGTACTCTCTGCTCCCAGACCTGCTAATGGGATTAAAATGTGGACATCTCGACTGCCATCTGTGCAGCTGCACAGGTACCGAGGGACGTGTTTGGGGGGACCCCAGACCCGTGCTTCCTCTGCTGGAGCGAGGGTCTGCCCCACCAAGGCTTCCCCAGTGCCGTTCAGAGCCAGACCCAGCTCCAGCACGGGAGCGGACCAGGGTGTGATGCACGGTGCGTGGTGTGCAGGTGGCTCACAGGTGTCACCTGCGGTGCAGAGCAGAGCACTGTGGCCTGCGCACTCGGAGGAAGAGACCGCGTCCTCCTAAGCTCTGTTTTGATCCCTTGCTGTGGATCTGACAGCCCTTGCCTGCCTACCTGTTCCCTCTCTGGCAATTTTGCAGCGTCCTTTTCAAGCTGTCAGGCAGAAAGGTCTGTCTTTCCAGCCGTCCCTCTCTCCCCGGCTCCTTGCCCACCCCAGGGATGCAGAGCCCCTGGTCCCGGCTGCTGCTCCTCCTCCGATGGCTTCCAGCAGGCAGGGAGCCACGGTAGTGGGTGTGCTGCATTTGCCCAGTGCTCTGGGCCATGTTTGGCACTGATGTTTTGAAGCCAGTGGGACAAGCCTTTGCTAGAGCTCTGCTTGCCCTCAGAGCTGGAGCAGGTACTGCTGGTCCCAGCTCCTCTCCTGGCAGAGAGGAGGCTGGAGTGGGGACTGAGCCCAAATGCGAGTGGTAGGAGTCATGAATGTGAAAATAAAAAAGATAACAAAATGATTTCTGTTCTTTTTTCTTTCTTTTCACAGTGTTTCACGTTGCTGGAAGATAAAAAAGATGCAGGTAAGCTGTGACAATGTTTTTCAGGGCAGGAATCCCCTCGCTCGGGGTGGGCAGGGGTTACGAGGAGGACTGTCCCTTTGCTGGGCTTCTGGTTTCTTCTGCCAGCAGTATGATTTTCCCTCCAAACTGTTATTTTTCAAAGGGGCAGCAAAGGCAACCGGCGTGAGGCAGTGCCAGCCAGGGCACCCGCTGAGCCCCAGCAGTGCAGGAGGGACCCCCCCAAGATGTGCCCAGCCTCTCCTTTGCCCCATCCTTTCCCCACCCTGGCTGCAAATGTGGCTTGGCCGTATGTTGCAGTAATTACCAGTTAGTGGTGTGAAATCCCAGCCGCTGCGTGCACGCAGCAGTCCTGCAGAGAGGTGCAAGTCCCCTCGCCGGCGTGCGTGCGCTGCCGTAGCTGTGCCGACATGGTCAGCCATTCGCCCGGCCCAGCGGCGGCTCTGCTCCTTTCTGTTTCCTTTTCAATTCCTCTCTTCTTTGTGGTCAACCTCTTCATGCTCTGCAGATAAGCTCGTTAGGAGCTCCAGAGCCTTGGAACTGCCGTGCCGTAGGAAGGAGGGTCTCCCCTGGCTTGGAGTCCCCTCAGGTTTGCATGATTGAGATGTCTCACCAGCGACAGCTGGGCAGGAGAGAATTGCGGTGCAGCTCCGGGCTGATCTGTGTTATTGTGCGCGTGTCCGCGGGCTGCTTCTACCCCAGCCGTCCCTCTGCAAAGGTGGGGGGAGAGGCTGGGGGTGGGGGCCACCATGCTGCGGGGGGCTCATGGGTGCTGAGGAGGCTGGAGGCTGGCGGTGGTCTGCGGGAGGAGGAGGAGGAGGGGTGCGCCTGGGGGCTGGGGCCCAGGGATGCGGACGGGGTTTGTGGGCTCTCGGACGGAGCGCAGCTAGCGGCTCGTTTTAAGAACGCTGCAGGGCCCTACGGCCAAACTTGTCTGAAAGACCGTTGCTGGTCCTGGCTGCTGCTTTGTGGGCTGCAAAGAAATGCTCTGGATCTCGCTTTGTCCTCGTGTTCCACCCCGGAGAAACAGTCCCACTGCCAAGCGTGGCCCAGCTCGTGGGCAAGAGGGGTGGAGGTCCTGCATTTTATAATTTCACTGGTTGGTGTAATGGAGGCTCTTTGCTCGGCAACACCTCCAGAAGTAAACCTGGCCCAGTCCTACGGTCAGCTTGCGGTCACTAGCCCTCAGCAGCTCTGGAAGCGGAGGGACCCTGGAGCGCTCCTCTGCCCTGTGTCGGCTCCTCTGCTTTCGGCACAGAGCTCAAAACAGGTCCCACAGATGATGGCTCTTGGCAGCAAAGGCGGGGAGGAGCGGTGCTGCCCACGCTGCCGGCTGGAGCCTCCGGTGCTGTGAGACGGGAAATGCCGCCTTGCAGGGAGCCTGCGGATCTCCGAGCAGTTCCCCTAACTTGAGGGCAATGACCTGGCCTCTCGTTTTTCATCCCCGTAAGGGTTAGGGCAGCTCTGAGCCTGGCCGGCGCAAGAGGCCAGGAGCACAGGAAAGCTCTGGGCAACAAAAGGTGCTTTGTGAATGGAGCTCCAGAGGTAATCCTGGGTGGTCTCTCTTGCCTTTTCACGGGAGAGATTAACAACGAGAATATCGAGAGCTTGTTAAAAAGGGTTAAAGAGCCCTGTGCAAGGGATGGGGCAGGGAAGACTTACAGATCACATCCGTGGCGGGATTTTTTGTGGAAGTATTTTTATAGGTTTTTTTCCCCTTGGTTAGAACCGCCTGTAAAATCCAAGTCTCTTGGTAAAGGCTCAGCTACATTCACAACAATCCTAGCCAACACCGTCCTGGCCGCATGTCCACCTCCCAGCCTGACGAGCTCCGCGCTGCTGGAGGGATGCTTGGCCACCGTGGCATCACGCCTGCGTAGGGGTCTGAGGGCAGGAGGAGTTGGAGCCCTCACGTACGTGAGCAGCTGCGCGGTTTTACACCGAAGAATTTGTCACCTGTGATTTGATGCATCGACTGGAGCCATGGCAGGCTACTCAGCGTCCCTGCAATCTGCAGTGGTGTGGTGCCCCACAACGTGAAACCCAGTGGAGCACGGTTGAAGCTCTCCCTTTCACGTGAATTATGCTGGACTTGGAGCAAGCCTGCCATCTGTTTGTATGCTCCGCTGGGGTTTTTAAAGCTCTGAGAAGAGACCGATGCAGTCACGTGCTGTTCTCTTAGCTAACCATCCCCAGAAGGTGCTCTGACAAATGGGGTTCACTTAAGGAAACATTCAGACAGTGCTCTCGAGAGACACCATTCCTTCCCCTGATGATTTTTTAACGTCTTTGGAGTGGGTGCCAAGAGGACCTCAGCTCTTGAGACAAAGGCATGAGGCAGGGTTGAGTTGGTTCTGCGTTTATCTGGGTAACTGTTGGGAACGTGCCTCTCCTGGCTCTTCCATTGCTTCCTGGAGCCTGCCCCTGATTCCCCCCCACAGCAGTGCCGCTCTCCCACCACACCGGGCAAACTCCCTGAGCCGCTTCCCGAGGTGCAGCCGGACCCCTTCCCAGCTCCCAGACCCTGTTCCTGCCTGCGAGCAGCCGGGAGCTGGGGCTGTGCTGCCACGGCCCCTTCCCTGAACGCCAGCTGTATGAAGTTGCTGCTGCTTCCTGCTGTCGTTAAAATAGCTGGGTATGCCCTGCTCAGCTCCCTCAGCAGTAACGGTGGAAAACAACTTGGCTTTCATCTGCTTGCTTGGAGGTAATGTTTCAGCAGGAGCAGGGGCACTCGGTCTCCTCCTGGCAGCGGCTGCCAGCCCAGTGGGGCATCCCCCATGCCTGTGCTGGTGAACAGTCATCGCCGGTAACCCACCTCCACGGGCAGGGTCACAGCCTGTCTCTCAGACAATTTAATTGAAGAAAAAAAACCCAGAACTTTGATTTTTGAGACAAAACAGGCCAAACTGTGCAGTGTGCTACCTGGAGGGGAGTGCCTGCTGTCCCACCGCCCTGCAGGTAGCCCCATGTCCCTGCCGTCCCACCGCCCTGCCCAGCGGCAGGACCCCACCTCACATTGCCCTGCGGTCCCCTCCTGTGGGCAACCCCAGGCTGTGTGGGACACGGCACCCGCTGCGCAGTCCCGAGCTGTCCCGCTGGAGCAGTCCCAGCCGGGGCCGGGTTTCCATGGATTTCCTAACCTTCCGCTTCCTCTCTGACATTGGCTTCCCATGTATTGTTCTGGACAAAGCAGAAAGGAAAGGCTCGCACACCAGCCACGCACATGAAAACTGCATCCTCCGAATAAATTCCTGTTGATAGCAGCATCAGGCCTCGCCAAAAGTAGGATGCTCTGCAAATGTCATTAAGCAGTGGCCTCCTCTAACTGCCAAGGGACAGGGACTGAGCTCACAGCTTCTTTCAGTGCAGCCAGGCAGTGACAATATTACAGTATTTCAAAAGTGGCCTTCTGCGGCTGGACATGGTGAAATAATAGAGAAAAGAAGCACGAGGGACTCTGCTGAACTTTTGCCCCTGCATGAAATAATAAGGTTGTATTTACCCAGCATCTGGATCTCCAAAAATAACCCGCTAAATTTAGCTGTTGTTGATATGTTGTCACAGCTGAGTTATTCTTCTTCTCTCTTTACATGAAAATCTCTTGCGCTGGTTCTGTTGGTTTGTAGCCTGAGCATGAGCCCTTCGTTCCTCGCCTGGTGTGTGCCCGCGCATTCAATGCCCTGTTTTTTGGGGGAGAAGACGGGGATTGGGATCTGTTTTTCTGTCATTGCCTGAACGGGTGGAAAGGGAGAGAGACCAGGGGAGGCTGCAGGGTGGCCGCTGCGAGGGTGCGTGGCCGTGCCGGGAGCAGTGGGCGTGCGGGGACTGGCACCGCTGCCCTCAGCACCGGGGCCGTGCTCTGGCTGCAGCGTCCATGCGAGGGAGGGGACCCGTGGCTTGAAGGCATGGGGTGTGGTGGGATGCCACCCATGGCTGCAGGGACCTGTTTCTGGGGACTTCTGAACCCCCCTGAGAAATCGCTGCCTGTTACGTGGTGGAAAATGTGGTCAGGGGTCTGGATCCCGTTCGAAGAGGTAGGAAGTAGAAAAGCCGAACTGAATGTGATTATTAGTGTTTTCGGTGTGACATGTGATGATGAAAAGGATTCTGCATTGCTCCTTCCTCTTCCCTGCCCACCCGCGGGGTCAGTCTCAGGCTCAGCTGCTGAATCAGCTGAAATGCTGACCTCGGTCCCAAAGTAACTTCAGGTCCCTCCCTGGGAGCCCGGGAGGGCGGCAGCCCCGACCCAGAGCTCCGCTGGTGCTGGCCTGAGAGCAGCGGCACCCGACCCATGCTCAGATGGGCTCTGCCGCTGGTTTGGTTATTTTTCATGAAGGAAGAGGGTTGTTTCTCAAATATTCTCATTTTCCTTCTGTTACAGCCTCTGTGGCCTTACTCCTGGGCGCTCGCCTATCGCTGAGAATCGATCCCCTGCCTGGCTAGCGTAAAATGCTCTGTGATTAGCTCCAAGTAGTAAAAAAGTTTAAACAAAGTAAAAAGATAATTCCTAAACAAGAACTTACACACTAAAAATCACCCTGCCAGGGCAGCTTCAGAGCAAACAGTTTGTGCTTCTTTCCGTCAGATGTTTTCTCGGGCGCTGGGGACAGCACCTCCTGAGACTTGAGACACAATCCCCAGCGTTTCCTTTTCAGCCTCCTCAGTGAACCCTCGAGGTTATTTTTGAACCGCTGAGCTCTTTGATACGTATTTATCCATATTGGTTTAATTTCCCTTAGAAGGTAGGCTGGTGCTAAAGCCTCTGGGCAGAGCCAAGGTTGCAAGCTCTGACATTGCCTGCCTGTCCCCTGTGGGTCACTGCCTGGGGGTATTTATGGGCAGATGCCTTCTGCTCTCTTTCAATAAAACACACGTCTCAGTGCTGTGCTAGGCACTGCCCGGCCCCGTCGGTGCCTCCATGACTCCCAGACGCTTTCCGGGAGCTGCTGTCTTCGTGCTGCTGCTTCTCTGCGGCCCCACAGAGACCCGCTTGCAGGGAAGGCGGCTCCCATATAAATCCATGGAGCCATGCATGTAATTACATCCTTGGTTAATTAACAGGAACTGCCGTGGCAGCGATACGGGCATGCAAAGGACTCCTGTTAATATCTTGGCCTACAGCAATTTGAAACACTTTTCGTTTGTTCTCGTGTCACCTTTTTGCTCTTTAGGCAAAAATGCAGACTGCTGGATCAGCCCCCCCCTTTTCCACTCCCTCTCCCCCCAAAGGGCCAGGCAGGCTCGTGCTGCCGTGGCTGGCTCCTGAGAAACAAGCCGAAAGCGTGAAATGAGAAAAAAATACTTTAAAAGAATATCAAAACCAACTTGGCCACACTGCAGTTTTTCCAACAAATGATCGCGGGGAAACTATCTGTCAGAGACAAGAGGCTCCTCCAGCCCACGAACGGAGGCCGTTTCTTGTCCTTGTTCCCCTTCTGCCTATAAAAATTTCTGTAACTCTGAAACCCAGCGACTGCTGCAGTAACTGATCCCCATCCCCCAGCTCATCTCCTCTGTCCTTCTGGGGCTTTAATTTCAGGGTCTGGAAGTTTTTCTGTTTCCTGTAGCTAACAAAACACAGATTCCGCCCTCTGAACAGCAGGTTCCTATCACGAATTGGGTGATTTTCTTTGAAGGCCAGAAAGGAAGAGCCTGGGTTAGAGTGAGGGTTTTTTCCTTCTGTTGGCTTGGGAAGTGCAGAGAAGGAGCTGGGAAAAGGTCCCTTGGGCCGCGTCGTGCCCGGTATGTCGCCAAGTTTTTCCCATGGCAGCAAGGAGCGATTGAGACAGACTGGAAAGAAGCTACAGGCAAGAAAGTACATTTATATCTGGATCCTCTGGGTAGTTTGCATGAGACCAAAAGGATCAAGAGGGAAGTTTTGAGTGTGGTTAACTTCCCTGAAATTATAATGAGAAAATACATCAAAAACTGACAGGAAGGTTTGGCTGTATGGCGCTTTTTCTTTGGTGAGAGCTTTGACATGTAAGCTGCATTAAAAATGCAGAGAAAGGTGATGTTTCCTGTCTGAAATAACCCGCCTGTACTTCTGGAGGGAACTTTGCTGTAAACGGAGGAGGCACCGGGCTGTGCAAGCAAACACGGCCTTTGTGGGTGCTTTGTAATACTCGTGTGGTTTTCTTTTCAAAGTCTGAGAGGTCAGATGGGGGAAAAAAAAAAAAAAAAAAAAAAAAAGGTGTGAGGTGTTCGCAGGCCAGTCTGATCATGCTAATTCCTCCTCTTCTTAATGAAGAGGCTCCGAATCCTGCTGAACCGTCCGCGGCGCTTTGAATACCAACCCACCCTCAGGAGCGGAGGCAGGGCGAGCGTTCCAGGTGCGCCGATGCCGTGTTGATGACTCGGGTTTAGGTGGCTGCAGGTGGAATGGGGAACACCTGAATCATCACCCCCCTGGCCCTGACCGACACCTGGCCCTGCTGCCGGGCAGCCTTCGGAGCCCGACGCCGGGTCGCTCAGCGGCGCGCTCCGGAGACGCGGCTCCGGGGATGGAGCGGGGCCGGGGGCACGACGAGAGCGGGCGCCTTTCCCCCGGGGCGGGCGGCTTCCTCCGCCAGAGGAACGGCTTGTGAGTCTCCGGCGGGGCGGGGATGTGGTGGGAGGAAATAAGCGGAAAGGGAGCGAGCGGGCCTTCCCTCTGCCCGCCGGACCGGCAGCGGCGGGGTGCGGACCCTGCCCGGCCCGGGGCTCACCGGCCGCCGGCGGGGGAGGAGCCGCCGCCGCCGCTCGCCCTTTCGGCCGCGGAGCGCCGCGATGGGCAGCCGCCGGACCGGGAGCGGGCCCGGGAACGGGCCCGGGCCGCCGCGCTGGGGCTCCGGGCGCTCCCTGGGGCTGCGGCTCCGCCGCGCCGCGGCTCCCTGCGGGTGGGGCCGGCGCGGGCGGGCAGGTGAGTGGCGGGGCGGGAGGGACCGGGGCCGCTCTGCAGCCCCCCCCGCCGGTTCTGCCCCGGCGGTGGGCGAGGACGGGCAGCGGGAGCCCCGGGGTCTCCTTAGGGAGAACAGCCCCAGCGCCGCCGCAGCAACCTCTGCCCCCCTCTTCCCCCCCCCACCAGCTCAGCCTGTGGGAAGGGGAGGGAGGGACCAGCCCCCCCCCCGTCTGCCCGGGGGTCAGGGGGGCCTGGGGAATAGCGGTGGATGCGGCTAGCGATGGGAAGGGCAGGGGGCACGGAGACGGGGCTGCTGCTGGAAGGTGGGCTTCGTGAGAGGCAGCGCAGGTGGGATGCAAAAGGCAGAGTGCAGCCCGAAAACATGGGCTGAGAGGGGGCCTGGGGCTTTGCTTTTTTTTGCTCTAAAATTGTGCAAATTTGGTGATGCTCTGGCCCGGTGCCTCCGCTGCCCGCTGTGTCCAAGCGGGCTGATGCGGGTGGTCCTGGTATGGCAGGAGGGACAGGTCGCGTTTGCCGGTGTCCCCGAGGAAGATTGCAGTGCCGCTGTGGTTTAATGTGTTTCTAATGGCTCGTAAGGATGTTTGGGTAATGTAGAGCTGTGAGCCTCATCGCTTTGATATCACAAGTACTAACCCTGCTCTGTTTGCCGGCTCCGTACCTGGGACTGTAATTCTCTGTGTTCTGGGTGTGAGAGAGCGGGGACGTCCTAATGCTACTGTGGCCCCCGGTCTCTGTTGTTGCTACTGGAAACGCTGGCGGAGAATGGAGATGCTGGGAGCGGTGGAGGGCAGGGGGCTTCACTCCGAGCCCATCTCCTGGTGGGTGAGGGGCCAAGGGTCCCAAAGCCGAGTGATGTCTGTCCTGAGCTGATTGGTAAAGCAGATCATCTGCCCGCAGGGCTGTCAGCAGAAAAGAACTCCACACTTTTAATCAGAAAAACAAAAGGCATTATTTTGGATTTGATAATGTCTTAATGATGCTTGTATCAGCCTTTTTATTAAGACTGTTAAAATGCTTAAGGCATTTTTCCTCATTTGGATCTCCAGTGCTAAAACTGGTTTGATGCAACTTTTAAAGATGACTGTGATAACGGTGTGAGGGTAACAATCTTGAATGCAATTTATTTTGGGTTGTGTGAAAGAGGAACCGCTGTGGCTCTCTTTCTCAGTCAGCTGCGATGCTCGGTGAAGAATTACATCTTGTATCTGCCCTGAGACTTGTGTTGGAGACTCGTTCCTCTTCCTGTTAAATGATCCCTTCAGGAATGGCCCAAAATGCGCCGGGTGGACACGGGTTATTCCTCAGGGATGGGGAGGTCAGCTTAGTTTGTCGCAGATGAAGGGAAAACGGAGTTTTCCAAAGAGCTCCCGCTGCCGGACCCCATGCTGGTGACACTGCCCACCTCGGTGCTGGCATGCTGGGGTGAGTTGTAGCCAGGGCTGTCGGCCCAGCGGGGCAGGGGACAGAGGAGGCAGGAGGTTGTTTTGGGAGAGAGCACGAGAGACGGGAGCACAGCCGCAAATCCTCTCCAAGGGTCTCCCAGAGGGTCTGTAGTTGTTCCTAGGAGCCAGCCGTGCCAGCTAGAGTTCTGTGAGATTAATCAGCGTCTTGTCTCTTTTCATGTATCTGTACGTGCTTCCTGAGGCCGGACCAGAATGGAAAACCGCTTTCTTAGACTTGCAAACCACCACCGTTATCTCTGGAACAACAAACCATTCTGGTTTGTTGCATGCCCCTGTAGCAGACCTGCAGTAGTTAGCTTCGCTTCTGACCTCTGATTGCAAACACAGTGCCGTCTCCTCTGCCAGGCTGCTCTTCTATCTGCCTGCTATGGCAGAGTTCACGTGTGGACTGTGGGGACCTGGTGGTTGTTCACCATCCCCTTGGCGGTACTGTTTGCACAGAGGGAGGACCAGCAGCCGTAACCCCCCCTGGATGTAATGGGAGGAGGCTCTGGCATGGGTGGGTGAAGCAGAAACAGTTGGGGTAATTGAGCTGGTTGCTGGTTCTCATTGCTCGCCAACATGTTTACCTTCCAGAGGATGGAGGCTTTTTGCTCTGGTTCAGCAGTGGCCACATAATCTGGATTCCTCAGATAAATTCCTGCTGTTTCTCTGAGATCTGTGGCTGCTGTTTTAATTGCCTAGAGCTCTGGGGCAGACACAGGGCCCTTGTTGCACAAAATCAGCTCCCATGAATGATGCTGTTGTGCATATGTCTCTGAGTTTCTCTCTTCCTCCCTCTTGCCCTCCTCCCTTGGAAGCTGGGGAATTCAGTATTGGTGAAATCCTGCCTGCTGTACTCGTGCAGCTGGTGGCACTGGCTCCATCTGCCATTCCGTGTGTGCCAGTTAACTTCTTTCCACTGATTTTCCTCTCGTAAACAGGGATATTGAAGCCATCCTCCTCTCAGCCAGAGCCAGCTTGCTCTCTTCACACTGGTGCTGAGTCTCTGTGCCGAGACTGGCGCTGGAGCATCTCTGCAGCCCCAGAAGCCGTCCTGTGGGCAGCCAGGGCTGGCCCTTGGGACGTGCCTCCCCTTCCTCCTTCTTGGCTTCCCGTGGTTGAGTGTGACCCCCTCGCAGGAGGGATGCAGTGGGGGTGCTGGGTGGACGGGGCAAAGGCGGTTTCTGGGTTATCTGTGCTGCAGAGAGGTCCTGAAGTGGGCAGGAGGGGAGGAGCAGGCAGCTCCTCTCCCGCTTGCTGTTATTAGGGCCCTCAGTGGGATGCCTGATGGCAAATCAGGTATACGGCAATTTATGAATAATGCCCCGGTACCCCCCACAGGCGGCTGCCATGTGGATCCAGGTGCTCTGCAAGGGCACAAACCTGCCTGCGCTGCCGTGGCGAGACCCCCAGCAGGACCCGTGGGTGGGTTTGCCGCTTGTGGGTGAGCTGGGGATGCTCTGCTGGGGCTGGGGGTTTTTGTGGGGTTTTACTGGGGATCTGGAGGCCCAAAGGGGTGCGGTGGCAGTGGTGGGGGTGGCCGCTTTTACAGCTGGGGATTGAGAAAAATGAACAAATGTTCTGCATTGGGTTGCCAGACAGAGAAATTAATTGGGGACCCCAAGGTGGGAGAGGGCGGCGAGCGCAGGCTGGGCCCAGCTCTGAGGTGTGGGGATAGACCCGGATGAAGCGGGTTCATGTGAAAACGTCCCGGGCTTCTCCCGTTGTCCGTCTGCGGCGGTGGAAAAATATGGAACATGAGTAACGCTTGCATTGGCAGAGCAAGAGTCCCCTGAGCATATGCTTGTGAATAAATTTACCCCAGGACACCCGCTTCTGGTTTGTTCGTTTTTGTGGTCGGTTTTTATTTATACACCTGAAAGAAAATGTTAACCCCCCCCCCCCGCCCCCGTTTATTTTGGTCATCGGAAAAAGAGAAGCAGATAATGACCGTCTCGGGGCTGCTCAGGATGTGTCCGCTGTGGGTGCGTGGGTTTTCCTGTCGCGGTGGGTGGTCCCCTGGAGCAGGATCCTTTGCCGGTGGGCTCGTCCACCCCCCCCCCTTTTTTTTTTTTTTTTTTTTTTTTTTGGCCGGTTCTGCCGTTTGTGGGCTGTTGCCGTTTGGCGGGGGGGGGGGGTAGTTTGGGGGGTGCGCTGCCGGCCGCGGCCAGCAGGGGGCGCCCTTTCCCGCCCCGCTGCGGGGGGGTCCCGGCCGGAGGACGCGCCGCCGGTGGCCGGGGCGGTGCGGGGGCTCTGAATGCTTCACTGAAAATGGGTGTTTACTGGCGAGGGACCACCCCCCCCGGGTCTGATGTGACCCGGTGGGATGCTGAAGCAGAGCGGAGAGGGGCTCTGAGCGCCTTTGCAAGCTGATAGCAGCTGAGCTCGGGTTTCCTGCTGGAGCCTGGGGAAGCCCCCCCCAGGGGGTGGAAGAACCCCCTGGCCCCCCCCACCCTGGTTGGCTGTGCGTGCCCTTCACACCCGGAGGTGCCGTGTCCTCGGGGTGCTGAGAAGCGTTTGATCCGGGAATCTGCGGATCCAGCCCGATGCCAAATAATTGGTCTTCCTCAGCATCGGTACTGTCCGAGCCTCCCAGCCCCAGCAGAGGTGTTCGGCGTGTGTCTCCTGGTGTAATCTGTCCCTCAGGACGAGCCTTCGTCTGTAGCCACGGTGTGACCTGGCCAATTTTCCCACTGGACCTTGCCCAGAGCAGGGGAGGGTTTTGAGTGCTGGCAGGCGAGGAGGCAGTGTGGGCAGCACGAACGGCTCGCCCAAAAATGCCTTGACCTCAGGTCTGTGGCTTGGGCTGGGCTGCATCTGCCTGCTGCTCTTCCCAGGTAGGGTCAGGATTCAGCCCGGCTTTCCCTGGGCGCCTGCGGCTGAGGAGGCTCCTCTCGCTCAGCCCTGTCCGCCTGCTGAGCTCGGGGTGCGTTGCGGTGCACCCAGCTCTTCTGAGGTCCTATTTACAGTCCCCTGTAAGGGCCAGGCTGAGGTTATTCCTTTGAGCCTGTTACTGGAGCTTTCCCGGGTTTAGGTCTGGGTGTCCTGAGCAGCCGGGTGGCCCCCACCCTCCCTGCTGGGAGGAGGAGGAGGAGGCGGCAGCTCCCCAGCCTGTTCACCCTTCCTGTCGTTTTTTCAGCATCCAGCCAGCCCAAAAGGGCCTTTGCTGGATTTTTTCCTGTCCCTTCTCAGTGACACCCCTTGGACCACCCCAAAGACCCCCTCTCCCCTTGCTGGTGGTGGTTGTCCAGGGACCGGGCAGGGCACCTCCAGCTCCCTGGGGCATACTCTGGCCAGCGGCCCCAGTTCCTCCCTGTCCTGCCCGGGAGGGCAGCGTGCTCCACGCTGTTCCATCCCTCATCCCTCTGCTTGGCAGCCTGTCCGCCAGCGTGCTGGTCACAGGCAGCGTTAACCCCTTTGCTGGGCAGCCCGGGTGAGCACACGCGTGTGCACACGTGCACACTGGGCGCCTTGTGCAGGCGGCGGGGCGGCCCGAAGGTGAGCCCGCAGGCGCTCCGCCATTCCTCGGCGATACGCTGGGAACTATTAATATCACCAGGCGTGAATGCGGCCCATTCATGGGGGTGGCGCGGGGGGAGTGCGCGGTATGTGCGATTTCTGCTCCTCCCAGCATCCGCCCCGGCGGCGTGGCCTCGGCTTTCCTGGTGTGAACGGGCCAAGTGCGGGGTCCGCGTGGGACCGGCCACTTTGGTCCTGCCCTCTTTGCCGCCTGTTTATAGCTCAGCGTCTCCGGGAGATTTCCTGCCTCTCTGCCCCCACACCCTCCCCCTTCCCGCTTTGCATGAGGAAATGAGTGGAAAATGCTTGAAATCCTTCTCGGAGCCAAGCGCTTTTTCCACTGGCCGTCACCGTGCCACTGGGGCCGCCTGGGCGATGGTGCCTGGCTCTGACCCACCGCAGTGCTGGGCGAGAGGTGAGCCCGTGGCAGCGTAAAGTGTTGTGAGCTCTGCCCTTATCCAGCTGTGCTGTGTGCGCTGGGATCAGTGCCGCGTCTTTCTGTCCCCTTCCCACTTGTGTGGCCAGAATACGCTATCCATGCCATGCATCCCCTGGGGTGCTGGCTCGGTGGTCTGCACCCCGAGGCTTTGCACCCATCATGTTTCCTGAGGTTTCGCTCGCCGTCTCTCCTGCCCCAGCCCAGGGCAGAAGCACCTCTCTGCAGCAGTCCGAGCCTGTGCAGATCTGGCTGCAGGTGACGTCCCTTTTTGTCACCCTCCCCAGGAGCTGGAGAGCAGCACTTTGTGGATGGTGAACATAAGGCAGAGAGCTGGCTGGGGGTACTGCTGCGGGGTCAAGGCTTGGCTGGGTTTCTGGTACCCCCGAACCCCCTTCTGACCACTGCAGCTCTGTAGCGGGGTGTTCGCAGCCTCCATCGCTCCTTGTTGTAGTTAACCTTCCACTGATCTCCACCAGTGCGGATCAAGAGCCGTGCCCTTCACCATGGCTGACCGCGGGGGTGGCACCGGCTGCTTGCTCTTCCCTTGGCTTCCTCCCCCCCGCTACCCCCCTCCCCCGGTCCCTGGCTGGCGAGAGGCTCCCTTGCACAAAGCTGTACGAAGACTTTCAAGTCAACAACGGCCTCATTGAGTGGCCTGTTGCTGAGAGCCCCTTCCCTCCAGAGGCGAGGGCTGTGGCGTACAGGGCTGCAGTGGGGGAGCAGAGGCGGTCGGGAGGTTGGTGGGAGGAGGGTCAGGATCTTGGGGCTCGGGAAGGAAGGAAGGAGATGTGCATCAAAAGCCTCTCAGACTATGAAAACAATGGAAAAAAGCCTCTGTTTTTTTCCTTGATCCTCACATGTTTGGGTGCTTGGGCAACCCTCCAACAAGTAATTTCAAGAGAAAAGCTGGTTTGTGGCATCCCTGCAATGTACCTGGTCTCTCCTGCTTTTCCGGCCCTCCCCTTGCCAAATCGCTGCCTGGCTCTCCTTGCGTTGCATCTGTGCTCTGTGTGTTCGCCATCAAGCCTCTTGCCCAGTGTCCCATCGCCTCCATCTCACGCTTTGCCTCCTCTCTGCTTCTCCTTCCGCGCTCAGGCTGGTGCTTCCTGACCTCCGACCCTTTTGCCTCCCATTTCTCACAAAAAGATTCCTCCTTCAAGTCCACCTTAAACAGTGTTTTTTCCTCTTAGCCCCTCTATTCCAGACCCTATACCCTATTTTCTCTTTCACCTTCTTGCGAATCGTCTGTGGCCGGTCACACCTGACATGACACGGGTCAGGGATCCAGGAGCCAGGTTGTGAGATGTGTGCGCCATGGAGAGGATCTTCCTCACCCTGTGCTGTCGGAGGAGTAACTACCGAGTAAGAAAATCCCCTGCAGCGTGAGGGGCGTTTTTAGGAAACAAGTCCCACGAGAGCAGCTTCTTGGCGAGTTGCTGTGGCTTGCACCCCTGCTTTTGCCATCTGCTCGGTTTGATGGGCAGGGAGAGCTAGGGACAGCCGGGCATCTGTCCAGAAACTGTCCTGGGGCTCGTCTCGGAGGGGGAACAGCCCGAGGGACCCTCGTGGGCGCTCAGCCCGGTGGGGAGGTTGCAGCTGTTCGGTGTCCCAGCCGTGGGGCCCCCAGCCCACGGTCCGGCATGCGAAGCCGGGGCCGGACCAGTCCCTGCAGTTGCTGCTGCCGGTCTGGAAGCGGAGGGCGGGCGATGGCTGAACGGAGCGGGGCGCTGGGGCAGCGCGGGACACGGACGGGCTCTGGGATCGTGACGGGTTTCACGCGTGTCGTGGCAGCCCCTTGCTCAGGCTGCGGCCGGTGCGGCTCCACGGTTTGGCGTGCAGTGCACGGCCTCGGGACCTCCGGCCTCGCAGCCCGGAGCTGGCCGCCGGCAGCGGCGGCGGGGGGGTGGTCCCGGGGGGGGGGGAACGGGCGGGTCCCGGGGCGGAGCCGGCGGGTCCCCGCACCTGCGGCGGCCGCGCTCACACCGACAACAGCCGGAGCCGCGGCTGGCAGCAGCCCCAGCCCGCGGCGGCGCCGGGGCCGAGGGGTCCTGCACCCTCACCCCCCCTCCTCCTCTTCCTCCCTCCTCCCCCTCGCCGGGACTCGGCAGCCCCCCCCCGCCCCGAGGAAGCGCGGTTTTGACGGGGGCGCGGCACAGCCCGGAGGTAAACCAGAAACCTGCGGTTGGGCGCGGGGGGGTGTTTGTTTGTGTGGGTGTGTTGGGGGGAGGAGGGGGCAAATTTCGGAAGATAGCGTCCGGGAGGGTGCTGCGCGCAGCTCCGGAGGATGCTGCTCGGGCCCCGCGGGCAGGTGGAGCCGCTTCCAGCAGCGGGAAGGTGCTGTCCGGTGGGTTGCTCGGCCGCGGGTGTCCGTGTGTCCGGCTAGACGCGCTGCCGGTACGAGGTGGCTGGTGCTGTAGCCGGGGAGGAGGAGGAGAAGCTCGGAGCTGGTACACGTTTCCTGACATACTCGGGCTGTTACTGGATCCCCGTCATTCCCGGGCTGAGTCACAGCAGCGCGTGGGGTGAGAATCCGCCGCTTCCACGGGAGTCGCCGGGTTCGGCGTGTGAGGCTGCCCTGGCTCCTTCTGCGGCTGCTGACCTGTTCGCTGCCGGCAGACCCATCGCTAAACTAACGGAGGGATGCGAATGGGCTGGCTGCGGGCTTTGGGCTCCTCAGATCTTCTCAGGGCTCCTCTTTACCCCTCCTCTACCTGGGATTACTGACGATTAAACCGGTGGCTGGAAAAGCAGAGATTTGCCATCTGATCCAGAGAGTCAGTGAGTTCATGGAAAAACTGCGTTGACGTCAGGAGGCTTCGGATCGGGCCCTTGCGCTACAGCGGGGGGAGGCTGGACTCTGCGTTCTGGCTTTCGGCACCGTGGGCACGTGTTTCCAGTCAATCGTCTCTTCTGGAGACCTTTGGCTTTGGTAGAAACGGATGGGTTTGCCGTGCGTGCGCAGTTTGTCACGTTGTGAACTAGCAGTAATCTGTCAGACCGTGCTGCCAAGGTGAGAGGCTGTTTTTTCAGGGGCTGTTTGATGGTGGCTAAATCAAACACCAGCTCTTTGTGCGTTTGGTTTTGTGGTTTGTGTTTTGGAACGGCTCCTTGGTGCAGGGGAGCCTCTTCTTTTAAAGACCCTCGTATAGTCCCAGGATGTCAGAGTGCATATCGTGATATTATTGGCAGAAGTCTGCATTCTTTTCCATGTGCATACTTGAATTCTTATCAATGAATGTGCTTTTCTTCTGTTTACATTTTAACTGAAACCCAGTTAAGAGAGGTAGCAGTGCTGCCTCCGCACGTGTGTGCTGGTGGGGTCTGCCCCTCGCTGTGAGCCGGGCAGGGGGCACGGCTCAGCTCAAACCCCGTCAGCCTCTCTCCGTTCTTGTAGGGAAAAAATTAGCTCCCACCCTTCTGCCAAAAGCTTGTCAATAATTTCCTTATGTGACAAAACATCCAGTCCCAGTGCAGAACAGGTATCAAACCTGCTTCTGAGGAGGTGCTCACATTCTCTTCACGTACTTGCGCTTCCTCTGAGAAATACTTTTCTAATAAAAGACCGACTGAATAAATCCAACCGTGCTTCTGTTAAGCATTCCTTGTCTGCATTGCCTCAAATGTCCAAACCTGAGCGTATGTATGGGACAGGCTGCCAGCAATTTAGTTTCGTAAGAGAACAAAATATGGTTATGCCTAAGGGCACTTCAGTACTTTCCCTTGGTTTTTGTACTAATTTCAAAAAGATTTGAAGGTTCTCAAAGTCAATTGAAGTCGAGTAGGGGAAAGAAAGGTTGCCCTTTCCCTGAGGGCATAGCAGAGGTTGCTGCGTGACTTTGCAGCGAAGGAGCAAGCCGGCAGGTTGCCCGACGCCGAGCCTTGCAGGTGCTGTGGGGGGTGCTGAGGGCAGGTTGCCTGGTCCCTCTGTGCGGCAGCAGAGCCTGGCAGCAGCGGCGGGAGGCAGGAGGGGAGAGCTGATGGATGCCAGGCACTGCCCCGGCTTTGCTCTCCTGGGGAACAGGGTAAATCATCCCCCGGTAGAGAGAACAACCAAGTCTCCTTCCTTAAACTGTTTGTTCCTTGAAGAGCCTGAGACAGTTTGCCTGTTGCAGGAGTTTGCAGACTTGCATTTGCACTTTGCATGGTTTTGGAAGGGCTTTTGCGTTCAGATGTATGTGGGAGTTCAGTCCTCCAAATATAGGCAGCAGTGCCGGCAGCGAGGCTGCGGAGGCAGGAAATACCTCCCGGCACGGTCACTGCGGCCCCGGCTGCGTGGGGAGCTGGAGAGGGTCCTGTGGGACAGCGGGACTTCTGCCTTGCTCCGGGGCTCATCTCCCCGGCCCAGCGGTGCATCACGTAGCACGGGTATCTCCTTCCATCTCCACCAGCCTGATAACAGAGACTCTGCTCTATCCTTCTGCCCACCAGATTTGGTGAAATGTATTGCCAGAGCCCAGGGATGAAAACTGAGCTGGTTTTGCGCGTGTAAAAGGCGTTCAGGGGCAGCACGCGGGCTGCAAAGGCTGGGATGCCGTTGCTCTTGCCAGGCCTGCCGTGGCTGTGCCGGTCCTGCCGCAGCAGCGGCGCTCTGAGGCGAGAGGAGCCACCTGGAGTAGCAGCACCCCAAACCGCGGGTGCTGTCGGCACTGCCCGGGGTGAGCCGAGGTAGGAGCTGAGGCACGTGTGGTGGTGGGGATGTCTGCGTGGAAGTCGGGTCTTCTCGTTTTTCAATTTTCCTTTATCCGCACGCTCTTCCCGCCCCGCCGGGAAGTGTGAAGGAGGTGTTCAGTTGGGTTTAGTGCTGGAAGAAAGGCTGCGCTGGAAAGCGGCCGGAGCCTTCCCAGAGACCGGTGGCCTGGGTGGAGGAGCGGTCCGTTAACCTTTGTGCCGAGCTCCTGTGTGCTCCGGAGAGGTCCGGCAGCATGCGGCCACATTCCAGCAAGGCCGGGGGTCTCCCGCCCAGTTAATGATTGAGCCACAATAACCCTTCTTGTGTGAGCCTTTCTGAAAGTCACCTCCGGATAATTATATTAACTTTTCCAGGCTGCTGGGGCCGGGCACAGAAATTTAAAGGGACAGGGTCTTTTCCAACATTTCCAGCAAGACATTGTTTTTTAGGTGCAGGAAGCGACAGCTTGCGGGTTTTCATTGTCTGTCCCGATTAATTTTGCACGTTACTTGCACAGTTCCACACGAGGGATTGTTGGCAGTGTGGAGCTGTGTTGGCCTTGCTCTGCCTCTCTCCGTGCTCGTCCCTCCGCTGCCTGGTGCTCCCCCGGGAGTGACCCTGGGTGCCAACCCTGAGCCCGTGGGATGCGGCTCCCGCCGGGTCCTGGAGCATCCAGCCCCTATTGCTGGTTGCTCAGCTGTGACACCCACGGGCGGGTGTCTTGCCAGCCCGCTGCTCTTCCCTCTGCCGCTCGGTTAATAATCGACAGGGTTCCCGCACCACGTGGGCACGCTCGCCCAGCGCGCAGCGGTTTGTCGAGCCAGTTGAAGGATCCCTTATCAGAAAAGGGCACTTGTCACGCAGTGCCAGTTAGAGGCAGAGGAAGCGTTAACGGCTGGTGCTGGGAACGGGCATTAACAAGCGAGGCAGCTTGAGGGACCTTCCCTGGGGGGGCTCAACCGTTTGGTATCGCGCTGGACGGAGGCACTTTTCTAGCTTGAGTTCCTTATGCTGTCCCATGGCCGAGCTCAGCCGTCCCGTTCTGTGGCTTCCCTAGTGTCTGTCTCGCAGGTCCCACTGAGATGTCCTGGTCTGTGTCACAGATTGCTGCTGCTGGTCAGGGGAAGCTCGTGGCTACCAAAACCGGCTGGCCAGGTGGGGCCGGGCTGCGGTTTGGCATCACACCTTGTGTCCGTGAGATGCAGCCGCTGAGGAGCAGGCTGGTCCCTAGCAGAGTCTCTTTGAGCTGGGTCTAGCAGTCGTGCGGGGTTTGGGAGCTAAGGCGGCAGGAAAACGCTCGCTGCTGCGACTGCGATTGCCGTGCTCGGTGCAGGGAAGGCAGCGGGAGCTTGGGGCTGTCACCGGGATGGATGTAACGTCAGCCTCGGGTCCGCTGACCTGCGTGTGTGGGGAGAGCGGGGGGGGGGGGGGTACGGCAGCTGGGGACCGAGCCCCGCAGCAGCAGAGCCGGCTCTGCCCCCGCCAGGCTGCCCACCTCGGGGGGACCCAGACGGAGGCACGCAGTGTCACAGCCCGGGGTGCTGCAGGAGGGGACGAGCCTTCAGCGGGGTGTGCTTGTGCTCTGCCATTTCTTTGCCCCCCCCCCCCGTCTATCCAATGTGACGGGAGTGTCCAGGCTGACGTGGCACTCAGGATAACTCCCGGGACAGCCAGCTGCTGGCACGGGCTGGAGGGCAGCGCGGTCCCGCGGTGAACATCTGGATTTCCATGGACCCCGCAGCCAAGGCTTGGGCCTCCCGTTGCTTAATTGGGAGCAGGAGCTCGTCGGCTCCTCCCGGGATGGCACGCCGATGAACCCAAGGGGCCCAGCGCTCCGGAGCCCGGGTGTGCCGGGGGATTTCCTGCCCTTTATCTGGGAGTGAAAAGCATCTGACTGCAACATGTGCATGCGGGGCCTGCAGAGAGCCTGCGCCTTCTGGGCCGGTCACAGGCTCTCTGTGCCCTTTGGGAGCAGGCTTTGATGCCTGTGTTCAAAGCTCGTTGGGGCAGAAGCGATTAACGCTGCTATTTAAGGACTCCACGCTGCCAGCGCTGCCCGTGCCGGCGTATGCGGGTGGCAGCGGGAGAGGGTGCTTCTGACCCGCAAGCGTGTCGCTGCTCAAGTACGATTTATTTGCAAAGGTACATCATGGGGTTTCTATTCTCCCTCTCTTCCCCCCGCCGTGAATTTTACAAGAATATTTTTGCTGCCGTCAAGGGCACAAGTTCAGTTTCTGAATGCCCTTTTGTGTGGTGCAGCACAGAGGAGTCGTGCTCTCTCCCCATTCCTTCTAGGAATGGCAACAAAACGCTTCCACCGCACCCCTCGCCGGGTGCTCCAGCCGCTCTGCTGCCGCCTGTTTTGGGGGGACGGGGTCAAACCGACAGCCCCACGGCAGGCTGCCAGCTGGAAACCGGGCGTTTGTGGAGCCAGGGCAGTAAATCTGCAAGCATGGAGGGATCTGTCCCTGAGCTGCGAGCCTCTTCCACGCGACTGCGGGCTGTGCAGGAGCGAAGCAGAGGGGCTGGGGGGCTTGCCCCCCTCCCATCCCCTTGCCTTCCCACCAGGGACCTGTGTCTGCGGAGTGGGGTGGCTGGCAGCTGGTAGCTCAGCCTGGGGCTGGGGAAGGAAGCGCAGGCAGAGAGGACAAGAAAGCGAGCGTTTAAAGAAAAAAGGAAGAAAAAAAGAGAAAGACTGAAGACGAGCAGGCTTTGCTGCAAGCACTGGGCTAAAAGCTGGGCTTGGGGGCGGCGGGTCAGGCTGGGGAGGGAGGTGGAACGTTTTCTGGGGCTGCAGGTGGAGGTTTGCTCAGGGGGCAGCTGGCGAGGGGCGGCTGGGGGTCAATTCCCTCTGCTGCTCCAGTTTCCAGTGAAACTGGAAGTGGCCGCGAGCAGTGGCAGGCAGAGGTGTCACGAGGCTGCGGGACGGTGACGCTCAGCGGTGACTCAGAGCGCACTTGACCTCGTTTCATCAGTGTCATTGGGCAAGAGCAGGACGTCTGGGCAGTCAGGGCCGGCGTTTCAGCTTCGTTTTCCCAGACAGAGAATTGCTCCGCAGCCACTGTATGCCTTCCTGAGCAAACCTCCTGGGGAGGCCGTGCCCTGGTGAGAGCCACTGGCGTGAGCCTCCTGGGCACGGGCATGCACCGGCCTTAATGGCTGGGGCTGGGCATGAACTCTGTCTGTATCGTTTCTCCTGGGATAAAGTCCTGGGAGCTATGGTAGTGTCTCAGGAGCAGGAAGAATTTAGGAGGCAGTGGTTCTCCCCCAGCTAAAAATAATGGGCTTCTAAAAAAAAAAAAAAAAAAAAAAAGGCTTGAAGGACTTAAGTGCGCCTGAGATTGTGTATATAAGAAGACAGGTTGTCAGTACCTGCCGTGTGCTGGGGTGCCCGGGTCCCCTCGGCGCCCTCCCGTTCCCCTCCAGCCCGGGGAGCCCTTCCCGGCCGATGGGAGGGTAAGCCTTGGCTTGATGGGCGATGGCAAAGCCAGCGTGTCCCTAGCAGTGGTGTATCCCCTCCCTTTTGTTTCATTCAGCATCCTTGTGCCCATCTCCAAATCTTCTTATCTTCCATTACAAATGCTTCTGATTCTGATCTTTTATTGCTAGTTTGGCGCAGGGAATGTTTCTTGCTGGACAGTTATATGGCCTCATTAGTTTCTGCGCTGCCTAAATCTTCTCTGCCTACCGGCCAGCTTGGCAGCAGCTACCTGGGAATCGCAGAGGAAGGTACCTGTGCGTCTGCTGTTTGTCTTCCCAGGGCCTCATCCTGTCAGGAGGATGGATGAGTGTTGTGTCGTGGCCATCCTGTAGGCCGTCCAGGGCTGGTAGTGTGACAAGAGGGCTGCAGAAATTAAGCTGAAGTCCAAATAAATGATTTACAAGTGCCACTGTAGGACGTTGCAGCGTTTCCTCCCCAGTCCAGTGGGAATTACTGTCCTGTAGCAGAGGCATCCGAGCACGGCACGAAATCCACGGCCGGCGAGGGTGCCTGCTGTTGAGGTGCTGGAGCTGCTCTGCCGAGGAGCAGGACGTGCCCTGCCAGCCTGGCAGTGCGGGTGCTGGGATGCCGGGGACGTGGGGCCAAGCAGGTAGCGATGGGGCAGCAGTGCCGGCATCCCGCATCCCCTCGGCCGCCTGCTCGGGCAGCAGTCGGGGCTCTCGGCCGACACCGCGGCTCCCCGTCCCCAAAGGCTGAGGGAGGTGAAACCCCAGCTGCCGTCTTGCTGCTGGCAGCAGAGACAAGTGCATGCAGCAGTTTTGCTCTGAAGACCGTTTAAGTTTAGAGGTGCTTTTATTGTCCCAGTAAAATGTATACCAGGCGCAGTACAGCAGTGGGAGTGCTCGGGGCTCCCGCGGTTTGTCCGGCTGCGCTCCCAGTACGTGCCTCTGTGCACTTCACGTTGCTGCAGACTTCAGCTGCTGGAGAGGTATGTCCTCAAAACTGCTAGCATCAGCTGGACGGGACATCTGCTGGGTCTGCTGCATGATTTGCTCTTCCCTAACACCTTCCATGTGGGCATCTCCAGAGGCTTGAGATACCAAAATGCTTACGTGATCACTGGATTTCCTTGTACAGCTTGTCTCTGCAGAGCCAGAAGAACAACCCTGCTCTCTTGGACCCTGCTTGGCCATTGCAGAAGCATCCTTCTGCTATGGAGCTCTCCAAAGCACTTGTTACCACTCTCCAGGATGACTGCCAGCTCGTGCAGGCTCTCCTTCTGCAGGGATTGCTGGATGCCTCAATACATGAGGCAAGAAATCACAGACTGAACAGAAATTGTCTCTCCTCTCGGGAGGCAGGCGTGATCTCGTGCTGAACCCCTGACTTGTGCTTCGGGCGGACACTTGCTTTCCAGCCAAGTGGAAGCTGACCCCGCTGCTTTCCTTTCCCACGCCCAGGGCCTGCACACACCTCTGCAGCACGACTTTTCCAGTGCTGCTGCTGTTCAAAAAAACCAAAAAGCAACAAGTATTTTAGGCATTTTGCAGCAGCAGCTGAATTGTATCAAACTACTTTGTGCATCTGAGACTTAAAGCCCTGAGTATACATTTTTTAAGGGGCACATTTAGGGAGGCGTTGCGGTCCGGTGACAAGGGAAGCGCTTTTGCGAATGCGGGGAGCTGGGCTGTGCTCCTGGCTTTGCTCCTGACTCTGCTTCAGGAGAGGCTTTGCCTCAGCTTTCTCCTCTGTAGAAGAGAGATCACAGAATTGCCTTCTCTGTAGATTGTGCCCTGTGAATGCAGGGGGACACTACCGAATCCTGCCACCAAGTTTTACTTATTGGTCCTGCCCCATTACCGTTCCTCTCCAGCAGCCCTGGCAGTGCCCGTGCCCACGGCAGTGCCCGTGCCACCGTGCCAGCACGTTGGTTGGAGGGATCTCCCGGGCTGTTTGCTTTGGAGCCTCCTTGACCGACTGTTTTGAGACAGCTGCCCCTCCGTGTCTTGGGTTTCCTGGATTTCTTCTCTCTTTTTCTTTCTTGTATTTTGTGTAGGGATGTTGGTATGAAAACAACGTTTGTACTTTCTAAGCCCCCATATGTCGCTTTGCTCCCCAGCCCAGCTGGGGCAGACGCGGTGCTATGCCTGCATGGGGTGGGAGCTGTTGGCTTTGGGGGCCGGTATTGCCGGGGGTTTGGGGGCCAGCCGGGGCCACGCAGCTTTGCCTTTCTCTTTGCGGCTTTCTAATGGCAGTTTGCACGTGGGGACCCCGTCCCTGCCCTCTGCGGGAAGCTCAGGAACCGCATTTCTAGCTGCAGAACGGCACAGCACACTTCCTTAGGGAGCCTCGTAGGTGACCCGGGACTAATGCACCCCCCGGGAGGGCTCTTGGAGAAGGGGTGGGGAGGGGGAGGCGCAGGTGCAGCCCCCCGGCCTCCCCAGCTGCGTGGGCCGATGCAGGACCTCCAGTAATGCGAACAACTGTGCGAGCTCCTCTGCCCAGTGGCTTTGGGAATGGAGCCTGTGTTTATGAAAAATTAAAAGTGGGTCCCAGGCTATGAGCCTGTTTTGAGGGTCTGGTGCTTTCCTTATCAGAAAGAGAGTTTGCATTTGGATTATGGATTTTGGTCCATTTTTGCTCAAGACCTGGAGATGCTGCAAGGACACAGGGACTTCTGGCAGGCGGCTCCTCTCTCATCGCCGATCTGGAGCACAGACACCTTGAAATACCCTGAGAGCCTGAGGCATGCAGGTGCAGCTGAGTTTGCAGCAGGGACTGAAAGGGTTAAAGCTGCTTTGCAGTGTGATTTTTTTTTTTTTTTTTTTTTTTTTTAGAAAAAAAAGCCATTTCCTTCATGTCCAGAGACAGTTTATTTTCTGGGCATTCTTTGGGACTCAGGGAGGTGCCTTTTCTTTAAGGCATTTCCTGTAAGCAAGTTTATATTTGGACTGGGGCGGGTGGGGAGAGGAGGTGGGTGCTGGGGAGGGGTCCGGTGGCCCGAGCCGAGTGACCTCAGCTTTTGGCTCCTTGTCCTAAATTGTTTGAGGTGGCAGCCGCGGGAGCAGTGGCCACAGGACCGCCGGCTGTCGAAGCGGGGTCCCGTGTCCCGGCCCCCAGCAGCGCTCCCGCCCGCAGCACCCGAAACACCCGTTTGCACAGACGGGTCAGAGCAAACAGGAGGGCGTGAAGCTGTCGGTGGAGCTGCCAGCCCTGATCTGCATTAAAGCCTCAGTGTTTAAAAATAGGAACAAAATCCCGTTACCAAGCCTTGCCTTTGCAATCCCCCCTGCGTTGTTCTTGTGGCTGGTTTGCCCCCACAGCGCGTTTCGGAGCCGGGGGCCAGCGCCCAGCGTGGGGGGGCCATGCAGAGCAGGTGGCTGAGCGGCTGCCCTGTGTTCCTCTGCAAAATGGAGTTACTGTGCAGGGGGATTATCTGCTTCGGGCTGTCCTCATGGGTGCTGTGCTGTGCCGTGCCGTGCTGGCCACTGTGGTGTGGCTGAACCGTGGGGTGATCTACCCAGGATGGGCTGGCTGCTCCCCTCCGCCTCGCGGGGTGATGGAGAGTGAGGGCTGTTTATTGCTTTGTCTGCAAAAACCGTCGGAGAGGAACTGTGCACTCTGGAAAATGAAGCTGCCCCTAGCTGGGGAGTGTGATTTGGAGTAAGGATTTGAGCTGACCTCGCTGCTCAGGCAGTAGCTCTGATGGGAATTCACATTGTGCCAGGTCAGAGAGCAGCTGCCTTGGGCTTGGAGCTGAGGAGCTGTTGTGTTTGTCTTCCCTCTCGTTGCTTCTCCTTGCTAAGTAGTGACCTACTAAGACATTGTTAAGTCCTTCTCTAATGTCTGTAGGGTTTTCAGGTTAGCATGGAATTAACAGGAATTTATGGAGCAGGCAGGTTGGTCTACACCATAATTCAGCACTGCTAACGCCAGAAAATAGGTGTCTGTCTTTGCCCAAGAAGTGGTCAATGCCAAGAAAAGGTGACTTGCCATCCTCTTCCACCCTTTAAGACCATCCCTTCCATTACCTGTAAGATGACAAACACAAGTGCTGCTGGACCCCAAATTCTGACCTCTCTCTAATTCCCTCCCCCAAGATGGCTTTGACTTCCATTAAAAACAAAAACAGTCAAGCGAATGTGGTAATATATAAGATCATCAAAATTTACTGTGCTCTTGATGTCCGTAGTGCAGATTTAACTCTTTTTCCACTGATACTTGATTAGACCTTAATTCCTGTGCAAGGTCCTTGGAGCCTGCAGCTGGAGCCCCACAGCAGGCTGGGCTCACCTCCGAGGCAGCACCGTGGTTCAAGCAATTCTCCCATTGTTCCCCATGCCAAGTTCCTTCTCCCCCATTTTGTTTTCTTTTTATTACTGTGATTTCCTAACATCGGAAGAGGCGAGTTATGAAACTGGAGTTATCCAAACACGTCTTGTTTGAAGATAGCGTTTCATCCAGCAGATGCAGCTTCCTGCTCTGTAAATGGTTTCCATTGTTTCGTGTTGGCTCCTGGCCCCGTCTCTGCCGGGGCCACTGGTAGTGTCGCTCAGCTCTGGCAACCTGAGGAGCAGTGGTCCCAGCCACGAAATGCTGCTGGCCATGTGGCGGTGTGAAAAGGCTGAACTGGGAACACTGGTATTCTGTAGATAGCCTCCAGAAAATGTTTGGGAGGCTCACTGGAGGCTGCCTCTTTGCACAGGTGAACAAGGCAGCGTGCCTGCTGTGAGGCTGCTGCTGGGGTGCTGGCTCGGTTGGCCGCAGCTCCAGCAAGGGATGCTCGGGTTTCCCAGTATGTGTCCGCTCTTCCAACAAGACTCTGTCTGGAGGGGCCAGTTGGTGACGTTTCTGCTTGAACACACACCAAGTGTGCGCTCCAAATAGCCACCTTGCTGGTACTTGCTCCTGGGATTCCATATGTTTGAACGGGATTCAGACTGTGGGGCCCGTGACCAGATGCCCGCTGTTGAAATGGAGACGAGACGCAGCGCAGAGAGCAGTTAAAAAATACGGTACTGGTACCAGCACCTCTTTTTCAAATTTTGGTTGCAACCTGGGATTCTCTTGTGCTGGGCCAGGTAGTAAGATAGCCGCTGGTCTAATGGTTGACATCTAGACTGCAAAAGAGCAAGGAACCAGGGAAGAGAGAGTAAATAAAATAAGGTGGTGCTGGTCAGTGTGATGAGGATTATTCCCAGCACAAAAGAAGCTGCATGATTTTTAAATCTTTTGCAGGCACTGGAGAGATAATGGGTTTGGAGGCCACCCTTGGGCGCCTGCCGGCGGTGCTGCCGCGGGGCAGTGCTCCAGCTGGGGCTGCGGTGTGTTGGGTGGGCAGCCTGGCCAGGGCTCGTGTCGGCAGCCCCAGGCACTCCTTGCACTGGTGCAGGATATTTCTGCCAAACGTGACATAGAAAGCATTGGGAAGAATGGAATTGATTTTTGTTTAAAGATGTTTTGTTATCACTGGGAATCGGGGACCTAAGGCTGTGTTTGCTGGAAAGCCATCGAGCCCACAGTCGGCGTTACCCACTGCAAAGGAGCGGGACGAAGAAAAGCCTTCAGAAGCGCGTGCCGCACCGTGTTTGCTCAGCGTGTCCCGGTCATCCAGCTTCATCTGGGGCAGCATGAGTAATGCCAAAACCGTCCCTGTGTCAGAGGCAAAAGGATTTGGCTTTGGCTGTGTTTGTGCCCTGGTCTCTTTTCCCCTTGGGTTTTGCATCTGTTAAGTTTCTCTGGCTAAAAACCCCGCAGACTGCTCTCAGTCAGATTTGTAGCTGTGCAAGCACTCACACCAAAACCCTCTCTCTTCGGTAGCCAGAAAAATGCCAGCTTACTGTTAGCTCTGATTTTAAATGTTTGATCCAGAAAGCAAAAAGGTGTGAATTAATTTTCTCATCGGGTGGTTAAATAGGAAATGTGACTGAAGAAAACAGTGATCTGCTTCTTGAATAGCTGCTACAAATATGACAGAAGTGTTTATTGGTGAAACAGGAGGCTGATCTTACTTCTCGTTACTGCCTGGTAAGGCGGGTGGTGGGTGGAATCCGTGCTGTGGTGGTGAAAAGCTGGAAATTCCACTTTGCAGCACAGATGTGGGTGCTGGGGGTGAGGGCAGCCTTGTCCCCCCTCCCGGCTGGTATGGCTGCGATGTTTGCTGTCCTCCAAGACCCCCATCATGAAAACAAACCTGCACTGTGGGGTATAGTAATTCTCTAAAGTACACTATTAGTTCTGATTTTTAGAGAAAGTGTGAGACGTGGTCCCCAGAGCGAGGACATCTGCCATGAGAGGGGTGCGTGCCTTCTCATCCTTCCCATTTTAGACTCCCTGGTTGTGGGGTGGCACGGTGGCCTGCGTGCTGGGCGGCTGAGGTGTCTCCCCAGACCATCTGGTTTCTCCGTGGGCTGCCGGGGCCCCGGGAGCTCTGTGCCGCAGAGCCCCAGCAGAGGTTTTGGGGAAGAAGAGCTGCAGGTCCTGGTCTGGTGCTCCTCCCTGGCTGTCTGCTCTTGGCCACAGGTGGGAGTGAATCCTGGTCTGCATGGTCCTCTGCTCTCCTGCTGCTCTCCTCTGGGTGCCTCGCCACCCCGAGTGACACGGAGATGAAGCCGGGAAGCTACTGGGGGGGGTCCTCTTGCAGCTGAAGGGCTTGGGTGAGGATGTGTTTGTGTCTGGTGGAAAGCACGCTCCTGCTCTGGCATGCAGGTTCAAAGAGATGGGTGAGGTGCCCACGTCAATCCCCGTCCTGTCCTCCCTGATCAGTCCCCAGACACTGGGAGAGATCCCTGTGGTGGTGGCAGGACATGTAGCGTGGGAGTGAAGAAGCGGCCAAGAAAGAGAAAAGTCAGGGCTTGCTGGTACGCCGAAGCTGTTGTGCCTCGTGCTCCGTTCCCTGGGCGCACGGATGCTGTGAGCCGTGACCTTGGACTTGCAAGAAAGCGGTACGTAGCCTGCAACTCGAGCGGGCTGCGAGTGGCTGAAGGATTCTGGGCAGCAGGGAGGTGGAGGCAGGCTGGGACTTGACTGAAGGCGAATTTTCGGTGGATTGCCTTTCTCCGTCGGCAGAGCCTGTTTTGAGAGGAGCTGGGTGTGCCCCAGACCTCTTCCTCCGGCGCAGGAAGCCGTGCCGGGGGTCACGCTGTCCCTGGAGCTCGGGCACAGCCGTCCTGCTGCCGCTGCAGCCCGCGCCGGCGATGCCTGCCTCTCCTGCTCTTGTTCTCCACAGCTTTCCCACCTGCTTGAGCAGCAGTGATTTATTTATTTATTTATTTATTAATTTATTTCATTTTTTGCATGAATGGAGCATGCTTTTGTGAATGTGATTTACGGGATGTGAAGCCGCAGATGTTTGCTCATTAATTAAGTTTTGCAAAACTGCTGCCGGAAGCAGCGCCAAGCACTTGGCAGAGCTCTGTGGTTTGACGTTTTTCCTTCCTGCCCCCTTCTCAGCTATGCAAAGCCTTAGCTAGCCCTTCACTCGGCGATGGCAGCCCCTGCATCTGCCCCTTCTTATCTCCTCTGTCAGACCTGTGCTTTGGGGTGGCACCTCTCATTTTGAGGTGGTGGACTGAGGTCCCCCAGGCAGGGTCCTGTGAAAGGAGCCCATGTCTCGCGTCTCTATTTCTTCGGCCACAGCTGTCGGAGAAGGCAGAGGATAATGAGGTCAGAAGTCTCAATGATTAGTATTTGGTCACATTCACTGACATTTTATCTTTTGTCTCCATAGAGAGGAGGAAAACATGGTGAATTAAGAGCATCTGTCTTGGCAGGGCCAGCCTGCCCTGAGTGCCCGGCCCTGGGTCGGGATGGGGTCCTGCCTCCTGGGACCTGAAGCCCCTGAGATCCCAATCTCCTTTACTGCAAATCAACACAGAGATCTTGGGGTGTCCTTGGGCTTCTCTCTGGCTCCGCTGGCAGAGCCGGTCACCTGCCCAGCTGCTTCACCTGGGGAAGTTTTGTTCTTTGGTGGTACGTGCCACTCCTTCAACAGGAGCTGTGCTCGTAAACGGCTCCTGGCAGCATGGAGATAGCACGGATAAATATAACTCTGCATTGCGTAAGCCTGTGTTTTGCCCATTATTGAGGCACTCTTGCTTCATGGCCAGGCTCCGAAGCCCATCGGGATATTGAATGATGCACTAGTGGCTTTGACAGCACTTCCCCCATTTTCTAGCGCTGCTCCCCTTTCCCCCATCTCCAGCTTTGCCTGGGGCTGGCCGTGAGCCGGGCTGTGCCGGCCGTGGGCAGGAGGAACCACGGGCTGCCAGCGAGCTCCTGCCTGCGCGGCCACCGTGGTGGGTCGGTGCTGTGGACCTGCCGCGGCAGCTGCGAACACCTCCTGGTTAATGCCTTGTTATCTCTCTGGCCCAGCCGGTTGGCATGTGTAATTCATTCAGTAATGGCTCCTTGTCCAGAGGGGAAAAGAGTAACAGCAGGCAGGGCTTGGGAAGGAGGAGAGCAAATAAGGGAAAATGGGCACGGCAGGTGTGGCTCAACCTGTCTGATGATGCTGGTGATGTAAACCAGCAGACAAGGTTGTGTCAGCGGGACACCAACCACTAATCCTACCCCCTTGCTTTGGGATGGCATCCTCTGGCAGGGTGGGCTGGTGGCTGCACTGAGACCTGGAGCAATCCCACCTTCAGCAGGGCTGTTTTGATGGATAGCCTGAACCAGTACTTGGTATGCCTCAGACCTTTCTCAGGGCAAAAAAAGTGTGAGGGGAGAAGCTGTAGGTTGCGTGGAGGAAAATGAAAGGACAGAAAGAGGTTCTGCTCAGCTCGAGCCCTCTCCCCCTCGGCAGGCGCAGGGCGGGAGGAATGGCATGTGCCGCTTCCCAGGAGCGCGGGCAGGGACTGCGGAGAAAGCCCCATCCATCCGCCCATGCCGGGCAGTCCTCTGCATCCCTCTGCAGTGCCAGCCCGCAGCGCCCGGAGTGGGGATGGACACGGGGGCGTTTT
Source organism: Harpia harpyja (assembly GCF_026419915.1). Lineage (NCBI taxonomy): Eukaryota > Metazoa > Chordata > Aves > Accipitriformes > Accipitridae > Harpia > Harpia harpyja. The sequence continues at coordinate 25,861,187 of NC_068957.1, read as the reverse complement.
GCAGTGGAAGTGGGATGAGATGCCGTATCCCACACCTCTCTCCGGAAACGGTCTGGAAAGCCGGGGAGAGCAAAGATCAGCTCCTCCGGTCCAGCTTGGTGATCTTAGCCAGGAGGCACCCCGTGACCCTCCGCAGGTCTGCAGGCAGGTTGTTGGCAGGTAGGAACGAAATGCTCCGTGAGCAGCCGGCAGGCAAGAGCAGCGAGTCCTTCAGTGCAGCGGTCACGGGTCACTATCGCCACGCACACGTGTGTGCATCTGCGCGTGCAAGCCAGCGTGCTGGGCAGGGTGTCGGAGCGTGCCCGTCCGTGTGCGCGCGGCTGTAGCTCGCTCAGACGAGCATCAGGCGAGCAGCTGTGCATCCATGCATCCAGGCACTGGAACTTGCATTTTTTCAGACAAAAAAAGGCTGTCTCAGATGGGGCCAGATAGCGAGTGGCTGGTGGGCTGGTGCTGCTTGCTCCCTGAAGATGCTGAGGTTGACCAGGACTGCCGGCATGCTGGGCTGGCCCTTTGCAAGGGGACGGGAATAGAGACTTTCACAGCCTGCCATTTCAAAGCATCTCAGCACTCAATTTTTCTAACCACTTGTGAAAGCTGAGTGTTAATTAAGGGCTTTGAGTCCCTTCAGAAAACATGCATGTGAGAGTCAAAAATCAGTGACTCATAAAAATAGACACGGATGAGTTTTAGAAGGATGTGAGCTGATTGATTTACCATAAATGACGTTAGCCTGCAGCTCTAAGGTAGAAGTTTTCTGAGGCAAAGGTTTCCTCAAAAACGTCAACAGGAGAATTGCCGCACGCTTGTGAGACTGAAAAGTAACGCTTGCTTGGGAAGATACAAACGTTTTAAAGTGTTGTTCTGAAGGATGCAGAGATGACTGCTGGGGAAGTTTACACGTGTAAAACACTGCCGTGCAAAGCACCTAAGCATGGGACTGAGGCGGCCCTGGGGGGCTCCGAGGGTGGGCAGCCCCTCTGAGGTGCGGGGATGATGCTGCCGAGGTCCCTCACCCTGCAACGCGCAGTCGTACGAGCTTCGAGCCCTGTGGAGGGCTCTACCTAGCTGGTTTCCCACTAGCCAAGGAGACCTGAGCGAGCACCATGACAGCCTTTGCTTTGGTCCTCTTGCCCCAAAACGATGGGGAGAGCGGGGCTGCCCCACTGTGCGTGGCTGCTGCAGCAGAGGTTTTGTTGCAGAGCTTCCTCCGTGTGTGATCACAGGTGGATATTCCAGTATGGCTGTCTTTAGGGCAAAGTTTTCCTAGTATAACCCCTAGAAAGCATCGGACGTGGGCTGGAGCCTTCATCAGCCCTGCGCATAAGCCCATCATCAGGAGGGGAATTTGTCTCCCGTTAGCAGCAGACTTCTCCTCACTGTGTCTGGCTGCGAGCACCAGCGAGACCGTTGTGCTGTTGGGACAGCACTTAGCCGGGCAAGAAAACCCCAAGTAGGTCTCGCTGTGACAAATCCTCTTTTACTTACGCAGGGGCTTTCACATGGAAGGGAAGCTGGAAAAAACATGCCCGTTCCTGCCACAAGTCGCTGCTTTGCCAGTAACTGGCCTCTGTTTTCTAATGCTGCTACTGCAAATGGTTGGTGTGTTGAATTAGGGCTTCTGCTGCCTTCTAACCCATGGGCTTCTCCTTGGCCTGACCCTGGGGAGGTCTTCCGCTGCTTCTGACCTTGCTGTCTGCAGCCACAGCACTGACTCTGATGCGTTCAGCATCATAACTTCCCTTGAGCTGGAATAGCTGTGCAAGAGTGTGTGAGCTCATATGCCTGTAAATCCCTTGGAAGGCTGGGAAGTACTTCGTTAATTAACAAAACTGAAGAAGAGAGTCATTTTAACCATCTCCGAGAAGCGTTTCCTATTGCTTACAAGCAAAGGTCTGGGTTTCAGGACTATCCTTCGGCTACGGACCAGTCCCGTTTGTCCGTGCATCCTCAGATCATTCCTCTGCCGTGATGTGAACAAGCTCTTTGGCCATGTCCCATGAGGCTTTGCTTGCTTCAGCTCCTCAGAAAATGCCTTGTTATACTTAAAGGTCCACGTTTTAGACTGTGTCTGGGTTGTGGGTAGGCATGTCCGTGGAAAGGGGCGCAGGGCTGGCTGGCTTGCAGAGGTGGCTGTGCTGGCTTCTCTGGTGGGTGACAGAGAGATGGGACCAAGCCAGGTAAGCAGAGTCTGCCATTCCCGTGGTTCGTCTTCCATTGGGATTCAGCATCTTGACTGTCAGGCCAGCATATGAGTCTGTAACATTGCTTGAGGCCAGCTTTTGCATCCTGTTTTGTAATATTCCCTGACATTCCCCACATTCCTGGCAAGGAGACTTCTGTATTTTTTTGAAATGTTCCTTTGTCTCTTTGCAAAACTGTGACATCCTTTAAAGCTACTTCTCAAAAAGTCCGTTGGCCTACTCTCTCCAGCAGCTCCTGTTCGCTTCATAAAGAAGAGGAAGCCTTGAGCTTCGACTCCAGCCCCAACACCGTCTCCTTCCAGTGGGGAGAAAGGGGAAAAAAGGAGAGAGGAAGGGCTGTGGACTCCTGTTTGGCTCAGGTGACCTCCATAAACCTCAGGTCCGTGCTATCTGGTTCCACTCTTGTCCTAAGGTTTCACTCTGAAATCCATGTCTTTGTGATGATTATGGGCTCATTAGCTGTGCTTTCATCGCTGCTGAAGCCCGCCTGGACAGCGTGGTCTGGAGGAGAACTTTGGAGAAGGCAGAAGCCACCAGAGTGGTCCTTGGGTTGGTGTCCTGCCTGTAGCGCTGGACTCTTCTGTCTTGCCTACCAGGGGGGTAAGGAAGCAAGCTGAGGGGTGAGTGGGAAGTTTTGCAATGCTGTATCCCTTGACAGGGGATGAGAGGACCCATTGTGTTTCCCACTGGGGAATCAGAAACAAGGCGAGAAAGAAATAACCTGGTGTTGAAGCCCACAGTGTGACCCTAGTGGAGTTTGACTTGAATTAATCCAGCTTGTTACCAGCTGCATCAGGATATGTCTGGTAAACATGTCAGCCCTCCTTTGGTCACCCTACAGCCAGACTTCAGAGAGACCAGGAGAAGACCAACTGGAGAAGGAGAAGCATGAGCTAACAAGCCAACCTGCAGGTCCCCATGCCAGGTATTCTCTCCCGGCGCTGGGGCCCCCTTCCCTCGCTTCTCCAGGCAGCAGCTCCCCAGGACACGCAGGGAGCCCCTTGGATAGGCTGTGCCAGCTCCCCCTTTCTCCCACGGGTGAAGGGGACAGTGGCACTGGGACCTTCTCTGTGCTCCAGAAGGAGCTGTAGGTGCAGGGACCCTCTCAGCCTCCTCTCCTGGGCGGCGTTTCAGTTTGCTCCGGACGAGGGGACGCCTGGCTGCCTCTCCCATCGCTCTGGAGCCAGCAAAGGCTCTCTCCTCCCTTCTCTCCCACCTACAGATGTTGGCTGACTAGAGACCCGGGAGGCAGCTGCTGCTCTTTTGCTGCAGCTGGAAATTACGGTCTGGTTTCCTTCTGTGGCGCCACGGTAGCATTAATGACGGGAAGGACCGGCCAGGGATAGTGGTGGAAGAGGCTTTTCCTGAGGAGAACTGGACCCAAATCCCCTTGTCAAGGGGGAGGGCGTTGCAGCGGGCAGGACGCGCGTGTGGCACCCACCTGTGCCTCCCTGCACGCCTCGCCCCGGCTGGGACCCGGTCCCAGTGCTGGCGTGAGTGTGGGTGGCACGTGTCCCCCGCGGAGAGCCGACCTTGGCCACCACCATCCCGCATCTCCAGCGTGCACCTGCAGCGTCAGCTGGGTTTGGTGTCTGCTGTCATGTGTGCGCAGAAAGCTCTTTTTCACTGTAAAATATGGTTATTGCTGGTTATCGGGTGGCTAAGTCCGCTGCTGGCTATTAGCAATATTCTCTTTCCAAGGGGAGTGCTTGCTTTCAGTCCCAAGAGGATCAAAACCTCTCGGTTCAGGGATTTCATTAACCTGCTATGTCAAAATAGCTTTGTGGGATCCCTGAGCAGCTTTAGCGGAGTGCGTGTTGTGAGCTGGACCGGGCAGCAGCCAAGGCACCCTCCGTTAAAGCAGCTGAAGGGCAGCAGTCCTGCTGTCTCTGAGGCCCGGTCCTTCCCTGCATCGCTGGGATGTGAGATCACATTTGGAAGCGGCTTTTGACTCCTCCCGTGTTGGTGGAAATTTTACACATGGCCGCTGGTAACTTGGATGGCCACTGAGACGCCTCCCCATCTGCAAGGCGATCGCTGTTGTCAGCTGGACGCCCTCGCTGTCACGTGTGCGGGTGTTTTCATCCCGCTCCTTTCCAAGGTTTGCTCACAGATGTATTTACCAGCCTGCTCCTCTCAACTGTCCCCTTCTGCGCTTTGGACCTAGGATCTCCCCTGCCAGGTCCTGCTCACCGAGGGGATCTCACAGCTCGTTCTGTAAACTATTTATGCCAAAAGCACTGACTTGGGGAAGTGCAGTTGCAGAGAATGTGCTTTTCATTACGGAGACTAATCCCATGTCAACCAGAGCTTCTCCCTTGGACTGCACTGTTTCCCTCAGCTTTGGTCTGCCTGAAAAAGTTAGGCGAGTCCTTCCTGCCTGCACGGAGGGAAGAAGCGCTCCCAGGGCAAGGCGAAGCACTGATGGCTTGAGTGCAGACCGTGAATCTGTAGAAAATTAGGCAATTAAGTCTAGATATCTTGGATAGCAGGTGCTCCTGTTCTCATCTCTGAACCATCTTCTTCCAAAGCTTTTAGTCCTCTTCGGTATCTTGAGAGACTGGGAAATTTATGATGGATCAGTCTTTGCTTTCAGCTTTCCCAGCCCTCCCGTCTCCGGCACATGGGAAAGGCTGCATTCACACGCACTGCCCTGCCTGGCTGCGAGTGGCTGGCAGCTCCCGCGCTTTGCAAACAGCCGACCGAGAGAAGTCCTCAGCAGAGGTTTACGGTCAGTGGTTTGATGAGTCGATGTCTGATGGGGTGGGAAACGGGGTTTTGGTGGTCTCCATCGCTCTCCTCCCTCCCGGCTTATGGCAGGGCAGTGTCGGTCAGTCCCGCTCCCAGAGCCTGGTGTCAGCAAAATGCAGCCCTGCGGGAAGCGTCACGCTTGAGCATTATCTCGGTACCTAATTTTTCGGGTTGCAACTGAAAGCTGCAACCCACCTGGCTGGAACGGGCATTCCGTGCCCAGCCACGGCCAGGACAGGCCACCTCGGTGTCCCTGCTCCGGTGCATTTCGTGGAACGCGCCCGGCCACAGGAACGGCTGCTCTGGGGGCAGCGAGCCCGTCCCGCCGCTCGGGCAGGGCTTACGGAGAGCTGGAAACAGTTAAGCAGCGTGCCTGCGTGCATGTGCGCTCTCGCTCGGGCTTTCTCGCGCGCTCCCCGCCTGCTCCCACCCCCGCTGTTTGAACAGTTCAGCCCTTTGCACGGCCGGGGATGTCCTGTTCGCTTCTAACGAGAAATTAGACGGCTGCCTGGGCAGGCAGGGTCAATGAGGGCAGATTTTATTAGCTCGGTACCGTCGGCCTGCATGGAAAAATCGGAGATCTCCAGTTGACTGCCCGCGGGAAGGTCTTTGGCCAGGAGTGCTTTCGCCTCCAGTGGATGGTCCTGGGGTGGCTGAGGTGGGGGATCAAGGAGGCCAGTGGTCATGCTGATATTTTTTTCTGCATTTAATCCACGGTTTCCAATGAACAAAGCCAGGATTAACAGCTTCTGCCATGGTGAGTCTGCTCGTGTCCCAGCTTTGTATTTGTATTAGGAGGTTTCAGCCAGCAAACACGGTTTTGGGGGGGGGAGACGGGAAAGTCTGTAAAATTACCTTTTTTCTTCTGAGAGATTTCTTGAAAACAGTGTTTCCTTTGCAGCAAGTCAGTTTGCTTTGGCTTTTATGCAGCAGAGTGAGGGCAGGGTTAGGAGGTGTAATTTGTTTTATTGTTAAGCTTTTTTCTTTTCCTTTGCTTGAAAAACAGACCAGATTTTCCTTTACCTTTTTTTTTTTCTTTTTTTTTTTTTTTTTGCCCCCCTTGAAATGGTCTGTACCTTCTGCCCTGACGGGAGTGTGCCTGCGTGGAGAGGGGCTGCGGTTAGGTGCGTTGTGAGCCCTGAACCCCTGATGAAATAAGGCACCAGTATTGAGGGTGCGGCTGTGCGTGATAGGAAGGAGAGGGGAAATGGATCCGACAAAGCACAGGCTGGTTTCAGCCACACTGTGTGTGGCTTTTCTTTCAACCACTCTGCTCCCTGCCTAAGATGCAGTAGGTGCAATAGATCTGCAGCCTTTTTAATATTTGGGCTTAGTTCTCACAGAGTCAACCAAGCTGGTGAAAGCGCGGTGGCCACGCGGCATGCCGGCTCCTCCTAACCTTCGGTTGTTTCCTGAGCCCAAGCCAAAATCCCTTTCTGTGAGCCTGACCCCCGCCTCCTGCCAGGCAGCGAAGGTGGCCGGGGCGGCAGCCGGCGTTGGCCGGGACCGCGGTGGTGGCGGCAGTGCCAGCCATGCCACGGGATGTGGCATCGCCTGCTGACGCCGATTTACTTAAAAGCAGTTTTAAGCGAGAGGAAGGGAGGGGATGGGGAGGGGGGAGAGGGCTTCAGGACTGCGAAGGGCGAGCTGCGGGGTGGGGAGGGAAGTGCCCCCCCAGGAGCCGCTGGCAGCTGCGCCGTGAGCGATGCCCGGGCGATGCTGGTGGGTGCTGGGTGCAGCAAAAGGGGCTGTGGCTTCTTACCGAGCCCTTAAAGCTCCAGATGGGAGAGATCCTGCGGGCAGGGTGAAAGTCCTGCCCTGGCGTACACAGACCTGCATTCACATGAGAAATGTTACTTGGCTGCTTTTTGAAACTTAGGTTTTGGGGGTGTGGTTTTTTTTTTTTTTTATTTTACACCTCGATTTGTAGTTTTCTCTGGAAGGACTGCAGGGAGATGTCCCTGTCGGGGAGGAGACTGCCGTGCAGACCGGCAGGGCCATTCTGTAACTGAACCTCAAGCGTGCTGTTTGCAGGCTGAGGGATGGTATTGTGGTCATCTGCACATGCAGGACTTCGTGGTGTTAAAAACCTGAATTTTGCAGAGATCTTTCTGATGTGGGACGGGATTTTCAGAAGTTTAGCAATTAGCGTGTGCAGGCGTCTGTGCAGAAGCGCCGAGCGCCTTTGCTCGCGCAGCTCCCCGTGGACCAGCCGCAGCAGCAGATGTGGGGACCACTTGATAGATGGAGTCTGGCCACAGCAAAAGCCAGCGGGCTGCTGGTCGAGGGCACGCTGCGGCAGGAGCGGGGATGGCTTCGGACTCAGGCTTTGGAGTCTGCAGTAGGGGATTGGTAAGGCAGAAAAAGGAGGCAGATTATTGTACAGAGCTGGAGAGACACTTGATTCTGGCTAATTTTTGTATTGCAGCCTTTAAAAAGGGAAGAAAAGAACCCTAAAGCAACCCTTTGTGCCTCTGCTGAGAAATTAGTGCCCATTTCTTCCTGCGAGGATGCATTTCTGTACTGGGGCTGTGGCAATGCCTGGCCATTGGCTCGGGCGGCCACCGGACCGGGTGTGACAGCTCTCGCTCTGGCCTCACCATCCCCAGGGGCTTGCAGAACTCCCACCAAAGGCCATAGGAGCCTGTGCATTCCTCAGCTGGGAACTGGATGGGTTTGTAATTCTGTACGACAAAGCTGCAGAAAGACCACGGGGGAATGCTGCTCCATGGGATTCCTCTGGTAACACACACTAGTGTTTATTCTAAATAAATGCATAGAAGTAGGAGGGAATTCCCTCACGTATTAAGCAAGTAATTATTTTTTAACGCCTGGATTTAAAAGTAGGAGTTGAGGATCTCTCCTAAGCAAGTAGTGCAGGAGAGAAACTGCAGCAGGTTGCATTGACTGGAGATGTGAATGTGCATCAGCTGCAGATGCTGCGTTAGGGAGCTGAGAGCACTCTGCAAAGGCGGGAGCTGCTGCTGATTCTGGCTTTTTAGCAAAACTACTGTCGTTTTCCTTTGCCTTGACCTTCCTTGGCCTTTGGTGATGGCTTGTGTTGGGTCTCGCACTCCATGCGGTATAAGTGCCGTGGTGAAAGCAGCAGCGGGATGCAGCTCTCTGGACTTCGACCTCAGAGCGTGCTAGAGGCGAGGGTAGGCTATGGGTGCGTCATTTTGTCGGTGCTGGGTCTAACGCTCTGCCAAGCAGCTGAAAAATGGACTCTCATTGCTGTCCACCTAAAGAAATGCATGATGCGATCCCTCCTCATCAGGGAGGTGCAGTTTCGGCCAGTACCTACAGCGGCTGATGGATGCCGTGCCCCGGCACTACCAAAGCGGTCAGGTGGGGAGCTCTGGCACCGCTGGCTGCCCTCGGAGGGACGGCGTCCGTTAGTCCAAACAAAGTGCGTGTGAGATCCACGGGATGATCAACAGGAAAACAACAGTGCAGTTTTAGAAAGGGTGGGATACAGGATGGGAAGACGTATTAATTTTCTTCAGCATCTGAGCAGCTGTTTTCATCTTGCTTCTCTTCTGGGTTTCCAATAGCAGAAATGAGAGCACTCAGCCACCACAGCCACCTGAACAGTAGAAATGCGTATATGTATGCCAACATACATCCAATGCTCTTTGTGTACACAGTAATTGCGTTTGGATGGGGCAGGCTGCCCTTTCCCTGTGAGCGGTTGCTTGCTGGCTGCAGGCACGGGGCTGTTGGAGCATGAATATGTGGAAGGGAGAACACAGGTGGACCTGCAAAGCTCTACCTTTTCATTCCACAGATGGGTGCCATCTTTTCCTTTCAGCTATTTGGGGTTGCACTGGGGTGTCTTGGTGCTCTTTGCTTGGTAAAGGGTAGTGACCTGCAGACAGACGCTGCTGCTGCAGTGCGGTCACTCTTACCAGCATCACTTGTTCCCTCTGGGTGCTTCAGCCATGCAAGCACCTTCTTTCTAATTCTTATTTTCACTGGGAAGCTTCTCCCTGTCCCCTGCACACGGATGTGCACTTGTATAGATACAGGCAGCTCAGCAGAGTGAATAACAGCCTGAAACCCAGGAAAGGAATAATGTAGCGGGTGCCCAAGAGAAGACAGTAAGCTTTCAAGCCAAGTCTAGATCCGGGCAGAGGTGAGCCGTCAGCCGTGCTGGCGCTGATGGACCTTCTCGGGGTGGTGCACAGGGTGGGCTGGAGCCGGAGGCTCTCTCTCCCCTGAGCTTGCTTTGCCATTGCCTTCTTCAGACATGGAAACAGAGGTTCCTGCTGGGCTCCCTCCTCCCGTGCAAGGGGGGGCTTGCTGCTGCGCTCCCCGGGGTGCAGGAGGGGACGGGTTCCTGTCCTGTCTGTTGTTCCTGTGGGGTCAGAGCAGCTGCAAAAATGCAGGTGGAGGAGGCAAGGAGGACGGATCAGGGTCTTCACCTTCCTGGCCCTTTGTTTCTGTTCCTATTGGTGCCCTTTCCATCCCCTTGTTCCCACCAGACATCTGCTCTGCAGCTGCAGCACTCAAATGCAGGACGTTTAACCCCTGAGCTACCGCAGCACTCGCGCTCTCAGGGACAGTCTGAAGCCGAGGGCCAGGAGGAGGTGTCCTGAGGTGGCCAAAGGTGCTGCAAGACTCTGAGGAGTGGAAATGCCTGTGGGCCACCCCCGTAGTGAATGCCTCACCTGGCTTGCACACAGATCTGTCTTTGTCCAGTCTGCCATGCTGCGTGTGACCTAAAACCATGGAGAGGAGCCGCCACCAGCTCCAGGGGACTGGCCGCGTCCTCCTTCCTCCTGCCCACGAGCGAGGGGCAGGGAGCAGCGCTGCCTTGCAAAGGAAAGCTGTCGTGGCGGTGCTGGGGGAACCCTGGCTCGGTCCGTCTCTGCCACCCCACCGCGTCCTGCAGCCACGTCCAGCGGACAGCGTGTCCAGCCCAGCTGGTTTCTTCCCTCCAGCAGCTGGTGCACCCCATGCCTCTTGAGCATGGATGTTGGTTGTTCATCCCTGCCTTGTTGGGTCTAAAATAGCACCCCAAGAGAGGAAGAGACCCTTTGCTGCTGCAGAAGATGAACATTGGCTTCTCTAGAGGTGGCTGTTAGGCTTTGTTGCCCCAGAGGAGTGAATACTGAAGGAGAGGAGAAGTTTTCTCCCCTTTCTAAAGTAAAAAGGTAACAAACGTGTTTGCATTTTGCAAAGGTATGATGAAGCCTCGTTCGTTTGGGGCTGATGTGGCTACGTCAGTGCTATCTTGCAGTCTTTTTAAAGACAGCAAAGGCTGCAAACCTTTAAATTTAAATTGCTCGAAGTAATGTTTGTGGAAGCGGTGGTGTTCCCCGTGCAGATCGGACGCAGCTCTTGTCTCAGGTGCCAGCCTGCAGGGGGAGAAGCTGTTTTTTTGGCTGGGCATGGTGCAGAGCCAAGCTCTAGCATTGCCCTGGACTTCCTCATGGCCGTGGTCTTACAGTCATGTTTCTGCACTGCAGAGCACAAGGTTATACTCGCTTTGGGTGCAAAGGGCTATGTTTTAACTTTCTTTAGAACAGAATAAAACAGGCATGAGACTACGGTTAGGCTCGTTTGCAGGAGAGGAAACCAAAGCTGTCACATCCAGTTGATAACCGTGTTTACATGCAACCCTGGAGCTGAGCCGAGATGTGAGCGGGGCAGAGATAAGGTGGGGGGAGCGCTGCTGGGGTGGCTGCTGCAGAGCTGCCTGGGGCAGGCTCTGGGCAAACCCTGCACGGAGCCACCTCTGCCCCGGGCTGGGGGGCACCCGCGGAGCGGAGCCTGTTTTGTTACCTGGAAACTTTGCTTTGACAATAGAGCAGTGGTTTGTCCGGCGTCCCAGGGCCCTTCCTTCCTCTCCGCTGTCCTAACCGAGGAGCTGCTGCCCAGCTGCGGTTTCCAGCCTTGCTGCCAGCCGGGGCCCAGGGCGCTGGGCAGGATGGCTGTGAGCATCTGCCGAAGCCGGGTACTGCCCAGGGGCGATGGGGAAGGAAGGGATGGCACCCAGCCGGCGGCTGGAGGGCAGCTGGGAGCAGAGGAGCTTGGGGTGACGTTTGAGGGTGGTGCACGAGGTGATCCAGAAACCCAGCGGCTGCCGTCTCCTCGCCACGGGGCAGGGAGGTGGCCAGAGAGCTTCTTGCCCAGGTTGTACCAGCTGGTGCTCCGGTACCGACACCCACGCAGATACCAGACAGCAACTTCTGTGCTACCTCTAGGATCGTTTTTACCCTCGAATTTTCCCCATGTTCATCTTAGACCATGCAGCGGCTGTCTGGGACATGAACAGGATGGTGGTGGGCTCTGGTACCCACCGGTGGCCCTGCCGTGCCATCACCCCCCTGCACGCTGCCGTCCCCAGGGGAGCGATGCCCTTGGGAGCAGACAGGGCATTTTGGGGCTGGAGGTGGTGGAGGCATTTGAACAATTCCTCGTTGGCAACGTAGCGAGGAGCAGTTCCCAAAACTTGTGAGACCTATTTACTGCATGAAGGTTAATTATGGAAACCCGCTGCATCTGGGAGAGTGTCCAGCCATGTTTCTCATTCCTATCTGTGTGCCCTGTCCATGCTGGGGGCTTTGAAATCTCTGCGGTTTGCTGGATGGTGCTGGGAACTGGCCGGGCTGGAAGCAGATAACTGGTATTTATCGGTGCTGAGTGCCAAACCGCGCATGGACGGGGGATGCCCATGGCTGCGTAAAACTCAGCATGCCTCTCCTGCTCCGAAAGCCCAGGTCGGCGTGGGCAGTGAGCCCCGCAATGAGCTGCGAGTGCAGCCCCAGCAGAGCGTGGGAGGCAGCGCGGGGGCTTACTCTGGACACCTCGTCTAAGCACGCTGAAAGGGGAGAATTGCCTTCAGTCAGCACGGAGGGGTCTGGATTTGGCCCTTGGATGTGTTTGAGTGATGCCCTGTTCAGAGAGGTGACACTGATTTCTGTGAGCACAGCACTGGGTGTTGCAGGCAGAGTTAATTCTTCTTTCACTGGCAATGCCCCGGCCCCAGCACCTTCAGCAGCAGTAGGATACGTATTTCCCATGGGAAACTGTTGTTTCAGCTCCTTGCTTTTTCAAGCAGTGAAGGCACATACCCCTGGTTTGGGAGATGTGTCAGGATTTTCTGTCATTTCTGTAAAAAGTAGGCAAGTACTTCTGTTTGCGGACTGGGAAGGGAAGCTGGGCTCCACTTCTGCATAGTCACTGTTGTAGGCAACAGTTTATTTTAAGGCGGGATGGAAAGAAAACACACCAAAAAGGAAAGAAAAAAGAGTGTTCCCCTTGCTAGCGCTGGAGTGTGACAGCCGGAGGCTCGGGACTCCCACCCGCATCTGCCAGGCAGCTGGTTTCACGGCTTTCCATTAGGTAACGTATGGGCAATTTTATGATGTGGTTTTCTCTTCACACACTAATTGGCTGTGTGGGACTTTTTATGGGGAATTTGGAAACTTGCTGTGAGAAGCTGGGATCCTGGGGTGTGACTTCTCGTTTTTTATTTTTGATTTTTAAAGCGAAAGTGCAGAGCCGGGGTTCTGGGAAGTGGCTTTCCTGCCTGTAATTACGTTTGCCTCCGGTGTTCCAGCTCGCTTGTTTTAGAGCTCTTATTGCATCTCCCTGGCTTTTCCCCATCTGTGCCTCTTCCAGGTCAGGGGTGGGGTAGCTGTAGCCCCAAAAGCACTCGAGGGAGAGATGTCAGGCTCCAAATATCCCACGACCAGGAGCCGTTCCTGTCGGAGCCACTGTGGACCTGGCGCAGATCTCGGTGCTCGCTTGCTGGCGGGTTACATCCAGGGAAGTGCCACGGTGCAGTGACTGTGCAGGAAGGTGACTGGGGGAATTTTGTTCCTTTTTTCCATTTTCATGTTGGTTTTCATCCTTTTCTTCCACTTTCACTAGCAAAATGAGAGCCTCTTCTCTTCATTTTTGCTTTCCACCCCTTGCCCTGGCGTGCTGGGGGGTCCGGGTTCCCAGTCTGTGTGGGGGGACACCCACCCACCCCTCCATCCCCGCATCACTTTGCAGCAGCCAAGCTGGTGGAGCTGCCCCCACCGGACCCACTCAGGGTGTTTCTGATGGACCACGGTGGTACTTGGGCCACAGCATGTGCCCCTTGTTGGGTACGAGAGATGGGGAGAGTGGCTGTGGATGCCTTTTCCTTGGGAAACGCCATCCAGCCTCAGCAGCTGCCAGAGAAGGGCAGAGGCTTTGACTGGAAGGGATTCTCTGGTGGCTCGTAAGGGCTGTGCACCACTGGGAGCATTTTCCAGCGAGTGTGTTGGTGCTGGTTTTGCCGCATGGGGCTGTCCATGTGCTTACTGAGGGCTCATCTCACGTGGAGAGCTTCCTCTGAAGCAGGAGACGTGACGGGGCCGCTCATCTACCTTCCCTGTCTGCATTCGTGAACCTGGTTAGCAGCTTTGTGTGTGTGTGTGTGTCTTCGCTCCTCTGTCAGATGTGGGTGAAGGTGGCCGGCAGGTTGGTGGTGGTACCGACGGCTGCGGTGATGCAGACACGTAGACGGGGAAGGCTTGCGCAAGTCTTCTTAGGAAACCCAGCTGAAAATACCGGGAACCCGCCAGCCCCTCTTCCCCTGCCGCAGACCCCAGGTGGAAGCGGTGCCATCTTTTGTGTCTCATCTTCATCTGCTGCTCGTTCCTCGGTGAGGAGCCGTGAGGTGCCGGGGGGGAGCCGAGCACCCCGGTGCGTGGCTGGCACGTGTGACTCCGGCTCTGCGGCGGCGGGTGCCCGTGTGCCGGGTGTGTTTGGGCTCCTCTGAGGCTGGGTTCGGTGTGTGGTGGGAGGACAGCTTTGTGAGATTTATCCTCTTGTTTCTTAGGGAAGCACGGGCTCTGTGCATGTTTATGTGCCTGTCTGCCAGTGTCTGCCTGCCTGCTCCTCCCGCAATACAATTTGAATGGGATCATTTCCGCCACATTTAAACTACAGATTGCAAAGATATTAAGTTGCTACAAGCTTGTGAAAATCATTTGCTGAGCAGAGGAGGCAACGAGACCCTCTTCCTGGCCCTGCTGAGGGGTGGGTGTAGTGTGTGACGAGCCTTTATTAGATGTCACAGAATTTGCATGTCTGGAGATGCAGCCCTGTTGGAAACCCGTCTGCATTGCTGCTGCTCGTGGCTGTTCTGCTCGGCTCGAGGCAGCGGTGTGTCTCCAGGCAGCATCCCCAGGGGCTCGGACTGGATTTCCAGCAGAGGCTGCAGGCAGGCGCTTGTGCTGCCGGCTCTCCGGTGCGGGCTTTGGGACCCCCGTCACCTTACCCGGCAGTGAAGCTCCCGGGGAGGTGGTGGGGAGGGCGGGCGACACGCATTGCAATGGGTGACCCCATGCACGCCGTCCGGCCGTGGCCCCGGTGCTGCCGCCGCAGCCGTGCCCCCCGCGGGCAGTTCACCACCCGCTCATGTGTTCGGCAGGAGCGTTCGCCTGCCCGTCCTTTCCTGCGCTTCCCTGGGAAAGCATGTCTGTGGGAAGGGAGGAAGCTGGCTGCCGGCTCCGTCCGGGACACGAACACTTGGAAACCTTTTCCGTGCCAACGCTTTGACGCCTGGGGTGGGCAGAGTCCCCCTGCCCTTGGGGGGCTTGCTCCCCGCTGCGTGGGGCTCCGGGCAGGGTTGCAGGACTCGCCGCAGCAGGCGATGCCTGGGACCTGGCTCCAAAACGGGGCGAGGAGAGGTACGCTCGCCCTCTCCCCCACCTCCCCGCCAGCCCCTGGCCGGGAGGAGGCTGCGAAGAGGAAGGAAATGTCGTGCTCTGACTCCTCGTTTCCACCGGGGCGATGGGCGGCCGAGCTCAGTCCTGCGCGGGAGCATCCTGCTGCAGGCTGCAGCCCTGGCCCCCGGCTGCTCCCCAGCCCGGCGGGGTGGCCGCAGCCACGCTCACGCTGGGTGTCCCCCGGCTCCTGCACGTCCCCCGGCCGGCGGAGCGGTGCCGATTGGCACCCCGGCCATGCTCTTCTACCAGTTCAGCCCCTCCGCCGTCAGGGGTAAGCTCGGCACGCGGCTCTGCTTCTGGCTGCCCTTCCCTCCGCTGTCCTCTCTGGGGGGAGATGCCGGAGCCATCCCTCCCTGGGGGTAGCGGGGGGTCCGGACGTCGTGGGGCAATAGCGGGTCGGGAGGTTGGTGTTTCTGTTCTTGGCTGGGGGCACCCTGAACCGCAGCCTCTGGCCGTCGTGGCCCCATGGCCAGCGACGGAGGAGCAGAGCAGGAGGGGGGTCTGGCAGGTCCACTGGCCAGGGGGCTGTGGGAAATGCCCATCCTCGGACCCTGCCCGCCCTGCGGATGCGGGAGGGATCTGCTCTCCGGAGCTGTCACGACCAAGTACCGCTCACATGGACCGTGAGTCTTGGTCCCCTCCCGGCCGGACAGTCGCAGCCGTGGGGCACCTTCCCCCGCGGAGGTGCCGGGGCGCACGGGAGGAATGCAGTCTGTGGGGACCGGGCTGACCCAGTCGAGCTCCAGGGCTGAGATCTCAGCTGGGGTTACTGGGTTTGAGCTCTGTCAAGGGCAGGAGGGGTCAGCCCCAGATTTTGGCTGGGTTCATGGCACGGTTAAGGACAGCTGCACGGTTTGGACCCAGATGCAGATGCTAATTCCAAAACTTCTTCCCAAGACTTCTGAAGTATTTGGGTCCAGGGTTTTGGCTTGGGCCCATCCCTAACTGAACTGCTTGTTTTGAGCTTTTTTTTTTTTTTTTTTTTTTTTCCCCCTGCTGTAGCTTTGTAATTGGAAATGCAGCCAGAGCTCTCGGCTGAGGCTGTTGATGGATGGTGATGAAATTGGAGTGTTTCACTGCAATCTGCTCTGGGTGGATTCGGCGTCAGTCCAGTCTGTGCTGGGTGGTGCCTTCCAGAGGGACGGGCGAGACCCTGAAACTGCCGTTGCATTTTCTACACTTGAGGTCAAATGTTTGTCACCCTCGGCAGTATAAATCTCAGCAGACCGATGGACTGCTGACACTGGGCAGCAGCTTGCTTTGGCTGTGTGAGCTTTGGGCTGTTTTTCCTCAAGTTCTATAGATTTGAGAAATTTCCCGGAAAATAGTGCTGGTTGTTGGATGGGTTCATCCAGGCGATAGCTGAACCACGTGTGAGGGATGGGAACTGGCCAGGCAGGGGGGTGTAGAAAACCATCAGGGTTTTGGTGCCTGCCAGAATGAACGCCAGCTTGAAAGAAGAGGTGTGGTGATCCGGGGTGGTGGGAAGGAGGAAGGAGAAGGAAAGGTTTCTTTGGCAGGCTTTTCTGGAGGATGTTTGCACAAGTGACCGTCCGTAAGCTTTGATGAGCTCTGAACTAATTATTAAAAATAAAGATCTTCCTCTCTTGGCTGGCAAAGTACTGTATTTGGTTTGGTGGGTTCAGAAGTGAAATGGTTCATCAGGAGGTTAAGATTGCGTCTCGCGGCCTTATCGCTCCTGTGTTACCTCCTCCTCTTTGCCTTGTGCTAGCAGAGAGGCTAAAGCCGAGCAGTTTCTGCTCCCTTGGGCAGAGAGCCCCCTCCGTGCACGGGCATCGCGGCCCGCCAGCACACCCCTGGGCTCCTCGGCTCCCCTTCCTGCAGCCGGTCTTTTCCTCCGCTTTGTGCACGTGAAACACGGGCTCGGGTGCCGTGGGAGCTGGCGGGGAGCGGGCTGCCGCTGCGGGGAGCATCGCCGCTGCCGGCTGGGATGCTCAGGCTGGTTCTTTGCTTTTTTTCAGAAATCGAAGCCAAGAAAGCTTGTGACTGGCTGCGAGCGGCGGGATTCCCTCAGTATGCCCAGCTTTACGAAGGTGAGAGCTGCCGCCTCCTGCTGATCCCAGTCCCTGCTCTGTACGTGGTCTTGTATCCTGTATCTCAACCAAATACCAAGGGGGGCTGCAGGGAGAGCTCACAAAGCTCTGGGAAGAGGACGGAGAGGATTGTTTACTAATTACATGATCATGTGTTAAAACTTTAAGCCCTCAGACTTGGCCGTGGCCGGAGACCCAGCCATGCTGTTAACTTTTCTGCATTCCTGAACTTTTCCCCTTCAGGCAGGGCTGCGAGGAGTCCCCGGGGCGGCTGCTCAGGCCAAGGGCAGGCAGGCTTTGGAGAGCCATCGGCTCTTTAGGAGCTCAGTGAGTGTTTGCAGTGGGTGGGAGTGCAGAGGCAGCCAACGTAGGTAACGCGGAGAGCGAGCGTTTCCTCCCTCCCTCCCCGCTGACACGTCCTGCAGCTCCTGCCCTGCCCCGATACGCTATTTGGCAGCAAGGTCTGCGCTTTCTGAGCACGCAGCAAGCCGTGCCCGGAGCAGACCGGGTCCTTGTGCCGCATGGCTCCTGGGCCACTGGGGATAGGCAGACCCCCCCCGATGGACCCGCTCCCACCTCCCCTGCCACGCACCCACGGGCGGTTTGCAGGGTGGCTCTGGTGGTGGGTCTCGCCTCCGGCTCAGCTGTGTTTACTTCAAACCCGTGGCAGGACGGCTGGTCCCTGCCGGGGGGGCCAGTGCTGAAGAGCGGTGGCTGCAGCCGGCCCCGGCTGGCCGGGACAATAGCGGGAAGCCGGGTCTCCGGCAGGCTGCAGCGATGGCTATTGTTCGGCTGGGCGCTTCCACTGCCCCCCGCAACACGTGCGCGGGAGCCACGCTCTTGCCCCCCGGCTGATGGCTTTACAGGCTGCCTGTTTGCCTCTGGTTTCTATTTTAGGGGGCAGGCTCCTTGCACGGCCACGTGCAAGGACTGGCCGGATTCCTGCAGGGGAGACCCAGCCCCAGGTGTTGGCCCCCAGTAGTGCTTACAGCCCCGGGGCGGCGAGGAGCGGGTGCTGGGTGCTGGAGTCTATGAATAAACTGACCCTTTTTCCAGCCTCTCTGAGGCTCTCTGAGCAAAACTTTCCACATCCTCTGAGTGTTTCATTCTGTTTTTCTCCCCAGCTGGCAGGGCTCAGTGTCTCCTTTGTAATTGCACTCGATAGCTTCATTAACAGCTGGGCTTAGACACTTGTGGTTAATGGTCCAGGTCCTACATACCTGATCCCAGCAGAGCTGTCTTAAAGTGCACAGAGATGAGCAGGGAACTGGATGGAGGCCCTTGGGCACCTCACCACCCTCACCTAACTTACCTGGAAAGAGCACTGCCCAAAGACCCTGGATGTATACCGCCTCGGGGTGTTCCTCCAGCTACTGCCCTGACGCCATGAGCGTATCTGCCTGCGGAGACCTGACCCATGGCCTTTGAGGCGTGGAAGGGATTGAATGAGATGCTAGATCTACTGTACCACCATACCGGTACAGCTTTCTTGCCCCTGGGCGACCTCTTAGCAGCTCCTAGCTCTCCCCTGGGGACCTGAGAGGCTTTCTTGGCCCTGGGGGATCCGTGGGAGAAGGGAGTCATTGATGAGTGATCAATCCATGTGTAACGTATTGCCCCACGGGGCACCAAGATGCCTCTTGGGCAGTGGCAGGGAGGTGGCCGCTCTCCAAAAACCACCACGAGGTGCCGAGGGGTCCCTATCCCCCTGCAGTGCATGCAGACGGCAGCCTGGGCTCCAGATGTGCTCAGCTGGGAGCAGAGCTGCGCAGGGTACCTGTGTGGGCGTGTGAAAGCACCGTGAAGGGCTGGTGTTTATTTCTGAATCGGCTCACATCACCGAGTGCTAAAGCCAGCCCAGCACCCCAGCCTAGCAGGAGCCTTTCCCATGGGCTTTAACTGTCCCGGGCACACCAAGGTCCCCGGCGCGGTGACCGGGTTGTTTGTCCTGCAAGGGGGAAGCTGTCTGAGGAGGAGGTGAAGCGAGGGGTATCTGCTGCACGACACTGATCCCCTCCCAGCATCTCGGCTGCTGCAAGCCCTCCCACTCCCAGCCCAGTGGGGCTTGTTTCCACCCTTCTCCTCTGCCCGACTCATCCCTCCCACCTCTGCACTTGGCTTGTGCTCAGTGCCATGGCACCAGGGCATCCCCTGACCCTCCATGCCAGCCCGCTCTGTGTCTTGCTCTTGCCCTTTGCTGGCTGCCTCCTGGAGCTGTGAGCAAAAAGTGGTGCCTCGGGAGGAACCGCTGCCAGGAGCCTGGGTCAAGTCCTGCCTGCAGAGAGCTGCCTCCCAGCCGGCTCGGCAGGACCGTCCCTCTCCATAGGTTCCCCTCCTGCAGCCATGGCTGTCACGGGTGGCAGCTCCCGGTGGCAATGCGATGCCCTAGCCATCCTGGCTTCTTCCGACTCGTACTCATGGCCTAGAAGCCTCCCACGCCTTTCCCCTCTGCTGCTCTCCTGCTTCCCCACCTCTCCATCCTTGACATCTCTCCTCCTCTTGCTCCTCGCAGCATCTCCCTCCTCCCACGCTCACTGCTGGCCCTTGTGCCTGATAGAGCAGCTGGCTCGGAAACCGCTGCTGATTTTCCTCTCGCTTTCCTCCCCAGACTCGTTGTTCCCTCTCGACATCGGCGCTGTGAGGAAGGACCACAGCTTCCTGGACCAGGACTCCCTCAAATCCCTGTGCAGGTAACGCTCCCTTGCAGCCCTCCATGGCTGCAGGCAGCAGAGCCAGCGTGAGGACGTGCCCCGAGCTAGGGCTCAGGGCAGCTGCCTGTGGTCCTGGGGCCGATGGGGCGGTGGGTGCTGCGGGGTGCCTGCCTCGCACCCCGCTGCGGCTCAGAGCCCGCTCGGGCGCTGTCGCTCCCTCCGCAGTGAGGGGTTTGGGATGCGTTAGTCTTTCGAGTCGGAAAGCGTTGCTGGCTGTTGGGTGGTGCCAGGGAAATGACAGCGGTTTTGGTTTGAACATCCAGAGCTCCTGGAGAACAGAAACATTTCCCAGGAACAATTCTCCTCTTTGTGCGACTTTCGGGCTGCATTTTAATTTCACGCTTGTGTACCTCTGGCCTGTAGAGCTTGATTAGAAATGGATTAGTCAGAGCTGAACTGTCAAACTGAGCAGAGGTGCAAAGGGAGACCCAGTTCTGCTGTCCCCGCAGCCCAGGCTCTCCCCTTCCACCGCCAGCTGCCCTGCGTGGCTGCTCGCCAGCTGTGCTCCCCAGGGGAGGGAGCTGTGTCTGCCCAGGGTGCGTTTTATGTTGCTTTATTTTCCAAGGATGCTCCATAACATCTCTGAGAACAAAACAGAGTTTGGAAACCACGTCTCTGCATCAGAGTGAAGGGGTCTTGCTTGGTTGTTGGTGTAAGGCAGATTCAGGTCAAAGTCCCCGTGGATGAAATTGTGTCCACGGACAGTTTCACTCGGTCGTCAGGCACTTGCTGCCTGCGAAAGAGAGAAAACACGCAGCGAGGGGTTTGCTGAGCAGTGTGGTGCAGTGTGAGGGGTCCATAGAAGTCGCACGCTGTGAATTAGCGCTTTGTGCGGGTCGTTAGGAGCTGCGGGTGCTCACGGCAGGGGTTTGGGTGCTGTCGGTTTGCACCGTGATTTGCTTTGCGCAGGCGAAGTCTGCGCTGGTGGGTCCCTCCTCTTCCCTGGAACAACCGCTCCGTCGGCTGCTCTGACCAAGGATCTCTGCGTTCACAAGTGCTCGCTGGCTTCGTGTGACGTTAGTCATCCCGCTGCCTGGCAACGTGGCCCTGCCGAACATTTTCCACCAGGACACGCTACTCCTTGTAGCAGCAGGGCTGAAAATAGCTCCGGGAGGTGCTGCCGGGTGTGTTGCTGCAGGGGAGGCAGCCTGTGTTTCGGGGAGAAGAACTCTCCCAGTGCTGCCGGTGTGAGCAAGAGCTAACACCCAAAAGGAAGGGACCCCCCCGCCCCAGTATCTGTCCCTCTGGACAGTCTGTCTGTCCGGACGGGCTGCGTGTCGCCTGGCGCTGCGGGTGACTCAGCCCTGCCTTGGCTGTCGGGCCACATCATCGCGCCCGTGCCCCCGCGCTGACTCCACGCCGAGGAACGAGCGCTGCCTCTCGCCGTCCCTCCCACGCACGCTGCTGCTGAACAGAACAGAGGAGGGATGGGAAAAGGGTCTGTTACTTGTTTTCCCAACAGAGAGGCTGCTGTGCCGGGCAGGAGGGGATCCCCTGTGCTGCTTCCCAGGTGCCCGGTGAGCTCCTGGTTTTCCCTCCCAGTAGTGGCAGTGAGGTGGGAGGTGACGAGAGGGCTCTGACCATCCTGCCCTGTCTGAGCTTTTGGGTCCTCTTGTCGTTGCCTGGCTGGTTGCAGGAGCTTATGATATTGTTTTGCTCTAATAACCTAGGGCAGGTCATCCCTGCCCAGTGCGGCTGGGTGGGCCATGCGGGGCAGGAATGTTCCTGGCCCCACCAAGCTGCCTCTGGGGTCCCTGAGGTGGCCCCGTGCAGTGTTTGCCTAACAAAAAGGTCTAGAAGGACACTGGAAAATGCAGCTCTTCCAAGAAAATGAATCCCCTGGATGTGTTCTCTTCCCTCCTAGCACATGTGTGCTCCCATCTTGCTCCCTCTGTCAGACTTCATGCATTTAATCCTGCTGCAGGACCACAGTCTCGGTCGGGGGATTTCAGTGGGTTTGCAAGAGGCGTGTTAGTCAAATTTTTGGTGATATGACCCTGAGGTTTGTCTTTTGGCTGTGCAGACATGGTACTTGCACGCTGGAACAAAAGTGCTTGTAGTTGCGTTCATGAAGGTGCTAATTAAAGTGAATTAACTGGAGATTCATTCACTTGTGTAAAGGAAAAAACCCCAGGGCTTGAAGCTGTAGCCTAGAGAAAGGTGAAGGTCTCGGCTGGGGGCCAGCCCTGCTCCAAGGGTCCCTGGCAGCTGTGCTTGAGGGAACAGGTCTCCCCAAGCCCTGGCATTTGCCCTTGGACATAGCAGAAACGCCCCTGGCAGCCCTTGGGGCCGGGATGCTCGACTGCAGGCAGCAGGGTGGGGGGCACGGCTGCCCCCCACAGCCGTCGGTGGGGCCAGCTCACGGCCAAGGCAAACCCTCAGCAGACGGAGGGAGCCGGGATGCCCGGCAAACGCCGCCTGAGAGGTGGCCAGCAGCCGCGTGGCCCCAGCATCCTTTGATGCTGCGGTGGTGGGAGAGCAAACGTGGGGTGCTGGGGTGGCTGCAGGCATTTAGGCACGGCCGGGACGTCCCGGTGCCTGCGCGGAGGGAGCGGAGTGCCGCTCCGATGGCTACGCTTGCAAAATCCTCGCTGGTGCACGACCGAGGGCTTGTGCCGCTCGAGCGGTTTCACGCCTTGGCTGCGATGCCGAAGGTTCGTGTGACTGGGTGCCTGGGCGGGGGGGCAGAGGTGCGGGGTGCCCGCAGAGCTCTGCGGGCAGGGGTGCAGCCTGGGGGGCTGTGCTCCCCTGGGAGCAGGATTGGAGCTGCGCCGGGCTCCACGTGTCCTTCTGATCCCTGGAGCCACAGCTGCTGGGTGACAGGTGACGGCGCACAACAAGGGCTCTGAGACAGAAACGGGGAAAAAAAAAAAGAAAAATTAAGCACTGCCGCCTCAGCAGGGGCCAGGACTGGGGTAAAGCCTCTCTTATTTTCTTGCAGGAGGCTGATGACCCTGAACACATGTGCCTCCATGAAGCTGGAAGTTCACTTTCAGCGTAAACAGGTACGTCCTGGGCATTCAAGGGCAGGCGAGGGGCTGAGGGGCGCGGGGGAATGTGTGCGCGCTGCTGGGGCAGCAGCTCTGTGTTCAGTAATAACACTGGCCTGCTCCAGAACTGCCCCAGGGCACGCAGCAGCACCCAGCACTGCTGTCCGTTTGTTTCACCATCTCCCAGGACAGACACGGCCCCAGAGGTGCCTGGCTGAATTAGCAGGCGCCTGTGTTTGCCCTGGGCCCCCGCACCTCTCCGAGGCTCTGGCAGCGGCAGTCAAAACGCAGGAGTTGTTAACACCCGTGCTGGCACAGCCATGGTGGTCTGCGCAGGGCTGTGTGCCTGCAACCTGCAGCATCACCCTCGGGGTCTCCGCTGAGCCCGGCTCTGAGACCCCCCGGCAGCACGCCTCCGGGAGGAAGCCTGACCCCAGAGGGACGGGTGGAACCAGCCCGTGTGGCCCAAACAACAATTAATATTGGCATGTTAATAACAAAAACTTTTATATTTCCATTAATTAATAATACATTTAAAATGCACGCCAGCTTGGTGTTTAGCATATGGAAATCATTACTGCGTGTATCTCTGCTTGTTCTGACTGCCCTTACCTTGGCTTGGGGAGGGATGCCGCCCTGCATCCCTCGCTGCGCTGCCGTGTGTGCCCGGGGGTTTGCGGGGAAGCTCCGCAGGATTGTCCTGACTGCCTGTGAGCTTTCCAGAGGTAGCCTGGAAGCAGCACCTTCCCTCCCCCGGTGCAGTATGGCCCTCAGGCATGGCTAAGTGATGCCTGGTGGCTCCTGGAGCCCTCTGTTGCTGAAGGGGATCGGAGCTGGTTTAAGGGGGTGTGCACGCCGCTTTCTTCCCTGCTTGTGACTGTGCTGGTGGGTGCCCTCCTCTGGGGTGCTTGTCCTGGGGGGGAGCAGGGTGAGGGGCCGCACCGACACTCCGTGGCTCCAACCAACTGATCGTCCCCTGTTTTCAACTGCCCACAGAATGAAGACTCCGAGGAGGAAGACCTGTGTGCCATCAGCGACCGGTGGGCTTTTCAGAGGGACAGCAAGAGGTGGTCCCGGGTGGGGTCGGTTGACGTCCTCTCCCAGGGCTCCGAGGTCCTGAGCTCCACCATGCGGCTGGCGTCCAGCCATGAGAGCGTCCTCACGGACCTCAGCACCAACCCAGAGGCCGCGTCCCTGCACAGCACGGGCAGCACGCTGGGCATCGGGGCCACGCCGCCCGACCCCCCGTCCCCCATCCGTGCCGCCACCGCCACCATCGCCGCCTCCAGCCGCAGCCTGAGTGAGCGCTCCTTGCCAGAGCAGCCCTCGAGCCGCGGCGAGGGCTCCAAGGAGAAGCCAAAGAAGCGACGGTCTCGCAGCTTCCTGAAGAGGATCGAGTCCCTCCGAAGGAAGGACAAAGAGAAAGCCAGCCCAGACGAGAAGGTGACCCCACACGGCAGCATCGCAGCCACACCAGGATGGGGCTCCCTGAAGAGTAACAGGGACCTTGCAGCCACCAAGGGCAACTCCTCTAAAAGAGGGATATCCGCCTCTTTCCATGGCAAAAAACACTTCTTCTCGGTATCGTACAGGACTAACCGCCTGCTAGGCTCAGGTGGGAGCAAGGTGAGCTCTAACCCAAAACGCAGCGGAGTTTACCTGGAGGACTATGAAACGGCCGTCACAGCCGGCGGCGACTGGGCTGCTGGAGACTGCCAGCACCGGCAGGCGCGCCGGGGGGACTGCTTGGTCTACATCCCCCGGGACCACAAGCCGGGCACCTTCCCTAAATCCCTCTCCATCGAGAGCTTGTGTCCCTTGGGCAGCAGCTCCCTGACCCACTGGAAATCGGGGGAACGCGCCCGTCGGGCTGGTGGGAGGCGGCGGGGGCGGCAGCAGCAGCAGCGTGGAGGGCTCGTCCTCCCCGCGGGGCTTCGCCTGCCGCCCCCGGCGGGGCTCCTGCAGCTCCCTGGGCAGCCGGGTCAGCGTGTACGACAACGTGCCGGAGTTCGGCAGCAGCGAGGATTTCTGCAAGGACGGGGAGGTGACCTACGAGAACCTCGACGACATATTGCAGCACATGTGGGGGCTGCAGCAGAAGGTGGAGCTCTGGTATAAAGCCATCTCCCCCGACCTGGCTGGGGAGGAGGGGGGCGAGGAGGAGTCGGAGGAGTCAGACTCAGGAGGGGAGCCCTCCAACCTGCACTTTGAAGAGCGGTCCATGTCGGATGTCGGCACCTCTGCTAGCGACTTTGACAGCACGGGCAACTCCCTCAACGAGGCCGAAGAGACCGAGATGCGGGAGCGCCGGGACTCGGGGGTGGGAGCATCGCTCACCAGGCCCTGCAGGTAAGCTGGGGCTGGGGCTGGGGCTGCGTCGTCCTCCCCTCCACCGTGCCTGGGAAGGGCTCTGTCCTGGAGCTGCCAGCGTGCTGCTGGCCAGGGGACCGCTGCCAGCCCGTTCCCCCATCCCATGGGTGCTTCCACAGCAGGGGTGCACAGCCCATGGCTCAGGGGGAGCAGCACCGGAGGCATTGCTGGAGGGGTGCTGGCCGGTGCCCTGCGAGCCCTGGGTTGATGATGGCCCTGTCCTTCGTGGCAGAAGCGGGGTGGAGGGAGGGAGATGCTGATGGACCAGCACCGTGGTGCGGTGCGGTGGGGTGCAGCGCGGGTCGGTGGTGCGCTCTGGCGGCTGCAAGCCACCACTGCCAGCCCTGCTGCTTGTTGTGTACAGGCTGCGACCTCTCTGCCTGCACAGACCCGTAATTAAATGGTTTTTCATTTACTAATAACAGGTCTAAATGAAGGAGGCACTTGCTTCCAGTGTGCTAGTGCTCCCTTGTGCTTTCCCTAAGAAAACTCCAGCCGTTGCTGAATTCTGTGACTTTTCTAGCTCCTGCTAGGCTGATGCTGGAGGGTGATGTGCCTGCAGGCAGGCGTGGAGGGGTAAAGAGGGGTGGGGGTTTTTGTTAGCTGGGAATGTCCCTTCTGGGCTTGGGGATGCACCAGAGCAGCTGGCAGGAGCCTTCCTGGAGCAGCACAGACTTGGGAAGGGTTTTAGCAGGCTCCCAAGAGAGCACTACCTCATCGGGGTGCTTTTGTTCTTGAGAAAGCGGGTGTTGGAGATGTCCCCTTTGCTGTGGCATTGCTCTGCCTGGTGGTCCTGCAGGTGTGTGTCACCCTGAGCATCTGAGCTCTCCCCAGGTCTCCTGGCAGGGCTGTAGCCCAGCACAGCCCTTGGGTGGTAGGGCAGGCGCAGTGAGCCTGAAGTGCAAGTGGAGACGATGCTGGTTGTTTCAGGGGAACCTGGTGGGGGGAAGCAGTCCTTTGAGGCAAGAGAAAGCATCTCTCGCACTCTCCCTGGCACCCTCTTGCAGTGGATTTGTGAGCACCCAGGGTGAGGAAGCAGCACTCATGGCACTGGGGCTGGTGTTGGGATTGCTGGGCTCAGCCTGGTTGCTGCGGTGCCTGCACCTTCCCCCAAAGCGGTGGGTGCCATGGAGCAGGGAAAGGCCCTTCCTTGGCATCGCCAGCTCTCACCGCCAGCCTTTCCCTGCAGAAAGCTGCGTTGGCACAGTTTCCAGAACTCGCACCGGCCCAGCCTGAACTCTGCCTCCCTGGAGATCAACCGCCAGTCCTCTGCCCAGCTCAACCTGCTCCAGAAGTGCTCCCTGCTCCGTCTCACGGCCATCATGGAGAAGTACTCTGTGCCCCACAAGCAGGCCTGGACATGGTGAGCTGGTGGGAAGGGGGATCTGGGACAGTGCCCCCGTGGTGGGCACAGGCTGCAGCTCTGTGCTGTGCTGGGCACTGCCTCCCAGCTCGTGTCCTGCAGCCTGGGATGAAGATGGTGGAGAGGGAGGGGAAAAAGCTGAAACAAAAGCTGGTTTTGCTCTGCGTGGCTGTGGGCATCCTTGCAAGCGTGAGCTGGGGGCTGACGCCTGGGCTCCCCCAGCATCATCAGCATCCAGGAGGGCTACAGGCATTTGTGGAGCATTAAAAATACTGCAGCAAAGGAAGAGAGCAGTGGTTTCCTTTTGTAGCCAAGCATTAAAGAATTTTGGCTTAATAAAAGGTGCTGCAGTTCCTGCTCAAAAGCTGCCTTGCTTATATTTAAAACATGGCAGAAGTGCGTGTATGTGTGTGTTACCTGGTGTCCTGCTCCCCTCTGCGAGGTGGTGCCAAGGGAGCCGTCTGCTGCACTGACATCTGTCTGTCTCACCCCACAGGACTGTGCCCAAGTTCATGAAGCGGAGTAAAGTCCCCGACTACAGGGACAAGATGGTCTTCGGGGTGCCGCCCATCATCAACGTGAAGCGGACGGGGCAGCCCCTGCCCCAGAGCATCCAGCAGGCAATGCGCTACATCCGCAGCCAGTGCCTGGACCAGGTGATGCTGCGACCGCTGGCCGTGGCTTTGGGGCAGCTGCGAACCTGCCGCTGTGCAGCAGCACTGTGATTTGGGGAAAAAAAGCCCGAGCTTGCAGGGGTGCTTTTTGTTCACCTCTCGTGGCGCTTGGCCGTGGTGAAGCAGGAGGGTTCTGTAGGAGCTCCATACCCACCGGTGTCTCCTTGTCTGTCCCTCACTCAGGGTTTTCCTCTGGGTTGCAGGGGAGTGAGGGCTTTGGGGAAGGGCCTTCCTTGCCTGTCCTGTGGGAGTCCTCCCAGACACCTGCCAGGTCAGTGCCCGCTCTGCGCTTGAGCACCGACCCGCTCTTCCCTTGCAGGTTGGCATTTTCCGAAAGTCGGGGGTGAAGTCCCGGATTCAGGCGCTCCGGCACATGAATGAAACCAGCCCCGACAACGTCAACTACGACGGGCAGTCAGCGTATGATGTGGCTGACCTGCTGAAGCAGTATTTCCGTGACCTGCCAGAGCCTATCTTCACCAGCAAGCTGACGGACACCTTCCTGCAGATCTACCAGTGTAAGTCCTGGGCTGGGGCCGCTCGCCCCTGGGTTGGGGACGAAAGTCGGGGTCTCCCAGGGAGGAGACATCTCTCCATTCATTTGGACAGAGGTGATGGAGACGGGTGGTGGCCTACGGGGATGGACCCACTGACCACCAGCTTCACCCTGTGCCCGCAGTCGTGTCGAAGGAGCAGCGGCTGCAGGCGGTGCAGGCGGCCGTTATCCTCATGCCGGATGAGAACCGGGAGGTGCTGCAGACCCTGCTCTACTTCCTGAGCGACATCGCCTCCGCGGAGGAGAACCAGATGACCGCCGGGAACCTGGCCGTGTGCCTGGCCCCCTCCATCTTCCACCTCAACGTGTCCAAGAAGGAAAGCACCTCGCCGAGGTAAGGGTCGGACTAGCTCTGGCCTCCCCAGCCTTCCTGCAGCCCCTGTCTCCCCATCCCTGTCCATCCTGGGAGGAGGCCACTGAACTGGGGCAAGGCGTAGCGGGAATGCATGTGCTCTCACACGGCCCCCCCGTTGCTCTGCTTTGCAATGTGGGGGTCCCCCACTCTGCAACGCAAAGCAGAGCAATGGGGGGGCTAGAGGTGGGTGGGATGCCCACCTGGTCCCAGCGCTGCCTGCTACCCCGCAGGGTGATACATAAGAGGGGCACCATGGGGAAGCCTGACCAGAAGGACCTCAACGAGAACATGGCTGCGACGCAGGGGCTCTCCCACATGATCACCGACTGCAAGAAGCTCTTCCAGGTGGGTGGCTGCAGCGTGTCCAGCCCAGTGTTGCCTTCCCAGGGTGCTGCCAGCGGGAGATGCGACCTTGCTGGCGGGGTGCTGGTCCTGCAGAATCAGTGTGGGGTGAGAGAAGGGCACCCCATCCTTCAGCAGGGCAGCTGCCACTGGTCAGTCAGCCCCAGGAGCAAATCCCAGCTGCATCTCATGTCACAAGCTGCAGGACCTATGTCCAGGGAGGCTGTGTCCATTCTACCCCCTCCTTGGTGAGATGAGGAATTACTGTTTTCTAGCTGCCCAGGATGACTCACAAAGTCCACATAGGATCCCTCTGGCTTTCTGAAGATCTGTATGCTCTTGGCTTGTAGGTCTCCCACGACATCTTGCTGCAGCTGAGCAGCTCCTATATGGCAGCAGATGCGTATCCCCATCCCCTGACTGACTTACTGTGTCAGGGGGAAAACAAGGATTTACACTCCTACTTTGAGCAGAGTGTCCAGAACCTGCTCAAAGAGTCATCGGAGAAATTCAAGGGGTGGCTGAGCACGCCAGGACCCTTGAACACAGAGCTCTCCTGCAAAAAGGTAAATGCCACTGTGTGGAGGGGGACTTGGTGTCACACAGGGAAGTGTGTATGGGATGACTGCTGGGAGCCACAAGTCCTACAGGCACCTGCTGACCTGCTAGCAGCCCTTTGGTGCTTGTTCTCTTATGCCAGGAGAGATCAGCAACCCCTTCCCTGGCCAGAGTGGGGGGCTGAGAGATGGGACAGCTCTGGGGCAGAGGGTGCTTTGTGCCCAGCAGTCCTGGCAGAGAGCCCACCATGTTGTTAGCAGAGGAGCTGGCTGCCTGTGCCCACCCCATCTCCTCTCTAGCCAGCAGCTGTGATGGTGCTGCTCCATGGCAGTGGGAGCCACCAGTAGAGCCGCTCGGGGAGGGGGAGTTAGCACTGTGGGGGTCCAGCAGGACAGCCTGCCTGACCCTTACCTCGGCCCGTCAGGTTGGGGACGGGCACCCTCTGCGCTTGTGGAAGGTCTCCACGGATGTCGAGGCTCCTCCTGCCATGGTGCTGCACCGGGTGCTTCGGGAGCGTCACCTCTGGGACGAGGACCTGCTGCAGAGCAAAGTGGTGGAGGCCCTGGACAAGAACATGGAGGTCTACCACTACATCACGGACAGCATGGCACCCCACCCGCGCAGGGACTGCGTGGTGCTCCGGTGAGGGCAGGGAAAGACTCGAGCGGGAGGGTTTGCTCTTGGTTTGGTGGGTCCCATCTGCCTGGCTGCTCCTCCCCAGGCTGTACGGGCTCCCACAGCTCCCCGCTCCCACCGCGGACCCCGAGGTCTGGGCAGGGGCTGCCCACGAGTGGGCACGCAGGGACGGGAGCTGAGCGGGGCCGCTCTGTCCCGCAGGCGCTGGTGCACGGACCTGCCGCGGGGAGCCTGCCTGCTCATCTCCATCTCAGTGGAGCACGACAAGCTGCCGGCGGAGGGAGGTGTCAAAGCCATCGTGCTGACGTCCCAGTACCTCATCGAGCCCAGCGCCATGGGCCGCTCCAAAGTGACCCACATCTGCAGAGCTGACCTCAGGTGAGGGGAGCCCTTGGTGCTGCTGCATCAGCATCAGCCCCCGGGGAGGTCGATGGAGCAGCAGGTAGCGGTGGGGTGCAGGAGCTTGCCTGGCCTGGCAGCGCGGGCAGGGTTGCAGCTCACGCAGTATGGTGCCTGGCTGCCCGGAGGGAAGGGGGTGCTGGTCTGGGACCAGGTTTTAGCTGTCAGATGGTTACTGGGAAAGGAGCCACCAGCTTGGTCTTGCAGTGCTAGCGGTTCCTCTGAGTGCAGCAGCAAGTCCCTTAGAGCTTCTGCAGAAAACACAGGGTCCCCCGTGGCTCTGAAGCATGGCCTTCGCACTCTCCTCGCTGTGGCGAGCTGTGCTGGGTTGGGTGGTATAAGGGCAGGCTGGTTGTCACTGTGGGCTGGTGCAAGCCCGATCAGGTCACAGATATTCCCCCATTTTGTTGCATGTCTGCGGTGGAGAGTGGAGGAGGCATGTTGGCTTTTCTGTCACGTAGTGCTCGTTCAGCATCTCGTAGTCCATCATAGCTGGAGCTACACTGAGTCCCTGGCCCCGAGCAAGAAGTGACATGCTGCTCCTTGGTGCTTGCCAGGGCTCTTCTGCCTTCTCACCCTCCTCCTGCCTGTTCCCTTCTCCAGGGGCCGGTCTCCTGAGTGGTACAACAAGGTCTTTGGCCACCTCTGCGCCATGGAGCTGGCGAGGATCCGAGACTCTTTCCCATCCCTGACTCCCAATGGCCCCGAGACGAAGATCTGAGGTGCCAGGAAGATGCTCTATCCTGTCTGACGTGGACTTGCCGGTGGATCCGGGCTGGGG
Source organism: Harpia harpyja (assembly GCF_026419915.1). Classification (NCBI taxonomy): domain Eukaryota; kingdom Metazoa; phylum Chordata; class Aves; order Accipitriformes; family Accipitridae; genus Harpia; species Harpia harpyja. The sequence goes on along the minus strand of NC_068957.1, from coordinate 25,830,730 downwards.
CTCTCGGACCCAGCCATGGAGGGGGAGGCAGAGGCTGGCGCGCTCACAGGCACATATTTATAAGCATCCTTTTACTCTGGGCTGGGCAGTCACTGTCCCACCGTCCCGGTTGCTGCTTCAGCCACCTCTTGCTCAAGCGTGCTGCGCAAGTTGTCTGCGGAGGTGAAGCTGTGCAGCCCGTGGTCTCTGCAGAAAGGGTTGGTGAGCAGAGGGAAGAGAGGGGCTGTGGGGGTGACCCCCAGGAAGGCAGCCTGCGGGCAGGGCTGGGAAGCAGCTGGCCCAGGTTGAGCTGGGTCCCCCCATGCAAGCCAGGAGCAGCCGTGGGGATGAAGGTGCATGGAGCGAAGCAGGAAGGCGCAGGAGAAGCAAGCAGGGAGGACGGTGCCATGTCCGTAGGTTGCAGCGCTGTGTCGGGAAGTGAAGGGTGGGCAGCAAGGGGTGGATCATGTGTGCGGTGTCACCTGGGGGGGAACAGCCAGGGAGTCACTGTGAGAACCTGTTTGTAAGTAAGTGGAAGAGGCTGCTGTTCTGGGAGGAGGGTGGCTACACATAGATATGCCTCAAGCACCAGCCCTTATTGCATGGCAGAAAGAAACTATTGCACCTTTGGTGCTGAATTTCATAGGAGAAGAAAAAGCCCTCTAGTCCTGTGCCTTGCTCTTAGCTAAAAAAAAGCCTTCTCTTGTGTACTAGGTTTCAGTGGGGGCTGGATGGACAGCGTTCCAAGCCAAGCCTGTGCCTCAAAACTAGCTTACCTGTCATTTGGAAGGGGCAGGATGGCTAGAGCCCCAGTGCAGCTGCCCTTGTAGTTGGCTACCAGCTGGGAAGGGGCACTGCCTCCCCAGAGCAGTTACAAGGAGACACCATGGGCAGGATGGAGGGACACAGCCAGCACAGCAGCTCCCAATTCCGTACTGCTCTTGGGGTCCACACTACACTGCCCCAAAGAGGGGAGGAGGGCAGGGCAGCCTCACCAGCACCAGCTGCAGCACTCTGGGGCTCAAAGCTTTGGCCAAGGCAGTGTAAGCACACCGAAGGGCTGCACTCATCCCAACAAACAAGGGGACAATGCTAGCAAAGCACAGAAGGTCAAGCTGGGCCCAGCACATGCCAGCAGCTTGGGCCAGGCTCAGTCCCATCCTGGCCTCAGCAGTAAGGTGGGGTGGCAGGGAGGGGTGGCCTGGATTTGCCCCTCTTTGGGCAGCTACAGGTGGCAGAGCCTGTGCCTCTCCTGGGTGCAGAGCTGCCTCCCTAATGCTACTCCCTGCAGAGACATCCATTCCCCTTCCCATCCCTCCCTTTGCTCTGTGGAGAAACTGTCCACCATAGCTAACAGCACCCAGGAGCCGACCTGGTTTCTCCGTTCAGGCAGGGACCCAAGTTACCAGACATCGTTCCAACTGGAAGGCAACATGACCCACGCGCGGGAGCAATTCCCAGTGTCAGTTTTGCTGTAACATGTCCTAGCTGTCTCTCTTTTGCTGAAAAAAAGCAACTCAACCTGTATTCTGTGTTTTTATATATATATATTTTATATATATATATATAAAAATATAACTAACATTTGGGGGAGTGATTTTTCTCCTAATATTTTTTAAAATTTTTTTTCTATCTATAAATACTTGTACAGTTGGAATATTAATATATAACTCCGGCGGTAGAGCTAAGCGCCAGGTGATGCTCACGTAAAAGACGTGTATTTTGTATTTAAGGGACTTTTGTTTTGTATCATACGCAACTGCAGCAGATTGTTTGACTTGGATTGGGGCTGCTCTTCCTGTCCGTGTAATTAATAAAGTACTAACGGTATCTGCTGGCTGACGAGGAAACCTTCATGCTTAGTGATTCTCCGACACAGGACCATCCCAGAGCTGAGCAATGCGCTTTCTTGTGGGGCTGTGGAGCTGGAGGCAGTGCCTGGCAGGCTGGGAAGCCACGGGCATCCTTGTGCCGCGGGGAAGGGTCAAGTGCTGTTGGCCTGCGGTGTCACCAGGGTAAAGCTCTTGCAGGACGCGTGCAGCTCCAGCTGCTTGGTCTGCAAACAGCCCTTCACCTGCTCCTGGAAGGAGGCGGTGGTGATGGTGTAGAGGATGGGATTCAGGGCACTGTTGATGGGCAGGATGAAGATGACCACCCAAGAGGTGATGGTGCCTGTGCCAACAAGGACAGGACGTTAAGCAGCTGAGAGGGGGCTGCCCCCTGCCCAGGGGTAACCCACCTGCTCCAGCCCACGCCACAAAGCAGGGTGATGCCCTTCACAGGCTGAAACGGGGGGCTTGTAACTACTGCTCCCTTGGGAGAGCAAGGGCCCAGAGAAACCAACACTGTCCATCTCCTCTTGCAGCCCATGTGTGGGTGAAGAGAGCTCCAAACTCGGCAGGACCTACATCAAGGGGCCCCCAACCCAGGGACTCATGGCAGGCAGCAGCCAGCGGTGGGCTCTGCTTCAGGGCCTTGTGGGGAATGGGGGTTCACCTGGTATTTCCACCTGCAGCAGGGAGAGCAGCTTCAGGAGGAAGATGGGTATCCAGCAGAGAGCATCAGTGAAGACGATGAAGAAGAACCGCTTTGCAACGGCGACTTCCCGCGAGCAGACGCCTCTCTCCGCTGTTTTAGACGCAGTAATGTGGATGGAATAGAACATGCCGCAGTAGGCAAAGACGATGGTGATGAAGGCTGCGAGATTCAAGCCTGGAGAGGAAGAAATCTTGCTTTCAGCATAGCAAAGTGCAAACCTCTCGAGCTGGGATCAGCGTGGCCGGCAGCAGCAGGACCACTCCTGTTTTCATCGCTAGAGGGGGCAGAGAGAGCAGCCCCGGCTAGTCCCGAGTCCAGCCTTAGCGCAGTGATGCCCATGCCCATGGCCAGCTCTGGGGCGAGGCTGGGCACAGCACCAGGCTGCAGCGGGGACCCCCCCCAGCCTGGGATGGAGGGCAGAGCTGGCACCCCATCTCACAGGGTCCCAGCGGGATGGTAGCACCCCGTAAAGTCAGACATTCTGCTAACAGAGGTGGTGCGGGCTCTCATGGCACCCGGGAGGGGATGGCTGGGCTGAACAGCCCCACTCCCACCAGGGAAGCCCGTCCTGCCCCACATCATCGCCATCCCCGGGCCCCGAGGTGGCCTTACCCAGGTAGATGGTGGTGGAGTAGCCCCGGGCACTGGGCCGCTCGCCCAGGTCGGACTGTAGCGGGAAGCACACCCCGTTCCTCCCATAGTAGTTCCCAAAGGTCTCCTTACACCACAGGGGGATGAAGCTGAGGGAGAAGCCCAGAAGCCAGATGGCTGCTAGCACCGAGATGGTCTGCTTCTTGCCAGCTCTGTGGTGGCTGAATGGGAAAACAATGGAGAAGTATTTCTCCAGGGTCATGTAGGTCAGCAGCAGGACTGACACCTCGGAGGAGAGCATGGCCAGGCTGCCCACCAGCTGGCACTGGAGGCTGCCCATCCAGCCCTGGGCATGCTTGTTGTATTCGCCCGAGTACTTGATGTCAAAGGCTCCGATGACAAAGAGGTAGATGCCCATCAGGCCATCTGCACCTGTGGGGAAGACAAGGTACAGTGAGAAAAAAGCACCAGTGGGCAAATGTAGCCCTTCGCATTAACGCCATGGCCGTAAAACCACCATAGAACTGGGCAGCCTTCAGCTTTATGTGCATATATATGTATTTTGAAAAGAGCTGCCTGCTGATGCCTGTGAACACAGGCCTGAGGGCAGGGGCCAAGATGCTCCAGGCACAGAAGGATGCCCAGAAACACATCTGACATCAGCACAAAGGGAAAGACGGCAGCAAACGGGCCCTGGCTGTGCTGGGGAGGGCTGGCATCAGCTAGACAGCTCCTCGCTGGGGAGATGCTGGTGGGCAGCTCATCTGCCCCGGTTCCCTCTGCACTCCCCCTCCCCACTCCCACTGGTCCCTGCCCCTCCACTGCCCAGCTCACAGCACAGGGACTTGATGGCCATGGTGTGCTGGCTGTTCTCCGTGACGATGAAGGACCGCATGCAGATGACAAAGAGGTTGCTGAAGCAGGTAAGGCAGGCAATGACCCAGACGAAGACACGCAGGATGATGTTGGCAAGGAGGTTCTCGAAGGAGGAGATGCCGTCGGTGTTGGGCTTGCAGCTGCGCACGTGTGGTGCGTAGCTGCAGTACTGGAACTTCTTGAAGTAGCTGTCAAGGAGGGGGGAGGAAGGTTTCCCAACTGCCATCAGCACCAGGAGCAAATATGGTCCAGCGTGCACAGCCCCCCTGCCCCATGCCCTGCACTCTGCCTGCCTGCACCAGCTCCCTCCAGCCCCTCGGCTACCTTTTATCCTTGTCTGGGTGGACAAGACCCCCGCCCCAACTAGCCAAAAGCCTGGGTGCTTACACAGACCAGGGGAAGGGAGATGGGGAGGTTAGGGGGAGGAAGGAGCCAGCAGCAACAGAGGGTGGGAGCGGGGACAGGGCGATGCCAGCTCACAGCCCTCCCTGCGACAGCACCAGGGCCGGGATCTGCAGGGGACACAGAGCGAGGGGGGGGTCCCCGTTTCCACAGTACTGCAGCTGGTTTCGGACCCTAAAGAAGCAACACCCCAAAGCCTTTGCAAAACCGGCTGGAGGCACCCCAGTGCTTTTTGGATCACATACCACAGCCACACTCTTAAATCTGCCACTATTCAGATCTGTCAGCTGATAAAAACAAGAGTGTTTTCCTCCAAACCATGACTCTCACAAACTAACATTTAAAAATCAATCCATTATTCAAATCCTTCAAGTGCCATTAACAGGTATTCACATTTTTTCCGCTGCATATTATTTCAGATTAATCTTTTCAAGCCTTATAAAAGCCAACCCATATAAGCTTAGCAAAATTCTACATTAGAAAACAACTAAAAAACTGCAATGTGAGGCTCATAGCTGCTTAATTATAGATAAAAGGAGAGAAAATGATTGCTTATTAGCAAGTCAGGTAGAAAATGTACCATATTTATAGCGCAAACAGACCAATTAAGGAAACGAAGATGTACAGTTGTCTTTCATTACAGGTACTTTAAAATGTGCATCTGGAAAAAACTAATCATTTTTTTTTTCTCCTTCCAAAGAGAAGCCAAAGCACTCACAGCTGGCTGCACAGTCCTGTTTCTGCCCTGTGTGCGATGCCTGTCCAGCCTGTCTATCTGCACATCTCTGGGGTTCTTGAGTCATTATCTCAAACCCAAGGAAAAGGGCCTCTAATGGCTTTACTTAACCGCAGCTTTCAGCGCACAGCTTAGCACGGGTGCATGCCTTGGCTGACAGGCTACCTTGCCCACATCCCCTATGCAAAGTGCACCTTCAGAAATACAGATTACTTTTTGTTTCGCACATGCACCAGGATAGGGCATGCGCTGGCTCTGCAAACTGCTCCCTGTGCATGGGCAAAATCCTCCCCTTGCTCTAAATAAGCCCCAGCTAGGAGAGACCCTCCTGCCCCACAGGGATTTAAGCAGTACCATCATGCTCGGGGCTTCCAGTGGGCTGAAATAAATTGCTCATGGGTATAGGAGTGAATCGGTTTCCCTTCCCACACCCCAGCACCCCGCCCAGCCACAGTGCCATCGCAGCAGCAGCCACCCACTCCCCCCACTCACATGTGGGAGAGGCTAGTCAGCTTCTGGAAGGTCAGGTTGTGGATGTTGGGGATCTCCAGCCCTTCCAAGCTCCTGCAAAAGGAAATCAGTGCAGGGGATGCTGTGAGCTGCCCCGGGCTGGGTTTGGGGCTGCTGCAGGCAGAGCCAGTGCTGTAGGATGGGGATGTTGCGGGACTCACAGAGACCGTAGGTGGGGCAGGCTCTCAAACTGGCTGGGGAGGATCTTTTTCAAGGGGTTGTAGGAAATATTCCTGAAAAGAGATGAGCCTTTGGTATTTTTCCCACCTGGAAGCTATCAGAGTAGCTGGAAGCGAGGGCAAAGGGGTGTCTTTCTATGGCTTTTCCCAGCACTCCCCATTCCCCCTGGGATGGGTCCGCAGCCCCGAAGCAGAGCGTCTGCGATGGCACCGTGCTGCGGGGAGACCCGCGGGAAGGACCACGTCCTGCTGGGGCCACCGTGGCTCTGGTGGGCAAACAGACCGTGCAGCAAGAACATCTACCCACCACGATGCAGGGGTCCTGCAGGAGCCCCCATCACTTGGGGGGGGGGGGGGGGGAAGCACAGCCCTGGTACTCACAGCTGCTGGAGCTCAGCCAGGCCATTAAACAGAGAGGAGGGGAGCTGGTCTAGTCTGTTGGATGACAGGTCGCTGCAGGAAGGAGAGCGGTGTTTGAGAAGTGGTTGAGGGCACCAAGCCTTGCACCCAGGGGTGCTGAGCAGTGAGGTGCCCTGGGCAGGAGGCAGAGCAGGGTCCTGAGTGAAGCCCCCACCACAACCCCTGCCTGCAGGAGACAGGGGGGTCGGGGCAAGCAATGGCTGGAAACTTACAGCTCCACCAGTCTGTTCAGCCTGGAAAACGTCCCATCTTGGATCCACTTGAGCTTGTTTCTGCGCAGGATCCTGGAAAAGAAGGAAGAGGAGAAAGTGCATGGGTACGGCACAGCCCCACACACCCTTTGGGAGCATCGTCCAACCTCTGGACTGGCCACGAGCAGCTGGGGGTGCTGGTGCTGCACAGGGCTCACCCATGGGGTGCACCCAGCCCTGTTGCATCCCTCCCAAATTTACCAAGCCGCCACTGTCACCTCCAGCACCTCATGGGCCAGCACAGCCAAATGCTCTGCTGTTGTGGGGAAGGTCTAAGCCAGAGCCCAGCTCGCAGGTGGGAGGCACCGTCTCACACAAGCCCACAGCTCAGAGAAGAGCCCGTCAGAAGTGTGCAAGATGAGCAGAGCTGGTTAAAGTGCTCAGAAATAAAAACCCAGAATGGTGCACTGAGAGACACAAACTGTTTCAGAGCAGCGGGAGCAGAGCCCTGTGGGACGGCACATGCTTGAAGGCACTGGGAGACCCTGTGAGTGCCAGGACCCAAGGACGGCTCCTTGGCAGAGGCTCGCATCGAGCAGCTGGGCTCAGACCCTGACCAGGGCAGCCCACTGTAACGTGGCTCATGGCATGGCTGGGCAGGATGGGGTAGTCCAGCCAGGACGGCTCACCCCACAGAGCCCACACACGAGCCCCCGTCTCAACTGCTGCATCTGCTCACGAAGCTGTCTCCTGGTGCTGGTGTCACCAGCAAGGCGTGTTTACACCATCCATCTTGCCCGTATGGACGTTTCCATGGCACTGCCACAACAGCCCTGGGAAACACGCTGCTGATCAAAGCCAGCGGGCTCTGCTGCGGAAGAAAAGATGGGCAGCAGGACAGCAGCTCGCCCGCCCGCCACAGGAGGCTGTGAGCAGCTCTCACTGGAGGAAAAACTGTACTGGCGTATGTTTGGGGGATTTAATGCCTATCTGGGCTTCTCCAAGGGCCTGATAAGCTCTCGATTTATTTGCTTACTCTGATCCAGCAGCATTGGCATAGGGCAGGGCCATTCCCAGTGCTCAGGGTAACCATGATCGCCGACCCCCTGGGAGGATGGCTTGGCTCCCCATCCCACTTCTGCTCTCCTGCCACCACCCTGTGGCAGCTGGCAGCCTTGTGCTCCTGGATAACATCTGCACTGTGCACAGCTTTTCTGTCCTTATATCTTGGGGCTCCAGGGACTGCACAGATCTCTTTGGGAGATAGAGGACCATCACGGGCAGGAAAACTATACCCTGGGAGAGGCCTGTGCATCATCAGTGTGAATCCTCTGCCTTTGTCAGCACCTGGGTAAGAGCTCAGCCCTGGGGCCAGGAGGGAGTGGGGCAGGAGCTGGCTCCAGGCACAAGGGGAAGAAACAGATGCTGTCTGACATGTGGAGCGCCAGCTCACAAGCTTTATGGCCTTCCTCAAGGATATTTTTAGGGGATTTGGATACCAGCAGAAGGGTCTGGGCTGGCTGCAAGCTCTGGTATTTCCACACTATAGGAAGCTTTTTCCATGCCATGACCTGCCACTATCTCCCACCCGACAATGTCCCCATTTGATTTGGGCAGCCCCCATGGGCTGGTGACAGGGCACTGGGGCAAGCCCACCAGCTCCCCAACCTAGAGTTGGCCATCCTCCAGCACGGAGCCCCTGATCAAGTGCCTACAAAATTCACGAAGCTGACTGCACTGTCAATGCTGTGTAACAAATGTGGGCTGAAAACATCAAACACGAGGCGGCAGCCCCTTATCTAGCCCAGAGCAGTGGGAAATTGGGGGCCCAGCAGAGTGCTGGCTATCCACCCTCCTTCCCTCCATGTGCCTGCAATGGGATGGGGTCTGCACCAGCAAGCGGGGGCCATGACTGGACCCCCGAGGTACTCACAGCACTGTGAAGTCCCGGCACTCCTGGAAGACAGCCCTGTGCACTGCCTGGATCCTGTTCCCTTCCAGCTCCCTGCAGAAAGGCAATTGTGGCTGCCATGCCCCCACCTCCCCAGGCCCTCCCCTCCATCCCCACCATGCTTGGGTGCTGCCCAGCATGATCCCACCTCCTGCTTGCCCCTATCCCCATCTGCTGTGGGATGCTTCCAGCCCTTTCTGTCCCTTCTGTGCTCCAGGAGCCCAGCTGGGAAGAAGAAGCAGTGCCTGCAGCAGCCCCTGCCTGTCCCACAGGCAGCCCAGCCTCGCTGCTGGCAGGCAGGGTACTCACAGCCAGCTGAGCTTCGGCATCTCTGCGCAGAGGGAGGTGTTGGGTATTTGAGTCAAAGAGTTGTTCAGCATGTACCTGGTCGGGAGGCAATAAGGGAAAACGAGGTCACAGCACCGAACATCTGCCTGGGACACAACCCTGCACATGGATGCGGTCCTGCTGCTGCTCCTGGACCACACAGTATTTCAAAAGGGCTTTCTGCTGGTCCGTGGCCTCACCCGGACGGAAAGCTGCACTGTACGGGCTGTTCACGTGGATACCCAGGGCCCATGGTGCGGCCAGCCCGGAGCAGCGTGGCTGCGGCTGCACCAGCTCCCGTGCACCCCAGCAGAGCAGCCACGGCCACGTGAAACCAGAGCAAGTTCAGCCGCTGCTGCCCCAGGCAAAGGCCCAGCACACATGGCTGTTAATGGCAGCACAGAACTTCATTCACCTTCTTTGGGAAAGAAGTAGAGGTAACGATGCAGGGCACATTTAGCGGCTGTGGGAGATGCTCTCCAGTGAGCTGTGACGGGCACGTCACCAGGAGAATGGTGCATGAAAGCAGCAGCAAGTGACCCTGGAGTGACAGCCAGTAAAGGCAAATTTATAGCCTGAACTCCCGCTGGTGTTTTTCCCAGCGCCTTTGCACATGCCTGCGTGCATAGTGTTCCTCACTGCACATTTTGTGACCGCAGTTTTAGTTTATTTGATTTGCTAAAAAAAAAAAAGAAAATATGCAGAAGGATAAACAGAGTACGTCACTGAGCAGAGCGGCACGGCGCTGCGGCCAGCAACGTGGGAATGCGTGGCTGAGGGGAACTCTGTCCCACCACAGCCTGCATGGCTTCTCCTCCGGGGACAGAGCAGGGACAGATCTGTGGACACCGAGTGCTACCCAGGTTTTGCAGAGGAGCAAAATCCTGGGGTCACAGCCCCTCTTCCCCAAGCCCACTGCCAGCCCTGGCTGCCCTCCATCCACCTATGCCCACAGGTCCCCCATCACCAGGCATAGCCGCAGCAGTTACCCAAGTCCTGCACACCCCAAAAACCAACTTGCAGGCTTTTACAGCCAACTCCAGCAGTTACATCTCCAGCAGAGACAGTGTGAGACCAGACCAGCAGCCACAGCTGAAGCACTCTCCTTGCAGGTGTACACCCAGGGAATACAGCTTAAAATGTGATCAGATGTATGCGAGTATACATGTGCATCGGTGCACTCTCACACACACACACACACGTATGTGTTTTTTCCGCTGTAACAGCCAAAACTTTTCCCCTAAGGCTGACTCCAGGCTGCTGCCATCTATATTCTGGACTACGGAGAAGGTGTTAAAATCATCTTACAGCAATTGCAAAATTGTTTTTATGGTGGTTAAAGCAAATTTGTTATCCTGTATTTCCATCCTGGAAATGGCTGGACCTTAAAAAACCTCTTGGCTCGAAGTAATCTGGTGTGAAGACACCCAGCAGAGGGGCAGTACTTTGGGAAAGCACCAGATACTGTCTGCAGTCACCAACTCAAGGAAAGCAGTCACCAACCCGAACTGCAGGCACTGTTACCCACCTTGCTCATCAGTAAGTGCTGAGGCTCTGCTCAGGCCAAACTCCAAGGACCTGCCTGTCCCTGTCCCAAGCAAAAGCAATTAATACTAGTTTTAATTAGGGCATGCTGAGAGCAGGAGATGGCACAGAGGAGCAGCAACACCAGCAAAGCCTGCTGGTTTCCCCTGCCAGCTGCTGGAAATGCGACCGAGACAGACATCTCCCTTGTACCATTACCCCTCATGCCCTGGGGAGGGCGAGGAAGCCACAGCATCCTTGACTTGCCCCCAAAAAGGCCAGAAGCTGCCTGAAGAAGGGGTGCAGAAGGTACCAGGCAGACACCCACCGAGCAGGGTCTCCCCAAACCCCGCAGGAGAGCTGCCCCTGCCCCCACTTACAGGAAATACAGCGACTTCAGCCCTGCAAACGTCGCAGGGACGACCTGGGCAATCCTGTTGTTGTCCAGCATCCTGGAAGGAGAAGGGAAGAAGTGAGAGGGCGGACCTGGAGAGGGCAAGGAGGCATCGGGACTCTCTCGGCAGGGGAAGCCCCTGCATCGACCACTCGTGCTGCCCCGGCAGGAGGGGGCTCCGTCCCTTCTCCCCTGCAGGAATCCATGGACACCCATCCCCAGGTGGGGGGCTTCCCCCCTCTGAAGGCTTCCCCCCCACCCCGCCTTTGAATCCTGCCCAGGCAGCCCTGGCTGAAGCGTTAGATCCAGCTGCAGAGTCTGGATTCCTTCACAGTCAGGGTCTGTTGGATTTTTCCTCTCTTCTGCTGTGAAATAAAGATAAATTAGAAACCGTTCAGGGAATTCAGGGCTGTGCTTGGCTTCTCAAAAGTCCTCTGACTTGTTTGCACCACAGACCACCCATTGTGAGCTGCTCATCCTCTGTTTTCCCTCTTTGATTTGAGGCACAACTAGGCTGGTCCCATGGCAAGTAAGAGGAGGGAAGCCTGGGGGGTGACAGACCTGCCTGAGCTGCTCCTGCAAACGCAGAAGGGGAACAAGCCATGTTGTAAAGCGGCCCTTACGGTTTCTCCTCTGTAGCAATAACTTTATAAGCTCTGTGTGTAAAACCACACACCACATGGGCCCAGATCAAACAGAGCTTTTGAGGATAAACAGAAGAGAAGGGTATTAGCTGTACTTTCAATTCAGGTGTGCATTTTTCAAGGTGATGGAGCTGCAAGTCTCCATGTTTAACAGCGCACTTCAAGCCTTTTACATACGAACCTCCGGTGCTCCAGCCCGGGAGCTGAGGCTGTCTCTGCACGAAGCCCATCACTGCACCGTGCCACTGCCACGGCTGCTCTGGACCGGCAAAGGGAGCACGGCATGGTGAGCCCCCATGGGGACCAGCCAGCCATAATGAGATTTTGGACAAGACCATGTCCAGTCCATACTGAGCCTGGCCTCAGTAACAGGGGAGGGAAACTCAAATAGGAGTTTCATAAAAGAGCTGCAGCTGAGGCCAATTGTGCCCTGGTCCACAGGGCTGGGGGGAAGGTGGGGAGGTGGACACCCAGCCAGGCATTGCACCCATTGCCACCGCGGGCATGCTGCCACACACACCCTGAAACCATCGTGCCCGTTTTTCTTCTCCCCATCAAGGAAAAGAAATTATCGTAAATGTGAGGAAAAGTCAGGATCAGTCACATCTTCTGGGACCAGAGGAGGAACTCACAGCCACTCAAGGCGATGCAGGTCCTCAAAAACCCGGGGCTTCAGCTGTGTGATCCTGTTGTGGCTGAGGAACCTGGAACCAGTGCAGAGGAGGAGAGTGATCCTCAGACATCGCTGCCAATTAAATCTGCTTTTGCTAAAGCTGTTCTTCCCGAGCTGCCTGCAGCCCCTGGCTTCAGGTGCCCCTGGCACCATCTCCCTTAGTGGCTCAAGCACAGGATCTCGGCTCAGGCTGGAAAACACGGGGATGGGAACAGCTGTGTTTGCAGGAGGGGAAATGCCTCTGCTCTGTCCCATGTTCGCCCAAAATACATGCAACTCCAGCTTAAAGCATGCTTGATACAGACTCTTGCAGGAGCAAGAAAAAGGGCTCAAAACCTGACCTTGAGCTGGCTGTACTGCAAGACTTCATGCCGGGAGGAGCAGAGGACTGCATCCATCCCAGGGCTCCCCTCCCCAGGGCCCCGTAACACAGACGCCTTTACTCACAACATTTTAAGCTGAGAGAGTCCAGCAAAGGCTTTGGGTAAGATCAACTGGATTTTGTTGTTTTGCAAAAACCTATTTAAAACAAGAGAACAGAAAAGAGATTGAAGAAGTATGTTTTCTAAGGGATTCTCAGGGTCCGTGGGATGTGCCCACGTCTGCCAGACACCAGGTACACGGCTCGCAGGGCTGGCTGCTGCCTGCTCAGTGTTCACGGGCCGGCTGTCCCCAGTAGTGCTGGGGGACAGAGGTCCAGGCTGCAGCCCCAGCTCCTCCGCAGGCTCCTTGTCTCAAGGAACCCTGGAGAGGCTGTTTTCCCTCCCTGCCTCATTTACTCCATGCAAAGGGAAGAAAGCTGAAAGTACAGATGCCCGATGGTCACAAGCGGCTGTCGTGAGCTGCTTCACGTGGTTATTGCCATCCAAAGCTGCCATCTCACCCACAACAGCAAACACCCCTCTTCTCCACTCCACAGGCTCCCTCCCTGAACTCCCCAGTGCAGCAGCTGAGAAAGGTGATGGGCTGAGTGACCAAAGGGTCCCAGCTCTCCAGAGCAGGACAACTCGCTCAGGAGACATCTCACACCACCATGCACTCGGGGCGGTTATCAGCTAACACGGGCGCTGCTCCACGACCTGCTTGCCCACTGGTGGGGACAGTGTGTCAGGAGCTCGCAATGCCCCTAGCAGGCGCCTGCTGACTTCAGTGGGCACCACAGGCTCCAGGAGCTGAAAAAAGCTGCTGCCTGGGCAAACACAGTGCCCCATCAGGGTGCGTTGTCCCAAGCAAAGCTGTCCCCACAAGTACACATGCTTGTTCCTCTACACAGGGCCACAGGACCACTGCTGACCTGTGCATCCACTACTTTCCCCTTTTACCACAAACAAGCCAGAGAACAGAATAAAGAAGGCAATACTCACAGCTTCTGCAGATTCTTGTACCTGGAAAACTGATTGTCCAGCAGAGAATGGATTTTATTTTTCTTCAGGTCCCTAGCAGGAAAACAAAAAGAAAAAAAAAATCAAACCCAGGACCAGCAGACTAGGACAGAGAAGAGACCTTTATCAAAGGAGAACAGTGAAGACTAGACCCTCCTCTTCCTGTGCAATTGAGACAAAATGCAAGGCAGCTGCTCTTCATTAATGCTACATTGCTAACTGCCTGTCCCAATGTACAAGCATTATTTGCTGCAGATGAGTTTTTCCACACTATTCTCCCTTCCTAGCCCTTGCTTTGTGTGTGCAAAGGCACCCCCGGCCTCAACCTTGCCAACAGTCTCTGACCCCACACATCTCGGTCGGAGGCTTAGCAGTGAAGGCAGGCTCCCCAGTCCTCGCCCCAGGGAAGGATCCGGCCGTTCCCTGCTTCCAGCTCAGTGCTGTTGTGGGAGGGTTGCAGTAAGCAGCTGAAGCTCAGCAGAGAGGGGTCTGTTGGCATGGAAAGGATTCTTTGGCTCCAAGGACAAGTAAAAGCCAGGGATTTTATTCCCTTCCCTTTAAGCTTGTTTTCCTGCCGGGTAGCAGCGTGTGCCCCACTCGTGCCTCTCCCGGGGGAGAGGGGTGCATGCACCCACTGCTACTCACATCCTGGTGACGTTGGAGGAGACCCGGGGGACAGCGGCGAGGTCCCGCTCGGTGCAGTCTACAGCCCTTCCCCAGCACCGGCATTGCTCCGGGAAGAGCTCCAGCCCTGTGGGCAAGCAGAGGGATGTGCTGAGGGGAGGGCACAGGGGGTCCGTGTGGGGCTGGGGAGACCCGCGGGGTGGGGAAGAAGGATGCCCGGCCCCGGGGAGGACAGCTTACAGCAGGCATCACCCTCATCTTCCTCCGCCATCCTGCTGCTGCTCCTCGTAGCCAGCATGTTGCCCAAGATCTGCAGCCAGCCGCTGTCATCCACTGCAGGGCAGAGAGCGGGACCGCCGTTAGACACACCGGCTGCTGCGCACGGACATCGGTGCGGAGCAAAACCCCGGCAGCCTTGGGAGAGGGTGCTGGATCGCACGAAGCCTGAGGTGTGGCTCCAGCCCTGCAGCTGTACCAGGGCAGAACAGAGATTCATCCAGCCCCGTGGCATGTCTCCAAACACAGTCACAATAAATTTTTCTTTCTTCTATTTCTAGCATCCCACCTAGCCCGCTTTAGGGACACCCTGAGTCAGGTGCTGCATCCAAGCCCCTCAGTTAATCAGCTCCCAGATGGTATGAATTTGTCCAGTCTCTACCTCATTTACACTCCTGGACTCAGCACCCCTGAGCAAAGAGCTCCACGATGGCACTATGTATTGTGCAAAAAAAGGAACTAATTTAGTGTCTTTAAATCTGCCGAACCCGCATCTCCTGACTGACAGTGCAGAGCCCCTCTGCTCCTCTGCCTTTCCACCACGGCCCAGAAATAACTGCCCCAGCCTCACAGCAACGAGGGTTTTCCTGCACCCCAGCCTGGGAGAATCCCTGAGGGATGAGCTCCTCCCTGGGGCGCACACACAGCCACTGTGCCGGGATGCAAATGCAAGAGTCAGGGAAGTAGCTGGATGCCGAAGCAGATCCAGGATTCCTCACGCTGTCATTGCTCCCAGGGGAAGAGCAAGCTCTGCTCGGAAGCACTTGTGGTCCCAGATCCTGGTGTTCCCAGGTCTGGGAGTTACTCACTCTGAGGGCATCCCTCTTTGTGAGGGGCTTGCTGCTTACCGCAGTTCTCCTCGTCAGCTCCGTTGTCGCAGTCATCCTCCCCGTTGCAGTGCAGGGCCTGGGGCAGGCAGATGGAGAGGTTGCCGCAGGGAAACTGCCCCAAGGGACACGCGTGTCTCTCCCGCCGGGAGTGGATCAGAGGAGGCTCTGCCCAAGGAAGACGAGGTGCTCAGTGCTGGGGCAGCAGCCCCCCACCCCTGGACCCCTCGCAGATGCTGCGCTGTCGCCTTTGGGGTGCTGAGCTCCTGGGGCCACATCCTGCTTCGTGCCCAGCTCCGGTACTTTCAGGGCAGAGTGGGGCTGGGGGGCTGAAGGGTGCCTGTACTGCTGACGAGGACCAGCATTGCCACAGCGGTACCCTGTGAGACTGTGCTCCAGCCGGAGCAAGCGTGAGATGATGGGGTCCTGGAGACCACCGAGGAGACAGGAGCATGCCCCGGGCAAAAGAATGACCCAAACCCCTGTTTCTTGAGCACTTTTAGCTGGCAAAATGCTGCCTTGAAGCCAGGAGATCGAGGCAGAGGCAGTTCTGCTGAGGAGCACATGGAAATGGAGAGTCCTAACAAACCAGCCACCCCAACCCTCCTCGGCCACCCTTGTCCCCCGTCCTGGGGGGCAAAGCTGTCCTGGTGGCTCCAGCTCTCTCTTTGCTGAGCCCTTTCCATCAGAGCCATCAAAGACAGCCAGCTGCAGGGCCCTGTTCATTAATATTCTGCAATTATCCATGGCAGAAGCATGCTCCAGATCCAGCTAAATGTTTCCACAGCCCAATTTGATCAGGGCCCTGGGAAGTGACAGCCATCAGGCACAGGGGAACACAGCTGGGAGGGGGACCCAGCTTGTTGCTCAGGATTTTCTCCAACTGCCAGGCTATTAACGGCTAACGGTGCACGCTATAATTAAAAGCACTGTGCCTCACTCACACACCCCTGTAACCATCCCATCAGCAAGAACTGTGACGTGATGTGGGAACGGATAGGATTTAGGGGTGACTGGTGGGGACTCGCAATGCCCCGGCGGGCAGCATCGCACGGACATGGTTGTCCCCGGTTGGCCTGGCAGCCGAACCGCGGGTGCCCAGTCCACACGAGTGGAGTTTTCCCACAAATAGGTTATGCCTAGACCTGAGGAAGTTTTCCATTAGACTAGAAATATCCCCACAGTCTACAATAGCTGGCTGAGCTAGACGTAAACAGTGTGCACTGCCTGAATCCCTGCCCAGACATCTCTGACCGGCCAGGAGCCCCGCAAGCCTGCCCCAGGATTTACTGACACATCTGGGGCGTTTGTTCTGGGGAAAACAAGGACTCCAAATCCATGCAAAACCTGATGGATTTAATCACCATGATTCAAAGAGATTTGAAACAGAGTCTATTGTGGCTGCATAAATCTTTCCTGAAAACTGGAGCTATCCCAAGCACCTCTGGAAAGGATCTCTGTCCACTTGAAGCCACAAAGCAGGTCCAGGTGACATTTTTAACAGACCCACACCATTGCTCCTCTCTGTCTCCCGCCTTGAATTGGCCGGGACCCCATGTCCCAGCCACGGGGCAGCCTGGGGCATGAAGGGAAACCCCGTTCCTGTAAGGTTTTGAAGACTGAACAGTTGCCTTGCCTGGGGAGCCGCCTGCCAGGGCGCAGGAGCTGGTGGGGGGCAGCTCTCCCTCCCCGGCTGGGGACCCCTTGGGCTGACCCAGCCCTCCAGGGAGCTCCTGTGCCAGGGGCTCCGCACTGTCAGAAAGAGCCATGTCACCTTTACACCAAAGTAAAAACTCTGGGTTGTAGCCTTGGTACAACTTGTATTGTACATTGGGCTTCCAGAGACCTCTGTTTTGGAAGTGCCTGCCTTTGACTAGTCTTTTTGCAAACTAAGCGGTAACTTTAGATTTTTATAAATGCTTGTGGCTATACTTCTGTATTAGACATGTCTAAACCCACAGGGGTATGGCACGTGCTACTGCAGAACGCTGAAACACGTAACAACTGTCAAACGAATTACTGTCTGCCTGGGACGTTAAAAAGCATATCTGCTATTAAATGTTGCAAAGATTTATCACTGAAAATTCATTTATGCATGATCTTTTGTTTCTTTAGCTGGGAGCAAGACCATCTATTTTCTTCTGATAACACAACAAACACAAGCCCAGGCTGTGACAGACACCGCTGGCTGTGCTGGAGGTCTCTTCCCAGCCTGCAAATGCCATGCCAATGTCACATATATCTAAAAGAAGGAAGACATGAGCCAGCACTTGGCCGTTTCTCTCTGGTGAGTGGTGCAGGCAGCTCAGGCAGCTCCTGCTCCTGCTCCAGTGGCATTTCCCAGGGAATTTGCCCAGGGATGGCTCATTACTGGACAGCCAGCCTCATCTAAGACCTCTCGTTAGTGCAGAGTCTCAGTGACTTTAAATACTTTTGGGCACGATTCCGCTTTATGAAGCCAAACGTCTCCAAGAGGATAGACACAGACAGAGGTCTCCTACATGATGATGGGCAGTCGCTTAGCACCACAGTGTCTTACTGGTAAAGAGCAAATTTTGGTCCACCCAAAGCTCAGAGGGGTGCGGTGAGGGCTGGTGCTTTCCAGATTACATCAGCTTTGGAACAAGGGGCTGTTACAGAAATATAACAGGGAGAGTGAGAAAAGGGTAGGCAGTGCCCTTGGATGGAGCCAGCCAACGTTGCTCCCTGGCACAGGCTCCTGCAGACATGTGGGGCAAGTCTCTACCAGCTGTGCATGACCCTGTGCATGGCCTTCTCTGCTTGCATTGCTCTAAAATGAATAGGGCTTTCTAGGCACCAACCTCCATCCTGCTGGGAAGCGACAGAAGCATACCAACAGCATGAAACGATTCACCTGGAATGAAGCTGGTACCTGGAATAACAACACCTCGCTCAGAGGCGTCTCCTCCAGCAACGGCGTGACTCACGCCACGTCTTCCCAGCCGGTCAGACTGGACAGGGCTGGGCTGCTGCTGACAACCAGGGCGGGGGGGAAAAGGGCAAATCCACCTTTTACACTTCTACCTGTTAGTTATAACTGAGCTGGAAGGGAAATTAATTTTGCAAGACTTGGGCTTTTTTACACTAAAACCAGCACTGCAGCAGCGTACAGAAAAGGCTTTACAAGGAGCGGGGCTGGTGCCCATGGAGTTGCTCTCTCTGCCAGCAGGTCGAGACCGGTCACCGGTGGGGTCTGAATCGGCAGCTGAGTAAGGATGTCCATTCAAGGGGAGGATAAAAACCTGTGGAAAGCTCTGGTACGTGGATATCGCATAGAGGCCATGCGCAAGCAATTGCTCTAACAATTTCATGTGTTGCAAGACGGACAAAGGCAAACTCATCATGAGTGACGGCTCCTTTTGATTTTTCCTAAGCACCTGTTTCTTTAAGGCAGCAAATACAATAAAAATTTCGGCCAAGTTTAAGTGTAAGTTTATTTCTATTAGGACTGTTGAGTGTTAACGCTTCAATAAAAGAGTTTTATCATGTTTATTAAAAATACCTCATGCTGGCAGATCACACCCAATAATAAAAGCATGTGCGAAAAACTAAATAAAATGACGTCTGTGTCAAAACAGTTCCAGTCTGCACTGTATATCAGTGTGAAGTACCCATGAGAAGCTGGAAGCTGCTCCTCGACATGAGACCTTCCCATGGGTGCTCGCAGTAAGCACTGAGCGCTGCACAGGACCCTGCCACAGCCCACGGGTGCAATGCTGGGATGGCTCCCGCTACTGCAGGGGAGCTGGTATTTGCTCAGGACCACCACGATCGCGTGCACGGGGACCAGCTGACTCCCACACAGCATCCCACATGCAAAACGCACTGACAATGGTTTGCATTAGGTGCAGGGGCAGCTCCTGCCATGCTGCAGCCAGTGCAAAGAGATCCCCAAGCGCTCCTGAAGATAGCCTTCAGCCTGCCTGGAGGACCAAGCACCAAGGTCGAGCTGACCTGCCAAGAAGCAAGTTTGCTAAACTATTTAATGCTCTTTCTTGCGTGCATATTTTTAAGCATGCCCACGGTGGTCCTCATGCCCCCTCGGTTGCTATCTCAGCTGGCCCATCCCTGCTCACGCTGGCAGTTTGCTGAGCTTTGGCACAGCTCTGCAAGGTCCCGGCAAGATAAACCCCTAACCAGTGAATTAAAATGTGGACAAAGGTTAAGGGCAATTAAGAGCGTCTCGCTGCAAATTGTCCAAATGGGAAACCTCTTGAAAGAGGCTGGAGTGCTGGCAGGAGAAATAAGATTTTGGAGGTGCCGTCGGGTCCTGCCCTTGCAGGCAGCAGAGGCAGCAGCCGGTGAGGGGCTGGGCTTGTTAGGAAAAACATGTCTCCTTAAGACAGTGTTTTGGGTGATGAAAGAGTAAGAAAACACAAACCGAGGGGGCCGGGATGGTGCAGGACCCCTGGGTTTTGCTCTCTTGCAGCCCTGCAGAGGGAAGCATGTCCCTTAACCTCTCCAAGTCCTGTGAATGGAAGCAGATCTGACCCCAGCCCTGAGACTTGAGCTTGGGTCCCTCCAGAGGGATTTTTTTTCCTGTCTTCATTCCATTTCTAGTTATCCAGGGAGGCTCCCTGTTGCCTACTGTCATGTCACACAGGTTTCTGGCTGTTTTCTTAGTCTGAATTTACGTAGGACCCACAGAAGGCAACAAGAACCTTTCTAGGGCCTCCAGGTTCCTATTGCAGACAGTATCTGCATATAGAGCTATGTAAACACTAAGAGAGAAGAGTTTATACATATATATATTTTTATATAGAAGCTATCTGTGTTTATATTTTTTCAGGAAAGATGCCCCAGATTCCCAGCCAAACTGATGCTTTCCAGCCACCCCCATAGGATCTCATTCTGCATTAACCCCCCCTCAGGGCTAGAGAAACCAGGGATTGTGCAGGACAAATATCAGAGAAACAACCTGAGACAAGAGAGGAGAAAGTGAAAAAAAAAACCAAACAAAAACCAAAACATCAGAAAGGTGTGTGTTTCAGGGAAGGTAAAATGCTGAGAACACAGATGATTTTCAGATGATGCAGCCTATTAGGTAAACTGACCTTCCCTGGCAGAGGTGGTACAGGGTGGGCATGGGCACTGTGCCACAGTGGGGACCTTCCTGCCCCAGCTCTGCAGGGCCACAGAAGGAAGCACAGCCAGCAAAGGCAGCCAAATGTAGCTGGGATTAACCTCAGCATCTGCCTCAACCTTTCACGAGGGCCACCCAGGATTGTAAACGAAGCCCACGCATTGCCAAGAAAACAGCCGTGACCAAATTCTCTAGAAACTAACAGGCTGAATGAAACATGCCTTTGGTCTGCATTGCCTCTGTCTGCAAAGAAACCACGTGAGTTCTGCCAGCAAAGTCCCAGAGCCGAAGGACGTGGTCCAGGGTGATGCATTGCCCATCCCATTCATCTCTAGCACCCAGGTTCTCCACAACGCGGTGCATCCCCCCCCCCCCCCCCAAGGACTGCAACCCCCTTCTCATGGCGCACTGCACACGATTCCCCTTACATTTCCCATACCAAGCTGCGCCTAAAGCAAACAGCTGGAAAGGAGACAAACAATTAACTGTTTGATTGGAGAGAAAGGCTTAACCCCCTCAGTCTTTTCTACAGGGCAAGCAGGGAGGGAACAGTTTGCATTGCCATCCACAAAAGTAAACCACAACAAATCAGACTCAAATGGAAATAGTGCAGAGCTCCTGCCCTTCCACTGTTCCCCTTCCTAACTTCCAGCAAAAAGTGTCGCTTTTCAATCTGGTTTTTGTCCACCGCTCCCTCCCCTTTCAGAGTGTAACATCGGCGCAGCGGCTGCATCTGCTCCCCCTCCTCTCCCACGCCCGCTCTCTCTTCTCTTGAATAAAAGGCAGAATCACAATTTGCAGCTACCTCTGGCTTAACAGGCAACACGGATGCCCAGAAAAAGTGAACAGTAAGCAGTACAGAGCCGCATTACCAGGCACATGAACTCTCCTCACAGGACAGCACTTTCTCAGTGGCGCACAGCTGTTTTCAGGCAGCCAGCTTCCCTGTGCCATGTGCCAGGATCTATATTGAAATCCCACTACAAAATTTTCTACAACACCCCAACCACCACCCCCAATGCCCCAGTCAAATGGCCTGTTTTCTTCCCCGCTTTGGATGCTGTGACCTGCAAAGACAGCCACTTACTTGTAGCAGCGTAGAGAAGCAAGGGCAGAATGATCAGGAGCAGCCTCATGTCAGTAGCCGCTGGCACAGCAGTCCCCAGCCCCGAAAGCCTTGGAAACCTCCTGGGTGGCAGAGGGAGGAGGGAAGGAGAACGTGGAGATGCTGCGGGTCCTCTCCTGCTAACGTACACGAATGCACCGATGTCTCCCGGGAGCACACGCACCAGCACCGAGGATGCTACAGGTTGTCACTGGTCCCCGGGAAGTCACACACTGTGCAGCCATCGCCGGCCCAGGGAAGGTGCTGGTGCAGCAGCAGCCAGGTGCATCTGCAGCCCCTCGCAGCCTGTGCGGGACTCCGTGCGTTAAATCCAGCAAGGGGATCTGTGTGGCAAGGAAGGAAGAAGAGGAGGTAATGAATCCAGTCCTTCGACCAGGAGGGTGCAGCCCTTTGCCAGCGCTTCCCACCCCAGGGGCAGCGTGGGGCTGGGCTGGGCCACCCTGGGCTGTGCACCCCAGGGGAGCCCAGGGCCAGCCTGGGGGGGAGGACGAGGAGGAGGAGGAGGAGTAAGAGGAGGAGAAGGAGGAGAAGAAGGAGGAGGAGAAGAAGAAGGAGGAGGAGAAGAAGGAGGAGGGCTGCTTCCTCCCCGAGATGGTTCTCTGCTGGATCTGCAGTCAGTACCTGCACCCACCCGTGTCCGGTGGCCCCATGGACATCACCCAGCAGTGGCATCCACAGGGATCTCTGCCCCATCCCAGCACAGGGATGCAGCCCCGATGGGCACAAGGCAGTCACCACCCCTGAGCCTTCACCTGAGCGCACATCAGGGTAACTCAGATTTTGTGGGCTGGGGTCCAGGTGGGCTGCAGAGGGCTGTGGGTAGGGGCCTCCCTCTCTCCCCCCTGATGCCATGCTCCCTCTGTCCCCATCCCTGTGCTGTCTGGGACACCCTCCCTGTCCCTTTGCCTCCCGCACCCCTCCCAGGCCCCTCCATGCTCACCCTGCCCCTGTCCCAGGAGCAGAGAGGAGGACGGAGAGGGGTGCTGTGCAGCCCACCCTGGGCACAGGTCCTCCCTCCTGCTGTGGGGGCTGCCCCCAGGCAGCCTGGCTGTGCCATCGGTGGCTCCGAAGTGGCGAGGGACGAGTGGTGGCACAGCTGCCCCTTTGCAGGCTGCCGGCCACGGGTGCAACCCATCCTCGGCTCCTCGTGCTGTATGGAAACCCCATAGACCGGGATGGTAGGAAGCACAGGAAGGGGAGTCCCGTGGATGGAAGAGCTTCTTGGGCTCAAATTCAGCCGAGCCCTGAGGAGGAGGGAGAGGAATCAGTGTTTCACAGCTGGGGAGTGGGAGGGAGGAGAGGGGGTCCCAGCTGGAGAGCAAACCCCTGCCACGGCATTGCCCTGCGTGCTCAGCTCCCAGCCCATCTGCACCGTGAGTGCGGGTCTCCTTGGAGTCTCCTTTCCCCAGCATTTCCAAAGGCTTGTTACTGGTCCAGAAAATCTGTAAAAATTTAACCCCTGCCCTGCTGCTGGAAAGCAAATCTTTACTCAGGTCACAGGACCTACTGTCCCACCTCTCCTCGACCTGAAGACGTAAGTGTGGGCGATACGTATGCCATTTAATCCCACCTTTTATTTGCACATTCATACTAACACACTTAAAGCTTGTCAATAAAGTACGAAAATTCTCATTGATGCTTCTAAAACAACCCAACAACTGTTTCTATCCCTGTTCCTGCTTGTCGTCGGTACTGACGGCCCTTCCCTCCGCATTGAAGGAAACAGGGTCCCAGAAACGCAGCCTTCCCTCCCGTCATGAGCTGGCCCTACGGTGGTCGTGGCACAAGGAAGCGGGGAACAGCTTCCAGAAAAGCATGACATAAAGTATTTGTGGCTCTAAATCAGAATTATTTAAGATCTAAGGGAACTTTGAAGCTAAAAGCCAGAGAGGGTGAGGCTGATGGGGGAAGAGGAAATGGAAGAGGCAAAATATTTCATTTTATCACAGAAGGAAAGAAGCTGTTGGAAAAAAGTTCTGTGCACACAAATCTTAGATGATCTGCAGAGGCTTTGCCATTCCACTGCTGCAGTTTAAAGCACTCACTTTGGTCTCGAGGGCTGGACAGGGGCTCGGTGTCAGGAGACAAACCCACTTTTCTGCCCTAATGTTCAAACTTGGGCATTTGCTGCTGGATGCCAAGGTGCCAGATGACAGTGATTGCACAGTCTTTGAACCTGCAGCCAGGGGTAAAAAAAAAAAAAAAAAAAAAAAAAAAAATCAAAGCTCTGAAATTAAAGTGCGTTTCAGGGACTGACACTTTTTTTCTGCAGAGTTTTTGAGAGCCCCTGTCCCAGGTCCCCATGTGAAGGTGTGTGTGCACCACAGAACTGAAAGTTATAAACCCCAGCAGCAAATGATGGGCCTGAGCTGATGAACCTGCCTTCAGGAATCTCCTCATCACACAGAGGTCTGGGCTGGGATTTTGGGTGGCTTGTGGGCAAAACAGGGAGATCTGGGTACCAAACTTTTGCAAAGGTACAAAGGTGCAGGGTCAGGACTTTGCTCTGAAGCTGGACCTGGCTGGAGATGCTCCATCAGGAATGGGAGCGAGGACGTGACTTATGGGGTTCCAGCTGGTGCAGAAAGGCATTCCCCTTCACATCCCGTACTGCTTCCAACCCAACAGCGGAGCCTCCTCCCCTCAGGAAGCCCAGCAGGAGCCGAGGGGTACCCATCTTCTCTTACATACACCCCACATTTCATTGCTCTTCATCCAACTTGCTGTTCTTGCACCTCTCCAGGGTATCTCCACGGCCTGTTCTTTGCTCTGGTTCTTGACCAACCTCCTGCACTCTCAGAGCCTTTCAGCTTTCTTCCCCATGTTCCTGCAGGCTGTCAGCATCTTTACACCACATCTTTATTTCTTAACATGAGCTTTGTTAATGAGCCAAAAAATTTCCACCCTTTGGCAGTAATCTTCGTCCAGCTCTTGGGGACACACCTCCCACCAACTACCCAGATGATGTATGGGTGTTGGACACCTCCCCACGTGCATTAAATCTCTGGGCTGTGAAGCTCAGCAATACATTAAGATACAGAGCCCCGAGGGGCTCGAAGAGGACTTGTGCAATTGTGTGGCATAGATTTATATTCCAGGATTTTAAAAGTGTAGCCTCTTTGCAGAGCTCCACAGTCTGCCAGGCAGCCTTCGCTCCTGCACAGCACCTTCCCTGACGGAGCTGTCCTTGCCATCTCCTGGGATAACATTACTTTTGAGCAAATCAAGCCAGCTTTTCCCCTTTACTTTGTTCTCCATGGGGATAATTCCTCATGCCAAATCCCTTGGTTGTCTCTCAGACCTGACTTCTCTGGTGCTTTTTTCCCCTCCATTTGAGGTGAGTCTCTGCCTGTGTCTGAGGCCATGAGCTGCACATCACGGACCGGCTCTGCTCTCCCACGGGCATCGAGCGGGTTGACAGCAGCAGCGTGTGCAATGCCCCGCTCCCCCAGCTGTGCTCTTGGCCAGGTGCGGGCAGCATTGCCTGCCTGCACATCCCCAAAGGCAGTGTGGGAACTGGCATGAAGGCAGGATGCAATACCCCGAGTACCCAGAAAGATGCTTGAATAGGTCATACACCTTTGCTTCATTCTATTCTAGTCCAGAAGTTAGTGAGACACGGAGCTGGGATCACAGGCCTGATGGGACCAACATCTGGAGGTGTTCTTGTGATCATTTCGGCAAACATACCCCCCCTTGCTTTCAGTGTAAGGTGGAGGTTTGGGAACACATGTGTCCGTCCCAGGCAATTAGAAGCAAAACGTTTCTGATGGGAAGTTGTTTAAAAAGTCGACACTCAGAACCGTGAGCCCAAGCTTTTCTGCTCGGTGGATGAACCAGAAAGTCATTAATTTTTCCGCTCTGGAGCAGATGTTTACGTGTTTGAAATTACTGGGTAACTGAGTCACTGCTCGGTTGGTTGCCAAGATCTGGATTGTGGCAATGCAGATGCGGACTTTGTGTCAAAGGTGGGATAAGTCCATCGCAAAGCGCAGCCAAGGACCAGGAGGAGCATCCTGCAGCTGGCTCTGGGACCTCCACAGATCCTACAGGCCATATGTTCTTCAATGGATGCAGCTGAGTAGGTCAGTTCCCAAATTTCACCTCTGTTGGTACGAAAGCGACAGAAAGCAACAGCCGAAGTTGAAACACAGTATCAATTTTAAATCCACAACCACAATTAATAGCCACTCAGGATGCATTCCTCACAGCAGGAGTGAGGGTCCCTGCAGGGAGAAGAGCTGGGTCATGCCCCTGGGGTGGGAGTGGTGGCAAATGGGACAGCAGGCGAGCCACAAAAAAGATGGATTTAATTCATATCCCTGCTCCCCCGCATCAGAACAGGAACAAAATAACGTGCCTGACAAATAAGGAGAACAGCAGGTGAAGATGACCTCAGTTTCCTTGTCTTCTCTCAGTCCTCCTCCACTCCCTTCCTCCCCTGGAGCCACGCTCGGACTAAGGCGGCCGCTCGGGTGGGAGACTCGGATTTGCAGCCGCGGCTGCTCGCCGGCTGGGCAGCGTTATGCAGCATCCTGGCCGGAGGCTTTGGACAAGGCGTGGTCATATTGCACTGGTTAATATTATTTATATCTGCACTGCTATAAAGCATTGGTCTTGGAATAGCCTTTTATGAGATGTGATAAAGTGGAATTGCAGCCCAGCATGCAAACACTACGGTCCTTATAGCAAAGACCTGACACGATGGAAATCCCTGCTGCCCTCTCTCCTTCTCTGTGCGAGGCAGCCATGTGTGAGGGGTGTAGGGAAACAGCTGCTGGATCTTGCTAGGGGACATTTTCTCTCTTTGCAATGTCACTGCCAGCTGATGGCCCATTGCCAGGCTCCCCGCTCGCAGCTTTTGCCCCCCATTTTCTGTCCTGTCATGCGGGGCAGTTCAAAGGTGAGGGAAGGGCAGGGTAAAGGCTGCCCTGAGGCTTGTGGCCTCTTCCTCACTCCTAAAAACCTCCCGCTCCTTCAGACGAAGATAACCCTTCCACTGGCATCTAGGCAAGTTCCCTTTTCCAAGCAGAAAGCCTGTAAGTCACTTGTTCTTGGTAAATATCCCTGACCAAGCAACGAGTGGGCAGCTGAGAGCAGAGACCAAGTTCTGGGGAGTCATGGCCCCACCACCACCACAGTACCCCACTGTATTCCAAATTTATACATACATCTGCTGAATTTCACCATCTGCACGCTCCCCACGTTGCAGGGCCACTGGAACTGGATTTTATCTCCACGATGGGACCTGGGAATAGCTGGAGGAGGAAAGGCATTTTATTGGCATTTCTTAGGGAGCACCTGATGGGGATGAACTAACCAGTGAAGTAACCTAGGGTACAGCGGCATGAAAGAGGATGCAGTTCATACACCTGGATGTACATATAGAAAAAGTGCTCTTCTATTTGCTTTGTGCCGGGGCACGCAGCATGTCCCTCCTGGCCACAAATGCAGCCCCAGGGCCATCGCTGCCTGGTGGGATGGGGCAGCTGCTCTCACACCAATGCTGCTTGCTGCCCACTCGCCTCTTCCCCAGCCCCCTCCACCACCCCGCAGACACGGGCCCCTCCTGCAACAGGGACACGTGGGCAGCTATGGGCAGCGTCTGCCTTTGTCACCGCAGTCGATCTGGCTGCTGTGAGACTTGGTTGCTTGGATGAAATTGTTAGTCTGGGGCCATTACTGGGTTTGTTCATCCATCTAACAACAGTCACAGCCTGCTGCCTTGCTCCCAGCCTGGGAAGCAGGATGCTGAGCTCAGCAGAACAGCTGTGGTTCAGTGTTATAACACAGAAATATACTCATCAGCTGGAGAAATTGCCTCCAGAGGACAGGGCTGAGGCAGAGGAAGCAGATGTGAAGCTGATCCATCTTCCCTTAAGTCAGCAGCCCCTTCCCACCCATCTGCCCATCCTCACCCTCCTGCCGAAGGGGCAGGCAGGTTTGCCCTCCCATCCCAACCTGAGCACACTGAAGCCGGCAACAGCCTTGGGCCTGAACCACAGGTGGTTCCAGGCAAAGCTCTGAATCTTCAGAGCCAAAAACAGAGCAGGCTTTGAAACATCCTTGGTCTGCGGGTGTAATGTCTGGTGCTGCCCAGCATCTCCGCCCTTCCCTCTCCTACCAAGGCCTCACCAGCTGGGCATAGGCACAGGCTCTGCTCCCGTCATCGGAGGAGGTGGAGGATGGACCCTTCGCAGCAGCATCCCGTGCTGACAGCCCTTCTGCACAACTGACTTCAGACAGACCAAAAAACCTGCAGGAATGGGGCAGTGCTGGTGAGACATGAAGGATTAATCAGACCAGGATGACATCTGCAGCCAGGCAATATGTTGGAAGTGCGCATTTCAGTCCTGATTAAATCCTCTCTGCGTTTCACTGGGCGAAGCCTGTGCCACCCGCCCAGTGCAGCAGTGACATCAACAGACACGATGGTTTCAGCATCCCTGCTGAACAGACATCATCTGGTTCAAGGACAAGAAGGAAATCCAGGCATCTTTACTGCCTGACCCTGGGGTGGCAGAATTTTTTTGGTAAACATGTTCATTTATGAATAAGAGAAAGTGCTGTGAATTTACGCAGCACTCCCTGCCCCACCAGTGCTGCATTGACACCCTTGACGGGGACAGCTCCTCTTGGGCTGGGATCCCTGCACCCAGCTTGGAGAAGGGCTTGCCACACATCCCGTAGGACAGCAAGTGGTCCCAGCAGGCAGCAGGACTCACAAGGGATCAGCCCACTTAAAAACACAGATTATCCATCTGCAGGTCCCAGCGGGGAGGCACCTCGTCAGGTCTCTGCATTCCTCTTCTGTCCTCAGATTTAATCCTCCAAGCAGAAAGGAGATGGAGAAGAGGGCAAATCAGAGAAAATACAACTTTAACTGGCGCTTTGAAAGGTAAAAAAGGAATGTGGGCAAAGTTCAATCCCATTATCAGCTGTATTAACAGCTAAGAGGAGCTAGAGGTAGTGAACTTGAAAACACCTTCCTCCAAAAAATTCATTTATTAGCTGGCAGAAGAGGACAGGGAGAAAGAAGGTCACAGGTTTGAGCGCCTGCCAAGTAACAAGCAAACGGGCAGGAGAAACTTTTCCCTGCTGAACTACAGGAAAACACAGTAATGATTAACAATGCACACATTTGTACACAATCTTCCCCCTGGACAGTCTATCTACACACACATCGCCTTGTCTGCTTCTCTAATATGGACCAGTTAACAGCTCCCAGAAACAACTTTGTGTCAGAGAAGTGGAAATTAATGGCTTCATATGAAACTGCAAAGGGAGAATTGGAGGCAGCATCCAATAGCCCCTGGGAACAGGGGCAGCAGGGAGAACACCTCTCCTTTCTCTGCAAAGCTGGTCTGTGATGAAATACTGCAACCTGCAGTTGTTCCGATTCACCTGTAAATAACCCCTGCTCCCTCCTGCCCTAAAAAAGACACAGTGCCCTGGACTTTCCTTCCTGCACACGGCCTGTCCTCCAGCAGGCACGTCTGGATTTGCCTTGCCTGGTTACCACCACCAGCTGCTGCTGCAGTCCCCGTTCCCCAAACTTGGAGGCCGCGCTGCTTTGAAAAAACTGTCATGAAAATAAAAAATACCAAGAGGAGTGGAAAGTGGGTTTTGTGGTGAGATTTAGATTTCCCCCCCCCCCATTTTCTTCTTCCTTATAATCTTTGAAAGCACAGATAAGAAATGGGAGTGGAGCAGCAGGTTCATGTGCAGAGATGTGAAGCTGCCCTTCCCTTCCTGCCAGCAGCTTCTGGACCAAAGCGGGGGTCTCATCCAGCCCAGCAGCCTGGGCTCCCACAGCAGCCTCACCTTAACCTGCCAAGTCCTCCCCGGGCTGAGGAGCAGCACTTTTGCCCCCATTGCTGCTCCACACAGCTACAGGAAAAGCAGACTCTGTCTCTGCTGCCTCTCTCCTGGTAAGGTCCCCTGCACATCTGGGCAGATGCCCCACAGGCATTTGGGCAGCTCGCACCACTTCAGCTCTGTCCCTTTTCCTATCAACAACAGATAATATTCCTGGAGGTGCCAAGGGAGGTGTGCACATATGCTGGGCAGGTGTTTCCTCCTTGGACAAGGGAGAAGACAATTTCTTCCAGCCCTCGCTAGTGACCAAAAGCTGCATCACCACCAGAGAGAATCCCCTGTAAGCCAGAGCCCAAGGTGTCACTGCCTGCTGCAGAGTGACTGGAAATTACAGCACCTTTCCCATCAGCAGCCCTTTCTGGCTGGGGCCAAGGAGCAATAACAAAGGCTCATTTAAACCTCATTTTCCATGGCTGGGCAAGAAGCAAATCCTGTCTCGCACTTTGTGGGTGGGGAGACTGAAGTCCAGAGGAGAAAGGCTCAGAGATGACAGTATGAGAGCAACAGAGCAGAGGTCTCCAGCACCAGCAAACAGTTCCCAAGTCCACCCAGGAGCTGGAGCTGGACTTCTGGAGAGGGCTGGCTTGAT
The DNA here is from genome assembly GCF_026419915.1 of Harpia harpyja. Taxonomy (NCBI): domain Eukaryota; kingdom Metazoa; phylum Chordata; class Aves; order Accipitriformes; family Accipitridae; genus Harpia; species Harpia harpyja. The sequence continues at coordinate 25,800,989 of NC_068957.1, read as the reverse complement.
CCCAGTCCCAGGGGACTGTGAGGAATGCCCCAAAGGTTCTCAAGGAGGCAGACAGGGCTGCATTTCGGAAAGGAGGGCTCTGCTACAAACAGCGGTGTTGAACTTTGTGCTGCTGCTGAGGCTTGGCCTCTTGCTCCACACAGCTCTGAGGAGTTTTCTCTCCAAAGCTGTGATGCTGCAGAGACTGAGGGTCTGGTGCCAACTCCTGCAGCACAGGGGCTGGTGGAGCAAAGCCCAGACCTTGCAATAGCTCACTGTCAGCACCAGGGTTGTGTTTTGCCCTGGGAAGCCACTTTCCACATCAGAAGTGCTTTTCCCTACCACACTACTTCACAGGTAAGGGATAGAAATATTGCATTAGCAAACACCACGAGGACTATACCAATGCTGCAGTGTTTGCAGGGAAACCAGCCTGGACTGAACAAAAGCACCCTGAGCCACAGCATGAGCCAGACCTTGCTCGCACCATCCTTACCCCGACTTCCCCCGCTGCCGCAGCAGAGCCACATCCTGGCATTGCTGGGGATGCAGCAGGGCCAGCAAGAAGCTGTTGCTCTCCACGTGTGAATCCCTGGGGAGTTTCCTGTTGTTCTACACTTCTCCTGTGCATTATCACTTTTTATCATGCTGGAAAGAGATTGCATAAATCGGACCAAAACCTGGAGGTAAGTGAAGTCAGACAGGTCCCTGCTGGAAGGGGAAGGACCTGGGAACTGGAAGAAGTAGGACACAAAGTCTTTCTTCGGAGCAAGGGCATGTTAGTGCTCTACTGCTTAATGAGATTCATACTGAAGGTTTGGCTGACTCATGGTCTTTAATAAACTCCAACATTGGTGGTGTAAAGAGGTTAGGTGGGGTGTCAGCTCCAGCTGGGGAGAAATGCTCTGCCTGCTGCTTCTCCTCTGCACTCTCAGCTGAGCACTTCTTCCCTCTGTGGTTTGTGTGCTCGCTCCGGATGTGGCCGTGCTTCACTGCTGCTAATTTCATTCTGTGGGCTGAAAAGCCATTTGAGGTTGAAAACCCCCAACATCGATCAAAATTTTAGCTAGTACCACTCCAAAACAGGACTGAAGAACATTTCCTTGCTGCACAAAGGCTGCTGTCTACACATGCCCTGTGAAATAGGGTAAACGCTAGCGCTTGGTAGTCCACTACACCTCTTACCATGTAGTTCTCATTTTAATGCATGCTGACACACCATCCCTGCACCCTGTGCTGGGCAGCATCTGTGCCAGCGCAGTCACACGCACCTGAGGGGATGCTGCAGGGCTTGCCAGACTGCTCCGCACAGAGACTGCGGGTCAGAGGGGCAGCCAGGTCGAGGTCGGTCTCCACTGCCACCGAGATTGCCCCTGCCGTGGGGCAGTCCCCATGAAAGCATAACGTTACCTTAGCAGGACAGCTGCCGAGAGGGAATTGGTAAGTAGAAAACAGAACCATTATAAAAGTTGGACTCCCCAAAGAAATAAGAATTCATAAAGGGAAACACATGGTTGAAGCTAAAGAGAAACATTAGCTTTACTTGAGTTAGCATTTGCATTGTAAAGCAGCTGACCGCTGATCTTCTATGAGCTTTTACCAACATTACCACCCACCATGCCCAGGCCATAAGAGCCGGGGAGGAAGCGCATGAACCCACCACCGTCGGACCAGCACTCACAGTTCCCACAGCTGGGCAGAAACATGGTTGCAGGCAACAAAGCCATAAATATTGAAGTGAAATAATTACCCCGTTCATTTATGGTTTAAACACTGAGGAAGGAACAGAACCAGTTTCACCAGTGACCAACCCAGGCATAGGTGGAGCAGCCTGTAACTGCTCTGGGCTGTGCAACCTTTGGGAAGGAGGAGTGGAACAAATATCTAAAGTTGTTTAAGATGGCACACTCGGCAGTTTCTTCCATATTCTGCAAAGTTGCATGCTGCTTAATTCTGCAGATCATTGCAGAATAAGTCACAGGAAAACACTGGGGCCTTTGCTTTCCAGTCATCATGCTGAAATCATGTGAAATACCCAACCTTAAAGCAGACAAGAAGTTTGATCACAAAACCTTGTTCTGATGTTGGATTTTTGACATCAATACTGAGCTGTGCTGCTTTTTAGGGTTTATACCCTCCATTGCTTTAGGCATCTTGAGACATACAGCCTGCTAAGTACCTTGCAGGAGGATGTTTGGGAGCCACTGCAGCAGGGAAAACCAGATTTTCAGGTCCAGGAGAACTGGCTCCCTGAAGGCCACCAGGTCTGTACAAGGATTAAGCTGGTTCTGGGCTTTACTGGGGAACTAGCACAACTTTCCTCTTGCTACTGAATGGTCCTTTAGACACTGAAAAGCCATCCTTCCCACCCCAATAGCTTTACCCCTGCAGGTCTGGACTTGCCTTGCAAAGCTATGGATTTATCTTAAAATTCCTGGGGCTCTGGTGCATACTGTATTAAATGCATCCTTGGACATCTGCGCCCTTGGCTGCTTTGGGCAGCCTGAGACTCCTGAACTTTGCATGGATAAGGACAGATCATTACATGCGAGCGTCACAGCAGAGAGGGCCTGAGACCGGGGAGAAAGTGAACAACTGGGCTGCTTTTAATTGAAAGGTTTAAAGTGTTATGCAAATCACACTTCCCAGTCCTGTGCTTATCATGCCTATTTTGCAGCACTGCAAGGAGGTACCAGTGCTCACCAGGGGAAAATGCCACCTGAGGAGGACAGGGAACACAGCTCAGTAGGAGCCCCATAACCGTACGATCAAAGGAAAGCTGCAAGAAGATAAACAACTCCCAATATAAGCTGAATATTGAGGGGATAGGGGGAATAGCAACAGCAATGTCTTTTGGATGATGCCCATTTTTTTTCCAGCCATGTTGCAAATATTTCATGCTTCAGCCACATGGCAGTAGAGAAAACAGCAGCATGCCGGCTGGGGAAAAGGTGCTCAGAGGATGCTCCAGCTCTTCTTTTAGTGACAGCCAATATGTCATTAGTCCCATGGTTTTTTTAACGAGGAGGACAAAGTCCTGCAGATCCCGTGCTATTGTTGCGGAAGGCATAAAAGAGAATCACATCCTCCCAGTACCCTTGGCCGGTCCATACTCAGTGTGTGTGACTGCTGCAGCCAGAGCTGGGGCTTTTTCCGAGGGAGCTCCCAAGGCACATCCATAGTAGTGACAGATGCTACCCTGCTCGCAAGTGCAATTCATTTTTATGATATCCTATTTCTGCTGGGGCCCATGATAAATGCAATCCATTCCTTTATTAAGAAAGGAACACCACCATGTCACCTCACAAAGGTAATGTGTGCTGCCGTAACAACTGTCAGATGGGGAGCTCCTAACATGCTGCTGGTGTGAGCCCCATCTTTCATCTCTGGCACTGGCAGTTTTATCATACTGGAGGAAGAGGCCCAGTTTCCACAGTGCCACTAGAAGAGGCAATTCCTCCTCAGGTTCTCCTGCCTCTGGAGACCAGCTGGGAGCAGGTGGCATTTCAGCTTCCTTCTATTCTTGCACATGCTGCCCTTCCATTGCATCCTTTACAACATCTGCAGCCAGTGCAGCCTCATTCAAACCATTCTCAGCTGCTAAAAGACTCCTACATTTTGCCCACATCACTTTCTTCTCCTCCACTGCTCCTGTAATAGCTCACCCTCTTTATCCTGCTCTGTCTCTCTTTAGTCCTCTTTTTGTACAGTATTTGTATGACAAGAGCCTCTTCTGCTCCGCCAACACCTGGACTGGTACTGATAACTCCTTGGCTTTCCCAGCACTTAGGAGCTCTACCTCCCCATTGTTTCTCTCCTTCCTTCATTCCAAGGTTTTATTCCCACCAAGTTTGTGGTGAAGGGTCAATGCCAAATGATTTGAGGACAGGCTCTATCTCTCAGCCAAATAAATGCTGATGCCACTTGGGCAGCTACATGCCTCTAACCGACATTTTCTCCTTCCCCTAGAGCCCGGCTGGAGGCTGAAATGAAGCAACTCTTCAGTTTTCTCTTCATTATTCTCAGCAAACGCCTGGGCGTTTTACTCTCTAACCCACTCTGCTATTTCTCCTGGACTCTTCTTGCCATCACAGCTCCTGCAGCAAGAGGGAGCAACGTGACAAAAGCTTGTGTGCCTTTAGACAGTTAAGAGCAAGGGGCAAATCCTCTGTAGGAAAGCGCTGTGTGCTGTAGGGGGGGATCCCTCTCCTCTGATGCCCCGGGGCTCTTGGTATAAGGCCCTGATTACAGAAAATAATCCAGAAAGGCCTTTAATAGCATTTCTCAAGCACTGTATAATGGTCTCAAGGGCTTGAAAAAGGATGGCTGTGGTGAGAGGTGAATTAATCGCTTCTAAGAAATGTCCAAAACCGCCGACTTTGGCAGAAGGGGCTGCTTTGAGCTGTTCCACGTGAGACCCTGGTGCCTGGGCTGAATGCGCCGGGGTCGGGCTGAGCCAGCTCTCCCAGCCACTGTGGTCCTCTCTGGATCTCCTCTTCCTGGCCACAGTGGAGGGATGTGCTCTGCGAGGGGCTGGCCGGAGCTCGGCTGGGGAGCAGCAGCCCTCAGCAGGCACCGGGTGCTTGCAAAGGCTGGCTCCACAGCATCACCCTGGCTTGTGTCCAGCATCTACTACTGATGGGTTTGGGGGGACTAGGGCAGATACACCTGCTTTAAACAGCCAGAGGGTTTTGCTTGGCTGTAAACATACATCCCAGGAGACATCCCTCCTTGCCTCTGCTCCCCCAACACCCCATTCTCTCCTCCTCTCTGTGTTTCTTCCCAAAACTGTCCAGGATTTTTACTGGCTAATTCTACCAATCATTAAACCCCTGTTTGTTACCTGGTGTAAGCTTATCACCTTAATTATTTTATCTGTATAACCAGAAAACCTAACAGCATCACAAATTCTAGCTCTGACTGCAATATCTCTATAAAACAAAGCACCTGCCTGTAAAACCTCCTTCTCCCAGAAACCGCCTCTAGCAATCACAGCCCTGACTCCACATGCAAAAGCAGTGTTTGCAATAATAATCAAATGTTTAGCAAACATCATTAGAACTAACTCGCCAATGAGCAGAAATAATTATCAGATAATTGCTTTATGGACAGCCAAGCAGGGAAATTAGGAGCAGTATTTTCTCCATGTTAAACAGGGAGATACAAGTAGGGAAACAGAAGCACCGAAAGACAAAAGGAGCTGTTTAAGGCCACACAAAGGGAGGGCTGAAGAGAGAAATGCCCAGTCTGATCTTACACCCACCTGCCGCTTTGCTGGCCTTGTGCTGGGGACCAAAACCCCTTCTCAAGGCCTGGGATCTGGAGTCACAGCCAGCTGCCCTTGCCCTGCTGCAAGCCACCCAGCCTTGTCGCTCTGCCTCTGGCAGAGTGGCTCTGCCTCTCCCACAGCACGACCCAGCACCGAGGGGCTCCTCAGTCAGGGCTCAAGCATCCGCACCAAGCTGGTCCTGAGCCCTTCAGGTAGGCATTTTGCTTTGGAGCACTCATCCTCAGCAGGCTCCAGAAGAGGAGTAACCTAGGTGGTGATATTTTAACCACTTAACCCAGGTGTTGCTATTTTAACCACTTAACCCAGGTGGTGGTATTTTAACCACTCCACCTCCAGCCCGCAACTTGCTAAAAGCAAGCCAGGATTTTTTTTTTTTTTTAAATTTTCTACCTCCCCCCCGACCTCCCCTACCCTCTCCCCTGCGCGTCCCCGTCCCCCTCGGCCGGGCTCCCCGCGCAGGTTTCCGCGGGCGGGCAGTGCCACCTAGGGGCGGCGGGACCCTCTTCGTGGGGGGGGGGAATGGTCAAAATCAGCCGATGGAAGGAAGTTTTTGGGCTCTGCGGGTAGCGGATTATGCAAATGAGGACATCCGCTTTAATGGCATTCCAAGATTTTTAGTCAAATTTAATTACCTGCCTTCTTCCCCCTCTCTTTGCCTGTCCCTGATCAAATTAAAACAAACAACCCCCAGCAGAGTGTTTGTGACAAGAATCGTGTTTGAGACTAATTAAAACCTGATGATCGTCACCGAGATGAGCCTGGCAGATGTCGGTGTCAGGCGGCACGGAGGACACGCGGCACGCTTGGTGTTGGATGCTCCCGACGGCAGCTAATTAGCTGCACACTACCGATCCTTTGTAATGCCGCGAGGTCCTGCCCGAGCTGCCGGCCGGTGGGAAGGGAGCTGGAGGGGGAACGTGTGGGTCTCAATTAGCTTCAGCAATAATTTAATGGACTAATTAATAAACCCATGCGGCATCTTCTCTCGGATGCCGCTGAGCCCGGCAGGGCGAGGTCTGCGGCAGGGTGAGGTGCTGGCGGGGCCCGCCATCTGCCTTCGAACAGGGAAAGCTGGGGAGCGGGGAGGCAGCTTGCTTGAACGCCCTGGCTGCACGTCTGCGAGCAGAAGCTGGTCCGTCCCCTCTAGCTACGTGGTCCTCAGCCCACGGCTGCTTAGGCTGGCGCTGGGCAGCTCTCCCCGCCGAGCCCAGCATGGGCTCCTCACTCCTACCCCAGCTTCCCCTCTCCTGCAAAACTCCAGGTTTGACCTTGGTGAGGAACAACCCCAGCTGTCTCCTCTCGGGGTAATGTCATGCACCCCCGGCAAAGCCCCACCGCCCTGGCTTGCAGCATCCCCTGCGGCCCCCCGGCCCCTCAGCCCACTGCAGCCCCGCGGTCCCCAGCAGCTGGGCGCAGCCTCCCGCGGGAGCGACAGCTCAGCACCTCCCGTCCCCAGGTACAAATCGCTGCGGGTCTGTGCGCAGGGCTGCTCAGAGCAGGTTTTGAGCCCCGGATCGTGATGTCTCAGCAACCTGCCTGGTGAGGAGCAGCCCGGGGGAGCTCTTAACATCTGCCTGTCATCACGTTTGCTAATGGAGAATTAGGGCAGAAGATTCAGCGGCGGATTTTGGAAAGGCTGCTCGTGAGCCTTTGCAGGTCAGGCATCTGTCAGCGAGAAAGTGCAGGGCCAGAACCCCTCCCGGCACCCGTTTCGTCATCCTGCCTGCTGCCTGCCTCCCTGCCTGGAGCCCAGGGGCTGGGCAGGAGGCTGCCTCGTCGCTCCGACCGCAGGCAGCACCGTCTCCATAAACCCCCGTGCCCTTGGAACTAGTGCTGCCTCCGCCTGAACCGCAGCTCTGTGCCGTGCTCGACGCTGGGCTTTCTGCTCGCGCTGGGGCCATGGGTCTTCAGGTCTGACGTCTGGGGCACCATCCGCCTTCCCTGCCTGCTGCCTGGAAAGCGGTTATCCTTCGAGCTCGGCCCACAGATCCCAGGGAGCTGTGTCGATCCACACCAGGCTGGGCTTTCCCCTTTGGGGACGATGGCATATGTGGGTGCAGACGCGTGCTGTGGGAGGAGAGAGCTCCGTGCTGGACAAGCTGTGTGCGGGAGGTGAAGTCCCTGCTGCGATCCCAGTGCCGTCCCTGCAGCGGGGCTGGGGCTGCCCTGTGGTTCCCCTTCCCCTCCGTTCCCAGGCACCTTCACACCGCTTCGTTTGCACGCGCGGCTCGGTAGCTCCCTCCTGGCACACCCCGCTTTGCACGATTCTGATGGTGAGCCCACGTTGAAGTCTTTCCTCCATGCCTTCTCCTGTGGTGGTTTCGGATGGACTGCGACCCTTCCTCCAGCACATCTCCCCTGGCTTCCAGCAATGTCTCTGTACTTCTTTCATGCGGTATTCCTGCCCTGCCTGTTCCCCTGAACCGCTGTTTATTGACCCGAGCAAAGGAGTAAGCACCTTCTGAACTGCAGCAGATTATTTTTTCCCTCGGAGTGCAATTGCTCTTTTGGCCACCAGCAATAAAGACGTTCGCAGGCATCACATGGCCGAGTGGTGAGGGGGAGCAAGCCACGCGTGGACCGCCTGTGACCCAAACCCTCAGCAGCCTTTCCCCATCCTCGGGGATGTCCTTGTTATGGCATCAATGAAGTTACTAAATTATTCCTCTTTCGTATTGCTGCAAATCAATGGGTCCTGGTGCTGTCATATACAAAAGGCTGGTTTCAGGATTTTAGTTGGGAGAGTCCTCAAGGGGAGCTGGGCTCATTAATTAAATACATTTAATCAATCTGGCCTACAAAGGCACTGGTTATTTATTCATCAGAGGCTGCACAGTGCAAACTGGGTGATCTGAAAGGCAGTAAATAAACATGTAAATGAAAAGCTGAGACAGCAGAGCTTACTTGTGCCTGGGAGATTTCAGAGCTGGGTCAGATAATATGGGATCATATGTTTAATTTAACGAAATCCAATAAAAAGTGTACCTGCAATGAACAACACCCCAGGGACAGGGGGAGCAGCGGCAGCCAGTGCAGCTGAGGGCCCCGGCTGGGTCTGCCGGGGGCACGGACCCTCCGGGCTCTGGGGTCCGGGCAGGTGCCTCGGGGGCTGTGGCTCTGATGGGCCCAGCTCCATCCAAGTGGGGGGACATGGGGGAGAAGGGGGCAGCAGCATTGCTCCATTCCCGGGCTCATGCCAGGCGGACGGGAGCCCTGAGGACGGGTATTGCTAAAGCACAGTCTCGGCTTCCTGCGGATTTATCTGCTCGGCTGCCTCCGCTGCTGAGGAACTCGCAGCATCGTGTCGCTCACATGTTCCTGCGAAGTTAATTACAATGAGCGCCTTTCAGGAATTAGAGAAGAGGAAGATTTCAGCTGATGGAAGTGAAAACAAAGGAGGGTGAACATGTCACTTTTCAGCTCATTCTTTGCAGAATTGTTCTCCGCTCTTCTGAGAAATGCCGTGGGAGCCAAACTGGCGGGGAAGCAGATGAGCTTCCTCCAGGTCTGCGTAAGCCCTGGTTTTACCATTGTTGGAAACTAGAGTAATTTCAGTATCGTCTTGAATGCAAAGACTTGCAAATTAGTGCTGAATAAAACATCAATGGTCCGAGTGGGGCATTTCTGAATCCTTGATCCAATGGGTTTGCTGGGTCTCACAATTTGGAAGAGCTTATATATTCCTTCTCCTGTTTCAGTTTTCACCCCCAAGAAGATGGATTAACCTCCACTGCTCTGGGATTATCAGAGAGCATTTCTGAAGCAAAGAGAGGGGGTTCCTGAGGCTTGAGGGCAGCGGGGCAATGCCTTTCCAGCAACCTTGGTGAGCTTTAACCAGCCCCTTGGGATGCTGCTGGCTGCAGGCTTCTGCTGGGTCTGGGCAGTGCTGGCGTGACGTGTGGCTGCCACTGATATCACAGCTACATGCATGGGGCGGGGGGTATGTGTGTGACCACCTAAGGGAAAGTGTAGTCAGACCCCTACGTGTTTGGATAAAGGTGAGAAGAGAGCCAAGCAGGTGATATTTTAGAGCTTGTGGCAGTGCCGGCACAGGGAGCAGAGCTCCTGGGACAGGGATCAGTGCAGAAGAAGGTCAGGGACCCGCACTTGCCTTTGGGAGGAACAGGGCTTGATGCCAGTGCTGAGGGGCCAGAGGTGGCTCCCCCGCAGGGAGGGAGGGAGGAAGATGAGATGCCACCTTGCCTGGCGTGCCCGTGCACACAGAGATGCTCTTGCACATCTGCAGGGGCTGAGGAAGAGAGGTCCAGGGTGGTTGGACAAGGAAGATGAGGAAAACCTGCCAGAAATCGAGCACGGGAAGAAGAACTGAGGAAGAGTGTGGCAGGGGCACAACTATGTGGAGACAAAAAAGCAGAGAGAAGCTCAGGCTGGGTTGTCTGGATTTGAGGATGAGCTCCCCCAAAGCATGGGAGTGTCTGGAGCTGGGGTTTTGCTCCCAGACGAATTTGGCACCCCAGGGTGATGTGTGAAGGGAGGGAGCTCCCTGGGAGACAGTAAGGGCAGGGGGATAAGAAGGAGTTGTTGGCAATACCGTGGGTGGTCTGAAGAGCCAGACTTTGCAGGGAAAAAGGTAATTCAAAGTGCAGATGGGTATTGAGGTTGTCAGAGTGCAGGGAGGGGCACTGGATTAGCCTGTTAATCGTAATAAATGAATATGCAAAGCTGGGGAGAAGGGTTTTTTCCCACCGCAGCTCCCTTTGTGAGAACTCATCTGACTCGGATGTCACCCCGCCACTGAGCTATTTCCCCAAAGTCCCCAGACACCTGTAACCTGGAAAACTTTTGCAAATGGCAGTTTTTCCCACATTTTGTTAGCGGCCTGCCCACCGAGTGCCTCTCAAGGAACAAAAAGCCTTTGGGAACTGCTGCTGGAGAGGTGAGCGGCTGGGGAGAATGGGAAGGTGGCCTCAGCCCCAGCCTCCTCCTCCTCCTGCTGTCCAAGATCAGGCCAAGATCAGGCAGGACAGCAGAGCTCACAACCCCCCCTCCCTCCCCAGCTCAGGTCCTCCAGCACAGCGGCATCATGCAAAGCCCCATCCACAGGCGATTTGGGGACAGGTCCCTGCAGAGCTGGGGCAGGGCATTGACCCCCCTCCTTGGGGAGCTTTGCCGGGGGGGGGGGGGGGGGCAGAGGCCAGAGCTGCCCGAGCCCCCCCCTCCCTCCAGCTCCTGCATCCCCCCTGGGCTGGGATGGTTTCTGCGGTACCTGGGGTTTCCCCTCCCATTTTCTTGGAAGCTTGAAATGGAAAACTAATGTGAAGAATATAAACTGTTAAATAGTTTCAGCCATAAAGAAAAAAAAAAGGTTCAGTTCCAGGTTTTGGCCTAATCTAGTATTTTCCAGGCTGGTTTCTACCCCCGCGTCCCAGACGCCCAGTGATTCACAACGACCTCATTACTTTTGAGTTAACACAACAAACTTGGCTGCTAGTTGACAGTTTATTAATACCGGACTCGTTCCCATGAAGATGTGTCCTATCTAGAAAGAAAATGCTTTTATCATATGTCCCAAGTTTCTGGCCAACCCATTCAGTCTCCAGGCTTGCCTGGTGTAAGTGCGAGAGCACGAGGAACAATAAATGCAATCTTTCACGCATTTTTCCTCTGAGGTTCTCGAAGCACAAACACACCTCCCTGAAAGATGCCCTGGGCAGGGGATGTGGAGGAGTCGATCCAGCCATCCGTGACAGGCGGTAAAGCAGGGGCACAATGCAACACCTGTTACAACAGCAAACAGCTATGTCCCATTACGGAGACAAACAAAACACATTCCCCTAATGCAGCGCATTCCCAAAATACCTGAACAGAAAATCCATAAGCTTGGAAATGAAAGCATTTGTCCTTTTGCTGTCTTCACTGTTAGCTGAAGGAGCGTGCATCTTCTCCGGGGGCTGCATGCGGGAAGAGAGATGATGAGTGTAACTCCACTTGTCATTCCCTGGGGATGTGCAGAGGAATCAGTATTTGGCATCTGATTTAGCTCTGCTGCCTCCTTGAGTCACCACTGTCCCAGGCACTGAAAGACATATGGGCTTCTGAGACAGTTAAATTAAACCTTACTAAACAGAGGGGTATGTGATCACCCCCTCTGAAATGTCAGCTGGCAGCTCGTAATGAAGATCCAATGAATCTGTGCTCACTACCTTGAATTTGAATGTCTTCCTCCATCCCCTCTGCAGGTCAGAATTAAACTGGCCCAGGAGAGGACAATGGCTCAGAAACCCCCAGCAAAACCCACGCAGGCAGAGCTGGGACCAGCGGGCAGGAACAGGCACGGACAGGCCTCTTTGGCTTCCGAAAAAGGGGGAGCATCCTCTTTCCAGATGGTTGGGCTGCTTTGCCAAAGCAGAAATGAGTGCGGTGGGTGCTCACTGCAGGGAGGGTTAGTTCCCCGCTCACGTCCAGGTGGGACCGCAGGTGGTCCCTCACCTCTCATGTACCTGAGCATCACACCTCGTGGCAAAAAGTCTCTCTCTTTTCATGCCTATGGTGGCTGAGGCTTGTCACATCCCAGACTGTCTCCTGGCTACATCTCACTCTTGCAGGACGGTTTGGTTCCCACTCCAGCTCTGCTGTTCGTGGGATGAACGCCCACTTCCAGGTACAGCCATGACCCTCTCCTTGCAGGAGCAGCTTCCAGGAGGGCTGACAGTGTGGCCCAGCCTGCTCCCACCCACCTTTCCCTGCTGCGGGGTGCAAACTCACTCCTGGGGAGTCCCCCCGGGGAAATGTCCAGGTAAGGGACATGATGCCCGCTGGCAGAGCCAGCGCTGGCTCCGGGGCACATGTTACGAGGGGCTCCTGGGAGCTGGGCACAAGCCAAGGGGAGCCCTGCTTAGGGGACTGCTTTGTTAGCTGAGCAGGGGGACACCTGAGAAGCAGAAACACTAGAGAGGAGGAGGAGGAGGCAGACATTCCAGGAGAATCCACATCTGTAAGGAAACAGAGTGGGGTCCAAGGCTGTAATATGTCCCAGATGAGGCTGGGGAAAGTGCTCTAGCAGAGCATGAGTCATTGCAAGCGGAGGGGAGAGCAACAGCTCTTTGATAAGAGGCAAAGCAACTTTTCTTGGCTCTTTAATCTTCATTCACTGACTGTGCCAGCTGAGAGCCTTGCACAAGGGTCCCCTGGGGACCACGGCATTGAAACCCCTCCCTTGGCTGCTGGACCAGTCTTTGTGTCCTTCCTGGGCACGTGGCAGTGGGGCTGTGGTGGCCACAGGCTTCTCAGAGCGTGGGGTAGGGAGAGATGACAATTGCCTGCAGGGCCAGGCCTGGCTGAGGCTAGCTCTGGAGGCCTCCAGAGGGTTCTGTTCTCAACGCAGGTAGGACCCATCTCGTCCACATTGGCATGAATAGCTGAAAGTAAAGGACCTGGATTGATGCCGGGTTGGTATGAGCCCCAAAGCTTATGTCTTTGAAGATGATTATGTCTCCGCTCCAGTCTTCTCTCTGGAGTAAATCTCCCCCAGTGGTTCAGCATTTCCTTCTGATCCTTCTCATCCTTCTTCTCTGGCCTTCTCCCTCATCTTTCTCAAATTGCTGTGCCCCAAACTGCTCTTCCTGACATATCTCCAGGGCAAAGTGGAGGAGAGCCTATACTCCACGTGTCTCAAAAATGCTGCTGCTGTCTAGGCACCTCAGGCAAAGTTTGACTTTCTCTCTCAGTGTGGTGTGGTGGGCTTATGCCCAGCGTGAGGTCCACTGCAATTCTCAGAGCCTGCCTTGCCGGTCAGTCCTCCTCCTGTTTCTGTGCACTTGATTATTCTTAAGGGCAGAACTTCTCATCTACTCCTGTTGAACTGTGCTTCACTTGTCCCCCAAGACTATTTCTCCTATTTCTCAAAATCATTTCAAATTCAAATCCTATTTCTGTGTCCTTCTTGCTCCATCACATATGCAAAATAAATAGGCAGGCCCTCATTCTATCAACCAAGCCATTAATGAATGCATGAGCCCAGAGCCAGCCCTTCTGAAATGCTGCTCTGTGCACGCTCACAGCCTGACAGCAAACACTGGGTAACTTCTCCATTAGTGCAGGTTTTGGGCAGGGAGCACCCAGTTCATAATCATTTCAGTTCTTCTCTCCCTTGCTTATGAGCGTGCCATGAGAGACAACATCAAAAGGCACTAAAGACAAAATATAGGACAACTCCTGCTTCTCTTCATCCATAAGGCTGTTGCTCCATCATAAAAAGAAACACTAGATTGGTTTGACACTATTTGTTCTTGAGAAAGCCATGTTGACTGCTTTCCTTGCCTTGTTACCTTCTCACTGCTAACAAGCTGCTGGGAGAACGTGTCCTGGTATTTCCCCCGTGACGGAGTTAAGCCGCCGGTGTGTACCCACTCAGCTCCTCGCCCCCACCTCGCTGAGGCAGGCACCCGCTTTTGCCACTGCCCAGGGGCAAAATCTTCAGAATTCCCCCAGGCTGGCTAGCCAGGACACGGGAACCACTTGCCCACCTGAGGCTTTAATGCCGTTAAAACTCGGGGATGCGAAGCGATCGAAAGGGGGGAACGACCCCGACAGCCTCCCTGCCTGCGCGGCCCCTGAGGGCCCCCCCGGCCGCCGCTGCAGCGTGGGGATGGGGGCTCGCACCCCTCCGCTGCCTGGGATGCGGTGACGGGCAGAGGCCACCGGCCCGCCGGGCGGGCGTGGGTCCCGGCGTGGGTCCCGGCGTGGGTCCTGTCCGGGCGTGGGTCCCGGCGCGGGTCCTGTCCGGGCGTGGGTCCGGGCGTGGGTCCCGGCGTGGGTCCCGGTGCGGGTCCGGGCGTGGGTCCCGGCGCGGGTCCGGTCCGGGCGTGGGTTCGGGCGTGGGTCCCGGCGTGGGTCCCGGCGCGGGTCCGGGCGTGGGTCCCGGCTGCTGCCGCGGGGGGGCAGGCGGAGACCGCGGGAGGCCCGGCCGGCGCCGCGCCGGGCTGTCCTGCGGGGAATCTCCTCCTTACAGAGATCCAGGCTCTTCTGCAACTCAGCAGGAGAGGATGGAGAAGAGGGAGATCTGCGGGCTGTGCCGCGCCGCTCCGCAGGAGGGTTTTGGGGGCTCACCAGAGAGTAATGACCTCATTTGTAAAGTGAGTGCTGAAATCAAATCGATACGGGGTTAAAGGGGAAAAAAACCCACTGAAGATGGACTCCTGACTGTGGTTTCGAAGGGATGAACTCAGTACTTGATTGGGGCAGGGGGGAGGCACAGAGCGAGGTTGGGCCCCAGCGAGGTGGGCAAACAGGAGTGGGTGCAGAATTGAGCTAGCACCAGGACCAGATCACCAAACTGCACCCAAACTTCCTCCCTTCTGAGCTGGTTTTTCTGTTTGGCTCCTTCCCAGAGCTGGAGCTAGGCTGTGGGGATGCCCAAGTCTGCAGGTTTGCCAGGGCAGACACCTCCAGAGCTCAAGCTGGTAGGTGCTGCCTGGGGTCGGCGCCTGCTGCTGCCGAGAGCATCCTCATCCGAAGCCGTTTTCTCCCATCTCGTATTTGTTCCCCAGTCTCCCTCCCTCCCTCTCTCCCATCTGTGCCACTGGAGACGCTCGTGTGAAAGTGGGATCTTTGTTTCGGGGTGCGGGGCCGGCGTTCACCCCACCTGCAGCCAGTATCCCCTCCTGGGACGCGCTGTGGTTGCCGGGGCGATGATTATGATGTGATAAACAGAGGGAAATGGTGATGACGCCAGCTGGGAAAGGGCAGAATGAATTTTATTTCACGTTTATTGAAGCACAAATTACCATAAGAAACAGCTTCCTTGTGTGCAAACAAGGGAAACTGAGACCCCTTGGGCTGCATGGGTTCTCTCTGGGCTCAGAAAACAGGCTTTCGGCAAACATCCCTGACCTGCTGTTTGAGCTGAGCTGTGGGTTTTCCATGGAAATGTCTGTTTACATTTGGAGACAGATATCAGGGTGTTTGGGAAGGCTCTTTTGGCAAGCATGGTGCAGAGATGGCCACAGCAGGATGCTCTGGCTTTGCAGAGAGCTGGCTCCCCTCTCTGGGATACATGCACCAGAGCAGCACGGGAGGCGGGGAGGGAGCCAGTGACCCCACGGTGGGTCAGGAAAGGTCTGCCTCCTCTGACCAAACTGGGAGGAGGCTCCCAGCAGAGATTATGACCGATCTTACAGCAGATAAGGAAAAACAAATCCTAGATTTTGCAGCTAGTGCTATGTTTGCACAAGCTCTGGTTGTTGATGTATTTTTATCTTTTTTTCCTGCCTTCCTGGGCTGCAACATGTAGGGCTGGAGAGACAGAAAGAGACTCCGCTCTGCTCCTACTCAATGACTCATTGCCCAGCTCGCAGGAGCATCTGGCCTGGCTTCAGAGGTGGCTCAGGGGGGCTGCCGAACCCACTCAGCATGAGCTGACCGAGCGTGAGCCTCTAACCCCGGCTTGAGTCCCTGAGATGGGGTCAGGCACGGGAGGGAGCAGCAGCCAGCTCTGAAGGGGACAGCCTGTGTTAGCAAGTGCCCGGCAGGGAGCACGCCGGGGCCCAGGGCAGCGGCAGCTCCAGGGCAGCCTGCTCCTGCGCCAGAGGAGGAGCAGCTTGCTGGCATCTCCCCAAGGCACTGCGTGTGGGGCTCGTGCAAGAGAGGTGGGCGTTGTGTGATGGGCTGTCATCAGCTCCGGACGATCTCCCAACACAGGAGTTTAAATACATCTCAAAAGTTTTGTTAATGCCCAAGGATCCAAGCCTATGGCTGCTCTTCAAGGCACTGAAACCAAAGGGCATGTGTTTTACAGCAGATCCCGGCTAGACTCAGGCTCCTCTGCCTTTGTATCCCAGCTGTGGCAGCTCCAGTCTCCAAAACTGGCTTTGGCATCTGTCAGACATCTCATTTCACTCTGGCATCATCCCTTCCCCTCCTCATGACCAGTGCCTGCCAGAAAGGGTGCCTGGCGGCTGCCCAGCCTGCGCTGCCGGGCCTTCGGGGGATGCTGCTGGCTGGGTTAGGGTGCTCTGCGGCTGGGCTTCCCTACAGCTCTGGCGTGGGGCCCCTGTGGGAGCAGAGAGCAGTTTGTGTGCTCCTGTGGGGTAGGAGCGGATTAGGGTAAAATGCATGTGTGTGGGTTTTCTCCCACCTCTTCTCTGTTTTGCTGCAAAGGCAAACCACAGCAACCTGCTCCAGGTCCTCTGGAGGAGTTATGGCAAATGAGTTTGCGGAAGAGTAAGTACCTCAGAGATGAATTTCCATCTATAGTTAAAAGTATCCACCACGGGCTCATTCTCTCTGTATGTTCCGATGAAGCCCCAGTGGCAGCTGCTGTGGTACGGACAGTCTCTGGCAGGAGCTTCAGTCTAGGAGCGGGGAAGATCTGACAGCGGTAATATTAGACTCACTTGCAGATGGAATTGCATTCACCGATTTTCAAAACCAGGAGGGACCATATATAATTATCTAGTCTGATCTGCGAGGAGGGGAGGGCTGCTCAGAGTGGAAAGGCCAGTGGAAAAATTAGCCAAGAAATGCTGATTAGTACAAAGTCTTCCCATGTACCACATTCTGCACGACTCCTACTGCCTTGCTTTCAGGCCATCCCACTGAGGGTGAAATGAAGAAACCCTCAAGGAAATTTAAAGTGGCTCAGGAAATACCTGAAACTTTCTGCAGCAGGAAATGAAAGGGGAGAAGGTTGAGTGGCAGCGAGGGGCCAGGACACTGACCCGGGGAGCATCCTCAGTCTGCAGGGGCTGCGTAGTTGAGGACATGGAGAGAGGTGATCATCCCCGGCTGGTGAAAGAAGGGAAAAAGACTTCCTTCTAAGAGCAGGGGAAAGATCCCCTATGCTCTCTCAAAAAATCCCTGTTCAGATAATTCCCTGACGAGAGGAGAAATTGGCTGCTGGTAGCTGATGCGAATCATTTACAGGTGAAATTATCAGTCCATTGTATCTCCACTCAGCTGGAAGAGAGCAGACATCCATCGAGAAACTGAGGCAGAGTCCAGAAGACGTGACTATGCACTTTTTCCCCATGCCCTACTTTGCAAGTCTTTTTCCCCAGTGTTCCCAACTCAGCTGCTCTCTCCTCCCCCCCCACCATCCCAACGTATGGACGAGCTTGGAAGAGGCTCCAGCCTGCCCCAGGGCATCCCCCCCCAGGCACCCGCCTCTAGCCATGTCCAGCTCTTCTGGCCTCTCTGACCCACCAGACACCCTCTAGGGAGAGGAGGAGGGGGGGGTGTCCTGGTGGGTGCTGTGGGAGGAGGAGGAGGAGGAGGAGGAAGGCAGCTGCCCTCCTGCCCGCTGGCCTGGGTGAGGACACGGCATCTGCCACCTGGAGCCTGTTTGGAGCTGAGCGTCACCCGCTCTCCCCTCTGGTCTCCTCATCAGTGATGAACACATGCACCAAGGGCCACCGCAATGAAATATATATTTATAACAATCATAATTATTATTCTTTCACCAATTTTCTCTTCCGTGGATGGAGCCTGGCAGAGACTACAGAGCAGGCAAAACTGCTAAAGCAGAAAGTAATGGTGCCCCCAGGACGAATAAAAAGTGTACTTCAAACCAGCAGATGCTGCTGAAAGCCCCAGCGCAGGAAATATCTGCAGAATGAATCGGGAGTTTTATGGAGCTTGGTTTGCAGGTTTTATAAGAAAGTTTCACCAGCCCAGGAGGGGAAGGGAAAGGAGGACCAGGGGCTGGCACCTTGGGGCACGGGTGCCGGTGCGCGATGGCATCCCCCGGTGATTTATGGGTCTGGCATGAGCCCTGAGAAGAAACACAGATGGTTCTCTGCTCACCGGTTCCCCGAAGTGGCCGCACAGGAGCCAGCGCCTCAGTGAAACCCTAGAAAGAGCCGAGGGTTGCGTTGCACCGAGGGGCTCCGTGCTGCCGGCTCTTGGTGGGTGCAGGGAGGCTCAGCCCCGCGGAAGGAGGGAGAGGGCTCTTACAGGAGGAAGGGACAAGATCTAAGGAGCAATAAATGTAGGCAGCATCCTCGGTGAGAAATGGGAGGTCTCTGTCCCACGGCACTCCTCACACTTTCAGGGTCAGCCCATACCCACACTTCAAACTCCACGTGTGCCTCTGATTTGGGGAGTCCTGGGCAGCGATTCAGGAGACGGGACACAAACAGGCTGTGTGTAAAGGACGGATGGTATCACTGACTATGTATAGCCATGACTGCTGCTGCTGCCTGATGCCAGAAAAAAAAATAAGAAAACAAGGTTCCTGTCCTGAAAAGCCTTCAAACTATGCTGGGAAGAGCTCAGGCAATCCAGCAACAGCTGGAACAAAGGCATTCCTGCATGTGCTGCTGAGGTTTGGCACGTGCCTTGTAGTTCCAGGATTATTTTTTTTTTTATAGTACATCATAAAATAATGTTCTATATTCTATATATTTTTATGGCCGGCAGGAGAGCAGTAGAGGGCAGGGAACGGCGGAAGGCTGGCCAGCAGAAGGAAGGCTGTAGGAAAGGAGTCTCCAGAGGAGCAGCCCAAGGCAGGCAGGTACCCTGGGACCGGGGTCTGGCCCAGCACGGAGCGGGTGAGCGGTGGGGTGAAGCACCCAGACGTCTGCAAGAGGGATGAGTCAGGGTGCAGTACATCCAAAGCAGGCTGATGGGGCAAGGAGAGGCGGCTGAAGCAGAGGTACCGCCGTGGTTAGCTTTGCTCAGGGCGGACGCGTGAGGGAAATCCCCACGCTGCGGGTTGGGAAGAGGTTGTCCCCTCCTGTTGCAAGACCAAGTACATCCGAGGTCTTTTTCATCCACTTGCCGGATGCTGCATTGTTAATAGCATGAAAGGTGTGGAGGTATGAAGCTTTCCGACAAATGGCCTTCAGCCTGGCTCTCGGGTCCCCTCCGAGCTGCCTGCAGGTTTCACTGCTGCTGCGTTTGTGAAAGGGGCTGGCCTGGCCCTGCGGCAGCGAGGATGCATGACACAAAGGTGTTTGCAACATGGACAAGCCCTTAGCTTTAGCCTGAGGGTGCAGGTGAATGACCTTCCCCAGAGAGCTACCCCTTCTTGCAAGTGATGGGGTGAGGGAACATAAGCCATCGATATCACAAGACCTGAAAACGGATATTCAGGGAGCAAAATGGTTTTGGGAGTTGAAGAGCAAGGGGCTCTGCTGAGATAATACAGAGCGTGAGGACTCAGGTCACGTCTTCCCCACTCCTCCCCAGTGTCCTCGTGCCTTCATTTGCCATCTAACCGGTAGCAGCGTCCCGGGATCTCCTCTGTCTTCCCAGCCCATCTCCCTCAGAGAAGGCACCGAGAGGGTGTTATGGGATTCAGCGGACAAGCCAAGCAGAGCCGTCTGCCGTTATGGGAAGGGCACGGTACGGAGCCAGTGCCAAACTGGAACCAAGCCCTTGGCTTCAGGATGGGGCTCATTAGATGCTTAATTCTTAAGATGTTCGCTAACTTTATGGATTCTTTTTTGGCCGAGCGTGGAAATTTGCCTGTGGTCTCTGATGGCGTCTGTGGGCTCAGGCTGCCGGGGTGGGAATGGAGCGTGGCGTGTCAGGACCTGTGCCACCATGGGTGGTTGGGTGGGAAGGCGGGCGGGAGCTGCGGGTTGCATGGACCAGAGCCCACCCGCCTGCGCCAGGCGTGTTCCTGCAGCCCTTCCAGGGTGATCCCGGCGGGAGCCCAGGTGATGGTTTCTTTTTGGTCCCTGCCCCTGGAGCAGCTCCAAGCCTTTGATTTCAGAGGCTTGTCAGGACACTTCAGCAGCCTCCAGAAGGTGCATGTAAACACAGTGATTAAAAAAAAATGGTTCCAGGGGCTGTGCTGAGGCTAAAAATGGCACCGAGGTAGCCCAGAGAGAGAGAGGTGCCACATCAGCAAATTTTTTTCTTTTTAATCCCCTAGGAGCTAACAGCAATGGGGAAGGGGTCACAGCTCAGGAAGTGGGAGGGGGTGAAGGCCGGGGAAGGACCTCACCCCCAGAAGAAGGCAGGAGAGGAGAATGTATCCCTGTAGGCTCAGTGGAAGATGCTTTGACTGTTCAGCAGGGAAGGAAGGAGCAATTTTTAGATAAAACGATAGGACTGCCTAGACAACCACATTGTTTATTAGTGGGAATGTTGGAGAATTTTAGAGGGAAGGTGTTATGAAGGTCATTTGTTATGGCTAGCTCTGCAGAACAGCACCTACGGGTCTCCACAGCGCATAGCTGCAGCCGGAGCAGTACCAGGGCTCGCTCCCTCCAATTCCCGGCGGGTCGTGTAACGGCTCATGGACTTTCTCCCGGTGGAATACAGCTGGGCAAGAAAGGTCACTTCTCCTTTCCTCCTTTCTTTCCCGTTTCTGACCTTTTTCTCTCCACATCAGACGTGCCTTTCATTTTGTAACATATGGACAGGCACTAAAGTTGAGCCACGATCAGGTGAGCTCGGCAGAGGCCATCAGGGAGAGTGTCGTGGTTTAACCCCAGCCAGCAACTAAACACCACGCAGCCGCTCACTCACTCCCCCCCACCCAGTGGGATGGGGGAGAAAATCAGGAATAGAAGCAAAACCCGTGGGTTGAGATAAGAACGGTTTAATAGAACAGAAAAGAAGAAACTAATAATGATAATGATAACACTCATAAAATGACAACAGAAATAATGAAAGGATTGGAATGTACAAATGATGCGCAGTGCAATTGCTCACCACCCGCCGACCGACACCCCGCCAGTCCCCGAGCGGCGAATCCCTGCCCCCACTTCCCCGTTCCTATACTAGATGGGACGTCCCATGGTATGGAATACACCGTTGGCCAGTTTGGGTCAGGTGCCCTGGCTGTGTCCTGTGCCAACTTCTTGTGCCCCTCCAGCTTTCTCACTGGCTGGGCATGAGAAGCTGAAAAATCCTTGACATTAGTCTAAACACTACTGAGCAACAACTGAAAACATCAGTGTTATCAACATTCTTCACATACTGAACTCAAAACACAGCACTGCACCAGCTACTAGGAAGACAGTTAACTCTATCCCAGCTGAAACCAGGACAGAGAGGAAAGCAGTTTTGGCTGCTGAGCTGAGCTGGCTCCAGCCTGGGTGGATGCCGAACCGGCCCCTCCACTGTGCGGCACCTCCCGCAGCAGCTGCCCACAGGTGAGGCTGTATCGGTCACTCCTCGGTTGTCTTGCAGCAGAGGGTCCCACCAAAGCTGCTCAGTAAAGCTCAGGTTAATGCACTCCTTGCTCCAGATCAGGGCTCATCACACCTGCGTGAATAATGTGCCTCTTCAGATCCCGCTCTGGCCCCTCCTCAGACTCAGTCTTCCCCGCTTGTCTCCCTTTCTGGGACTGTATTTATCTTTCGGCCTTTGAGGAGGAGCAGGGAGCAGTGGGTCTTGGTTTCCCAAGCAGCAGCACAAAGCAAGCAGAAGCCCTTTCAAAGCCGGCTGGAGGAGAAAGAGCTCTTTCTCTGAGTGCTCAGGGTATTCCTCTCCGTTCCCCGAACAGATAGGCTGTGGCCAGAAGTTAATATTCCTCTGGCGTGGTGCCCTGCCCGGGGAGGGTGGCAGGCTCTTGCATTTAATAACTTATTTATCTTTCCTTATTGCAGGAATGATGACAGTTTTCATTATTAAGCTGCTAGGTAATAGTCTAGCCTTTGGTGGGAGCTGAATCATCATCCCCTCTTTGCTGACAATTTGATTCAATTACCCGGGAGAGGTGTGACAGGCAGGAGGACGAGCAGTGCCCCATCGCTGCCGCAGCAGCCGCCCTCCGCCAAGGCAGCAAGCCGGGGCAGCCGCGGTGCTCGGTGCCGGGGGTACGAGGATGGTGGGGTGGGCAGAGACGGCTGTGCATGTGCCACGCAAGGCTTGGGCTCTCTGCTGATGGCCGGCGTGGTGGCTGTCCCCCAGCGAAGCTCTCTGCTGTCCACACGTCCTCCCCCTTGTCCCTGCGGCAGGACAGACTCCCACCCCAAGGAGCCCATGTGTCCCTTGCCATGGGGCTTGGAGAAGGAGGGGACCGTGCGGGGCATCAAGCAGAGGGTGGTGGGGAGAACAGGCAGAGCCACAGCCCTGACCCACCCCAGCACCCTGCTCAGCGTGGGGCGAGGTGCAGTGGTGGTGGGAACACGGGAGAGAGCTTTCCACCTTCTGCCTTACCTTGAAAACGGCTTTCTCCTCCCGAGCCTCAAGGGATTTGGAAACCACCAGCCCAGAGTGGTATTTTGTGTGTGCACTATCGTGCTGGAGGGAAGCCACAGAGCGCCTGGCAAAGAGCTTCCCTTCCCGCTCTGCCCAGATGCTCCCCAGACAGCGGCTGCAGCGGCACGGCCGTCGCAGCAGCCGGGCGGTGGGAGCTCCAAGAAGCAGGGAACGCCGGACAGCTTATGGACGCTGCTAACAAAATGGGGATAAAGCAGAGAGAAACTGGCTGGGACCTAGCAGTGTTTCTGTGCCTGCGCCGCAGCGTGGGGAAGCAGCTCTGTGACTGCTGCTAGACCGTGCTCGTGGATGCAATGAGGCAGCAGTAATGATATATGCAATCAATTAAATATGACCAATTTTTAATTAGATGTATAAACACGCCTAAAGTTAAATGAGCTCTCTTTATAGAGAAAGAATGCAGCATGGTACCATATTAAATGAGAAACTCATGCACTTCCCAAATGGGAGCTTCCCAGATTCGCACATGGAGCTGCCTTTGGAAACCAGCCCCTCTCCTTCCACTTGGCAGAAGCAGCTTCCAGCGGTCAGGGGTGACTGGGCGTGGGGACCGGGGCACGCAGTGACACAGCCGCTGGCAGGGCTGGCAGTGGGGAGAGGGGCCGTATCCTGCTCCTCCGGGAGCCCCAAAGCAGCTGGGATGAGTCCCGGCGTTTGCCCAGCTCCCGCTTCAAACCGCGCTTTGCAGCACCTCTGTGTCCTCCTCTGCGCCAGCCTCACAGCCAGGCCCCCCCACAGATGGGCACGGTCTCGGCTGGGGTGCTTTCCCTCCCCTCCCAGATGCACACCTTCTTATAATGCTGCCGTTACAGAGGAAAAGGAACAGAAGAAAAAAAGTGAACCGGTTTCTAATTATGCCTTGTTTGCTTTCATTTAGAGCTAATTCAGCCCACACAAAAGTTATTCTCCATATTAAAAGAAATATATATTTTAAAAAAAACACAGATGCATGGCTTCATTAAAAAAATTCAAATGTAGAAACTAAGTAGTGTCTATTTCCACCTTTCTCCCTCTGATTAAAAACTATTTGCATTTCAAAACAAACCATCATTAATTTGGACCAAATGTTACTAGGGCTCTTCTTTCTAGTCAGGATAATTAAGCATGTAGCACTGCAGTGAATGACTCTGTCTTAGTACAAAGGCTCAGATTAGCTTCTTCCTCTGGGCTGAGGTGGTGACTCAGAGGGACACAGAGCCGGGGTTTTGTAGCAGCTCATTGCACTGATGCCTCGCGGTCCAGAGACCGAAAGCGGGGTGGTGCACCCCCTCTTGCCTGCCAGGACCAGGGCTCGCTGCTGCTACGGAGTACCCAGAGAAGATGCTTCCCCAAGGTGAAGCCTACGCTGAGCGTGCACGTCAAAAATTAAGGGCAAGAAATCCCCCAAGGAAGCTTTTAGACCCAAACCTGTAATGATTCCTGCACAGGCTTGGAGATCTGGCTGACAGCAGTGGCATTTTGTGCAGGCATAGGGATCTGCCAGCACAAGCTGGAGGCCACGGTAGTTTGAGAAGAATAAAAAAGCCCCAGGAAATCCAGAGCTTATTTGCAGGAAACCCAAACACTTGAAAGAATGGAAAGTCACCGCCGAAGGTGAGCGATCTGCCTCCAACCCGCCCCTGCCTGCGCACCACTCCCTCCTGCTCTCTGTTTTGCTAAAGCCTTGGAGGATGGGACCCGGGGAGCGCCCATCGCCTTTGTACCTCTCCCTAGAGCAGGGCACAGCCCCTGGCCCCAGCTTGGCTTTTGCTCTTTCCCTGCTTCGCTCTGGTTTTGCTGTGCCAGACCCGGCAGCGCCTGCGGAGACGGCTGGCTCCGAGCATCCTGCATCCCGCAGCCCCCCGGTCCTGGGCCAGGGTGATGGGTGGACACGTCTGAGAAGAAATGGTCCACCAAGAGTCAGACCCTCTCAGACAGCGGGTCCACTGAACGGGGTGCAGGTGCTGTGCGGGGGGAGCTCAGTGGCCAAGGGAATAGCATGTAGTGCGGGGGGGGGTGTGTGTGTGAAGGTTCCTTGGCCCCCGTACCCGGAGCTGAAGGGTTACAGGCAGCGAGCTCTGCTGGGCTGCTCTCCCACAGGGTTGGGCAGCTGCCTGACAGAGGAGACAAACAGCCCAAATCCACCCGTGGTGGGGCTGCCGTGTCAAGCAGCAAATTTCAGAGCCCGTGCCGCAGCGGAGGACAGGCGTGAGACAAGGTCCGTGGCTGATCTCGCTTGTCGGAAGAGTCAGAACAGCTGGAAAAGAAGAGAAACTTGTAGGCTCACAAGCACTTACTTCCACCATTAGGTATCTGTTCCTTTTCTGTCGCCAGGTGCCCTGCTCTGGCGGTGCTGGAGCTGGCGTTGCACTCTCCCACAAGCAGGTAAAGCAATTAGTAAAACACAGTCCCTGTTCCTGAGGTTTTCTCTCCTCTTCTTAGCAGGGCTGAGTCCAGGTGATGCAGTTGGGTTGGAAGAAACCATGTTTACAGCCTTTGGTTTCTCCTAAATTCAAATTGAGTTTGAATGAAAGTTTCTGGATTAAGTACAGGAAAAAAAACACCCAGAAAATTAAATACGGAAAACTCGGAGAATCGCAGGAAGAGTTTTGAACAGAGCTGCAAGGCTGGTCAGGACTGAGTACCCAGCCTCAGCACCATCCGGGTATTTTACATTTTCTTCCTAGGGTGACTTAGCCTGGAAGGTCTCAATGCGGGAAGGACATCTTAACTCAAATAAAGCTGGGCAGCCCAAGGAATCATAACAGGTAAGAGCTTCTCCATCAGAGGGCCCTCAGCTTCTGGGCTTCAAAACTGTAAGGGCTTCCTACAGAAGCTGTGAAATACAGCCTACAGCCCAGAGAGCACAGGAGCCGGTCTAAAATAGAGGATGAAGCTCTTTCCTCGAGGGCTGCCTGCACTGACAAGGGCCGAGGACGGGGGGACATCGCGCCGTGCTGCAAGAGGGGCCGGGTGGGAGCCGGGCGGATGCTCTGCCATGCAATTGCTCCCTCCTCTCCTGTGTGGTGGCTCCTGAAACGTCCTGTGGGCACATTGACATAGTGACTATGAATGAAAATTATTTACCAAGACTTTTCCTTCATTGCAGTTGCCTACTGTGTGTGTTTGCTGCTGGTTTTAAGCCTCGGCCAGGACCTGTGGGCACCCACCACCCCCGAGGCATGCAGGGCTGCCCTGATCCCATCAGAGTCCCCCACAGCAGATCAGGCATCTGTTTTCCAGGGGATATTGGCCAACATTCCTCTCCAATAACATTCCAGAGATATTTACAAGATATGTACAGAAAATAAATACACGAAAAGAGAATTTATTAAAAATAATAAAACCAAGGAGCTGAGGAACGCCTCTCCTGCCCTGCTGACACTGCACAGCCGCCCACGGGTGCTGCCTATGGACCGACGGTTGTCCGGAGCAGGAGCAGCTCTGGGAGCAGAATGGAGCCATTAGCTTTTACCACTTCTCATGCATTGGCATGGCTTCGGCATTGTCTCTCTGGAGCAGGGCATGGAGCTCGGAGAATTCATCCTCCCTGCTGTCATACTGATGCAGCTTGCTCCCTTGTTGCAGCTCATGCCTGTCCAGAT
This sequence comes from Harpia harpyja, assembly GCF_026419915.1. NCBI lineage: Eukaryota > Metazoa > Chordata > Aves > Accipitriformes > Accipitridae > Harpia > Harpia harpyja. The sequence continues at coordinate 25,774,997 of NC_068957.1, read as the reverse complement.
CACCCATCCGCCCGGCACCCACTGCTGCTGTGCCTATCAAAGATGCTGTGCTCACAGTGGAGTGTGAAACAGCTTGGAAGTGCTGTGCAGAAAAGGAGAAAAAAAAGCAGACTATTAATTAACAGCAAATGTACAGTTAATGGGGCTTTTTTCCCTTCCTAAACAATTCATCAAAATGATTTCATTGAAATTTAGCTGATAGGGCGCTAAATGCAGCTGGTCTGTCCTGCTCTGGTTTTTTTCTGTCCTGGCTAGAACAGAAAGCTGATATTGCAGCCTCGGATTTGGGATTAACTGCACACTTCGGGGATGGAGACAGTGGGAGTGAGTAAGTTAGTGCTTCTGCCCCTGCCAGAATTTAGAAGATATAGGGGCTGTAAGTAAAGGGGTTACAATACACAAAACTGACATAATACTCACCCCTTTCTTTATACATGCTCCTTTACTGCCTGCAAGTTCATTTAAATACAGAGCAGAAATTCCTATTGGGCCAGTTTAGGGACTGTAATAAAGCCAAGCTAGGGAGGAAGGCCAAGCTGGTTATTGGTGATGCCGTTACTGGATATGTCACGCTGTTACCGAGTATGCTTGACAGACCCCTGAAATGGCCTTGCTTCACAAAAAAAAACCTTTGAAAAAAAATAAGGTTGTTAAATTTTTTAGTGTTTTTTAAGATTGCTCTTATATAGAAAGAGGGAAAACAGCTGTTTACTGCTTTAAAGGCTTGTTTTTTTCCTTAGAAGGCACATTGCTGTTGGAATTTAAAGGTACAGAGAAAGGCTAAATGTAACCTAGAAAACTGCCCAATATTTCAAAGCGTTCAGCTGCCTCTGTCTGAACTAACTCCGGGTCCCCGGCTGAGCAGCGCCTTGGAGCGCAGGCTCAGCTTTAAGCATATGCTTAATGTCCCCATCAAAGCTGCACACTGAAGTGCTTTGCTGAGTCGGAGCCAGGAGATGCTCCTGTATCTCTGCTTTCTGCACTCCACAGACACCCCAAGCTCGGGGGCAGCTACGCTTTTGGAGATGACAGCGGAGTTCATCCCAAAGTCCAGCCGTCTCCATCACTTATAACTGCAGTGCTGCACAGGAGGTGCCCTCCTCAGAAGCAGGCAGGGGCAGAGGATTTGCCAGTGCTCTCGCTGGGTCAGCTGGATGCCCTAAGAGGGTGATGCACCACAAGCCGGAGGCACTCTGCAGCCCAAGAAGCCCAGTTCTCCCTGGAAACCCTCTCATCCATCCAAACTTCCTGTCTTTCCGAAGAGTGAGAAAGGTGTTAATCATCAGAAGCATTCATCTCTCAGACCAGACTATTATTTTCTGCTTTACACTCTTGTCTTGCATCCCCAGAGGAGGTTGGTGCACTGGGTCCCGCAACAGGCACCGTGCTCTGACCAGCACAACAACCAGAGAATAGAATAGAATAGAATAGAATAGAATAGAATAGAATAGAATAGAATAGAATAGAATAGAATAGAATAGAATAGAATAGAATAGAATAGAATATTTTGGAAGTGACCTACAATGCTCATCTAGTCCAGCTGCCTGACCACTTCAGGGCTGACCAAAAGTTGAAGCATGTTATAAGGGCATTGTCCAAATGCCTTTTAAATGCTGACAGGCTTGGGGCATCGACCACCTCTCCAGGAAGCCTGTTCCAGAGTGGTGGGGTGGGAGCTGCAGTCCAGGGAGACGGCGATGGACAAACAGGATCCAGCTGCCAGAGGAGCAAATCCTGGAGCCTCACAACTTTCCCATCCAGCCATGAAACAATCTGCTGATTTTATTGAAACCAGATCGCCGGCTTCATCCCACAGTCGCTGCTTCAGCCGGTTCGTCACGTCCAGCGGCCCTCGGGAGCTGCCCGACGCTGTGAGGGGAGCAGGAGAAGATGACAGAAAAGATGCAGGCTGGCCGCGTTCCCTCGCCACAGCCTTGCCCACGCTCACAACACGTACACATATGTTTCCACAAAAGGTGGATCAAGGCATTGCCAAGATCTGGAGGGGCTGGCTTAGAGCCCGCAAGGCTCCCATGAAGTCCTGCCCACCACACTTTTACCCTTTAGCTTGCCCTTTTCCCTCTAATGTTGCAGTTGGTCCTTTCCTCTTACACCTCTCCAGATGCCTTATTTGCTGAGGATGGGGCTGGTATCTCCTTTCCTTGGTGGTGGGGGTGCAGGGAAATGCCAGCGTGCCCAGGGCTCAGCCTCAGCCTGATGCCCACATGCTGGCAGGCACTAGTCCAGCTCCCCTTGACCCACTGGGCAGGAAAGGCTTCAGCCTGAAAGTCCTGATCTGCCCCAAGTCCAGGCTTGGCTGGCAGCTGTGGTTCCTGTAATTGGGAATGGCTGAGGGTCACAGCAAATCAGCCAAAATCATCACTGTCACAGGGCAGCCGCAGCCCGCATCCTCCATGGAAGCCCTTATCCCGAAGGTCACAACTGAAACGGGTCCGCAATGAGTTCATGAGTAAAAGTAACCAAACCTGCTGTATTAAGCCTGGAAATACTTATCTCCGTTGTGGTGGCACCTAGGGACACGGTTGGCATCAGAGCATCCCTGGGCTGAGAGAGCACAAAAAGGCAGAAATGGATTTCTGTCGGTGATGCTGCAAAGCTGGAAGATTTTGGGCCCTTTGAAATCAGTCGAGTGACTAAGCGCTAGTGAGCTAACGAGGGACATTAGCGGTTCATCACGGAGGCTTAATGACTTTCACCAGATCGCATATGTTGCAGCACACTTGGTGGTGGTGCTGGAAAGTCTTAACGGAAAAGACATGATTTGTTCTTGAGTTTCACAAATCTGGCCTTGGGACTGAGCCTTGAGGAGCTTGGTGAGGGCTCAGGGTGTCTGGAGGGCTTTGCTGGGGTCCCTGAGGTGGCTCCTTTTCCCCCAGGGATGGAGGGAGGTGGGCAACTGGATAAAACTTTCCAGCCATGACAGAATCCCCTTTAATGCCCTGCACAGGGCACAGAGGAGTCTTTGGTGGAGAGTGAGTACCCCCGCGCTTTAAAGATCATCTCTTGGTGCTCGTTTTGCAGAGATTTGACTGACCTTAGTAGAGAGGAGAAATGGACAACAAAAATAATAAAAAATGGAATGTGAAACCAGCTGGCCTGGAGTCACTGTCCTAAAGGGGAGAAGAGTGAAACCCCAACCATCGGAGATGGCAGAACATACATGCTTTTATTTCTTAATATTCCTTGAAGGGTGGTGCTTGTGTTTCATAATATTACTTAAAGGGTGTTAAATTATACAAAGGCAATATGTGATCTTGTATAAACCCTCTGAAGTCCAGAGCTGCACCAAGATGAGCATGGCCTGTCCTTTATAATCTCAATGATTCCTTTAATTGGCTCAATTTACAATCCTTCACTGACCGTCTTTTCCTGCTCCACTGTGGTGTAAAAAACACTAAGCTGCTTTAGGGTGCTGCTGAGCTGCCCTTCCTTGCTCTGAGGCTCCTCCAAAGAAATATGAACAGCAGCAAAAGTGGCTTTGACTGATTTATAAAACTTAAATAAATAAATGTGAGAAATAAAGCACATCACTGCCTGGTTATCCTTGCTCCAGGGAGGCCAAGCTTGGACGTAGCAGAAGGAGTAGGACATACGGATTGGGGGGATGGCAGGGGGACCCTACAAGTCACTGCTGAGGACCGTCGGTGTTTCTGGCCCCAGCGCCGGGACAGCCGGAGCGTCCCACGCCATTCCCGGGGTACCCGCCTCGTGCACCCCACCGTGGCAAAGCAGGAGCCGCCCCGCTCGCCTGCCCGGGTGGGTGTGCGAAGGACGGTCTGATAGAAACGCCGAGGCTTAATTTGCCATGTGCAATTCCTGGGAATGGAAAGCATCAGCCCATTAGGGTTGCTAAGAAACTCCAGCGAGCATCCAACTTACCCAAACAAAACAAGCCTGCGACTGATACTTGAAAATCAACAGTGCCTTCAAGCATCGCTCTCTCGTTCCTCTGCCCCCTGATTGCACATTGAAATGGTTGGGAGAGGCTGTGGGGGTGCAGGGGGGGACCCACGGGGCTGGGGGCTGCCGGGGCTGGGACCCCAGCCCGCTCCCTGTCCTCCCTCACCATGGGCAGTTTTCAGCAGGAAGGCATCTCCGCTTTGCTGAAGGAAGAAAACTCGGAATGCACAGCCACCCGAGGTTTGCTCGCTAACGTTTGTATATTCATTTCTCTCCGGCAGCTTCGGGCTGGGGCAAGGGACCCCTCTCCTGCGGGGGACACAGGTCATCTCTGCCCATGCAAAGAATTCACCCAGGCATATTCGGGATAAGGACTTAATCCTGGCTTCTTCTTGCCATCCAGGGAAATATCCTGAATGTTTCAATAAGGCAGCGTGTTATCCGCGCCGCCACCGCCCTCCCCTCTCAGCTCAGAGAAACCGTTCCCAAATTATCACAGGGATATAAGTGCAGTAATAACCCGGGATGACAGGCTAAACTCAAGGACCATTTGGCTGCAGCTAGTTAAATATCTATTTTTGGCACTTTTTTCCCCAAAGTCTGATTTTTTTGAAACAGAGAAAATTAACAAAACCCGGAGCTAGCTGATTTCAACAAAGTGTTTTGATGAATAATATGCTATAATGGGCCAAAACAAGATAGGGAGTTTATCTCATCCCGCTGCACATCACATTTCATGCTCGCATCCGCTTGTTTCCAGCCTTCCTGCCTAGGCTGTGATTGGAGAGTCTGTTTTCTTTCATAATCTGCTTCGACTGCTCCAAAATGGAACATTTTGAGGGTTCTAGAGAAAAAGGTTTTTTTTTTTCTTCCATCAGTGCCACTCTGTCAAGAGAGTTCTGCAGGAAGTTGAGGACAATCAACTTGTGAAGTTGGGAAATTTTCTCAAAATGCAAATATCATCCCTTCATCATCCCAATTTTACATCCCAATGTAGAGTGCAGGTCACGGAGGTGAAGAGTCAAACACGGCCCCACGTACCTGAGGGCCTGAGCTGTTTTGGGAACAGACTGATCATTTTGTTACATATTTATTAAGATCAGCTCTCCTTACCGTGTTGGGTAGAAAAACATGTGCAAATTGAATGAATGACTGATGATTAAAACCACGTGCCTATTTACCTTTTGGTTTGTATTTTTGTATATGAAGAACTCCACAAGCCCTTAAAACCATCTTCCCTCTGATGTCTAGAAAAAAGAATTAAAAAAAAAGCGAGGGAAACTTGCAGGTCTGTTTGTGGGACGGGTCCCGGCTCTCCAGTCCCGCTCCAGAGCCGGGATGCTGGGACCTCCTGAGGATGCCCTGGGGCAGGAGCGGTGGCCTGGGACGCCTGGATCAGCTGCAGACCTCTGCTCCCTCAGGTGGTGGTGCCATGTGTTTCCACTTATAAATTAATTAAATTTCATATCCACTTGAGGATTTTGTGGACTTGCTGCCTCTCCGGGGAAGATGTCCCAAGACACTGGCTGGTTAGAAACATCTGGCTTCTTACCATCGTCAGCAATACAGGAGTGCATATAAAGAAAAAAGCTGTGTTCAGACCTGGAGTCAACACTGGCCTTTAGCTAATGCATCTTTTTGGTGATCGGATTAAAAGAAGGAGCTACTTGAAGGTTACCTGGAGCATGAGACAAGAAGCACGGCCCCTCTCCAAACCTGTGTTTTCAGCATCTCGCTGAGCACAGGGCTGTCCTTAGGGCAGCCTGGATTAGACAGTGCCTCGCTACAGCAGACTGCGAGACAAGCTGCTGCAGACCCTGACCTTTTTGATTTGGTGCAATAACATCCTCATCCAGGGGGCTAAGCGGCTTCTCCAGGGTAACAGCATGAGCCTCCTGCGGGGAGCAGACGGCTCGCTGGCCGCTGCTCCGGCTCCAGGCAGGGTCACGCAGGGATGAGCAAGCGTGAGCGAGCACGAAGCTGACAGTGCTGGCAGGGATGGGCAGCAGGGCAGGGTGGCGAGGCAGCCGGAGGAGCTCTGTCCCATCCACGGCAGTGTGGAAGGGTGCTTCTGCCCTTCTGGGGCTCTCCTGGTACCCCGGGCTGTGGCAGCGAGCAGAGCCGGTTTGCTGGCATGAAATATTTTTTGGCCGTGCAATGGGTTTTGGTGCTGACAGGACTGCGGGGCTGGGTTACGAGCATGGTCTGGAGTGGCCCCTCGTGTGCAGGGGTAATGGAGGATGCTGCGGCACTTGTCAGGCTGACGGACCGCTGAGAGCTTGGGGAAAACCTCCTCCACTCCAGCCGCCCAGGGAAAACGCAGTCAACTACCAGGTGCTGGCTGGACACCAGGACTCAGCGCAGCCTGGCCCTGGAGCACACTCCAGCATGTAGCTCTTGTGTTGCCATGTTGTTTGGTCAGTGCCAACCTTAATTATAAAATAGCGGCGGTCAAAGTGTGATGCTGGGGAAGGCTGCTCTGCTCTGTGCCTCAGCTCAGCTGGAATATGTGACTGAGGTAGGGGGTGCTGAGGATCTGCTACCCTTCCAGGTGAGTCTAACAGACAGTTTATCTGGGGACAAAACATGCTACCAGACTGGCTTTTGCTTGCACATCTCTTCCTTGGAGCTAGGGGGTGATAAGAGAGGTGGAAATGAGAACGTGAAATGGGATGCTCTGATATGAAAAACCTGTAAGGCACACAGTGCAGATGCTTGACGCTCAGCACCTAGCTATGCCTCTCCAAAAACCGTGGAGGGAAAAAATAAATAAAGTAAAATCCCAAATCAATTAAGCAGCCAGACACATTTGCTTCAGGAGCATTTTGTTCAAAAGCCATAAGTAACTTGAGTGATCAATGCTACTTACCCACATGCACTCCAATTAACAAAACCTTTGTTTTCTTGGCCCTGGTCCACGCTGGCTTTTTACCATCATACATCCCCTGGAGCAGCCCAGACCGCTCCCCAGCAACCTCTGCCAGAGCAGCCTGCACACTTTGCAGGTCCTCCCTGAGAACAGAGGGGAAGGAGAGAGACTTTCTCTTGCTCTTGCTTGGCCCCAGGGGAGCCCACATGTCCGGACAGGGGGGGCCCAGGAGATGCCCCAGTGGAAGACTACCCAAAAAGATTGCCGGTCCAAGTCCAGAGGGGGTTAATGGAACTGGCTCCTCCAGCACAGGGACAGAACCCAGAGTGTTGGCTTTCGGGGTGGGAAGGCATAAGCAGTGTGGGGCAGCAGCCTGCATACCGGTCCCATGAAAGCCTGAGCCGGGTGCTCAGCATGGGCAGCGCAGTCCCCATGGCTCTCCCCTCGGGTGGGGGGGGCTGCGGTCCCTCGTGGAACAGCGTGGGAAGGACTGGTGGAGGCTGCTTTGTGTCCCTGCTCTGGCTGGTGAGACCCCCATAACCAGAGCTGGGCCAGTCCTGCAGCGAGATCCCTGTGTCCAGACAGGGATGTGCTTTCCCTGCCACTGCGCAGGGTCCCACATGTGCTTCTTCAAGCAGACGTTTTGCTTGAAATGCTTTTATTGGTGGCAATGCCTGTACTTGTGCACACGCGGGCACATTCCCATGTGGAAAAGTGCTGTGTGTAAATGACTATCAAAGAGAGAAATATCTCCCAGTTGCTTTGTATTTGCAGGCAATTACCGTGTGAGAGAGCAAACGGGATGTACCATCTAGTAGACAGTGAACATGTCTGATTCCTCCTCTCCTTTGGGAAGAGAACCAGATGCTTTTAAGGCTGGGGATCTGAGTATCTACTGCCATTTCTACTTGTTTTTCTCTGTGGAGCCTCTAGACCTCAGAGGCTTATTTCATCTCGATGTCAGGATGGTTCCCCTGCTGACAAAAGACAGCCCGAGCCATTCGGGGCTCTACCAGCCCCTTCTCCTCTGTGTCGGCATCTTCCCAGCATCTGCATCTGCATCTGCATCCCCAGCCACACAGCCCCAACACCCAGCGCTCGAAGGCCACCTGCTGCAAAGCTTGCCAGCCCCGAGGTTTCTGAACGGCTGCAGACCGAATCACACGCAGGCAAAAACCACCGTGGGGTCACGAGCAATTTGCCAACAGGAGGGGTCCAAGCGGTAATTCACAGCTCAAGTGGTGGCTGAGGGGTGAGGAGCTCTTAATCTCCCTTTCAGTGTCTGGAGCTGTGCTGTTGCCCATTTCTTTAATCTATGGACAAAGAATCAGAAGCAGCAGCATTGCCTAGGGAATAAGCGAGATTTATTTCGAGCTAACATGAATGCTTTTTTGCAGCACTGGGATGTTTAACCTTGGCCAGGAAGAATGATCTTTCTATTGTATAGCAGATAATTAATTGTTGCAAAACCCCCAAGAGATCAGACAAACAGAGGGCAGCTCCGAGGCAAATTCCCAGATTTACACAGTGCCTTGAGCCACTTCCACCGCCCCCGGCCGAGGGAGCCGTGTCCAGCTCTCGGCGTTCAGCAAGCGTGGTGCTGGGTGCTGAGTGGGCAATTTAAAGCAAATTGCAGAGTCCAAGGGCCAGCTCCAAACCACTACATCAAAAGTGTCTGAGTGGGTTATAGGGAGATACGCCCTGAGGTGGAGTTTGAAGTCTCATCTTGCCTCCTCCTCTGCCGAGCTCTCTCCCGTCCCCAATAACTGCATCAGGGCCCAATATCTCATGTCCTGTGGCTTTCTGTGGGGCAGAGACCTACACCCTCTCCCCTGGGGTGCCAGATGGGATGGCGGTGGGTCCCCAGGCAGGCAGCTCTGCTGAGCGATGGTGTGGTCAGCCCCGGTCTGCAGCTGCAGGGCAGGAGCGGGCAGCGGGATGCAGCGCCCGCTGTGCCGGCGGTTTGCTCCCCTCGCCTGCCTCATTTACCACATTTCCGGCTGTTGTGGGACAAATCAGCTTTTTGTGTAAATCTGTCTGTAGCAAGAAGTCGGCGAGTTTCCCTAAGTGCGTTTTTCGTGTATTTTTAATAAAGGTCACTCTGTGTTTACTGGCAAAGGCAATCAATATTGGTTCATTATTTATAAAGGATCCCACTGGTCTGTAATGACCTGCAGTCGGAGCGCACAGCAAGTTTTGTTTGCGGCCTTTTCCATCTGTTGGAGGGTCCAGCTGCCTTCTGCCTCTGCCCAGCCTGAGGGTCGCTTGATTTTAAGCCGTTTCCTCCTCCCTCGCACCCCGAGACGGGGCTGGCAGGACCCCACGGCTCTGCCGAGGGGCCAAGCTGCCGGCAGCACGGCTGCTCTGGCCAGGCACCGCCGCTCTCCCCTTCCCCGCTGCTGCCCGAAGGAGCTCACCCATTTCCATCCATCCCCTCGCCCACAGGTCGGTCCCGGCAGCCGAGGGACAGGCTCTGCTGGAGCTGCAGGCACCGCCGGGCTGGCCCCAGCTACCAACAAGGAGCCTGTGCTGTGCTGCCATTAGCGGTCCTGCCACAAAGACATCCCCCGTGCCCCCCTTCCCCATGCCCACTCCTGCTCCCTCCTGCCTTTGAGCCCCTTGTGCTGGCTTTAGCCAGCCGCCTGACGCTCGCGTTAATTTATCTGAAGCTGCGCCTACGTGCAGGGCATCCTCTTGGCAAATTCCCGGTGGCTGTTAGCCCTCAGCAGACAAGTTGCGTTGCTTTTCCTGAGAGCTGAGCTGCCCCCGTGTGCGATCCCAGTGGGGCAGGGCTGGGGCAGTTAGTTATTCGGGGGTAGGCTGGGCACAGAGCTCTCCATCCTGGGCAGAGAAACAGCGCGGGCTGTGCCGATCGGGCACGGTGTGGGTGCCAGGGAGGAGGCTGGGTTCTCCCGTGGCTGAGAGTCCCCGTGGGGGGACGGTGCTGAGCCCCCAGCAGTGGCTGCCCCTTGCTCCAGCCGCAGCCCCGTCACCCTGACGTTCCCCCCCTCTGCTCTCCGCTCAGAGCGATGTGGCAGCCATGGCTGCATGAAAACCTGTGCTTACTGTGGGGAGGGGAGAGAGGGGGGAAAAAGAGCGAAAGAGACTAATGCCTTAATAAATTTGATTTCAGAGCAAACGAGATGGCTGCTGTTCCACGGCGCAGCTATGTTAACCTGGTTTTACATTACCAGCTGAGATGGGAAGCACGGCTATTTTTAGGCTCTTAATACCAGTGGAAGAAAAGAAAAAGAAGGAAAAGAAGAAAGTATAAACCCCGCAGTAAATAGCTGGACCTGGGTGGGACTGGGGTGAGCTGTGAGGGCACATCTGGACCTGCTCTCTGTGGTGAACCCCCATCTGAGGTCCTGCCATGGGGGTCTGGACACCCCAGGTCTCAGGATGGTGCCTCTCACAGGGGAGGGCCTGGGACATGTCTCGGGGCTGGATGGGGACATTGGATTGCTAGGAGGTCTCCAGCCCATGAGAGTGCACACGAGGATCATGCAGGGGCTCGAGCGTGGGGATGGCCCGGAGGCTTGTCCTGCTGCAACATCACCATTCCTGTTGGACACGGAGGATGCGCGGGTACCGCATCCTGCCCATCCTCTGCTGCCCTCCCATCGCACCGGTCCTGCCTCACGTCCCGCTCCTCCGTCCCTCCCGGTCCTGGTCCTCACCTCTGTCCGCAGCAAACGAGCTGCTGTGGCAGAGGAGAGCCGCAGGGCTGGAGGTGCCCGGAGAGGCACAACTCAGGAAGGACAAGGGACATCCAGAGAGGCAAAGCCTTGCAGTGAGGTCCCGATGCAGCACTGTTTGCCAGAGAAACCTCCCTGCCTTTGCCCTGGTGTTAATGAGCCGGAGATAATTAGAGCAGATTCACATCTGGCCGCAGTGTGTGGTTACCTCCTGCTCGAACAGCCCCTGCGACGGCAGGTCCCAGCCCAGGTGCTCCCCTCTGGAGCTGGCAAAGAGTTTGAAGGGGAGATTTTTTCACTTCCACTAAGACCCTTAATATCGGGGACAGCTCGTCCCTGCTTTTGGCAGGGCAGGCAAGTCCCCGGCACTGCTGAAACACAGGGACCTGTAAGCAGCTCTCTCCTGGCCAGGGCTGCCCCAGTTTCGGGGTGCATGGAGAGCCATCCCTTCCTGCTACGCCTGCTGCTGCTGCAGCTCGGCTGCCCGCTTCCCTGCCGCAACGAATGCCTTTCGGCCTGGGTCTTCTCCAAACGGCTGACGACGGGGGCAGTAGCTAAGGAGGTGTTTGTGTTGTGTGTTTTTTGGGCACAGCTGGAACATTGTACCCACAGCAATCAAGAAGTTCCTTCTGAATTTTATTATTATTGTTATAATTTGAAGGATAAAATAAAATAGAGGGGAGAGCAAACCGCATGACCATTTCAAGTGGAAAAAAAATGAATCGATTCTCTTAAAAACATGGGGAAAGAGTGTTTCATCTCCCTCCCTTTCCCATGAAGAACAAGAAAAAGCCAAAGCAAATCCCACAGACATGTTGAAATTGCTGAACTTACTTTTTCCTTGGGATGAACTTGTGCAAGAAGAGGAGGTGAGCTGCAGCAGAGCAGAGCAGGGTGCAGGGGCTGCGCTTGCCAGCGCTGCAGGTCAGGCGCTGCTGGGCGCCTGTGGCCCATTTACTTAGAATTCATTGAACTGAAAATGGGAATCAAAAAGGAAGAGAAATTCTAAATAAATGTTCCAGCAAACTTCATTTTTACTGTGGGGAGCTACACAAGATCGTGGAGGGTAGGGATAAACCATCCTGGTGATGTCAAAGCCCTAAACGTGAGCCCATCCTGCTGATGGGGTTTGAGATCACGGAGCGAGCAGGGAGCTGGCTGGAGTTACTGTCTGTGGGAAGGAGCTTGGCTGATGACCCTGAACATCAATTTGAAATAATCAACTCGCTTCCCCTTTAGAAAACAAAGTCCTGGGAGGTTTGCAACGGGGAGACGGATTAATAGCCCAGAACTATGTGTTGAGCCAAGCATGCGGCTATGTCTGAAGAAAAGGCAAGCTCACAAGAAGCGATTGAGGCTTGGTTTCCCAAAGAGCCCTCAGCTCTGCTGGAGACGCCCAGGGCTGGATTTTGGGTCCCTGTAAGCACCGCAGCCAGCTGGGGCTGTAGCACGGCTGGACCACCCGGCATCCCCCGCTGGGAGAGGGAATGGTCTCGGCCCCTTGGGAGCCCACAGGCCATTTCCATCACTATGGGTTTTTTTCCAGTTAGGTTTTGGCAGAATGAACAGTGGTACGAGCCTGGGAAATGCTTCTCGTGCGTGGCATTGAGCTCTGATGGACTGCTCACTAGCAGAGGCCTAGAAGGCAAAAGCCACAGGATAAGTCAGGCAGGCGTTACAGAAGTAGACAATTACTGACAAAATATTCAGCCCGAGCTGCCTTTGAACCTGCTGTTAATTCCTCCTTGGCCAAGTCTGTGATTGCATTTCCCAAACACCGATGTAAGAATGTATTTGCACAGCATAAACCTGATCCGTATCAACATTTTCCCCTTTGCACTTTGGTCCCATTTCCCTAGGACTTGAGGTTTGAAAAGTTCATACTTGTGAAGAATTTGTCACCGTGCTAGGCAATATCTCCACCTCTTTGTCTGCCGATCCTTGGCTTTAGCCAGGGGAGCCTCCAGCCTCCCTGCTCCTCGGTGAGACCCTCTCCCTCCCTGGCCTCTTCCTCCAAGTGAGAGATTTTTACAAAGGCACAAACAACACTTTTACAGCTCTATTACATGCTGATTTTTTCCGCTGCAAAATGCTCCTCTAGGCCCAGGTCCATCGGATATTGCTTCCCCTTCACCGCTGGGCTGCGAGACACCAGCCAATTCCAGTAACGCCTGCGACAAAGCCGCTTTAATCTTTCTTTCTGCCTCGCTCCTGCGTGTCTGTCCCAAGCCTGATTTCATTAATTAAGAGTGAAAAATAGCAATCATTAAAAACTGTTCTTCATTAAAATGTGCTCTCTTTCTTCTGTCCTTCTCGTCTGTTGGCACTCCATCCGATTACTCTGTTCTGCATGAATTGCCCCTTCAGGTGCCTCCTCCCATGTACACCCCCACCAGCTCCTCTCCCCGCAGCAGAGACACTGGGGACTTGCTTGGCTTCAAACACCGTCATCAAAATTGGGTGAAAAGAGGGGTGGGCAGCCTGGCGTGACAGGGACGTGCACAGCAGACAGAGCCCTCCAGGAGAGCTGAGCTCAGCTTTGCTGAGTGCCAGCACTGGCCGTTCTGGTCCCAGTTTAATACCGAAAATATGTGCCCTTAGTGCTGCAACATGATCTATCTATTCTTGGCTGGAGATCAAAACCCTTCCTCGAAAGATGGGTTGGAGGGATGGCAATGGAAGGAACAACGAAAGGATGTACAGCTGTCGCCTGTGCCCTGGAAACTCTGCCCAAGCTGGGAAAAGGCAGATTCACAACCCAGTGTCTCCCTCAGTGCTCAGAGACATCCCAGAGCCGGCACTGCTGGGACCCTTCCCAGCTCCCGACGGCAGCCTGCTGCCTTTGACCAGCTCATCATTTGAGATGAATGAATGCAGCTCTTGCTAGAGACACTCACCCATGAGACTGTGTTACAAAATAATAATAGTAGTAGTAGTAGTAATAATAATAATAATAATAATAATAATAATAATAATAGGAATAATAGGAATAATACAATAGAGCTTCCTTAATTTGCACTAAATGACTGGGAGACCCATTGTGAGTTAATGAAATCTATGGCTTAGCAACCAACGGAGCAAATACTGTTTTGCATAGCCAGGGTAATTCATCACCAGATGCACTTTGTTCGCCCATTTTGACAATTGTAGTTTATTTTTAATTATTGATGCTATCTCATAATGTCCCAGTAAATATATGGAAGTGAGTTTTGTAGAAGCAATGAGGTCTCTGTAATATGAAGCTGGAGAAATGCTCAAAAGCCTTTGTGGCAGGCTGTTCTCCCAGCAGGGACTTAGGGAAGCATAGACCAGTGGAGCCTGGGACACTGCTGTCCACGAAACGCCGTGGAAGCGGAGGCAGTGCCCGAGCCCCTCAGAGCCTGGTGCTCGTTCTGGGCACAGGGCAGCCCAACACCAGAGATCCCAGCGATGGGGCTGGGACGCGCCGAGCGGAGGCTGCTAGCTGCCCTTATTTACCTCTGCAACACTGAGCAGGTCTTTCATGAACGAACCATTCTCCTACCAGGCACAAATTGCCTTTGTCCTCTCTCCAGCCTTCCTCTCCGCAGTTTCCTCCTGCCCACACCATGCCCAGGGTCCCTCCGACCTGCCGCGCAGCCCTCCCTCCCCTGCTCCCGAGCCAGAGGTATTTTGCAAACACAAATGCATTAACAAGCTGGCAAGAGCTCCCATGAATATTTCATGTTTAACATGCCCTCGTTTCCTTCTGTTTAATGGATGCTCTCCCCATTATGTCCCTGCTTGTTTGAGCAGGATACCTTTTCAGTGGAACATAAAAGCTGCTCCCCGGTGAGGTGGAGAGGAAACCACTTAGCTCCGTGATTCAATAGCCCCAGATGCAGACGGGTCCAGCCGCCCGCCCTGGTGTGGTCGGCAGATTGGGTTTCCTTTAACAGCTCCTCTTTCCCTCTCTCAGCCCTTTTTTTTTTTTTTTTTTTTTTTCCCACACTGAATTTTGCTGGCACGTGCATCCGGAAAGCCCCGCGCCTCCCCCAGCTGCTTTCAGGCAGTGGTTTGCTGTGGGACAGCAGATGAGACCAGAAACCATCCTTCTGGGCAGCGAGAATCGCCCCGGGCGATGCAGGGAGGAGGGAAGGTGCCAGGGTGGTGGTACCCAATCTCTGCTTCCCTCCAGCCAGCGCCTGGGCCTGGGGGACGCGACGAGGGACCCTGGCACTGACCGGGTAGCTAGAGCTGCGGGGCTGTCCCCTGCCCTGCCAGGACATGAGGGGAGAGCAACTGGGAGCTCTCCCTCCGTGGGCTGTCGCAGAGGGACCCGCATCTCCAGCCAGGAGGTGTAACAGCCCCGGGACCGGCCGGATCTCCTGCACGGAGAGGTGATGGGGGCAGACCTGGGGGGTGCCTGCAGACAGACACAGGAGTGAGGGGGTCTGCAAGCTGGAAACGGTGGATTTGGTGCCCTGGGTGGTGGAGGAGAAAGGCCCGTCCCCTAATCAAAGATACTGCCCTGCAGTTTTCGGGGGGCATTGTTCCCTTGGCCCCTCTTTCCCCAGGGAGCATCTCCTTTGGCTCAGCTCTCACTGGGGAAGCTGCGGGTTGGAAGGTGCCACCATCAGTGAGAGTCGCTGCTGACCAGCTCGGGTGTGACATCGGTGTGGCAGCCAAAAGGCATTGCCGGTGTAATCCCAGGCTCTGCAAAATTGATGAGAGAAGATGCGTTAGCTGCAATAAAGGCCGAGAAGTGAGGCAAAAAAAAGAATTAATGTGACAAGAGGTTTAAAACTTTAAACACGGTGAGCGGGAGGCAGGCCAGCGGGTCCCAGCTCCTCCCAAATCTGCGCCTGCATCATTGTCCCAGCGCTGAGCCGCTGCCGTGCCTCCCCCGGACCTGGCCGTGTGCCGATGCTCGTCTCACCTGGAGACAGGGAGCAGAGCTCAGTGTTTGCTCTGCATTTCAGTGAGTCCCGTTGCACAGCCAAACCTGCCCGCTGGTCTGCCTGGATGAGCGCGGGAGGTGGGCACCCCGCTGAGATGCTGTTGTCGCAGATGGTACATCAGGAACCCCGAGGTGGGGTCCCACTTCAATCGCACGAGCACGGATCTGCGATTTTAGTGCGCAACTTCATCTTTCAACAGCAAACCTAGATGCTCAGGGTTTGGCTTCCCAGTGTGCATCCAGGCTCTTGCATAGGAAGCCAACGGTCCCTGAGATGCCAAATATCTTTTGCTCCCTGGAGCTTCCCCGTGCTGGGATGTTTCAGGCAGGGCCTCAGTGAGAGCTGCCGCTGGAAAAGACTCGGTCTTAGGGAATCAAAAAGTGAAACAGGAATTGATCCAGGTTTAATGAAATGTTACATTTCACTTGCAGGGAAATATTTGTTTTGTTCTGGAGCATTAGTTTTTAAAAAGTAGGATTGAAGGGCGTTTCAAAAGCGAAGGATTTTGGAGAGAAAAATTGACACATTTCATTGTTGAAATGTCAAAGGGAGGTTCTTAATCTGGAAAAAAGAAAATGTAGTTTCAGGATCTCAGTGTGACAAAAACATATGCAGAAAGGGCAGCACTGGTGTAGTTGGCTGAGAAAAACTTGTACTCCAACAGAATAATTTCCTATCCCAGAGGCTTCATTAGCAGCTCAAGTGCTGTGTGAGCCCCGGATCCTGGAGCGTGTCCGACCCCGGCGGGCAGGAGAGCCCGGAGAGCCCCCAGCCCTGCCCTGGCCACGATGCTCCATCCCACACCCTGGCACGGGAGGAGCCCTCCTGCATCCCACCACTGCCGGGGACCGGGACGGGCAGCAGGCAGGCACAGAGCAGGACGGCAACTGCAATTAGTTCTTCCGTTTTGATACAATTATAAATTACATGGAGTAGTAATGAAAACAAAGTCCCGGCCAACAGCGTGTTCCTGCCAAGCCGCCATCGAGGGACTCTGGCTCGAATTCGATTTCCTCTGGTAACGGGGTGTTGATAGACCCCATTTGTGTGTGTACACGATGGGAGGGCTGCGGACAACCTGCGCGAGCCGGGACCGCTGCGGGATTGCACCGGGCTCTCCCCAGCTCAGCCACAACATCCCGGGCACGAGGATCCAGTAGCGCTGGCAAGTCCCAAGACGCGCATTTTGAGCCGGAGAACTCGACTCAAACGCCAGCAGCAGCTGCCGCCGGGGCAGGGCATCACGCTGCGCCGGGACACGGTTCTCCCCTTTCGCCGGCCGACGAGCCCTGCTCCAGCTCCCCCACCTTCCTCATCCTCAGAGTTTCATGGGCGTTGGGTGTCCCCAGGGCTTGCTGACTGATGCTACACGTGTTTCCTCACACCCAAAGCACCAGTCTGACACCAGTGGAGACATCCTGGTGTCACCCATTCCCAGCCTGAAATAAGCCGCTTGTCTGCAAGAGGCTGGGGGGGGGGGTGGAGGAAGCAGGCTCCTTGCCCCCGGGGTCCTGATCTGGAGCAGCTCTCAGATGGGGGGGAGATGCAGCAGGGGGGTCCCAGCCCGGCCCTGGTCTTTGGGTGTTGGGGAGGGAAGGGGGTACCCCGTCTCACTCCATAGCCAGTCACCTCTCGACTTCAGCCCGCTGACAGCCAGACTTTGGGGCCCCTCTTCGCACCCTCTCCTCCTCCCCTGGTTCCCCTCCATGCCTGTTCCTGCCCCCCCCGGCCCCTGACTCTTTCCTTTTACATGCAGGATTTTAATCTAATTTTCTCAATGCAAATCTTAACAGGGAAAAACCTTGAAATCGAATCTACAGAAGTCTCCTTTCACAGTTCAGAGATTTGATTAAATTGCAAGCTTTGTTAATATTTGGTGCGGCGGGGGGGGGGAGAGAGAGGAGGTGGGGAGGAAAGAGGGGAGAGGAGCGAGTGGATCTGTTGGAGGGGCGGCCGGGGCCTTTTCAAATAATCTGTTTACCCCTGCAGCTAAGGAGCCCATTAGCAAGCGTTCTCGTTTCTAATTTCCCATCGTGCCGTGTCCCGCAGACCTCGCTGTGTTTATTTGGAGAAGCAGAACAAAATTGTTTGTATAATTAGATCTGCTACAAGGGCTGCCCTTGAAGGGTCCCCAGCAGGAAGCTTTCGATTGCAAAGGGCCCCCGCCACCGCGGACCCCCAGCCCCAGCCTGCGGCACGGCCGGAGCCATGCGGGGCGGCCAACAACAACACGATCCCACCGGGATGGGCTGCGGGGCCTCCGTGGGGCCCATATGTGTTCCCTGCCTGCTGCCTGCCTGCCCACCATTGCACAGACCCGCATTGTTCTGGGCTGCCCTCGGCGAGCGATGCAAGCTGCAGAATAGGGAGATATCTCTTTTCCCGAGAGATAAAGCAAAAGGCTGGTCCGGCTGCCCGCTCCCATGCCCTGCCTGCCAGGAGGGTGTCAGTGCCGTGGGGTGGGCAGCGGTGCCGAGGGCAGGACCCGGCTCCCATGAAACGGCCACCAGCCACCCATCTCCATCAGCCCAGCGGCCGGCTCCCCGTGCCGGGGTTGCCACGGGGCTGCCGCGCTCCTGCATCCCACCCGGCTTGGAGGCGGCTTCCCGTGGCCCCAAAACAGGACGGTTTCCAGCTGTGTCGGTGTGGGGAACCTTCCTCCTTCCCCAGCTGCTTCCCCATGGCCGGGGATCCAGGCAGATCTGCCCTGCCTCCACGGAACCATCACGGAGCCACGGATGCGCTCGCTGCTTCCCAGGCGCTGGCTCTGTCAGCGCTGCGACGAGGGAGAATCACTGCAAAGTGTTCCCAGCAGCGCAGGGATGCCTGACAGATTCCTCACGTTCCTCCTGTGATCCCAACACAAGCTTGAAAAAATGGTTATTTTTGTAGAAGCACTGAGCAGTGAGTAGGTAAATCAGGTCTGAGGGAGGCAGGCTCAGGGCCAGGCATCCCAAGCAGAGACCTAAGATCTACTTACATTTTTTTATTCAAAAGGTATTCTACTGAAAAAGGATTTT
Organism: Harpia harpyja; assembly: GCF_026419915.1. Classification (NCBI taxonomy): domain Eukaryota; kingdom Metazoa; phylum Chordata; class Aves; order Accipitriformes; family Accipitridae; genus Harpia; species Harpia harpyja. Next base: position 25,756,570 of record NC_068957.1, on the reverse strand, counting down.
TTTTTTTGTTGCAAAAATTTCAGTGTTTTTTCTGGTAAATGAAAGAAAGTGCTTGAAAAAAACATATTTTCAGAAAAGGTTTGGCATTTAAAAAAAACTGGTTAGAAAAAAAATGCTCGTTAAGAATATCCTCACTGAAAAAAACAGAAACTTTTTCCCAAGAAACAATGACTTAAATGATAAAAATAAAACATTTATTTATTCTCTGTGGGGTAGAAAAAACCCAGCCTCCACCCTTTGCTTGCGCCCAGCATAACAGCTCGCCCGGGCTGCGCTCCCAGGGCTGCCATAAACCTTCCCATGCTGCCGGGCCAAAGCCAGCCGGGCCAGGGTGCACCACGGCCAGACCCCGGCTTCTGCAAAGTGGGGACGGGGATGCTGCAAACACAAGAGAGGAGAAATGCGGGCAGGATTTCCCCTCAAGTAACTTGTCTCCTCTGGAAAAATGTCGCCAGCCACCCCGCTATAGGCTTAACTAATGAAAAAAGAGGCTTTTATAAATATTGCTGTGTTCTTGTGGTGCAAGGTTTTACAGTTGGTTCGCTGTGTATTTCTAACAAGGTTTTCTCGGCGAGGTGATTGACCCCAACAGGCAGCCACAACAGATGGGCGCATATGAAAACGCAGCTGAGGTGTCCAGGAGATGCTCTGCCTGCGTTTGGCACATTTAACCACATCATCTCGGGTCACCTGACTTCAAATACTTCCTAAATAACCCAAATAAATAAAAAGGATCACTGGCCTCAGTGTGGATGATTAATCCTGGCATTGAGCTCGGACGCCCAAAACACGCCATTTCCAACGTGAGTTTCCCCAGTGCCGTGGCAGGGAGCGACTGCCGCGTCCCGGCGTGCTCGCCGCGGGAGCTGCCGGGCTCTCGGTGGATGCAGGCTCTGCCCCTCGGAGCTAATCCCGCCTAAGAGCATCGTGTGTGGGAACTGCTGTCCCCACTCGCAGGGATGTCCCTGGGGACCCCCGGAGCACCGAGCACCTCGAGGGCAGGAGATGTGACTGGAGGGAGCAAGAGCCCTTCGTGAGCAAACCTCCTCTCCCGTTTTCTCTCTTCCTCCCTTGAGGTGGGTGGAAAAGAGAGGCCACGTGAGCAATTTAATGGAGCAGAACTTGGCTTTAATCTGTTCCCATAAATGTTTACGATCCCCTAATTATTAACATTTAATGCCGTATTAATTCATTGATGGGCTTTCATTTTTGTTTTTAATGGCTCGGCAATTTCAACTCTCCCCCTTTGCTCTTTTGTTCTTGAAAGGAAGAAGAAGAGGCGGCAGCACGCAGCGGGGTGTGACGGGACAGGATGGCTCTGCCTTCTCCGCTCCTCTGCCAGGGATGAAGGGCCCCAGGGACCCACAGCCACTCTTCCCCACACCGGGGAGGAGGGCTGGGAGAGGGGAGGGACCCCACAGCCGTGGCGAGGGTCCCCCTGACCTGGGACCCCCCTTTGCTGAGGGGGCAAAAATGGGACTGGAAATGCTTGCAAGCTTCGGGCCGAGCTGGAGACAGGTTGGGAATTGCAGAGGGGGAATCTTGGAGGAAAACCTCTGGGATGGAGAGCACGCGTGTTTTTTTAAATGCTGTTTATTTGAAGTGTCCTGCTGAAATGCTTCCAGCATTGCCCAGCTCACACATGTCCCTCCCGCCACCCCTTGCCCGTTGCTCCGCTGGCTGAGATGTTTATTTAAGTGTCCTGAAAACTTTATCTAGAAATCAGCTCCCTTCTCTTCCCCTTGTCCGCCTTTCCACTTTCTTTTCCTCCCATTCATCACTTTGAAAAATGACCCGTTTTCTCTCCCTCACTGGATGCCTCCTCCTCATCCCTGAGCTGCCCGCAGCAGGCAGCTCCATGACAGCGAGGGCTGCCCACTAATTAATGGTGCTTCTCTGGGGAAGTCACAACTACATCCCTGGGGGGAGGTGGGGGTGACAGATGGTCCTTCTCACACCAGGACACACCACGCTCCCAGGGGCATCGCTGCGGTGCCGGCAGAGCGGGGCAGCGGGGGATGGCAGAGGGACCTGTCCCGTCCTGCCCATCCCGTGGGGACCACAGCGATGGAGGAGGAATGAGAGATGGGCTTCCAGAAGACCCTGGCGTGGGGCTTCTCCCATCCTGGGCTGGGGTGCTGGTCTTTGCTGAGCATCCTCTCACCTGCCTGGCTGCTCCAGCTTCCCACATTGTTAGAATATGCCAGGAAAAAAAAAATTAATTAACTAAAACCAAATCCTGAAACAATTACTTGTCCACTTCCCAACCTCATTTGGGAAACATAAAAACACACACTTATTTCAGGCTGACGTGCGAATGCACATGCTGTCTGCGTTTCCATGACTAATTTCATCTGCACACAGAAGCCCCCTCCCCTTTACCCTTTCCCACCTACATCTGTTCCCCACACTCCAGGCCTGGCCAGCAAAAGCAGGGAAAAACAGCAGAAAAAAAGGAGAGAAAGATGGGAAAATTCACAAAAGCTGTGGAAAAAATGTGTGGCGGGTGTCGGAAATTTCATTTTCTATCTAGGGCTCTGTCACCTCTGTGTGTAAGCTCAGCTCTGTAAAGCCGGGATTAACAGCTCCAGTGTGCCGGAGCTGCCCCCGAGACTTGCCCCTCTCCTCGCCTGCCCACTGTCCCGGCACCTTCCTCCCGACATGACCTCATTTGCAAATTCAAGCCTTTGCTCTGAACGCTGGGTGCTGCGGTAGCGCACGGGGCATCCCCTTCTTGCTCCGGTCCCCTGTGGTATTTGCCTGGAAAAAAAGTGCCATAAAACCTGACTAAGCCTGTGCCCGGACCAGCTCCTTGCTCCATGCCGTGGGAGCTGCAGCCACCAGCGCAGCGCGCTGTCCCTGCGCCCAGCACCACCTTCCAGCCGGGTTTTCCAAGCCCTGATCAGAAAATCTCATGTGGGTCTGTGCTCGTGCCTTGGTCCTGGGGTTGATGGAGGACAGTGAAGTTCTGGCAGCCCTCCGTGTCTAGCCAAATCTTCACCCACTTTTCTTTGCGGCTGGCCCCAAAAGTGAGGAGGCTGCCTGCTCACATCCCTGCTTTTCCACAAAGAGCTCAGGTATTAATTTTCCCAGCGAAGAGCAAACATCCTTCGCCCCAGCCCTCACAGGGCTCACCTCCCTGTGCTCCCCGGGCTAATCCTGAGAGCCATCCCCACTTCTCCGCTAAACCTCTCTTCCAGGCACATAGGGATCATGGCATTAGCTATAACCACGTCCTGCCAGCACTGGCTGGGAGGCGTGGTGCTCAGGGAGGATGGGTACCAGGGCCATTTCGTTCCCATGGTTAGGCTCCTAAATTGTACAAAATAATAGAGACTAAGGGAATAATTTTTTAAAAGCTGTGAAAACCACCCTGCGAATTGCTTTTGCAATTGAAAGGGAGCAGAGCTGGGGCGTCTGGGTACGGGCTGCTGAGCATCTGCATGGTGAGCAGCTCAGATGAGTGCTCTGCACCAGGGAGCGGGGATCAGGGCTGGGAACAAGGACCAAGGACCGGAGCGAGGTGGGGGGACAGCCCCAGCAGCACAGCAGCTCGCAGGCATGGGCGCAGGCATGCTCAAGGCACAGTCATGCCCCAGCCCAGGGCTGGGTGGCAGGATGAGCTTTCCTCTCCCTCCTCCCTGCCCTCCGGCAGCTCCCCATCCATCAGCATTCATTTCTGGAAAACAGCCTCCCCGAGGCCGGCCGCTCCTGGGACTTTCAGTAAATAGAGGCAAAGGCGCAGCCTTCAACATGAGGGGCAGTGTCAGATCCCTGCCAAAGATACCCTGTGTTTGGAAATGGTTTCCTTTCCCTTGATCATACTTTGATTCTTTAACTGCATTTTTCCTGCAGTTTTTCTTTATGTCAGCAATTAATCTATTGCTCCTAATAAGGAAGCATGAATTTCCTTGGGAAGAAAGTCAATCGGTTGTGTCAAATGTGAACAGGGCAGGAGCACACATGGGATGCGAGGGGCTGGTGGCCTGGAGGCTTTGCGGGGCACACAGGAGGATCCCCACAAGCACAGAAACTGCTTGTGGGATGGATGTGACTATGTAGGTCTTGACTTGGTATTACTATGCAGCGGTTTTTTAGGAATGCAGATAGCTACCCACATAGTTGCACACCTATTAGTGCCATTACATTTTTGTATTTTTGTAGCTATTTATTAAACAGGCCCCTGCAGATAGAAAAGTTTTAGGGACCACTGGCAGCCACTCTCACTCCCTGCCCTGTGCAGAAGAACAGGGAAGGCTGCTGTGATGCCTGGGCCTCTCCAGCTGTTTTCTTTACAGTTTTAAAAAAAATAATTTTAATTGCTGTTCGCAAGTTTTATGCAGGACAGCAGGAACTCTGTTTTATTGGATTCAGCCCTGCTGCTCCCACCCTGGCAGCCAGAGGCAGGGCAGGAGAAGACCTCTTGGCTGCTCAGCCCGTCCACCCCAGAGAGGCTCAGCCATTCCCCATCCAGCCCTCGATCATCTAGCAGATAGCTCTACCTGTGCCATCCTCACCTCTTTTCCTTTCTAGTCTTGGTTACTATTATCTCTGGCTGATTTTTTCTCCCTTGGGATACCTTGGGTTTTCCAGCTCTGACTTGCCTATGGACTCCTCTATCCACCCCGGCACAGAGGCAGGTTAAAGAGGAAGCAGAGCCGTGGCTGGTTTGCAGAGCTCAGATCCGAGACTTCCCCTGCTTCCCTCCTGACAGCTCCTGGAGAGGTATATTTGTCCAGTGCAGCCCTGAGAGCCTCACCTGGGATGCAGTCTGTCTGCTGCGTTGCCTCTGCTGAAGGCTGCGAGAGGAACGAAAAGCTCAGCCTGTGGCAGGATGCAAGGGGTGGCTTGGATAGAAGAGCCTGGAGACTTGGTGCTTGAAGAAAATAAGCTCAGTTACAGAGAAGCTCTGGAAATCAGAGCGCAGCCTTTGCTTAAGTAGTGAACAGGAAAATCCCCGTCACTGGGATCCTCACGAAGGAGTCCCAGTAAAAGACACCCATCTGCCCCACACCAGGGAAAGTCACGGGGCACGTGGTGGGCACTCAGTGGGGGATGCCAGCCTCACCCCTCCCTCCCCGCAGAGAGAACAGGTTACATTGCCAAGGTCTCAAGAAGGGCTTGAGCAGTGGGAGAGTGGAACAAGGAAAGCGAGCGCTGGCGGGCTGGCTGGCATCGGGCTCGCCTGCCAGCTCCCCGGCATCCCTGCCAGCCCGGGCAGCGCCGACAATGCCGGTCTGCGCGGCACAGATGCAGCCACTTGACGCCTGACGCCCAGCTCCTTCAGCCCCCGCACAAGCCCTTGCTGAAAAATGCTGATACCAAGTTTGATACCAAGTGAGCTTTAATGGGAAGATTATTTGCAAGTCTTTTCCTGGCAGCAACAACAGCAGCAGCGGTAGCAACAACAACGGTCTCTCTGCAAAGAGCTGAAAAGCTGCCAGGCAGATTTTCAAGTGAAAAGATGGCAATAAAAGGAAATTCGCCATTGCACAGCCCCCCCTCTGCATCTCACCAAGCAGCTGCAGCAGATCCCAGTGCTTTTGTTTTTATCTTTGCAGAGCTCTGTGCCGATTTCTTGTATCCTGAGTCCATCACCTCTTAATTATCTTTCAAAGCTGCAGCAGCGGGGAGGGACGGCAGCTGGGATCCTTTCTCCGAGTCGCGCTCCAGCACGTGGCTGGGGAGCAGGATCGGACGTGCACGAGAGCCACAGAGAATGGAGCCGCGTGGAGCAAACCCACCCACCACAGGGTTTAGACCCCTTTTCCCAGGTGTGCAAAAAGCTCTGCCTTTGCTTTATTGTCAGAGTAAACGTTCTCACCTCTCTCTCACACTGCTTTCATCGAATATTAAGGTCCTTGTAATGATTAAATCATGAAAACTAACAAGACCTCCCAATAAAGTAACAGGACAGCAGTTAATAAATTAGGCTTGCTTAAGAACAGTGGGCAGGATAGAAATATGATTTTACCTGTATCTTTTAGGGGGAGGCTAATGGGAAAGCAGAAGGATGCTATCAGCTCTCACAGATGGCACTTGGAGGCAAACCGAGGCATCCCGTGGGGAAGGCACGTCCTGGGGATGGAGGAACGGGAATGGAACGGACCTTGCCAGGTGCCGCTCAGTCCCTTCCCTTCCTTGGGACAGGGTTTTTTCCCAGCAAAACCCATAAAGTTTGCTTGAGTAACTACGCAATGAGGCCTCCAGTGCTTTGCTCGGATGGTGATAGCGCACACCAGTAGAACAGGGCAGCTGGGGAATTTCCTCTGGTTTTCAGGAAAATGTTTATCTGCTTGAAGTGCCCCTTCACTGCGCTTGGGCATGAGCTGAGCTGTCCTCCCGAGTTTTAGTTTTTACCTGACAAGACCCATTCCTCAGTGGCTGTGTACACCCCCCCGCACCCCACCCCCGGTTTGCTCGGTAAGGGGGAACGTGGCACAGATGTACCATGTCGAGGGTGCTTCAGAGAATAGAAATATTTAAATTAGGTGTACCAATCCCTATCTTTTCTTGTAAAAACAAGGGAAAGGTGTCCAGGGAGCATTTAGGAGGATGAGATGAGAGACATAAATGCTAACAGAAAATGCTTCCTATATAGGACAGAATTAACGTGAGGAACTTGGTGCATGAGTGAGATGGGGAGTACAGCAGAAGTCACAGGGGAATTAGCGGCTTGCAGGGGCGATGGGAACACCCGCCGCCCACCAGAGAAGAGGCACAGATGCTCTGAGCGTGAAGAAGGGGAAACCTGCATTTCCCTGGCAGGGGAAAACTCCACTGTTTTAGTTTCTGTTTTTATCTTGAATATAGTGTGCTGGAAATTTGCTTTTCAGAAATGCTAAAGCTGGTACATTTCAACATTCTCCTAGCACAGAGTTTTAGTTTATTTAGTTTTGCCTCGACCATTTGGCCACCGCAGCCTCCCGAGCCCATCTCTGCTGCCTGGTGGGGCCAGAGAGCCAGGGATGCTGGCAAGGTGCTGCTCAGCAAAGACCAGAGCCTTTGACGCAGGACTTGCCATGCTCTTGCTGAGGCATCCAACATTGAACGCTGCAAAAGACTGACCCTGCTCTCTGCTCGTAGCATAGCTGGGCCATGGTGCTGGTGGGGGTCCCCAAACCTGACATCCTTCTGTCGCAAGTTATTCTCTGGGAAAAGGTACTCACTGCTCTGCTGCAGCATCGCACTGCTGCTACCAGCAGCGGGAGGCCTGAGCAGCTCCTTCCCATGAGCCTGGGCTATTTTCAGGCAGATCCCCTGGTATGCTGGTTAGGATCCCCAGGCTGATAATCGGGGTGATCCTATAAAGAAGGACAGAGAGCGAACCCGGTTCAAATGAAAGCACTTATGGCCGTGAATCTGGCAAACAGCATTTGGAGCTCTGTAGCAAAAACAAAACAGACCCAGACGGCACATATTTTCTTTCCTTTGAAAGGGAAAACACAAAGTTAAAGGATTTAACCCCCCCCCCCTCCTTTTTTTTAGAGGAATTAAAACAAAAATTCACATCTGGAATGACAACTGCTAACCCTACCCCCGTACCCCCCAAATTAATCAGGCCCTGTAATGGAAATGCTGACAGACTCATAACTCCAACCTTTCAAACACAGATCTGGTATTAAACTGCCCCTACAGCCCTCTAAAGCACGGTGCTCGAGCGACAGCATTTTGCAAGCACTGAAGGAGACACAGGCAGAGCATCGTGGCAGCTGGTGATGGGGGGGGCTTATCCCCTCTGCCCCTCCAGGGTCACTGTAGGCTCCTTCTTCAGCACAGGGCTGCTCCTTGGCATGCCACCGAGCCCACGGCACAGGGCGTGCAGGCACTCCGGGACCCTCGGGTCCCTCTCCCCAGGCGCACACGTACGGATGCTGCATCTCTTTTCCCCGGGGTGCAGGCAGCAGGCGCTGCCCCTCTCTCCGTGCTGGAGCCCTGCCTGGTCACACTGGCTGTCCCCTGGTCCCCATGCTGTGCCCACCCGCTCTGCCCTCGCCGGCTCTCCCTGGGACAGCGAGGGACCCCACCGCACTGCACCATCCCGCCGTGGGCTTGTGTGCCCGGGCTTTCGGGAAATATCCCCGTGCAGGGCTCAGCACACGCTGGCTGCACTAAACCTGACGTGTTCTTTCCCTTCAAAGCTGCTGGTCCCTTGCAATTGTTTAAACTTTGGTAGCATTAATGTACAAGCTGTAAAAATAGAGCTGGTTGCCAAGAGACCCATCTAACACGTCTTTGAACTTTATGTCAGCCTGCCGGCAGCTGCAGGTCTCTCCCTCCATTGCTTCCCTGGGGCAGCTCAAGCCTTGGGTGACCCAGCCGGCGGCGTGGGGAGCTGGGGGGGCTCGGTGCCCAGGTGGGAGGTGTCAGGATGGGGACAGGGATTCAGGGATTTGCAGCCTGCGATGCATCTCGAGCAGAGGCAGGGTGGAGGCGAGCACAGCCCAGGGCACCCTGCCCACGTCCAGGAGCTGGCTGAAGGCTGGACTGGGGGGAGAAAAGGGTGTCTGGGAAAGGAGGCTATGGGAGGGTGAGGACTGAACAAAAGCTCTGGGAAGGGTGAATGTTGGTGGCAGAAAGTTGGTTGCATGGATGCTCCAGCAAACAGCTTGGCTTTCACTGGGACAAGAGAGGCCCTCACTGCTGTGACAGCTTTTCTGAGCCGCTGACCCTGTTACAGATGGGAACTTCTGTCAAGGGAGGGGAAGGTGCGATAGGCGAGGGCTCGGGTTTTACCTCTCTGCCTAGAACAGGCTCCCGACTGTGCTGGCAGCACCTCATGCATTAGTGACGGTGACTCTAGGGTGATGCTTACTGTGACTGTCCAGACCGTGGCTTGGAGGGAAGGGCTCGGGAGGGAAAATGTGGGTACCCGGCCAGGGGACGAGCACGGGGCAGTGCAGAGGCATGGGGCTTTGCGGGTGCTGGAGGTGCCAGGAGCTCCGGTCCTGAGGCGAGGGGGTGTGGGAAGCGCCTGGGCAGCGTGGGCTGGCAACAGCCATCCCCCCCCATGCACTCAGCTATAGGGTCGAATAAAAAAACCCCAACCTCCCAGCAGACTGACATGGGGACTGGGATGTGGTGTTCAGCTCTCACATACTCCTTAATAACGGGGGGGGGGGGGCTGTGCCAAAACGGTCCTTGTCGCTGGAGCCAGCACGGTAACATCATCGCCTGCGGCTGCACCGGGGATCCCTGCACGCGCGGAGCAGCCTGCAGCCCGCTGGGCGAGCGGCCCGGCCGGCGAGAGGGGCTGGAAATAGAAAGCTCTATTGTTTTCCCACCTGTCCGAGTTACAAAGGGCCAAATGGATTTTCATGAAATGTTATTAAAAAATGAAAAGGGTTTGGCTTCCGGGCCGAGGCCTCGTTTGCCAAGTCAGCCCCAGGCAAAGTTTTATGACTAAGTATGTAATAAAACCCTTTGAAAGAGGGGCTTATAACTGAAGTCTCCATAGACCCTCTCCACTCAAGGGCAGCACATGGTGGATTGCAATGTGTTCATATCCTGCTCCGTCCTCTTCTGAAGGCATGTTTCCACGACAGGGACAAAATTACCCTCTAGACAGACGCGCTGCTCCCTGCAGCGTTACAGCTCTGCCTTCACTGGCAGTCTGCTGCTGGGAGGTGTCGTGGTGGGCTCCCAGGCAGGCAGGGACCCTTCCTCTCCAGGGGAGCACGGTTGGGATGAGCATCGAGAGACCGGGAGCAGAGGGGACAGTGCTCCAGACACACGCCGGGACAGACCAGCTCCGAACAAGACCTGTGCTTGGGGCGTGGGAAAGGAGCTTGTGCGTCCTGCGGCTGGCTGGGATGGTTCCCTGGAGCATCAGCCCCGTGGGGACACCACGCGCAAGCCGGTGTGCAAGCCTCCGGAGGGCTGAACAGGCGTGTCTGGAGGGTTTGTCTAAGGGTTGGAAGGGTGTAAGCACCGAAGGGTTTGGGAAGGTCCTCGGGGAGTGAACTTGAACAGGGCCAGCTGAATAATAGAGCGATGCGAGTGTCATACATATTGTGCATGGCACACACGTGCTCCCCACAAACATGCTCCATCTGCACAGAATTTTTGTGTGCAAATCTTAGCTTTGAATAATTTGTAAATAATGTTCTCATTATTTTGCTAGCTCTAATTAGGACAAAGGGGGAAGAAATTTAGTATTTAGGCTGACTCCCAGGGAAACTTCATAGAGCAGAGCAGCTCCATAGACTTCAGAACAGTATCCTAAAGGGAGTGATGGAAACCCTCAGCCATTTAAATTTAGACTGGAGGAAGCCCTGGAGGTTAATGCACAGGCCTGTATTGGCCCGTGGAGGGTAGGTGAGAAGATAAAAAGGCCTTTTTCATTTCTCTCCATGGCATTGCAGTGAAGGACTACAGGGCAGACTGCAGATTTCTCTTTCCTACAATATGTCACTCCTCGGGCTGGAATCTTGTGCTCCACTCTTTTGTGATCAGGGTTTAAATTGGCATTTAACAAGATCACTACAGCAGAGTAATGAGACATCACTTTAGTGCTGCAAATACCCTTGTGCAGTTAAAAACTGTATGTGTCAATTGATGGCTTTGTTTCCACAGTTGTCTTGTTAGATGTCAATCACATGGCTAAGCAAGCCTTTCGAGCAGATAGACATAAGTGTGAGGGATGTAAGTGTAAGTGAGTGGGTTATGTATGTTATCTGAAGTTAATTACAGCGGGAGAATGACAGGAGCTGGTGTTGGACAACATGCCACGGAGTGAAGCCTGCAGGAGACATTGGCAGCCGAAGGAGCAGGCTTGGGCAAACCTCCCGGGCGAGGGCTGGCCGAGGCCGGGGGCTGCGAAGCGGAGACTCAGCCCCGAGACCCCGCGGGGCTCCTCGGGGGCCTGGCTGGGCTCAGCCAAGTCACAGTTTTCTCCTCGGAGCTGGCCAGATAAACCTCGTGGGTTTTGGCTTCTGCATGGTGTCTAATGAATGAATCCTCCAGCATCTCTTGCCTTCTCCCTCACCTGCAGAAGTAAGCAGATATTGGGTGGCAAAAGTAGCCATGAAGGTATGAAAACCCTGTACCCTGCAGAAAATGGGCTCTGAGAGGGAAAAAAGAGCAAACCCCAGGGTAATACCGGACAGACAGAGAGGAGCAATGCTAACACATGGGCTGTGGTTAAGCTTTGACCTTGCCAGGCAGGTGAAAAGGCTGATGATATACTGATATATGGGTTTACCTTTCTCGTCCAAGCCACATTTCAACAGACGTCCTTTTAGCACCGTGTCTTATCACGGCTGAGTGCTAGGTGTGCTGGAGGTACTGGGGACGGAGGGAGAGGGATGCTGACAAGGCAGGAATACAGGTCAAGGCAATGGAGGGGCATTAGCTCCCCACTTACGTTCTCTGCGCTGCAGACAGTGCGGTTGGTGACTGCGGGTCCCGGGCTGGGACACCCGGAGGGTGCTGCGTGCTGGTGGACACTCAGCCTCACATCAGCATCTCCGAGCGGGCAAGAGAATCTCCCCCCGAGAGTGTCTGCAGTGCAAAGCCCCCCCAGCAGGCATGGGGCCATGCCAGGCAGTGTGCCGGGGCTCTCTACAATGCCTCGTCAAAAGCAAACCTGTGTTTCTCTAAGAGCAATAAACCCGACCCCAACTGTGCAAGGCAGGCAGCCCCTGGGTGGAGGGGGCCATGCAGTAGGAGGGCAGTGCTGCCCCGCTGAGCACCCCCGGCCCCCCCACGTCCGCCGGGAAATGCCTCTAATCCCCTTATTATAAGGTCAGAACTCCGCTCCTGGTCACAAATATGTTTCATTTTAAATTTTCCCACTGCTGGCCCCAGATGAGCCCCCGCTCCCTGTAGATGGGCTCCTCCTGGCTGGCCGGGCACTGGGGTCCCACAGTCAGGGGTGGGGGGACAGGCTGGGCAAGGGGGGTGGCAGGGGGAGGAATGATTGGGGGGAGATTTTGAATTCAGCCAGAAAAATTGTCAGTGGGATGAAAGGCAGCAGACCCTGAGAGGGAGGGCGGGTGGGGGTACAAGAAGAGCCAAAAATGGCCCCGCATTGGGGGAGCACGGGGGGCTTGTGGGTGCCCCGCACCAGCCTCCCCCCTGGAAAAGGGCACAGCTAAGGCCGACCCCAAAATGGAAATCCTTTCCTGTGAAAAATATTTTGCTTTTCCACTAACAGAACACATTCCTGAAATTGGGTGAAACATCATTGGTTTCCTCGACATTCCCCATCTTTCAGTGACTTAGAAGTACCAGCTAATCTGTAACGAACACACACGTCATGCCCAGGCTGTGGGGAACTGCCGGCATGTGGCATTTATTTAGTTATTGTAAGGGAAGGCAGTGAATGTAAGGTTTGCTGCTAACAATTCACCACGCATGAATGCCTGGAGAAAAATCCAGCCCAACTTCCCATTCAGAAGTCTGGAAAATGTAGTCCAAGAGCCCTGTCCTGTGCTCAGCTGGGAGAGCCCCTTGGAGCAATGCAGGCAAGACCCCCAGCACACTCCAAGAGTTTTGAACTGCAGTTCTTTGGGCTGGTCAGTGAAACACAAACTCCTGAAGCCCTCCAGCATTTTAAAAACCAGTCGCACATAAATGCCCCACTGTAGGCACTTTGTCTCATGCACCAGCTGTCACAACCTTGCTGCTGCTGCAGATCTTGACTGACTTTTGGGTAGATGCATGTGGGAAAAGAGAAGGTCAAAGAAGGTGGTCTCTCCTTTTCCTCTTTTCCTTTCCCTTTCCCTTTCCCTTTCCCTTTCCCTTTTCCTTCCTTTCCCTTTCCCTTTCCCTTCTCCTCCTCCTTCTCCTTCTGCTTCTTCTTTTTTCCCTAACCCACTGGAAAGAGCATTGGTGTATGGTTGGGAAATCCTATGGATGAGCTGATGGTGGATCCTATGGATGAGCTGACAGTGAATCCTATGGGTGAGCTGATGGCCGTGCTTCTGAAGACAGCTCCATGGGTTCAGCGTGCAGCAGGATGGCTGCGCTGGCCAGCTAGCCCCAGTAAACCTTTGCAGAGGAGAGCGTGTGCGATGAAGTGCCTCTTCCTCCGCTTCTGTGCTCTGTCCCCTGGGCTCGCACGCACACAGAGCACGGGACGATGCCTGCGAGGTGCCCAGCCCGGAGCCTGGGTGCTGCCTCCTGCCTGGGCTGGCCCCCTGCTCAGAGCAGGTATTCCGCTGGCAGCTGGGCAGCTCCCAGCCCCGGTACAGTTCCAGGCTGGCACGGCCATTTGTCTGTGCCGGAAAAGATTTGTTGCTAATTTTGCAGAGACCTCACTGCACAGTCCCAGGAATGAAAGGAGTGGAATTTCAGCAAACTGGCTTGCAAGAAAAACACCAAAACCCCCTTGCTAAACGAGTGCATTTTTCAAAACCAGCTGATTGCTTCGGTAGGATTCTTGGAGGACTTTTGGACCTGCCTCAGAAATCCATTGTGCAGCTTGAAAGAGATGTTCCCCTTGTTGGGGACCTCAGGCTCCTTGAGCAACCACTCAGCACTTCCCACCCATGATGTGGCCCTGTGAAAATGCTTTGAGAAGCAGCAGCAGAAGAGACTTCATCTCGCTAACCCGAAAAATACGTGGAAAGAAATTATTATGTTATGATCAAACTGGCAGGGGATGGCAATTCTGCTTCTCAACAATTTCAAGAGCTTGAAATTGATTGTTTTTTCTGCTGGAAACAAAATCTGACCTCCTGTAAGGCCTTGCAGAATGGGATGGTGTTGAAACATCCATTTCCAAATCAGAAGAATTGGGATTTTGATTTGTGAGCATCTGCCTCCCTCTCTCTGTTAGGAGGTGACCGCAGAGTCCTTGACCTAACCTGTTGAAAATAGCATCGAAATCAATGTGCCTCCACAAGAGTGCTCACTTCTCATGAAATCCTGTGTTTAGACAAAAATAGATTTGCTCAAGAAACACTCCTGCCAGTTTATCCTGGCTTCTCCAGCACTGCTGAGGCGACTGACAGGCTGCAGCGGAGCAAGGATGCGACATCCCCTCCTAAAAGGTGAAGGGATGATTTTGGTTTCCTTGTGCTAGGGCAGGCGGGAAGGGCAGGTCTCTGCCCCATGGGGCTCACCAGCCGGGCTGCCGCGGGGCCGGCACGGACACGGGGAGCCCGTGCTCCCGGGCGGAGATGCCGGGCAGGCATCCTCATGCCCCTGAGGAAGGATGTGGGGGGACATGGGTCTGGCCATGGCGGGGCGGGCAGCCCCGCTCCTCGAGCCACAGGAGAAGGGAAGCGAGTGTTTGGAATTGTTTGGCGCAGAAGGGAATGAGCTGAAGACAATGTCAAGCTCTGTAAATATTTATCAGATGAATGAGAGCAGGGTTTGAAACGTTAGACAGCTGAGAAATGGCTGTTTTAATAATTCTCCTGATAAATTAAAACTTAGGGCGGGGGGGTGGGGAGCAGGTCAGGGGAGGAGGGGAGTTGTTTAGAGATTCGGGGCTTGAGAAGCCGTCCCAGGCTGAGATGGGGCTGCAGCCGGTGAGCCTGGGCCTTCACCCTTGGGGACGAGGATGAGGAGCAAAGTGCCTCTTGCCTACCGGCATGCTGGGGCAGCCCTGCAGCACCTGGGCACCGGGGAGCCGCAGGTCTCTGCTGTCTCCCACGGTCACGGTGTGTGCAGGGCTGGTGTTAGGAGGACACATGAGAGGCAGAGGCAGAGCAGTCCCTTGGCAGACAGGGGCTGCTTGGTGGAAGCCATCAGAGTAATGGTAGGACAAGAGCAGAATCATGAGCTGACTGGTGACTGCAGACCAGCTTGCTGATTCCCCCTCCTGCCTTCGCCACTTCTCTTCAGACTTAGGGATGAATAGGGGAAAAAGACCCAATTCTTATTGTTCGGACCTAAAATTCATCCTGCAGTCAAGCACAGTGGGAATTTGCAAGCAGGGCTCTGGTTATGCCACTCCCAACGTTCAGCTCTCCCCGTTTTCTCAGTTAAGCCTCTAAAGCTCCGTGCCGAAGGAATGCAGGACCAGACTAGCCCCCGCCTTGCAATCCTCCCTCTGCATCTACTTGGAGCCTTGCCTGGGCTAGGACACGGGTCTGACTCACTGCTTTCAGTGAGGCACAATCAGCTTCTGGCAGGGAATACCCGAAATCGTAAGGCTGGGGCTTGGCAGGTGAGCGTGGGGGAAACTAAACTTCAAGTAGTTTGCTTTCGAATGTGTTTGCAAGTTTGGAGCCTGCACGTAGAGTTGATTAATTGCTGGGGATCTTGGAAGGGTTGTTTTTTTTTTAAATAGTGTTATTTTAAACAAAACTTTGCAGTTCCCCTTTAAAGGAGACATCTGGGCTCAATGTGGCAGGCAGGGAAGAGGCAGTGGGAGCAGAGATGATCACAGGGAGAAATATGCACAGGAAAAACACTGTCACTATGGGGAATTCATGAGGCAGCTCTCCTCTTTGCCAAGCCAGTGTCTGTTTGCAAGGCTCAGACCTGGGCACAGAGCATGCCCATCCTCCTGGCCGCGGCTGTGTCCTGGCTGGCTGATGGCATCGCCCGGTGGGTTCGGCAGGATGGGGGCTCGGCAGGACGGGGGCTTCTTTGGCCAGGGACCCGCTGGGATTTTGGCTCCCGTTTTGCTGCAGGGAGGTGAGCCAAGGTGAGATCCTGCCTCTCTGCGGCTTGCAGGCGAGAATGCTTCAGAGATAAAAAACTGTAACGGCCCTCATGAATAGTTGTGCTATGGATTCACCAGGAACACTCGTATTACTGCCGGGTAGGCAAACAGGAGAAAAATATGGGGGTGATAAACCTTCCCGCCTCAGCTCCTAAAGCATCCTCTGACTCCCTGGAGCTGGGTAGAAATATCTCATCTGTGCAGGTTGCCCCATCAATGTTCTTTATGGGACGTCTTGGGCCTTTCCTGCAGCATCTGGTAGCGGGCGTTGGGAGGAATAGGCGTTTAGGCTAAGTGGAGCTCTGGTCTGGCCCTTTATGGCAGTTCTTAGGCTCCTTTATTATCTGGGCTTTGGGGCAAGTCGAAGCACAGCTGAGACAGAGGAATAAAGCAGGGCTTTTTTATTTATTTGTCTTTTAATGCTCTGCCATATTCACCTTTCAGGAAATTCCCGTCTGCCTCCAAGTGGCAAGCTTCTTTCCTGGGCTCTGCACACCGGCTCCACATGGTTTCATTTTCCTCACCAGCAATAATAAATCTGTTAGTGAAAGCGTCTGCTGGAGGTGTCTGTTCTCCGATAGAAAAGCCTCCATCGCCTACGCAGGATGTCCGTGTCAACAGCTTACAAATCCTGCTCCCGCGCCGGCCCGGGAGGTGAGGGGCTGGGCTCGGGGGGCCCCGGGACGGGGCTGCCTTCCCTGCCGGGATGCCTGTTCGGATTCATCGGCAGAGGGTTCCTTTCAGGGGGAAAAACTCCTCCAACTGACTTCATTAACCCCCTGATCCACTCTGCCCAGGCTGCTGGGAGCTCCTCCTGCGGCCACTGCCCTGAGCCGGGGCACAGGGCGATGCCCTCGGCTGGGTACCGCAGGGGCAAGCACGAACCCGCACCCAGAACAGCAGCCGAAAGCTTTCTTGGGAGCTAAAGCCAATTGCCTAACTTTGTACCATCAGCTGCAAGGTCTCCAAAGCAAGCGTCCCCCAAATAGGGGCCTGGGAAACAGAAAACATTGCCGGGTTCTCCTCATTTTGTCTATCTTCTTAGCTCAGAGAAACATGTATTTTTAGTTAATTGAAGCTGAGATTAACTCATGACCCCGTGACTCTGGGAGATGGCACTTTAATAAAGCTGATAAATAAAAGCTTTCTGATAAAAATCACTTTTTAAAAATGCAACACAATTGTTATCCCTCCCTCCCTGCGCCCCCCCCCGGCTCAGGTGTAGCCTGAGAGTTCCTAAGGGCAAAGATAGGTAAGGAAACAAGTAGGGTTGTTGGTTTTTTCCCCAGCAGAAATTGCCTGTGGTTTGCTCTGAGGCCGGCAGGTGCTCTGAACTGAGGCTCCAGCTTTAAAAAGGACTCCCTGGATTTGAAGAAAACATTGTTATACTTTATTCATGTAGATCTTGTTGACATCTCATGAAAATGATTTTGGCTGTACTCATGGTTAAGTCTGGAAGTAGTGACATACGAGGGTAAATGCTTTTCTCATGCCAAGCAAAGACTGGAAATCTTTGGACTGCCAAAACCCCCTCTTTGCTCTTCCTCTTCCCCAGCCTCCAGCAAAGGCAGTGCAGGGATTTGCCGGGCTGGAATTGCATTTTCTGCATCAGCACCCCCAGCCCAGCAGGGCTTTGCCTGGGCAGAAGGGTGGACCCTCACGTCCCCCCTCCTGGTGATGGGGGGTCCTCGTCTGCAGCGTCCCACGTTAGAACCAGCTCTGTGGGTGCGTTGCTTTGGGGATGGCGGGACGGTGATGACCGAGCAGCAGTGCCATGGGTCTCCCACAGGAGCAGGGCACAGGTTCCTCCTGGCTGCAGACGGAGCCCAGCGCTCAGGGATACACAGCTCTGACTGCCTTCGTCCCCTCCTCCTCCTCTTCCTCCTCCCAGCTGCTTGGTGCTTTTTCCCAGCTGATGCTCTTTTCTCTGGGCTCTCCCAACCGTCCCCTTTTCCAAATCTACACCTGTGTTACAGCTGAACTTCTGCTGGGATGCCCACAGAGGGCTGACTTTACAAACCAGCCCACGGTGTTATCCTTCCCTCTGCTCTGGGTTTTGCTGATCCATCTTGTATAACCAGAGAGCTCTTCTGGGGAAAGGAGCCATTTTTATTTCACTTCTTATACTACCCTGAGTACATTTCTGCTGGCATGAAACAAGTTCCACGTGGAAGATAATTAACGTGGCACAAGAGCTGCGCCGGGAACTATACAGACACACCAAAGGAACGAAGCCATTACCCCAAAGCTGCCTTGGAGTAGGAAAATGTTCATTAACAAGAAAAACTGTCATCAGCAGTGTGTAAAGGTGTTTGTCCTGCCTTATGGCAGGAGAGTGAAGGAAAGAAGGAATACTTAGGGGGACTATTTTAACCATCCCTCCAGATACAGAGGATCACAGCTGTGATCCAGCTGCCCAGCTCCATACAGATGAACCTGACACATAACTTAAGGTTTCCTAAGACCCCTGGCTCTGTGGCCCTCCAGTGCTGCTGGAGGGGCGGTGGGGATGAGCAGAACGGTTGTTCCTGGGGATGATGAATCCTGCTGTCCACGTCCCCACTGCTGCGCCTGCGGAAAGATAAGCAGCAGATAAGAGAAGTTGTTTTCTAACAGCACAGATCAATATTTATTATAATGAAAAGGAGAGATTGATATCAGAAAGGGTGATAATAATGAAAAAAAAAACAAGTCTAAACTTATTATTTGTATGTATGGTCCAGGATGAAAAAAAAATCCCCAAACACAGCCTTTGTTGATTTCTTTTGCTTTGTAGAAACAGATTCCTCTGATATTCTCACTTAGATTTTCCCAGGCACCCTGCTGAGGTTTTGATGTTTGACTTGCATCAAGAATATTGAGCATGAAATCTAAACATTACTTCTGGTGACAGCTGATGGAGACACAGAGTGAGGGATAATGGGGGGCAGAGAGGGGGCCCATACCATACCCCGGGGGGAGCAGAAGCACCTGGATGAAGAACAGTGGCATGAGGACCGGGGAGACATGGAGCTGTGGTAGGGCAGAGCATCAACGAGATCCATATCTCGAATGATCTTTGAGGTTGTCTTTTTTATATTAGGGTTGCAGACATCAGAGGCCCAAGTCCTGGGCTCTGCTACCGGCTTTGTTGTCAGCCTGCTGGGCAGGACTGTGTCCTGTGGAGGTGGGAGCCCATCAGTTAGGGGATGGTAGGAGGGAAGGAGGAATGAGTTGTGGATCAGCTTCTTTCCCCAGCTTGTACCTGGTGTCCCTTCCTTTGGCCAGGGTGGCTGGGAATAATGTTTGGCTGTCAAAGCAGTAATAACATAAAGCCAGACTGTTTTCACGTCAAGACCCACAAGAACCAGACCTGGGGTTCTTCTGCTGTGGGCTGGTCTGATGACTTGTGCTCAGGTCTTATTAATATGTGAACAACAGACAACTTCACCCAGCCATTATGTTGCGTGGTCACTTCCCAGACCCAGATCGGGCAGAGTGCTTTCCTGAATCCGGACCTCGTGAGGCAAGAGGGCTGCTGGTGGAGAACCATTTTGGAGAGTAGTTCCCAGCCTGTGGAAAGACCTCCCCAAAATCTGAGACCATCACAAACCTGAGCACCTTCTCACCAGCGGTGACTTCTTAGAGTGCAACTTCTCGAACTACATCCTCGGCATACATGTTTAAAGCAGAATTATATGAAATCAAGTGCTTTGGTACATGTGAATCTTCTCATAGGGTGAAGATGAGGGAGCATATGCAGAGCTTTGCTTATCAGCTGCTGGAAGGCTCCTAGACAGGAGGGTGAAGGCAAGACCCCATGTGAGAGCAGGCAGTGCTGTAAAGGAGACCCCTATATAGAAGGCAGCAGTTTTCTGGGTAATCTGTTGGGGAGGATGGGGAAACTCAGAGGTAGAAGGAACAAGGCAGCCCTCGGGACAGTGTTGTGTGAATGCGACTGAGAGGATGCTCGGGCAAGTCACTGTCACTGTGCCAGTTCCCTGAGCTCCTGCTCCCCAAATTCCTGCTGTTTGCACCGGTCGGCAGTGAGGGAGAGCAGGGACCAGTCAGGAAGGAGATGCCTGCTTAATAAGGCAAGCACTAGCAAGAATGGAATGCTTTCTGATTAATCAATAAGTTAAATTACTGTTCATTAAATCTCCACAATTCTTGTCTGTCTGTAATGGCAGCCATTAACTAATTGATTCTTCTGTGTACTCTACCTGGTCTCTTCTGGTGCTGTTTTCAGTGACACACATGCTGTCTCCTGTTGCCTGTCTTGTGTGTACTCATTTAGCCATGTCCGTCCTCTCCAGGGGCACTTCTGAGAATAAACAATATTTTGGCCTCAGGAGCCTCACAGCTAATCAAAGCTGGGATTTGGGTCCGACTCCTGGAACATGCTGATAAATGGCACTTTCGGATGATTCAATTAGCCTCCTGCCCCCTATGGAGTCATTACCATGCCTTCCCATCACTGCACTCGTTTGCTGGGTTCCTTCACTCCAGGGTACCGGGAGGGGTTTCCCACTGTCCCCCCCGGCCCCAGCTTCTCTCCTCTCCAGATTTCCCAAACCTACCGCCTGTAACTGCACTTTGTGGCAGCGTTTCTTGCTTTGCATATTTCATCCCCATTCAATTTACTCTTCTGAAATGCTTTAAAGCTCCAAAGTTTGCTCCTTCAAAGAACTTGAAGCTTCCCTCTCTTTCTCAGAGATTAATTATAGCTTCAAACACCTGCAGTAACTTTCTTCAATTACTGTATTCCTGCTCAGTAACTTCTTGAGGATTAAAAGTTCCCCTGCCTTTTGCTTGACAATATCTTGCATTGAGCTGGGCCCTCACTCCACCGGCAGTTGCAGCTGAAAGCTTCATAAAGTCAGGTTAATCTGATTAAAAACCTGCAGTGTGAAGAGAAGGGCTATTTTATTGTCTCGCAAGGATCCTAGCCCATGTATAGTTTACAAGCGGAAAGGGTTATTTGCCTGCAATCTTGAAGTGGATCTGAAAGTCAAATGCTTTATTCCTGCTCACACATCATCACCTAAGTGCCAATTTTTGCTCTTCATCTCATAAGTCACAGCTTCCCTGGGCCAGGCAGGATTGTGGCAGGCGGTAAATGGTTCAAGAATGTGAGAGTTGATCCAGGGGCTTCTGCACGAGAAGCTGCTGGGGAAAGATGTGCGACACATCAGCATCACAGCACCGTCTCCTCCAGATGCTCTTCAGGGAATAGTTGGCATTTATGTTTATTACAAAAGACAATGCCACTGATCTGTACGAGGCACAGCTCTATTGAGTTAGAAATCTCCATTGTTACGTGGTCCTTTTTTGATATCATTGCACGTATCACTCAGAATTGCCCCTCCGGGCTGCCTGCAAGTGCCACGGCACCCAGCTCTGCAGCGAGCCCAAGCGGACATTTGAAAACCCAACATTTCCCAAACCAGCTGTTTGTTTCCCCAGTAACAGAATTAGCTGCCAAGCCCTGGCTCGGGGAGGGGAGCTGGAGATGAAGTGAACCCACAGAGCCGGGCTCACGGCTGCCATCCCCTTTCTGTGGGGAGAGACCCTGCCTGGCACTGGGATGCTTCCCAGCAGGGAGAGAGGCACGGCTGAAGGCTGCGGTTTAGTGGTGGCCAGAGGAAGGACCTGCTTTGGAGCAAACCAGCCTGGCAAGAGGTGGAAAAGGGGATGAAAAAGACTGGTCATGGGAATGAAACCCAAAGGGCCAGAGCAGGTAGACTTGGATCACTTGGAGCAAGACAGGACCGATGCTTGTCACCCTGTTTCATCCGACCTCGGGTGTGCAGAAACCTGGAGGGTCACCCGTGTGTGTCAAAGTCTTCTTCCCATGACGAGGCCAGGCCAGGGTCTTGGTACCTGCCCGGCACGGTCCCCAAGGTGGGACCAGCCCCTGCATCAGTCATCTCCAGCGAAGCTGAGCTCTGCAGAGCCTGCTGGGCAGTGGAGGCGGTTAGGTGGCCAGCGTGCCCTGACAAGGGGAAAATCCTCTGCTGGCCCCTACAGACAAAATCCTACGGGACGTGCACTCCTTCACACCGCCGGCGGGCACGGCCGGGCTCGCTGAAGATGACACAGGGCACGCTTCACACCGGGGGTGCAGCTCTGCCCCCTCCCCGCTGCCTGCGGGAGGATGGACGGCAGCCCGAGGCACATCCTCGGCTGGAGCTCGCTCCCCGCTTTGGTGACTTTTCGCTTTCACGGGGGTGAATCTGAAGTGCACGGCGTTTTTCTTCCCCGTCCAGGCACTGAAAGAGACCTGGAACTAATTGACTGATATTTGCAGAGACAGCGAGATAATAACATTGACTGACAAAATGCTTGTTTCTCTCCCTCTTTTTTTTTTTTTTTATTTCTGCAAAGTTAATACAGTATTCAGTGAACTTTCCCTAGAGGATGAACCACTGAGTCATCTGGGTCAGTTTGTTTGGGCTATGTGGCCCAGCGCATCATTTGTGTTGTGAAGATGAACCCCCAAGCTGTTTCTGGTGAAGGGAGGATGAAATTTATATCATCCCAATGAACTAATTCTCTTATCTGCGTTGTCTGCTCAGCATCTAATGAACTAATGAAATATGCAACAATCCAGCTATAGAACAGACCTCACTTTTAAATTAGCACTAATTAGAGATAATTATCTTGGCTGGTTTGATGTTTCTATGTAATGAGCCTGGGTTTTCTTTTGTTAAGAATTGGTGTGGTCAAATATATGAAACGGCACACTGAATTTCCACAAGTGCCTTTTATTCCTGACTTATTTTAACATCTCCAAGAGACCCGCTCTTCCTTTTGATGCTGTTTCCTTTGGCTGTCTTGTCGATGCCCTTTCTTGATGTTGGGAGGGATGTAATGTAACAGCCAGGTAAAACATTGCAATCCCTGCAGCTCCTGCCCTCCCATCCCCTGTTCTTGCTCTCTCCACAATGCAGTACTGGGGAAGGGGTAGGACCAACATACAGCCCCTGCTGGCAGCTGGTGCTTGAGCATCCGCAAGCAGTGGCACAGGCGGTCAAAGCCTCCCTGTCCCTGTCCCCTTCCCAAGCAGAAGGACCGAGGACAACCTGAGCAGCTTGGCAGAGTGGGATGCAGCAACCGGCAAGCTTGCTGCATGATTCACGCTCCAAACACAAATGTAAGGAGGACTCCCGGAGCTCCCTTAAAAACTACCATCTCCCATCTGTCCTCTCGTCGTGTAGGTGATGTAGCCTCTCTATGCAGCCGTCTGCTATCGCTCAGATGCACTGTGCTCGCTCTGTCTGTCTTGCTGCTGCCTCCGAATACCCCCATCACTGCACGCTGGTGCTGCTGTCTGTACGGTTAATACGACACGGCACTATCTCTACATCTCTCACCGGGCTTTTCTAGAGTATCAAAGCGATCAATCACACACAGCCAGATTACCTTTCTTATCTGTGCTGGTTTTGGCTGGCATAGAGTTAATTTTTTTCATAGTAGCTAGTATGGGGCTATGTTCTCACTTTTACCCTTCCAATTCTCTCCCCCATCCCACCGGTGGGGAGTAGAGCAAGTGGCTGGGTGGTGCTTAGTTGTCGGCTGGGGTTAAACCACGACACTGTCCTATAATCAGTAATTTGCCATGGATCCCTCATTTTTCAAGGGAATTTTAACAGCCTGGCTGGTGACAAGCTGCCAGGGCAAAATGCTGTAATGTGAGATAAAATTACACATCCCTCTATCGCAGAGCAAGGCACCCTTTCTTCCCGCTCCTCTGCTCCATGCTCCCATAACCAGGGGTGCTGCAGGGCCATGGGAGCCGTGCAGGACATGAGGCAGGACAGCCCGGCATCGCAGTGCCACCTACTCAGCCCCAGGCTGCTGCCTGCACCCTGCCAAATAATTCTGTCAGTGCCTGTTTTATGGGTCCGAAATGGGAAAAAGTGAAAGGTGCTCTTTGCGTTTCGTTAGCGGGGAATAGGTGCTAGTCATAAAACAACTTGTGCTTATTCCCCACTAACGAAACTGTGCGTCCACCCCCCCAGGTCCCCCTCTCCCCACGGCACGGCCAAGCCGGGGCTCGGCCGGCGCTGCGTTTCCCTCCCCATCTCACACGGGGAGCACAGCAAACACCGCGCGCTTTCCCGTCGCTTAATTGGAACGATGCCGCGCGGTCCCCTGGCACCCAACGGCGGGCCGGCGGTGGCAGGCAGCCAGGGTAATTATGGCTGAACGGTCCTCTCCGAGTCCCCGAAGAGTCTTTACGAATCATCGGGTAACGGCTATAGTTCAAGAGGCCGTGGTCTTTGGGGAGCCGGTGTAATTACTGAGATGGTTAAGCCCTCTCTGGCAGTGCTTGGTCATGCTTCCCCCGGCTGCCGTGGGGACGAGGAGGGCTGGCAGGCAGCGGGCAGCGGCAGCTCCCTGCCCACGGGCACAACGACCCACTGCCGGTGCTCCAGCCCACGGGTGATGGGAGGCAGCAGTGGGGCAGGGGGCCAAATGTGGGCCGGGGGCTGTTGTCCCTGCAAGAGCTGCAAAAGCAGCAGCGGGGCAGCCCTGGAGAGCTTTGGGCTGGGGAGGGAGCGGAGAGGAGGGGGCTCAAGCTCAGGGCTCAGCCACTCGCCACCTTGCACCCCACCGGCACAGCAACACCTCCCTCCTTATTGACAGCGATTATTTCCCTTTCCCATTTATTCTGATTAACACTTGGAGGTTGTGCTGGATCAAGTATTGGCTTCTGCTAAACATTTTTATAAACACGCACACACATATTTATCTATATATCTCGCATATATACATAGAGATTTTTCCACACTCGCACACTTCCCAGACTTTCTTTCTAGCCCAGTATGGGCCCAAAACAGAACCAGTGCTCAAGGGACCTGCACGCTACTCATTTGTGGCCAGTGAGAAGAGCGCAAAGCCAAGGGGCTGGTTTCTCTGCTGGTAAGATGGAGCCAGTGGAGCTCATGGTAATTTATATCCGCTGGCCCTTGCTCTTGTGTTAGCTTGGCCCTGGGCTCCCCAAGGCATGAAAAGGTCTCATAAATCCTAAAGCTGACAGAGGGCTGTTTGGCTTCGCTGGATTCTGCAGAAACTAAATGTGCCATCTAAGGTAGTACTGTGTACCCTGTGGCCACAGAAAAATGATCTTGGCTGAATTTCCATTAAACCACTCAGCAAGCAAGAGCAAGTGATTTGGGGCCATCCAGGGCTGATCGCAGGGTGCTGGGAGGCAGTCAGGGCTCTGCAGAGCAAGTGTGCCAGTGCTTGTAAAGAGAAGAGGATTTTGCAGCTTCTTACACCGCACGAACCAAGGCAGGGCTGGGGGGGAGCTGCAGGAACCCCTGGGACCGACTCCTTTGCAGCAGCGAGTGCAAGATGAAGCTCATTGCTGTGTATCTCAAACCCGAACCTCACTGCTCTCATTCAAGGAGACCACAGCAACATGAGACATGAGAGCATACAAGCCCTGAGGCCACAAGGCACCTTACGAGAAGTACATGCACTTATGAGAGGAACAAGACCCTGCAGGGTAAAGCAAAGCAAAGCAAAGCAGAAAGTCTTAGGCTGCTCGGAGGCTGCGCACAAACCCAGTAACTCCCCTGCCCCTTTACTCCTCTCAGCAAAACAGCAGAGATGCAAGACTTGGAGCAGCCTGGCCTGTTCTTCCTCGGGCAGGAGGGTGGGAGGAAGGGCAACGGCCTAACAGACAAACAGGTTTCAGGCAGCGAGAAAGCAAAGACATCAGAAGCATCACCTAAAGCAGCAGAAGGCTCAGGCTGCGCAGCAGCTTCTTCCTCCTGCTCCACTTTGCAGACAGGTGCTTTCTGCCACCACAGCCCCAGCAGTCGCATCGGTCACCTCGTCTGTGTCCCCTGTCGCACAGAGCTGGATTTGCAACAACAGGTTTCTGAAAGCGTCAAAATGCAGCAGTTCCGACATCCCCTGGGATTGCCCCCCCCCCCCCCCCCATAACTGGGAGAAACCCAGACTTGAGCTCTGAGCTCCTCCGAGGCCCCTGTCTGGAGCCATCATGGACAAGCCTGGCTGGGGGCACCTAAGGAAGATGCTTTGGCCTGTGACCACAACATCTGCCCAAACCTCTGCTGGCTGGTCCTGAGCTGGGCTGGGCTGCCAGGAGGGGAGGAGAAGTGCGGACTACAATTGAAATGCTTTTTTTTTGGTCACAGGTCAGTGAAAATCCTGCAAGTCCAACCTTTGCACCTCTATCAGTTTTGCCCCATCCCTGGCACTGACCAACACCCAGGCACCCGCCAGTGCAGAGGGGCCGTTACAGAGCAGCAGTCGGCAGAGGACAGCATCCCCCCCCCCGCCGTGTGCAGGGACAGCATCCCTGGTGCCTCGGGTAGAGACCGCAGGTGAGCCCCTGGGCTGGAGAGCCCTGGCAGAGGCCGACCCGTGCCCCGCTCCCCTCCTGGGCCTCCTGAAGTTGCAGCCCTAGTTTCTACCTGAACTGATTTTTTTTTTTCTTTTTTTAAATCTCTCTCAAATGTGATATGATAAGGGGTGAAGCAAGCCCCCTCCGTGATCTACTTCATGGAGGGGCACCTTTCCCTCTGACCGTCTCACCTCCTTGAGAACTCTATTACCTGAAAGACTGTTTCAGGGGAATTTATTCTTCATGAAAGAAATTGCAATAGCAAATTAGCACTGTCTTCAGACCGATCCAGAGCAGGCCCCAAGTGAGCATCTGAAGCTGAGGCCAAGGAGGTGCAGATATTATGTCCAAGCTGGAGACTGTCACAGGCTGCTCCGGATGCTATAGTCCCTCGGTCCCAGCACATCAGACCTGGGCAGCAGCCTCCACCCCCCCCCCCCCCCCCCCATGCAGCCTGCCTCCCACCCAGGCAGCTGGGTCCCCAGAGCCCCAAAGGCAGGGCAGGCAGCAAAGCCACGCTCCTTCCCTTTCTTGCCTGTGCGACATCTTTGCTGCTGTCACTAGATGCGTAAGGGTAAGTGAGAACCCGCACTAAGCTCCTGGGAACGGTCAGGATTGTCTGTCATCATTGTTTGCAAAGCTATTTGGAGAATAGCTTGTTCCCGTAGGGAGCAAAGTCAACACTCCCGCTATCTTTGAGATCTCTGGCTCTAGAGACAGGGATTTTACCTTTCAAAGTGAAAAACAAAGCAGCATTCATGGCCGCGGTAATTGCTTCCGATGCCATCTGAGCTGTGAATAACACGAGAGGAGATTTAAGGCACCTTTCGGAGTCCCCCCTCCACCGCCCAGCCCCACCTGTAGCATCTCCCCGCCGCAGCCCCCTCCCAGTGAAAGCTGACGGGCGACCCAGCAGGACCCCCCGGCCCGTGTCAGACACCGGCGGTCGGTCCTCTCCCGTCCGACCCCAGGCAGGAGCAGGCTGGGCCGTGCCTACCGCTGTCCCTGGCACCGGGGACAGCCCTGGGGTGCTCCCCTCCTCCAGAGCTCGGCATCTCCGGGTGAAGAGGGGAGATGCCTTTGCTCACCTTAGAGGTGGGGAGGACTCCTCCACCGCTGGCTCCTCGAGACCCCCCCACTGAAGGGTTAAACACCCCTGGCACAAAGGTGTCCCCGTCACCCACCTTCAGAAGAGGCTGCTCTCTTCCACTAGTTTTCCAGGAGGGATAGATCTCAAAGGCTGAAGTAAAAATACTTCGCTCAAAAAAGCATAGCTAAAACCTGACGGGGTCGTAGGACAAAGACTTGGGGAACAGGACTGGCTGGGGACGGGACACCAACCCTCCGTTTCTTTCAGAGCACGAGTTTTACGTTGCGGTGAGGCCCCAGGAGCGACCGATTCCCACAGACACGTTGTCCCCAGCTCTGCAGGGTCTCTGCCCACCCTCCCCTGCCACCCAGGCAGCCCCTCACCGCCCTGTCGGGGCGGTTGGCCGGGCAGAGCGGGGCTCCAGGACCTGCCAGCCTGCTCTTCCCTCCGCACATCAAAGGGACAAGTGTCACCCGCAGCCGTAACCAGCAGCAAATCGGTGCCGGTTTGTGTACAGAACGGCTGTCTTGTACCGGCAGACGCCACTGCCGCTGTCAGCGCCGACGGGCCCCTTGTCGGGATTTGCATTTCAGAAGGAACCCGCAGCCGGGTGCGATGTTGCACATCTCCTCCGCTCGTCACATTTGCATACAGCTCGCAGCGAGGAGCATCATCCCCATCCCTCCCCGCCTGGCAGGTCTGGTTGTGCTGGGCTCGTTTGTTCCTTAGCGTGTTGTGCCGGTGCCTTGCTCTTGCCCCCGCTCCGCTTCCCGGCTCTACGCCACCGAGCAGCAAGGTAAAGTGACCCCTCTGTGGCTTTACGGAAACTTGCAGGAATTTAACTCGCTGGGTCCATCTTTGATAGCAGGTGATAGGAACTAAATGTGACACAGTGCCTTCATCACAGCGCCTGCGGGTCCCATTTCAAGGCTGGTGAAGGAATAGCAAAAGTCCATCCCAGAGTTTTAGTCACGGAAAATAATCAAAGAGCAAACTTCGGGATGTGTCTTTCCTTGTCCTGCTCCTTCCTCCACGAGGGAAGATTTCTAGAGGCTTCAGTGCCCCCAGTAAAGGACCCACCCGCCCCAGCAGCGCCTTATCCAGGCAGGAGCATCCTGCCTGGCGCTGGGTACTCAGCCCGCACAGCCTTGATGGTGCCAGGGCAGCAGCTGCAGAGCACGGGTTCAAGGATCCCTCTCCCTGCATTAGAGCTCTGTAAACAAGCCTGCACTCGGAGAAGAAAAACTGGCAGGTCTCCTGCTTTTAGTAAACAAGCTGTCAGTTCACCGCATCCCCCCACCACACATGATCCTCGCTGCATCCATCTTCCCTGATCGCTTGGCACATTTTCTCCTAACCAAGGGGCGATTTGATTTTGTGGAAGGAGAGGGAGCCATTTTCTTAGGTGATTGTACCTCAGATAGAAACCTTCCCTTTGAGCTGGGCCATCCAGGAGAATAATCTCACTCCCCTAGCCGTGCCTCGAGCAGCACAGCAATGTTATCCAGCAATTTCCTTTGGCATCAAAGCTGAAAGCGAGCACGTCACCCAGAGTTAACAACATCACAGCAGCATGGATATTCACCTCTCGCAGAGTGATAGGAAGTGGAATTGATTGCAAGAGATCAGACACCGAGACTCTCATTAACTTCTGCTAACACCTGAGTGGCTGACAGGCACTTGCCTTTTTGGATTATCTTCTGCACATTTCCAGCCAGTGACCCTGGGTCCGCTCCAGCCCCTGTTTACTTAATAACATGCAGCGTTACCAGCATGGCAGCTCAGACCCGTCTGCACCACGCTCCCACCGGAGCATCCAACCCCTGGAGCATATCTGAGCGGCGTTGCAGCACTGCAGATCCGCTCTGTGCCGTGCCTCCCATCCGCCTCCCCCCGCACCCTGCTAGCCATAACACGGGGGGAGAGGATGCTCTCTCCCCCCTCAGGAAACATTTCCCTCTGAGCAGCTGGAAAAGCCGAGGCAGAGGCAGCCTGAGCCCAGCAGCTGTCCCGATGATGATGTCAGGCTGAATTTGCACACAGCTGGGGAGGATCTCTAAGGCATGACCTTTCTGGACACGCCGGAGCATCTGACGTTATGAAGTAATGG
Organism: Harpia harpyja; assembly: GCF_026419915.1. NCBI lineage: Eukaryota > Metazoa > Chordata > Aves > Accipitriformes > Accipitridae > Harpia > Harpia harpyja. Next base: position 25,727,385 of record NC_068957.1, on the reverse strand, counting down.
GTAAAACTCCCATGGACACCGACACACATGGGCAGCTGTGCCTTTTGCACGAACCCCGTACTACAGAGCAAGCCAGCCAAGTGGTGCAACACACATCTGAGAGGAGGGGTGCCGAGGAGGGGATCCCAGCTGCCACACCAGTTTCCCACCTCTGGCGCCGAGCCCCACAGCAATTTATAGTGTCCAAAACTGGAGGTTTCTCTGTACAGGACCCTCCTGGCTGGCTGTGAGCTGGTGCATCCTTTCAAGCCCACCCCACAACACTGGCAGGCTGTGAGGCCGGAGCTCAGGGTTGCAAAACCCAAATGAGAGGGAGCTTTAAAGCACAGAGGAGGTGGCACGAGCGGAGCAGGACACGGGGAGCACAGGCCTGGTTTGCAGAAAGGCATCGCCGGGTTTGCAGGGAAGAGCATCACTGCTTCAGCCCCAGCACGTGGCCAGCGAGCGAGGCTATTTCCAGCCCTGCCGCACGGCTCCCTCCTGCCTCACCTCCGAGAGTGGTAACACAACCTTTGGGGAACGTGGCAGGTGCTCTTTAATCTCGCCCACTGACAGCTTGCTGACAAGAAGCTTTTTTCCTCAAAACCTTTTGTCTTGTCTTTTCTTCTGGTAGGGTTTGATATCCCTCTCCCCGCTGTCACGGCCGCTCCAGGCTCCTCTCCACCTGCCCTGTCACAGCCTCCTTTAAGAGGAGCAGCGGGTTAACCTCATTAAGAGCCTCACACCTCCCTCCTCAATCCAGCTCTGTACTTTTCTGAAGCCAGGTTATGATTACAGGGCACCCTTGAAAGGTGGACTGACATAGCCTGTGAAGAGGAAGATGCTCTGTGCAGCCGGTGCACCCCTCTGGGCACAAAACTCCCAAAGGTGCTGCTGCCAAAGACAGAGCATCTGCACCCCTGATGAGGATCCTTCCACCCACCCTCTGTCTGACTGCACCAGAGGGATCAGCTTGGAAATAGGAGAATTGCCCCACTTTTCATTGCTTTTTCCCCCTTTCATTCCCTCCACATGCTGCTGTTACTAACTCAGCAAAGAAACAAACCTCCCATGGGAGCTGCACCCTCCTGCCCACAAGCAAAGCCAAAGCTTTGCTGGCAGCAGAGCTGGCCACAAATTCACCACGTCACCTGGAGCGCTTGGGGAGGACAGCAAGCATGGGGACGCAGTGCCAGGCACAGCAGAGGAGCTGAGCCCGTGGGAGCTGGCACCATGCCCACCCATGCCGGTGGCCCCGTGGCTTAAGAGTGGGGCCCACTGGAAGAGGAAGAAAGCAAGAAAACAAGATGCTGGAATATCATAAAAGGGCAATGGGTTTTCATTATTCTAACATAGAGGTGCCTCCTTTTAAGAAAAAAAAAGCATCAAATTCCTATCTTCTAAACAACAGCAGAGAGGAGACACAGCAAGTAAGTTCCTCTTCCCTTGTTCACAACATCTGTCTCAGATCGTCCTGCTAATTTCAAGTTACTACAAACTCCTTTAATTCCCTGCCAGGGCTTTCAAAAATAATTTTTTTTTAAACCACAGGCTAGCCAGCTCCACAGCCTTGAATTAGATGTGCAAGTGAGCAACGAGAACAGAAATAAAAAAAAAGAAAAAGAAAGGTCAGGCTGTGTTTCACAATGGACACGAGCTACTGCCCAGCAGGAAGGAAGATGGGGAGACAGTCCCCTCCACGGAAGCACTCCCCCAGCCTGCCCAACCCCCTGAGGCTCCAGGGGGTAACAGGGCAGGGGGAATAACTGGTGGAAAGCCCACCTCCTCCCCAGCACAGCACCTGCTGGACACAAGCCAGAGCTTGGCAGGGTGAAGGGGAAGCAGCCTTGGTACTGTGCTGATCCCCCCGCACAGCAGCTCGGGGTTAAAGATGTGCTGGTCTTGCCCAGGCTGGCTTAGCCAGACCTTCCCAGCCCCAGCCTTCCTCCTCTGCAGCAACCCCAGCATCTGTCTGAGTCTCCCTTTTCCCAGAGACCCACTCTGCACCCACTCACACATAAACAGTCCCAGCTGGTCCCAGGCATGTCTCAGCAGGAGGTTTTAATCTCCTAATTGGCATATCCCGACGGAAAAGCATTTAGAAAGATACTGGTGCTCTCAGGAGGTTCTTCTCCCATGAAACAGCTTCAATGGTGCACGTACTGGCAGTGCCTGCGCTTTGTCCTGCAGTGCAGGTCAGGCTGTCTCCACTCACGCCAGTGGGGCTGGTCCAGGGGAGAAGCAGGGCCCGTATCCCTGGGGAGCAGAGGATGCGAGAGGCTGGCATGAGAGCTTTGAGGGGCAGAGCAACAGTGAGCAGAGGAAAAAGGGTTCTGATTTTATCTGCAGGTAGCACAAAGCTGCAGTAATGCCAAGGACAGTGGTGAGGGGGACAGGAACCGAGATCAGGTGGAGGATGTTCTCCAAGTCCCATGGTCCATCAGGGTGGCTGAGAAGCGGGACACAAAACGGGGAAATGACCAAACTTTGGCAGCAAATGCACCTGCAGGAACATTACCCCAGTCCCCGCACTTTCTTGTCTGTCTGGGAGCAGAAGCAAAGGCTGAAAAATACAGGGGGGCTCAAAGCTCCTGTAAATCAGCATCGCTGACTATAGTAAATTTACACTGATTTATGCCTGTGAAAGATCTGCCTGGAGAGGAAAAGCTGTGCTTTCTGTTTCTGGACAGGAACAAATTGAAGAAAAGCGCAACCAGAAAAGCTGGGGTGGAACAACCAGTTCTCTGAAGATCCCCCTCCTCATCCTCCCCATCGGCCTCTGTACGTGGAGCCCTTTGGAAGAGTCGCCCACGGCAGCACCAGCTCGGGGCCCTGCAAGCAGAGAGCTTCTTCCCCTCTGCAGACCCCGCATCCCTTCCTATATCTGGGATCTGAGGCTTAAATAAATATGTGACTATGTAAATAAATATGAAGTGTGTAGCTTGAGAGGCAGGTTAATGGCTGGGGAAGCCAGGCTTGACCTCGGTGACATTTCAAATTAGTTCTGCTGCGCTGGGCTGGTGCTTTGAAGGGATTTGCGCTTGGGCTGGATATGGTAAGAAATGTTAAAATTCATCATGTGAAGAGGCTCTTCAGAGCTTCCTTCCTCCTGGGGAGAGACCTCCACCTCCTCTGGCATCCTGGGGCGAATCTCCAAGCCCAGGAGGTGCCAGGGAAGGTGGGCAGCTCAGAGGTGGGCCTGCACGTTGCTCTTACTCTAATGTAGCACCCAGAGATGTGGGGATGGGCAGGTGGGGAGCAGGTGTGGAGCATCGCCCCTGGGACATCAGCCCTGTGGTGGCTGCTGAGCTGGCGCAGCTGGATCCTCTCCTGCTTCAGGTGGATCACTCGGGCATTGGGGCAAGTATGTAATATATCCACACATGTACGTTATATAGAGATACGCCTGCGTGTGTGTGATATATATATATACATATGCATGCACAGAGATAAAATGCATTAGAAGTGGGCAGAGAATATATTACTAGTGCTTAATACATGCACTGAAAGGCAAGTAGATGGCAGAAAAGAATACATTACAAGAACAAAAGGGGTCATTTGTACAGGTCTCACTCGGCCCTCTTGTGAGTGTGTGTCATGATACAGGTTTTAATTACCCAAACCCATGCTGGCCTTCACGCAGGATTGCATCTCTGACACCGGAGCAGCCTTCTGCCAGGGCAGTCTTCAGCTCTCAAGTGTGAGGCATGTTAATTCCTTGGGGAACTGATACGACAATTTTTATCGTGGAAGAAAAAAAGTTTCCCGCACACCCTGGGAAATGGCTGAAATTTTCCTATGGAAGTTCAGCCTCGGGCAAGCAGTGTACGCAGGGACTTTCAGCCCAGGCAGGAGAGGTTGGTACATTTACGAGCTGAACTCATCCCTGGCGTGGAGCTGCTCTCCGGTCCAGCTGCCTCGCTCCCTGGCTGGATGCTCACGGTGATGAGGACGCCCTGTGGAGCTGGCGGGACCCCTGCGAGGGGATGCTCTGCACACCCGGCTGTGGCTGCTGGCTCTGCCTGGGAGAGCTGGGCATGGCTGTCCCCTCCGGATCCTGGCCCTGACAGGTACTCGCCGTGCTAATGAGGATGCTGTAATGAGCGTGAAGCCAGATGGTATTACCGAGATCACCCAGTGAGTGCTGGCCCCAGGCAGATGAACCTATTTTTAACAGCCAGACTGCCCATTGCCGGCTCGCCCTGCTCCCCTTCAAAACCTTCCCTTCCTTGAGCCTTGACGTATTTGTTTTCCTTCCCCATTAAGAGGCTCTCACCAGTGCCTGGTGAAGGGAGAAACGCTGCCAGGGTTTGTTTCTCTGGCACCATCCTGACACAGAGCCACTTTTCCAACGCACTGGCAGCAGTGACCGTGCTGGCAGTGTTGGATGGGGACGGGGTCCCCTCCCTGTCACCGCCTGCCCTGGGGCTGCTGGGGACCAGACATATGGCAGCAATTTCCCAGCCCTGTCCGTCTGCCTCCGTGGCTCCGGAGGGGAATGGACCTGCAGTCCTGGGGATGGCTCTGGCCCTTCTATTCAGCTTTCGGTCCTAGCGAGGATGCAGGAGCTGGTGCTCGTTGCGAGGAGGGTCCGGATTCATCCTGCCTGCAAGGATTGCTCAGGGGCATTGCACCCGCTCCCGGCGGGGTCTGCATCACCGCTCCTGCATGCCCGATGCCACTGCTTGTCACCGTGCTGGGCAGTGGCAGTGGTGGCATGCAGCGACAGAGGGTGGGAAGGAGAGAGACAAGGCTCTTTGCTCCCTTCCACGGGAGGAAAACTTTCTGCCTGTTTCGAATGGCCATGCAGGAAGCTGCCGCAGGACCTCAGGGTGTGCAGGGGATTGGGCTCCCAAGGTTTGCAGCCTCTGCGGAGGATTGGGAAGATGTATTTGGATAATTTTGGCAAGTGGAATGACTCAGCCTCCCAACAGCCCTCCAAGACCTTTGCCACTCCACCTAAACAGGGATTATTTCATCCTCTCAGAATGGCTTAAGCACTAATAAAAGGCATTAAAAATTAATTTTCCACGCTGTCTGTTGGCGTTTCTTCCATCCCTGGAACGCGCTCAACAAGCAGAACTGATAAGCAAAACCCAGACAACGTCCTCCATGCTAATGCCCCCCCGCACAGGCGTGCTCCCCCCAGCCCGGCGTTTATCATTAGGGGCGGCTGTGCAATTATTAACATTCCATCTTTCTCCCTTTCTTATAAAAAAAAAAAAGGAAAGATTTTGTTGGCAGCTTGGTTATTTGCTACGGGTGTCAGGCCTGCTTCTCTCTCTCCCTCCTCATGTCAAATAACATATGCAAAGGAAATTTATACACATGCACACAGGCATCGCTGTATACAACAGTCCTCTGCCATCCGACAAGGCTCTCTTCCATCTCCTGAGGGCCAGGAGGGAGGTTGCTGGGCTGTGAGCTGTGCGGGAGAGGGGAAGCCAAAGGAGCAGGAGCAGAAGCAGCAAAGGATCAGACAGGGTTGCAACCCAGCCGGGCTCAGCAGGTCAGCCTGGTCTGTGTGGGGTTTTATTAGGGCCGATGGCAACTCCTCCTTTGGGTCAGGAGCTGCCCAAAAAGGACATTTGAATCCCTTCTGCTGGCTCACGGGGTCTTGGCTGGCACCTTTATCAGCGGGCGGGTGGCTGTCATCAGCCGGAGCGAGGGGCTGGAGCGGGGGGGGTGCCTGGAGCGGGGGGCAGTGAGACCCCCCCAGGCCCTCCTGCAGCTGCGATGGGGTAGAGCAGGCTGCGCAAAAACCTGCTTTTGCCAGGGCACGGGTGTGGAGAGAGGCTTTAGGCTTTGTGCCTGAGATCCTGCAGAGGAAACGGGGCAGGCGTTGAAATCCTCCCTTGCAGCCAGAAACCCCTCTGCCAAACCCAGCCTTGCAGAGTCCCGAAACGAAGCATCCCTGCCCCAATCAGGTCTGTCTCCAGCAAGCGGCAATGGGGCGAGCTGGGCAGGGTCTCCTTCTCCCGCTGTGTGGCCAGGAGGGGCTCTTCAGGGCCGCTCCGACAAGGCTGTCACCGAGGGCTGCCGGCAGGTGAAGGTGTGGGATGTGCGCGCTGGCCGTTGAGCAGGATTTCTCCCAAACCGGGGGTGAACAAGCCCTGGCTGAGACAGGAGGTCCTGGCCAGCATTTGGGATCCCAGTGTCCATCTCAGGCCAAGGTACAATGGAAGGATATTTGGCAGAGGGACCATCAAAACGCAAAAGGCCACGCGTGGACCCCAAAGTGACCTTGCAAACGAGTGCATGGTCCTGCCTCGCTGCACGGGCACCTGCCCAGTGAAATGCCCTGAGCTGGGTGCAGGGGCAGAGCCTGTCCGGGGGCTGGTGGGGTGGCTGTCCCCGCAGAGACGGGGGGCACCAGTCCGGGAAAGGCACCGATGCCCCATTCCCAGCCAGCACCGCTGCTGCGCCTGCCTCATTCGCCTCGGATCCACCCAATTACAGCTAATTAGCTTTTCTGCCATAAAACCCTAAGGAGACAATGGAGAAAAGCCTCCTGCCTTTGACAGTAATGAAGTTAAATAGATATTTATTTATCCTTTTATTAGACAAACCAATTATAATTTTACACTTGAAATAGCTAATTTTTAAATGTGATGTCGAAGCACATGTATATACCAACGTAATATCTAGCCAGACCTGGCCTATAACAATCCTGCCTCATTAACAGCATGGCTAAGTTGGTATTTAAATATACTCTAATGCACCCATTCATAAAATGATAATTAAAAATACGCTGAAACGCAGCTATTAAGGCAGAGATCCTGGTTATTTATAGGGTCTGTTTTTAGTTTCGAATGATAAAATCCTGAGTAATTGCTTGGACTGGTGAAGTTTTGCTTCCCCCGGTGCTCTGACCCACTGTGGCTGGGAAAGCAGAGGTTGGTATTTCCCAGCGAGCCTGCCATCCGTCCGGGCAACCACGGGAAGGCTGCGGACGGACCCGTGCCCGGGCTGAGCCAGCAAAGGCCCCCGTTGCCCCTGCAGAAGAGAGGAGCCCAGCACGTCACCAAAGCACACGCACGCTTTCCTTCCTGCAAGATGAGCAACGTCCATCTGGCATCTCCAGAAAGTTTATGTCAAACAGCAGGAAGAGGAGAAAAGCTGCTGCAGATTGCAAAGCAAACACCCGGGGACTGAGGCTCGCAAAGAAAACACCGGAGAGGAGCCTGTGGATGTGCGATGTGCAGTCCAGGTGCCTGTGCCTCAGAAATAAGAGAAATGATAATTAAGCCACGCTGGTCCCAAGTATTTGCAAATGCCTAACTGGGTGCTGGAGGCGACCAGTAACCAGGGGTTTGGATTTCTTTTAAGAGCGCAGTGCTAGCGTTTCCCGTCTGTGGGAGCTCGCCCATGGCTGCTCTTCCTGGCCCTGCGGGGTCCCTGCACGCTGCAGCATCCCTCATCCAGCAGCATCTTCCTCTCCGCTGGGTCAGCAGGCAGTACCCCAGCCTGGGCAGCAAAATGCCAGATCCCAAATTTCCTGCTCCAGCCAGGTTTGCTGCCTGTTCCTGCCATGCAGGGCGGTGTGACCGGGATGGGGGCTCACCAGGAGGCTCAGCACGCTCTCGGTTAGGCTGTGCAGGAGCCAGGTTAAATTCAGAAGGCGTTGCAGGCAGGCTGGGATGTGCAGCCCCTGCGCAGGGGATGGAGGAGCCCGGACCGATGCCTTCCCCCTTTTCCCAACAGGCAGGTGGCAATGCCCTGCCTGGTCTCACACCTCCAGCACAAGGAGCACTGCGGTGTTAAGCAGCCCCTTCCCAACAAGCATGTCCACCTGCACCCAGCTCTCCTGCGGTGGTTTATATGAAATGAGTTTGCTGGGGCTCAGCATGGCCTGCAGCTCCCTACTTCTATCTGCCCCATGGGAAATCAGAGGTAATGAGGGCTGTGACTGATGCACCGTTTTTTACTGTCCTGCCTGGTCCAGGTGCCCGCCCGGGCTCCTATCCGAGCCTGTCCCTTTCCAGATGGCTGAAAAGCAAAGGAACTGAGCGGCAGGTCAGCCTCTGGGCTGTCCAAGCTGTTTGCCCTCAAAGCGTTTCAGGTCCATCCCCACCATTGCTTGTCCTGCTCCGCTCATGTTCTCGCACGGCTTCCCAGCACGCACTGGTAATCATGGCCCCATCACCCCCGTCCTTCCCGGCTGGAGCAGGCTCTGGTTTCCCCTGCCTTTCCTTGCCATCTGGACGCAGGGCCGGGTGGCTGGAGACCATCTGACTTCTCAGCCAAACACTAGATACCGGAGATCATAGAGGGACTTTTAAAAAATTAATTTTGCTGGCTATAAAGCTCCAGAGAGTGCAATTCAGTGTTCGGCTCAGCTGGCCGTTTCAGCTCCGGGCAGGATCTACCACAGCGCGGCGTGACCCCGCGGCGTTTGGAGCCATCTGGCCCAGCAGCCCAAGCACCACAGCCCCGGCCCCAGCCCGGCGCGGGTCCCGGTGCTCCTGATCCCACCCGGTCCTCTGGCTCTTCATCAACTCCCCTCTTCCCACAAGACCGGGGGCCTCCTCCACACATTTCTAGAGGCAGGCAAGAGTGATTTGGGAAATGAGAAATTTGCTTTAAAATGTGATTTCAGCCGTCTCACACCTAGTCAGGATTTTCAGCTAATTTTGCTGAATGCTTCTAGTTGGAGACATTTTTGCTTCAGGGCTAGAGGCACAGAACAACCCATGAGAAGTTGGCAGCTTTGCATCCTGCAGCCCAAGGGTTAGGGTATAGGGTATCATTCCCGAGGATATAGGAGACACTTTTCCAGCCCATCCAGCAAGGTGATGGCTGAGTTTTGGTGGGACAGGGCCAATTCTTTGCAAGTCCTAGTAGTTAAATGCTTTATACCACCTCGTTGGGTCTATCCCTTCCCTCTGCCAGGCCTCATGTTTGTATTTCTCCTACCACCACCTCTGTGCATGTGGACTCTGAAAGAGCCGGGCTCTTTCCCCAATGCCTTAGCTCAGCCCTCTGGGCATCAATCTGTGCGCTTGGCCACACATGGGACCCCGCCGCGTGGGGGGGGTCAGGGGGAGCCGGGGGCAGCGGTGACAATGCTGTCCCCTGCAGATGTTGCCCGTGCGAGCACAGTGCCATGGCCAGCAGCCGGGTCTGGGGCCCTGCGGGACAGGGCTGCTGGCACTGGAGGATGGTTTTGGATGCTGTGCTTGCTGCATGTCCCTGCAGCTCTGCGCAGCAGCATTTGCCTTCTCTCCCGAAGCTGCTGTGGAAGGGGATGGGAAGAGGCTTTCCAAGGACAGCAGAAGGGCATGGCAGAGTGGGATGGCTGCTGGAGGTGGACGTGCTAGAAGGAGCCTGGATCTATGGGCAGGGGACCCACAGAGCCCGAGCTGGGTGCTGCTGCCTTGCCAGCCCCAGGGCAGGCTCCTTGCTGGCCCCGTGGCCCTTGGCAGCTCCATGTCCCCGGCTCTCGGGGCTGCAGGGTGTCCCTCCACGCAGCCGGAGGACCAGGGGGCTCGGTGCTCTCAGATGCACAGGCTGTTTTACATCTCCCATCTGCTTCCCCGCCACCGCTGCCATCTGGCTCTTTCCCAGCCTGGATACTTTCTTCCTAACGCCTCGCTTCTCCACCAGGCTCAGCGGCTTCAGCGCATGCGGAGCCCTGGCTTCTGCTGCCATTTCCAAATCGCCAGGGGTCCAAGGCTCGTCTCTGCATTCCGGCTGGGGCGGTGCTTGTGGCCGCTCTTTGCAAGGGGCAAGTACTGTTTTCTACCCCATCGCTGCTTTCTTCCCGAAATGCTGCCACAGCATCTCTCCCCCCCTCCAGGAAACTGATGGGGAATGCCCAGCGAGTTTGCAGGACCTCCTGCTTTCAGCTTTACTCTTTATCGCGTCATGTTCGTTAAACCGAGCCGTTCTGGGTCATTCCCCATGGGGCAGAAGGGAAGATGGCCGTTAGGACCCCGAAAAAGAGCAAGACCTCTAAAGAAGCTGACGGGGTTGGGAGGTGATGGGTGTCACAGCGTGACCACACTGTGCCACCGCTTGTCTCCTTCAGCCCAGCCTGGTCCAGCGAGGCTGCAGCGCTGAGGTTGGGCAGGTTTGTGCGTGACAGATGTGAGTCCGAGTCCGCCTCGCAGTGCTAAGGTAGCACGCAGGCTGTTGATCCAGGCATGAGCGAGGGGAAGGGCTTCCAGGGCTGGGTGCAGCCAGGATGTGGATTAGAGCAACTCTGAAGCTAATTTTCAGTCACTTGCTGGAAGCATGTGCCACGACGAGATGATGAGGAATGGGCCAGAACCCATTAAATCCTCTGCTAAATGCGTTCAGCTAAGCATGTGCCCTGCCTGCACTTGCCAGCAGCAAAGCCTCCAGCTCCAGAAAAACCCGAGCCTCGTTTCGTCCCAGCACACTGCCCCCGAGAGCAGGGTCTCACCCCAGTGCCCCCCCCCAGCCGTGTCCCTCCTGTCCTCGCTGGCAGCGGGCTCGGCTGCATGGCCGAGGGAGGGGACACCTCTCCACGTCGCACGGGCTGCGGGTCTGCTCCTTCATCCTCCCGTGTTGGTGGGGGGTCTGCCCACAGCCTCCTCCAGCACCCCTGCTGCCGGCTCCCTGCCGGGGCAGCCCTGACACCCTGGTGATGGCCGTAGCGCCTTTTAGGGGACACCAGAGGCTGGGGGCTTGCTTGCTGGCCCCTTGGTTTAGCTGGCCTCTGTGGGGACACTGCGGGACCGCATCCTCCGGGGGCTGGGGGCCACCCCAGAGACAGAGGTGGGTGAACCCCCGCCCTGCCCGGTCCCCCTGCCCAGGACTCCGTGCACACGCCCGACTCAAGGGAAGCCCGGAGCCGGGTTCCTGCCTTTTCCCCAGCCCCAGCGAGCGGCAGATGGGCTTACAGCCCCCCCCCAACCGGGGCTGTGTCCCGCTCGGGGCCCGGGGCCGCGCCGCGGGGCGGGGGCCGCTGCCCGCCGGCAGACACTGGATGGCACTCGCACTCCTTGGCACGGAGGGCTGCCATCGGGGGGGGGGGGTGTCGGAGGAAAGCACGGAGGGGGGGGGGTGTGGGAGAGGATTTACCGCCCTCGCCCCGCCGCCCCCCCCCGCCCCCCCAGGGCGAGCCCGTGGGCCGGGGGACGCGGCTCCGTGGGGTCCGTGGCCGGTGGGCTCCGAGCGGGCGGGAGCTGACAGCGGCCGGGCCAGCTCCCGGGGGGGGGCGGCGGGGGCAGCGCTGGCTCCAGCTCTGCGGCCGGGCGGCTCCGGGCTCTCCGCGGCCGCCGCTTTGCACTCCCAGAGCGTTGCCAAAGGCTGCGCAGACGGGCGCTTCGTCAAGGCCACCCCTGCCGAAAACCAGGCTATAGCAGTGTTCCCCCCCCATCCCCGCCCCCCTCGCAGTGGGGGGGACACTGGGAGAGCTGCGGCTCAGCATCGTCCCCGCCGCACCCCAGGAGCCCCCGCTCAGCATCGTCCCCCGGGCAGAGTTTGCTCCCCAGTGTGCCGGGGTCTCCAGCCGGCTGGATTCCCCTCCGCGGAGCACCGGTCCCCACACCTAGTGAACTCGGTGGGAATTACAACACATCATTTATTAAAGGGTTGCTGTCAAGGTTGACAAGCCCCCAAATTAAGTAGCTTAAAAATTCCATTAGCTGAGGTCTTTCTGGTGCCATGTCCTATCTCACTTTTGTTTATCAACCTTCACGGCTCTGAATATCTAGTAGCTGCTCAGCTGTGTCCGTATGGTGGAGAGACGTGGGGGGGGAGGATGGGAGAGTCAGGGGGAGGGAAAAGTTCACCGACATGCAGCACGTACAAGGATCTGTCTATAAACACACTCTGGAAGCCGGTCACACCACCCTGTAAACAAGTGGGGCCCAGGTTCGCGTGTATTTAGCACTCAGCAGCGCGAGAGCAAAAACTTCACAGGGAGTAGAAAAGGGGAGGGGACGGGCTTGAGTTTTAGGTCTCTGAGGCTCTGAAGACTGGGCCAGACCCGCTGCTGTCCCTGCCGAGGTAAGGCACCCTGTGCCCCTCCGCTCCCAGGCAGGGGCTGCTGCTCCGGAGGCGATATAGGCAGGGAAAAATTCTGCATTTGGGTCAAGGAAGACGTGCCCAGGAGGTGCAGGTGTGGGCTTAGCAAGGGGACACGGACACCTTGTTTCACTTCATGTGATGTCCTGGCACCAGCTAGGAAAGCGGCTCTGCTGCTGCGCAGCTCTTCCCAGCACCGCCAGCTCCATCCTGCTGTCCCCTCTGGGGCACGGAGGGCCGCCGTGCATGGGACATGGCAGGACCTTGGAACTTCCAGGGAAAGGGGACAGTCTTCCTGTGCCCACACCTCTACAGATGAGGCTTCCCATCGTTTCTAGCTCAGGAGAGGGCTTTTGCACTGCTAGAAGAACATACTCCTTTAAAATAGAAGCTGGGGCAACGAATGTCAGAGCAGTTCTGGCAGCGACTGCGAGGTGCGGCCAGCAAGAGGGTTACTGAGTCTGGCAGATGCCGCTTTCAGTTACCAGGATGGCATTGCATGTGGGTTCTCACGAAGGCTTCCATCAACACGTCCTTACCCATCTCTGTCTCGCCGCAGCTGCAGGGCTGGAGAGCGAGCACAGTGTGTGCGACACAGGCACGACTGCCTGCGAGGCGGCGGGGCTGGGCCAGGCTGCAAAGCAGCCACAACAGCACAGCCAGTTTGCTCACACTCTGCATTACCAGCTCTAGAAACAGCTTTCACAGTGCACAGGTGAAAATGGTGCTAGGTTGCACCTGACCGTGTGGTACCAAACACCCCTTCACCCCACGCGCTGCAGAAAAGCTGGCTTCCAGCCTGCAAACTGCTCCGCTGCCTTCACCGACTTTTTCCGGCGAGACGGTCCCATAAATGCTGCTGGAGCATAAATGCTGCAGGGAGCCGCACGCACGTACCAGTGCCTAGACTAGTGGCTAGTGGACTAGTGGACTAGTGGACTAGTGGCTGCTGCTCCTCGCTCACCCCGACTCGAACGCAGCCTCTGTCCAGAGCCGGGAGGGAGGGGAGTCAATCCAAGGATGGAGCTTCTGGAGACAGCTCTGCTCCCCCGCCTGAGCTCAGGTGTGTCCCCTCCTCCCTATTCTGTGACTGTCCCTAACACTTGCACAGAAGCAGGAAAAGGAGATTTTGTGTCTGTAAGTCCGTCTGGGCTTGTTATTCACTGTCCCTCCGGGCGAGATCACCACGGATGGCTCTAGCAGATGGCAGCGACCTCCCCAAGAGAGGAGAGAAAACAGAGAAATTGCATCCTACTTTCTTCAAACAGCCAGCCTGGCCCGCAGCTCCAAGACTCAAACTTAATCTGTCTGCAAAGCCGAAACTCCTTCCAGGGCTGAGCAATTAGGGCGAGTGCTGTCCTGAGGCAGTGTCGTGCGGCAGTGCAAGCTATCTAATGGGCGGGGGGGAGAAGCCCACCACTCCCTGGCTGCTCCTGGGCAGGGAGATGCTCCAGCATGCTTTAAATAATCAGCACAGGTCCCTGACCTGAAGTGCTGCAGCTGCGGCTGGGAGGAGTTCAGTCCCTCTGCTTCTTGGTGACAGCAAGAGGAACACTCAGAGACGGGTAGCGATACAGATGACTCCTGGAAATGTCAGTTGGAGGATTATTCTCCCGAAATCCCGGCCTGATTTGCAAGTCAAGGAGAATGGGATATATCAGGAGAATCAAGCAAACTTCAGGAGCCATCTCCAAAACTCCATTTATTTTTAACAGCAAAGTGTTGCACCTTTCTCCGCTCTATGAATGTGGAGCGGTGTGTCCCATTAACAACCCGGCTGTGCCAGTCCGTTGGACTTACTCACAGCGGGGTTACTCACGGCGGTGCCCGTTTATTAAAGAACAGGACTGAGACCCACCGTCCCCGTCAGTGCCACGCGCTGAGCACCCCGTTAGACCGGAGCAGCTTCACGAACTGAACCGAGCCAAGATGGCAAACATTTACATGCCAAAACCCGCTGCATCAGCAGTCGCGTGTTTGTGCAGATGTGGTGGTGTCGGCATGGAGGAGTGCATTGGGGCTTGACGGCGTGCATGTGTGCAGGGACAGGCAAATCCGCGCACGAAACCCTCCCCTCGCCCTTCTGTCTCCAGGAGCAATTACTGGGTGTGAGGGGAATGAGAAATCTGCATGATAAATCTAGAAAAAGCAAACTGCTCCACTCCACCAGGAAGGAACCCAGCTATTTTTAAGTTCAGGGACGATGCACGCAGCCAGATAAAATATTCAGCCTTGTGCAAAAGAAAACAGGAGGAGACTACAAACATCCCAGCTCTGTCTGTCTCCCGCAGGCCTCTCCCCACCCGCTCCCCGGGTGCACGAGGGCTCCCTGAGACCCCACTGCAGCCCCCGGAGCTGGGAGGATGCAGAAAGCCGGGCGCGGGGCCGGGCGGCCAGTCCCACGCCGAACGCCAAATGCTAAATACGTGCCTGGCCATCTCTAGGAAACACTTGCGAAACCCACTGACCCAAATACTCCCACCCAGAACACATCCCTGGCTGAGCAGGAGCGATAATGAGATGAAGCAATGGTTGGCAACCACCCCACCGGAGAAGCGATGCCGCCGGCCGAGGAGACGAGCAAAGGGCTTGATTTACCCCCGCGAGCGGTGGGTTTGGTAACGCAACCCCCGTGCCGACGAGGGGACAGCACCCTGCATCCACCCAGCCCATCGCCCCGCTCCCCGGGGGCCCCGGCACCCCCATGGGCAGGGGGCACGGGGGCGGCGCGGGGCTCGTGGCCCCTGGCTCGGAAGCGATGGCTCCTGACAAGCGCGCGGCGGGAGCGGAGCAGCGCGAAAGCGACCTCATCGCCGTCGATCATGTCAGCGTGGGGACCGGGACCCCCGCCGCTGACCTACTTACTGCTTAAAGGAGCAGCCCGGCGCCGTGCAGCGAGGGGCTTCGGGGGGCCCGGGGGGGCTCTGTGCCCCCCCGGAGGACTCGGGAGCGGCCGTGGGAGGCTGTCCTGCCGAGGATGCTGTGGAAGGCACCAACGCAGCATCTCCACGCCGTGACGGTGAAACTCCGTGGATGTCAGCTATTGCTAAAATGAAGTTGCTTTTCTCACCCGCCCGTCTCCAGACCACTATAAATAGTGATGCCAAGCACAGCAAAACAAATACGTGCTCTTTGCATTTAGTTGCCACTTCCAATAATAATGATAATAACAACTATTGTTATTCAGATTTGCTCCAGTGCTGCTGCAGCCTCGCAGAAAGTGGCACCGTGGTCTGCCAGGCAATGGAAGGATGTCGAGGACTTTTTTATGATCAAAGTGGGATCCCTTTGTGCTCTTGGCTACTTAATGCAAGCACGAGCGGTGAACAAAAATACAAAACTATTTCCTGTGACAAACATGGGATCGGGTGGAGACGCCCCTGATGCTGGGAACCTGCGTGGACTCTTTTCCAACCGAACAGCTCCAGCGCTGCCTTTCTGCGTGCCTACTGCTGTACAAACTGAACCATCTCTGGTTTAATTTCAGTCAAAGGGAGTTGACTTGAAGCACTTTTTTTATATAAGGCTGTGTACAGTTATTACTGTTTGTCTACTTTTTTCTTTTAATAATTAAAAAAACCCAAACAAACCGGGAAACCAATATTTTTGTTGTATTCCTGTAATTCCTGATTGTTTTAGAATTGAAATGAAGGATTTTGCTATGAATCTCCCCCCACAAAAATTAGAATGCCTCAAAGAAATGTTTTCAGATGGTCAAATAAATCTACGTTAAGGACCTGCTTTGCCCTGCTGCTGGGGGTCCTGCGCCTGCAGCTCTCTGGAAAGGCCATGGCCGCAGTGCCCAGCATGTCCTTGCAAACAGAAACTGCCTAAAAATTTCCTTCTGGGAACTGTTTTTCATGTGAAATATTTTCCTTTTGTATAAAAACAATGCAGACGTGCTGCTCGCTACGCGTGTCAAGACACGCTGCTGCTTCAGCATTTTCCCCTGACGGGCTGGGGGTATGCAGGCGTCACCCGCTCTGCCCAGTGTGGCCCTGGAAATGGAAAAGATCACTCTTGCTATGTTGTATTGAAAAATTTGGAATTTTTTTTCTTTAGAATTATTTACTCCTCACCACTATAGCTACTTTCCTTTGCAGTTGATTTTGCACTGACGGTTTTAAAACAAAACAAAAAAAATTAAATAAAACTGGGAAGTGAATAATGCTGAGGGTTTTCAAACAACTTGTCTGTCTCCTGTTTCCCTGGGAGAGCATTTGCAAAATGAAAGCATTTAAACTATCTGAGATGCGATTACCACGAAATGGATAGGAGAAATAAGAAATGGCAGTGCAAAAGCACTACCAAAAATACCCGAGATTAAAAATGAGCTTTAATCTTAGTGTTTGTTTTCTTCAGAGCCCGAAAGGCTGCTGGGGGAATGCGCACAGCAACGAGATTGAAAAGTGCAAATTATCCAAGAAGCGCCTGATGGTAAAAGTGATTAAAATACAGAGGAAGGCGTAGAAGAAAATTATTGTGCCAATTCTAAAAAAAGAAGGGGCAAAGCGAGAGGACCCGGCGGAAGCCAACCCGCTGCACGCAGACACAGATGGACTTTCTGCCGCTCTCCACGGCGGTTCCCCGAGCCTGCCCTTCCACCGACACTCGGGGAGGATTTGGTTCCTTGCTCCTGCCAGCATGGTGGAGATGATTGTTCCTAGTGAATAATAACAGTAAATATTTCAGATTTGCATCCCTGCCCTCCCCCATATGCAGAGATGCTCACCCTCAGCAGTTTGTGTCTTCTTCCATGTTTCTTTCGGCAATGGCAAAACGTTTTGGTTCACTGGGCCAAAGTTTGACTGACTTGTTTAAATATTTGTAGACATTACTAGTAAATATCCGTGGCAACATATGAGCATCCTCCAACCACGTGAAGTGTGTTACCATGTACTTTAATGCTCAGTTGGTATTTGCAAATACATTGTATTTTAAATTAGTACAACAAAGGTTATGCTCACAGCAAATATTATAATGATTTGTCATAAAATGTGACGTCTTGACACTATGAAAGAGAAAAGTATTAACTTAGTGCTGCTGGTAAAAATTACCCAGGTGCTACCAGCGTTATCTAAACGGCCCGGTGCAGAGACGGGCGCGTCTGTCCCAGTACAGGCACCACGGGGATGCTGAGACCGTGGTGCTTCCCACCGTGGCCGGTCCCAGCCTTGCCCTGCCCGGTGCTCTCCGTTTGCAGCCAGTCCTCCTTCCTTCCCCACTTCCACACACGCCTGCACAAGCGACCGCTCCCGGGGAAAATGCCACCCCGGTCCCTTTTCATCAGCAGGGCTTGCGCTCTGCCGGCCGACAGCGACCCCGGGACAGCCCCGCTCCGGTCATGTAAATCCTGACCCTTCTGTGAGGAGCAACAGGCTTTTTCCTTCGCATCCCTTCCCTTGAGAGAAACGTCTTACCGCTGGAAATGAAGCGATATTATTATTTAGCTCAGCTAAAAAAGAGGCAGCAAAGTCAGCTAGTGATTAATTTAACAGGACTCCAATGCACTGCCAGCTCCATTTCGGCTTTCCTTAAAATCATGCTAACTCGGCCTGAAGTTGTTCTTCCAGTTCTAAATGTATGCTTGTTACTACTACACTACTGTGTTTATGTTCATATCCCACCCATGCAATTAGCGCGCCCGTGCCCGCGCTGATTAAACAGCTTCCCGGGACACTGCCCATCACCCTGACTTCTGACTGTCACTGCACAGACCAGAGCACAGAAAAATTTCCAAATGCTAGCGCACCACAGCACAGGCACCAGCACACACAGAAATACCGTCGAGGGAGAAGCAGCGCTGGGCTGTCTCCCCGTCCTTTGGTGGAGCCTCACGCGCCTGTGCTGCACAGCTAAGGGGTTTTTCTTTTCCTTTTTTTGGGTAAGGCTGAGGAGTGGGTGCCTGCACGATCTGCTAAGCTTTCCCAGTTTGGGGGCCGGGAAGGTGAGCGCCAGTGCAGCCAGGGAAGGCTTGGCCGGCTGCGCTGGGGAGCAGCTGACCGCCCCGCTCCCTTTGTCTCCCTTTCCCTTGACTCAGGGCATTTCACATCCCTATTGACAACGTGTTTGGGACATTCAGACATTGAAGTGACAGTGGCATTTCCATGACCTGAAACCGGAGACTCTGTCGGTGCGGGCTTTGAAGACATTAGCTGTCCATAATCATGAGTTAGACTTTATCGGGCTTTTAAAGAGCACATGATGAGAACAGCTAGTGACAAAGTGTTTCTGCAGAGCGCGATCTGGCCTGGCAGGATTCATCTCCTCAAGCCCTTGGAATTTGCAATATTCATTAGGAGTTGGGAAAAAATGTGCTTCCTTCGGAACAATGCAAATTGTGAAAGGAAACCTTTCTCACGCGTGTGCCCCGGAGCGCCGGCTCTGGCAGCGGGGGTGGTGGGG
The DNA here is from genome assembly GCF_026419915.1 of Harpia harpyja. Lineage (NCBI taxonomy): Eukaryota > Metazoa > Chordata > Aves > Accipitriformes > Accipitridae > Harpia > Harpia harpyja. The sequence continues at coordinate 25,709,004 of NC_068957.1, read as the reverse complement.
AAGCAATTAAAACCCTTCCAGCCCATTAGTGGGTGCGTTCATTAGAGCTGCTGCTGCTGCTGGGGAAGGGCAGGACGCTGGGCAAAACACTTCTTCGGGAAACAAAATGTCAGGGCCTGTCGTCGTGCGCTCCTGGCACCTTTCTTCTCTTTTACTGAAGGGAAAGGTCCTTGGCTGCCGAGGTGGGCACGGAGAAGCCTGCCAGTTCGTGTGGCTTTTTGCAGAGGGCTTGTCACGGGGATGGGCACTGGATGTGTGTGTCAGTAGTGTCTGCCATGGCAGTCAGCCTTGCAGGAGCCTCTGCTGCATCGGGGGGGCTCAGGGCTGGCAGTGAGCAGGGAGCCCGTCGCCCCAAGAGCTGCTCCTGCCTGCGCCGCGGCTTGGTTACGGCACCGTGGCACACCATGCCATGCCACTCCATGGGGCACCACGCCATGCCTCGGGGGACCATGCCGTGCCACAGCATGTGGGACCATGCCACAGCATGTGGGACCATGCCATGCCGTCCTATGTCACACACCACGCCACGTGGGACCATGCCACGCCACGCCACGCCACGTGGGACCTGCTCAAAGCACAGGGCCCGTTGCTTCTGCTGGGATTTATCACCCCTCATGCCAAGAGTCCCAGCTGCAGGCATGTCCCCTGAGCCATCGCCTGCGCTCCCTCCCCAGGCTGTTGGCAGGGCTGCTGGCCATGGGGACCAATGTCCTCCTGCTCCAGCCCATGGTGACACTCGTGCCTGACCGGCTCTGCGGGGACAGCCCTTCGGGGGAGCTGATGGCAGGATCTGGGTTGTTCCCCACCTGCCAGGGCTTTCTGCCCCATGTGGACCCCAGGGGTTTGGAGGTACCTCAGGTGATGGTTACTGGGGACTTTGCAGGCAGCAGTGACATCTGACAGTCCCCCAGTGATGCTGCCGGCGGTGTTTGATGGGGAGGGATGAGCCGGGGAGGTGTTTGGAGGGCACCACCAGCCCCGTCACGAGCTCTAAGCCGAGAAGTCTGGCTGGGAGCGGAGAGGTGAGTGCTTGCCGGGAGCTTGCGGGGACCTTCTGCTTGCCTCTCGGAGATGCTGTATAAACAGTCGCAGCCCAGCCTCATCTGTCAGTTTTAAGTGTAAACACCTCTGCCATGGTAGCAGTGAGCCCCTTTCCCAAGAACAGGGCTCCGGGTGATTGCAACGCTGCCCGGGATGACTGGGATCTTCCCCCCTGGTGTCTACAGGACCGCTGGAGCTGCCTGCAAACACAGCGACCACCCTAATGAATTACACCGCTGCAGCACACCCCGGGTGCAAGTCAGAGGAGTGCAACCTTCAGAGACGAGCATTGCCTTTCCGTGGCTGTGCTCAGCGGGGAGCCTGGGGGATGCCGAGGCAGGGGTGCGTTTCTCCAGTGGGTGCTATTGCTCTGCACAGCAGCTGGCCGTCCTTGGGCTGGCCACAGGTAGCTTGTACAATCTGCTGCGGAGCAGCCGATTAGGACCATTTGGCCTCTTCACCACATAGTTTCCTCTGCTCCATTATTTCAGGATTCCTCTGCAATTAAATAGAATTTGGTTTTAATCGAAACATGCTCCATTGCTGTCCACTGCCACTGTTTGGAGCTGCAGCAAGCACCTGACCACGCGTGGGGCAAGGCTCAGCATCCCCTCACCGCTCCTCTCCCACAGGCTCTTGGAGGAACGAGGGCAGAAAAGAATGAAGGGACCATATTGGGTGGCTGCAGAGATGCGGATCGGATGGGCCACTGGGTCCGTGCAGAGGGCTCTGCGGTGCTGGGTGCCCTGCACATACATACAGCGAGCTCGGAGAATTAATGCCATAAGGACAAAGCGGAGCTGTTTTGATGGTGGACTGATAATCATCTACTTATTGCAAGATTTTGAAATTTCTGCCCTGATGTGAAAAAAATAAGCCTATTCGTTGTGGGGAGGAGAGGGTTTGCGCTGAGAACAAGCATTAAGGCACACGTACCACCCGTCGTGGGGCCCAGGACTGGGTGCAGGCAGCTCCCCTGCCTCTGCCTGCAGCCTCTTGGAGGGTGGCCACCAGGGAAAGGGTTAATTTAACCAGTTCTCATGGGGTTTTGGAAAGTTCCTTTTTTCCAGGAGGCTGCCTGACGCACACTGACAGGGGCCTTTCAGCTGAGCACAAAGGCAGTGCTCTCCCCTTGCCCTCTCCATCTCTCCCATCCGAGCCAGCAAGCAGCTATAATCTCACTAACAGAGGCTTTTACTGCTGTCACTTCGAGCCTCCTTTGCCATGTGAGTGGCTCAGATCTCCAGCAATGTAAAAAAGCTAATGAACGAGTAATAAACAAGTGTAACCAAGCAGAAAGCCTGCACGCAATAACATCTGAGCCAACACGGCTTTTAGGCAAAGCTTGGAGACACCACCAACAAACAGATATGTAATTAAAGAAAGTCTAATCTTCTTTGGTATCCAGAGATAAAAAAGGGAGGGAGGGGGCATGCGTAGAGGTGACAGGGAGGGGATGTCATGGTGGAAACAGAAATAGAAGGAGAGAAAGAGAAAAGAGCAGAGAGGAGAAGGGAGGGTGGTAGGAGACTGCACTGCATGAGCCGGAGGGAAGGGGTCCCAGGGCACCCGTCCCTGCGGGGCTTGCTCTCCTCCCGTGAGAGAAGGAGAAAAGCTGGAGGAGCATCCTCCTAGGTGAGTTGAGGTGTTTGGGGAGGTGTGGGAAGTGTTCCCGCTCGCTGCAAGCAGCCGGCATCCATGAGGCACAAGTCCCTGGCCCATCTCTTTGCCCGTCCTGCTGCGGCTCCTCTCCCCGGCCGTGCAGGGGGATGCTCGGCCGGTGGGTACCACCATGCTAGCACAGCCCACGCAGGCAGCAAGGACCTGCTTCTCTGGGCTCTGGCTCCTTGTCTTGCTGAACTGACCACGGCTGGGGACCAGCTGCAAGGTGCCACAGCAATCTTTCATATTTTCCCCTGGCTCATTAAAAAAAAGGAGGAAAGAATTGTTGGGTTTTTTGGTAAAGATAAATAAGGAAGAAGAAAAGTCAAAGCCTGTTAATAGCAATTACTCACCAGAGCCTTCAGGGGTCAAGGACCATCACAGAAATGAGGGCTGTCTGTGTTAACTTGCCTTCATTGTCCGAGCCAGGCTGCCATCCATCAGCTGTCCCCAAAATGCCCATTTGTATGACAGAGGAGGGACAGCCGAGGGACGGGCAGGCAGCGGGCAGGCAGCAGGCAGGCAGTGGGCAGCGCTGCCCACGCCGAGCCGTCGGCAGGAGCAGGGCAGCTTGCAGCCTTCCACCAGCCCCACCAGCCCCACCGCGCACCGTGTGTTGGGCTGCACCCTAAAACAGTGCGAGGAAGCCCCAAACCCACCTGGAATACTTTAGTAATGCTGGATTAATGTTACTTAAAATAGCAGTTCCAACCACTGGTAGTTATCCCATCGTTTTCCTTAGTGCTGATATTACAATGCCTGGCCAGAACAGCGTGACAGATGAAGTGAAACTCTGGGAGATGTTATGAGAAATGGCAACCTAATACCTTTTGATGAAGTCACAGGTCACCATTTTTTCCTCCTAATTTCCACAGTTTAAAAAAAAATATTGCAGTCCTCTTGTTCCCTCTGGTTAAAAGTCGTAAGAAAAGTAAATTAACAGCATCAAAGATATAAAAAAAAAGTCCTACATAAAAGCGATTGGTCAATTTGAAGACCAGCTGAAAAGACTTGGGAAGAGAGCCAAGGTCCTGATTCAGCAGGGCTTGCCACTTTAAATATCTGGGTTGTTCCTTTGAAGAAAATCATTGAAGTCAATGGACTTACTTAAGTGTTTGAAATTAGACGGATGATTAAGCCCCTTGCTGAACGGAGGCCTCAAAAGTTAAATTACCTTATAACCATGGCAGTAAAACAGTCTCCAAGACAGGCAGAGTTTTCTCTTCCTCGGTTGCAGAAAGCACCGCTCTGTAGTTCAGGGGTGTCTGCTGCGGGGGGAGGTTTGCACCCCAGCCCCGCTGCCTGCTCCAGCCCAGCCAGACTGCAGCCTCTCGGCTGCCCACGCCAGGGAGACGCCGTCTCTTTTCGCCTCTTTTGCCATTTGCTCCCTAATTGACTATCTTTAGAACCAATTTTATTATCAGCTTCCTTAAGTCCTGCATTATCTTCATCAGGAGCAATTTTAAGATGAATTATCTTACCTATAAGTGCAGCCACTCCTGTTCCACAGCAGTGGACATCTGTATAACAGCTGCCAGAGACATGTCGGAGGGAAATTGGAAAGATGCATTGCAATGATTGTTTACTGAGTGGTTTAATAAAATCAGCTTAATGGGTAAGTAGGAGAGTAGGAGCAGAAGTGTGTTCCTGTGAGCTCTATTATTTGAACCTGGAAACATCTATCAGTCTCTCAAACAAAAGGAGGCAAGGAATATATTGCATTTGGTATTTCTTCTCCAGATTGATTTATCATTGTCACGTCTGTTCCTTCCTTCCCTCTGCATTCCTGTCTCTTGGTAATACTGTAATATCTTTTATTATAGTACATTATATAATGCAGTCTATCGCTGTGAATATTGTTATTCCAAGACCAGACTTCTTTATCCAGACCCAATTCTGGCAACACTCTTTTGCAGTAAAGGAAGTCTCCTGTTTGAGTTAGCTTTGAGTCAGAACTGTGCAGAGACACCTGCATTTTGTCCACTGCAGCGAGCTTAAGGAAAAGAAAAAAACCCTTGTAGTTTAAAAGGTCCTAATCTGAGGATTAAGACCCAGCCAAGCAGCCATACGTGCTCTGCAGGTAACTTCAAAAAGGAACAGGAAATAGCAATATTTCTACTGAAAATGGGTTTTCAGGGGCTATGTGGGGCTGATTCCTGAAGACCGATCTGGAATTTTTGTTGGTTTTTTTTCTGCTTTGCGGTCGTCGCTGTCGGACACGGGCTCCTCGGAGCAGTCCGCGGGGCTGCGGTGGCCGGAGGAGCTGACGACCCTCTGGGGATGCTGCGCTCCCGTGGGAGCAGAGCCGGCGCTCCGGCTGCGGCATCGCGGGCCGCCCAAACCTGCCCCTTCGGCCCCGGGCTCTGCTCCGGGGTATATTTAGCACAAAATTAGACACTCCAGCCTTTCAATTTACTGAGTAAAAATAGACTGGCCAACATTTCCTTGAAGTACTCATACAGTGAGTGATGTGTCTGTCTGCAGCTATCATGCAGCCAGGCCTGGAGAGAGAGGAAAGCTTTCTGTGCCATGTTCAAATAAAAACACTGACATCTATTTAACGCTGTGATTAAGAGCTGAAGCCCTGAGAAGTCAGGAAGTGAATCAGTTTGGATTCTCAACGAATGCCTCACGCTAACACCAGCCAGTCATGCCGCACATCCCGATGTCTCATGGCCTGTCGCTGTACTGATGAAAGCATGGCTGCTAAAAAAAAAACTCTCCTAAGGAGAAGAACAAGCAAAAGAGGCACAACCAATAAACACGAGAAGGGTACCTTTGTCTAATACCTTGTGTTTGGGTATAAAATCACAGTCTGATTAGTAGGCTTCCAAGCTTGCATTGCAGGTTTTGAGCATCCATTGTTTTGAAATATTTACTTTTATTTCTCTTTACTTGAGAAGCCCAAGATGATATTTGTGAATACATTGTGGCACAACTTCCTGGGAAAGTGATGTTTCCCTTGTGTACCAGGACAATAACAGCAGAAGAATTACAAATTGTTTCTATGCTGGAGCCTGCATACAGAGACCTTCTCTGCTGCTTTGTTCCCGAATATTGTCTATAGCTTCCCGAGTGCCACAGCCACTGAATATAGTTCCAATAGCTGGTGACTGGAGCGGTGGGTGCACGGGGATAACAGTTTTGGGGGTTCTATTTAAAGTCTGCATACCCTTCTTAAGTCATCATGGACGGTAAATGGCCAGAAAGCCCGACAATGAGAAAGGACTGGACAGTCACATAGTAATTCATTGCCACAAAGTATGTAGTAGCCAAAGGTATTAAAAGATTTCCAGAAGGGATTAGATGCCTCCTTTGAAGGCAGGTCCAAGAGAGGTTATTAGGCAACTCCAGAAGTATAAACCATGGCCTAGCAGAACGTGGGAGGATACACAAGGGATAAAGTCACTCTATACATGACTTATTCCTTGTGCTCTTCCTTGAGAAACCACATCTGGCTGTGCCTGGGAACATCACGCTGCTCTAGATGCACTTTGGTCAGGCCCCGTATTTTTGTCTAACAGCCATATTATCAACAAAAAGTCTTTTGCAGGGAGGGCAGGCAGCTGCAGGGGAGAAGCGAGTGGGCGAGCACCGTGCAAGCCGGGCAGCGGCCCGGGGAGAGCAGCAATGGGGCCAGGGCATCCCTGCGGAGAGGACGGGATGCCGCAGGTGGGCGAGGGTGGCCAAGACCTGTGCCCGGCTGGGGACGCGGCGGCGGCAGGTCTCCCTGCTCACCATACCCACACTCAAAAGGCAGCGTGGCCGCATCTGCAGCGGCTCCTGGATGCTGCCTGTCCGGGTCCCATCAGCTTTCCTGGTTTGACACTCGGAGGGCTCTGGTGTGCTGCTGTGAGACCAGGGGGTTAACATTTTATAGCAACATCAGGGAAGGGGGAATAGAGGAAAAAGGTTCTCGAATGTCAACAAAAAAATTATCTTGTGCAAATAAACAGAATAGATGGATTATCCTGTGTTGTTTGCGCAGGGAATTGCTGGAATGCCTGCCCGCTGCTGGCGCTCCCCGAAGCTGCCGGGGGCCCGGGCTTGTTTTCCACGGGGGGGTGGCTCCAGCTCCAGCCAGCCCCCCTATTTGCCTTGGGCTCGTGGAGCAATCTGCCTCCAGATCATTTTCCCAGGCTGTGGGCTGGCTGCACACATGATGGCTACATGCTAAAGCAATTGGGGACATTTCAGTCCTTCATGTTGTGCACGTACCTGCAAGCACCTTCTCCTACCTGCTGTGTGGGTGAACAGCACAACACGGACCTCCAGTCTCCCCGCTTCCCTGCCTCCCATCTTTGGCCTTCGCTAAATCCCTTCTCTATGAATAAAGGCTTAGATCAGAGGAAGATCTAGCCAGGATGCACAAACACATGCAAATATAAAGAGCTAAATACAAATGTAATCCATTTACTCTTCCACCAGAGGATCTCCAAGCACTTTCCAGACAGTCGTTCATCACTGCAATTGTCAAGTGAGGTTTGGTGGTGATGCCCACGGCTTTGCCGGAGGACACATCAAACCTCCAGAACTCAGGGAGGTCCAGCCTTCGCATTTGAGGAGTGTTTTGCGATGGCGAGGTGCCCGGGGTGGTGGGGGAGAGCTGGAGCTCTCTGTGCCGCACCCTGGAGATCCCACGCCGTGACTCCACCGTCTGCTTTCAGCCATCCCTTTCCTGGCTGCACCTTCCACCTCTCCTTGCTGCAGAAGGCATTTCACACCGTGCAGCCAACTCCCCAGCAATGAAAACTTCCCTCTGTGCACATCGTCCTTCCACCTCTTTATGGCCACTTTGCACTGAGCAGGATGGAAAGTCTGTCCTTGAGCTTAAGGCTGGATTTCAGCCTAGTTTAGGCTCCAGGTTGAAGCCTGCACTCAGACCTGAGCTTTGGCAGGCAGAGGAGGAACACGTATCATCAGGTCCATCTCTGTCTGCAGCTGATGAGTGTTTTATGGGGAGGAGAGAGCACAGCCGGTCCCTGTTTCTGATGTGGGCCACCCAAAACCATGAGCATACGTATACCCAGAGACACCTGTGCATGCACACAAGCTAACAATTACCCAGCACACGTGTGCTGTAGCGGAGTCTGTATACAGCAGGGAAGAGCAGATCTCCTGGGGCCCTCAGCTTTAATATCCTCTGGATTTAATATCTAGAAACTACACATTTATGGGAACCCAAATACACACACACCTGCACACATGGCAAATGAAGGGCAAGCAAATGCAGGTCCATGCTCCGCTGGCATGGCCAGCGAAGCACAGGGCAGAGCGGTGGTACCATCAAACTGGAGAAGACCAGGAAAGCAGCCCCAGCTCATTTGTTTTTTGTGACATCGTGGCCTCCTCTGGCTTTTTTCACAGTTTTCCTCTGTTGTATTTAATAGACTTAATGGATCACACAGCACTATAACAACAACAGACCTTCAATGTTTTTATTAAAGCCATCTACAAAAATCCCTCTGTGCTATAGCTTTCCTGCAGGGTGACTTCTGCTGAGATGCTGTTTCCATTAAGGACAATTGCAGAGAATAAAGGAGGAATGAACAAACAAATGGAAAAAAGAAGGGGGGGGAGTGGTGGAGCAGAGCATTTGAGCTGCTGGTGGAAAGGAGGTAAAGCAAGGCTGGCCTGCACCTTCAGCCATGTCCCACTGCCTGTGTTTGCCTGGGACTCCCATTACACAGCCCAGCACGTGGGGCAGCACCAGGTCCTCCTTGCAAAGCAAAATTGATTTCATTAGCTGTGATGTCAGAACTGCTGTCTCTGGCCTCCCAGTGAGATCACAGAGGGAAAATGCCATTTTTATACTTGTCAGGTGTGACTTATTTGCTATATCCATTAAAGCTGTAAGTGATGCAGAGGGAAGAAGCTTTTCCCTGCTCAGGAACAGTCTGGTGCATGCCTTGCGGTTTGATGTATGTCACCACCCAGCCACTGTTGTGTTATTGGTTATTAAACATTTATATCTGTAGCACTGCAAAGCAGGTTGGCGAGCCATTGTGCTGGGTACCACAAGAATAGTGGGAGCAACAGTCTTTGTTTCACAGGTAGTTGTTACCCCTCCTCCTTCACGTGCTGGGGTGGAGTACGAGCACCAGGAAGAGCATCTCTCCAGCCCCCAGAGATGCAGCATCAGTGAGGGACCTGCTACTGCTTCAGCATGTGGCAGGGGACAGCAGCAGAGAAACATCTCAGCCACTGAGTTGCCATCAAAGACCCCTCCTCTGTGCACCGTGACATGGAGCACCACTGGGGAGATCTACAGGGCCAGAAAAAGGGGAGCCAAGTCCAGCCCTAGATCTAGATCCCCCAATGTGCGGTTGGACTCTGGGGCAGCGGGAGGGGGCTTTGAGCCCATGCATGCTTGGTGCTTTCATACCAGCTTCTTTGTCACTCAGGTGGGAAATAGCGGGGGTTTGTCCAGCGCACCACAGCCCAGAGTCCCAGCGCTGGTCCTTCTGCCCAGCTCAGAAGATGTTCCGAGGCAAGACTGCACAGGAGCTGCGGTTCGCAGTGAGAGCTGTGCGAGGCAGCTTTCTGTGCTTATGCTTGCCCTCCACCTGGTAGTGCAAGCATCCCTTCTCCATTTGCTGAAAGACTCTCAGCTTTCCTTCTGCTTCTTTGATCCTTTTTCTTTCGCAAAACCGATACCTGGGCATTTCATTTTTGTGGATGCTCAGGGTTTAAAAAGGTCTGGAAAAGCACTTCTGTTTCTGCAGGACCTTGGGGCTTCTCGTCTGGCTGCAGCTGTCATCAGACTCTTGCCCACCATCCCAGCATTGACTGAATGGTCTCCTGCAGGCTTGGGGTAGAGAAAGTAAGGGACAGATAGGAATTCCTTTGAAGGGGAGATTTCAGTTTTTAACCGCAGCTTTGAACCTTCCTCCCAAATCCCAGGCAACCTGACCCAACCGATCCCATCAGTCAGCACCCAAAACTTCAGCTCTGAAGTTCACTCTTCCATCCGTACCACCATCCCAAGTAGCACGATGATGGATTAAGTCTTTCAGTCTTGCAGGTATTTTGGTTTTGAGAGCAGCCTGGTCAACCAAGGTCCACCACAGGACATCAAATGTCATGGCCTCTGTTGTGGCAGGAAGGGAACTATGCAAACACTCTGGGTAAATTAATGCCTAACAAGTTGGTCTTTCATTTACTCTGGAGCTGTTGGAGACACCTACCACTTGCATGTGAGATCATTAAGGACATAGCAGTGCTGAGCAGGAGCAGCTCATCTGTGTGCCATCCCAGGTGGCTGAGGGAAGTTTTTTAGAGCCCAGGCTTGAAGCACATGTTGCAGGTTGCTGTCTGGGTTTTTATTTTCTGGAGGACTCTCTTTCCATCTCCTTACCTTGTGTCTATACTCCTCTTTGTGCATGAGCTCTCAGATACCAAGGAGTTCCTCTCAAAGGGCTGACAGACATGGGTAAAACTGATTTATGCCATTCTGACACTTGCTTGGCTAAAGCACCTAGAAAAGACCATCCTACCTGCCCTGCCAGAGCTGTTCACTAAACCCTAAATCAAAAGAGACTGCTCCTTGCCTCCCCTTTTCCTATAACAAATCGCAAACCATTTCCATTTGTCCGTAGCCAGCACGCTGTTCCCCTTAATGCGCTAAGCTTCCCAACATGATGTTTAGCACATGTTCTTTCGCACTGCCCCCCTCTGCTCAAAGGCAGCCTTATAGTTTGCAAATGGGATGAAACCACTGTGCGGCCCCGCGTCTTGGCTCTGCTCCCGCCGTACTCTATGGATGCCAGAACCTTTGCTGCACCTTCCAAGTCATTATGTATGTTCAAAAGCCTGCCAGAAAGGCTAGGAGGATAAAAGCTAGCAAAAAAAAAAAAAAAAAAAAAGCAACACCAAAATGCCCCAAACCCCCTAATGCACGTGAAGGAGAAGCAGAATAACTGAGGCATGTCCTCCATGGAGCGCTGCCCATGGGGCTCTCGCCTGTGGCTCACCGTTGCGCAGCCTGCATGAGGTGGGTCTCCTCCTACGTTTGCCTTCTGGGGAACAAAGGGCGTGCTTGCCCAGGGAGGAGAGATCCGTCCCCCCGTGGGTTTGTCTGGGACTGCTGCCACCATCAACATACCCAAATCACTGGTGAGATGCTCAGAGGGATCTGTCGGGGCAGGATCGGAAACACGGAGATGTGGGCTCAGCCCCTGCTCAGGCACTGGGAGTCTTATCTTGGTGATCAGAAAATGCTTCAGAAGAGTTAATGAGCGCGGATACAAAGAGCTGTGGTTGTCTGTGTAAACAGGGAACCGCAGCCTTGAGAAAGGATCAAAGGCAGTATATTCACCCAAAGCCACAGACTTTTAGCACTTGGGCTGAAGGAAGACTCTGGTGCTTACATCGGGCAGCAGGCTGTTAGTGAGCGCCCAGGGCAGATCCCGAGGGGTCGGAAGACATAAGCGTGTCCCATCACTCTCCCATCTCGTGTCCCATCACCTTCCCGTCTCCTCTTGGTGGTTACTGAGATGGCAGCGGTGCCTGCCGCTGCCTCCGGGCATCGGAGCAGAGCTGCTTGGGTGGCAGAGCACAGCACAAGGCAGAGGAGGTAGCGAGGAGTCTGCGCGTGTCTGCAGCGTGGTTCAGCCTCTCGGGACACGAAGGAGGGAGAGGAGGGGGCAGTGAGGGAGAAGGAAGGCGAGACAGCCTGCAAGGAAGAGGACAGGTGGAGAGAGGAGATAATCAGCAGACAAAGAGCATCAACGCTTCTGCCAAAGTAACCAGCCCTCTGAAAATGACTGGTTGGTGTTTTCCCGACTCCCACCATCAGGAGAGGCTGTGTGCTCATCAGGGAGCTCCTCTCCCACTCTCACAGCCAAGGGAACGGGGGATATCTCTGCCCATATCGGCACCTCCCTCTCCTTTTGTTTCTTTTCTCCATCCTTTTCAGTACTTACTGCGCTGGACATGGTATTTCAGGAAGCAGTCCTTAGCATACTGCAGGTTTGAAACCGGTTTCCAGCCTGGGCTCTTCTGCTAGTATCAGGAGCGATGGCTGCACGGCATTGCCTGTGGCCATGGGGTCATCCGCTCTGGAGGAGCTGGGCTGACGCTCCCGCCGCAGCTGCCGAATGCCAGCGATCCCCAGCCAGCTCTTGCCTGAGGTCTTGGACTTATCCCAGTGACCTGGAGCTGTTTGCCATGTTCCTGCAGAAGACCTAGATTTTAATGCCAACTGAGCAGCTGTATAAATGTTTCCTGACATTTCGGAGACAGAATAGATCATGCTGTTCAAACCTCTTCTTTCAGAGAGCATTCAAATAATACCTTTTCAGTTTAAGGGAACTTTATTTGCTTTAAAGATTTTATGATAATTTCCAACAGAGGCCATCAGACAGTCAGTCTTCCCCATCCCAGGTTATCCTGCAGGCCAGCACTCCCTTTTTCTCTGCAGGGTGTCCTCCATCATACCCATACTCCTCTGCATTCAGAGCTTCCCTGGGTCTTCAAAATCTTTCCAATATTGAAGCAGCTATTCTAGTTATTAACCAGCCCTTTCTAAATGCATACAAGCCTCCACAGTGTATGCCTGTCCCACTGTCTCTGGGCTACCAAAAAAGAAAAGCTAAAAGCATCATTGAATTTGTTAATTGGCATGAACTGCAAAACTTCTCTGCTGAAATTATGCCATCTTATTTAACGAGACTATTCCCTTGGCCTCAAAGTTTAAGGGAAAGATCCCAGACATCTAATGAGCTTCACAAAAGGCCTACAAGTTAATAGAACTGGGCTCAGTTATGTTGACTGGAAAAAATAACTTTAGAATCAAGTTTTCTGCAGTAAAAAAATGGTTTGAGGTCTAGAGATGGTCACACAGTCCCAGCAGCCCAGGGAGAACCAGCCGAGATGATACCTGCACAAAAGGGGATGTACCTTAACCTCAACACTCCTGATAGAGATGACCTCGGAGCTCTTGCTGTTCCCCAGGACAGCAGGAGCAATCAGGCTTCTGAGCAAGCCCCTAAAAATGTGACACCGAGTGGAGGGGAGGGGTTGAACATTTCTGACTTCAGGTAATGTTTCTGCTGCAGGAGTGTCCTGAAGGCAAGGAGGTCACCTTACCCAGCTCAAGCCCTGTCAAGGTCCCTCCCATTCCAGACACAGAGACAGCAGATTTCCCTTGCGTGCTGCAGGGCTTTTCATTCCTGTGACTTGTCCTCGCATCAAGGACTTTGCAGTCCATGCCCTGGAAACATTATTGTCTTGCTGTGGTGGACTCTGACTTGATAATCTCTCCATTTGTGATGGAGACCGGTGCCTGAGGTCACCGCAGACACTCGGGTGCTATCTCCCCCTCCACCTTCCTCCCCACCGTTCGTCAGCAACACCTTCTGCACATTCGTTTCTCATGCAGCATCTCAAAGCTTTCCCTGAGGAGGGGACACAGCAATCCTCCCTCTTGCAAAACGTCACATCGCATCCTGGCAAGGAGTAATTTTTCAAATCACTCTCCTAAGGTGCAGGCATGCATTGACCCACCCTCCTTTCCTATTAGTTTAGGATTTTTTACAGTGGCATTCCCAAAACAGGGAGCTGGGTGAGGGTTTGGATTTGCGCTCTGCCTCGGGCTGTAAACAGGCTGCGAGACCGTATCGCCTGTTGGGAACAGGATGCTTGTGCTGGCAAGAGATGACTGCGTCCTCTTTGACCACGAGTTGTCTCCCAGGCTGAGTGTCTGCCTGTAACTAAAACCCCACGGGTGGTCCGCTGCCCAGGAGCCAGCCGGTGGGTCCCCACGTACCTGCCTCCCGGGGCGACGTTGATTTGGGGACGAGGACCGAGCACGGTGCCAGTGAAGCAGTGCTGGAGCTGCCGAGAGCTGGGGCTGCCTCGCACCCCTGGCATCACGGGGCTGCGCAACCGGTGCCGGGACGGATCCACCCTGCGCGGCACAGAGCCGTGCACGGCAGTGGCATCCGCAGGGACGAGCATCTTCACTCCTGCTCTGCGCTCCTCCTATCCGTTCATCTCTGGAGGCAGCAGAGCTGCCTACGGGCCCACGCGGTCCCAGGAACAAGCCTGCAAGAAGGAGAGGAGTGATGGCGAGGAGCTGCAGCCCCGCAGCTGCAGGGAGAGCAGCGGTGCAGGGAGGCACCGGCGCAGGAGCCGTTCACCCCCCAGCACGCTTCCTCAGCCCCCGCGCGGCACGTCAGCCCTGTGCCTCTCCCAGAGCCTACTTTTCTGTTTTTGCCAGAATATATTCAAATGCGTTGTTATGAAGTACAATTATGAAAATGTATTCTCCCCCTCAAAGCTCTGAAGCATGGGAAAAAGGCTGTTAAATGCTGAAATATTTACTTTGCTTTTTCAGATTAGGAGCTGGCAGTGAGCAGCATTCGGTTTTATTAAAATGAGAGCACTCTTACATATGGTCTCCGCTAAAAGGCAAACTCCCTTTCTGCTCTGTCCCACACAATAAGTTCCAATTAGTGAGAAATATCACTCAAACACTTGCCTGCCTTTGTTTAAAAACAAACAATACATCACTGCTGATAAGGATTTAAAAACAAATAAACAGTGGCTGCTATTTGCGTAAGACCTACAAATTAAGTGCACTATGTGCAGCCATAAAAGAGACACAAATTGATCAAAATTTCCTTTCAGCACTGTGCAGACATTAAGACTAACGTTGCTGAAGCAAAAGGCTGAATGAAGAGGGCTTTCTTAAAACCAGCCCGGGGTTTGCCTCCCTTCTGGCAGACACTGGCTTGTTCTTTACCCTAAATCCCCACAGTTCATTTTTTAAACCTCTTGAGCAACTTATCTTTCAGTATCTCTCTTTGGAGACTCTCATACATCATGGCTAATTCTAGGTTGCCACCACCCAGAGAGGATTTTGCAGCTCAAGCCTGGTGTTACGGTCTGGTGAATGGCATGAAGAGAATGGCCAAGTCTTGGGTGGCATTTATCATATATACGAAGAGAGTTTGCTTTAAAAAAAAAAAAAAAAAAGGCAGGGTTTGGATGGATGAAGCTGAGTCAAGGGCCCATAAGACAAGTATAAAAATCCTATGAGGGGAAGGGAAACCCAACATTTTCTTCTTTACCCACAGACTGGGAAGCAGTGGCGTTCCTCAGTGAGGTACATCATAGGAGACACAAGCCATGCTGCAAACATCCTCAAAGAGAGCCCTGAATGAGAGACACCTGCAGTGATGGGGTAAATGAAGCCGAAGATGTACTGGAGAGATTAAGGCATCTTTTTCTGGTGGTACAGACATCACACAGGTCTGAATCCTGCCAGTAAACCCAGTACTGAGACTGTGCTGGGACAGAGGGAATGGGGAAGAGCAAGAAACATCTTGGGGTCAGAAGGATGATAGAAGCTGAAGCCCTGAACCGTCCCCAGGCTGCCTTACAGTCTCTAGTGATTCCCTGAAACATTTAGGTCTCTAGTGTTTTTGTGGTTCCCCCCCCTTACTCAAATAGAGTACGTGAACAAGGTTTTATATCATCTTCCCCACAACATTTCACTGAAAACAGGCCTTTCTGCAGGAAGACATTGTCTCCATTTAAGTTTTCTTTGGAAGAAAGAAAGAAACTTTTTGGTAACCTGGCCAAAATGGAGGTTGTTGATTTTTTTTTTTTTTTTGTAATATCCCATGACAGCTCTTAATTTCAAAATATTTGCCAAACTGAGTTCAGAATGAGGTAGGAAGCAAACTGCATGGGATTCCCACCTGCCCATCAAAAAAGTCACAAGGAAGAGCCCCCAGGGTCCCACAGCTGGGACAAAGAAGATTTATCATTGCAGAGGAGGTGGTTTAACCTTGTGCTTAAAGACTGCTATGTTCAGCTTGCTTTTCCATCACTGACCTGTTACACGGCCTCAGCAGCATCACTCCAGCCCTGCGTGCCATCCAACCTTGTCTCTGCATCCACAGCCAGGACGTTTCCTGGTACTCAACCACCCAGCCCAGGTTGGCTGCTCCGTGCCCGAGCACGGGCATTAAGGATTCATAGCACATCCACGGGAATGAAAAGATTTCTCCAGTCTCCTCCTTTTCTTAGGTGAGCAGGGTGGAGCACTGCACCTGAGAGCCATGGCCAGCCGCTGCCTCTGAAATAGCTAACGGCAATGCCAGCACGTCAGAGAGCACGAGGAGCAGCTGTGGAGGGGTGGGCAGGGGAGAGACCAAAACCAAGCAAGATCAACCAACCTGGAGAAAAGGAAAAAAAAAAAAAAAAGGAAAAAGCCCACAAAGCTGAAAGGCAGAGTACAGAAAAAGAGAGTCACCAGGAGATTTTTAAATACAAAGCAAGAGCCAGCCCAGAAGGAATGTACACAGAATGCATGAAAATCTCTTCTCCTCCTCTGACAAAGAGCATTTTCCACAACCTCAGTTCCAGATCCTCATGCTTGCGCCTTCCCTCTCTTGTGGCCGGGGGGAGGGAGGCAGAGGGCAGGGCTGCAGGCATGCCAGCTATTGATGTCTTTTCCAAAGGCACCATAAGCTTTCTTCACTGCTTAAAACCCCAAATCAAATTTCAGAGGTTCGTCCATCACATCCTCAAAGTGAGAACAAAACTGGACCCCCCAGGAGGACCCGACCTGCAGCCCCAGCCTCCCCAAACCAGCACTTCCCCATGCTCCCTCTCACTGGGGACATTCCTGGGCTGCCCACAGCAAGGTTTGGTCCTAGAGACAACCGGGTTTCAGCCCCACGAGGGGCTGAGCCAGCTCTCACAGCCTGGCAGAGATGGGCAAAATTCCCACTGCTGCAGCCCAGGGCAAGGCAACAGCCAGTGGCGTCATTTGTGTCCAAAAGGTGAAAACTTGCCCTCTAAACTCACAGTGAGCATCAGTCAACTCATTCCCAGTAAGACCACCGAAACTTTTTGTTTCTGTTTGTCCACAACCGAGGGCACTGGGCAGCCAGTGCAATGTTTGGTGAGATACCAGGAGCAGGTGTGGGGCCAAACCGTGCTTGGTAAGAGGCTCTTAAGCAGCCCGTTACTCCCCAGGCTACCCATATATTCTAGATGGTAAATAATCTGTCCTTATGTCTAACTGCTAGGAGACAGGGAGGATTTCTGGGCTATTCACTTATTTAACTTCTTGTGAGATTGGTCCTGGTGCCTTGCTGGTAACAGCAAGAGCTGACTTCTTCATGTAAGCCCAGCTGGTGCACCTTTCAAATTCCTTGGTAGGCTGACTTTCCAGCCTAAACTCTCTCAGTCATGTTCTCCAGCTGCGGTATTTTTGCTTCAAAGTTTGAGGTTAAAGAGATAAAGATAACCTGGAGATTTTTGGGTCTGAAAGCCGAGAGATTTGTTGCACTGGGGAAAGCCTCATAATACGATTTTGGAGTGCTGCAGCTCAGCCAGCTCAGTCTGGGCACCGCAAATTCATTTTCCAGTTGTTGTCAGTGTGAGCGAGTGCCAGTGAGCACATTTTAGGAAAATGAGATTGTTAATTATAGATTACTGTTGCAAAACTTTGAGACTTGCAAACTCCAGCAGGTATCAATGGAGCATGCAATTTTAGGGGTTAGCTCTCTAGGCATTACACCATCCCTAAAGCCAACCAGGTTTTTTCTCCTGCTTGATCACTCTGTGTCACCTGTGCTTGTGCCGGGGCCCCAACAACTACCTGGCTTTTCTGCACCTAATCATGGTGCTTTCACTCCCCATCTCGCCTCTGTGTAGGAAAACCCAAACTCCACTACTCAAGGCAGGTCATAACTCTATATGACATTTTATTCTAAGCAGCACTATTAAGTTGATAACAATACTAATCCATCTCTTTGGTGCTTAACTTCCAGCATCTAACTCCCTTAAAATTCCCCTAAAGCCACTCACAGGCATGGAGCTCATGCCATCTTCCCATTGTCTGACCATAGCAAAGACTTAAAAGCTGCTGTTCTGTAACATTTCAGCAAAAAAGAACGTTATTAATAGCAAGATGATAAGACTTCCAGGTTTCAAAGTCAGGAGACATGAATGATTTCTTTTCCTAAAGAATTAAACCCAATGAAAATGCAATATTTCCTTCAGAAGCAAGAGCTCCCTCTTAGCCAAAAGGAGGACAGAGAATGACATGTGCTCCAAATTAACCACAAGTGATCAGACATGCCAAAAGGCAAGAACACTAACTGTACTTCTGCAAAGAGGGTTTTCACTTAATCCCGTTGTATTTGCAACAGCTCTGGAGACTCTCCTGCTGGAAGCACGAGGAGACAGGCAATGTGGAGGTAGCATGATGCATTTTTGTTTGCCAGAATGCCATTACTGTAAAAGGAAAATCCCAATTACTAGAAGTTACAAATCTCTAAAAGTCAACCTATTGGCACAGGCTAGGAGGGGGAGCAATGCTAATTATTAATGATTATTTTGAATTACTGCTCCCTCCCTGTGCTTACATCAGAGATCCTTGCTGGGAGCAGCTGCCCAGAAGGAACGTGGGAGCAGGGACTTTTCTTCCCAGGGCATCCGTAGAGCTGACAGCATTGCTCCGCATGGCACCAGCCAGCTCTCTCCTCCAAGCCTTCAGCTGCATTTCTCTGCAGGATGCTCTCACAGAGAAACAGCCCGGCTGTGGGCATGGCAGGCCTGCTGTGGGCAACCCCAACCTGTGACGGGGCACCGCAAAGAAAAGGTGTGAGTTTGTCTTCTCCTTTCTCAGGGCAATAGTGCTTCCCCCAGAGTGTGCACTCAGCGCTTTAATTCTCTACTAGCAGGTGAGCCATGCCAAGCAGAAAGAAGGGAGGACCCAAGTTCTCCCTTTACACTCTCCACAGCTGAGCAGAAGCAGCAGAAATCTCACAGACCTCATCTCCCCATGAGTCATGTCCCAATTTCTCAGGACAACGACTCAGGTTTGCCGATTCCCAGGTCAGGATTAAGGTGAAACAACACCAGGGATCCTTTAACTCACAAACTCAACTTTTATTCCCTCACAACAAGAATTGGCATGCTCACCACAAGAACTGGTAGGCTCACAACAAAAATTGGCATGGAACTATGTCAGTAAACTGTGTAACGTGCTAACTGTACGTCACCAAACATGTACTACAGGCCTTGCTTATTTGGGGATCAGTTCGGGGAAGACAATAAGGAGATCCCTCCCGTCGGGTCAGGAGGTTCAGAGCAGACCCCCTCGCTCTCCAGACTCCTTCTCAGAGAGGAGCCCAGGGGTGGCTGGATCCACTCCTAGTCCCAGACTCGGGCAACGGTTTATGTCTAAAGGGGTGAGGTGTAGGGATTACGGAAAGAAAAGAGAGAAGAGAAGAGAAGAGAAGAGAAGAGAAGAGAAGAGAAGAGAAGAGAAGAGAAGAGAAGAGAAGAGAAGAGAAGAGAAGAGAAGAGAAGAGAAGAGAAGAGAAGAGAAGAGAGAGAGGAGGAGAGGAGAGGGAAGAGAGAAGAGAAGAGAAGAGAGGAGAGAGGAGAGGAGAGGGAAGAGAAAGAAGAGAAGAGAAGAGAAGAGAAGAGAAGAGAAGAGAAGAGAAGAGAAGAGAAGAGAGAGAGAGGAGAGAGGAGAGGAGAGAGAAGAGAAGAGAAGAGAGGAGAGAGGAGAGGAGAGGGGAAGAGAGAGAGAAGAGAAGAGAAGAGAAGAGAAGAGAAGAGAAGAGAAGAGAAGAGAAGAGAAGAGAAGAGAAGAGAAGAGAAGAGAAGAGAAGAGAAGAGAAGAGAAGAGAAGAGAAAGCTGTCACTGGCCCTGGGTCCAGCGTTGGTCCGGTCAGCTGAGGGGTCCCGTTCTGGTGGGCTTGCGCCCGTGGGGCTTCAGTTCGTGTCCTTTTATCATCCTGGCCCCTCCTTCGGGCAGGCACTCGAACTCATTAGGCTAATTAGGTGTCATGAGCGGCTTGTGAGCCTTTGGGAAACGGGTCCCTGGGCTTGGGGGTCGTTTGGGGAGTAGCTTGCCCTTCCCTGCAGACATGATCTTTCGCCGTAGCCGGTGAGCTGCCCTGCTCAGCACATCAGACCAGCATCATCAGAGCAGGGAGCTGCGCACCCTCCGGCACGGCCTCCCCCGCCTGTTGCTGATGGGTGCTGATCGGCTGCTTTTCCCCCGGGGTGCCTTGCTGGGCAGGGTTCCTTGGTGTGCAGAGTTTGTCGTTCAGCAGAAGTTGCCCCACCACGGTGTTGGAGACGTTAACTCTTGCAGTCCCTCACAGCATCTCTGGAGCTGCTCCTTACGGAGATGCTCTCCAAGCGGCTGGAAGGGAAAGCAAGCTCTGGCACGGGTGCCCGGTTTGGATGAAGTGGGCAGAAACACAGATTTTCATATTCATGTGCAGACTCATGGAGTGCCATGCTAGCCCGTTGCCTGGTGTCAGTGGTTTCTGCCAGAGCAGAGCAAAAGGCTGTTTCTGGGCAGGAACGTCAGCAGTGAGCATCCTGCAAGCTGGGCAGAGAAGGGCTGAGAAAGCAGGAGGGGGTAGGTGGGACGCCCGCGGGCACCAGACGAGTGCTCAGAGCCCCCAGACACGGCATAAGGACCTAGATGGTATAGGAGGCTCGATACGATACAAATTACCTGTCAGCCTTCTGCAGCAATGTTTCAGTTTGCACATCAAATAGGCAGCAACCACGGAGTGGAAGGTGCCTCGGTCCCCTCCCAGCGCCCTGCAGCCGCTGCTTCAAGCTGCACTTTCTGTCTGCTTTGCTGAGCGAAGCCCCTGGAGAAGATCCCGCCAGACTGGATGGGTGATGGGATGGAGCTCGGGCGGCTGGACGAGGCAGGGGCCACCGTGCAAGGCTGCTCCAGATGCTGATAAACCTGCACAGCACACACTGAACTGATAAGGACAAAACCTGTTGCCTGCAAGCCAGAGTTACATCTGCAGGCTGTGATGGATGTAAAACGTTTAAGTCAGAACACAGCAGCCGCAGAATAGCAAGCCAGCCGAGCACTCTTCAATCCACTTTATTGATTTATTCCCTTCACTCCCGTCCCTAATGCTCCTCTCAGCTCTACGTGGCTCAATGCAGCACAAATTAACAGAGCCCACAAAAGCCCTCTGAAGCCATTCCCCTGATTAACAGGTCTGTAGTGCTGAAAGATATCTTCATTTTAATAACCTGGCACTAAATGGATTACAGCCATGGAACTGAATTCACGTCATTCCCCAAAGGGAGAAATGGCACATATTTTTATATGCTGTAGGAATTGCCAAAGATCAGGACAAATGACTGAAATAAGAATCAAAAAGGGGAAAGAGGAAAGTTAGGGAAGGAAAGACAAAACGCTGCAGGGGCTCACTGGAGACTCAGCAGAGGCTGGGCGGTGCTGGTGGTGGTCAGCAATGGACCTGGCCTGCCTGCTGGGCAAGCATGCCTGCCCGCCGCACTGCCGGACCCTCTGGGCCGTGCAGGTCTGAGCTCTGCTCTGGGGCTTGCTCAGGGACATCGGCTGCTGCAGCCTGGACACTGCCTCGTGACGTCCCTCCTTCTGGAACAAACGCATTCGTCAGCATACGGCAGGCAGCGACAGACACGTCTCTTGGTGCAGCCCCAGGACGTACACAGCTTCCTTTTGCAATGTCATTGGAGTTTTCATTTTCTTTCTGGCCAAGGTAAAGCTGCCACTGCTGGAGGGAACCCTGGGGCACTTGCACGTGACCTGAAGTACCTCCAAGCAGTGAGCACGAGTCCTGCCCGCAGATGTCCCAGCTCCCAACCACAGACCTGTTCATCAGCTCGACACCTTGAGTGCAAGCCAGGCTATGAGCAGAGCAAAAGGGAGTATGGGGCAGTGAGCAAGCGTCCCGTTCCCAGGTCATCATACGGCTCCATTTTCAGTCTTTCATGAGGACTAAAAACCCAAGAAATGCCAGGATTTGTTCAGGATGAAAACTCTCCCTGCACAGAAGGTCTGGGCATTATTCAGAGACCTGGAAGCTGGGCTTAGACCACTTACCGGCCTGCCAAGCACCTGACGCTTGGATTTAATGGCTTATTGGGCCTGGCTGAGCCTCCCACATCTCTCCAGGAATTTGCACAGGCTGTTTTGTGCTTCAGAGGAACGATGAGGATAGTGAGTGACTCCTCCTCCCAGCTGACGCATGCCACTGAAACTGGGGCAGCCCCACTGGCTGTGTTTGCTGCTGCTGTTCTCACCTCCATGGCTGCCTTGTCACCCCAGATAACCTATGGCCAACGGAAGGGGAGGGAAAGCTCTGGAGCCAGCTAGCGAGATAAAGACAGACAGATTATAAGGTGTTTATGCTTTTGCAAAATTAAAGTCTTGAAGGCGAGACAGGTTTACATTGGCAAAGAATTAATGGTTTGATGTAGCACAAGGGGACAGCAAGAGCAGAGAGAGGGGCCATCTATCAGCATGCACTGATGGCATAAAGGAAAGAGATGCAGGCATAAATCAGGTCCTGCACAGGAAATAAGCAGGATGGATGACAGGCAGTAGCTGGTGATCTGTTATTCCCACAGTGCGCCAGAAGATGCAGAAAATGTGGCTGGGTGCTTATAGATCTCATTTCAGCAAGCACGTATTGGGTATCTCCAGGCTGGATGAAACCTTCCCTGCACTTGGCAACTGCCAGGTGTGAAGGAGAGGGGCAGCAGAGCAGCTCTGCACATACCCACACGCCCTGCAAGGATGCTGCGCAGGCTGGGAGACCCATCCAAGGCAGAGAGGGACCTGGGTGCTTCACTCCCCCTCTCTGGAGGTGTCTGTGCCCAGGTATCATCTCCACATCCTTGAAGGAAATGAGCCCAAACTCAAGTGTCCCCAAGCAGAGGAGGTTTATCTTCCCTTGGACGGTGGCTGAAGCAGATTAGGGGATGCTTAGCCTAACGCTGTTGCGAATGGACCCTTCTGCAAAGGACCTTCACAGCGTGGCCCTGCCCTGGGCTCACGATGGTGCCAAAACATTGGTCCTTCTAGCATCTTTGCATCGTTCTCCCTCCCTGCTGTGTTGTTCCTTGCTCGGGCACTGCTTTGGAAACGTGGGCACTCTCCTAAGAGAGATAGAAGAGAAACTAGGCTGCTCCATGGGCTTAGACTAGTCTCTAGTTTGCAATTCCCCAGTTTTAAGATTTTTGGGGCCCAGTTTTATCTGATTATTCTCCAGACCTCCCCAGAGCAGTCTCTTGTGCTGCTCTGCACTTCAAATGGAAATGAGACCTTACACATTTAATTGAAGCCAATTTCCTCCCTGTTGTCGGGTTAGTGAGGGGGGATTAATGGGGGCCAAGGCTCAGTCCTCTGGAGACACCCAAACATTTCAACACACGGGGCAACCCTGGAAGGGTGGAAAACATGCAATGGGGAGCTGGAGGTGACTGGGGCTGATCGGGAGCAGCTGAGATACATAAATCTCTCCAGCTATCAAGAGCTGCTACCTCCCCCTCCCCTTTATTTAAGCTGTGTTTTTTGAATGAAACCTGAAGCAATTAAACTCTCTTTCATCAGATGTCCTGCCTTCAATTTGCCTCCTTCTTAGCAATATCACAGGGAAAGGAAGGACGTGGGAGGCTCCTGCAGCCTTGCACAGGGCTGGGTGGGACGTGACGCAGAGATGACCCAGTGCCCTGGTCCATCCCTGCAGCCTCCATCACCTTTGGCAGCAGCCCTCGCCCGTGGGTCACCTTATGGCTCTGGAAGGGGAAACTGCTCGTGAGAAAGCTGGAGAGGTGTCCTGCAAGCTGGGGAGGTCTTCGTGCAATGCACAGCAAGGAGGAAAGCAAGGCTGCTTGGAAAGCAGAGGGCATTTACAGGGTGGGAAGACACCAGCGGAGGGGGTGATGGCTGGGGATACTGGTGATGCTCACAGTACAGACAAGGGTCCAGCTCCTGTGCAGCTTCTCGGTCTGTTTTAAGACCCTGCTCCCACAGGTCAGAGCAGGACACTGTCTTCTCCACTTGGGTCTGTCAGACACTGTCCCGCCATCTCCCCTCGGCCCACCTGGGTGCTTGTCCGTGCCATTCCCAGAGGATAAAGAAGGGCTTTTGCAGGGATGGATGAGGGTGTTGGTGTGATGCTGTGACATGGGGGGAGCTCGAGCCCCCTCCACATTGCCATGGCCACTGCTGCTCCTGGGAGGAAGGGGAACACCACGGCTGTGTGAAGTTCCTGCAATGCTCAACCCTTCCCCGCCTGCAATAAAGCAGACCCAGTGATAGATTATACATTGGCCAGAAAAGCTGTGAGATCGGGGTTTGTTTGGACAGTTTTAGGGTCGCTTCGAGGCTCCCTGAGAGCCAGCTGCTGTCAACAACTGGTGAGCTCAGCCCCTGCAGGGACTCGGCCTCTTCTCCTGGAGGTCCTACCCCCGGGGGCCATGGCGTTGAAGCCTCCCTCCTGGCTGGAGAAGAATTTCTGCTGTTTTTTTCCCACCCACTGCCCCATCCATGCCCCGAAGCTCTCCTGCTGACAAGCATCAGGATGCAGCTGGTCCGAACGGCCATCCCCGGTCCTCCCTCCTGCCTTGCCCAAACGAGGGAGGACGAATCAGCCCAAGCATGGCAGATGTGGGATTACTCTGAAGGATTTAGGATCCCACAGGATCATCTGCCTGCCGTCGCACAGGCAGTGAGCCCTGCTCTTGAGCAGTTACCCTGTGTCCCAGGGAAGACATGGTGCCATGGCCATGCCAGCACCCATGGGGAGAGCTGCCGGGGGGTGCAGGGGGTTGAGCTCTGCAGGCAGAGCACCCCCCCCCCCCTTTTATTTTACCGTGCAGCCTGAGCCTAAACCCAGTCTGAGCCTAAACCCATCCCCTTCTGTGAGGCTGAAGCCCACAAACATTAACCCTCCAGCTATAAAACATGACTCGGTGTTTAACAACCACACATCGAACCACAGCGATTCTAAAAACTGCATAGAAATTCCCAAGCCAAAGACTGCAACTGGTATTAATTAGTTCTTCCTCTGACAACTTTTTCTGGTGCCACCAGGTGGTAACAACGTGTATCTCAGCGATGTCACCAGGAGCTGGCTGTCCCCTAACGCCACCCAGTCTCAGACAGCTGCTCTTAAGCCACGGGTGGGTGGAAAAGAAATGTGGTGGGGCATCCATCTCCAGGGAGCAGCGGCAGAACATAAATCCTCCTTGGACTATTGCATGACGATAGCGGGGACTTGTTTTGAAGGATGGAGGGATCTTATCCTGCCACCAAATGTCAATTTTCTCTGCTGGCCCTTGGAGAAAAAGAGCTTTGCATGAGCACCATGCGACAGTGGTGCAGAGTGGAGAGCTTCAACGGTGCCTGCCTTGACTGGCTGCTCTGCTGACGGAGTGGTGTCCCGAGTGTGGCTGTCCCCAAAACAGGCACCCACAGGATACCTGGGCTGTGGGGACACCGGGAGGACCTGTGACTTGGCAGGTTCTCTCACTGGGAAACCCTTAGCCTGGTCCGCAAGCAGAGGAGGGAAGAGGAGGCTGGAAGTGGGGAAGGGCAGAAATGACCTCAGCGATAAACACTCCACGATAAAGCTTCTTTCTGGGCTTTTCAACAGCCCTTATTGCCCACAGGAGAGTTGAGCTGCATAGAGCGCTTTTCATATGCTACATCCTGCCCATCCTCCTGCCTGCCCCGGCTCCGCTGCTGCCCCTCCATCTCTCATCAGGCAGACGGTCCTGGCTTTATTTTTTCAAGGTGGAAGAAAATGAAAAACCTTTGATGCCAGGAAGTGATGGAGAATTTTTTCTGCTCCTGAAATAAAAGATAAAATTTTCCAAGCTTCTCCTCTTCTCCTGCAGCCCCCCCACCTTCCCCATCCCTCGCCTCCCCGGTCTCCCTGTCTCCCCCCGCTCCCCACCTCCCTGACCAGGTAAACTCCTCGGCAGAGCCGGTTGTCGTCTTTTCAACACCTCATTTTTTCCCCTCGCTCCCGGTGCGCAGGGAGCGACTCTTCCTGTTTACACACCTCCGGCTCTAGGGCGGGAGGTGAAACAAAACCAGCTTTCATTCAGCAGAGGGGACCGCAGGAGATGGAACAGCCCCAGCCATGGTACCCACCACATTGCCTCTCCCATCCATGTGCCTGTTGCCCACCGCCCTGGGATGGCCGAGCTGCTCCTCCCCGGGGACCCCCGCGCTACCCTTGTGCCAGGACCCAGCTCATTCCTCCGGGTCGGCTCCCTCCTCTGCAGGAAAATGCCCAGCCTGGCCGGTAGCTCGAGGCAGCTCCTGGACATCACCCACCGCCGCTGCCCGTGGTCGCTGGCACCTTCCCGGGCAGCACAGCTGCCATGGGGGGGGTCCCATCCCTGTTATCGCATGGCGGTGCAGGTTGCAAAGCTGTGTTTTACCAACAAGGCGTGTGAAGCCATTTTGAGGAGCACAGGCTGCTGGCAGCCACCGGCCTGACCTCTGTGTGCTGTTTTCACTGTAATTTATTAAAGGCTGGGCCCATCCCAGCCCTGCCTGCGCACACCAGGGAAGGGGGAAACAACCCCACTTCTCTGCAGCTGCAGCGTATCAGAGCTGCCGAGCTTTTAATTGGAAAGAAAAACTCTCCCACCCCTCTCCCTGTGTAACGGGATTGTCTCCATCCAAAGGTTTCTCCTCGGAGCTGTGCTCTGGGGACTTTCACAACTGCTTTGTGTTTGCAAAGACGCCCGGATGGAGCCTCCGCAGCGCCGGCAGACAAGGCACGTCCGCGTGTGCACATGGAGACGTGGCCCATGCCGCAGCCTCTGTCTTCTGCTGGTCCTGTGCCCAGGAATGAGTCCTCCTCCAGGTCCTTGGTGTCTCCTGAGCCCCAGCTGAGCACTGCACAGACTCACACCAGGGTGAAGCATGGGTGGTTGAATAGACTGATTTGCTCCACTGCCCAAAAATCCAGGACCTGGATCCTGCCCGGTGTCTCACTGCAGCGCACAGGGTCAGTGCGGAGGACCTGGAGAGTGACAGCCCCCATATATACCTTCCCACGCAAGAGACACCGCCGGGTATTGCAGGTGGACACAGGAGCACGGAGCCACCCGGAGCAGTGGGTGCTGCCAGGGCGTGCTGTGGCGGAGGAGACCGCGCAGACTCGAGGAACCAGCTCTCGATGCCAGACCGCTGCCGGGGCCGACCGCCGGCAGGAATGACCTGACACCACCCCTGGCTCCTCCGCCTGGTGATGAGCATCGCTCCTCTCCCCTGCTCCCCGGGAGCGGGCTGGGTTTGTTACAGCTGCTGGCTGATGCTCCTTTATTCATATATCATCAAAGTCACATCTCCTAAGATGTGACAGAAAACATACAGATGAGGCAAAGAAGTAAAGTTTGCTGAGCAGGGCGGGATTTTTGTGCTACTTGGGGGACTGTGTCCTACTTTCTGGTGTTTCTTTTCCTCCCTGACAATACTCCAAGGACAAAGCCTCTGAGGACACCCAGCCCTTGACCTTCTTAGGCAGGCAGAGCTTGCTCAGACGCAGCCTCCCCCATGGACCCCAGGCTGGTGTCTGAATTAAGGATGTTGATTGCACTCAGATTCTAATTTACTCGACTTGCTACTAGGAAGTCATCAGAAAAGACGTTTTAAAATCATTCAGGGAAAACTCAGAGCATAAAATTTTAATTGCCACCTTGCGAAAGAAGGTTCTCTCGGGCTGGCCAAGTCTGACTGCTTTGCCAGGGGTGGATGGGGATGCGCTCCTCGCCAGTTCTGCTGCCCTGGGCAGCGGTGGGAGGGCAAGAGGACAGAGATGGAGGATGATCGGCTGCTGTAGGTGCCATAGGACTTTGACCTCTACAAGCAGTTTAGGGAAAACATTTTCCCCCCGACACCAGCAGTGGCCCCGTATCGGGCACTCTGGGCACTCATCTCCCATCATAGCTCAAACTTTCGCCCCTTTAGCAAAACCTGTCTGATATTTATAAGAGATGCCACCTTCACCTCTGCAGCATGATTGAATTATTCATAGTAACCTGTTTAATAGAATAATTCTGCTTGGTTTCAGACTGAAAATTGCCTCTGAACAGCTTTCAATTTTGGTGATGTAATTCAAAACATAGAATAAAAAATATCTGGGCCCGTGGTCGGTCCCTGAGCAGTGTAAATATCTAATGCTGGCTGTAGCAGCCGGGCTGCAGGGGCCGGCTCTGCCTGGGCACACACACTAGCCATGGGGCACTGCTTCTGCCCCTCGGCTGGGGGGCTCATTCCAGGGTCTGCCTACCCCCGTGTGCATCGGCATCACCCTTCGTGATGCTCTGTGTGGTGACCTGCATGGGTCACGGTGCTCTCCTGCAAGGGCAGTCCATCCCCACTTCCCCCCGTTTTTTATAATGAAATCAAATTAGGCTTTCTTCAAGTATGCTCTTTTATTTGTGGATAAAGTCTGACATTCGTTTCAGATTATCTAAGGTAGGGATTTCGGGCAGGCACCCAGCAAGGTTTCAGAGAGAATTAGCCCAGTCCCTGCCCGACATTGGTTCAGGCCCTGCTAATAGATGCTTCTGACCTGGGGTGCTGCCAACTCCATCCCACGCCAGGACACCCTCTCTGTGCAAAGAGGTTCCTCTCGCTCCTTTGGCGGGTGGATAGCATTGTGGTTTGGGTGAGCAAAATCTCCATCCTCTGCCCATACAGCTTCCCACATTTGGAACTAATTCCTCCAGCAGCTGTTACAAGCTACTGACTTCAGAAGCCGGGCTGAACAGGGGATAATTATTTCTGCTGCAGCCAAAAATACATTAGACCTTTGGTTTGGCTTTGAATATTCTCATTTAGCATCCAAAACTGAGGATATTTGAAAGAAACAACCCAAAGCCAACTCCACCATCACGGCAGCCCGTGCCTGTGCAGCCTGGCAGCACAGCCCCGCTGCCGCGGCTGCCTGCACAGCCAAGTGCCCCGTGGCTGTGGGCACAGCCCGGCGTCCCAGCCCCGGGAGCCTCTGGAGTCACCTGCACACCTGAAATATATGTGTTATGTGTGCAAGTGGAGGAGAGAAAAAGAAATTCATTTGGCATACTTGTCGTGCGGAGCTCCATGTGCTGTGAGCTCCTAGAGCTGAAGGAGATATACCTGGGAGCTTCCCGAGCTCTCTTCTCCTTTGTCTATCTGTTTGCTAATGAGTGTGCTAATATTGCTGCTTGCCTGTACCAGCGAAGATGTAGCTACCAAGCCAATCTGCAATGAAGATAGGTCTGTCCTTTTCTCCCTCCCCCTAAACCCACTGGGATCTCAAATGACTTCTGTAGAAGGGATGAGAGAGGTCCCTGCCTTGACCCACCTCCCCTTTCCTTCAGGCAGAGAGACTGAATATGGTGCCACCACTTGGCATATGTCCTCTTGAAATCATAATTCCATAAACTCTTCAACTTTTCCTGCTGGCTCCCTGAACACACACAATAGGACGATAAAATTCCTTACAAATGTGCATTCTCTCCAGAGCCACTTGTCTTTTTCTGCAAACAAAAGGACAGCGCTAGTCTGAAAGGCTGGGAGCAGAACTGAGGGGGACCCCATTAGAAATCCCCAACAGTGAATAGAGTATTGCCAGTCCACAGGCAAAAAACGCATTATCTCCTCTGTGCCAGCGAGGAGCTATGGAGGTCTTGGTAAGTTATTCCAGCTCTCTGCCTTCGTATTTATACCACGCTCCCCTGAGCACCGACACGGCCCTGCGGACCATTTATGTTTGAAATGCTACCAGCTTCCTAAATCCTGGGGTAGGGGGAGGTTCCTGCCTTTCTGAGCTCTTAATATCTCTTCCAGGTAAAACAATCCCTTTCTCCCTGTCTTTCCCAAGGTGCCAGTCAGCTCTCCCAGATACCAAAAGGGTGACAAAGCCATAGATTTATCTTGCCTCTGATTGACCCACCAGTGGCAATGTCTTCTTCCAGGGCAGCAGCAGCAGCGGGAATTAAAGCTCAGCGATGTCTCTGTGTCACCGAGCCTTCAATCTACTGTGCAAATAACTGCAGTGTGTGGCTTGCTTGGCCTCATCGGCTTGGAATTAATATTAATTCCAAAATGAAAGTAGATTGCCATCCACTTTGCTACTCACCGGACTCAGATTGGGCTATCAATCTCTATCTGAAATAAAGCACCTCGCAGTCTTGTGTCCCAGTGCAGAGAGATCAAACGAAAACCTGAGATGTATTTTCTAGGTAAGTCTTGCTTTGTTTGTTCCAAAGTCCTGGCCAAGACCATGTGCCTTGCTGATGGCAGGAAGGGACAGTGCATAAGTCGTTTCTTTTTTCAACTTAAAATACAGAGATGTTCACAGGAAATGTCTGTAAAAACCTCAGAGAGTCCTGAACACCAGAAGACAGGCAAGGAAGAGAGAAGAGCTGCTCATCTGTGCAAGAGTGGTCCAGGACTTGGAGAGGAACCGTATGCCATCTCTTGACAAATTATTCCACTTGTACAAAATAATTTCTGCATGAAGACGGGGACCTGACCCTGACCAGGTGGAGACACAGCCCCTACACTGTAAAAGCTCTGGGTGGTATGGATTTTGCCTCTCTGGGAGACAAGAGGTGTTCCTGCGTGGGGAGAGTGTGTGGCTGGGGGTGGGAGATGGCCAGCTCTCCAGGGACCCCGGCAGCAATCCTCCCGGGGTTATTCTGATCCGTGGGATTAGGACCAACCTAAGTCCTACCCCAGGCCCCCCATGCTAACTGCAAGGCAAACATGGCTCAAAGCCATCTTTCCCTCCCTCCTGAGAGCCTGCACTGGCTGCAGCTTGTTCAGACCTGAAAGCACAGCCCAGAATTAGCTAAAACACACCAGGGTTTTTGTTTAAAATAAACTCACATAAATCCATCCCATATAACTTATGAAAATCTTCTAAATCCCCTCTCCCCCCCCTACAATTACCTGCACATCCTAGTTACTCGGTGATGGGTGCTGAGAAAAAAGATCAGGCTGGCAGGCTGACGGCAGACCATCCCCAGCACAGACACGGCCTCACTCCTCTCCCAGAACATCACAAGTTTGTGCCTGGAAATCAGAAAATTACTCTGCCTTCCCCCTCATCCTTCCTCTGAGCAAGCTCCTGGCCTTATACAATTATTTATCTGCTGGTAAGAGGCAAATCAAATATCATTAAGGCGAGTCTAGCAGCTAAGAGCCGGATGCTGGCTGTCAGAATTGCACTTTGCAAAGCAATTCAAACCAGCGGACACGCGCTCTCCCTTCCCTCAGATACACCGGTCGCCCTGCGAGTATCCCTGAGTATCTCCTAACCAACATATCAATTAAGTTACACTTCGGCTAGTGTGTGAGTGCGCCTAGGACTGTATTGATCCTCAGCCACTGCAGTGTGCAGAGTCTATAATGGCCTCAGATGAGACATCCCAGCCAGGGAAGCTGGATCTTCAAGCATCTGATAGATCAATAGCTTTCATAAACCAGACTGAAAAATAGGGGAGAGTAATAATGGTAACAGAAATGCTGGGCTACACTTACAGAAGAAAAACAATTTGAGGAGGACCAAATAGCAACATTGATCATGCCACTATTTTCCCATTTTTATATTTCTTTGCGAAAGTATTCGACTAACTCCAGACAATACAAACCTTTATTTAAAATGCAGTGCAATTAGAGGCTGTACATTGTATTGCTGCTCTTTACATTTCGAGTGTGCATATGCTATTTAGAGATAACTCTTGTTTTAATTAGGTAAATTGCTTAGGCAGTCCTCCTCTCCCCCCTCCCCTGCACTGACAAACCCCTGTCTTGGGAGGGAGAAGCGTGCATCTCATACACACAGCAAGTCCATGGGCAGTGGGGCAGAGATGCTTTCCTCTTGCATTGCAACATTTGTGACAAAGGGACTGGATGCCGCTTGCTGAGAAAACCCAGGATCCAGCCCTGAAAACATCCCCGGCATCAGCAGCGGGACTCATTTCAGGGCAGTTTTAACACCGTGCAAACTCTTCCCCGGAGAAGGAGACCGGACACCAACGCGTGCTGTGATGCCCCAAGGACACGTGGCACTGCTGATGCTCCAGAGACCCCGGACTGCAAAACGGAGCCCCAGAGGGAAGGTGGACCTGGGGGGGATGCTGCTGGCGGGGCTCTGCTGCTCACCACTGTACTTAAGAACAGTCTCAAATTTTGCTGCCCTGCCCTCACTACGAGAACTGGTTGGCAGAGCTGATTTTCTGGCTTAACAACATAGCCATCCATACAGAAGCACGCTCAAGCATGTCGAGATGTTCGCAGTCATTGGGCTGGGAGGCCGGAGGGCAGCCAGAACTGCTTTGATGGTATCTGCATCGCAGCGGTGACACGGCCCCACCGCAGCTTGCTGCTCAGGAGTGGCGAGCATCTGCCGCAGCAGGCTGGAAGAATTATGTGTGGTGCTTAGGATTAAATGCATTAAATGTGTGCTATTCTTGGCGGTACCTGAACAGATGATATCTCTTGGAATATACCTGACTCTTTTTTTTTTTTTTTTTGAGATCTGATCTGCAGTTGTTGACAAGTTTTGCCAAACAATGTCAGGACCGGGGTTTTCTGCAGGACGCACCAAGCAAAGCCTGAAACCTGGGGCTATAACGGAGTTCTGCAAGGACTATGTTAGGCCTGTCAAGGAGTTAATAAAGTTTATTGAGTCTTTGAGCCATCAGCGTCTGCCTGATCCTTCATCACGGCCTACAACAAAACTGCCAGGGAAAATACATTTGCTCATCAGAGGCAGGTGGTGAAATAATGCAGGATGCCAAATGCCAGGGCAAGGCTGGCAGTAGGGATGGGTGGTGAGGAGGTGACCTTGTCAAGAGCTGGGTTAAATCCAGGAAATTTTAGATTTAAAAGGAACAATTTGCAGAAACTGTCATGGAAGTTACTATAAGGGTAAAAGCAATCAAACTGGAACACAGCTCTGCGGTTCAGGAGAGGTTTATCTGCCATCTAAAGAAGAATCATGTCTTGTCATGGTAATGGGCAGATTTGCTCAGTGGAAGTACCAGAGAGATGTCCTGAGACTGCAAAGTGGGTAGAAAGCCCAAGGAGGCTCAGTTGAGAGAAGAGAGCTCCTGGGGGTGCTGGACCCAGTCCCCGTCATGTCACGTACAGAAATGGGCTGTCTTTACGTATTTATAAGTTTCAAATAATTTCTTCCCCCGTTCCTGTCGTGGCTGAGAACAACAAAGGGAGATAAAATTGATGGTGGACAAAACCAATCCCCCATCCTACCTGAAGCCTCACGTAGTCTTTACTTGGACTTGGGGCTCTGCTCTGGTTTTGTCCCGTTGGACCAGCGCGGGTGGCACGCCTGCCCCGGGGACACTGCTCCAAGCCTCCTTACGGCAGAATCGCACCGGCAGAGCTCTCCTGAGCAAACCTCTGCATCAGCCTCCTCATGACAGTTCTGTCAAGCTGGAACAATCCTGGGAGAAGTTCAATCCTTGGAGCTCTACCCAGGCAAACAAACTTGTGAAACCTCTCCTCTTCCCTCCGTCACTTCAATCATGTCCACTCCATAGAGCCATAGGGAAGAAAGTGGCCATCTGTTTGCTGTTTGCTTTGAAAAGAAAAAGACACCAATCTTCTCGGACAGCATCTCCCAGAGCCTGTTACTCATCCACTGATCCCTCTGCAGCCTTGGCACAGGGAGCAACTCAGCAACGATTTTTCAGAAAACCAGCGTCCAGGAGAGAGCCTGGTTTACAATTATTCTTCAGTTACATAGGTAATTTTAACTGGGATTAGCTGATCCTGTAAAGTAATTGAAGCCAGGAGGTCTGGGGCTGCTGCACTGTTATTATCACCATATGCCATTGGAAAAACAATGGGTGATGGCTGTCTTTCAAAGTGGTTTTCAAAACCCTCTAATTCAGTCTTTCCAGGTATGGAGGGAGAGCGAAATTTGACAGGCAGGGAGGGGGGGAGAAGAACGTGGAGACGAGTGAACAGAAAACCAAAATAGATTGAGACGGACAAAAGGGATGGTTGGAGAGGCAACGAGGAAAAGTTCTGTTTCTTAGGCTGAACTCCTGCGCAGAAAGCAGAAGGACCTCTTTTTTCAGCCTGATCCCCATGCACAGGTAATGGCTGTTTCTTTCAGAAGGACAGCACTCATTATTTCTACTTTTATATGAAGACAACCATCCTGCAACTAAAATGAAGGAACGCCCCCCTACCCTCACCATCTCGTGACACTTCGGTATGTTCGCAAGTGCCACAGCTGCATTAGGGATTACCAGCCCAGCTGGCATCCCCAGCCTTCGCTGCGGGCTCTCTGCCAGCTCGCCAAATAAAAGAGCCTTCAGTGGATCGCCGAGCATCGGTGCCCGCCATCCCGCAGCGCAGCAGACAGCCGAGCCTGCCCTGTGCGGAGCCACTTGACCGGCGCCTGCCCCCAAGGTGCTCTCTGCAGTGAGCACCAGGTTGTCCGGGAGTTGTCTTAATTGCTTGGAGAGTTTTTAGCTCCTTTGAGAAATCACCAGATTCCCCGAGTGATGGTTAGTGTTTCCTCAGAAGAGCCTGGAAATACAAGCACACGCAGATGTGCAGAAGGTAGCGTAGAGGGAAAGCCAGATGCACAAGGCAGAGGGCTGGGAAGTGTCTGCAGCCGCTTCTCGCAGCATCTGTGCACGACAGCGTGGTCCAGACTCGAGCCTGCTGCAGCCGTGCAGAGCCATCCTTGGGCACAACTTACCCCATAAGCTCTCACACCCAGCTAGAGTAAATGTGTTTTCTGCCGGTGGCTCAGATATCACCCTGCTGATTTTACTGCCCAAATTGTCCACCGGTGGGTACTGCCCGGGAGAAATTACTGCCATACCTAAGGATGGATTATCTAAAGTGGCCTCTGCTATGAGACGCTCCTGCTGCAACAGCAGGACTAAGGCCCTAATCTCACTAATAACAATTCAAGATATATTAGACTGAAATATTTCTTTTTGCTTAATAAAAATAAATGAATAAAGTTTTAGGACAGGTCAAGTGTAATTAAAGCAATTACTTGCTTCAGATCTGGGGGACATTCCTGTGTAATCAGATTACGGTGATTCCCTCCCAGGTCTAGACTTGATCCTAAACTACACGTCAAGGTCCCTTTTACTCCACAATATGGGGGTAAAAACGCAAAACACAATCAAGAAGAAAATACAGTAAAAAAAGAATGGCTTCTGCCGGAATTATAAACAGCAGCAATTGCTGTGATTTTGCAGTAATCAAGGCCAGGCCAGGCCCCGTCTGTTGTTATTATCTCTCCCACTAATCCCCAATGTGGTTCCTATTTGTGTTGCTCTGGGTTTCCACGCCGAGCAGCCTGGGCGAGCCTGCGGCAGGACTTGCAGTGCTGGAGCCCTCCTTCCCACCCCGGGACACCCCACTGGCTTTGGGGCTCAAGCAAAGGTGCCGGAGGGGCTGTCACCTCTGTGGGCACAAGAGAGGCCAGGGGACGGGACAGCTTGGAGCATCCCGTGCCGCCGCATCCCCAGCGCAGGAGCTGGATGCCCAGCGGCAGCACCACCCCGAGCCGGGGGAATAACAGATGGAGAGGAAAGGCTGTCATTTCAAGTCTCACCAATGTGTTGGGTGCTTCAGCCCTCTTGTGGCTCCCAGGGCTTCTTGTCTCTTTTTTTTAGGGCCAGAGGGGGGTAACTGCGTCCCTCCAGGACCACTGCTAGGGCAGGGGGATGACTGAGGAGCAAAAAGGCAACCTTCCCCACCAGCACAGATGAAAGGAGCAGGACCATCCTGAGGTGTCCTCTTCTCATCCTCCTATTTAAATAGGGTCAGAGGGAATGAGGGGCTCTACAGGAGAACCTTTATGGTGATCTGTTTCTACATAAAAACTAACTTGTTTCCAGCACAAAACCATTTATCATGAAAAAAGAAAAAAAAAAAAGTTCCTGAATGGTAAAGGAAAGGCAGTATCTGTTTCTGGTGTACCAGCAGCACCGGTCTCTCCTCTTGCACCCCTGGCACAGCTCTGCAGTGCCCTGTACCACTGAGAAAACAGCTCTGCATTCCCAGTGCCATCTCCGTGGCTGGAGCAGCATCGCAGTGGGCACATGGGTGTCCCCACAGTGGTACAGGTGACAGACCCTGTGGCTGTCCCCTTGGCACTGCCTGTGGGGCTGATGTGCCTCCCTGCACCCCCCAGGCAGAGGCAGCCCTCCCCTGGAGCAGAGCCGGGGCCGCAGAGCCGGCTCTGGCACTGCCGGTGCAGCTCCACAGGCACCACGTGCTCCTCCTTGAGAAGATCTGTGATTCCCACCCGTTCCATTCGTTGTTATGCCGGTGTTTATTTGGCCAAAACACGGGCTGGCAGTTTTAATTTTCATTACTCCTTGTTTGTTATTCTTTGCCCTGAAAAGGTTCAGCTCATCCACTCGGGGAGCAGAAAGAGCGTGGCGGGCCTCGAGGGACCTGGCACACACCATACAGCTGCATCTGCTTGGGACAACCTTCACCTGGGAGAGGCACGGGGGGAGGTCCGTGCTCGGCGGCATCCCCACGCAGCACCGGCGCGACACGTGGCAAAGAGCCGAGGCTGAAGCGAGCAGCTGTGGCCGACTTGTGTTTACACAGAAAAATGTGCGAGTCATCACGGATGCCTGGAGGTCAGGAGGGATCACTCAGGCATTAGGGGCAGGCTGGGACCCGCACCAGGATGCGTGGGACCAGGATCGGTGATGCCCACAGCGGCGGCTTGTGGTCTCTGGTTCCTGGGTCTTCAGTTTGGTTCCTGACTCGGGGAAGAAAACTGAGTGACGGGGGGGCTGGAGTCAGTCGGCAAGAAGGAGCAACTCTCCTTTTTCTTCTTTCGTGGTAGGACAGAAAAGCAGTGGTGTAGGATCACCCATGCAGGCAGGGAAAGAGCAACAGATGCTGAAGTTCAAACCTGGCCACCCTGGCACCAGCAAGGGTAAAGCTGGTGGGAGAAAGGAAAGGGAAGGGATGGCTCAGGGGTGTGAAGTGGGGCAAAGAAGCTTCTTTGCAAAGCCCACGGAGAGGCTTACGGCATCCCAACCTGGAGCAGATGGCAGGGCTTGGAGCAGAGGCAGGCCAGGGACTTGCCTGTGTTATTGTCTGGAGCAACTGGTCCAGAAGGTCTCTGTACATCTTAGCGGGACTCCAGATGGATCCTGGCTGGTGTTTATTTGACAAAGAGTTTTTGGCTGTCTGCTGACCAGCAGTGCCAGGTAACCAGCCCGTTTCCAAATTCTTAAATAATCCAAACAGCTGTCACTTTGCCAATGGACTGAACATCCCCACTCAGACCCGAAATCTGGGAGCTCCTGACGCAATGCGAGCTGGGGCCAGGACTAGTCTTCCTTCGAAAGATAAACCTCCCCTCTGCCTCCCTGGGTCCTGGGGGAGGCATTGTAGGGGCAGAGGACAGGGGACTTTTCCTTTTTCTGAGGACATCAGTGCTTCTACTGCTGGCAGCTTTGCTGAAAATTCTCCAGTTTTGCCCAGAGCAGGTTGACCTTGCGGGTTTAGTTCAGCGAGTGCCAGGGCAGTGTCCTGCTCACTGTCACGCTGCGGTAAATCCCAATGAACTACATTCACTTCAGACATGGTGCTCCAGATTTACAGCTGCGTTCGGGAGAGTAGATCACGACCTGTCCTCTCCAAAGCGGTGCCTTTCCACAGCTCAGCAACTTACGATTTCCTTTGAAATGGTCTAGTGAAAAGCCCTAGACAAGCGTTTCTCCTGGATGTTTTAGTGCCTAGCTCAAAGCTATTCCTGCTGGCTTGTGTTTAAAACCCTGCCTTCCCCCTGCCCTCTGCTTTTCTCTTTCTCTGAAGAGGAGAAGGAGCAGAAGAGCAAAGAGGGATGAAGGGGAATGTGTGGGGAGGAGGGAGCCGGGATCAGCCATGGGTACCAGTTCAGAGAGACGTGGGGTGTCCTGCACACCAGCCAGGCTGCCTGGTCCCACCAGCCCACCCAGCTCAGCTCCAGGGCCACCGGGGTCGGTGCTCAGAGGGACACAAGCCCTGAAGGGATATTGCTGATGACACTGGGTGGCTGTCCATCTCCTGACTCACTATCGAGCCAGTGCCTGGCAGGGCAGCAGAGGCTGCCGAGCAGCCACAGCACCATTTTTCAGAGTTAAAGCTGAGTTTATGACCACTGTGGTCATACAGGAGTCCATGGCAATATGTTGCATCCTCCATCCTGCCATAGGATAACAGGTTCTTCTTCACTTCCTATCCCAAATTGTTTTGTGGTGTTGCTGAGACGTTCCCGACAGCGTCAGACTCACCCCAAAGAGGGCTGCGTGTTGCAGAGGGAGCGCTGCTTCTTGGCTGCGCTGAGATAGCATGCATTAATTGTTCACCAGCTCATGTGCCTGCAGTTTAATTAGCTATACTAACGAAAGCCTGAGAGGAAAAATCTGTGGGACTGTAGCCGAATTTAAACTATAATCTGCTCTGTCCAGATTTGTTTCCTGTTGCGGCTGGTGTGTTCTGCACCAGGAAAAGAGCATTTAGAAAGAAGAAACCCTGCTGGAGGCAGCGGCTGGGCAATGCCTTGGGCCCTAACACATCTGTGGGGCAGTCATGTTTCTCCACCTCTTGCTATTACAATTACTTTTATCCACCTTACATGTTTTACTAGGCAATCAAAGCAGTCAGTACTTTTATGGGATGCTGATTAATTGAGCTCAGATACAGTATTTCTCCAAGGTTCCAGAGTCCTCATAGAGAACTGAGCAAGCAAGCCAAAGAAGGACCCAAGAGCCCATTACAGAGCTAGGGATGGAAAGTGTGCTGACATCCAATTATTCGCTTCCAATGACTTGGAAAATGAGGGGCCATCACATGCAGACCGTGTAGGTGGGGTGTGACCTCCGAACAAAGGAGGACAGAGTACCAGACTGCTCACTGAAGCCCATTTGCACAAGTCAGAGCAGGATATCGCCATACCCCCAAAGCAAGAACCATATGTCTTTCTGCAAATGCTGAGAGCAATGAAGCAATTCAGCTTGTTTAGCCAGTACCTTTGGTTGTTTTGTTTCCCCCCACCCCTTGCTCAGTAAGGTCAGCATCACCCAGAAGGAAAAGGTCTTTCACTTTGTAAAATACTCTGTTTCTGCTCGTATACTCTCCTTCCCTAAACCATTCTCTTCCCAACAGAGTCAAACCTCCAGTGGCCTCCTTCCAGCCCTCCTGATCAGAGGAGTTGTGTTCACCTGAATTCGGAGCAGGAGGATGATTTACAGGACCCACCGCCGCTGTCCAGCACGGCTCCCGGGGCTGCCCACCGAGCACTCGCAGCTCACTGCGGGCACTCAGTCCGCAGAGTAAAACCGCTCACCAAAAAAAATGAGTCGGGTAACCTGAAGTATTAGATGAATTGAAGGAGGGTGTGATCCATTCACCGGCAAACTGTGAGCAATGTCAGTGGCAAAATTCTTTGAGTAAGCTATCCATCATGGATTATTCATTCATCTTGGCTAGTTACGAGGAAAGATAGCATAAAGCTGAAAATGTTCCAGTGCCAATTATTTATTTAAGGGATGTTCTCCTCTGCAGGCTCAAAGCACTGGAGCAACAGTGTTTATCCCACTTTCCTTGGGAAAGTCCGTGGCACTGCATAGCTGCAGAGATAGAGAAAATCTATGCCAGTGTTGAGGCTGAATTTCTCTTTGTTGAGTTTCATCACCCTTATTCTTAGCTCCACTGCTTTTCGTCCATTCTGAACAATATTTCTTTCTCTTCAGTGTTTACACCCTTCGGATATTCCTAGACAGCTATTAAGTTCCCCATTAGTCTTCTCTTAGCCTAGCTGTAAGTATTTACTTATTTTAATCTTTCCCCATCAGCCAGTCCCTCCTGCCCCTTAATCATCTATGCTGTTCTTCTCCGAATTCCTTCTGATTTGTCTACATCACTCTTGTTTATGATTCTGAGATCTCATTTAGCATTTGATTTCTGCCAAAAATAAAATTGAGCTTGATTGTTTTCACTGATGACTGAAGGAGACATGAATTGTTGCTTGGAAAACAGTCCTTGAGACAGCAATATATGAAAGAGAAAAAATAAAGGCAGCTCCATCAGGCAGACAAATACACAGATAATATCACGTAGGCCAGCTTTGGCTAGATTGAATCTCAGAAGTGCGGCTGGTACGTGATGACAGTAATAGCCACCACTATTAGAGTGTTTAGCTTTTAAACAGAAATGTGAGTTATAACTCAGGCCCTGGCATAAATCACAGGGCCATGAAAATCTCACAAACGCATGCCTGCACAATAAACCAATATGAAATTCCTTGTCCTTGGTGAAAGTAGCAAAATTGCAACTTCCTTTGTATAGGAAAATGTGCGTGTTTGAGTCAGATACAGCAATTTGGTTTCAGGCATGTCATTGAGACCTTCAGCTTGGAAAGTTGTAATCTTTTTTGGAAACGAACATTTGAATTGCCACATGGTTGGAAAAGAAAGTGGCAAGGGCAAAGTCAGACTCCAGAATGATCTTAATCTAGTGAAAGAGCATCCAGCCTGGCCATCCCTGAGATGAGCACCAAGACCTGTAGTCACTGTCCACACTTTTCCGAGCTGCATATGGGAAGGTATCTGCCTGAATCTGCATTTGGATCAAGGAGTGGTGGGGTGGTGCTGCAGGGTCCTCATCGCTTCTGACCATCAGACTACTTTATTTGTGTCTCCAAACGCTGATTTAGGGACCTGGTTTTGATAACTTGGACCGTCAAATGCTGGTGGGTGGCTTCAGCCTGTAAATCTTCAGGAAATGTCCTCGTGGCTGACCTGCCAAATTGCAAAGGCACGCTAACCCCCAGCTAACCCCCAGCTAACCCGCAGCCACCCGGCGCCTCGCACTGTCCCCCGGGCTCTCTTCAGCCACTGCTGGGACAGTGCTGCTGCTCCTACTCACACTTGTGACCGTCGTGCTGTGCCGCTCCAGACTCAGCTGGGACCTCTCTTTCCACCTCGGCTGATTTCACACCTTTCCTGTCAGAGCGATCAGAGGCAAATTAAAGAGAGCAGGTGACAAACACACCCATCCACCCAGAGCAAGAGCTCCTTCAATCTGCGTGCGTGGGCCAAATTGCGCAGCCACCGCATCTCCTCTCCTGGTGTTTGCTCCCTCTGGGTCACTGCGGGGAGAAGATGAGCCCGGGAGAGCCATGCTGTTATAACTTGCAGTTTCAAACAGATTTGCTTTCAGGACCCTGATGCACTGCAGCCCCGATGAACCACCGAGGAGGTCTGAGGGACATCAGTAGATGACACCACCACACGTTTAGAGAGACAAACCTGCAGCACGAGCATTTTGCAACAAGGGCAGGAGGACTTTTGCTCCACTGGAAAGTCACTGCGTGTCCGCACCCACGCAGGGGAGTCACCCGGGGGGTGGCAGCGTGTGGGTATGGGCGGGTGGAAGCGAGCAGCAGCGACCCATCCTGCATCCCCGCAGGAGGAGGACCTGGGGCTGCAGAGCGGCTGCCGGTGGGGAACGCCGGCCCCACACTGGAGTACACGATAATCCCCCAGATCCGAGATCCAAATAAACCCACAAATTAAACAAGGAGCTAGGGGCTGGTTTCCCCTGGGAAGAATCTACCTTCCAGTGAGACCCTGCAAAGAATATACTGTATCTCAGGGGGATTTCCATTTAAATGCTCTTTGGCAAAGCACCCTTAAAAAGCTGCTAATGCCTCGTGGAAAGCTTTGAAAAACATGCTAATTAATTAGAAACAATGCCGCATCTCTATCGGCTATAGGAGCCCCTATGTTTCCCTCCCTTACATTCCCCGTCCACCACCAGAGACATTTGCATGAGAAGGGCAGCTTTGTTTCTCCAGACTCTCATCTGCTGTTCCTGCTGCTTATTCCTCCACCTGAAGTCAGGCTCCAAAGTGTGGGACCCCCCAAGGCATCTCCACAGCAACCCCCCCCCCCCCCACTCCCGGCCGTGGGGCAGAGGCAACCAGGGTTCATAGGGAAGAGCCAGTTTGACAGCACTGAGCAGGGCTTGGGACAGTGAGTACATGTAACCCCCGGGACCGGGACCAATTAGGGAAGGGGGAATTCATTAGCATTATTACTATGCACCGCGTGTGCTACAGTAGCATCCCAAAGCTCCTGTCAAGATCAGGCATCCTGTATGCTGGGAATGTATAAAATTGCTGTAAAACATGGTCCCTGCTTCTGTAAATTCCAATTTACAGCAGGCTCCCCTAGAAGATGGAGTATTTCAGCAAGTGGCGAGAACCCCCGTATTTCTTTTTGCTGCTGGGGACTCACAGCCACCTCCTACCACTGCTCTGACCCCTCCCCAAGGACTGTATTAAAATGTGAGTGTCAGCTCTGAAAATGACCACCTGCACTGTGAAAAAAACCATGGTGCTTCTTGTGGCTTCATTTCTATTTTGTTTGTTTTGCTGCTGCAAAAGGGGGCAGGGGGAGATGGTGGGATTTCATCACTTACTGCAGGAAACAGCGACCTTTTGGTCGGTGATGAAATTTCACTGAACTTCTCCAGCAGGCAGTAAAAGTAATGCTGAAAGTGTCAAAGAGCAACTTTCTGCTCCTTGGACAATCTTGCAAGGACTAATTATCCCTCCTAGTGAGAGGGAGCAGGGAGGGGAAGGGGGAGATGACACTGGTATTAAACATAACAGAAATATCTGTAAAGCAAACCTTAATTCAAGGTGGCTGTGCCCCAGCAATCCCTCTGCTCTCTGCATGCTGGTGTCAGAGCCCTTCTTCGCTCGGCGTTTTGGAGAGTGTGTGTCTGCTGCCCCATGAGTCACCATTTGAAACCTAAATAATTCATCAGGGTAGGGATGTATGGAGAGATTCTGGGTTTGCTCAGGAGCAGTTGGATATTTTCCTATTGCTCAGGGGGACAGCAACAAAGCAATGAAAGAGGAGGAACGCTATAAAGGGAGAGAGCGGCACGGCTGAGCTGCGCTGCTGGGACGCGGAGCCTTCCCACCCAGCCAGGAGAGAGCAAGCAAACAAACACAGCAACTACAAGTTGACAACAAAGCAGAGGAATGGCAGCAGCTACAGTCCCCGAGTTGGCATCAATCAACCAACCTTGGCAGAACCATCCCTGCTGCAGGTGCGGTGACATGCGTGTCTGCATATGGGGAGCAGGGATGTGCCCGAGACATTCGGTACCCAGGTCAGGAGAGGTTTTAAGAGGAAACAACCCCATGAACGTTTACTTCCCCGAGCCTAAATTCCTCCTTTTTCCTAGAGAGGCAAGACCAACATGGCTCTTTGCATTGCTTTGCATCTGAACAAGGGATTAAATGTCCACGCTGACTCAATGCACACTGGAATACTTCCAGAAAGTCAGCAAATATGCTCTCCCTCTCCCTTTAAATGCTTTGGCTTCCTGCAGGAAAATGAAATCCATTAACAAGTTCCACCCCTGCTCCGAATTCAAGGCTAGAACTGTCAATGCTTTAGGAACGAGCTAAATGGGGGGATTTCCATAACAATCAGCAGCTACAGCATTAATCTATAGTCATATTAACCTGGGATGACAAGGACACGTCTGTCTGTTCTCTCTAATGTAATCTACCATTATACTCGGACTCCATTGAAGTCTGCTTTGTACCATGCATTTGGCTGTGATCAGCTAATCTCTCTGGCTTTAAGTACAGCTTAGAAAAGAGAGAGGGGGAGACAGACAGAGAAAAGTGATTAATATGCATGTGTGTGCGTGTGCTTAGCATGTGTCTGCCGTTAATATATGTGTGAGCATGTGCATGTGCACCAGTCACTTGGGGGCTATGCATCTGCGCATGCGAGTATGCTGCCTGGATGTACTGGGGCTCGCGGTGTGCCTTTGCCAGGTGTCAAAATGCACCTAGCAAGCGGAGAGGAACAGGCAGAAATTTCAGTGTGAGGATCAGGGCTGTGTGGACGTGAACTTGAGGCAGGCATCTTGGCGTATTAAGCGTACGTGAGTGTGGTTTGTATGTGTCTTCAGTCAGCCCGTCTCGTGGCAGCGTGCAGTTCCCATGCTGGTGGGGAAGATAGTTTCTTTTCCATCCCTGCAGATCCGCCGGCGCGGGGATGCTCCTGTGCCAGGTCCTCGCAGGCAGCGCCGGTGACGAGCCCCATGGTGCCAGGGCAGCTCAGCGGGACGGCGAAGGTGGCTGTTCCCTCTGGCGCTTTACGACGGCTGGCAGCACCTCCTCTGCAGGGATGTGCAGCCCTGACTGTCCCTTCTCTTTCATTTTGCTTTATTAAACTTCCTTGAAGAGGCACCTTCTCCGAGCGTGCAAGATGCCCTGAGCCTGCTTTTGGATTAGGAGGTGATTACAGAGCTGCAGTGGCACGCACCAGGATGCCCTGCACCAAATGAGCTTATGGGGTCAATCACATTCCCAGCACCGACTCCAACCACTTCAGAAGATGCCGTGATATCAGCTCCCACCTTCTGCAAGGAGCCTGTTCCCAGGCAGGGATTAGAGCCTCCGCGGTGCATGCGTGGCCGTCCGCAGGCGCGCTGCTTCGCCTGCTTTGCTACCTTTCCTTTTTTATCATTGGAGAGCAGGAAGAAAATTGCTCTGTGGCAAACTCATCCCGTGAGCTCAATGTAGGGCTGGTTACAGCTTCCCCGCTTCTGCAGCCGGCGGGAGCCAGTGGCCCCATCCCACCCCTGGGAGGTAAATCCCACACGATTTCTGCAGGCTCTCCAGGCAGAGAGCAAACATGCCCGGGAGCTTGTGGGACCTTGCCTTTGCTCTGGCCATCCCTGGGGAGGTGTGCAGAGAAATCTCAAATCATCCCGCAGAGTGATAGCAAGGCAGGGAGGATGGCAAGAAAAACCCAGACCAAACCATGTTCCTCTGCCCACAGCCGTTAACCCCCTTCTCCAAAGCAATTGGCTGCTGAGACTATCCAGGAGACACTGGCAGGAGCCCTCCAAAAACCGTAAATGCTGGAAGGTCTGGTGTTACACCCAGCCTGTCCCAAGGCGCTGATAAATTCTCTGTTACCACCATCCTGTACTCACAACTCAGGTTTCAGAGCTGAAAAGTGCCACTTCGGCCGTTCTGGGTATTACTGCAAATAGGAAGCTGGAGGTGGCAGAATGAACTAATGGGGTGTAAAGATTCAGGGGAGACAAGCATTGCAAAATGTTCTTCCACTCCTGGCACCGACAACCCGCCCCCCCCCCGACCTGTGCTGCTGCTGCCACTGTCCCCCATTTCCTTGCACCCCACTCCCCGCATCCAGACC
This sequence comes from Harpia harpyja, assembly GCF_026419915.1. Lineage (NCBI taxonomy): Eukaryota > Metazoa > Chordata > Aves > Accipitriformes > Accipitridae > Harpia > Harpia harpyja. Next base: position 25,664,223 of record NC_068957.1, on the reverse strand, counting down.
TTATGGTTCCCTCATTTCTGGCCCTCTCTTTTAAAAAAATATTCTGATCCAGCCCATGATTTCTGTGTTACTGTTTAGTCATATTGTAAAGGGGGTGGAAATCGGAAACTCTGATTCACCAGGATCTTTGCACAGAAACTTTACACGCTGGAACAATTAATTATCCATTAAAACCTTTGTCTCTGTGCATCTTATTGTTCCAGACTCTTATTGAAGCCACTCAGCGAAACAATCGGTCTGCCAGCATTCAAGTGTGGTTAATCAACTAACAAGCTTATAAATACAATAGATACAGCAACAAGTTGCTCTCCGAGAGCGCCGTTGCCGAAGGGTCTCAAGCCACTTCAGAAAATGTCGAATTAGCCATGGCTCTCACTGCTCTGCGGGTCGGTGAAGCGGCATCTCTTCTTCCTACAGCTGGGAAGCTGGGCGAGACCATGGTGTTTGCCTCACGTTTGAGACGTGCCATTAAAACGCTTCCTCCTCCAAGCTCCGAGAATCCCGGCTGCAAAGGTGGAGGACACATGGGTGCCCAGGTCGCTCCGGGCGGATGGGTAGGGCAGCCTGCCCCGACATGGAGGATGCTTCGGGGTAACACAGAGGTATGAGGCAGATTTAATGGGGCAAAGCTCTGCTGAGGAACCGGGAAAATTTCAACTTTTTTGAGGTTAGAGGTGACGCTTGTGTCTTGGAAAGTTGCTCTGCATCTGCTGCGTGGATAAAGTCTGGGAAAGTGGTGTTTTAAGGGAAGCAGGTGGAGGCATGATGTCTTTGAGGATATGTTTAATGATAGAAATTTTCTCTCAGTTGTATTTAGGCCGTAATTACAGGGGCCATAAAGGTATTTATTTCCTGACGATTAATGGCAAGCCAAGGAGAAAACTCTCTCATCAACGCTGTTATAAGCTTTCAGGAATTGCACGTGGGCACATGCACTCAGTCTCTTGAGCACCCTTTGCTGTTCACACGAGGATGGAGGAGGTCAGGAGACAAAGCCACAGAAGTTGGAGAGCTTAGGCTAAGATCAGAGCTGACAAAGAACAATATATTTAATTGTAAGGGTGGATGAAGGGGCCTTGAAGTGAGCATCAGCCAAACTTCGAGCTTTCATTGCAGTTTTTTTAGTCATGTCTAATTGGCCTTACAGTGCCAATCACCTTACGGACTTCATGTGCCCATGGACCATCTTCCTGCCCTAGCTGCGGCGTGGGTGAGTATGTCCCATGGTGGGCAAAGGCTGCTGGAAAAAGGGCTCAGCTCCCATGCCTATATAACACAGAAATGGCCACGAGTTCCTCAAAGGCTCTGGGCCGACAGGGTTGAACAATGAAGAACGAGAGATAAAGACCTCGAAAGCCACCTCAGGCTTAGGCTCCCAAACCCATAACTTTTTCCTGACATTTATGCCACAAACTCCCCAGCCTCTGCAGCACTCAGAGCAGCAGAGATAAGAGCACCTGTCAACTTCAAGAGACTCAAACAGATAAGCATCTCGCTTTGAACTAGCAGATAAACCTACAAGCTTGGAAGGATATATCGCCAGAGCATCTGAGCAAGCCTGGTCCAGAGCCTGGCCATACGGATGTCTCTTCGGAGAAGCGCACATGGGCTGTCACGCAGTGTCCTGCGCAGATGACCCGTGCAAGCCATCTTCCCTCGTGCTGCACCATCGTTCCCACCCCTTCCCCTTGATGGGATGGAGGGCAAGCTCTGAGCATGACAAGGGTGTCACGGCTCTCCTCACTTGTCCCGTCCTGACCTACCTCTGGCTCTCACCTCCCTCCCCTCTCCCATCACATGCTCTGTGTGTAAAAGTCAAAAGTCATATTTAGGAGAAAAAGAAAACTACAGTGCTGATACCATTTGTGTCGTTCTCTGTTTGGAGCTGCTCAGTCTGGGACTTTATCAGCCAGAAGCAGCACTAAGTCTGCGGCAGAAGCATCTGCCACCGTCCCTCCATCTCCTTTTGAAAGCTGCTGGGAAAAAAACCAACCAAAAAAATCCTTCCTTCTGCCCTGTACACCGGCACAGGCGCAGTAAGGGGTGGGCTGCTGAGACCCCAGCCCAGCCATGGGAACATGACAAGGACAGAGAGGGAAAAACTGGCATTCCCCTGTGCTTCTCTGCCCTCCAGTCCTGGCAGAGCCACAGTCCGTCACCTCCGCACCGGCTCCTTCAGCTGATGGGGGATTTCTGTGCTGGGGGCAGGTTTGCAGGTCTTGCTAGCTGTATAAATGAGCAAATAAAATGAACATTAACAACTTCAGCGCAGTTATCGCAGTTTCCTGTCCCAGATAATTACTGCGGTTTGTGTGTAGCAACGGTTATTTACTGTGTTTATACAGCAGAAAAGGTGAGTGGCACCGCGCAGTCAAAAATTATTACCGGGACATAAAAATGTCTTCAGCCATTAAAGCGGTGACATTTCTATTTAAGTTTGCCATTCCGCCCAGGCCAGAGGGAAGGCTTTAGGGTTTAGCACCACAAGTCCCCTCTCGCCCCGGCGGTTCAGCCCCAGCCCTGGGGACGGTGACTCCTGTCCCTGGGTCCCCGGGGCCGGAGCACACAGACCTGCGAGGGCTCGCTGGTGGAGGCTGGAACAGATTTGCTGACTCTGGGAGCATTTTGTGTCGATGTTTCAGCTCTGTTCATTAATGAGGGAAGAAACACTTCTCCCTGAACTGCCCTCCCCCCATTTCCAGGCCAGGTGTAGACATGATTTATTGCATTGTTTAGTCATTATTCTCAGTTACCCAATTATGTTTTTTAAAGTTAAAAATGCAAGATCTTTGTTGTGGCTGCATCTGGGGATTCTGCAGCATCTGGAAGATGGTAAGAAAAAAAAACAGAGGAAACCAAGAACAACAACACCAGCAGCTTCTTGTGTGCTACCTTTTGGCGTATCTCACCACCGCATCGCAGTTGGGGGGATGATAGTGCTCCCCTTGCCTTGACCCCATGCATTTCCCCGGCGGGTGCCAGAAGCCCGGGCTGACGGCAGTCTGCAGTGGGGCTGTGAGATTCTGGTGCATTTGGTACTACTTAGCAAAAAGCTTCTGTTATTGCATAAAGCCAGAATAATCGCCAGGGAGATTTCAGCACAAGACAGATAACACTTCGGCTCTGCTGACTCTAACACTTCGCAATGCTAACTTTTCTAACTGTGCCATAGTAGGTCATAGACACTGAATTTTACCTGCAAGGATGGCTTACTTTGCGATGGCTGAAGACAGCAGAGCCTCCAGCTTCCCACCATGTCCCTCCATTTACAGAGCACAGCCTTAGAGTAGCCAGTTCCCAAAGGAGGATGACCTTGGAAAGCCATGCTGTAAGCTCAGCCCTTGAGCAGTCGGCTTCTGGGAGGCTCAGATGTCCATAAACTCAGCACAGCATCCTTGCCCCAAGTTATTCCACCCCTGGTTGAAATCAGGTCTCTAAGTTTTCGCGGGGCTGGGGCTGGAAGGGATTAGCAGTCTCCCCACATGTAGCACGGGCAGCAGCGTGATACCCGGTTGCTCTACAAAGATATTCCTTTGTGCATTTGGATGACAGGTCTCCATCACGGAGCCTGCCGTGCTGTAGCGAACTCCTGCTGGACTGAAATCTTCCTCTGAGGTCCTGGCTGAGGGCCTTAAAACTTTTTCTGAACATTTCTAGTTCCCAAAGCTAAAGTCACTGCTAGGTCCATGTTTAGTTAGACAGGGAATTGCAGACTGATTCCAACTCTTGTACATCCTGATCCCAACTCCAAAGAAGTGGATTTGCCTCTGCATGCCTCCTGCCCAGGCTGCAATCCGTGCATTCTCACTGGGATGTGAGTCCTTCTTTCTGCTGCGCAGGGGATGCCTGGAGAACCAGCTCAGTGGGCTCACTTGGTAAAAGCACCAGCAGCTCTGGGTCTGCTTGCATGGGAGGTGTAATTACAGAACAGATTAAAACAGATCCCTAAAGTCTGTCCAAATGGGAGAAAGACTCTGGTTGCTCTAACTGGCAATGGTAAGGATGTCAGTACTTAGATCTACACCTCGTATTTAAAATCCAGCAGAGAAAGGCACAAAGAAAACTATTGCAAGTGTGCACCGTGGGTCAGAAGCTGAGACCAGCGTTTCAGAGGTACCCGAAGGCCCTGGACCCCCATCTCAGCCCCAGCAGTGGTGGCCAAGCATCGCCCCGGCTCTCCCACAGCCCCTTGGGGCACAGAGCCGTGGGTCAGACGGGCGGCCCAGCCAAGCAGATGCACAGCAGAAGAGCCGTCCAGAGCTGCCCGCGCCGCGGCTCACCTGCCGGGCTGCCTGGCTCTGCCGGCTTCAGCCTGCGACGCTGCTCGCACAGACTGATGGATGAGGAGATCTCTAGCTCCTACTTTTAAAAGCAGCTGAATTAATTAAAGACGCACAGGCAACGGTAAGATAGTCTGGAGGGGAGAATAATGGAACTGACTTGCTTGTGTTGGTATTTTTGCCTGTAATCTTCCATTGTGTTCTTGCTGCTCAGGCGTTCCTTAGGTGCAGGATTATTTTTGCCTGTTTGCTGATGCACAGATTCCTCCCTGCCTGTTTCCAGGTCAGGTCCCAGCACACGCTGGAGCTCTCCACCCCTTCTCTGCGCTTTCATCTTCCCAGCCCAGTCCCTACCTGCCTCCTCTCCTGATTTTCCCCCCTTGGCTCCCCCTTAGCGTGATGGCAAACGCTCGGAGGGCTGCAAGGGGAGCAGGACCCCCGGCCAGCCAGCTCCCACCACCTCCACCGCCTTCTCCAACACCACCATGTTAGTTAGTGTCCAGGCTCCTGGTGCTTTCTGTGCCAGAAATCAGGTGAAACACTGGCTGCTGCTAATGCAGGGAGGCTTCGGCAGGGTTCCCTGCCAGCACGAGGCTCCGGTTAAATGGCACCTTAGATTAATATGTTTGGAGTGGTATGGAAATGTGGGTTTTTTTCCAATTCTGTGCCTTCCCCAGGTCTCGGCATGCTCTGCTTCCCCTGCCATCGCCCTGGTGAGCTGAAAATGTCACCCCTGCCACCAAAAACACGTGTGCCTGCAGAGCCAAATGAAGCACCTAATTAGGAGGGAAAAAAGACCTTTTTTTTCCTGCCTAACCACATCATACCCCCAGAAGTCGGCAATTGATCAGCTCTGTCAATAAGTGCAGAGACCAGCGTCTTGGTTCACAGCCTCTTTACAGTTGTAAATGGGCTAAAACTAAATAAAAGAACCCTAAATCATCTAAATTAAAGCTCTGAGGACAGTGCAGTGCCACAGTCTCATAGCAAATAATCACAATACCACAGGGTTTTTTTCAGCCCTGATGCCAAATTTCGGCAGGGACCCATTTCTCTTGGGTTAGCTGGGAAGTGAGTGGATTTGGGAAGCTGCAGAAATCTCTTGGATATTGTACCCTGGCGGTTTAACAACGGAGGCTGGCAGAAGCCTGAGCTGGGTTCAACGTTGTCCTTGTCACACTCCGAGTGGCAGGAATCTTCTGGCTTTGTCTCATTTGGTGAGCCACGACAAGATCCTTCACTTTTCTGCCTGCATTTGCCTACCACTAGTGATTGCAATAAGGTTGAGCTTTTTACTCCTGGTGCCTTGGACATCCTTTACTCTGCAGAAGGGTGAAATACCCTTGCCGTAACCTGCACTACACTGAAATGACCCTATGGTGGGGAGGGTGGTGGTATGTCTGCCTGTCTGTGTCCTTTTGCTTTACGTGCGGCTGCTCCTGCAAGACGAGCACAAGCCAACCGGCAGCTTCGAGCCAGCTCCCCCGTGTAACCAGGGGATGAGCCGGTGAGCACCAGGTCACACATGGGGAGAAAAATGGTGAAACAATGAACTCTGCAAATGGTCCCCTGGAGATACAACCGCCAGAACAGGCTGCTCTGGGGAACCACAGTCAGCAGCCTCCCTTTGTGGCTGTCTTTTCCTTCCAGCGTCCCAGACCCATCCCTCCTCTGGCAGCGAGGTGAGAAATAATTTCAGTAATGTCAAACCTAACCCTCCTTTAAACATACTTCAAATCCAGGAGTATTTATTTCCCTCCTCTCTGAGGGACAAGCTGTACTTGCTTCTGAATGTTCAAGCAGACTTTGTGAATGGCAGCAGAAATTCTGACCCTAAACTGAAAATATTCCCATCTATGCAATCCACAGCTCCCCCAAGGAACTGATGCAACCATTTCTTACTCATTCCCCAATTACCTTATTACTCCTGCAAGAGCTGGAAAGCCTGTCCTTTCAGGAATGTTGGCCAATCCCTATCCTGAGGGAAAGTCCTAAGGGGATTCTCAGTATCAGGCATTTTCCCTCAATTTGGTAATTCTCTACTAAATGGGGTTTCTTTCAGGTGCTATTTATGCAGGAACAAAAATGTTCATTATGCTGATCACTGAGATGAGAGATAAAGTATTACCTAGGAAACACAGATTTTGCAATGACATATCAGACGTTCCAGCTCACGTTTCTGCAGAGAAAGGGGCACCATGCACATGTAACATGCATGGAGGTGGCAACACCTCTGAAACCAATTTCTTCTGTCTTTGCTCAGTAAGATGGGCTTCTGCAGCAAGTGCCAGTTCACAAACGAAAAAAAATTTAAATACCTCCATCTTTGACTGTTTTTGCTTAATTTGTAATCCAGGGTTTGATTTATTAGGTACCGAGCCATTGGCTGTGCTGAGCTGCAGGGAGATGTAGTTGCCCTGGAGGTCTCCTGGCTGGGAAGAGCCTCTGCGGGCGGGTGGAGGGACAAGGGTTTCGCAGTTGCCCAAGAACATCTGATGACACAAAGTGAGAAAAGAGAGGGGTTGCTCAAGGGGCTTGGAGAGGACTGGTGAAATTAAATCCAGCAAAAGCAAATTAGGAATGAATGTCAGGGAAAAAAAAATTAAAAAAAAAAATCCTTCCTATGATTCTTGTTGAACTGGAATCGTTTCCCAAATGAATCAGGGACAAACTGTGCCATGGGCTGCCTTGGACAATAGGGAACAATTTAACAGTGGCTTCAGGCTTCCCTGGTCAAAGCCGAGAGACCCTGCGCCCTTTGCAATCTGCAGATCTCTTCAACAACAGGGTGGGATGGCTCGGGTGTCCCTGGGTCTGCCCCTGCCCGCACGGCTCGGTTCGGCTCGGCTCGGCTCGGCGCAGCCCGAGGATGCTCAGAAGCAGCAGCAGGACAGATCTCTCACACCGTAAGATGCCTGGGCTGCTGGGGAGCCCAGCGTCCAGCCAAACCTGCCCAACTCCCAACCTCATTAAGGCATCGCTGCTTGAGATTTCAGGCTTCCAACACTGCGGCTACGCTTCAGACAGGGAGACTAGGGCTCACTAGCTGACTTTGGTAACAGCAGTTTTGCTAGAGAGGGCACAAGATGACTTTTACCAGGGTGAATGGACAGACAGATGTGTAAGGGATTTTTTTTTTCCTTTTTTTTTCTGCTGCTGTAACTGATTTTTGAAGGCCTCTTCACAATTGCAACAGAGCAGCCCCAGGAGGCAGACAAGGCTGGTCGCAGCCCTGGAGCCAAGGAAAAGCTCTGCCTGCATCGACCCAAGCTGAGCACAGAAAGCAGTGTGCTTTTCAAGCTTTCCTTAGGTTTGTCCCCCCCACCCCCTGCTTCTGTTTTTGAGGAAAAGAGGTAAGTGAACGGAGAAATGCTTTAAAAAAAAAAAAGACAAGGAGGTGGGAAGAAAATAGAAGCTAGTCACTTGTTAGGAGAAATCCAAAATAAATGGGACGCCATCCAGACTCTTCAAACCAGAAATGTGACCTAATTTTCCTTTCCAGCGACGTGCAGGCTGCCTCCCCCCAGCAAGAGCTCTCTGCTCAGCAGCAACCGCCCGGCCATCGGTCCTGGGGACCCCCCCAGCTGCCAGGAGCCTGATTCTGCACCCTGCAGCACCCAGCAGCCATGTGCATGGGCAAGCCTGCAGCAAAGCAGCCCCAGATGCCTGGGGAGAGCATGGCCAAATGCCACCGAAGCCAACAGGGCAGGAAAAAACCCCAAACAAATAAAAAAAATTGAACTATGCTGAATCCCTTCATGGCAAATACAGGGGAAGGAGCGGCCATGAGTCACAGGTGAATGATTTCGGCTGTTGGCTCCGCTGTTGGGGGTGCAGAGGGGGAGCAAAGGAGGCAATTTCCTCCTGCTTGTTCTTGGCATCCGAACATGGGAACTAACAGGGCTGTTGTGACCCTGCTGCCAGCAGGTGAGAGTGGGTCTGGCAAAGGGCTCCCACCCCTCTGCACTGAGAGATAGCGCACAGAATAGCTGTGCTTTATTTTTCTTAAGAACAAGAAGTGCAAATAATAATTGTATTGCATTGTGCAAATAGCAGAACAAACAAAATCCTCAACTTGATAGGAGTATGGGTTGTTGTAACTAGGAAAAAAAAAGATCAAAAACATGTCACACAGGAAAAAGGGTTTCCATTCACAAAGAAATCATTATGGTTAATTTAATTCATTGTAGCATTTAATATAGAAAAGCTTTTCTACAGAGACTGGGAAAAAAGCCAACATTTATATATAAATGGGTTTTATTTTAAAAGCTAATGCAGTGGGCAGGATGCTTCAGGGTTATTTTCTCTCCCTCTTTCTTTCAGTGCATATGCAAAGCTGGTATTGTATCCAAAAAACAAGGAATTTGCTGCTATCTAAAGTTTACAAATTGCTTTTTTTCAAAAGCACAATTTCATATTCCTTAGAAATGTAAATGATGGGGGTTTTATCTCCTAGCTTTCGTTTCTTTCTATTTTTTTAAAGTTACTTATATTAGTATCCAAGGCACTGATTTGCAGAATGGGCTTTAAATATCCTCCCACTGTAATCAGCGCAGACATCGGCTGCCATTCATGTGAATGCTTGACAGCACCAGCTCTTAAAAAGAGATGCATTTTCCGAAATGGCTGAAACACAGTTAACCTGAGCGTGTTCCTGGAGCGCGCCGGAGAAGGGCATTTGCCATCAGAGAGTTATAACAAGAATCAGCTGTATTTGTGCAAGGGACAGATGGTTAGTGCATAACCGGTCTGATCAAATACCTTCAGCCATAAAATTGCAGGGGAAGGAAACATATGGTATTACCCACTTGTGCTTTACCATGTGCCGGCCGGACAGATACCTCCAGCGCTGGAAGTGCTTAGGCATGTGCTCGGGCTTACTCGTGTGAGCAGCGCCTTTGGTTCGCATGCAGAAACCAGCAAGTGCTGGGAACCGGGCTCAGGTCACACAGGTTTCACCCACCCAACGCGCAGGCAGAGCCTCCCCCCTGCACTGCCCGCCACCCCCGCGGCTCTGTGCCCCCGGCAGTCCTCGGCCGAGCCGGTCCGGCGGCTGTGGAGCTGGTGGTCAGTGCATGGTCTAATTGCTGCTTCGTGGCTGTTCTCGGTTTGAGGTGGAGCCAGGCTGGAAAGCCTCGCCGAGCCGGCTCTGCTCTCTCCTGCCCGAGGAGCACGGGGTGAAGCCCTCCTGAGCGGCAGCTCCTCCACGTCCCCAGGCAGGCGTCTCTGTGCTTTGCTAGCCTTTTTGGCTTTCCCAGTTTCTACCCTGATTTTCCCCTGCTGTCATTTAAGCCCATTATTTCCAGGTCCGTAATGGATAGAACGATTCACTCCCTCTCTTCTTCAGCATCCTTTTACGTATTTGAAGACCACCATCTCATCTCCTCTCAGATCTATCCTCTCTAAAAGGACTCAGATCTTTCAGCACAAGCCATGTTTCTGAGACCTCCTAATGGCTCTCGCTGCTCCCTCCTTGACACTACCTGCATCCTCCTCAGCCCAGCAGGCAACTGGTGCAGGTGGCAACTCAGCCCTTAAAGGTCCTTGCCACCTCTGCATCTCCTGCCAGGGCAGGATCCCAGTTGGATCTTTATGTTCCTTCCCTTCCTCTAAGATACTCCATTAGGGGATGTCAAACTATTCAGAAATATCAACAAATGCAGCCACATCACATCTGTGGAGCAGGGAAAATTATCCCACTGAGGAAGCAGCTCAGCAGAAAACCAAGCAACAGCAAGGTGAAACAACTTGACCAAGGTCACCTAGAAGTGGGGAATGCCAGCCAGTGCACTCCTCAAAAACCTCACGCTTTAATATATACCTCTAATCATCCCTTTGCAGAAATAGCTATTTTCTTTGTAAAATGCCAACTGCTATTAAATCCCTCCCTGGACTTCTTAGCCCTGAAATTGCATATGTTACCCTCTACTGGTGCTTGGGGCTTTGTTCTGGTTGTATCAGCTGGCAAGACAATTCTCCTCATTTGGAAGCATTTGCATAAAGCCAACGTTGATTGCTGATGAGTTTAGTCTCCACTGCGACTCCGACTTGAGCACCTGTTCTTCAGGCCTGGGCTTGTTTCTGCTGCAGTCAAAGGCAGCTTGGCCATTAACTTCAAAGCACACAGGATAGGGCCCTCTATCAAAGCAAATGAAATGCAAAGTTTGGAAAGCATGCTGGAACCGCTACGTTTTTACCCAGATCCCTGATTTATTACCCCCAATGTCTGTAACTGTTCAGGACCGGAGTTCCTGTTCAGACCTATACTTTTCTATGCCAGTAGCTTTGGCTTTTCAGCAAGAAAGCTTTCTCACTGGATTATGCAAATACACGGTGCATTGTCATTCTGTGTTTGCGTTAAGTTCACCTACCCTCTGGTTTGATTAATATACCCTCTCCCCCACATGCTTGCTCTAATATGTTTGTTTTAGGGATGGGCAAATGAGCTGGGAATAAGAAAAATGAAATTGAACCTTCACCCAAAACTTGAAGTGGGTGGTTTGGAAAAAAAAAAAGACACAACAGAATGAATAAGTCTTTGAACCACACAAATAGTTCCCTTGTTGGTGCAGGAGAGACAGTCTAGGCCCCGAGATGATGAAATACCATGTCCTTTACTGTTTCCAGAAACACTCCATTCGGCTGGCCGCAGATCCTACCCCCAGGCCAGTCTCTTGCAGCGGGATCGGTGCTGGCGGGGAGGCTGTAACCGGCCCAGGATGCTGCCAGTGGTTCGAGCCCAAAGCGATGCAGACCTGCTTTGAGCACAGCGCACGAGCTTGTGCTTCAGCTGCAGCGGCCGCTCCAGCCCCAGCCTGAGATGCGGTTTCAAGGCGCACGCAGCCAGCGATGCAGGCTGCTCAGAAAAAGCAAAAAAAACCTGCTCTGGAGAGCCCAGTCTCTTGGGATTGATGCTAGGCAATCCCAAGCGCCCAAATCAGCTTGGAGAAACACCTCGGAAGCCCTACGTAGTGCAGGACTGCAGAGAAGCAGCGTGCTGCAGCAGGGACTGGGGGCTCCGGCACAACCATGCCGGGATAGCCGGGTACCAGTGCTGGCCTGGCGGCCCCACGGGATGGGCAGTTCGGGGTGCTGCAGAGCACAGCGGTCTGGTTTCCCTGAGCAGAGCTGCCTTGCCAAGGCAGGCAGGCAGGAGCCTGGGCCAAAAACACTTTGTCCCATGCGGGGATGAGCGCAGAGCCTGTGGCATGGGCCAGCACCATCCTGGCCGAAGCCGGGCACTGCTGGAGGGATTGCGCCGGGATGCACGCACCGCGGGCGCATGGCGGCTTGCCAAATTGCTGGTCACATCTCCCGTTTTAAGTCGCACTGTGATTTGTTTGGAAGAACCTGTCAGAGGCTGGCAGGTTTCCCACCGCTGATGAAAGGAGCTAAGGATGTCTGAGAGCTTCACAAGGTGATACAGCCATTAAGGCATCATGACAGACTTAGCACAGAGGCACTAAAAACACACCGAGATTGGCAGCTCCAGTGCCTCAAACTAAACAAGAAATGCAAAATAAACTGAAGGGTGTGTGAGCACGCTCGGGTGTGTGTGTGCATGCTCGGGAAGTCAGCATCTCTTCTCTTCTCACTTCCCCTGACAGCTCTGAACTTGAAGTAAGATGTAAGCAAACAGAAAGAGTGCAAGCCTTCGTTCGTGGTCCTGTTCGTGAATTATAAAGGGCCATTCATAGACGTGCTTTTATTCTCTTTTAAATGAATTTTGCGCTGCTGAAAGGCGGGCTGACAGCTGCGGAGACGGAAGCCCTCTGTTTATCCTCGGTGCAGGTACAGCCCAGGTGAAGGGGTTGCAACCTCCGCTCTGCAACTCCTGCCTGTCACAGCAGCAGCGTCCCAGGAGGGCACCAGCACCTGGCTGGGCCTCGGACCTGGACTTGCCTGTGCAGGGTGCAGGTTGCAGTGCAGGGTTGCAGGTTGCAGTGCAGGGGTGCAGGGTGCAGCGCAGGGGTGCAGGATACAGTGCAGGGGTGCAGGACGCAGTGCAGGATGCATCACACAGTGCAGCACAGGGTTGCAGGGTGCAGCGCAGGGTTGCAGGGTGCAGCACACAGTGCAGCGCAGGGTTGCAGGGTGCAGCGCAGGGGCGCAGGGTGCAGTGCAGGGCCGCAGGGTGCAGCTCAAGCTAGCTGCTTGGGAGATCTTTTCCCAGCCAACACAGGCAGCAGCAGCAGCCAAGACAGGCTCTGGAGCTTTGGCACGTGTTATGAACGAGGCGTATGAGGTCTTGAGCCGTCCACTGCTCTCCATGCTGGCTAAGAAGGGTCTCCCACCACACTCTTGTTTTGCTGCAAATGGCACCTCCAAAAACCGGAGGAAGGAGCGAAGCCCACAGGTTACTCTCTTTCCCCTCATCACATCTCAGATCTGCGCTTGAGAGCCTTCTCTTGCAACACAGAGCAGAGCTTTGCTCCCTGGCCATCCTCGCTGCGGAGGTGCGAGGTCCCCGGGGAGGCTGTGTGCGGTGAGGAGCATCCCAGCCCTGTAGCAAGAGAGAGGAGCAAACAGAATGACTGGAGGTTTGCGGGAAATCCAGTGCTGCTGATCTCCAGCATCCCGAATGAGGCCACTGTGACAGTGGCTTGGCAATTAGGTTGTTATTGTTTGTTTAAGGAGACAAATTAATCCCTTTTCTTTGCATTATGGCTTTCCAGCCTGTAGAGAGGGCACTTAGCATTTTGGCTTTTATCTGTACGTTTGCAGCCTAAACACTTCCTAGGGGTGGAAAGAAAGAAGTGGAGCCTATCTGGTCATCTTTCTTCTCCTAGGGAGTGAGACAGCTCAGAAAAGCACCAGGGATCCTGAGCATCGAACTCACTTTCCCTCACCAAGGCTGTCCAGGCGGAGCAACTCTGTCCCCAGCTCCAGGTCCCTGTGCCATCCCATGCCTGATGGGCAATGCCTCCTCCTTCCCGTGCCCCCGCGGGGAGCAGGCACATGGAGGGCACCGAGAGCTCATGTCACTTTTATACCTTGGCTAAACATCTCACTGCGGGTGATGTTTGTCATCGGAGCAGCTCATCCTTACTTGTTTCAACAAAATCTTTGCTTAAACAATATCCTGCAATGGTGAACTTCCTATGTATTGTTAAAATACCAGGTCCTTCGCCTGCCTGAAGTGGCTTCCCTTTTAATTTCATTGAGTGCTCTCTCACTGTTGAATTAGATCAAAAGTGAAGCGAAACCCGGCTGACGTCCTTAGCCTCATTTATCTTTTATGCTGGCAGCACATTCGCTCTCGTGCCTTCTCCCTTCGGGAGGTCTCTGCTTTTAACCTCCGTGGCTCTGGCTCCTGCCCCTCCGGGCACCCCCGGACTGCGCCGTCAGCTGCCAGGCTGGGGTGAGCCTGTGGCACATCAGCCTGAGAAACTAAAAGACATTAGGCTGGGGTTTCCTGCAGCAGCCTGGGCAGCTGAGAGCTCCTGAAGAGCTCATCTTGGTGGCTCTTGGGAGACAGGGGGAAGAAATCCTGTCTCCACAAAACAACCCAACCTGTTGCTCTCACAAGACTTTCGCCGTGCAAATGATTTATGAATGCAGGTCCTAATTGTTGCAGGTGGGGTTTGAATAAAAAATCTGCTCCATGCCCTGAGTAGGGTCATGCTGGTAGCATCTAGTGCTGGATCCAGAGCATCTCTCGGCTCACCCAGGCTTGGGGGATGTGTGCGGCTGCGCCTGCTTTCTCCAGGGACCCAGCCCGAGGCACACCAACCTGATGCTCTGATTAAACCGTTTGAGACACGTTTCCCGAGCCTCCCGCAAAGCAGTTGCTTCGTGCGAGTGAAGACAGCGGGAAACACAGGGTAAGACGGTGGGAGCGATGCAGGGAGATGGGCGCAGGCCTCACAGGCAGGAAAGGGAAAAAAGAGGTTCCCACCCCCGGTCTCCCTGCGGCCGGGGCTGGATCCGCTCCCCCTGACCTGTCCCGGGGCATCCAATAAAGGGGGAATTACAGGGCTGAAGTGCCACACTATGCAAAAAGGAAGCATTAGCTAAACATTCCTGGCCACCGCCCCCCAGCCATAATTAATAAACTCAAAGGAAATTAAACCACAAGAAGAAAAATATCAAAACAACCAAACAAACAGAACCAACCCAAACTGCATCACGTGAGGCATGGGGGGAAGCAGGCACCGACTGCCCAGTGAGACCGTCAGAGGTAATTGCAGTCACAGGGCGAGAGGCTAAAACAGCATGAAATGAATCAGTTTAACAGATATTAAATTTGCAAGCCCCGGGCGACAGGACTCCATTCAGTTTATTTGCATTAATCAGGTCAGGGGAGTAACCTTGGTTTTTTTCTTCCAGGAGATATCATCAGCCTTTATTTGTTTCTCATGTGAAAGTATCACAACGGATAAACACAACCTGGGAGAGAGCTGTGAAGCCTGTGCCGCACCTCACCCTTGCCGGGAAGACCAGCTCAGCCTCTGCCTAACTAAGCCATGGCTTGCTGGTGCCGTGGACCATACTGTGGCAGGACCTCTTACAAAACCAGGAGACTGTAACTTTGAGTTGGAGTGAGTAAGCAGCCACCACACCAGCACACAAATAGCTTCTCGCCTGCTCGTGCCTCTCAGGTCCCCCTCGCTGCAGCAGGGCAGGGGTCAGCGTAAGGGAAGATTCTTTAGCCAAGCAAGTGCTTGGGCAGAAAAGCTGCTGAGGGCTTCCTGCAAAGTTGGGAACAACCAAGACAGTATCAGTGCCATAGGAAATAACTGTGCAAGCAAGTGACTCCATCGTTTATGGAGAGTTGTGCTTGTTGCGGTACATACGGTAAGAACTCTGACAGAGTCCTCATGCCCCTGGTAAAGGCTGACATGGAAGGGAAGAGAGCTAGTCCTTTCAAATGATGCTCCAAGAGCATCAGCCTTTGGGCCCAGTCGGGTCAGGGGGAGCATTGGCAGTTGGATTTACACCTCATCAGCCACGTTCAGCTGTTGCAGGATGAACGTGGTTCTCCAGGAGATGTGGACTGTGGTCAGCCTGTGCAAACAACAGCACCGGTGGGACACGGGAACGGCAAAGCCCCATGGCATCACTGCCCCCTCCCTGGTGATTCCTTTTCTCTGGGAGCCCATGCTCACTGGGTCCGTGTTTCTGTGAGATGTCCCCACTGGGGATCCTGCAGGGATGCTCTGTGCCAAGGCCATGAGGTGCGAGGTGTCCCGTCCCCAGCTGGGGCAGGCACAGGAGGGGGCACATCCCTGGGGTACCCGAGGCTGCTCCCAAATGGTCGGGGCAGCGTATTGACAGCTGCCAGGCTGCATTTGAAAGAGAACAGTCTCCCCATCCTTCTTTTACCTCCTAAAGCTGATGTTTCACTTTGGAAGACAGCTCTCCTTCTAACTCCCTGGCAGGCCTGTGGACATGGGCACACACCTCCTTTTCCCCAGCTCCTCCAGATTGATGCTTGACACTTGCAGTAAGTTTTCCAGTGGCTGGCAGGCAGTTTGACTCTGTCCCCCCCCCCACGTTTTGATCCAGAAATGCACAAGCCTGTGTTATATGTACACGCACGTGTGTGCGTGTGCTGTCTGGGCATGCAGGGGCATTATAACTTGATAGTGTCTGAGATGCGTCAGCCTTGCCCAGGAATACACTAAGGGTAAATTTAGCTCTGTGTGTGTATGTACATGTGTCAGGGAGACAGTATGTGATGGTGTGTGCCTCCATGCTTATATCCACTGCTTCATAAGCTGATATGAAGTTGACATCTACCCTGAAGGGTATATTTGAAGAAATAAGAATATCATTTTCCAAGTGATATGGATTTGAGAGTCATGAAGAGGAGCGGAGGGCTCTGGCACACAGACCAAAAGCAAAGGGAGCTCCAGTGCGGGAAGATGCACTGTACAGCAGTGGCAGGGAGGATGGACTTGTCACGTGTCATGGAAAAGTCCTCTTCTATGAGGCATTTGAAATGCCTGTCAGCCACGCACTGCTATCCTTGCGGGTCTGCTGTGGGGATTGTGCAGGCACGTGAGTGGAAATGAGGATCGTGGGTCTGTTTTGGGATCTGCCTGCCCGTTTTTGGGGAGCGGTACTGTCCGATCTCAACCCTCCCCTGCACAGAGAGCAAGAAATGGATTTCTCAGATGCTGCTGCTTCACACTTTTGCCCCTTTGCATGACCCACAGTAGCTGCCCCAGCCCTTAACCAGCAGCATGCTGGTGGGTACAGGCAGAGGAGTAAAGCGGTGATGGGATAAGGAGCCCCTGAACAGCAAGGGACCCCTCTTCCCACAGCGCTCCTCCAGCATCCAGATGCTGCATCCCCAGCCTGGCCACCGGCACGGGCGAGAGCGAGTCTATCATCTCCTGTTTGCTTTTCAGTGCTCGGGGTATGGAGGTGAAGGCAGGGTACCTGTGTAATCAGGTAATAGCTCTTCCCACCCGCTTTGCACACCCTGTTCCGTGAGCAGGAGGCCGGGGATGCTGCGGGCGGGAAGGAGAGCTGGATCTGCCATCTCGGCTCCTCCACCCCGGCAGCTGCTTCCTCGCACTTCTGCCAGCTGCTGAGCTCCCTGCCGCAGAGCTTTGTCTCCAAACAGGGGATTATAATACATCTCATTTAGGCACTCCAGTATAATCTACTTGGCTTTTGCACATCCATACATCCTGCATTAGGTTCCCCCCTCATTTTATTATTTTACAAACAGTCCTTTCTCCTATGCAGACTGTTATGGAGCTAGGAGGGCTGTTGGATTGGGATGGAAGAACATGGTGGCCTTAGTTTAGTCTATGAGTGAAATGGGTTGGGGCTCACCATCACCTTTATCTGTACTTTTAAGCAATAATGACTTGGTAAGTAGCGGGGTGCCTGGTCTGGAGGAGTGGAAGCCATAGGCACAGACAGTGTCCCAGCCGTGATCTAGTGAGGATGTTAGGAAGCAGGGTCGGACTGCTTTTTACACTAGCATACTTTTAACCACTACTGCTCCCACCTGAATTTCACAAAATAACTGGTTGTCTCCTTCAAAGAACAAGAAAGAAAGAAAAAGAAAAAAAAAGAATTCATTCTTCCCAGTTGCAAAGAAGGCTCTAGGGACTTAATCTAGATTTCCATTTGTATGTGCTATTACTTCAGCCATTGCCTTCCATTTCCTACAATTTGATCGTAAACTTCCCTGGTTTTAGTGACCTGGAATTGGCTGGCAATCTAAACCTTCCTGCACCGCCAAGGGAAGTGTTCATCAACACGGCACACAGCTGTTCTCCCCAGACACAGGCTGGCACTGCCGCCCAGCAGGGACAAATGTAAGCGCCTCGTCCAAGTGCCGAAGCATCTGGAGCCCTGTGCTCGGTGATGCAGTGGGATGCATCCTCAGGTCTTCACCTGTGCCCAGAACACCAAATTGGCACTTGGGTGAGAAACGCCTCTGGGGCGCTAAGCAAGGTGCCCACAGAGCTGGATGATGGATGACTACGCTTTGGAGGTGAGGAAAAAAACCTCCTGCAACAACTCAGGTCCTCCAGGGCCTGGAAAGAACCTTCCTGACCTTATAATCTGCACAGAAAAATCTTCACCTCGTCAACCACAAGACATTTTCCACATGTCTCTGACAGCAAAGGAGGGGAAAACCCCAAGCAGGGTTTGCAGGGGGAGGATGACAGTGGCTCCAGTAGGGACCAGTGAGGCGAAGGTGGGGCTGGGCAGAAGGTGCAGCCGGGTGGGCGACCCACTGCCCCTGGCCTCGGCAGCACCGGCTGGCTCGCTGCCCTCCACAGGCAGGACCAGTCCTGCCTGCACAGCCTTGATGGCAGTTCGGGGATGTAGTCCCAGCCAGCATTTAAATGCCTTGCAAGCTGAACAGACACTTGCTGTTCAATTGATTTGGCTCAGAAAGGGATTTGCATGAAGTCCTCGCAAGATGGATCGCTCCTGCGAAGCCTTATTTAAATCCAAACAAACAAAACAACTCTCCCTATTCGGGGCTGGTGATGCTTATTTATTTATCACCTATGAAATGCATACATTTGGGACATACGTGTATGCATGTCTCTGTAAAGGAAAAAAAAGAATTCGTGTCCCTACACAGAAGCTGATCTCTACAGAAAAGGCGTGCTTGTGATGGGCTACGCAAGTGGTCAAAGCCTGCAGCTTTGGTGGTGCTAGTTCCAATATGAGAGCTTAAAATGGCTCATAAAGTAGGGAGACAGCATGCTAGTTTATATGTGGAGAAACTGAAACACATAAGCATGAATACTGTCTTCAAAGCATACCATGAGTCATGCTAGATGGAAGAAGAGAAAAAACACAGTTTTGATTCCCAGTCCCCTACTCTAGGCTCTGAACTCCAGTTTTTAGCCTGGGTTCCCATGAAAAGAAGGCTTAGGCAATCATGCTCTCTGCCATGATATCATCTACTGCCTCCCACCCTGTTTCTTTCCCCAGCAATTTTGGAAGGTATTGGCCAATCTCAAAAAAAAAAGGATGACAGAACCCCAAACTGCAGGAAATCAGCCTTTGTCGGTTCCCATGGACCTACATGTTTCCTTCCAGTGTCGGGTGCTTGCAGACAGGAGAAACCAAAACACTGTCTTAGTACCAAGGCTAGTGGGTACCAGTATCGCAGATATTGCATTTATGCAATTATCAGGACCTCTGGCGCTTTATACAAAATTGAAATTACACCCAGCTGGCAACAGGATTTGCACATCCCAGGTCAAGGTGTGGGAACTGCAGGGTCTCCCAGCTAACACATATTTGACTTGGTGGGTTTTCCACTATGAGGAGAACCTGTTCTCATCGATTTCAGTGGAAATCGGAGAGACATCTTCCAGAAGAGAGCACGATCCAGGAGAAGGTGAAGGAAAACAGAGTTTGTGCCCGTCTTCTCTCCTGCTGCCCTTCCCTCTGACTTTGCAGCACTTTCCTAACTTGACGTCTTTTCTTCTTGATACTCTTCCTCAATTCTGGCAGTGCTGCAGCCTCCCTTTCTCTCGACCTCTCCTCCCCACTGCTAAAAAGTATCCTGCCCCTAGTGAGCCTTGGTTCTGACTATCCTGACTCGACGTTGAGCTAACACAAAGGCACGGGCTCTGCTTGGGACCGCTGCTCCGCACAGCATCCCTGCCTGGTGAACCTGCCTCCTGCTGCTGCGGCAGCTGCTCTGGCTCTCCATCATCAGGAGTGCAGGCGAGGGCATTTTGGTTTCATGCCCAGACTCCTCACACCAGCACACTCCTAATGATGAGCAAAGAGAAAGAAGACGAGCGCAGCCACCCTGGGCCTAAATATCAAAGAAAAAAGTGGTTTGAATCCGATCCATGCCAGCAAAGACTAGAAAGCAGCCAGCAAAGCAAGTTCAGACCTTGATGCTAACTTTTCAAGGTTTGAGAGTTACTGTTAAGTCAGAACTAGTGGGAAAATGAGAAATGGAGCCATGCTTGTCCAGACCTTATCGGCATTCATGTCTGAAGATTAAGTTCGTCTGGAACCGGGTAGTTAGCAAACCCCCGCCCCGTCCAGCACACAATGTTTGAGCAAACACGTGTCTGGAGCTCTGTTGATTAGGAAATTAACTGCATCTGCAAATACAGGTAAGCAAGTGAAGAGGCTATTTGGTGCATCTGTGTATGTAGGCTCCCAGGTAGGGAGTTTTTTGGACCGTATGTTTTGCATGGGTCTGCGGGGGGGCTAACTCTGCCTCTGGAAGGCAGAGCCTCCGCACCCACCGCAGGGTTAAAGAGGGACCTCCCATTCCCAGGATCGGGCAATTTTATCCAGCTGCTAAAACTCACTGAAGGACTGAACTCTCCTTTCAAGCTACTAAATAAATAAAAGCCCAGGCCAGGCAGCTGCAGAGGGGCATGTCGGGTAAGGGCTGGCTGCCTCCGCTCTGGCCTGGCAGATTGCTGCCTGCTGCATAGACGAAAGCCATCTTCCAGCCGGTGATTTAGCATTCCAAGGGAGCAGATTAATGCCTGCAAACTTCTCAGTGGAAGCATTCAAACGCTAATTGGTAGTTGCAAGTAATTAAAGTAATTTACTCAGATTATAAAGAAATTTCTTAACAGTGATTAAGCAACTCTGGGACGTGTGTAGTTGTTTGTAATCACTCCCCCAGGGGGATTAAAGCTCTTGGCTGCATGTAATATGTCTTGTAACACCCTATGGGTCCTGTTGGCTCATGATAGCAGAGAACAGCTTGTTGGAAGAGATATAAATCAGGTCTGCATGCACATAAAGTACATCACATAGGGAACAGCTCTCCTTCATGGTCCAAGCCTGGGGAGCACAAGCTCCGTGGTGAAGGCAGACATCCCATTAGCTGGGTTTTGCTCCACAAACAGAGTCTGTATCATCTAGTCATAAACATTAACGAAGGAAAAGGCAGAACGAAGGACAGGGCTGCAGGCAAACACAGCCCTCAGCACGGGGACAGGCTCATGGGATAACTGTGGTCACTTCTGCTCACTGGTTTCCATTTGCTAACCCATAGAATAGGAATAAATCCACTAAACCAGTTGGTTTAGTGCTCCAAAAGTAACGGAGGAAAAGTGCCAGGTATCTGTTAAGTTGATACTTAACAGATTATACTTAGCTAGCACTAATCAGCAGATTATCACTTAGATTATTTCATGTCCTAGTTATCCTAGCCAAGCCTTGAGACCTTGCTCAGCCTGCATTTAGGCTCAGGGAGACAATTCCTGCTTTGAGACATGGGGAGGAGGAAGGCCACATTGCTCATGTGTGACATAAGGATTTTTCTTGCTTACATTTTGCTTTCTAGTTAAGATGTTACGCAGTGATATATTCCCTTTCCAGCCCAGAAATGTGCACACATGGCTTAGCGAGACTCGCTGGAGTCACGTCACAGATAAACATCCCGGGTTTGATGTACTTCCCACCCACTGGAAGGCACCTTTTGTGTTAGAAGGGAATATCTGGAGAAGCCAAGGCTCCTGCGGTATTGCCGTGACTCCCATTGCCCTGTTCCGCTGCCTCCGGAAAGGCTGGTTGCCACTTTGACGCTTGGCCATCAGCTGGAGCATGGCCCCAAAGGAGCAGAGAGCTCCCCGCTGCAGCCGTGGTCCAGGTCTGCGACTCGCAGTGCCCTGCCCCGAAGCACAACCCTGACAGCTTTGCCCTGCGCCAGAATTAGAATTTCTTCCGAGGAAAGTCTGCTCGTGCCCCGCTGAGCGTGCAGGTCTGGGGAACCTCCCTGGGGCTGCAGGCACCATCTCATGTGTCTTCTGATGGCAAAAGCAGTGCTTACCTTGTCTTGGAGTCACAGCCAGGACCCTCGCCTTGCCTTGAGCAGATTCCCTTTTGCTACAGGGCTCTTGCAACTTGAGTAAAATGCTTTTAACTTGCATGTCCAGGGAATCAGGCAATTACCAGGAAAACATTCTGCGTGTGTTGCAACCTTCTCCTCTCACAACCCAATGGCTGGGGTCTAACTATTCTTCAGCATTACTAGAATTTATTTTTAGAGTGTTTTTTTCTATGTTGGGAATAAAGAATTGTAAATATTGCATGAATGCTGACTGCAGAAGGATGCAAGTTTACCTGTGCAAACAAGTGTTGAGCAAACTGGGAGCTCATCTCCCGCAATTACTTTGGCACATCATTTTGGTATTTGCTTTCCACAATTTTTTGGCCAAACGAAACCAATTGTTCAATTATTTTTTTTTCTCTCTAAAGGCAAAACAGAAAGGACGGAGCAAATTCACATTTCATTTGTTTGCCTGTCTGAAGCGCGTGCCTAGGAAGAAGGCATTGTTCCGCCAGCTCCGCCAAAGGACAGAAATACACCATAACCTTCAGCGACGCCAAGGAGTAAACCCTCAGTGTTAGCATTCAGGGTCTGCACTGTGGCCGTTGTTACATTGTGCTGCATGGGACATGCTTTCCAGACTCAAATATAAATAGCTTTTTTTCTGTGTTCTGTTTACTGTGCGTAGAAATCTGATTTTCCCTAATGGTCCTTTATAAATAGTTTCCACCCACCCTCTGCTTGAAAGCTTCTCTGACTCACATTGGAAATTAGGTTCTTCCCCTCCTCGCTATTGAGAACAATTATAGCTCTTTGTTCAACGGGAATTAAGAAGCATGAGGGCTGAATCCATCCACAGGAAAATTGTCACTCTCTTTTGTTTTCCGCCTGCAATAATTATCCTGCCAACTGCTCACTCTGACATCCTTAAACCCTCTGTGTCTCCACCAAGCATCCACCATCCCTTCCAGCGACAGCCTGCCCGTGTGCTTTGTGCTGATTCATTTTTTATTGGCTTCTGTTAGCCACATCCTTGGTTTACCTTTTCTTCCCATTTCCCACCAAGCTGTGCCTTCCCGTCGGGAGAAAGGCTCCCCAGGAAGGTAGGACTGGCTGGGGTAGGAGAGGAAAAGGGGGAGCAGCTGGTCCTTCGGCAAGACCCCGGGGATTTGGTTATTTCTTATAAAAGGTTGCAGCTCCTTTGCCCATGGGGACCACAGCTTTGGGACACCCCCAGGAGATGCCCTGGCTAAGGTGCCAGGACACGATGCTTTTGGGGCGACAAAAAGAGAGCAAAACACAGCAAGGAAAGAAGGCGGCCAGAAGAGCTGACTGGTGAATAAATGCTTTTCTCTTTCCGCAAGTCTGCTCCAGTGTGAAACCCCCTGTTTAAAAGAACACAACCAAATCCTAACCAATTTTTTTTTAAAGGATCCAAAATGACTAACCATTGACCCCTCCAGCCACACACTCATTTTTCATTAAACCGTTCCTTGGATCTTATAAGCAGAGAGAGAGAGAACAAGCAGGCGAATGCGTGAAAACAACCAAGAGTGCCCTGGGGCTATAATAACTGAGGTAGGAACATTCTAAATTATACCTTGGGTCAAAATGATTTTAGATTGATCAGAAACCAAAATTACCCCCGAGTTCCAGTTGATTGTCTGTGTCTTGAGTTCATCTGGAGGCTGCGTTTCTCCAGCAGCCCCCATTATCATTATTATGAGGAGTGTGTATACATTGACCCTGTTATTTTAAGTAGCAGAGGAGAAAAGAAAGGGCCTTTGAACCTTAAAAACCCACCAGTTGAGGGCAGCGCACCGGCTGCAGAAATGTGTATTGATTGTTTCTACCCTCTAAGAACCAGGTCCCTCACGGACCCCAGTGCGGAGCCCCTGTCCCCCCCCGAGGGACCACAGACGTCCCCCTGGGGCCACGGTGGCTGCTGTGGTCCTCACCTGGGCATCCCAGGAGGGAATTTTGCAGTAGACGTGTCAGCCCATGTGGCATGCTTAAGAGAGCAGAGGTGTACAAAATAAGGATAATATTGGCTTTTCATTATCAAGACAGTACTAGCAAGACAAGACTATTTAGTAGCTGTGAGGTGGGAAACAAGAGGCCATGACCTTGTAAAGTTGCTCCCATCTCTTCAGCACCTTCTCACTCCCACCCTAAATGGCCACGTGTGGGTCTCTGTGCCCTTGGCATAGCCTGTGAAATCTCCACCAAGGGCTAGAGCACACGCACACCATCTCCTCAGTGTTTAAGCATTAGATAAAAAAATAAATACATATTTCATTTTATATATTTTTTTTAATATATATATACACAAATATAAATCTCTTGCGTGTTGTAACCCATTGTTACATGTTGCAACTTGATATGTGTTGCTGCCACTTTCCGTAGATATATATTCTTTTTACTAATGCTTAGAGGTGCCGCAGGGGACCTCATGCATTCACGCTCATGCTCAGTGTACCCCTCCGTGGGGATCGCACCCTCTACCCCCAAGCTCACAGAAATGCAGCAGCTCAGGCTGAGCATGGAGAAGGCCTTGCAGGAGGGTACTACAAGGTCCTGTGCAATGTAATGGATGTTTTTACAGTTTTCTAGTGCATAAAAACTGAATATTATCATCTTGTTGGTATTGTCTTGATGATGAATAATCTATACTGACTGGCCAAGATAAGAGCTTGTTGGGATCAGACAGAATGAGTGATCAGTTTGAAACCTCGCTGAGAAGGAATGTCAGTCCACAGCCGTGCGGAGGATGTTCCTCTGTCCGCACTTCCCTGCAAGTGGCTGAAGACAGCTCCGCTCTAGTTATCCCCATGAATGCTACGATGTCTAATCGGGTGCAAAGAACTTGTGTTTTTCCCTGTCTCGGCCTCCCAAGGATGCATTCTTCCCTAATTCATTCCTCTGGCATTCAGCTTGAATGCTGGCACAGCACCGCTCCCTGGTCGAGAGGTGTGAGGTGCACGTGGGATTGCCACGCGTCCAGCCGATGCAATCGGCTTCCACCCGCAGCCTGGGGCAGAGCCAGCCCATCGCCTCTCCACGCCTGTGTGCCTCTGAACCGCTCGGAATTAGGTACGGGGATACCTGGGCTTATGTCCTCCTCCGCTCCCGCAAAGGTGTAGACTTTTCCTAACCGCTGTGTTTTGCGTAGCTCTTAAGGCGAGGACACGGCAGGGTCTGTTTAATGAGCCACGTGCTGGGAACTTCTGATGAGGAGCTTTTCGCACAGCACACAGCACTTGAGCATCCTCTGAGCGTGGAAGGGAGCCGCAGAGCCCTGCCTGCCCCACTGGGCTCTTAGAGCTGTCTCATTCTCTCTCTTCCCAGTCTCCTCTTTTCCTGATGGGTTTTTTTTCTTGGCTTTCTCCAAACCTGAAGGGACCTCAGGGGCTGCCTGGCACTTGAAAGGAGGAAAGATAAAAATGGCTGAATTAAAAAAAAAAAAAAATTATTTAATTAAAAAAAGCTCAAGCTCTTCTTTTAAGGCAAGCATTAACTTTTATTGCTGAGTCCATCCCGTTGGAGCCTTGTCGTGCTCCCTCCCTCTCCTGGGTCTCCACCTGGGCGAGGGGAGCAGCGGCACTCACCAACGAGGGAGATGTTTTCCCATTCAGCCCATGTCGCTCGACCTGGGGAGACACATAATGAAGTTGCTGTGCTCTCAATGCCTCCCCAGGCTGTGACATGTTCAATACCATCACAAATTACTGCTTGGGTAATGCATGATTAATCCAGCACAAAGTACCTGCCAGTCAGTGGGGTGCTGCAGAAAGCCTGGCCAGCAGTTAACGTGGCAAGTTAACAAGGGGGGGACGGCAGGGGAAACACCGGCCAGGTGTGGGAACGGGGCCACCGCTCTCCCGGGTCGGAGAAGAGAGGTGTGCGGCGTGGGGGGACGGGTTACATGGGGTCCCCGTGCGTGCAGGGCTTTCCTGCGGCACCTCTCCAGCAGCCCTGATTTTTGCTGAGTGAGTGAGACCGTGAGAACCGCTGCGGAGACATGGTGGTGGAAAGCGATACGGGCTCTGAGTGACGGGACACGCTAAGCCTTTGCCTGAATATAAGCAAAACCCCTGAGCTTGCAGCTCTCAGCTTGTGATCTGCTCCAACATCTATTTCTGATGACTCTTTTGAGCCGGTGCCATGTTAGTCGTATACAAGGACTGTCGCTGTTGGACTGCAGGTCTCGGTCTAGTTGCACTGAAGGCACCAGTTGATGCTGATCACCAAATACTCTCACTGTAGCAGATGCCAAACTGAGCAGGCAAGGGTTACTTAACTGCAATCACATTTTGAAGAAAATGTTGAAGATATTTCCTATCCTTAAGCAGGATGAAAAAGTAGAAATCTTAACCAACCACAAAGTTTGGACCTAATAGTTCCCAAACTGTTTCTTGGACCTGAAACAACTGTTTCTTCGATTTCTCAAAAGAAACCATCTCAATGGATTTTTAAGCCATTCAGGAATGGCAGCCTTTTAGTTCTGTTTCATCATAACATTCTGGGTTTTCCTAGCATTTTTGGTGCTCTTTCTGTTTTTCTCCAGGACAGGTTTGTGAGAAATTGTAAATAAAAAGTTTATTTTCAAGTGGTACAAAGGAGCAAGTAAACTAACTGGGAAAAGTGCTGAAACCAGTATGTTCTCCCAGACAGTTTTGGTTTTGATTAATCTTGTCCAAAAATCAAACAACTTGATCCACTTCCTAGAGAAGGATAATTCCAGGTTTCAGCCCATGCCGCCGCCGGGTGCTCCGAAGCATCACTCAGATCCAGGGGAAGCTGCAGGGGGGTTATGTGAAAAGTCAGCCCCCGTCCGTGGTGAGCATGGCTCAGCCACCCAAAGCATTTTGATGAGCCGTCAGACGGCAACAGCCTTTGGTCTTGACTGAGTTGCCTTGGATTTAAGCAAATGACCTCGAGGTGAAAGCTTCTGTATCCTATTACCAGTCCCAACCATCGCAGACCCGGACATTTATTTGTGTTGAGACAGAAGAAAACATCCCATGGACCAGCAGTCCACAAAAGGGAAAGAAAAGAGTTTCTAGAAAAAGCAAACAAATTGTAGGTATGCTTGTGTTACATGAGTTTTAAC
Organism: Harpia harpyja; assembly: GCF_026419915.1. NCBI lineage: Eukaryota > Metazoa > Chordata > Aves > Accipitriformes > Accipitridae > Harpia > Harpia harpyja. The sequence goes on along the minus strand of NC_068957.1, from coordinate 25,637,585 downwards.
TAAAGCCTCTCCTCTCTGCAGAGCAACAGCAAACGCAGTGGGAAATAAAAACAAAATTACCACTGCAAAGCCTATAATTGCATTTCAAAACCTACAGCCATTAATTCCCACAAGCGCCAGGATCAGAACTGCAAATAAAAGCAGCCGCCGATGTGTTCTGCATTCGGGGAGATGCTCCGCGAGTGCAACGGAAACGCTTTCTCTGCTTGTAGGATTTTTTTCACATGTGCCTTTTACCCCAAATAAAGTAATTACTTTTACAAAGCTGCCTGAGATCCCAGATCATTAGCAGAATGCCGGAGTGGATTCACAAATAGCTGTATGTGTTTGTAAGGAGAACTGAGAGGCCTTTTCCCCCCAGCAAGACCCCGGGCTCACGCGGCTGCTCGTGGCACCAGGACTGTGTAGCCCCGTGGCTGGAGATGCCTGTGGTGCTCAGCTGGGGACAGCACCCAGCACCGCCTGGGGGTCAGACCCGGGCAGGCAAGGAAGGCTCGTTGTGGCTTCTTGCCACCGTCCCAAGCATGCTAGCAAAAGCCTATTTCAAAGCTTGCCATTTTTACGTCTGTTTGGGCCCGAGTACCTTATCAGGGACCTTCTATCTTTTCCTTTTCCTTTTTTTCCTTTTCCTTTTCCTTTTCCTTTTCCTCTTCCTTTCCCTTTCCCTTTCCCTTTCCCTTTCCTTTTCCTTTTCCTTTTTTTCACCAGGATGCCAACAGTTTCTTGGGCACCGTCTGGGTCTGAGCACAAATGTTATCAAAGAGAAGGACCATCAACTCTGCCTCTCCAACAGATGAGCAAAGTTAGAAATCTTTATGCATCCCCATGCTGTCGTGTGCCTTTAAGTACTGGAGGGCTTGCTCTGCATTAGGCTCTGCCTATAGCCCATACAGAAATGTTCTGTAGGAGCAGCGAGAACGCCAGCCTCCTCCTCTGAGCACCACATCCCCAGAGTGAGCAGCTGCTGTGGGACCAGGAGGGGACAGGAGCCGAAGGGGACACGGCGCCCGTCCCCCTGCCCCGTCGGTCCGGAGCTGCCCCTGCGACTCGACACAGAGCGGGCTCCCCCCCTCCGCAGAGGGTGCATCGGTCAGCCGTAAAGCATGAAAATGCAAATGGGTTTTTATAGTCATTATCTCCACTTTCAAATAACCTGTGTTTTAATTCAGCTTTAATTAAAAGGGGGAAAAATATGCCCAGGTAAACAATTTCCAAGCAGACGATGGGCCAGAGCAACAGAGAATTCCTTTGACCCAACAGGCCCAACTTTTTGAAACTTTTAATTAAAGACACCAAAAATTTTGCCACAGTAAATTGCCCAGAGACCCAGGCCTTTGAAGAGATATAATTAGGGCTATTTGGCCCCGCGCAGGATGCTCCCTGTGAATAAGCACCACAAGTGAAAAGGGCTCCTGTTTTCGCGGTGGGAGCCGGGATGGTCTGGGCACAGGCGGTGGGAGCCACCTCGCAGCAGAGCCCCGCGTCCCTGGGGACACCCTCCCCTTGCGGGTCCCCGGTGAGGGTCATCAGGCACTTTCTGGGGCTCCCGGGCCACCTCCTGAAGCCGTGGCTTCCTCTGCTACAGAAAGATGGAGGAAGAACGACCTAAATATGGGGTTTCTGACATGATCTGAAATTATTTTGCATGCAACTTATCAGCTCTGAGGATTGATTTGTATGGATGATCTCTATCGATTTTCTAACTCAGTAGGACCTCCATCACAAAGTCGCTGCTGCCTCTTGATGGCCTCCATAAGCAAGACACAGGAACCAAGGTCCTTTGGTCAGGGTTGGGATGCGCAGCGCTTGATTTCCATGGTTAGGAACTAAACCTGGTTATTGAAGATTCATAGCTGTGGCCAGGTTTCCCAAAGTGCTCAGCAGCTTCTCTTTCTGCCATTTTTCTTAAAAAAAAAAAAAAAAAGAAATAAAAGACCTGAGGGGGTCCTTGCAGCAATGGATGTTTTCTGGGACTTGTTCCTGGACATTCCCTGCTTCCATCGCTCTCCTCCGATGCTGACTTCATGTACCACTGCATCCCTCCCATTGCAGGTCCCTGAGCTCCTCCCCATTCAAGAGGGACTTGAGGGGTGGGCTTTTTGTTGTTGCGTGGGAGTTAAATACCACAGCACTAAATTCGCTTGGAGAAGAAAATATTTCATAGTTTCTACCAGAATTTCTGTTGCAGCTTCAAAGAGAGCACACTGCTTTCAGAGTAATGGACAAGAATTCAATAGTTTCCCCTGAGCACAAACCGGCTCCTGCTGCCATTGGGTAGGAAGTTAGAAAGAGAAAATATTTTGAAGAAATCTGAACAAGGAGGCAGAAAAACATAAGTGGCTGCACAATAAAATTAAAATAAATAAAAAAAAAAGAAGTACGTGTTAGAGATGGAGCTGCTCTAGGAATGAAAGAGCTGCGACGGGCATGTGTTGATGCCACCAGGCATAACAGAAAAGAAAGAAAAATCAGGATTGTGGTTTTTTTAGCATTTACTCCAAAAACAGTTGCTGAACACAGTGCAGTCTCTTTGATATGAAGGTTAATTGAAAGAAATGGTACAGACCCCTTGGAACTCGGTCTTAAATAGCTCCAAAGAAGAAAAGTTTTGGGCGAATAAAGGAAGACAAAGTGCAGTAGGAGCAGAAAAACAGACGATTTAAGAAAGACTTGGGAGAACAAACAGGAACTGCACACCTGGCTCGCACAACGCTCTCGTCACGGCAGGGTTCATGTCCTGCCTGTATCGGGCTGTGCCCCATTGCACCGGAGCAGTACGTGGTGTAAACCCAGGATGTTATCCCAGAAATACTAAATGCAAAATATTATAGGCTTTTTCCCAAATGGTGATGCAAACCAGAAAGTAAAGGAAAAAGGATAGAAAGTTACAGTCAGACTCATAACTTCCTCCCCAGGCCTTAACTTGAGCCATTGCTTAGGTCACGAACCTCCACTCGAGGACGTTTTTAGAAGTCTGTAGATCCTGTTTAATATTCTTCCCCCAGGCCTCTTTGTTCCTCCAGGTTTTGGCCAGAATGAGAAATGAAAACACTGAGCTGGGAAAGCCGGGAACAATTCTTGGGGTCTGCAAATCCAACAAAAATCACCATGGGGTGCAAACGTCATGGGAGAACTTCTGTGCAATAGTTTCAGAGTGAGTTCAAGATCAAAAGCGTTCAAGATAGTCATCTGAACTGCTGGATGCTTCTCTGAAAATTTTTGCCTTGTCTCTAGTCAGCACTTCTCCAAGCCTGGCTGTCAGCATTTCTACAGCCTCTGCCACGGCGCTATCTGCTTATAGGAGGCGAATGAACTCCGACTCACAGCACTTTGAGACTTCTTTGTGCTCCTCTTCTTGGCAGCGTGCACCCCGTCAGCCAGCTCCATCCCCGATACAGCCCCCCCGAGCCCTCCGAGCCCAGCCAGCCCCGGGAACACGCCCCGCCGCATCGGCTCAAGGCATCTGTGGCTCCCATCTATCGGGTGAACGTCTGCTGGAGAATTTCTAACCCTTGGCTCCATCGCCGATATTTGAGCTATGCTGTAATTGGCCATAAAAGTCTCATGGTATTGTTTGTGCGCCTTGATTAGCTGAATGTGAAAAGCACTTACAATGCAAATTTCTCTTTAAAATTCTGTTTCCTGCAAATCCTCAATGAATCAGCTGTTGAAATCTCCCACTGAGAGCACTCTTGCCAGTAAAAGTTGATAGTGCTAATGTTTGTGGAGTGGGAACACAAAAGGGGGAAGAAGCAGCTAAAGCAAACTAATCTGAACTGTCAAATATTTGCAGGAAAATACATACATTATCTGCCCCAATCTGTCCCTGATGTTTCACCCCATGCCCAGCCGAGATAGATTGATAGCCACATACCCAACCTCTTTCCTTTCATGAATGAAGATGCAGCTGTGTTTTCTTTGTTCATACTCCCTTTTTCAAATGCTGCTGTTGCCTTATTGAAGTCTTTGAAAAATATTCTGTATAGAAACAATTCTGCCAACACATCAGTTTTCTCTGTGCTTTCCTCTCCCCCCTCCTTCTTTACCACGGAGGACATTTGCATGAAAATGACCGCAATATTTCTGAAGCCATCACCTGGCGTCTCAGTTTCTGCTGCTGTCCTCCCTATGAGGTCATTTCCTCTGTGCGATGATGTAATCAGCCTCAGGGGCACGTTTCTGATGTCAGGGGAGGGTGGCTGGGAAGCCAAGGTGGGCAGCGTGACTCCGGGCAGCTCCCTAGGACCGCAGGCAGGGATGCAGCACCAGCTGGCACACGGACACCAGCTCCTTCCTTCCCGGACCACTCTGCCCCAGCCCATCTCCAGCCACCCCCACCCTCTCCCCGTGGCCCCCCAGGAGCTTTCCTGCCCCCGAGCCCAGGGGACAACCGCGAGGGCTGCAACTGATGCAGAAACCACAGCAGGAGCATCAGCATCACCTGGGACTACTTGGTCCTAAAAAGAGCATTTATCCAGACACAGGCTGCCCAGAGAAACTCTGGAGCAAAAGAAGCAGAAGGAGATCAGGGCCCTGCACGAGAAAAGAAGGATGGGGAGGGACTTCTCCGAGAGAAGGGTATTTTATCACTGCAAACACTTTCTGCTCTGCCAAACTGAAGAGCCTGGCAGTCCCCCTGCTCTCTTGCATACTCAGGAACAGGTCCAGGTCTCATATCAAAACTTGGTCTCAGACTCTTGGCTGGGAGGCAGCACTGCTGGAGGCTCAGTCCTGCATGGCAGAAGATGCTGTTGAAATGGGTTTAAAGATCTGTGACAGCTTTTAGGAAAGATAGTCATGGGTCTTACCGGGCAGGAAGGACTACTTTGATCATCCAGTCCACCTTACTGCAAGACTTCCCAAATTCACTGAGATTCTGGCTAAAGCATGCTGCCGTTCCCAGATACTCCTATAGGTCCCACCAGCTGCAGCAACGTGTTATTCCCAGCACTTGTCTCATCACACTGAACCCTCCTGGGAGGCAAGGGATGTGTGTGTGCACAATAGGCCAATAAGCTCCACTAACCCCAAGCATTCGTGCAGTGCACCATCCCCACAGCAATGATTTGCAGAAAACGCTTCCTGAGAAAATTTCTACCCTGCCTTTCTAGGGATCCAAACCATTCTGGGATGAAGTCAGAAGTACAGAAACATCTCACAAGATTGCCTGCTGCAAAGAGACTATCTAAGATATAGACGCTAAGATATAAAGCTGCTCCATATCTTTCATCACCCATAGGTACTGTCTTTCTCAGTTTCTGGTGCAGAGCTCTCCTGCCTCTGCCCGCTGCTTCTCCTTCCTTCACAGCAGCACTTGAACCAGACATTTTTTAGTGTCAAGTCCCGAGTCCTTGACAAGCTGTCCGATATCACATCTCACCCTGAACTTGCTGCTCAGAAGGAGAAAAAACCCAAAGCTGGAGCCAGTATAAACCAGACTGTCTTGCCCCTCGCTCAGCATTCACGCAGGGGATATAACTGGGGAGCAAAGGCTAAAGCAGACTGGAGGCAGGCACAGCGCAGTGCTGGGACCCCCCCTCCGAACAGCACGTGAGTAAACTCTTTGTGTCCCATGCGATGGGCAGAGAGCCCAGGTACGATCCCAAATCAATCTGATTTAGAGTATGTAATTTTTTAAATCTCCCATTACTGTCATGGCCTCAACCTTTCCTTCCTCTATTTTCCGGATGGTATTTTTTCCATCTTATCTTCTTTCATCAAAATCTTGTTTCTTCCTGCTGGTATCACCACATTGCTGATCTATATGCAGATTAAACCCTGGGAACAGATGCTATTGTCAACTTTTATTAGTTTATTGCATTAAGAAAGGAAGATATCTTTGCAGTCATTGATATAAAATAAGACTCCCCACTTCCACTGAAAGCCTCAACTCCTGGAAGCGACAGCAAGAAAACAAAGGCTCTTCTGAACTGGAGCCATAGTCACAAATCAGGGCCCATGTACCGGCTGTAGACAATACCCGAGACTTCTGGGACAAGCAGAGTGATCCCCCAACGCATACAGAAACTGTGCGATGGTCTTACGCAGAAGGCAAATGATTTCTGTGTTCAGCAGTGAGCCTCACGAGGTGAATTTCATTCCCCAGGATAAGCAAATGATGAGGCCACTTTAGATATTTGTATTACTCTCCCTATTTGTATTCTACTTAAAATGACGCTCTCCCCTCCCATCCGCTGAACACCATCTTTTCAATTATAGGGAGGCTTCTTCCACGGCCTCATGCTTTCCTCCTTTGCTGTTTATGCATTTATTATTTACACATAGGCCTCCAGCTGCAACTCTCATGCTGGAAAAAAATCATTCGGGGCTCTGTTCGGCAAAAGATAAGAGAGGCAGGAGAGCTGCCAGCTCCGCGAGAAGGGAAAGGAAGAAAAAATACCCGCAGCCTTTTTTCCCCCCGCGCTTGTTGGGAACTTGAACTTGGCTCCCATGAGCCGAAGGAAAACGCTGCTAATCAACTGAGCATTTCATATTTCCTAGGTAGTTGGACTAGATGACCATTGTAGGTCCCTTCCAACTGAAAATATTCTATTCTATTCTATTCTATTCTATTCTATTCTATTCTATTCTATTCTATTCTATTCTATTCTATTCTATTCTATATCCCCAATGGAGCAAGGTAAAGTAACCTGAATGAAATTTAGCAGTGCTTCGTTCTAGACACGGCGGTGCAGCCCGGGCACGCATGTGCCCCTCCGCAGCTGGCTCCCTCCCGGCATGATCCCAGTGCCCTTCGGCTCTCCTTACAGCTCTCCACTCCCTCTTTGTCTCCCTTGATGAGGTCTGACAAGCTGCGGTGGTTGAAAAGGAGCAGGGGCTCTAAAAAATGCACGAGTGGGTGTACAAGTGGGGTGCAGGAGAAGGGAGATGGCTCCCCTCCTGGAAACCATTTCTTTTCCCGGCTCGCCATGTGCAGTGCTGGGGGAGCAGCCAGGACGTGCCGGGTGTCGGGAGAAACCACTCCATCACAGGTCACGTTTGAAGCCCTGCAGCCTTGGAGATCTCCGTCTCCTCCCTCGTGCCCCGAGGCCCGGTGATGGGCACGCCGGACAAATCCCCATCAGACTCTACAGCTCCAACTCGGAGAGCTTAAAAAATGCCAAAGGAGCAGTTTGCTGCAGCTTGTAGGGAGAAAAAACAAGTGAAAGCGCAGAAAAGGAAATGTAAGAGAAACTGGGCTAAGCTGTGCTTTTAGGGAGCAAGCTTTGGTTTACATTTTATGATGTTTTCCTGGCAGACATCCCAGAGCGCTGTGCATTTTCTGTGCGAGTGCTTCTGGGGAGGGGGAGCAGGGGGGGACAGGGGAGCATTGCTGCTGAGGGGAATTGAGGCAAATTGCTGCTCCCTCTCACTGCTGGGTGTGTAACTGGGTTAATGGGGCATGTATTTTTAGCGCTGACTGGCCAAGCCTGCACTGCTGCTGTTACTTAACCTGAAGGCCACAAAACCAGGTGAAGCAGAGCTCTTCAGAAAATGAGATTTGCTGCAAAACACTTGCCTTTCCGCTTGCTTTCCCCTGGCTGCAGCACCCCAGCCCACAGCGGAGCTGCTGGCTGCCCATGGGAGCCCTGTGCGGGGAGTCGGGCACCCACCCGAGCGGGCACCCACCTGAGTGGGCACCCACCCGAGTGGGCACCCACCCGAGCTCACTCTTTTATTCTCATACTTTGCCAGGTCACGGCAACTCAGTGCAAAGACAAAGTATGCTGCAATCGCAGAAAGAGATTGATTTCTTTCCCAGCTCAGCCGCAGTTGGCTCACTTGCACGGTGCCTCTCCACCCTGCCCCATAAGCTAACCTCCTCCCATCGTCTGCGGCAGGGGATCGCTTCTGGGGGATTATTTAACTCCTGCATCTGCCCAGGCATTGCAGTTCCCGTACTGGTGCTGTCAGTGACCACACTGCACGGCAGCTACTGCAGGTAAAGCTCCAGCTCCCTCGGATAGATGGAAACACTTAACTCTATTAATCAGCCACTTCCACGCTTGCTGACTTGCATTTGAACCAGAGCAGGTTCAGCAGGGAAGCACCAAAGGCAACTTCTTGTCAATGCAATTTAAACTGACACCTTCGTTCCTGGCAGTCCTGAAAGACCTCAGTGCTCTTTGCCGTTCTGGTTTGGTCCTTATGTTTTATCTCCCAAAATTCCCTCTTGCAGCAGAGCTGGTAGGCGTGATTAAACATTTCCTTAGTTCTAGCAGTGTTACGGTGGCAGGTAAAAAAAAAAAAAAAAAAAGAAACAAATGACGGTCAACAGTTGCATGTGGTTGTCTTTGCAAGCGGCTGATGTCTTCAGGCCCCGCAAGGCTTCAGTGGTGGCCCTTGGCGAGGGAAGCCGTCATGCCGGGCAGGACGGCGCGGAGCAGAGCCTGTCCCCGGCCGGGGCAGAGGGGCTCTGCCGCCGTCCTCTGTCCTGTCGCCTGCTGTTAGGTGCAGCAGGAGGGAGGCTGCTTCCCCATCCCCGCCGCTGCTGCCGCCTTCTCTTCAGGGATCACCTCCTGCATATGCAATCGGTTTGCATGTATAACCTGTAATCTGGGGGTGTTTAAATAAATACTAATTAGAATCTACATTCCAGCACGGCCTGAAGATTTCCCCCACGCCCAAAGCCTTTGGTTTCCTTTTTCCTTCTCCTTTCCCTTCTTCTCCTTTATTTTTTTTCCTTGTTAAACTCCATCCTGATTTCTCCAGCCTGTGGGTTGGCAGAAATGAGCCGTCCTGCACTGCACAAGGGAACAGGAGTGAGTCTGCGTGTGTAAGAGGGAACCTGTAGCAGGGCTGGGAACGGCACACTTGGCTCATGGTCTCAGCTGTGATATGAGCTGGCTTCCCCTTTATTGATTGCAGTAATGCAGGGGATTTGGAACGAGCTGGATTGGGTAATGGGCTATAATTTGGTCCAGGTTTTGCGAATACATTGTTGAATATCCAAAAGAGAAAAAAGGAACAAAAACCTCCGAGGAGATTTCTGGGAGGAGGCAGAGACCAGGGCTGAGTATCTGCATGTTCTCGGAGGCTGCTTTTCTCACGGGGCAGCGCCTTGCATCATCCACCAGCTCAGCAAATTACAACTTAATCCTTTGTGGTGGCTTTGGGAAGGGGTGAGGTTGGGAAGGGAGAGGGGTGGGAATAAGCAGCCATGTGAGTTTTTTGCACCTATCATCAGCCAACTGGCACGCCAAACTGCCGGCTGCTTTTGAGCCTTCCTGGCTTTTCTGGAGCAGTGTTTGATGGTTGATCCTGACACGCCAATGGACACTTGTTTCCCTTCCTAGAAGAAGGTCCCATAGGCAGACCCCAAGCAGCCCCAACACACCCATCCTCCCCTCCCTTTCTATTTTCCCTGTGTTTTCCCCCTGTTCTGCATCCTCTGGGAGTCCTCCATCCATCAAAACGGTGAGATAGCAAGCAGAGAGCCAGCATTGGGCTGGTTTGCGGTGTCCAGTTTTGCGGCAGGAGCAGCGGGTGCGGAGGTGGGCTGGAGATGCTGGGGCACGGCGAGGACAAGGACTGCTGCAGAGTGACCCCCAGCCCCGCTCCCGCCGGAGCAGGGACGGGTCCCGGCTGTGTGCTTGCTGCCGCCTGACGGGCTGGGGGAGGGAGGGTTTCAAAGGAGCTCATCCCAAGGCCACATCTGCTGCATGTGTTTAAAACAACTCATTAAAGTTCCTGAAAGGCCTAAAAAATGAGTAATTCTCTAAATGAGTGAGTCTATAATAGCCCTCTAATAAGCTATAATAGGAGACTTGTGTGCCGCTGAGAGCGCCTCCGGAGCTCGCCGGGCTGCGCGGGGGCCCCCCCGCCCCAAAAACACGGGGGCTGGAGCGTGGGGGCCATGTGGGTGGATGTGGGCACAGGGCAGGATGGGTGCCTGGCCAGCAAACACGGGGTCAAGGGACATGAGCAGCCAGGAATAAGTAGATTTCAAGGCTCTGCAAAGGAGCAAAGCCTCCAGGAGATGTATGTGGGGGAACTGGGCTCTGGGTTGTAGAGGGGTGGGCCACGACACCACGAAGGGCTGAGTTTGTCGTGCTCTTTTGGGCAGGAGAGGATTTTTTTCTTTTCCTTCCAGCAGTGTATGCCGAGGCACAGGAGCCCAGCAGGGAGGAGGAGGAGGATGTAAAATAGCCAAGTAAAAAGCTTGGGGTGTTCTCTGCACACGCCTGTGCTTCCCTGTGGCTCCTGGGGAGTTGGGCTGGTGGGAGCTCCTCACCACCCTCCGCTGCCTCTCCATAGAAGATCCCACGGCCAGAATGGAGGCCAGGCCATGGTCCCGCTGTGGCAGTGGGAAGGGGGGCACTCCTCCAGTGGGGTGCTGCAGTTTTCTTCCAGCTGGATCTGGTGCTTTGAAAATTGTTGGGATTGCTTCTCCTTTTCCACCAAGCCAACATGTCAACACATGCCGCCTTTTCACAAAACACCTACCATTGCTGCAACATCCTCCCAAACATCAGCTGTGGGATGGATCTACCAGCTTTCACCAGGGCTGGGGCTGGCTTCCATTCAGCAATGTCCCACTGCATTGCAAGCGAGCAGATGACATTTTACTGGGCTTCCAAAGAACTGGAACATATTGGAAACTTCAGGATTCAAGATGTTCTGCTCTTGTCGTGAACAGCTCACGCTGCTATATTGGTGAGATGATGTACCAGTCTCTTGGCATTTCTCCGTGCTGTGACATCATGATGGGACATAACTCATCGGGCTGTGCCTCCACGTGCAACCTGAGCTGCACATCCCACCCGCTCCGCTGGGACTCAGGACGGCTTCGTCCTTGGGGTGAGGATATTTCTCAGCATGTGGGGGATTTTGGAAGGGAATTAGAGGTCTAATGCAGCCTCTTCTTGCCCAGAGTTGATGTGTCACCTCATGAATGGTACGTGGAGCCACTAGGCTCTTCTTCTCCAGAAGAAGGAGATCCAAAGGACAGTCAGAACTGCGTTCATGTAATGTCTTGAGATACTTCACAGGTTTTGCTTTGTTTCTTAAAGCTCCAGGTCCTGGGCAAAGCAGGGTCCTGAAATGAAGGCTGTCATTTAAAAACATCCTCATGGCCACAAGGAAAGAAAGCTTGAGAAACAGGAGCAAGGTTTACCCAAAACACCCTGAAAGGCAAGAAAAGAAACACCATTATCCTTGCTCCACCTCATGAGTTGCAGGTTAAGATTTCTTTCAAATTGTTTTTAGGTTAGCCTTGACTTCTAAACTCTCGCGTTGTCATTGTGATGTTATTAAATAAAATCCTTTAACCCAAACCGGGCCTCCCTGCTTCCTCAGGAGTGTTATTGCAGGCTGGGCCAACTGTTGGGTTTCCTCTTTCTGAGGTCACCTGTGCTGGAAACAGGACCCACAAGCGAGTCAGATGTTTCTCAGCAAACTTCAGGGCTGCTAAGTTTGTGAGCGTCTCAATTAATAATCCTGCAGTGCTTTTTCCTTCTTCCGGAGTAGGCACGGCGTTCGGACGCGGTCCTCAGAGCCGCCCCCAGACATCGCCCGGTGCTTGGGAGGCACAGTCACATTATAGCCTGATGTCAGTGCTACAATCTGGGCTGGTGTTTATTTATTCAATTGTCTTCATTAAATTCCAGTTAGTCATACAGGTGTCCTGTCCAAGAGGAAGGTCAGGGAGAGGAAAGGAAATGGGAGAGAAACAAAAGAGAGCCTGTGAGATACACAGATGCATCCTTTGCTGTGCCCAGGGATGCAAGCACGCTTCTCCTGGTTACCCGCAGGCTTAGAGAATGCAATTTGTGTGTGTGTGAGCATGTGTGTGTGCTGTCATGACCATGACCAGCACTGGAAAAGGGCAGTAACAGGAGCCTCCTGGCCCTTTTGGGGCTGGAGCACGTGGCTGATGTCCTTGCATATCCCAGACATCGCTCCTCTCGCCCCTCGGCTCCTCTCGGCATCCCCCCGTACAGGGGCTGGGGCTCGGCACCGGCTCATCCCGGCTGAGCCCCGGCATAGCGGCACACGCTGAGTGGCCGGCCGGCTTGCCAAGAACGGGATCTCTCAATAACCAAATCTGACTGGCACAGCCCTGCCAACCCGCGGCTCCCCGTCGTGTTGCTTAATGCTGCAAAGAGCTCCTGATGCCGCTGAAGACAAAATGCAGCCATTGTCTTGTCTTTATTAGGGACTTGAGATGAAATGTTATAGCCTTGCTAGTTGCAAGAGGATACCACTCCTGAGACTGGCAGGCAAAAGCTGCTGGAAGCAGGCAGAGTACCAGCCTCAGCTGCTGGATGCATTTACGGGCTGAAATAGGTATTTTCTCAGTTAAAGGGAACGGCACCTTCCCATGACGCTCTGGAGGCAGTGGAGAGGGCAGAGGTGCTGTGCTCAGCTGTGGGGAGGGAGGGAAAAAGGAAGGAAGGAAGGAAGGAAGGAAGGAAGGAAGGAAGGAAGGAAGGAAGGAAGGAAGGAAGGAAGGAAGGAAGGAAGGAAGGAAGGAAAGAAGGCAGGCTGGATTTCTTTGCCTTTCTTTGCCCTCACATTGGATGGCGTGCATGCCCCGGGAGGTGTGAACAGGGCTGGAGGGTTTAAAGAGGATGTGGTGCCCTGGGTCTAGAAATATGGGGAGGACCCATCTGGGGAAACCACAGAGGGCTCACAGGGATGGAGACAGCCTATCCATGATACCGTGATCTCGGCAATCCCAAGCATTTGGGCTCTGATGCTAACTGGAGGCTGGGACCTCCTCTTCTCTACCCAGAGGCAAGTTTCTCTGGAAACCAGGGAACAGGGGAAAATCCTCCCACCTCCCAGCTGCCCGCATGGCTCGTGGCTACAGAGCTGCCTTCCTCCCCCTCTCTCACACCTCCCTCCATTTCTGCAAGTCCCTGGGTGATGTTAGATCATTTTCCCAGCTCCTCCGGGTGTCCATAAAACTAGCTGCAGATTCCTCCGTGGAGAGGGGAGAAGCAGTGAGGAAGAAACCTGAAGCCACAGCGGAACCCCCTCCCCACAGCTTTTCCCAGGGAAGGGGCGAAGCTTGGCAGAGGGCAGGGGCACCCAGCGCTGTGCCAGGGGCTCTCTGGAGCAGGAGACCCTCCAGGTGGGCAGCAGGCTCCCACCTTCCCCCCATGAACACCAAGGGGCTTTTGCTGCTGCAAAGCCCCATCCAGCATGCCCCGGTTCGGCTCTTGCTCCCATTTCACTGGAAGCCAGCACTCCTGGTGGAGGGTGGGGAGAAGCGAGGATGGGGAAACCTTCAGCTTACGGCAGGAAGGTGCAGTGCTGCCTGAGACCACCAGAGCCCTGAGGTACCACTGCCAGGCACCCTCGCAAAGCCTCTGCCCTGGCAGGACAGGACCTCAGGGAGGATGCCGGCAGTCTGGCCAAGCTGGCTCCGTGCAACGTGGAGCGTGAAGCCATCTGGGCTGGCCCGCAGCAGGGAGGCGAGAGCAAACAGCTCCATCGGGCGCAGGGAGAGGGATGGTTTGAGGATGAGGTGGTGGTGAGCAGCAGGTCTGCTGTGGGTCTTCATCACGTCTGGAAAGTCAAAAAGCTGCCGGCTGGGGGAGAGGGATGGGGCTGGGGTAGGTGGAGATGGTGGGGTGGGGTACGAAGGGGGTGCAGAAGAGAGAGGCAATTTCTTCTTTTCTTCTGTTTCCTTTTTTTGCAAGCAGAAATGATCTCATGTTTTGTCTAATCTAAATTCTGTCAAGCAAGCAGGGAGAAGAAAAAAAAGAGACGGAAAGCGAGCAAGGGAAGGCTACACAGCTAATAAAAATCTGCTAGACATATGTTCCCTGAGCTCAGAGAGCAGGAAGGGGGAGCCAAGCTGTATGGAGCCTTAGGAGAAAATGGAAGGGCGTGTTGGGGTCTCTGAACCCCCTGTGCCAAGTTTCATCCTCTTCCTCACCTGATAGGGAGGATTGCATTCAGGGCCAGGGCACAACCATCCTTGGGCTGTGGGACCTCCCTGTCGCAAGCCAGCTGTGGTCACTGGTGGATGGGTTAGTGGCCAGCCCAAGACCCCTGTGCCCCCTTACCTGTGTCTCTGATTCCTCCCAAGGTTATTAGGAAGGAAGGAATGCTAAACACGCCAGCGGCTTTCCCTCCTTCGTGTGGCATGTTTGTTTTTCCCGTCTCACTCGCTAAATCACACGGAGCAGGACAGATGCTCCCTTGGCCGTGTGTGTGGAGCGAGGCCGAGGGGAGGCTGAGAAACGCCTTTTCTTTCCATTCTTATCCTCCAAAAAGGTTTTCTCACCTGATAGGTTTCGTTGGCTTTTATTTTTCTTCCCACAGCATCCACATGTGGAGGAGAGCAGGGCTGTATGAACCACGGCCAGGAGGACCAGCCTGCCACTTGGTGCACGTTTGGAGCCAGCAGAAACCAGTCAAAAGAAGCAGTGGTGGCTTTTGTTTAAAATGTGGCTTTTCCCAGCCAGATCCGTTCATTGCTTGGCTAAAAAACATTTGTGCCAGCAAAAGGCGGGAGGTGTTATGGGGGTAGAAGGGGGAGGCTGGAGATGGGAGCAAGCCAGCTTCTCTTCTCTGCTGGCTTACGGGGCAAGTGCTAGCTGCGGCTTTACATTGGCTTCTTGTCACATCCACTCTCGGCTGCCAGTGTGACAACTTCCCCAGGGGAGAGGAGTCCCTGCCGGTGTCCCTGCCTGCACAGCGCATCGCCCCCGCCAAAGAGCTCTGCTTTGGCTGCCGCTCTTTGACTGCAGCACGTTGTTTCTGGTTTGTCTGTGTTGCTTCATCAACGGAGCTCAGATGGGTCCAGTGTGCCCCAAAGAAGGCAGCAAAATGACCAGCAGGACAGCCTCAAAAGTGGCTTCTCCACTGATGCCTACAGGAGATCTCTGGATGATAATTGCCGCGAGGTTTGCTGGTACCCAGCTGTTGCTCCCAGCATTGATCCACAGGTAATTTTAACAAATGAATCACTGTGGTGGGTGAGTAGGTGAGATGTGGGTTTTGCGTTGTACTCTGAAGAAGCCTTTTTTCACCTCGTCAGAGCAGGGGCTGCTGTGAAGGTGAGCAGCAGCCCGGCTCTGGTTGGCACCTCCTGCAGGTGCTCATCCCAGACGTGGCCAGGGATGCTCAGTGTCACCCGGCGAGTGCCCTCCATCCTCCTTCCAGTGACATGGTCCCAGGAGGTGCTTGCGAGGGGACGGTGTGTGGAGCTGGCCCAAGGAGAGCGGTTCGGTTGCAGGCAGCACGGGGGGAGAAGCGATGGAGAGCAAGGAGGGCGATGGCAGGGTTTTGATCGAGGTCTCCAAATGAGGATCCTGAAATACATTCCCAGGCCACAGAAACCACACTGGAAAATTCGCTTCGAATTACGTGCTGTCGGGGCTCAGAGATGGGGCTTGGAAGAGCAAGGCTGAGCAACGCAAGCCCAGACGGGGCCTCTTGGTGTCGATTAACAAAACAAACAAACAGCGTTGCCCATAATGAGCTCCGGCTTCGAGCGGGGAGAAGGGGTGATTAAAACAGGATGCCACCACTGCCATGTGCTCTCGGGTTTGGGGCGAGGGCCCAGCGCCCTGCAATCAGGCAGTGCCCACGGCCCCTTCCCAGATCCCTGGGGCAGATTCCTCTGAGCCCCACAGCGTGGTCCGTGGGCACTGGGGGATGCCGCTGGCATCTTCCCACGTGTCCCCAGATGTTTTGGTCTCTCACTTTCCCATTGTTTTACCGCAGGGCAAAGCGTTCAAATCCAGCCTGCGTGCGCCTCTGGGATGGATCTTGTAGGAGCAGATTTCAAGCAGGGGCAAAGGATTTTCTCCGGTGCCGTCAGTGGGGTGCTTGGTGGCTCTGCCCGGGGGTCTGGCAGCAGGAGCAGTCCCCAGGGATATGCTCTGTGCCATGATGGGTGCAGAGGGCATCCCTGCTCCCAACCCGTACCCTTCCACCACAGACTGACGCAGAAATCACACCATTACTAGACTTCTTGTAATAAAATCCCATTGCTTGTAAAACCTCTTTCAAGTGAGACCCCAGATGGCATTTTTTCCCCGTTCAGCCTGCCCGCAGCACAATGATGAAGCGAGACCTGCTGTAATCGAGCTGTGGCTGTGGCTCTGGGGGCTCCGAGGATGGGGGTCCACAGCCTTTCCCTACTCCACCTTCACCTCCCTCCACATCTCCGGGGTCCATCAAAGCTCCCTGGAGAGCAGGGGGGTGAGCACAAAGCACCCCGTTAGCCTGGCCCTCAGCACCGCCCAAGCTGCGGCAAAGTCCTCAGCGATTTCTCATCTCCAACAAGGCTTTCACGTGGTTTGTGTGCACCCAAGACCTGAACGCATGAAACAAGAGGCACAAAAGCATGGCAGAGAGATGGACGCTGGTGCAAAGATTCATCCGATTTTCCACTGTGTATTTATTTACAGCACCCCGGGTGTACCTCTGGAGCCCGCTCCTGCTCCGAAGGTCCCGGCTTTCCTGCCATTGTCCTGAAACACAAAGCGGTTTCAGGGGCCCGGTGTGTCGGGGCAGTAATGAAACCCGTCTGGGAGCCGATCGCTTCTTTATCTCCCCAGCTCCGTGTTCCTGAGGACCACGTTTTTTAATTTGTGTTGGATAAACAATATGGGATTGTGTACGCAAAGAAGCTCTAATTATCCCCTCGGGTTGTGTTTCCTTAAAGGAAATGAACTGGGCACGGCGTTCCCGCTGGAGAGGCGCACCGGCGCAATAGCTTCCAGATTTCTCCCCGTGCCACGACAATCCGGCAGCTCCAGCAGCCCCAGAGAGAGGAGAGGGGTGCTGCGTGCTCGCTCCCGGGGGCTGGCTTCAAAGGACACAGGGGTCCCTCCTGCTTGAATAAACACCCACCCTGAAAGGTGGGTGCTTCCAGCGTGGTGGGAGCCTGGTGGGTCCGGGAAGGAGACCCGAGCCTCACATAGCAATGGGGTCAGAGCTGCCCACCCCACCAGCCTGGGGCTCACGAGAGCCCCGTCGGGCTCCCTTGTGCTGTGCAGCTTTGCCCCCCGGCCCTGCAGCCTCCCTTTCTGCCCCGGCCTGTTTCTGCTCCCCATCCAGCTCTGCCCCGTGTCCTTCGCTCCTGATCCGGTGCTTTAGCATCGCAGGCGCAGCGCGCGCGGCTCTTTGCCCATCGCATCTGCACAGCCGCCTCCCCCCGCCGCTGCCAGCCTACCCACCCTCTCCCGTTTTAGGCAGGATCCTGTGCAACTGGCTGCAACCAGTGGGACTTTGTCCCAGAGTCCTTTCCCCACCCTGGGCGGGAGGTGCTGTGACAGCAGATCGATTTGTCTCATTAAATAGGAAAGCGCAGCAAGTGGATGCAGACTACAAACCAACCTCTCACCGGGGCAATCCGCTAAGGGTAGTCTTGACTCAGATCTTTAATCCTTCCTACCAGGAGCTTAAGCTGCATGCTCTTGCCCTGCTGCCCAGGGAAATACTCCCTGCAGAAAGTGCTTGGAGGTGGTGAGGGAGATTACCTGCCAGAGATTACTTAGCGTTTGCATGGGCCCAGACCGGGTTTGGAGCCATTCTTAGATAAGCTATTACTTACAAGAATTGCCTGATTATTCACCTAAACTGTGAGGGGCTGTAGAAATGCCACCTCATGCCTTCCCAGGGGGCAGGTAGAGCCCAGGTCTCTGGACAGCTCGCAGAAGTCGCAGATGCTCCTAGATAACCCCCCGTAGGCACGATCATCTGCCCATGCGAGAGAGATGGACCATGAATCTTCTGCATTTATCCCTGCTCCACAACACTCACCAATCTTTATTTACACTGCTGACAATTGCTTTGGGCTATTTTTAGGCTTTATTGCTGATTGTATCTTTAATGTTATGGGCAGTTAACTTGGCAGCAGGGGAGTTAAGGCGGGAGGCTTTCACCTCTCCGGAGACCTGACATCAAACCCTGTTTATGGCAAGTGAAAACGAGCATGGTGGATCCTCCTCTTAGTCCATTGACCTCCACGGATCATCACGTAATTGGAGCTGATGGGCAGCCTGGGGCGGGGAGGGCACCGGTGCCCGGGCAGGACCACAGAGACATCCCAAGGAGGACGGCTCCTCCGAGATGGCTCTGAGATGGGCGGCTGCTCCGGAGGGGGCAGCCTCCGAGCCCAGTTCCCCTTCCCAAGGGTTTGCTTTTATCTTTCCTGCACCGGGAGGGTGAGCTGCTCTATTGAAGCCAACAAAGCCAGGCAGAGCGAGAGCGGGGCTTCTGCAAGGGGCTGCTTGCAAAATGGCCCAGGGGGTCCTGGACTTGGGATGAACTGAAACGGGGGTGGGGGGGACCCAGAGTTTTGAGGGTTTGGGCAGGAGCTGCAGGGGCAAGGGGGAAGGATCGACTGCCTGGCAGCATTTCAGGATTCCTGCGACGTGAGGAAGATGCAGGGGGACTTGCGCTGACCCAGAGCGTGCGAGCGTGGATGAGAAGTGGGGTGACTGCCGGCCCCTCGCTGCCCCTCAACCCCACCAGCCTCGGGCAGCAGCACCAGCCCCCCTGCGCCTTCGTTAGCAAACTGCAGCAAGAGGCCACATGGGTGTACAAGTGTAACATAAGCCGTCCATTCCCCGCGCTTACTCGCTGGGAACCAGGTTTACCGAAGGATTTAAATTCAATTTGTTTTATTGAAGTTTCTTTTTTTCCCCCGACCAATGCATCAAACTATCATTTTACTGAGATCAGCTGCTCTCAGCCTCCTCTTACTCCCTCCCTCTCTGCTCCCACCCCGCTCTCCTTCGCCCCCCACATCCCACTGTCTGGATGAGCCCTCTAATTCTTTCTCCTCTTTCAAGCCCACCAACGCTTCCTGCGGTATTAGCCATAGAAATGCCATGAATTTCCTTTGTGTTCCTGGTTGAAAAAGGCGGAGGGGGGGGAAGGAGAAAAAGCACAGCGCGTGGCAGTGCTAGGGCTGACAATAATCTCTGCGGTTTTTCTCCCAGCCCCAAGTTTATCCCTGTGCAATTCAGCGTAGGAAAGCTAATAACGATGTGTCAGGAAGACCTGATGTATATTTGCAGAGTTGAATGGCTGGGCCAGCAATGCCTCCTGCGCTCCCACCCAGGGCTTATTTGTGTCTGAAGACACCAGCCCTTTCATGCTGTTTTAATATTAGTGATTTATAGGGGCGGTCTCTTTTATTTTTTAGCCTTCTTTCATTCTGTCTCCTGTCCACCCCCTCCAAAAAAAGAAAAGATCCCTGCCTCGATTGCGCCTTTGCAGCTTTGTCCTGCTGGAGTCTGCATGGGTGCAGGGAGCTGCCAGCTCGTTCTCCCCAGCCTGCCGCAGAGGGACAGAGCCGAGGACCGTTCAGCAAACCCCACCAGTCTGGTGTAGCGGCACTGGGGCATCTCACCCAGCCGAATGAGTGCCGGGGCTCGTCTGATTTACAGCCTGATTAATGAAACAGCGGTGACATCAAATAACTGGGCATTACCCACAGCAAGCCAGCCAGCGTGTTATCAGCTGGTCCCTTCCCTCTGCCTTCGCTGTATCTTGCATTCCTGTGCATGGGTGGGCTCTCAATTAGACCGTGACCCTGCCCAGATTTATGCCCCTGTTTATCTGTCAGCGTTGGAAACCATCTGCGGGGAGGATGCCTTTGAAGCAGCGGAGCCCGCAGCAGGAAGGTTGCCGCAGGAGGACGGACGCTCTCGTTCGCCCTCTCTCACCCGCAGTTCCCCGTGCGAGACGGGGACAGCCTGGGGTTGGGGCACGAATGCTGTGCTGACAATCCAGCGTGCCCAGGCGTGGGGACGTCGCTGGCCTGTGATGCACTTGGAGGTGGAAAGACCCATGAGGGACGATCCCTCCCCGAGAGGTGCTGGGTCAGCCTCGTACTGCAGAAGGGACGGAAGCTGCTACGTCCTTCCCAGAGGGAATGAAATCTCCAGAGATACGAACTCCCTAGAGAAGATAACCCAAGAGTTTACCTCATCCCAGACCTCGCTTCCCACAGTGGCCAATGCACCGTGACAGCTATCCGGAGCCTCGGACAGGACGGGATGGGACGGGACTTTCCTCCAGCAGCTGCTCCTGCCGGGAAGGAGAGGGTGCTGGGGGCCGAGTGCTCCGCCGGACTTTGCACTCGATGCCAGCAGCTCCTAAATGGATCACTGGAGCTTCATTGCGAAACACAGTCTGGCTCGTGAGGTTTCCAGACCAGTCCCTAGTTCCGAGTATTTTAAAGTTCCTAGTATTTTAAAGCATTTGTCCACAACACCTATTTATTTGGGTTCCTTAAATCTGGGGAGGGAATTGCCTCAGGCTCACAAGAGTTCCCAGAGATCCTGGTTAGTGTCAGACAGGGGTAATGAAAAATAAAAACCTATTATTGCAGAAAAAAATAAAAAAGAAAAAGGATTAAATTCTTGCTTACGCTACCTGTGACCTCCAAGTCACAAATAAAGGGAATGAAATGCAGTTTTGCTTCATACCAAGCACAGCATCCTTTGCTGCTTCAGTATTTTGGCTGCCTTGCTATACCAGCAGCAACACAGGCCTTACACCTCGCAGATGGTTTGTTCTGGGGAGATTCCCAAGTTACATCTTCCCTCTCTGCCTTTTCATACAAAATGGGACCATCTGTCTCTTCCTCGCTCCCGTTTTTCCTCTCTGCACAAGTCATGCTGCTGTTCAGCGCAAATGCAGGGTCCTTCTTCCCCATAGTCTTCCTCAGAGAGCACAAACGGGCTCCAGTCTTCCCCAGCTCCTGGCCACAGTGACCTCTGCGCTGCTCACCCATGCTTGCGGTGGTTGCAGTATTTTCTAAATCATCAATCGTGAGAAATAATCTCAACGTAAAGTGTATATAATGAGCAGGTTTTTTTTCTGTTTGGTCTCTATAGAGACATCATATGACATACAAACCATGCAGATGATAATTTGTTTCTCAGTTTGGGGGTTTGCCTTTACACTCACTGTTTGCAGAGTAACTAACTTCTTTTCCCATTTATTTGCACCAAGGCTACTGCGAGACATGTTCCTGGGTGCTGATGTGCACAGCTCCTTTTGAGACAGTTGAGTGCTAAGGGTTACGCGTGCATGCATGCACAGAATTGCAAACTATCCACAGCCTGGCTTGCATGTGTGTGCATTGATGCGCATTTATGCCTGAGAAGGCTCAGAGGTGTGCCCCTGTTTTACCACACATGCATCCCTACATGGGATCACAGAGCATGGGATGCACGCATCCTACACGGGACGCCTGGTGGAGCTGCAAGGTGAGTGAATTTGAAAAATTACCCACGCTCTGCGGTTGCATGTTTTTGTGAGGAGGGACCGAACGCGAGACGGCACGAGTGACCAGGACGAGGGGAGCAGGATTGCCCTAAATCAGGCAGCCAGCCAGCCTCTCCATGGCACAACAGTGGCTTTTCCTTCCCTGCTCTTCCCCAGTACCAGCCGTGCCCTGGTGAGGTGATAACATGTTTATTTCCTAAGGGGGAGAACAAATAACTTCCTGAGTTCTGGGCTCTTCTGTGTTTTATTATCCTGCTCCCTAGCACCCACCACCTGCAGTGGAGAGTCCCTGCATTGTAACTGCAGAAACAATTATGTTTTCATTACAAAAGCAAATTAAGGCGCTTGCTTAATCGAGTTTATTAAATACCAATGAAGTCCCTGGGTAAATGAATGGCAAAGAGGCTTTCTGTGCTCAAGTCAGGAAGGAAACAGAGGGATGTAATCAAGGCGATGGGCTCGCAGGCACGCACGGCTGGGGCGGGCAGGGAGCTCTGCAGGCATCGGCCCCGTCCCCGCAGGCTGCTGCCTGCCCCTGCCCCTGGGAGCCGACTGGCCCACGGCCCGCGGTCCAGCTGCGAAAGCGTATGGGAGGTCTCTGCCACGGCCCCCTCCAGCCCTCTCCCCTCCGGGCTCGCTGGGGCTCCCTGCCAAAGCTGGGGGTCTCAGCAGGAGCGCGCACGGGGGAAGACTGCAGCGTAACCCCATTTCTCCTTCGGATCGGCACTTTTCCTTCTCTCTCCCATTGCAGCCTTTGGACGGTTATTTTTAGCTCCCGTTATTTCCCTCAGGCCAACTTTTCTGTCACATCTCATCCCTTTCTCAGTGTTCCTGGTTGTTACTTTCTTCCTTCAAGATGCCTCCTCTTCCAGATCTTCTCTCCATCTGCCTTCCCCCACGCTCCCAGCCTCTCGGGGATGGAGGGGCGAGAGCTCAGCGTGGGTTTGGGGATGGAGAACAGGCAGAGGCTGGCTGCACTGCTGCCAGCCCCGGGCTGAGCGGGGCTGCCAGCGGGGAAGGGCTCCTCGGGCGAGATTTTGGGAAGCTCTCCCAACATTGCCAACGGGACTCTGCGCTGGGGTCAGGCGGGAGGAGCTGGAAATCCCCTGGCAGCACCCCAGAGAGCGGGTTTGCTCCAGCAGTTCTGCTGCCCGGGGCCAGGTGGGAGCCAGGAAGAGCGAGGGAGGCTGAAGGCATCCCAAGTCTGCTGCTGCTTGCCCGCACCCTTCGCCTACCCGGCTTGACAGCAGTGGTCCCTGATGGGATTTGTTCCACCCCAAGACCTTCAGCGAGAGGGTGGAGGCTGCGGAGAGGAGCCCTGAGCCGCTTGTCTCTCCTGGGGCTTGCACATCTATGCTGGTGGTGGGTGAGGCAGGCGGCTGGGTGTCCTCCAGTGGGTCCCCTGCCGCCTGCCCTGATGGGCACCGAGGCACTGGGGGGGCTTCCTTCTCCTCAGGTGTTGTTTTTGTTTGAAATCGGTTGTGACACTCAGATGACTGGATTTTAAAGTCCAAACCTGGCTTACTAAAAAAAAAAAAAAAAAAGTAACCAAAGTGTCAGGGCTGATTTGAAATGGAAAACAGGGTCTAGAAAAAAAAAAAAAATGACAAGACTGTTTTCTATTGAAATGCATCAGGGGACAGCCTTTTCTCAGCTTCTCTTTGTCCTTCCCTCCTTTTCCCCCAAAGCACTTCTAATGTCTTCATCCTCCTCCTGCTCCTTGTGCAGGTCCGTCCCTTCCCCCCAGCACCGCTCAGGGCCAGGGGAGGGCTCGCTGACTGGGGCCTTATCCTGGCTTTGTGCCGAAGGGTGTGCAGGGGCTGGGGGATGCCTGTGCCAGCCCCCCCCAGCCCCATAGCAGAAAGCACATGAGCTCTGGGAGCAGCAGCAACGGGGTGTCTTTGCATGGCAGCGTGCCCAAGTGCATCAGCCCAGGCGATGCACAGGGTGTATTTGCTCTGTCACAACATCCCTACCTTCCTTTGTCCCCGTGGTGAAAGGAAAGCCCAGACTTTCTTCTTCTGAGCTCATTTCTCTTCCCTCTGTCAGGGCTGCCGGACCTCAGAGGACGCAGAGGCAGCTTTTTGGATCTCTTCACTTGCTATCCCGAGGGCCGATGCTCCCGCGCAGGCAGCCCCAGCCATCGAGCACCAGCTGGCAGCGGTGGCTTTGCTGAGGTCCCCTTCGGCGCTGCAGCCCTCCTGGGATGATGCCGCGAGGTGCCGATGGGGCGGGATGGGAACGGCTGCATGGCCCGGGCAGCCTGGTGCCCTGCAGGGCTCTTGGTGCTTTAAGATGATGCTTTAGGAAACCTGGACTCTCAAAAAAATGGAAAGAAAGCTTCTAGCTGAGTTCCCAATATAGTAACTGTGTTTCTGCTTGTCCTATTTCGTGGTGACTCTCACGTACCTCGCTCAGCAGCACGGACTGTTCCTTGGGCTGCTCCAGGGGCACAGGCATCTCTGCTATTGGGCTTTGGGGTTTTTTGTTTGTGCTGGTGGTTTCTTTTTCTTTTTTTTTTTTTTAAAATCTCTGCATTGTGCTTGGCCCTAACACTCAGCTATTACAAGATCCTGACAGGTCTGCATTATGCAGCCTGGTGCCCTGCACCGGAGTCTGCACAAAGGGGCCGGGCAGGCGAAAGCTGCCACCGACGCGTGCGGCCACGGCTCTCCACCGGCAGAGACACGGGCTCCTGCCGGCACAGGGATGTGAGCTTTGGGCACTGAGATGGCACGGGGAAAAGTCACAGGCAGGGAAATACCCAGGTCCGTGGCTGAGATGCTGCTGTGCCGCATCCTGCACAGTGGGCTGGAGTGCTGGCACCGATGCCCACTCGGGACAGCCTGGTCTGCACCACACAGGAGCCATCACTGCTTTGGGACCTCTGTACATTACGCCGAGGCTCTGGGCAGGCACAGAAGCACTTGGGGTTTCAGAAAACGTGCCCAGGCCAGACTGGTCTATTTTAGCCCAGAAAAGCACTGGACATTTCTATAAATAATGAGAAAGCCACAGTGGCACTAGGCAGGAATAAACACCTCCTGTGCGCAGCCCTCCTGCTCCAGGACATAAGCCAACCACTAACCTATGGGGTTAAGATAAAACAGACTTCAAGGGCTTCCCATAATACTTCCTTTAAGAGATTTTTAGTATTTCTTGCAGCTTACTGCTAACAGAGACAGGAGGCTGTCCCAGACAGGAGGCTGTGGGGAGCTGCGAGGCCAGGCTGGCCCAGTCCGGGACAGCAACTGGTGTGACCACACTGCACACAGCGGCCCCGAGCATCTCCTGTGCCCTGCTCTCTCGGTTGAGCCCGGGATCACAGCTACCTTTCCTTCTTCTCTTACCGGGCATCATCTTACGGTGTCTCCGAATTGTGGGTAGAGACCTGAAGCGTGACATGCTGCGCACGTTTGTGGAAACCTAACGGGTAAAAGGCCGGGTGTTTTGGGGCAGCAGGAGGGTCGGCTGGGAAATCCTGCCCCAGTCTGACTCACTGCGAATCGGTCCTTGCAATCTGCGCTTTGCTCCGGTCCTGGTCCCAAACGCAGACGTCCGCGAGCACGTGCTGCGTAACGGGTTACGTGACACCGCTCCTGCTCCTTCGCTGGGGAACTGAAGCACCGCGAAACAGATGAACATCGACCAACAGATAACGCGCTTCCTCCTGCGAGGGCTCAGGGTGGAGAAATCACTCAGCCCCAAATGCACAAAACTACAAAACCTGTTGAGCGTTTCCCTCCCGGGCCACGTGCCTGGGTGCTGGTGATTGCTCCCAGCGCCTCTGCTGCCCTGGCATCACCCATCAAGGCCTCAGCAGTGCCTCTGCGCAGCCCTTCTGCGGGCGGGAATGAGGAGGGGAGGTGGATTGGTGTGTGCAGCTGCTCCCCGTTATTTCCCATCTCCTCCTCCCCTGCTGACGGAGCACCTGGGACCTGGGGCCTCACCTCTCTTCTTCTAAAGTTCAGGTTTATTAAGTTGTGTATTACAGGCTGTTTGTAACAAATCACCGCAGAGAGAAAACTGAAGAGATTGCAATGGCTTGGGCCAAGCCAAGCAGCAAACCCAGGTTATTTATATTTTATAATGTGAAATCTATGCTTGCTCTACAAGGGCTTGGGAGTTAGATGCCTTTCAAGCTCCTGCATAGCAAAATAAGGCTTGAAAGCAAACACCGCTGGGGTATTTTCCATCATTTAAAGCAGGGTTTTTTAAGTCTTCTTTCTGTTTCCATCTCCCTCTCCTTGCCCCTTCCCTCCCTCTCCTTTCTCCCTTCAGTCTCCAGTGAGGATGCCCCGCAGCCGGCAGGACCCCATTCCCAGGGCCGCTGCAGGAGCACACGCTGTGCCGGGGAGCTGGTCGCGGGGGGGGCTGCTGCCTGCGAGCCCGGGGCCAGGCTTCCCCGCTGGCTGGGGTCAGGGCGAAACTCTGAGCAGCGCAGCTGAAACAGGAAATTTCTGGGATATTAGCCGTGTGTTACTGCGTGGTTATTCCCTCTTCGTTTTGCTGTGGCTGCCTCTGCCCGGGGCCTTGGCTTCCAGTCCCGTCTCTGCTGGCATCCCCAGCAGTCCCAGCATGGGGGCACAGTGTGGGGGGGTGAAGCCCCAGCCCCAGAAGCTGCTTGAATTACCGTGTTGTGGGCACCGGGTAGCTCTGACCAGCTCCCGTTCCGGAGAGCCAGTGCCCGGTGTCACGCACGCCTCCAGCTGAAGGTCTGCGGGAGCTCCACACGAACACTGCGGTGAAACACGGAGGCCGTCAGCCCCGGCTCTGCCTTCCCACGGCCGGGGTGGGGGGGTCCCCAAGGGTGGGTGCTTTGAAGATGCATCTTCGTGGCTGGAAGTCGCTCGCGGGGTGAAAGCCCCGGGGTGGCTCTTTGCCCTTGGGAAAAGCAAAAAAATTTAGCAGCCGGCTGCTTTCCCCTCAGGTTTCATTCACCAGCAGCTCCTGCAGCCTGACATCTCCCCCCCCGGTGTCCCCCCCCCCCCCCGCCGTGCGCTGCGAGAACGTCGGGCGGAGCGGAGCGTCCGGGCAGGGCCGGGCTCGGGGAGCGGCTCATGCCCCCCCCCAGGCTGGGGGATTCCCCGGGGGTCTTCTGCTCCGTAACCCCCTCGGCCACTGCTGCTTCGTCCGATGGAAGCGCTGGCCGCGCATCCCCCGCGGCGCCCGGCGATCCCGGGGGGGTCCGGGCGGGACTGGGGGGGCCCTGCCGCCGCGCTGCCGCTAGGGGTAGATCTCGCCTAAGGAGAGCAGGCGGTGAGCCCGCGGGGGGGGCGGGAGGGGAAGGGACCGGATCAGCGGGGAGGGGGGGGAGAAAGGGGAAGGGGAAAGGGGAAAGGAAAGGGGAAGGAGGAAAAGAAAGGGAAGGAAAAAGAAGGAAAGGGGAAAAGGGAAGGAAAGGGGAAAGGAGGAAGGGGAATGGAGGAAGAGGGAAGGAAAGGAGAAAGAGGAAAGGAAAGAGGAAAGGAAAGAGAAAAGGGAAGGGGAAAGGAGGAAGGGGAACGGAGGAAGAGGGAAGGAAAGGGAAGGGAAGGAAAGGAGAAAGAGAA
Organism: Harpia harpyja; assembly: GCF_026419915.1. Lineage (NCBI taxonomy): Eukaryota > Metazoa > Chordata > Aves > Accipitriformes > Accipitridae > Harpia > Harpia harpyja. The sequence continues at coordinate 25,610,820 of NC_068957.1, read as the reverse complement.
AAGGAAAGGGGAAAGGAAAGGAAAGGGGAAAGGAAAGGAAAGGAAAGGAAAGGAAAGGAAAGGAAAGGAAAGGAAAGGAAAGGAAAGGAGGGCAAAGCAGAAGGGAGGAAGGGAGGAAGGATGGACCTAGTGTTTCATCATTATAGGTACATCATTTTCAGTCAGGATAAAGTCCATGCAGACTAGATCTCCACCCTCCAGTTCTTCATAAGGGTTTTCTGCCCGAGCCAAACCCCAGCTGCTGTAAGCAACTTGAGCGATGTGGGGAAGCGACTGGTTTGCTCCCCAAGCGGGGGGTGACAGCAGGAGGGAGAACGGGAGCTGGCTGGAGAGCCCTTTGCCAGCCAGCCGGAGGGACGGGCTGGCACAGCAGGGCTGCTGGAAGCCCATCAGGACAGGGAACAGCCCTGGTCGATGCTCCGGGGGTGCAGAGTTGTGTCCCCCCTTGTGCCAGCCAGCCCTGCCTGAGCAGTGTGTGCCCCAGAGTGCTCCTCCGGCACGCAGGAGTCTCCCACCACTCTTCAGTGATGCCAGGAAATAAAGAGGGAAAATTATTTCCCCCCAGACCAAAATTTAGGTTTCAGAGGGCTCCTTCCACATCCATTTGTTGAAGGTGTAAGAAATCATAGGGCTGGGGGGGGGAGATTTCCCCTCTTTATCCCCCCATTTATTTACAGTACTGGACCAGTAGGAAGAACAGGCAACAGGCAGGAAAGGAGACGCAAAACTGCAGAGGGACCTGGAGGTGGTTGGGGTTCCTGGAAACCCATCCTACTGGGTGCTTTTCTTTGCTGTCTCATTGGTAGCAGAGGCCTGAGAACGGGGATTTACTACGGAAAGCACATTCAGGCGAAGCATTTTGCATGTGTCATCGTTCAGCAGCTCCCTAAACCATAGCGACTGAGTCATCAGATGACTGAAGTCAGCCCTGCTCTAGAGATGAGGAAACCGATGCACCGAGCAGGGCGATGAGGTTGTGTGAGGGCGATTCTCCTTGAGTGGTCATGCCAAAATTGCCTGGAGAGATTGGTGAGGCTCGGGAGCCCTTCGGGATACTCTCCAGCTCAGCACACGCAGAGAAGAGGCTCAGCTGGATGGTCACTCATGAACTGTAGGGCAGGAGAAACACCGACAGCCAAGACAGCCTAGCTTTTACAAGTCTCAAAGCTGGAAAGTCTGTTCTGCTTTGATGTCCATCACCATCGGTGCCGCTCGCCCAGACCAGCCATCCCCAGGACCTCCTTTGTGTGCCTCTGAACCCCAGCCGCGCTGGGCGGGAGGCAGCAGCCATCCCATGGCTGCAGGGCTGCTCCGGGTGGGAAGAGAGAATCACAACAGAGGCAATGGAAGGGGGACCTGGGAAATGACCTGTTTTGGCGTTTGACCAAGGCTCGAGACAAAGCTGGGCTCCAGAATGATCTTTCTGGGTCAGAAGGTCTGGCATCTGCACTTCAGGTTTTGTTTGCACCTTTCCAAGCAGGCGAAGGTGTGCGGGACCCCGACCTGCCGGGTGGCTGGAGACCTGCATGCAGGGACACGGCTTATCTCACCAGCTCTCGGAGCTCAGGAGCAGTGGGAAGGGAAGCTGACATGGTATTAAATGACTCTCAAGTGAGGTTTGTTTAGAATTTTTTGGTTTGAAGGAATATATATATATTTTTTTGAGAAAGGGTTGAATTTCAGCTCAAATCCCATTAATAAATGTCTCCTTGGTTCTTACACTGAGCTAATTTGATTCGCAGAATGTTCACGGAAGACTGGCCAGAGCAACAGACATGAAAAAAGCCACCTCTACTGAGCGCACTGAGGGCAGGGAGCCTGGCAAGGATTTGCTGGATGCTCCATGAGTGTCCATCTATCATGATGCAGCTGGACATGTCCGGACCCCTGTGACTTGAGGACACACTGGTTTTCCATGTGGGTGTCTCTGCTTTGCAAACGAGAAACAAGAAGGATTCTGCCCTCCTGATGTGGGACCTAGCAGCCACGCTGAAGTGAGAACCATCTGCTCTCCCCACGGTCATGCATAAAAGAGTTTTGCAAAGTTAGCTTAGCTTTTAAGTCAATTCATCAGTGGAGTTGCAGGTGTCAAAGTGGGTTAGCAGAAGTAAATCTCAGGAAAATAAGCAGATGGGTGATGAGCAGCCAGCAAAATAAAATCACCGGAGTGCTTTGTCTTGCTTTGCTAGAGCAGCTGATAGGCTCACAGAGCATTGCAAACACAGATGAATTCTGCTGCCCCATCATTAACAGGAGAGGGCTTGCCCCCAGAAAGCAGGTTTCTCAGGAGTTTCCCCTCCGTAAGGTGGGAATGTATGATTGCACCTCATCACAGCGGCAGGACATTGTGCCTTGGCAGGAACATAACTGCGGTGAAGAGCCCATTGGCTCTTGGTTTAAAATGTAAGGGAATTCAGAAGCGGTTTTGAGGGTCTAAAGGGAAAAAGAAAAGAGGGAAAGAAAAAAGCAGGTGAATGTAAGAACTTGGGTGTTTCTATAGCAGCAGCAACGCCCCGTGATCAATGCTGGGAGCCGGTGGGACCGCATCCACGTCACTCATCACAGCGTGATGACAGTGCTGTCAGCAGACAGATAAGAACCGGGTCCTTGTACGACTGATGTCCCACCACGCGCATCTGGGCTGAATCCATTCCCCACGAAGCTGACGACGATGGGGGGAGGAAGAAAGAGTCTGCTCGGGGAACCTGCGGGAGAGAGGGAGGGGGCAGAGCCAGGAGGGACTCTGAGGAGCCAAAATGCACCATGTTGCTGCTGGCATTTCCCACCCGAAGGACTTTTCTGGTGCAAGTGACAGGTTCTCCCAAAGAGCCAAGTCCCACAAGACACTGGTGGGCACGAAGGCCATGGGGAAAGGGTGAGGTGGAGGGTCTGGCTTCCCCACAAGAGCTGACCTCTGCAGTGCAAGCAGTGTGAAAGGGGAGCTCCCGGGGGCAGCGGGAGGCGGGAGAGCAGAGCAGCGAGCACAAACCTTCCTGCGCCCACCGCTCGCTGCCGAAAGTGTCCCGAGGACAGGAACTGTGAGAGCTGGTGGAGAGTCAAGAGAGCAGCTGAGAAAACACATTAATGCACCATAAAGAATGTCTCTGCTTCCCAATGATCTTTTTTATTACTATTATTTATTCATTTATACACTGCTGCCTTGCTTTTTTTTTCTTTTTTCTTTTTTTTTTTTTCCTTCTACCAGGCCTTTCAATACCTCATACCACCCTCTCCACCCCTGGAGACTGCATTTAAATACTGTCTGATCTTTAGGCAAAAAGCAAAAGGCTGGCTGGAAGGCGGGTGCAGGGGAGACCATCAGCATGCCTGACACACGCCGCAATTCAGCGAGCAGAGCAACGCCATGGCCAGCGCACTGGATCCGGCCACAGCTCCTCCATCGTCCAAATATTTAGATTCTAAAAAGGCTAGGATAGAAACACCAAGAAAAATAAATATTTTACAAACACAGTAACCGAAAACCTAAACAGGAACCCACCGCTTCTCTCTGCCCAGTGCATGCTACTGAATCAGAGCGAGCTGTGCATATCTTTCACAGCTGTGGCACTGACACTTTATTTCCTTACAAAGGAATGCTATGCAGCTACAGCATAACATCAGGCAACTTTTATATAGTTTGGGGAATGAAACAAACTTATCTCAGGATGCTGGACAGCTCGTGGGCTGGTAACGTCACGCTGCTCCCCGCAGCGCTGCCTTGGCACAGCTCGGGAAATCAAACCCTTTCTCCTCCGCGCCCCGGGAAAGCACGTGGGGAACCCAGACCTGGCCAAGCTCTGGGTCCGAAGCGCAATGGATGAATGCATTTGTGCACGGTAGAGCGGTGTGTGCTGGGCAGGAGCTGGCAGGGCGGGCTGAGCGCCCAGCGCTCGCTGGGAGCAACAGGACCGTGAAGTCCCGAGCAAGCTGGGCAGGGCGATCAGGCAGGGCTCTGGGACCGTCTCCATGCTTTGCTTTAAAAGCACAGGGACTCTGCACACCCCTCTGTTCCCCGTGCTGGCCCAAGGGCACGTGCTGGTGACCGGCAGCATCTCCTGTGTGAGGCTGGCCTGTGCTTTGCTCTCCCAGCACAAGAAATGTGGTCCCTCCTGGGCTCAAACAGTCCACGTCCCATTTCTGACACCAGCTGTGGTCATTCCTCTCTCTCCTTAGGAAGCTGCTGAGCTCTTTCAGTCGGCAGTTTTTCTGGCTCCTATTTGTGGTCTCTGCAGACCAAAGGAGACCTTGTCTTTTTGACTTATTATTTAGGGGTCCCTCAGGAGTGTGCTAGGTGCCTCCCAGAGATGCACATCCCTTTCTGGGAGGGAAGATGGTCCCAAGCCGAAGAGGAACAAGACGTTACAGCGCATGGTGCTGTGGTCACTGGCTTGGCTCACCTGGGCACTGATTGCAAAGGGTGACCACCACCGCACAACTCTCCCCGGTCACACCGAATTGCTCCCTTTGCAGAGCGGTGGAGGAGTGAATGAGCACAAGGTGCTTTATCGGCCTCTCAGCCCTAGACACAGGATGGGACCGACCCTCAGGATCCTCCTCCTGCCCCCTCGCAGCCTCCCACGCACGCACCAGGCATCTGGGCTCACGTCTGCCGTGTGCCGCCTGCTCCCTCGCTCTGTCCTCGGGGACAGGTACGTGTGCGCTGGAATGCTTTGTCTTGGTAGTTGAGCTTTTTTGTTGTTGTTGTTATTTTTAATCTGCATATTGTTCTGGATTTGCGTCAGAGACAGCAGGTTGGAGAAACGTGCCTGGCTCTTTGAGCAAAACCTGTCAAGGTTGGAAATGCCCCCCAGCTCCTGGGGGAGAACGTGCTGCCTCCAGCATGGCTCTACTGCCCTGCAGCATCCACCGGGTCCGGCATGGTGGTGGGATGAGCTGCCAGCTTTCATCCCATAGCTTTGAGTACTTTTTATTCACTCATCACTTTGAGCCCCAAAACCAAGGCCTTGGCATAAGACCCTGAGGAACAGCAGAGTAGGGGAGAAGGGGCTCACAGTGCCAGACCGAGCAGAGGACTTGGTCCTGTGCTGCTGTGCCGTGCTGGGATCCAGCTACCCCATGGGACAGGAGCTCAATCAGCCCCTGGGTATGAGGGACCCCACAGCATCCCACTCTCCGGTCCAGAGGGAGCTGCCGAAGAGCCGGGCAAAGGCATGTTCCCCACTGGAAGCCCAGAGGTCCCGGTCCAGGGAGCCTGGAGCACCCCGTGGGCATCAGTCCCAGCAAGGTAAAATCCAACACCCCTCAACCACAGAAACGGCGTGGGTGGGAACGCTTCGCCCGGGGTCCCACTTGCCTGATGAATGGAAATAAACCCAAATGAAGTCAGCACGGATGAAGCTGGCTTGCCCCAAGAGGAATGGGGAAAGCAATGTCGGCACAGCCTGCGGGAAAGACGCGAGGCTGGGACTCAGACATGGTGACCTCCTTGTCACTCGAGCCATGCTTGCCTTCTCCCTTCCCCTCCTTCCCCTGCTCCTTATCTCGCAGCTGTTCCTGCCGCCCCGCAGCGAGCCGTGCCCCGCTCCGCTCAGGAACGGAGGGGCTGCTCTTGCCTCCTCCCCACCTGCAGGGAGAGACCCCTTCTTATCTGCCCTGCTCGGCATTCGCAATAACCTTTCTGCATAGCGTTTGCATGCCTCAAGGAATTAAAAAAAAACCACGCCAGGATCTCACTGAAAGCAACCAACTGTTCTCGCATGTAAATGTTGCTGCTCTTTTGATTTTAAATGGCTTTAACGCTGAGTTCATCTGCTAATTCCCCTCCTGCCCCTTGTGTATTGTATATTAGGAGAAATGTTGTTCTGTATCATGAGCAGTTTATTTTATCGAGTTTAAGAGAAAATCCCATACTGAGATGCTGCAGATAAATATTCATTGTCACATCTGTTTTGGTTTAAGATTGTTGCCTAAAATGTTAAAAATACAAACATATTTGGCGGGGGAGAGACTGGGGCGGGCGAGTTGGTGTGGGCTGCTGAAGTCTGGGCCTTTAGCGCAGCTCGTCAAACGTTTTATCGCCAGCAAGGAGAGGAATCACAATGAGGGTAAACCTCACTCAAGGTAAAGAAAAAGGGAACAACCACCCCAACGAGACCCAGACAACCCCAAAGCTGGGGCCCTGCTCACAAGTGGACCTGTCCTCAGTGGGAGCATCCCCCAGCCTTGCTGCGGGCTGTGGGGCTGGGGCACTGCCTTGGCATTGCTCGCTGTACAGGAGGTTTCCCATTCCCACCTCCTCAGAACATCCTCGAGGACCTCTTACAGCACCTTACCACCCAGCAATGAGAAACAGATAAACAACAGCAAGACTGGGATGTTTTCCTGGTCTCTGCCGCTGTAAGGGATGCTGCGCCGTGGGCTGGCTGCTCCGGCACATGGGGTGTGAGCTGTGGGGCCCTGGGGACCCGGCAGCACTGCAGGGAGTTGGCTGGTGGATGTGGCAAATGTTTGGACCATGCACACCGGTTTCCAGCCCAGCTCTGCCCGGCGGTGGCATGGTGGCCTCTGCATGGAAGCAGTCCCATCCCTAGCTGACAGATGTCCACATGATAAATGAGCATCCTGAATGACTGGCACCAATTAACTCCATTGGTAGCAGTTTTCAGCAGGGAGGCCAAGAGCTGAACTGGGTCCTTCTGCCTCCGCGAAGGGTTTGCCCAGGCCAGACTTGAGGCACACAGTGATGGAGCAGCGTGGGACAACGTCAAGGAGACTCAGTTTGGCACAGTCTACGCTGTCCCTGCTCTGGTAGTAAACAGAGCCCTTCCTTCCCCAGGTCCGCCAGTCCATTACCTCTGCTCAGCACTAAAATTTTATTTTACATTTAAATAAAATAAACCAAACTTGCTTGACCTTATTTTTTTTCTTTTAAAGCTTTTGCAGCTCCACCAAATGCAGCCGGTGAATATGGGAAGGCATAATAATAAGGATAATGCTTTCCACTTACTGAGCACTTTATATTCTCCAAGCACTGTACAAACATTAACTAATTAAACAGAGCAAAGCAGCAGCCCTATGCTCTGTCCTAATGCTGGGAAATGGAAACAAGGAAACTCTGAACCAATATGTCAATAACATCAAAGTCCTATTGTCCTGGCCTTGGCTTTGTTGCAAAGGAATCCGAAATTGTCTCAGAGTTTCCAACATGGCTTCAGGCTCTTCACACTTGGGAAACAAGTGTGAAAAAAATGTTTTGGAGTCAGAAGACAAACCCTGATCAAAGTTGGCAGAAGTGGCCAAGGAGACCCCGGGACTGCAGCCTCCCCCTTTGATGCCGCCTCATGTGGGAGCCATCCCGGCGGCTCTCGCACACAAACCCCAGAGCCCTTTCCGAGGGCTGGCATCTTCCTCGGGGCCCTCTCATGCGCATCTGGGGGATGTTTCCTATTAAGGATTCACACTCTGGTTGAGTTACATTCCTAATTGTGGAGACTTTAACGGCCCTAATAGGAAACACACCCGCAGCGGAGTCCCTGTGAGTCATTCTCCCATCGGAGCGGTCCTTGGGCCGGCTGCCACATGGCAGGGACATGCTCCGCATGCCGCCTGCACGCCCCGGCGGGACGCAGCACCCAGACCCCGCGGGGACCCCGGCTTCCAGCCTCTCACCACGCCACCGCCGCTCCAGCCGCGAGGCGGGTGCCGTGCCGGGTCCCGAGAGTCCCGCGCCCGCTCGCCGTGCCTTGGTGGAACGGTGCCTTCAAGGAGACCCTCTGCGTTGGCCACCCCATTCCCGCAGGAGCATCTGCATCTCTGGAGGCAGGAGGGGGTGTGGATCAGAGCCTGGCACTCAGCGACACTAGGGAATGACCACGGACACGTTCTCCAGACCTTCAGTTTGGGTTGTCCACCCAAGCGGACCAGCGCATAGCTGCTCTCTGCCTGTCTGCTGGGAGAAGGGAGTTAATAAATGGGGCCAGAGGGGTTCTGGCCAGCTCCAAAACGGCCCGTTCCAGCCCACACCCAGATACGGGGGTGCCTCAGTCCCCCGTCCTGTGGCAGCTTGGGGATCCGGGCTCTCACCCTGAAGGGCAGCCGTCCTCTTGTTTAGCAAACCCAGGTGACCTTCGGGTGCTGCCTGTTCGTGCCAGCGCTCAGGTGTCCCATTCATCATTGCGACAACCCGCATGGCTCCAGGAAAAGGTCACCTGAGCTGTACCAGCCTTTCCCTTTCACATTTATGCTCATGCCAAATTAATTCTTCATCATAAAACCAAATGCCCCTATTGCAATTATTTGATGTTTTCTGAATTAGCCTAGTTCAAGATGCCTCTCTTTCCTCCTTCCCATCACTCTCTCCATTATTGAGAGACACCAAACAGAGACCATCAGCCCGTGCATTTTTAGGACAAATTCCTTAATTCCAGGGATGTGCTGGCTGTATCTCAGTGCATTTTTCTGTGCCTGCTTGACAGCACTACCTGGTGATGTCAGACGAGCCTCTAGGGCCCTCAGCTCTCATTACCAGCCTGTCTAATTAAGGAGAGATGCTGTCGCTGACTGCTTTTGGTGAGCGACGGCAGGGATGCAACAAATGCCAGTCTCCATCACACAGTGGAAAGCACCAAGGTCTGTGCTTTTGGGGTCTGGACCTTCAGAGCAGATGCAGGCAGGCAGCCCTGACCTGCGCTTACAGCCATGTTACAGGCAGGGAGATGCCAGGTTCGGCATCGGGAGGCCCACAGACAGGAGGAACACCTCTGAGCCCCCAAAGGATGCACAGCTTACAGGACCCTGGAGCCTTATCTTATCTGAGCAGACTCACTCCAGCTGCTAATAATTAGCAAGGGGCTGGGTGATAATTAAGGCAAAATGAGCCATCCCCCATCCTTCCCGCCCTGGATGGAGGTTTGGGTTGTGAAAACGAGGTCCTTAAGGCTCCCATTACGATCGCTCTGGCCCCGTACCCCCCGCTATCTGCTGGCACTTTCGCCGAGGCTCCTCCGTGGCCCCTCGCTCGGGCGCAGCCTTTCCCAGGGCACTTCCTCGCAGGTTGGGGATGTTTTGCTTGGGGTTGCGGCATGGGGGAAGAGGGAACTCTTGTTTTTATTCTTCTACAGTGGGAATGTTTTTCCTCCTGTTATTCATCAAATTCTGCTGGAATTTAATACTCACCAGCTCTAAATAGCCTATTGCACTAACAGTGATTGATGGTTTCCAATGAGTCCATAAATGCTGCCCCTCCTCATCCCTGCACTTTCTCTCCCTTCTCTCCCTATCACCCCATCTCTCCTCTCCTCCCTTTCTCTCTCCCCCTCTCCCAGGCTGGAGAAAAGCTGATCATGCTGTTGTTATGTGGATTGATTTGTTTTTTGTTTCTGCTGTGTTTTGGGGTAGGAAGACATCAGGGATTTTTGAAAGAGCAGTGAAATGCCATGGCCAATGAAGCCTGACTAGAAATTCCTCAGGTTATTATCTCTCAGATTAGGGAAATCTCAGTGAATTTCTGTACAGAAGGACTTCAGGAGAAGAAAATGGCAAAGCTCAACAGCAGCAGCTGCCCAGTTCTCCCAGTACAGAGATGCCTGTCTGGAATGGGCATCTCTGCCCACGGGAGGGGTATGTCTTTCTGCACACTCAGACCAGAGTGTGCAAGCAGACCTCCTGGTCCTGGGATGGAGGGAATATTCACAGGATTCACAGCCCAGGGGAAATGATGTGAGCTTCACCCGAGGTCGTAGCAGGCATGGAGCAGCCTGGGACAAGACACCAAGAGTGGCCACATGCCCACAGGTGCTTGTTTAGTGGCAGCGATCGCTCAGCTCTTGCCTGGATGAGCAGCTTCTACTTTCAAGGCACAAATCCCCAGGCATTATGACTTTGTAGGTTAGAAATAGCTGGTCCCAGGGAACGACAAAGTCTGAGACTGAGCTGAGTAAGGTGAAACCTGGGGAAGTCACCCTTGGCCTCTCTGAACTCCGGAGACGGGGGAACAAAAGCCTTCAGCAAAATCTGCTGGCAGGGAGGGCACTGCGGGGTGCATGGAAGAAGCCGGTGATGGTGAGCGTGCAAACCGGCCACCTGCACGCACGCGATTGCTGCGGGGCGGCGAAGCTCCCCCCCGAAAGGCGGCTGCCCCCTCCTCGCAGGGTCTCGGCTCCCCTCCGCGCAGCAGGCTGGCCTGGAACTGCTCCCGGGCTGTCTCCTCCACAGCCTCGGGACTCGGAGACTCCTGGCTGTTTACTGGACCTTCCCACAAGATGCAATAAATTATCCTTGCCTTTCCCCGTCCTTCCTGCTAGCTTTGCTCAGCAAAGCTTGCTTCTACCTGGTGGGGGCTGCCCTTCCCTTGGTAAGCCAGCCAAACTCTGAGGAGCCCTCGCTATCCTGTTCGAATTAAGCTACCTGAGATAAAATCTGGGGAGCTCTTAGAGGGAAACAACTTAAAGAGATGTAAAATGGTAACTTGATTTACTCATTTGTTCCTGAACGTTTGATTCCTCCCTGAACTGCCACCCAGCCAGCTGGGTTATGTGTCAAAGGGAAAAAAAAAAAAAAAATCCAATACAGGCAGACCCCTTATCAGATTCACTGCATGAAAAGGATTTGGGGAATGCTAATGCAGACACAGGGAGTGGGAGACGGGGCTGGCTGGCTACGGGTGGCCGAGCGCAATGCAGCAACTTGGCTAACCCCCCCCCCGGCCACTTGAGCCAGCCCCCAGGCACTGCGGGGCCCCGGCTCCCCTTTTCCCCCCCGGGAATGTGGTAGCAGGGCTGGCAGGGCTCTGCTTACAAGGCAAGCGCCAAAGGTGGGCTCCCAGCCTACGGCCAGCCTCCACGAAGAACATTTCTCGCCCAGATTCGCTGGCTAAAGTCGGTTATCTTTCGGTGCGGGGGTCAGGGACAGCTGTCGGAGCCTGCAGCGCATCTCTTTTATAGCAGGGATTCAGGCGAAATCGCTCCGGGGCTGATGGGCGTCCTGTGGTTTCCCACGCAGGAGGACAGGAACGCTGTCCCCAAAGTGACTCAGAAGACCCAGCCCAAGGAGGTCTCTCGGCACCGCTCCCCAAACAGCCCTGATCCCACCCGGACAGAGCCAGGACAGAGCCCGCACAGCCGGGGATGGGGATTCAAGTTCCTGCAATGAAAATACCCCCGGGATTAGGACCTGAGTCACACTAATGACTTGGAGAATTGTTTTGCAAATTAACAAATGCAATTTGTTTCCCAAACAAACGCAATCAGAAAAGGGCAAGGTTAGGACAGCAGGAAACATACGTCGCTCATTCATTTTGACAACTGCAGTTTAGTTTCAATTACTAATGTGCATCCTCTGTAATGTCCTCTTGAGCATGCTCTAGTCACCCCTGCCAAAACGATGAAGTCTTGGTAATAGGAGACCTTCAGTGTGATGGCTCTGCTATTAAACCTGTGCTGAGATGCAGAGAGAGCCATTTTTGTGTGTCCAAATGATGAAGGGCAGATTAGTAAGGCCCTGCTGTATTATACTGTGAATATATTTAGCTACTCAATGTGATATAGATTAAGAGCAGCGGGAAGCCTGGCAGTTACACTTCAGAGGGCTGGGAGGGAACATTTCCATTTAGCTGAGTTGACATTCGCTTTGCACGCACCTGTTTGACGGGCACCTCGGCCCCAGCACCAGTCCCATCTCGGGGCCGTGTCCCTCTTTCCCCAGGGCTGCTTTACACCTTCTGGCCTGGGGCAGGATCCTTCCAGTCCGAGCTGCCATTTTGGCTGCTGCAAAGCAGGTTCTGCGCAAGTCAGACTCGAGTTGTGATGGTTTGAAGGGGTTTAGGGGCTCTTTATTGTCCTTTTCTGTGCTATGCAATTCCCTTCCCTCCAGCTGGTCCCTGTCCCTGGGGTGGGACAGCCCTCATCCAGCCCTGCTGGAGCCAGCCCTGGGGCTGCATTCACATTTCGGGGCACGTTACCCTCTTGCTGCCCCCGTGCTCAGCTCTGCTCCCCTCCTGCGATGCTCAGAGCAATGGCTTTCCCTCCAGGATAGCTCCCCTGCCTACCCCTGCCTGCCCTTGCCCGCCATTCGTGAGAGCATCAGACCCGGTTATCTCTACGCACGCACGCACGCATGGCCCGTTTATAAATTATATGGCAATGTAAGTGGCCCCTTTCTCCCACCTGCTCGCAGGGTGGATGCACCGTGCTCCCGTATCTTCGGGGAGATGCTCATGGGTGCAGCCAGCAGCTCCGGGTTAGATCACATTTGTGTTTTTCCCATACTGGTATCCCGGGAGAAAAACCTGTTTTCATCATGTTTGCAACTAAGGTTTTCCAAGAAGTCCTCTCTGCAAGGACCCCAGAACTGGATGGCCTCAGAGCGTTCCCCTCCTGCCCCAACGGAGCCCTTCCCAGCACTGTGCCCTTTCAGGATAATCCCCTATTACTTAGGCTGGAAATTCCTGAGAGCTGGAGAACTCGTCTGATTATTTGCAGGCACATGGCCATTCTAGGGACTATATGATTTTAATAACCATCCCAGCGCTGAGGCATGTGGCTTTAACAGCCCTCGGCAGCCCATCTTTCCACGGGGGTAATAGGAAACTTTGGAGACATTGACAAAAAAACAAGCTTGCACTCATCAAAATGAAAAACAAAATAAAAAATTCCCCCTCCAAAACCTGTTTCAAGTCAACCAAAATGTTTTGTTCAATCATAAAACAAACAGTCCGTTTGCTTTTGCAAGCTTTCCTTTTTTTAAGCTTCTTAAGTGGGTTTGAATTAAACATAGGCAAATTTTGCTGAAAACATGGTTTCAGAGCAAAACAAAAAAATTCAGAAAGCTTCCCTGGAAAACCATCATAACAAAATGTTTCAACCTTGCTGATTTTATCTGATTTTTTTTTCTTTTTTGAGGGTACAATATCATTGCCATTTAGTGGATTGTCTCGGTTGACCTGCAACTGCACTTTTTAGCAAACAAACTTCTTGTCAGAAAAGTTTCACTCATCGTTGCAGCCCACATCTTTATTCGATGGCTGCTAACGAGGACTGTGCCCGCTGACGAAGCTGCCTTCGCCCGGCTCCCTTTTAAGCCCATGGATGCTGCAAGTCGGTGAGTGACGCCATGTCGAGCACACAGAAAAGCCAGAATTTCTGGTTTCCATAAAGGAATATGGAGAATATTATCCAGTGAGATTTGAAACTTAGGTGGGAAAGTTGCCAGCGTGCAGCATTTTCAAAGAAACTCCTGTATCTTATATTGCTGAAAACTGGGAAGTCCCGTGGGCTTATGGAAGGGGAGCTGGGAGGGGTGGGGGAGTCCCTGAAATGGACATGGGGATAGAGGCAAAGGAGGGGGAAACTTTCTGAAGGGTTTCTTTTATATTAGAATAAGTCATAATTAATGCTATCAAGTGGCGGAAAGGCAGCTTCGGGTAACGTGAGAAGAGCCTTATCTCTCCCCGCGTCCTGTGGCCCGTCTGCGGCTCTGGTCCCAGGGATAAGCAGGAAACATAAAAAAAGTGTCGGGAGCAGGGTGGCATGGAGGGATTAGGGTGCTGCTTCTGCCCCTGCCTCCCGCTGCCGAGGAGCCCAGCTCCAGTCCCGCATAGCTCGGAGCAGCGGGGTGAGCCAGCCCTGGGACAGGCGAGAAAATTAATGCCCACGCATCCACTTTCAGCCAGATTGGCTTCTGGATTGGGCTGAATACGGCCGCAAAGCGAGCAGGGGTGTAGGAAGAAGCACCCCGCAGGAGGGAGCGGTGCCGGGGTGCCGGGTGCGGTGGCCGGGGTGGGCACCCACGAGGTCCCCGGAGCGCGGTGCCGCCAGGATCTGCAAAGGCTCTCAGGCCTTTTTGTGCTTTTATTAGTGCCTGGATCGGCCTTGAGGGGCTGGGCCGGTTACCATGTCTCTGAGGCATGAGCTCATAGTGTTAGTTAGGCAATTGGTTAAATAGAAGCTGATTAGAGGTTTCCCTGCCTGGGTCCCACGAACCATATGTCGTTGTTTATTTACACTTTTTGGCCAAGCTCGCTTTGTTTTTCTCTCCTCCGGCAGTCGGATCGCAAGCTGCACGATGCCACTTTAATCGGTGGCTTTGATGCATCCTCCCTGATGCGGGGCTGTGGCACAGGCTGAACCCAAGTCACCTGGGTTAGCACATCCCTGGTCATCGGGGGAACGGCTGGGCAGGAGGGAACAGGTACCATAGAACTCTGGTCTGAGGGAAACTTTTTTGCCATGTAGCAAAAAAAGAATTTAAAAATAAAGTACTTAAAACTGGTGGATCAAAAAATATTCATCAAAATGCCTGTGTGATGAAAAAGCCTTTGTGATCTCAATTACCTTCTTCTGTAAGGATCCTTGCATAGCTGAAATTGTTTAGTTTCTGAACAGCAATGACAAAAAAACACTTTAGGTTTTATTTCCCTACTTTGGCTTCCCTTGGGAAAAAAGCTGGAGTGAGAGATTCCACGCATGCACATACGCACACACGCATTCAGGCGCACACAAAAGCCATAACAAAAACCGAACAAACAAAAGCCTCAAAACTTGTTTGGTTTAATTTTTTTTTTCACTGAAAAAATGTGAACTTCTCAGACAAGAGAAAATGTGAACTTCTCAGACAAGAGAAAATGTGAACTTCTCAGACAAGAGAAAATGTCACTTGCTTGTTTTGTCTTTGTGGCCTGCCCTATTTTTTGGGAATTTGTTTTCCGGTTTGCACCCATCCTTAGTCTTAAATTTCTCCTATTAAGGATAATACCAAAAGCTGCCCTAGGCCTTTATCCCTTGGAGGAAATATTAAGTGGGATGGAAGTGCTAAAGAGGAGTCGGTAGGTCTGTTCACCTTCGGTCCTGGCAAGAACAACCTGGTCCCAGCTCGCCAGCCTTCCTCTTGCCCCTGCACCTTGTGAGGCTGCCCTGGTGCCGTGCGGCGTGACGGATGGGTCCCTCAGCCTGGCCCCACGCTTTCATCCCCCCCGCTCATCTCTGCCGAGCACAAAGCAAATTGTCAAAAGCAAAAATGCTTAAAGACCGAACCAAAATAAATATAGGTATAATGCGTGATGAATGGTCCCTCCTCTGAAATTCATCTTCGTGAGAGACAGAAGCTCACAAGCAAGTCAGCAGCGGCAGGGAGCGCGTCCAGCCCCTCCTCGGCAGCGGAGCGAAATGCCACAGCAGGAACGTGCCACCACGTCACCTTGGGCGAGAGATGCTTCTGCAGAGCGGTGGGGCTGCGCGGGGACCCATGCTGCAGCGGGAAAACGGGTCTGGCTGAGAAAATGCACGTATGGGCTCTCCGGAGATCTCGCTGTGCTCCTGCCGGTGCAGACCGTGGGGCTGGGGGAGTGATCCCCGCTGCTCCTCTCCCGCAGCAGCAGCTCTCTCCTACCTCCGCAGCCAAATGTCACCATGTCCCCACAGACCCCCGCAGCCAAGGCGTGGGAGAGGCAGTTGCAGGAAAGGCAGTGGGACGGTTTGATCTCCAACCAGAAGTCCAGCGCCCGAGGTATCCTGCGTGGCTCCTGCCCGGGCATCTCGCACTGGTGCATCGAGGATGCGGCTTTTGGAGTTGGGGCATGTCAGCCCCCAGATGTGCCCCTGGCTCAGCGTTTCCCAGAGCCCTCAGCTGTGTTTGTGCACCTCGACAGCACAGTCATGCAGCTGGATGACTAGTGAGCTCCCAGTCTGGGGGAAAACCCGATCCTCCGCTCTGAACCCCCCCAAGCAGGAGCCGCTCAGCAAGGGCTCGCTGCCACATCTCCAGCACCCAGCACCTCACACGGACCCGTGCACGGAGGTGCACGTCCTGGGCTGAGGTGGGGGACCTTTCACAGCAGCTTCTTCTTGTGCTAGCCTTGCTATACCGTTGGCAAAAAATAAACAGCATAGCCTTTAATCTCTGGTGTGGATCAGAGAAGGGCCTCTTGGACCTGTCCATGGTTGTGCAGGCACCATGAGCGTGGCCCAGGGCAGCTGACGGACCGGCTTTCCCTTGCTGCCCCTTGCAGACACCCTCCTCTGCATCCACTGGCTTACGCCAGTTGCTCTCACTCTTATTCCGTCTGTGATATCCGTAGGAAATGAGCTGGTAAGGTAAACCATGGTTAAAAAGTCCCAAGTTACCACTGTTCCTGAGTCCCCAGCATCTCTTGCCACTGTGTACCTCTCCTTTCAGAGCACAGGGTCCCTTGAGGCCAGAACTGACTTTATTTTCCTGTCTCATGCAGCAACAAACAGACTGTGGATGCAAGACACATAATAAATGGCATGTAGATAAGCCAGCCGTCTGGGGGAGTCACGGCACGAGGCACCGAAAGAGGGAAAGGCGTTGGTGGGGGGAGGATGCAGAAGTTAGCAATGTCCAGACTGGATTAACTTGACAAATTTCATTGGGGGCTGCAACCCAGGCAGCGCAGCCTGCAGCAGTGGTGGAGCACACGTCCTTCCCCAGCACAGAGCCCTCGCTGCGTGCCTTCCCCCAGGAGCCAGACCTGCCGGGGTTCAACCAGGACCCTGGTCACACACTGCAAAAAAACAAGCTGATGCAGAAGAATTTGGCTGTTGAGCATGAGGGAGAGAGGACAGGTAGAGGGAAAGCAGAAAGCCCAAGGAGCATTGCATGAGGAGGGCTGGAGAGGAGGAGGAGGAAGAGGATGACCATCTGGATGGTTTGGCAGATGTTCTCGCCTGCGGAGACTGTCTGCAGACATCTCAGCGTGACTGCTGTCCCCCTTGCTGGGAAACCTCTGCTCTGTGTGAATGAGCAATTCGCCTCATGGCTTTTCTGGTTCGTGCCTGTCAGCTGGGTGCTGGGAGGACCAGCCATGAAACCAGGAGGGAAAAATCAGTTTTATAGTGGGGAACACACCACGGGGAAAGTCTGAAGACTGCAACCTATGCATGTTGGGGGGGTGGAGGCAGAAAAGCAAGGGAGAAGTGTCATGCCATTGACCCTCAACTAGTTTAAAGGGTGTCAGCAAGCAGAAGGGAGGAGAATGATTTAGAAAGGTAGAGGAATGTGTAATTAGGAAGATGGGATTGAGGAAAGGAAAACAGGTGATAAATTTCAGGGAAATAATCCAACACAGAGAGGCAGAGGAGCGAGAAACTCATCTATGGGAAGAGATGAGACCATCTTTCTACGGCATGGAGAGATAATTTTAAGTTACAAAAAGTATACAGTAAAGGCGCAGCCCTTCAGTGGTTGTGGGGGTGATGGCACAAGGGAGCGGGTTGTTGTGAAACACCAAATTCCTCCCTAGCAGTGATGAAGTCTAATTCTGGTTCTGCTTCTGCTTGCTGAGACTGGGCAGGTGATGGGACCCAACCCAGCCCTTAGGAGGGTGTTAGTCATTTTTCATCTGTCTCAGTAACAAATAAATCTTGGAGCGGTTTTCCTTGTGCCAGCTGGGATCGGACACTGACCACGTGCTTTGGCAGCCAGCATTGGCTGCGGTGGGTCACAGGAGACAAGTTTTGTTTTGGGTAGTCTGGTACTTTTTTAGCTTGGTGTGGGCATCTTTACAAGAATCCAGGCTGGCCTGCTTCCTGACAACTGTACAGGGAGAACAGGGATGCACAGAAACGCTTTATGGTGTCTGCAGCTCCAGGTGAGGTTTGATAGAATTAAAATGAGCTGAGGAAAGCTTAGAGCCTACGAGCCTGACACTTCCCGCAATTGCTCTGGCGTAAATGGGAATAACTCCACCACACACACTGGGCTTACTGTACTATCAAGCTGGGGCAAGTAACGTCAGAGTAAGGCAGAAATTAGAGACAGAAAAGGCTGATTAGGTCACTTATTTCATCCTCTTACCAATTAGACAGGAAATTATTTAACTGCTTTATTTATTTATTTAGGAATGTACCTCAGCAGGAAAAATTCCCCAACGGCAAGCTCCGTATTTTTGCAAAGGAAAGGGTGGAAGTCCAACTCCTTGTTCATTAAACACATACCTCAAAAAAGCATCTTATAAAGGAAAAATCTAGGAAATAAACATCTCTTTACAAGCCTTGGAGGGTGTGTGGGTTCCATGGCCATAGGAGGGAAGCAGGTTCTGCTAAGGGTCCTAGATAACATTATTTTTCTGGAAGACACCTATTGCATTTACCTCCTTCACTAGAGACATCTTTCAGTTACAGAGGGGCCGCGGTGACCCTCAAGTCCCTCTTGGGCTTGAGGCTGTGGATGCAGAGAACCACCGGTCTGGTCCGATGGGGCAGCTCCAGCCCCCCCATCACCCCTCATCCCCCCCCCCTGACTCTCAACCCCAGCTCGCCCCTTTCTGGGAAATGCTTCAGCCGATGAGGAATTTGCAATACAGCTTCTCCAGCAGGACAGGAATGTTATTGCGTTGGACAGCACTTCAGCTGAGAAGATTGATGGGGTCCATAACGGAAGCACTCCGGAGAGAGCCCAGGAACGGTTCGAGATCTGCCCCAGGTCCTACATCTGCCGGAGATGCAGGACCGGCCGCAGGGCTCGTACCCCACGGCGGCGTGCACGGCCACGGCCACGAGCAGCTGGGGAGAGCGGTGCCAACGGCTCCCTTTCTGGCTTGTAGTCATCAACGGTTCGCTCTCTCTTTGAAATGATGATGAAAACCAATTTCCAAACCTCAGGGTTTTTTTTTCCTCTAAATGGAATTCTTGCTTCCCAGCCAGCCCTGGCTTGAAGCTCGTGAAGTAGAAGGATAGGCATGCTGCAGGAGGCTCTCCCTTGGTGGAGGCAGTGGTGGAAAGGGCTCAGACTGCGCCTCGGAAACCACAGCAGAGAAAGCCCTTGGCCGGGGCCGCAGCACCCAGCGATGGGAGAGGAGGGAGGGCAGCTCCTGAAGGCAAACCGAGGCCATGGCACATGTGCCCGAGCCAGGCGGAGGAGCAGATTGCACCAGTGAGGGATGTCCCCGCCTGCACGCTGGCCTGGGGAAGGACCAGGGTGAACGCCTGCCCCGGGCCAGGTTGCGGAGGATGCTGTGTGCGGGGAGCCCTGCTCGGCGGGGGGCTCACCCTCAGGCTGGCGTGTGCAATATTAGGTGTGCTTAAATCATCTGCCAAGGCTGCTTGGGGTCTGTGAAGCAGCTCTTGGCCAGAAAACCTCACAGCCATGTACAGCACAGCAGGTGCATGTGTCTCTTGTGAGGGAGCAGAGAAGATGCTGGGGCTGTGTTTCCTCTCCTTGCTCTCCTCTTCTCCTGCTCTGGGACGACGTGGCGCGGCTGGGGTCTGTCCCCCTGCGCAATGCGAGAGGCAGCTGAGCAGCACTCCTGAAAACAAGCCCTCTGCAAGGATCCCCTGGTTAAGGGACACAGCTGCTCTCCCATTACCAGATGACAGCAGAGGCAAGACAACCTAGTTACCGAGGAAAGATAGAGGTTTCTTTTCCCTCCGCTCCCCCCCCCTCTTTTCCGTGATCATTCTTGTTATTCATTTCCCCTCTCTTCTCTTCTCCTTTCCATGCAGACGGTTTCACTGGGCAAATCCAAACGAAAGGCTTGCAAAGAGGATGCTCATAAAATATTTATGGCGAACTGCGGTGAACACAAGTAGGATAATGAGGGTCTGTGGGATATGGGATGTGTCCAAACTAGCACAGTGAAGACCTCGTAAGAGACAGAGGCACACGGTGGAAGCCATTAGTGAGTCCTGTAGGGTCTTTACTCATTTCCTTCACACACAGTTGCCGCGCTGCCACACACTGCTTTTGTTTGGGTTTCCCTTGTTCGCCTGGTACTGTGTATTTTTCTCCGTGGCAGCTGCCGCCCGACACTGCATCGGGAGCTGTGCCGTCTGGGTTGCGCCAGTGGTCGCGCAGCCCCGTGCGAGTCCTCCGGGAGCAGGACAGAGCCAGCGTGCCACCTCCGTGGGCTGCAGCATCCCGACCCGTGCGGAGCACCACAGCCGCCCCAGTACAGCATGCTGCCCGACCTCCAGCCCTCCTCTCACAACCGCCTTTCCCCAGTGCTCCTGCCCCACACGCTCCGCTATGGCCCTCCACAAGAGCAGGCGGAGGGACGGGCGGTGGTTTGCTTCACCGGTGTTTATTTATAAAATGCAAGGGCACAGCTCCGAGCACCTCCCTCACTCCCATCACTTACAGTGCTTGTCTGCCGAGGCTCTACTCGCATAAACATGCGTATGCTCAGCTTTAAAGCACATGAAAGGCCGAGCACTGCCGATGCCAAGAAGGGGCTCTGAGGCTCTGTGCAAGCTCCGGTAAAGTGCAAGCTTATCCCGTCCTGAGAGCAGAACCAATAAACATAAAGCGGCCTACCTAATGCAGGGGAAGAAATGCTGTTAAATCTGTGTCTTACAACAGCTTAGCTAACTCCTTCTCAAGTTACCCAGGCAGCGGGTGTCCCACATCTCCCGCGGTTGGGATGCTGCTGACCTTTGGACCGTCTCTCTGGGGTCTGACCCGTCTTCATCCGAAGCTGCTCTTCCTATGTGGTTGGCTGAGAGGAGCTGAGGAGCACCTCTGTTCGGAGGCAAAGCCCTGACTTACGCACTCCTGCTTCTCCCTCTGCTCTCTTTCAGCAAGCTCCAAAAAAGACCTTGAACTCCTGTTGGAGCTTTTATCCCACTGGGAGCCATACCGCTGGCAGATGTTTGCTGTGATACAGGACACGACAGCTTTTATTAGTTGTCAGCTGGAACACAATATTTTAGGGTCTTTAGGTTAAAATGGAAAAGCAAAGCTTGCACGCATGCCTGTGCCGGCAGCACAACACGCTGCACAGCCCAGCACCTCCATAACCCTTTTTTGCACAGGAACCCAGGCTCCTCTCACCATCACACCTCGGCTCCTCACCCCGACCGGGCTGCTTTCACCAGTCCCGTGTCCTGTGATGTGCACCGTGTCCCTGCGGTGACACCATCCATATGGTTGGTATGTTCTTAACACCCAACCCAGACTGCCTGGGTCTGGGCACCTTTCTTTTCTGCTCCTTTTTGCTGGGCGTGCTTCAAAACCATCAGCCCCAACAGATAGCAGCACGAAGGAGAAAGCAAGCAAGGTCACACATACATTTCTTATGAAGACTAAAGGGAATTTCCCACCTCTTCAGGGCTGGCAAACCACTGCAGCTTTTCAGGCTATTGAACATCAATGTTACCAAATCCTAGAGAACTGTAAGAGAAAACCTACGTGTCTGCAGCGCAGTGCTTTGCTCACACTACTGATAGAAGTAACCTTATTTACCTCCTGCATCTGAGAGGATTCCCCACCTTCCCAGAGCTGCCCAGTGGAAGCCAGAGAGCAGAACATGCTCTCCCCTGTGCAGGAGCATGCAGGGATGGTTCATGCCTGGTTTGGTGCTACTGCAGAACCTGGAAAGCTCACAGGAGATGGGCTTGCCAATTAGCCGGTAAATAATTTGTCTCTGTCACTACATGGACCTCTGGGATGATGAAGCACAACATGATGGGATGGAGGCAGAGAAGCTGCTTCCTCCAGGCACTTGCATAAGCAGTGCTCACCGTGTAGACCAGCCCAGGACACTTGGCAAGCACTTGCTTTGCTGATGCATGTGTTGGTGCCTGCCTGGCTGATGGATCCCCACCTTGCCCTCTCCTCCTCCATTTCCATTACCCTGCAAGAATCAAAGTTCAAGTCTCTCAGAATGGGGAAGAGTGCTCCAGACATGAAAGGTATTTCTGGGCATCACAGGAAGAAGTGATTAATCTCCATTACATGGTTGAACGCTGAATAATATGGAGCAGCAGATTGGGTTACGCTTCCTCCTTTCTGTGGCTATTGGAGGGGGTTTTCCAGCCTGAGGAGACATTTGAAAGATGTTTTGACTACTGAAGTGCCAAACTTAACCCCAGTGTAATTGGACTTGTGGTGAAACATGTATGTTGTTTTTTGCTTCCTGAGCCCTCCGGACAGCCTGACGTTTATGCAGCTGCCACCTCTTTACCATTTGCCGTGCGTGACAGATCTCACCCGAGCATGCTCTTCCCAAGGTCATTGCTCAAAAAAAAAGGAAAAAAAAAAAAAAAAAGCCAACGCAGATTGGTGCTTGCAAAACCCAGAGGCAGCACGGCAGCTTGGGCAGAAGTGGGCAGGAACCGCTCCCCACCCAGCTGCCAGCCTTCCTGCTGCCGGGCCGTGGTCTTCCTCCTCCCAGCCCGGACCCGTGAGTCCTGCCGGGCTCTGCAGGGCTCCCGCTGCCCCTGCCCACAGCCTTCCCACAGCTCCATGGCTGGGCAACCCACTGTGCCCCGGACCTGGGCTTTCGTCGGGGTGCCAGCGCATCAAAACCTCTCCTCCTCTAAGCACGGCTGTGATGTCGGGGTGGATCAGACCCAGCGTGAGCTGTAATGTGAGCAGGATTTGAGCATCCGTCCCTGGAGGAAAGCAGTGGCTGTGGAGTGCCGCGATGAGTGTGGTGTACGAGCCCAGACAGACAGATTGATAGATTTCATCCAACAAGCCTCTCAGATCCTCCTCATTACTTAACAGCGTCTTTTCCCCAGACTAGAAAGCTGTTACTGATATTCTGTGGAGACTAATAATAACCTAATCTCAATCTTTGATGGACTAAACATACACAGCATGTTCTGAGGTTCACTCCAGAGAGATCCCTCATCCCACCCTCTGCTGCGATGCCGCAGTGCCCTTTTGGGGTGCAACACGGCACACCGTTTTCAGTGACGCTATTAGACATTTTGAGGTAGGAAGTTAAAAATAAATATATTCCCAGGGGAAGCTGTAGAGGGATTGAGTGAGACCAGGGTGTAATTACCTGAGCTGGAACGGAGCCAGGATCTAACTTGTATTGCAAATTCTTTGCATTACTTTAGATACCTGCTAACGAAGTGATTATAAAAACCATATTTATAGAAGATTAGGAGGTATGTAATAGATACACATACGTAATTAGCCATAATAGATCTGCATTGATTACATTGCTGTTAATCCTCCCCTAAATATGTGCACATTAATTAGTCGGCATTTAACACATATACAATTATTTTAAGAACAGAAACACTTTGGTGGGTGCAGCAGACAACAGGGTATTTATTTATGTTTTAGTATTTATTTTTCCCTTTGCAGCAGCACCTACATCAGATTGGGCCTTGTACAAAGAACAAAAACCATCCGAGTCCAAAGGCCAATAACATCCAGCTTCCTGCATGGAGATAAGCACTTACAAGTGCGTGTGAAGGATCTTGCCAAAATATTATTTTTGATGCATAAAATATTTTCCTGTTACTATGTAGCAAAGCGACATGCCAGACTCAGAGTGCGACACTGCTGCTTTTCCCACAATAGCTGCGGGGGTGCTCAGCTCCAGCACCCGCAGCACCAGCACTGTGTGTGCCTCGCCATGCCGTCTTGCAGCGGGGTGAGCTCCCCGGTCCCAGTGCTCCCACTGGGAGCTGACAGCAGAGGGTGGCTGGAGGGTTGAGGATGAGCAAGGGATGGGAATGACTCCCTGGGCATGAAATCTTGGTGGCCTTGCGGGGGGAGCCTGCAGGACACCCGCTGACCAATGCTCAGCTGGGTCTCACTTTCAGGAACCTTGAAATTTGCTCATCAGTTTCCCAGCTGGAAAACATGGGGCACCAAGCGTGCAAAACGCAGGATCTGAAATGCTTTCCCCATCATGATGGTCTGACTCCCACCAGGACTTGAAGATGACCATCTGCAATCGTGATGCTGAAGCAATAGCCCCCCAGAGCTACCAGGCACTGGGGTCCGCTTCTCATGAGCTGTTTATGTATGAGATGTTCTGCAGCCTCTCAAAATGAATTCAGCTCAGCCATCAGGCAAGTGGAAAACACCTCGCCTGTCTTCATCCCCTTCTGCCCTTCATATTCCTTTAATTCCTTCTCTCTCTCTCTCTCTTCAAACAGAAGGAGCAGTAAATACGCCGTCGCGCCCCTTCCCCAAGCCGTGCCACGCCTCCGAGCCCCGTGTCCCCTCTCCTCTCCATCGCTGTCCCTATGGAGATGCCTCCCACAAGGCAGCGGCAGAGGAGGCAATCCCACCGCTGGCAATCCCACCTCTGGCACCCCCCGCTAAGCCGGAGCATCCCCTCCAGCGGTGAAGAGATTCGGTCAACTTTGGGTGACAAGTGTCCATGAGTATCCTGCCTCCCCAGAAAACCCAACCTGCAGGGTGGCAAAAAAGCGCTGGGGCAAAAGGGCAGAAAGCTGTGCAGGGAGAACCGGGGCGACGGGCTGGAGGCACCGAGGGAAGCTGCGGAACTATCAGGTGCTCCAGCCTAGCATTGGGTGGGCTCACACCCGTGGCCGTGGGACGTGGTCCTTCTCCAGCAATGGGGAGGTGGAGCTGGCCGGCCCCCTTCCCACCCAGCCTCCAGCACGCTTCTGGTGCCCGGGCAATGCACCGCCTCAGAAATCATTGTCATTAGCAACCCTGGTGACGCTTGATTGCTAAAGCAGCTTGTCTCCTGAAGTTGCTTGCTTGGTGCACAGAAAGCATGAATCATAACACAGATCCTGTTTCATACAACATAAAAAACCCTCTACAAATCCAGCAATTAGCCTCCAATTTGCTTTCTCCATTAATGGGAAACAGGGTCTCTCCGGGACGCTCTGATGAGACCCTGTTTTCTTCATCAGTTCAAAACCTTTCCCTCTTATTTATTTTTTCACCCCTCCCCTGAATGTATTTCCCACCGCAAAAACATTTTTCAGATCTTTACAATTATTTATTCCACCTTTTTCTGTCACATCTTTGCAGAAATAAATGTCTCTGTTGGGAGCAGGGAGGGAGATGAGCATGGCCAATGCACCGGGGCGGGTGGTGGGGTCCCGTCAGGCTGTGCAGGGTCAGTGGTCCGGGGGGGGGCCCTGAGGCACCCACAGAGCTCAGGCCAATTAGGGACTTCTGACTTGGGGGGGAAAGGGAAAAGAAAGAGCTGAGATGGCTGGGCTCATCTTTTTTCTTCTCCTCTTGTTCCTCATCTTCCTTTTAATGGCAAGCCCCCGGGGTCTCATTGGCATCCTTCAAAATGGAAATCCTTTCCTGCCCCTTATGGCAACGCGTGAATGTCGCAGAACGGATGAAAGGGAGCAAAAGGCAACACCGTTCCTGACGGCGCTGGGCGTCGCAGGGGGGTACCGAGCTAATGGGAGGATGGAGACATCAAGGAGGGATGTGTTCAGGGGTAACCGAATGGGTTTTCCCTTCTCCTCACTGGGGAGCAGCTGGAAAGAACAGAAGTGCAAGAGAGATGCCAGAACTGTGACATTTTGAAGGACTCGTAGGCAGTGTCACCCACGTAGGCACAAGGCTTTGCGAACTCAGGAGAGAGCGCGCCGGCTGGAGCCGGGGCTGCTGCTCAGCACCGAACTGAAAGGATGCATTAACATTTTCGGTGGCCTTTAAATCTTTGCTTAAAATAAGCCTGTGCTTGCCTGCCTTTGTCAGCTGCAGACCCTGCCAGAGACCCCTCTGCCCCACAGCTCCGCTGCAGCCCGGCCGGCAGCTCGATGCTGGGGGCCTCCTCCTGCCACGATGGTTAAGCACACTGCTCAAAAGAAAATTTGGGACCATCCCGGACAAGGGACAATCCACGTGCTTTCGAAAAGCCCCCTGATTTCATGTGCTGGGGATGCTGCCATGCTGTGGTGCTCTGCAGGCACATCCAGTTATGGTAAAAGATGATGTGCCTGTTTTTAGGCTGGGCTAAACCCCAGGGGAAATAGCTTAGCTTCATACCCACTGAACAATGCTGTGGAAAATGGAAACAGCTTTTTAAAGAAATCTTCTTGTGTTTTCCCTCTTTGTTCTGCTGCTCTGGGGGGGGATCCAGGGAGGAAGCAGGGGGGGGATGTGTTTCAGCCTCAATGGTCAGTTTGGCATTGAGTTTGCAATCAGGTTCACTTCTTCTGGCTGATTGTATGCGACGGCGCTCGGCTGGTGCCGCAGCACCGCAGGACGAACACCGCTCTAAATGCTGCTCAGAAAGAAAGAAAAAATCCTTCAGTAAAGGAATTACTTGCAAGCAGTAAGGGGCAACTGGGCCTGCCAGTATCTTTTGTGTGTATGAAATTGTCCCCTGGAAACGTTATTAGAATATCACAGTTTAAAGGGCTTGGGAAATCAAACTATTTGTGGGTAATTCTGGGAGCACAGATGCTTTTGTCAGAAGCTTGACTCCTGCACAGTTTAAAATCTGTTGGTCACACATTCCTACCCCTGGCCAGAGGTCTGAGTGCTGGCCAGGGCTGCAGGACCCGGGCTCAGCACCGCTTGTGAGTGAGGGTGGTTTGGAGCAGCGGGGGGGGGGGGGGGATGGGGAAAAAAAAAACCCAAACCAAAAAAACCCACCCCAAAACAAACCCACAAACCCCCTCCCTCTGACTATTCAAAGATTTACCTTCTTCCCTGAGGAGGAAACCTTGAATCTTGTGATGTTGTTGTTAAAAGAACATGGGGTATATGGGATGTTAAATCTCACGGACCGAGAATGCTGTCTCACCATACACAACGCAACTACCTCCTTAGAAGAAGTGCAAAAGATGAGAGAAGTTACAGACAAGACTGAAGAACTTTTCCAAGTGATGCAACCAAGAGACTGGTTTAATAGAGGATCCTTGCTGACCTCCCTCCTAACATCCTTGGGACTCATGGGGTGGGGAAAATGACTTGTTAGCATTGGACTCATGTTGTTATGTGGATTTTTTGTTCTTAATGCTTGCCCTTGCAATTGTTCACTGTATGATTACCTATGCCATCCCTTCCCTTCTTTCTCTCCCTCTTCTGTCCATTAAGTGAAGTTTTATATGTTATCTCTCTCCTTTTTCTCTCTCTCCCCTTTCTTTACATCTAAATCACCAGTCTGGGAGATGGAGAATATTATATAGACAATCTTTGAGCACGGGGTGGTGTGAGGGACTGCAAGAGTTAACGTCTCCAACACCGTGGTGGGGCAACTTCTGCTGAACGACAAACTCTGCACACCAAGGAACCCTGCCCAGCAAGGCACCCCGGGGGAAAAGCAGCCGATCAGCACCCATCAGCAACAGGCGGGGGAGGCCGTGCCGGAGGGTGCGCAGCTCCCTGCTCTGATGATGCTGGTCTGATGTGCTGAGCAGGGCAGCTCACCGGCTACGGTGAAAGATCACATCTGCAGGGAAGGGCAAGTTACTCCCCAAACGACCCCCAAGCCCACGGACCCGTTTCCCAAAGGGTCACAAACCGCTCATGACACCTAATTAGCCTAATGAGTTCGAGTGCCCACCCAAAGGAGGGGCCAGGGTGATAAAAGGACACGAACTGAAGCCCCACGGGTGCAAGCCCACCGGAACGGGACCCCTCGGCTGACCGGACCAACGCTGGACCCAGTGCTGGTGACAGCTTTTCTCTTCTCTTCTCTTCTCTTCTCTTCTCTTCTCTTCTCTTCTCTTCTCTTCTCTTCTCTTCTCTTCTCTTCTCTTCTCTTCTCTTCTCTTCTCTTCTCTTCTCTTCTCTTCTCTTCTCTTCTCTTCTCTTCTCTTCTCTTCTCTTCTCTCTTTTCTTTCCGTAATCCCTACACCTCACCCCTTTAGACATAAACCGCTGCCCGAGTCTGGGACTCGGAGCGGATCCAGCCGCCCCTGGGCTCCTCTCTGAGAAGGAGTCTGGAGAGCGAGGGGGTCTGCTCTGAACCTCCTGACCTGACGGGAGGGATCTCCTTATTGTCTTCCCCGAACTGATCCCCAAATAAGCAAGGCCTGTAGTACATGTTTGGTGACGTACGGTTAGCGCGTTACACGGTTTACTGATGTAGTTTCATGCCAATTTTTGTTGTGAGCCTACCAGTTCTTGTGGTGAGCATGCCAATTCTTGTTGTGAGGGAATAAAAGTTGAGTTTGTGAGTTAAAGGATCCCTGGTGTTGTTTCACCTTAATCCTGACCTGGGAATCGGCAAACCTGAGTTGTTGTCCTGAGAAATTGGGACATGACAGAGGCCTGCCGGGCTTTGGGCTTGCTCCCAGTGCTGGGCTCCTCCAGCTAATGCTGGGGTGGGGATGTGCTTGGAAGGAAAATGCCAGTTCATCGAAACTGAAATATTTCATGAAAATATTTTGGTTTGGGGAAGCTTCTGCCAGCAGACTGCCACCCTCAGTTCACAATCTGCTTGCTTGTGCCTTGCAAACCGATGTCCCTGCTCAGGGCTCCAGAGGGACGGCTCCGCCGGTGTCCCAGTGCCCTCCTGCGCACACAGCTCCGGCACTGGAGCCAAGGGGCTGAGGGGTTGTCTGGGAGCCCAACACCTCCGGGACCTCGGACCTGCTCAAGGGTATTCTTTCTGCTGGCTATTTCAGAAGGGGCTGATTTCAGCCTGGCACACATGGCAAGAAGCTCAGTTCTGGCTTGCATCATTTCTCTGGACTACCTTCCAGCCAGGAGCTACCGCAGGAGCTCTGCACTCTTCCCAGGCCCGAGACTTCTC
Source organism: Harpia harpyja (assembly GCF_026419915.1). Lineage (NCBI taxonomy): Eukaryota > Metazoa > Chordata > Aves > Accipitriformes > Accipitridae > Harpia > Harpia harpyja. Next base: position 25,582,451 of record NC_068957.1, on the reverse strand, counting down.
TTCGTTTCTACAGCTGATGCCAGAAATGCCTCTTCAGGTGCTCTGTTGACTCCCATATCCCAACCCTGCAATTCCTCAGGTAGGCATTGATGCCCGGCATGAAGGGCTGGTGCACAGCCGAGCAGAATTTCTGCATGGAGCTCAGATGCCTTGCTGTGAGTCATGCTGCAGGCATGGCACGGCATGGCACGGCATGGCACAGCATGGCACAGCATGGCCCTCCTGCTGGGCAGCTGCCTGTGCACCCGGAGGAATTCACCAAAATTAGAGAGTCTGCCACCTCCTAAGGGGTTCAAGCGTGTGCAGCAATTATCTCCAAAACCACCCATCCCACCTTCCACTTAAAATACCCAGAGGCACTGGTTCGCAGTGAGGGCTAATGAGTGAATTATTGCAGCATTTTAAAACTCAGCTGTTTTGTAAATTTGGATTATCCAGTGGAACCAAGAAGACTTTTTCAAAAAGGAAAAGTCCTTCAGCCCCTCCTCCATCTCTCAGCAGTCTCCCTAATAGCTAGCACAGCCATGTTTAAGGTCTCATTTTTCAAATTCTCATATCTCAAAGACATCACTCTCAATTAACATCAAGCCTCTCCCTCCTCCTCCAGTTCTTCAGTGCCAAGGAGCCGAGTCACACCGGAGCGCAGAGCTGGGCTGTCAGTGCTGCCCTTACAGAAACCGCTGGGCAGGAGGGGCGGCGGGGCTCAGAGGGGAGCATCGGGCACAGATTTTCCCCGGTGCAGGTACCATGGCTCCACAGCCCAGGCTGGCTTTGTCTGTCTGCCCTTCCTCTCTGTGGTCGTCCCGATTCAGCAAAACACTGGAAATGGGAGCCAGGTGGATGCCTCCCTATCCATACATGTTTCCCTGTCCCGAACTCCCACAGAAAGCATGGCAAATCCAGGCATTTCTGAATGGCTAGAAATCCTTGTGTGCAGCCCTGTTTTCCTTTCACCCGCTCCTTGGACCTGCTCAGGCTGAGCAATTTTGCTGGAGAGCGGCATGGAGACACCGGGCTGGCCCCGTGCACACCTCAAACCTCACTCTGCCACCGCAGAGATGGGCGAACTGGCCCTTGGCTCTCCTACAAGCTCCAAAGCAAGCACCCAAGAGCATGGCTGGGTTAATGCTTCCTTCCAGCATCTTCTCCCTCTTAAAACATTGCTCCCTTTAAGGTCGGACAGCAATCCTCTTCTTCTCCCAGAGCAGCCCGTGAGCACCCACTGCAGAGGATCAGCCTGGGACAAGGAGGCAACAGTGGGGTTAAGGGCTGAGTCTGAACCCCTGCCCTGGCCAGCTGTGCCCCCCTTAAGCTCCCACCCCACCGGCATCGGCAGTGCCTGCTTTTCCTCCTCCACACCTTGTTCTGGCCCCGGGGCTTGTGAAGGGCTGGAGAATGTGGTAGCCCAGACCCCACCACAAACCCTTCACCTCCCACCCAGCAAGTGTGCTGAGATTTCACCCTGGCCCTCCCCGGTCAAAGGGCCTCTCGGAGAGAAGGGCAAAACCCCATACTGTATATATGGATTTGTCCTGGCCAGTTTTTCCAGTCTTCTTTTGCTGGAAATGGGAATGGAAAAGCTCAAGCATCTTCCCCCAAAGGGAGCCACTGTCTTTTCCTACATTCTCATATTTCTCTCTGCTGTTGCATTCAATGCCCAAGTATTTCTACCTATCATAATCCCCCCCGCCCCCCATGGTGTGCTCCAGGGTGCATCCCTGGAAGAAGCATCCATCCCTGGCGCTGGGCACCCCCAGCCACCGCTCCTGTGAGCCTCTGGCCTCGGCAGCACCTTGTCCCAGCCTTCCTCTGCTGGGAAAGTGCTTCCTATGCGCTTCCCCAGGGAGCGCTGCCTCTTCTGCTCATCCTGGTGGCTGTCTAGGTAAACAGGCAGACTTGATAAATATTTTGGGGCTTATTTAAAAAAAAAAAAAAAGCCAAAGACAGTTTTGTTTTTATCAACACTATCTTTTTTTTTTAACTAAAATAACATACAGAAAATTAATTTTTAAAATTTCTTTCTCTTTGCAATGCAACTTGTGAAACAGAAAACCAACTCCACCCCTAACACACTAACAGGTTTGGGGTTTTTTTCAGTCTACTCTGTTTTTCCAGGCCAAGGGTGCAGGAGGCACGAGTAGAGGAGCTGAAGAAATGGCAAGAAAAGTGAAGAAAAGGGACCTGACTGTCAGAAAAGTGGAGTCGACACAGCTCAGCCTTGAAGGACCTTAAAATTTCAGGCAAGCAGGTTGCTGTTACACAGGAAAAATATTAAAAGGCAAGACGGGTTTGAATAGCTGATACTTCTTAGCCAATTACTATTAAACTTCGTGTTGGCACCAGTGATGGGTGAGCTGATGGAAACACGCTGGTCTGGTCGGTACCTCCTGGCTGCACTGAGTAACTGGAGCCCTGTCGCTCTTCCCACAGCAAACCTCCTCAGCAAGCTCCAGTGAAAAGAACCAATTATTTTCCTCCCTAAATTCTTGCGACTGTAATTTTCTTTGCCTCCTGTCCAAAGTGGTTCCCGCGCAGCGTTAACGTGACGGACGGCAGCTGTATTTCACCCGGCGTGCCTTGTTTGCGAGGGCCCGGGGTTTGTCAGGTCTGTCGCACGCTTTGAAATACAATCCTTGGGAACCAAACTAGGAAAGCTTACGGTTGTTTCCCATTCCTTTTCTCACCCAAATATGTACAATCTCATCAACATTACGCTGCAGCTGGTTGAGAAATTTCCAAGAGCGCCTTGTTTTGTTTTGGTTTTTGTCAGAAAATGTTGAGCTGTCAAAACCAAGGATTTGTGTCAAAATGTAATCGTTTTGACGAAACTGTCATCGGGGGAAGTCTCTCAGCTCTGGGACGGAAAGCCTGATCAAAACCAGACAGATTGAGGGAGACAACTCGACCCTGAGACAGCTCACAGCGCGGCATGGAGATGCAGGCACGGGGCAGGCAGCGATGCTGCAGCCCGGGGACTGGGGACATCCTCCCCTCCTGCCTCTCCACCTCCCCTTTGCATAAATACTCTGGGGAATAGCCTAAAACCGGAGTGCAGGGCAAAGCTGAGCCCCCCCCAGGTATCACAGCAGACACGCTGAGAGCAGCTGACAATTTCTCTTGCTCTCCTGTTTCCAGGCAGTCTGGGCTCTCTCCAGCTAGAAAGACCTTAAATGTTACTCGGGAAGAAAAACCACCCTCCCCTCCAGCAGGTTTTTTAAGGCAGGGCCCGGGCGAGTCTTGCTCATCTCCTTCTGCAGCTGGGTCTATCCACAGCCCTTCGGGGACAGCAGGGCTTGCAGGGGTGACGTGCTGAGGACGGGGCAGCAGGCGCTTCGCTGAGCATCAGCGCTGGGACAGCTTTGCCACGTTGCACTGGTCTGCTGCTCTTTCAGGAAATGAATTGCAAAATATTTTATAAACAATAACATTTGCTCTTCAAACTAGCACCTGCGTAAACAGAAATGAAGTGAGTGCATCCTCTGTTATCCATTGGCAAGGCATCCAGAGCCTGGGAAGGACGGAGGCGAGTGCCAAGCACCAGCTGCCTGTAGCCCAAGTTCTGGAGGGAAGTTAGCCGGTTGTCCCTGCTCCCTCAGTACAGGAATACCAGGGATGCTTGGGGGGATGCTGCACAGGTTTGAGTTTCAGGATTGCTCTGCTCCACTCCTGGGAACCTCCCACCTCTGGAGGCTTCCTGGAGCAAACTGGACGGACAACATCTCTGTCCCTCCACCGCTCCTCTCCCTCTGGGAAAGGAAAGGAAAGAGGCCCATTAAACTGCTCTATAATTTGGGAGGTGGGGCAGAAAAGGAGCAAAGAGAATAACCTGTTTGTCCTTCCAGATCCCTGGTTTCCTTGTGCCAGACCCAGACTCACCTGCAGCCCATGTCAGCTGCTCGGTCCCAGGAAGCTGAGAGGACGCACGGAGCGAGGAACGCGTTTTGTCTAATACTCAGGAACAGACAGTGCCTAATGGCTTTGCTCTCACAAACACTCCCAAAAGAAATGTAAATGGAAGTAAATTCCAATCCAAACCAAAATATTTTAATCTCGCCTCTGAAATTCCTGCTGAACTGGTGAGCCTGGGCACTCCTAAGGTGCTACGCTCAGCCATCTGCGTGGATGGAGACTGCAGACCTCCTTCAGCACTGCCCACCCCGCCGTCTGCCCAAGTCCCATCCCCAGGCAGGACACTGGGACAGCAGAGCTCCATCCAGCCGCACAGGCTCTGGGCATCTCTCCGGACACGGCATCTCTGCGCTTCCCCTGCGACCTCAGTGCCAACCTTTTATCTCTCCTTCCGAAGCCGTGGTCAGGGCGAGACCTGCTGTCACTCTCCCATGGTGGGGATAACTAGGAGCCAGAGCGAAAGGTGAACATCCATGGAGAGGTGTCGGTTCAGCTCAGCACACGCCGGAGACCCCCCACGGCAGCAGGACCCGCCGATTGTGTATTCTGGTACATGATGCCCCGTCTGAGCGATCTGCCAGACAAGGACATTAGCAATGAAAGAGGCAATTGGCTTTACATTCACTCTGTCTCAGTTTCACCATCTGTAACCTGGGGTTAATGATGTCTACTTCAGGAAAGTGCTTTAAGATCTTTGGATGAAAAAATGTGTGCAAATGCAAATTATTCTGCTTATGACACGAGGAGGTTTATGGCCTGCACGGCTCTTAATAATGCATTAATTATGCTTACAGTATTAAAAGTGTTCTGTGATTAAGCAAATAATTACAGAAATAGATGAGTAAATGGGGCACTGGGTGCAGTGCTGGTTACTGAGCTTATCCCGTTCCACACATGACAAGACTGTGTTTTCAGTTGCTCACGGCTTTGCCAAACTTTAATTGTTTGAGATGAAATTTTCCATGCCGGTGTCTGCCTCAAGCTAAATCATTCTGGGGAGCTTCAGCCAAAATGGTTAATCTGTTCCCAAGAATGAAGCTCGTGAAAAAAATATGCTGAATTCTGGCAACCGTTTCTTTACAATGCTCTTGTTCTTCACCAGGTCTCTTTACAGCAGGAGCTTCAAAAGTGGGAGGGAGTCTTTGTGCCTGGGATGTGCCCTTCATGTCCTCCTGCCTGGAAAACACCACCAAGCTTGGCCACATGCTGAGCCTCGAGCAATGACAGCTTGCACCTCACCCATCAAAATTGGCTGTGTCTTTGTCATTAAAATGCTGTATCCTGATCGGGACGGAGGTTGCGAGGCAGGAAAAGGAAGGATGGGCTTGGGATTCAGGCACTTCAGCACTCCTTTGGGGACCCGTCCACAGCTCAGATCACGACACCAGCTGGTCTCCCCAGCCATGATTTTCACTGGTGCACATAGCATTGCACATGCGCCTTATTTCTTGGATATTCAAATCTGAGATCACGGGAGCTGATTTCAGAAGCGCTAAACATTCGTGGCTCCAAAGGAAGCCGTCAGGAGCTGTGCTTTGAACGTAGACAGTATTATATAAAAGGCCAAGTACCATCAAAAAAATCAGCTGCCTTAAATTGGGCACTCAAAATTGCCGATTCTTTTAATCTTGTGATATCTGCGCTTCAGCTCTCGGTAAGCAAGTGGGAGCGCTGGCAGGCACTCACATCGGTTGTGGAAATAATCATGCTTCACAGAAGCGAAGGCAGTGGAAGGGCAGGAACAGGCACCAGAGGAAAGCCCAGGGAGGAGTGACTAAACACAGCTTCAGAGCAGGTTTAGGTGTTGCTGTTGCTTTACTGGAATGCAGTAAATACATCCACCCATGAGCACTGACAAGCCAAAGTGGGAAACAGCAGCTTGTCAGTGGAGCTGCGTGCATGCCCTGCCCTGAACGAGAGACGTTGCATAAACCCCCCCCGCGACCTGTGTGATCCTGTTATTACAGCTTAGGACTTACTGTATGCCTGCAACGAGGGTGGGGAAGAGAGGATCTTACATAAAAGACAACTTCAGTCCGTCTTCCTAACTTTTGAGTTCTTGCCACTGTAATGATTCTCCTGCGGTGTTGCTCATGTATGAGAAGTGCTGCATAATTTACCTTGCCAAGGCATGGCATGCGTTCAGCGCTCTTCCCAGCCCACTTATCTCTGTCTCGTCCTGCTGCCGAAGGACACTTAGACGCTTGCCTTCCATGGTATTTAATGGTCAGAAGCTCCTGTGTACGTAACAGCATTTCTCGTGCCCTGCCACTGAAAGTGTTATCAATTTCGGCAGCTCTCCATGCCAGGAAGCTGTCAGCACGGTTGTAATCACTGTGTTCATGAAATACCCTCCGAGGCATCCGCCTACATTTTAACTCATCTTTTTTTTCAGCAGTATTTTCTTTTTGACCAGAAAGTCATGTTTTGGACAAAAATAGGGCAATTGCATTATCTGTCTCTCCTAGCAGTCTGGTTCCTCGCTCTCTCCAGGCGACTCCTCTGTTTTCTCTGCTGTGTCACATCAGAGTACGAACGCCCAGCTAATGTTTAATGTTTGTCACACAGGCGCTCTGGGAATTGTTTTTGGCGCTGTTTATGACATGACATCCTGAATGTAACACACATTCGTTACCTGTGCTCTCGCTGTCTCACTGGAAACAACCAACCAGAGCAGCAAACAAGGGGACGTGCTCCAAGATGTCCAGCTGGGGACACAGGCAGGAGGCTCCCACCCCTCCTCTCCTCTCCTCCAGCCTGGGAAGCCACCTCCCGAGGATGCTGCGAGGGATGTCTGATACCTTCTGCATCCCCCCAGGTCTGCTTCGCTCACACCTGGAAAAACCAGACCCAGCGCTTTGGAAATGGGTAATTGAACTCTATCAAGTAATGTCGTGGTTCCAGTTAGCTTTTCAAAGGTGGTCAGCTGCGGATTTGCAATTTCTACTGGAATAATTCCATCCCATCCCAGCAATGTTTTGCCATTTCTTTAGTATATCTTTTGTTCAAATGCTTATTTTAAAGAAACAAAATAAATATATCTCATTAAAAACAGCATAAATGTCTGCCAGCACGTGGGTTGCTGTATTTGCAAGTAGGAAAGCACAGTCTGTAGATGACTTCATGAATATGGCCCTATACTTCACATAGGAGGCATCTACAAAAGCTCTTGGGGATTCTCAGTCATTACTTAATTTCTTGAGATTGTTCTTCTGCTTTATGTTGTTATATTACAACCAGCTTGCAAATTAGTCCCCTTAGTGATATCTGTGCCTTGCCTCCCTTTGTGCTTTGGTCATCACAGTCTCATGCCATTATTTTGGCCACCAAAGGGAATATTTTCCCATGAAGTGGGAAGTGGGAGCAATCTGGGATTAACTGACAAGTTCTGGAGAGCATTTCTGGTCAAATGTATCGCACCAGCAATCTGCAAAGTTCATCTTCCACCAAAACTTCCAGTTAACAACCCCCTCAAAGTACTCAAGAGAAGATTTGTGAAACACAAAGCAAAATAGAAGCCTCCTAAATGCTTTCAAGGGGCCTGATCCAATGCTCAAGGAAGCCATGGAGAATCTTTCTTTTGACTTTAAATGAATTTGGTCAGCTCCAGCAAGAATTTGAGAGTTTTATTCATTAAATATTTTTTTGAAGGATTCCTCCAGCTTTAGCCATGCACAAATGGCGTCAGCATCTGCAATGATCAAGTCAGCAATTATTTTTTTTTTTTAAGCATTCAGGTCAGCCATTAAAATACCAATTGAGAATATTTTTGCAAGGGTTTTATTCTCACACCAAGCTAGCAGTCAAGCTGATACTTCTCCTTTCATCTTCACCCCCCTATTACCTCAATATAATGTGTCCATCACTTTGCTTTTATTTATTTTTTCCAGGCTATTTTAGACAATCTGCTGAAGAAATCTCACTCAGCAACGAGTGTTGACCTTGAGCCGCTCCTTTTCTTTCTCTCTCCTTTATTTAAGAATGTGCAATGAATTAAGACATCACTTATATCCACGCTCTTTGCAGGCAACAACGGCTCTCCAATCGAGCATGAATGGCAGGTCTGCGGGCAGCGCTGTCCTGGAAATGTGATATTATGGAAACAAGAGGTGACCTGCTTACAGACAAAACAATGTGACGGGAAGAAACCTGCCTCCAAAATGGGACATGACTGCTGCCTCCCCGAGGGGCCGCGCCGCTCGCTTCCCATCAGAGGCCCTTGACAGGCGGAGCGGGAGGACACGGGAGCACAGAGGTCCCAGCAGAAGCGACGCTGCAAGCGTCCTGCCCAGCCGTGCGGGGACTCGCGCCCGAGCCGGGGCTGCCCTGCATCCCGGGGCATTGCCGGGATGTGCCGAGCAGCCTCCAGGCTGCAGGGCACCGCGGCACCGTCCTGCCAGCGCTGCAGCCGCATGCAGCCCCGGCGTTTGGGGAGAGCCATCAGTGCCGGCACAGACCACGCTGCCTTTGCTCGGCCAGGCTAACTGCAGCTTGTCCCCTGCTTTTCCCCCCCAAGACCCCCGTCCTGCCTTTCCCTGCCACCCTCCCAAGGTGAGTGCCGGCAAGCTGCCGGTGGCCATAAGCTGTGGAACCTTTAACCGCCTCGAAAACCTTCTTCTCACGTAATTGAAACCCAGGTGGAGAGGTGCAACGCCACTCACGATGCTCCATCCCAGACAGCAACTGAACCACGGCAGACGGTGCAGCGGGACGGCTGCGCGGGACCCTGCCATCGCTGGCACATCCTACATTATTCACGGCCAGGAGTTACCAGGAACAGCTCGGGAATGAGCCCAGGATCGTGGGAAGCTGCTCAGCCGCAGCGCAGACCCACGATCCCGGCCGGCCACCCCGGCGCCGCGCTGCCAGCCACGGCCGCGGCACGTCGCAGCCCTGCACCGAGGGGAGGGGAGATTTGTGTTTAATCACATTTGGAGGGGAGAGGAAGGGAAATTCCTCAAATCTCTTGCTTTTTTCAAACCTTTCTATACCCAACTCTCAGAGGTAACAAGGAATTAGTACAAAACCATACCAAACAATAATAACCACATTCAATGTGCTTAGAAACTCATGGGAACTTGAGAAACAAAAGGAATCCATGGTATTACATGCAGAAAGGCTCGCGCTGTCAGAGACTTGCTGCATTTCTTCTCTCTCCTTCCAGGACTCAGCATTAGGGGCTGTGCAGGGCCAGGGCTATGGAGCAACGGGGAGGGAAGAAATGTGTCCCCGGGGATCCAGCCCGCAGTTTGCCACAGCCCCGTCCCAGCCCCGGCGGAGCCCGGCAGCCCAGATGTGATCAATAAAGTGCATAGCTGCGGACCCGGCTATCGGATTGCTCGGCTTTGATTTAAGGAGTTTCCCCGCCACCAGGGACAGAACACTTGGGATGTTTGCATGGAAACAGGATCTGTGTTTAAGTCATTAGGCCAAATTCACTGCAGGTGGAGGCAGAGGCAGCCCCACGGACAGGGCTGGGGTTGTGCCCACGCGGGTGCTGCATCTGCTCCGTGCTGTGCTCCTGCACCCCAAGGCAGAGCCTTTGGGGCTCCCTCCCTGCCTCCAGACCGGCTCTGCTCCGTCTCACTCCAGCCTTAGGAGATGGCTGTGCTTTAGGCTGTTCGGTGGAGGTGACCGTCTGTGGTGTCCCCACACCCCTCTGTCCCAGCCACCACTTATTGCCTACACCTTCTGTACTTCATCACGACTCTACCCAACAACACCTAAGCAGTGTCACTCTTTCCATCTTCCGCCCTTCCCTTGTTATATGAAAATTGCAAGAAAACCTTGGTGCAACTCGTACCAAACCCTCCTGGGAGAAGCTACAGTTGCCCAAGGCTGGAACGGGCTTAATGGCGTGCGCCCAGTGCATTTGCTGCCTGCATCAATAAGCTGATGCTCCACGTAGCATCCTGCTCCCCACGGTCAGCTGGAGGGGGTTTAGCACCTCCGATGCCACGTGTGGGGCTGGAAGCAGCGCAGGGGCCTCGGCACGTGGCTGCAGCTCCCATCGTTCCCCAAACCCTCGCACCTTTTCATCTGCTCCTGTCCTCCATCAACACCATCGTGTCTTCCGAGTGGCCTTGAGCCTTCAAAGAGAGGGGGAGAACGGGGGAGAAAAATCCACAGAGATTACTTTTAAAAAATTTAAACAAAAATATCTGGTCTTAGCTGATGTTAAAATCGGAGCATTTCATTAAAAGGCTGCAGGGCTTTTAAAGACAAACTATAAGCAGAGCTATGAATAATGCAGTTTCCATTCAGAACATGAAGATTTTAGCGCATCCATAATACATGGGGTCAACCTGGGAAGACGCTGCTAATGCACAGAAATGCCTCGGCTCTCCTCTGAAAGGAAAACAAACTGAGAAGTTTTAGGAGCTCTCCCACTGACTGGGCGCTCTGGGGTACGGCTAGACTCCGAGGGATTTTTAAATCCTTTTTATTGGTGTCTTTCTCAACTAAAATAAACTTGGTAATCTCATTATGAGATTGGGGGCTGATCCAAGAGCGCTGGATATGGCCCATATAACTCTGTAAATAACTGTCATTAAAGCTGGCTCTGCACACTTAAGGCTATTAGTTGTCAGGACAGAGGCAGCTCTGGATGTCCTGGCATGCTGTGCAAGCTGCCGGCTTTACTGCACGACCTGACTGTGCTGCAAAGCCCTGTTTGCAGGGGAAAGCCATGCAGGGCTTGGCTCGGGCAGCAAACACTGGCTCCATGGCACTGGCTCATCTGTGTGATGAGTTGGCAGCGCCTCTGCGGGTGCTGCGGCTGCTGGGTGGGATGCATTTCGTGGGACCGGTGAGACCCACGTGCCTGGTGTAGGATGGCAAGTTTTAAGCAAGTCTGCTCCTGCTCCAAACTCGCCCCGAGCCTCTCCAGCCACTGCAGTGAGCGCTGGATGGGGCCCTGCATGAGAGTTTAATGTGTCTGTGTTGTGGGAAAGGAGCCAATGTATAAACATCACACTCAGGAAAACACAATCTCTGCAGTAAGGAAAATTGATTCTTCTAACAGTTTTATTCACATAATGTTTGGTGGCTTTACCAGAGTTCCCAAGTTATCTCCCTCCTCCGCTATTTAGCGCTGCAGAGAGTATGTTCTCCAAATATCTTATCTCTTTAATAGCCCTTCCTTTTTAGAGTGTATATATCACTGGAATCTTCTGCGGCTTTGGTTACCTTAAACACGGGTTGCTGTTAAAAAAATGTTACCCTTTCAGAAAAAAGGCCATGTAGAAGTTACTCACGCCCATAAAATGAAACTAGAGGAAAAAAGGGTTTTCAGTGGCTTTTGTGGGACTAATGGGGAACAATCCATCCTCTGGATCAGGGTTTTATAAATCTGTTTTGGCTGAAAACCTGAATTACTATTTGCATATTTTTTCCAACAAAAGAAAGGAAGAAAATTAAGTGAAAAACCCCCATGATTTTGGTTCGGTGCCTGTGCAATCTGTCAACAAGGACAAATTCCCCACACTTAATCCAATTACACAAAAATTTTCTCTGCAGAATTATTTGGGGATGAAACTGGCAAAAAAGTCGCTGGGGACTTTTTCTCCCCTGTTTTGCATCAAACCACTAGCTACTCCTCCTGCACAGTGTCAGCTGGTGGGGACCCTGCGGTGGCTGGAAATGCAGCCTCAGCACAGACGCACGCAGAGGGGATCCGCTCGGGAACCGCCGGAGCAGCCGTTGCACCCGCTCTGTGCGGATAGCTTGGGATGTTTTATGGACTTCCCACCCTTTTGGCAGGAAAACCCTCTCTGGGAAGCCGCGACGGGTCCGGGTGGCTGCGAGAGATCTCTGGCTTCCTGGGACTTGGGAAACATGGTGGGACCAGGTAGCTGGAGATGGCCAGAGTCCAGCTCTGGCTCCGCACCGTGGGAAAATGAGCTGAAACGTGTGGATCCTCCTTTACTCCACGGAGGGGAACAAAAGGATGCTCATCCCAGTCCGGTTGCTCACAGTCAGTGTGGGACCTGGTGGGCTTTGGTCTGCTCTAACCTGAATCTCCCTTTTCTCCCCCAAAGATGTGGGGCTGTTCCCCGTTCCCGTGAAGGCAATCGCTCAGTCTGACACCTCGCTCTGCTCGGAAGAATTTCCTGATGTGGTGCTCATGTTTCCTCTTCCCTGTTGCCTTTCTCACACTTCACGTCTGCAGCTCTGCCTCCATCTGCTTTCCCTCCTTCCTTTCTCCCTCTCGGGCAGGTGGGGAGAACAGAAAGTGCCTGTGGACCAAGACAAAATTTGCTATGGCAGACGTGGAGCTGATTTCATTCCTGGGGTAAACTCGGGAAAGGCTCCAGGGCTTTCCTGGGGAGGAATTTGGCCCGTGGGGAAGAGAAGGCATGGGGAATACATTAGGAGGGTCACCCCACTGGCTACAAACAGGCTTCGTATTGTTACCAAATGTTCATTAATCCAAAAATAGAATTTAAGAAATGTAGCAACTTTGCAAGAGGAATTCAGACAATCCAGGAAATCCAAAGGTAGCCCTGTGACCCTGAGAAAGTCCCAGGGTAGCCAGCGAGCCCCGAGTACGGGGGGCGTGAATCAGACTGACGGAGCAGCTTCAAGGAATGGAAACGCGGGACTGTTCATATATCACCCGCTCCGGGGAAAGCGGAGGGGCAAAAGCCAGGAATAAATATTAAGTTGCTTCGAGACCCTGACGTTTTTGGTAGGAACACAATAGCAGAGGCAGCCGCTGTGATTAACTTCATGCTGGAGAGCTTGGGCAGGCGAGGAGGAGAGGACCGCACTGCTTTGGGGTCTGGTGGACCCTTCTCTTGCCCCTAAGCAAGTCCCTCATCCTTTGGCGACTGCAGCAACCCCGTTCCCCTTTCTGGAGCCTCCAGGCATGGCCAGTGCCGCCTGTAATCACACTAAGATGTCACCTGAAGAGTATGCTGCAACTCACACGCAGTCCTCCTGTGTGCTGGTACAGACTATGGCTGGCTGGGAAGCGTCTGTGATGCTAAATGACTCCAGTCAGGAACATGTTGCATTGCATGAGCTCTGTGGACTTTATTTCTTGTTGAAAATGGCTTTTTTAAACCTGCCTGTGCTTGGGCTGCTGGGGAGAGCTCTCGGCTCTGCAACCTGGCTGGCACCAGTGTCCCCGTGTCCCACTTTGGATCCCGCATGGGGTTCGCCCAGGTTCACAGGCGCTGCTTGCTGCATCACCAGCACGCACGCAATAAAGCCTTAATGGGGACGAGGTATTTGTGCTCTAAAAGCAAAGATGAAAGCAGCTCTCAGCGGAGAGGAGAAACCACGCTCTCTGGGGGAAGAGAGAGCCAGGAGAGCAGCTCTGCTGGGCACTGAGAAGGATCCCAGGGCAGAGGGGGAGGCCCATGGTGTGGTTTCCCACTGCCTTTGCTCAGACGTCTCCGTGCCTTATGGTTCACATCAGCAATTATTTTTTCCCCTGATGCCGCAGCTGGAACTGGACCAAGGCGGGTCGCGGGGACCATCACGCGAGGGAGCCTCCAAAGGGCAAGAAAGGCAGAGGCATCGACAGCAGCAGCAAAAAAAAAGGGTGATGTCAGGATGGAGAGCCTGCAGAAGACCCGGTCAACGTGGCTGCACCCATCCGCCATCGAGAAAACCTACCTCCCATCGCGCAGAAGGCTGGCACTAAGCGCTGTGATATGGACCGCTGGCACTGGGGTCTGGGAGAGACTTTTGATGGTGTCTTGGGGTTACCACTGTTCAGATGACAGGGTAAGAGGACACGGTGAGCCCAGCTGGATTACTTGGGCATTTCCACCCCGCCAGAAAACCAGCACCAGACAGATGCATGAGCTGTCAGCTCGTGGCCGTAACCTCACCCAGGAGCCGATCTAATGAGCGAGCATCCGTCTGTCCAGCCAGGAGGAGCACCAGCTCCAGGAACGGTGCTTGGACTGTCAACCCCCGGCAAATATTTAGGCTTAAGCTAGATTTGGGATTTCATCCCTTTACTGGGACAGGGTGGCTGCAGTGAGTGTGGTTGTGGCCAGGGCTTTTGTCTTGACCTGTGGGATTAAGCCTGGGGAAGAGCTTCAAGGTGAGATGCCATGGCAGAGCTGCCTGTGGCGGAGGTCTTGGGGGGGGGGGTCAGCAGCCAGTGCTGCCCATGCAGCCATGGGCTGATGGGGAGCTCCCATCCTCTGAGCCCCGGGCACCAGGGAGCTGCGTAACAGCCAGGCCCCTGAGATTATTTTCAGTGGAAAATGGCAGGCATCTAAATTTAGCACTTTATTGAGGGGGGGGGTGGAGGGAAGGAAAAAAACCTAACTCTCCCTCATTAAAGCTGAGCATCTGCAGAGTATACTGAAAGCAGAACAAATGGGAATGAAAATCTCCCCCACCACAAGGGCAGGGCCTGGCTTGTCGATGCTTATTTTAGATCGGAGCTGTGCTTTGGCAGGCGTGCCAGCGCGGAGCCCCGAAGCACTGGTGAGGGGAGGGAGCACCGAGCCGCCGGGACTCGGTGTGCGGGGGCTGCCCTGCTGCCCGCAGGGACCCTGCTGCGGGAACAGGCGGTCCCCGAGGGCTGGCAGGACAGTGGATGCTGCCTAGATCCGAGGGTGGTTGATGGGGAGAAAGACCACCCCCCCGGCAGCCCTCCACAGAGCCGGCTTTTCCCAGTTCCCTGTACAACCCTATGTGTGAGCACCATTGCACACCTATTCCCCATCCGACCCGCTCTCCTGTATGTGCAAAGGCAAAGCTCATGGCACACGAACCCCACCAGCTAGAACGTCAAACCAGACCCTCTGTCTTCCCCTCCCACCCCCGGGAAAATCCACAGAAGTGGCCGAAATGAATGAAGAGGGAGTGAATGTGTAACAATTTGGAGAAGAATTACTCCAAGAGACTAAAATATCACTGGCACCCTGGTGGCTTTAATGCATTCTGCCTCTTGGCCCTGAATAAATAACAATGGAAAAGCAACCCCAGAGAAATATCAACCAGACAAAGTACATCAGCAGACCAGAGTGGGAGCTGAGGAATGTATTTAAACAGAGAAAACACTGAGAACACAAAAGCCATGCTGGATGCTGAAAGGGCAACCAATGGGTAGGTTAGGTGGGTTATAAACTCTGCATTTCCATACTTTTTTCTTGTTTTCCCCAATGCCCAATGGCCAGAAGCATCATGGTTGCTGCTTCCTTAGTATTAATTGCATGCAGCAGGTAAATACTGTTTTAGAGGCATGGGCCACAACTTATTAACGGATATTGTAGAAATCGGTTGGCCAAAATATATCCATCAGCAGTTTATGAGAGGTGCAAAATCCAGATTTGGAAAAAACTATCTATTTGCGTAATTTTTTTCTTTATTTCAAACTGCCTTGCCCCTAAAGGAAAAACAATTGAACAGAACTAAGACATTTAATTTTAATATTTTCTCCAAGAGAAAGCCTCTATCTTTTCAATATGAAATTATTTTAATTTTTAAATTACATTCGTCTAAATTTGTATAGGGGTGTTTTGAGGAAAGGCTTGAAAATCTTCCCCTTCTGCCATAAAGCACTGCAGCTGTGGGGCTACAAGGCAGCAGGACTGGCCTCTGGCAGGGACTTCCAGAGTCAGCACCTCCGTGGTTTACCATCGTCCTTCCTTCCTGGCAAGCTACTGCTTCAAGCACGGGGAGTCGCTGATGAGGTACAACCTCCCCACCTCCCCAGCTTGCGGCTGAAAGAGCATCCTTGCCTGGCTGTGACGGGAAGGAGCGGCGTTGGGAATATCCACCACTTAACCCTGAGAAGGTGCTTTGCAAACTGCAAAGCATATCGATATCATTACGGGGCAGAAGTACTGGAGTGACCTCTAAGGTCCATCAAGTGATATTATTTTGGCAAGCTGTACTCCAGAAGCTTGCTGTAGAGGTGTTTTCTTGGCTCCCACTGTTCTGCCAAACAGTCCCCCACAGCTGGCTGAGCTCACGGCTTGCAAACTGTGTTCAGGCTCAGATATCTTAATGAACAATATATATGCCCTTAGTGCTGCTGGTTGTTCCTTCCTGTTTTATATGGAAGGCTATACTGAATGGAGAGGACCTGCCAAGCATCCTTCTTTTATGCTGACTGGCAAATAAATCCAGAAAGTAGATGTGGAAAACTTGCAGAAAGTAAGTGTACACAGCAGTCATGCCACAGGGTGGGAAGGGGTAGGTGGCCGATTGCATGGTGGCATTTCTGTTGCATGGACATGTCTGTACCTTGTCCATGCTGTGACCTGACACTGCCATCCAGAGGTGAGGATTGCTCCCCACCAGCTCACCTCTCAGTAAAAACTCTCGCTGTGGAGCCTGGGGAGGAAGAAGCTCCTCCAAGAACCATTGCAGAGAGCTGAGTGTGCTCTGCCTCCTCCATAAATGAATGACCCCCATTATCTGGGAAAAGGGAAAATGCAAATGAACCAACCATCCCTCAGTAAGAGTCAGAGGTTCAGGTGCCTCCATAGCTCTGTGTTTGTCATGGCTTCATCTGTCTCGAGAAGGAGCTGGAAGCCACCCAAGGCATGAACGCTTGTCCTGCCTAGATTTTCCTTATTTTCCAGTAAAACACAGTTGAGGAGCGTGAGCAGAGATCTCTTCCAGTGACTATCAAGTGCGGCCTTTGACCACAGCCAAGCAGACGAGGGGCTGCTCCCTTTCCTTCCCAGCAGTGAGAGCATCGGGGTCGCCAGAGAAAGCCACCCACGGTCTCTTCCCCGTTCCCACCAGTGGACCCTGAAGACTTCACTAGGTGGGAAGGCGGAGGTAGGATTGATCTGAGGCTCCCTGTGGCTACAGGGTGAAACCTCCCAGCGTGGCTGTCTGCAGAAAGAAGAGAGGCGGCTGCGAGGTTTTAGGCTGAGCAGTGTTGCAGAAGTTGAGGTTTCACAGGACAATGACAACTGTAAAACAGGGAAATAGATCTGGGAAACCTGCTGAGCCACAGCTGGGCTTTCTGACCTGAAGAATTATCAGACACTCTTAATGATTTGTGTCAATTCTGTGCCACCAATTTTCTCCCTGTTCGTTACTAATAAAAAAGTAATAGGCACTGGGTCTTTGTAATGGTCTCCTGATGGGTGATACCAGTGACGAGCAATGCCAGCAACGAATTTAATGACAACCAGAGACTGCCCTTTGACAGACGCTGCCCTGTGATGACATGCAAAAGTGAGGTATGTCAAAGCGCATTACTTTATCTAATAATTCTCATTTTCTTTTGGATATGGTTGTTTCTTGGTTGTTTCTTAGGATTCCCAGTGTAACACAAGGAGCTCTTATTAATCCATTTCAGTGATTCCTTGGGATGAACAAACTCTTTCCGCCTAATTTCAAACCCACTTGAACATTATGGATTTGAAAGTTTGTCTAAAGGATCAAATGTTACAGAGTCCCTGTTGCAGGAGAGACTGTGAAAAAGGGCACAGAGAAAACCACGCTACAGCTAAAATAACCCAGTACATATTATACCACACCCTCTGCTAGCTAAGCTCCAGCAGAAATCCTATCCCCCCCCAGCATAGAGCAAATGCTATCCATCACAGTTTTGGGGTTTTTTTTTAAATCCAATTTGTGGAGGCATGGCTTGAAGTCTTAAGGAAGGTTATTGTTCCAAAATATTAGTGAACTGGGCAAACTTCTAAAAACATTTCAAGATAGTCACAAGTCCTTTTGGTCCCTTCTGATCACCCTACCCAGACCAACAGATTGGACACACATCTGAGACTTTTCAATCTTTGTGGGCAACTGTTAACGAGCAGAACATCAGGAAATTACATTCAGTGGCGCTCTGCTGGCACAGACCTGGCATGAGACGAGAACCGAGCTGCAGATGAAGGGTTCGAGGCTGAGGCACCCAGCCCTGAGGCAACCCAGCAATGCTGGGGGTGCCGAGCATCTCAGAGAAGAGCCTCCTCTTCCGACATGTCCTCTGTGAGCAATGGAGAGACTTGACAACCTCCTGGAGACAATTCTGGTCTAGTGGGCTGAACGTGAGCATCTGCCCTCCAAATCTGGGCATGTCAGTTGGACATGTGGATGGGACCCACCTGGCTTGTGCATGTAGGTGAGTCAGGCATAACGGAAAAAAGAAGAGGAATCCATTCTGGACATGGGAATAGAGTCTGTGCTAGCTAGCATTACACAAAATCCCCCTGTAAAAGAAGATGGAAAACTTCTTAATGGATCGGAAAGCAAGTTCTTAATGGATTGGAAAGCCACCGGTGGAAGCAATGGTATAACAGAACAGACCAAGACATGCCAGAACAGGCCTGGAAATGTGTTTCAGGACTTCACATGCAAGATGCTGCTTGTGTGATTGTGGCATGTATTTGGTCTCTGGGGAGAGGAGGACAATTATGGAGGGTGGAAAAGCTGGGAGAAGCGCATTTTTCGTCTTGATGTTTGCTGTTGAAGACAATGAGGGGAAACATTTCCCTTTCAAAGGCATTGTGTATAGGAAAGCAGAATGTGACCTTAACTGTGAGGGAAGTCTCTAAGGAGGAAATCAGGGAGCAACTGGAGAAAGTGTAGTAAATCACCAAGACTGGATGGTATTTATCCAAGAGTTCAGAAAGAAATAAAGTGTGAACTACTGGGAAGGTAATGACATGGATACACAATATATTCTGGGGTGAAGGGAAAGGAATCACGATAAGTCCTGTGGAACTGCAGTCAAAGATGATACCAAAATAAGAGTAATATGAGAGTCAGGCACAGATGTTTCCAAAATTCTCCAGAAAAAGAAAAATTAAAGCATAGTTTGGGAAGAGTTTTCCATCACTCCTTGGTCAGCCGTAGATCACCTGATGGTATTTTGATCCGACAATACTCTGCTACTTGCAGGGCTTTGCACTCGCACGTTGCTCCCCTGCTTGTTCCTGTAGGTAGTATCCGCAGGCAGCTCTTCTCCTGCCCATCCAGGGCACAGGGACAGTCCCCGTGGCCCCGCGATGGGTCCCCCCCCGTTCAGGTTGCAAACTCCAAACTGCGGCACAGCTGCCAGGAAGCGTTTTCCTGATGTTAGGCACGAACTCCTCGACAACCGATACCACAAGCCCTATAAAATGAGACATACTCAGAGACATGCCAAAAGCACATTGCAGCATGCTCTGCAGCCCCCAGTAACACAGTCCGGCAGGTATCACGTTGTGCTATCCAACAGGGTACAATGGAGGGGCCAGATCCATCACCAACACTCAGATCCAAGAATGGCTGGATGGAAACCGGACCACTACATGCTCTAATTCCTGCGTAGTGAGTCATGCAACAGCAGTGACCAGGTGACAAAATCTCCGTCGCTCCTACCCCAAGAAGTGCCCGTGACGAAGGAAGAGCGGTTCCCGAAGCGAGGGTCCCTACCCCCTTCACCGAGAGTTGGTTGCCTGTAAAATTATACACCGAAACATCACAGCCGGGGGATTTGACCGCACGCAGTGCCTCATTCTCCCACTTCTTCTGGTTCCCATCCAAAGAAATAAAGCCGCCTTGTGCAGGAGGACGACCGCCTCCATTCAGGGCCATAATGGGAGCTGACAGCTCCGGCGGGCAGCCCGGCGCGGGCAGCCGGCGCGGGCATGCAGGCAGCTCTGCTCCTGTCCCCCTGACAACGGCGAGCCCAGACTCACCCTGCTGCCTGCAAAAGGTTAAACACGAGCCACTTCCCTTCCTTTTATTATCATTTTTTTTAATAACATTGTCTCCATTGTGTCACAGAGGGGCGAAATAATGCAGATTTGTGCTGAGAAGCCCTCCCAGCGGCGCGAGGATGCGACGAGAACAAGAAACCCCAGAAGTGCTGCAGACAGAAATACGAAATGCCATGGCAATGTTTAAGTCATTATCCCAGTATGGGAGGCAGCCACCGCGAGAGGAGCCGGTACGCATGGGAGGGATGCGGCGAGCGAGGGAGGGGGTGAAAGGGAGAGTGCGAAGGCTGGGAGATAACAGCCGGAGGTGGGCCCACATCCCTGCCCCGTGCTCCTCGACAGGGACCCCTCACACTCCACAGGAGAGGAAAAAGCGCTTCTTTCCAGGCACAAATGCTGCCGGTGCCTTGTTATCATAAGCGGCAGCAGGGCTGGCGAGGAGCAGTGGGCATTTACCTGGAGGGAGAGGCTGCTGGCATCCCTTGGTGGTGCAGCCCCCAGGGACCCCGGGGGGTCCCTCCCCGGCGAGGGGTGCTGTGCCCCTGCCCGGGTACCGAGGGGTGAAGTCCCCCGGGAGCCGCCTGGCGAAGGAGCGGGGCTGCTGCGGTGCCATGGCAACGGACCTCCTCTCCATCACACAGATAATTTCTGTGCGGAGAAGCTGTTTGTTGGAGTGTTTTTGAGGGCTTTGAATGCGACTTAGAATTTAAAAAGAGGAGGAAGAGGGTTAACTGCCTGAAAAGGCTGGGGGAGTTTGGGGACACGCAGAAAAGCCCTTTTCACAGATATCCTTTGGTGTGGGAGAAAGGTCCGTCCATCAGGTGCCTTGAACTTACCAAGGACCTGTCCTGCCACCCTGCATGCTTCGGCTTTCAGATATTCCTGTCATGGTGGGCTTTTTTTGTTGTTTTTAATTTCAGTTTGGGAGGAAAGAAAGGACAAAAGATACCATCACCCTACTTCTGTATCTACAGAGGAGAGGAGAGGAGAGGAGAGGAGAGGAGAGGAGAGGAGAGGAGAGGAGAGGAGAGGAGAGGAGAGGAGAGGAGAGGAGAGGAGAGGAGAGGAGAGGAGAGATGGGGCAGTAAATTCTAGCTCAGTACCAACTCCCCAGACATGCACCATGAAATCCCATACTCTGCCAGATGCCCAGCCGTTGGGAAATGGCTGACCAGCATTTCTAGTCCCCGAGGATATTTCGGTGTGACAAACCCTACGTGTGGCACTGCTCCAGGCACTGGGACCCATGGCCCACATGGCAGAGCACAGAGTATCTGCTCTTGCCCTCAAGAGCTGTTTTTATTCTGACCATGTGCAGTTCAGTATCGTGGCTGTCCCCCAGATGCTGTTGGTTTCTTTTTGTTTGTTTGCTTTCCTGGCAACAGTCATTGTGGGGAGGGGACTTCTGTGGTTCAACAAGTGTCCTGGGACCACAAATCCAAACCCTGCAAATCCACGAGTGGAACAGAAGAAATGCAAGAGATGTGAGAACAGTCCTTTCTTCTCAGTTTGTACATTTTCCAGATGCCAGAACGATCCCAGTTGACTTCAGTCTACTAGTGGCATTAATTGATGAAATCCCTGCGGGATGCAAGGGAAGGGTCATTATTTACCTTTGGTGTGGCTCCACCGACAGCAGTGACGGTGTGCCAGGGAGGTGGCACTCCTCTGTCTCTGCTCCTAAGCAGATGCAGTCCCAGGTAACAGCAGTCCAAGCTTCCCAGGCAAATCCGAGAGCGCTTAGTCCTCCCCACGAGGGGCCATCTCACTGAAGGATAAACTTCATCTCAACAGCTCATTCAGGCTTTTGCTTTGTTGCCAAAACAGCCCGCAAGCAGGACTGGGAAAGGGGGAAGTGGTGGGACAGGGACAATTAGAGCCAACTGCGGTGGAGGGATTTTGAGTTGATCTCTTTTTTCCCCTTTTAATAGCGCTGTATTATAAATATCACAAAACCACATGTTATCAGACAGAATGAAACAATTATGCTCAGCTTCACAACTATGGGGATATGCGCCTTCGATGGGGCCTTGCGCTCTCTGATGTGGACACCTGCTCTCTAGAAATTTGATGGGTGAGCAGCAACTTGACCAGGATGTGGGCCCCAAGAAAACCCCGTAAGTCAGAGCAAATTTTAGTCATGACCAATTGGGTGCTACTGAAGGAAGAACTCATCCCAGTTGCTGAGTCATTTTAATCACACGCAGCTAATGACCTTCTAGGCTGGGGGAGCAGAGAGCCTGCGCGCGCTCTTGCAGACGGTTCTGATTTCTTCAGAGGACGCAGCGAGCCCTGGTAGGTATAATGGATATCCAGGCAGCTGGGGCTTAACTCCGACTCTCCTGAGCAGGTTCTACTAGAAATAATGTCAGTGATTTTTCTGCCCCATTTGCTTTGTGCAGTTGTGGTTTTGCGTTCATTTACTAACAAAGCCCACTTCGGGTCCCCCCACCCTGCCACACGTGCATACTTTCTCTCTCTTCCCTTCCGATGTCAGGAAAGTTTTCCTTGAGAAGGGCTGCTCGGAGGCATCCCCCCATCCTTGGCCCGTTATTTATAGGGTACCTCTCTGCAGAGCACAATGCTGGGAGGTGAGTGAGTTATTGTTCTGGGTGACATCATGGAGTGGACTTCATAAGGGGGCTCAGTGGATGGTCTCTGAAGACAGCTGCGAAAAAGGCAGCCCTGAAGGATATGATGGAGTGGGTGAGACATAAATTTCTTAGGACAGGCAGTGAAAAAACGTTTACAGCCCTTCTTTCCTGAGTCTGGTTTCAATCAGAGTCCCAGCCGTTTCATTGATGCTTCGCACTAAGCACTCACTCAGACATACGCTTTATGTGCTCAACCTGCCTTATTTATTTTATTTTATTCCCTTTTTTACTGTTTTTAAAATGCACTGGTACAGGATGGCTTACAGATCCTCAGGCAGCCAGCTCCCATGCAAAGTAGCCACAGACAAAGGCTATCTGCCTGGATATGAATCTGGCTTGCAGACGGGAATCAACTAAGAATAATATTGATAACAGTAATGAAGGAATGGGTTTATAAAACCATCACATTGCAGTCTCAGTCTATAACAAACGTGGTATTAACTTTGACATTCATTAAGGCAGCTTGCCATTTCTTCCAGGCTTAATGGAAAATCTGTCTGTTTAGAAGTGTTTGTTGCAACTGCAGAGGTTAGGGGAATGGATAGGTTACTGATTAGAAAAGCCCTGAGCGCTTGGCTACCCCAAAGGGCATTTTAAGTTCATTCTTGGGCTTCTTGTTCCTATTTTTATTTTATCTCATGTCGTGGGGCAACTCTTTTCTAAATTTGCTGGGTCCAACCTCAGGCATGCAGCAGGATGGGCTGTCCCCATCTCAGCCCTCGATGTCTGTCCAAACTGCTCCTGGAGACTGTCGGGATGGAGCCTGCACCACTGCCCTGATGTGGAGTCACCTTCCCAGTCTGGAGAAAGTTTTGCTCCTTGTGAGCCCAAATCTCCTTTGCTACAGCTTCAGCCCATGACTTCTTGTCTTCCTCCATCACAGATATGCAGAAAAGGCTACTTCTGTATTCTTGCTGCCCAGTTTTATAGATCTGAAGACTCTATTGAGCCTGTCTCTCCCCAGCCTGTGCTGCTGTTGATTAAACAAGCGAGTTCATTCAGCCTTTTCAGCAGGGCTTGAATTTCCCCAGCGAGTGACTGCAAGTCCTACAGCTTGGGTGAAATTAAACATCAGGCACCTTCCCTCTGATCAACAAGTCTCATGTTCCCCACACACCCAGTTCCTCTCTCACAACCTTGACGATCAAAATAGCTGTGCCTGGTTTTTGTGTGAGGAGACATGATTTTCACCCAAATCCTCGCTATATTCCCAGGGATCCTCCAGTAATATCAATACAGCTTTACTGGGGGTGATGGGAAGCAGGGCAGTTAATGAAGCCCCCCTGTTGCGCAGATGCCATGGGCGAGGTGATGCAGAGCCCTCCCACCTCCACTTACCCAAACTGTGGATGCTGCCCACAGGTGTTTGCTTTCGAGCAGGACTCCCCTGCTCCTTGCAGCAAGGTTAAACGGCCTTTTCATCACCCTGAGCTTTGCAAAGCTTCTGCTGCACCAATCCTGGAGCC
The DNA here is from genome assembly GCF_026419915.1 of Harpia harpyja. Lineage (NCBI taxonomy): Eukaryota > Metazoa > Chordata > Aves > Accipitriformes > Accipitridae > Harpia > Harpia harpyja. Next base: position 25,558,778 of record NC_068957.1, on the reverse strand, counting down.
CACGAGGGTGCGAGAGGAGGCGGCACCTTTCCCAATGCCACCTTGAAGGCAGGCTCGGCGCTCTCCCAGGCTGTGCCATCTGGACGAACCTTTTGGTATCTCTGCACATCTCAGAGCTCTCGAGCTTAACCGAAAGAATAGGCTTTCAGTTAGTACAGTGAGTTAATCTCTATCTGCCTCTCCCTGTAACGAGCCAGTATTTATCAGCATTCTGTATTTTACATATATGTGCGAGGCATTTAATAAAACCCAGACTGAGGAGATGAAAGATTTATCCGTTTGCCCTGAGAGATGTCCCTTGCGAGGGCAACTTGGGACTCGGGAGCGGAAACCTGGATTGTTTTTTATGGCAGCTGCGTGAAGAGATACAGAGCCTTTGAAGTCCTCCCGGCCTCGCTTCCTCCCGCCTGCCCCCCGTGCCACCGGCTCGGCGCAGCGGGGCTCCCCCCTTCCCCCCGGCCCCGGTATGGGGGGGTCACGTCCCAGCCAGGAGAGACAGCTCTGTGGCTAGAGCACGGCCGAGCCGGTGGGAAGGGCACGGAGTGATGCACGGAGGAGGAGGAGGAGGAGGAATAGGAGAAGGAGGAGGAGGAGGAGGAGGACGCCAGGCTGGCCACCATGCCATGCACCGGCTGGCTGGCATGGGCAGAGCTGGCTTAACCTGCTCCACGCAGCCCCAAAAATCTCTTAGCAAGCCCTTCTGTTAGAACAATTTTCAGCATAAAATCGTAGCATGGAAACAACTGACTGCCCAGAAGGTGACAGCAGTTAGAGGAGAAGAGCCAGCCCTCCGCCATGCTGACACACTGCCCAAGCCCAAAGACTGTTTCGGCTGTCGTGGGACACCCCGTAACGGCACGGCTGGCGTGCACGGCCACCGGGTCATCTCCCTCCCGCCACCCGCTTGCTTGGCTCTCAAATCCTCTTCAGCAAAGCATCTCAGGCCCCAGATGCTCTGCAGCACGACAAACCACCCCGGACCTGCCGGCGGTAATGCCAAGCTGCCTGCCAGCAGGCTGAGTGATTCAGGCTGTGGGAAGGAAAAAGATGCTTCCCGTTAGGAGTGAGGCGGTGACATTTTGCCCGTAGTCCCCCAGGTGCCCATCTGCAGAAGGGCAGGGAGGCGTCAGGCAGGTGCCAGCCCAAATAAATACGAGGCGAGTGGTCCCCAGGGAACCATCGGGGCTCTGCCAGCGACGCTGGCTGGGCCCCGAGGACGGAGTCGGGAGGAGGGGCACTGTTGGTGCCGTGGTTACTAATGAACAATTTTAATTTCTTCCATAAACAGCTAATAAAGCTCATCTCTCTCTCCTCTCTAATGTACCATTTATTTCTCGCTTTGAAAGGCGATCAAGGAAATTCACACAGACGAATGGGAGGGGGGATTTGATGCTAAATGTCAGCGCCGCCTGATGAAGCCTAATTCTCCCTCTGAGCAGCTGCAGCAGCATCTTCACGAACGAGGCTCTAAATGAGAAAGAGCCCATGGCTTCTGGTGGCCGGGGGAGCTGACGGCGTCAGAGCCTGCCCTGGGATGCTTCCAGAGCCGATGGCCCACCCCGGGCAGCAATTCTGTTCATTGCAATTATTAGAAAGACTCTCAGGATGGGCATTACTCATTGCTTTGGAGAGGGACTGAGGACTCATTACTTCATGGGCACAGGGGAGGAGCGATGACCATCCTTTGCCCTTTCACCAGCTCAGCAGCTCCTAGCCCTCGCGTGTTGTGTTTTCTCCTGACCAGCCCGGTGTGCCCATCACCCCCAAGGCTCAGGCTGGGCGCTTGGTGCACGGCCCCTCCGTGCGAGTCAGCCACCTTGTCCACTTCCAGCCAACTACGAGATCTGCAAATACCAGTGAAAGACTCGGGAAAATTACTTGTCCTCATGGATTATGATTATCTTTAAAGTTACTGAAGGATAATTATCATCATGTCAAGAGGCTGATGATAATCTTATGATACCATCCTCGTTAGTGGTGGAGAGGAAAAACACAGAGCTAATTACTCAGGAATGACTATACAGTGTTGAACTTGGTATCTCTCATTGTGCAGGACAGAAAGAGGTTTCCAAAGCCTCTGGAGCTGTGTTTTGCAGGACCAAAACAAAGCAGTTTTCCATGTAAGTGGCTGAACAGTGGACATAATGGAAATACAAGTGTCCTGCTAAGAAACCTGTTAGGCCTGTGATCCATGTGTGAAACGCAGTGCTATATGCACGTGGGAAATTTTGAAATATCAAAGAGAGATCCCTTTTCATCTCTCAGGTCTGCCTGAGGAAGAGATATTAGACAAATATTTGCACCATTTAATCTAGATTGTCAATTCTTAGCACGAGCACAACAGAGGAAGGAAACACGTTAAGAGGGCACAGGAGGAGATGTGGAGCTTCAGACCCATCCGGCGTTTAAATGTCCGGGAGGACACCAGTGCATTTCAAATGCAAAAAACACAGCAATATGGAGGCTGTAACATCCAAAGCCCAGAGAAGTGTTATGGCTTAAAGGACTTGACGGGACTGTGCTCACACTGTAAGTGCTCATTTCTGGTCAGCACAGTGGAAGAGCGATGTAGTTGCACCGGGAAAGGGCCAACACCGAGCACTGGGCTCAGCAGAGTCCAAGGAGAGGCTGAAAAAATGGCGAGTACTTAGCTGCCAGAGAGGGTGATTAAGAAGTATTTAAACTAGCTAGGTGTTATTATAAAGTTAAGCTTGAAGATCTCCTTGCAGCGGCCATGCAACAGGGAGAGGAGGCCACCACCAGTGGTGGGGACGCAACGCGGGGGTCTGCTGGTGGCACTGCCGCGGGGCTGGAGCAGTTGCTGGTTTAACCTCCTGCCTCGCAGCCGTTCACTCGCGCACAGCATTCTGCAGCATGTCTCTTCTGGGCTGAAATTGCCACTGTTTGGGCTGCTTCTAAGACCATTTCAGTTATTTTACTGGGGAAAGGATGAAAAACATTTTTCACTTGTGTTATAGCCCTCCCCTGAATCTTTTCATTTGCTGTTTGGTTGTTTATTCTCCAGTGTAAAACTCTGAATTTGGGAAGTGATGCTGATTGCCTACAGCTGAACATCCCTCCCTGTGATATTCATGCTGGGTGTATCTAACATCCATCAAACATCATAAGTCTGGTCCTGATCATTCTATAGAAAGATCTATAGATAAGATACAGATTTCTGTAGATCATTCTGTAGAAAGATCGAGGGCATTCAGAGGACCTGAGGTATTTGAATGGCCAAATTCTTGTTCTGCACAGGTGTGTAACCATTCCTTAAATCCATAAGGCCCCATCAAGCCTAATGCAAGTCAATTTAAAGATGTCAGAAAACCGTGGATCAGATCTGTGGCAGTTTTAAGTGGCCTTAGGTTATATAAAGTAAGCAACTGTCATTTACCAGTTTGAGTTATTTCACAGTTCGTGTACAGAGGAGCTGGGGCGTACTTGCTTTGTAATATTCAAGACACAAATGATAAAGCTGAGAGAAGACTGTAAATAATTTTCTGCTAGTATTAGCTCAAAAGTTTTAAATGGTTCCTCCAGCTCCACTCGAGCATTTCAGCTCCCTTTTGGGGAATTTCAAGCTGCTTTCACTGGCATGGATATTCAAAAAATCCTAAGGTCTCCTACCAATGTTTTGTGTCTGAAACACACACATATACACCCACACATGCACACACAGAGCCAGGGTTCACAGCCTTATATGTTTGTCCCATCCAATCCAGCGCTGTTAATGGACGCAGCCCAGGTGGGACCTGGGGAAATCCAGGGACAGAAGAGACCATCCCAAACATGCCTGTACCATGCTCTCACGGAAACAGCATTCTGCCTGCAGACATCCCATAGACTGAAAAGGAAGCAAAATTTGTCAGGTGAATTTGTCAAGCAGTGGTGATAATCATTCATTTAGCCTGTAATGACATGGCACTTACTATGTAATAACCTGGATATTGCATGGAAATTACCATGTAATCCAATGCTCGGTAGTTGCCATATTGTCAGTGGCTGCATGGTAATTTGTACCCTCTCATTTAAAGCCCTGAAACTGCTATTATTATGGCAACAAAGCAGCAGATTCACAGTTTGCCAAAAGGAGAATCTCCAGAGGGATGTTATGAATAATTAGGCAGCCACGGTGGTTTTGGATAACATCTTTACCGTAACTCCATTAACTAACAATTGATTGCTTTCCTAGCTCTGACTTGCCTCCAGTCCTTCCTACCCAGAACTCTGGTATCCCAACAGTAAAGATGCAGCTCTGCAAGGGCAAGCAGATCAACAGCAAGATAAGTGCTCCAAGAGTATGAGCCTGAGAAGCGGCATCCCTGAAGAGGTCAGCAGCTCAAGCAGGCCAACAGTTACTGAAATGCAAAAACTTCTGTAGAAATGTGGGGTCACTGTTCAGCTGGTGTAGACTGGTGCTTTCTCCTGATTTTGAAGGAACACCTCCAGCAGATGCTGGTGGAGAACCTGGCACAAAGTTTGACTGGCATTAAGAACACCCAAGCGCAAAATGCATTGGCACAACCGTTACACATCTAGTGGGTTCAAAATCGAGGCAACCTTCTCTCGGCCGATATCCAGGTTCAAATACCATCCTCAGAGCTCTCTGTCCCCAGAAAGCTCTTTTATAACTTACAGACGATCACTGAGCATGGTCCAAAGCTGACCCTTGTCACCTTCAAATGCACATCCTCAACTTTGCCTTTGGCGTGATAAATTGTGGTTCACTGTAGTCATCATTGCACTGATAATGTGTTATTTTTAGATGGAAAAAGTATGAGGTCAGAGTTAATGTTTTGCATTTGTCAACAGGAGGAAGACATGGCCCGCGCTGCCCTCCTGCACTCTCACTCATCCCCTGCCCCTCATAATCCTCCTGACCCACTGGTAACCCCCTCCCACAGATGCCTCCCCCAGGCAGCTCGCCCTCCTCCCGGAGATGCTTCGCTTGCCAAGGGGCTGGGCAGCAGCTCTGAGGTCCCCCCTCTGCCCGCTCCCCTGACCCTTCCCGGCACCGGGGCTCTCCACGCTGGGTAGCTCAGACCCTGCTCCTCTTCCTCGCCTCCGCTCTGGCTCCCAGATCCAGCGCATCAGGCTGGCCAGCATCGTCTTCCTCTGCTTTCCCTTGGAGGTTATGATCTATGGAGGGAGCAGCTCCTCTTGTGTTGTTGTTTGCTATATAAACTTTTAAAACGGCCTGTGCCTGCGACGTGAGAGGGATGAATGTGTGTGGGAGGTTTGCAGTTTCTAGTGATTGAGATTCTTTGGTTGGAGAAGCCTAAACAAACACCATAACCTCAGGGGAAATTCTGCAAAGTTTTAGTTTTAAGTGTTTCCTCTAACAAAATAACTGTTCGACCTAGAAAGCTACCAGAGAGCATTCCTTTGGCTGGCGGAGGCTTTGAGAGCTGAGCCTGGAGATGGAACTCAGGCTTTAAAGTGTGAGTGTAGAGAACTTTGTCTCTACCTTGAGCACAAATCAGAAAGTGCTCCTCACTATGGACTCACCTCCGTTTTACTTTCCACCAGGGTAAGTCAAGGAAAATTCACCCGGCATAATTTCCCCTATTGGAGGACATTGGATTCTATAGGATCACACTTATAAATGTCGCAGGGTAAGTGTAAGGATGGGGTGAGCCGTCTTGAAAAGGGGAGAGCCTCAAATGTGAATGCTGATCCATCCTGCACCTGGACAGCCTCATCTGGTGATAGAAGAGGTGTCCTCAAGCCCCGTCACTTCTCTCAGCCTTTTTTAATTTGTCTCATCCACGGTTTAATTTTTTTTTCAGAAAAAAAAACCATTGCTGACCTGCTTAAATATCTCTAAAACTACCACTTTTAGAGCCAAAAAAAAAAAGCTTTAGTGAGTAGCAGATGTGCCAAAATGGAGAAGTAAGCAAAAGTACGCTTTTAACCTCAAAACTGTTTACTGTGTAAGACTGGAACGAAACCTCAAAGTGGGCTCTAGCTCTGCAGTCCACCCCATGCACCCACCACTTGCCCTTCCCAGCTGGTGCTGGAGGAAGTTTCCCACTGCAGCTGAGCTGGGCTGAGCCTCGCTGCTGGGAGGCACCCGACTGCTCTCATGTCCAAGGAGCACCAGAAAAAAAAATCCCAGCTTGGGAAGTGGTGGCCATCGGATGCTGAGACTAGTGACCTGGATCAGCAGCAGCATTTCATGCTAAGCAGCAGGATGCAAGTGCAGGAACCACGCAGGAGAAGACCTCCTCAAGTGCCCAACAAAAGATTAGTGTAGGAAAAGCCCTTGGTTCCTTCCCTGGGGTTGGACCCAGGAATCACAGCATCTCCACTCAGCCCTGTGGCTTTTTCAGCAAGAACAGAGTCTGCACCCAGACTGGCTTCTCTCATAGGAAGCTCTGCAACCACCAGTAATTGTATTTTGTCAAGTGGTTTTAGAAAAGCAATCCACGTTTATTAGCCATCTGGATTAGAGAAATGGTGTTCTTGATTCTAACTGCCAGCTTAGCCAAGGCATTATCAAAGAACAGAATAACTTATCACATTCCTCTCTTTCCATGTCATGAAGAAGAGTTTGTTTCCCTTGTGCACTTTATTTACTTCTGTTTGTTGTATGTCTCTCAGACAAATCCCTGCTGAATTCAGACTGGCCATTTGACTCCAGGTTACAGCATGAGATACGGATCTCTCCAGTGCTGTCCTTTCCTCATGTCCTTACAGAAGGATGAAGAAACTGAGACATGCACAATCAACATGAATTTTACAAAATCACCTCAAGCTAATTGTGAAAGCTCATTAGAGAAAGGAATGGGGGGGATCCTGCTTATCATAAATCATCTCTCTGTCCTCCTCCCACCCCTTTTCATAGTCCTAGTCCAGAGACAGGAATCTTCCTCTTTACTTTGATTGTATTAATCTGCTTCAATCTTATTCTGTCAACCCATCCAGCAGGAACATGGAAACACAAAATGCTCTGTGGACAACATGCACAACACCAACAAAATTATCCATGTTTTAGCTGGAGATTTTTCAGAGCTACATTATTCCGAAGTGGAGGGGCTCCTACGTCCCTCCCCACCCCTTTCATCGCTGCAACTCCCAGAGCCTTCCCCAAGCTTGGGAACCTGCTGCAGAGCTCACCCGGCCGTTCCCAGAACCAATTTCCTCGGGATCTGGGGTGCTGATGGGTCCCATGAAGACACCTGCCTCCGTGAGCGCTTTCCAGGCACAACGACCTGTGTTTGATTGCTCTGTGAGCCAGGTTACTAGGGACCTGCTGTTCACTCCACCAAACCCCATACTTATTCCCATTCCCACGGGGTTTTCCCTTAATTGAGCTGCTGACTGCATTAACTTGGGGAATGGAGTATTGATTCAACAGCCTACTGAGATGAGGAGCTGAGCTCAGGCCTTTGCTATTTACAGAGACGTGCATCGCGGTAGGAACTTTCCAAAATGAGGACACACATAAGCTCATTGGGATCATTATTTCCTTGGAGGGAGAAGAGAAACCCTTGCATCTTCCTGCCACACCTGGAATAAGACAGATCCTCTAACTGCAGTTCACAGCTTTGCGTCCCTCCTTCCACCTGCGTTCACACACATTTCCAGCATCTAACAGCACTCGTAGCAGTGCCGCAGCTGAGGGGAAGGGAAATGTTCTTTCTTGCTGACATCTCTCGCAGTTGCCCGGTCCCTGACACCCAGAGGGCTGGGTCACATCTGGAGGAGCAGCTGCAGGACAGCTCAGACCTGGCAGCAGCCCTGCACCCGGCGCTGGCCCCTGTGCCGGACCCACCCGGAGTGAGCATCCATCTCTCCTGCTGCCTTTGCAGCTCAGTAGAGTTTTCCACATCGTTTCAATAAAACTCTTGAAATTATTGAGTCCAGGCAATTGCTAGAAACCAGCAGAGAAGAGATGTGGGAAGGGAAATTTGAAAATAAATGAAGTCTTCTAAGGCTAAAAAAAAAAAAAAAAAATACAAACACATGCAAGGGCTCGAGCCAATGGGGATATTCCTACAAGTAAAGTTATTCTTAATCAGGCGAACCTCATAATGCTTCTAAAACAGTGTCTGATAGATCATTTCCTCAGAAGCAGCAGCCTAGCATGGAAAACATTGACATTTCCAGGTTGTCCAGCAGTGACCTTGGAGCCAGGAGTCCCACAGAGCAACCCCGTCCCCACCTGTCAGAAAGGGAGACTTTGTCACGGCAAAGCAGCTGTACGAGATACCCCAGCTCCTACGCTGTACGGGATGGCTGGCGTGTTCAGACTGCAGCTCCCATGGGCTGCATTTCTAAATTAAACTATTGCCATGAGTAAGCTTTTCCCAGTACATCTTTCTTTTCAAGGCGGGAGCGGGGGGAAGGAAGGAGAAACCTGTGCACTTTGTAACCAGCCCTAATGGCTACATGTCATCATTTACTTCCTTGAGTACATTCACATACACGCGCACGCAAACTCCTGCAGAGCTGCCCTCAGACCTGCTTCTTTCTCTCATTAAGGCTGGGATCTGCTCTGAAAGTATCACCCAGAGCAGTAACGGGTGAGCGACAGATCACCTGCAGCATCACTTCAATCACTGCAAATTTTTGGAAGTCAACTGAAGAGTCTTCTCTTTCCACAACCTCAGGCTCTGAAAACTTAGGCTAGAAATTTTGTTCTAGCTTTCTTTGGGAAAGTTAAAAGATTTCTCACTTATCTTCTGTTTGGAGGAAAATAAGACAAGACTATTAGAGCTGGCTGCAATACAGAATTCCCATTCAGCCAAAAATATCACTGTTTCAGAGTTTTCTTTCATCCCATATTTGAGCAACAGTGTTAGCAGCTCCAAATTTCCAATGAAATAAAAATTCCAAACTCCTGCTATAAACACTGAAAAGCCTTCTCTAAATATTTTGCTTCAATGAGGCTAAAGTGTTTCGCTCAGCTTTACCATGTAATAAACTCCAGCACATTATAAGACATTCAATGATCTTGTTGCTCAATGACAAAGCCAGAACACGATGCTCTGGCTGAGGGACCTGGCGTGCTCCCATGGGGTGTCACAGAGACCATGAACACTGCCGATGCCCCCAGTGCTTTCTGACTTCTCCCTTGGGTTTGATCCTTTACTTTTGAACTTTTACACAGAGGTTTTCTTTCCTCCAGGGACATGGAAAGGCACCTTCAGCTGGTGGTGGTGGTGGGTGAAGTAGATGCTCTGCAGACCCCTCTAATTTAACACACGTTGCAGGGTTGCATGCTGCCAAGGCAGTAGATCTAAAGACCCAGGAGCTCTACCCAGTCCTACAACTGGGGGGGGGGAGAAAAGCATCCCACTGAAAATGCTCTGACTTCCTCTGGGAACAGCTTTTGCAAATGTCTGAATGAGTCATATTGTGAGGAATGGGGCAGGCAGAGAGAGCAGATAATTGGGAATGTTTCCCATGAGGCAGATGCCTGAAATGTGTGCAGAGTGCATGCACTGTGCAGACGCAGAATGTGTAGCAAAAATGAGAATGAAGTTGGCTGTATTATCTTGAAAATAGTTTCATTTCCATTTCAATTCCAGGTGAGGGAGGAAAGTCAGCACCTTTCTCATTTCAGCCAGTCTGGGTCTCATCTTACTTGTGAAAGTTAAAGTTCATCCATCACCCATGCCCTGAGGGCTGCGTGCCAGACCAATTATTCATACTTAGCAATGACTTGCTCCATGGAGAGCCCCAGTGAAATCAATGGGGTGGCTCAAAGAACAAGGTGCTACACAAGCCGAGGGAGAGCAGCAGGCTCTGCCCTTCAGTTTATTGTGCTAATTCCCACAGCTTTCCTATTGATTTACATGAGCATTTCTCCAGCCTGAGGATCTCGGGGTGAGGCTGCTCTCTGTGTGCATGTTTGTGTGTGCTGAGTTTTTATGGCTCCATTTACACATCAGGCTTCCTATTCTCAATTTTTCAGTGCTATCGCTAATCCTGTTTAATCAAGTCTTCCTTTGATTAATGAGGACAAGCATGGGGTGTCAGCAGAGTCAAAGGGCAGCCGGTCCTTCTGTGAGCATGTGGAAACACTGGTCTCACCAGGAGCAGACAGATGCCAAACCACTTTAAGGGAAATAATTTGATAACAGAAAAAAATTTAGATACAAGAAAACTTCAGAAACTATAGAGCAGCAGGATACCCTCCAGGGGATGTCTGCACTGTCCCTGCTGCCCTTTGAAACACTACATTTGGGATAAAGCCTGAGGAAAGGCATGGGAGAAAGCTACATCACATGGGCGTAAAGCCGCATTTCCAGCAAACTGTCTTGTCAGCCCTGACGGGCTCGCGCGGGTTCCCAAATCAGCATAAACAATCTCCTCGGCAAAACACCGTCCTGCTGTGCCTGCACCTGCCAGATGTGCTCTGCTGTTTAATTGCCTTTGCCCGGAGATGCGATGGAGAACTGGTACCTCTCCTCCACACCGTGCAGAGTTGTGGGCACACAGGAGCTGCTCCCGGGCACGGCTCCTGCCAGCGACCGCGGGGAAAGGCTCTGCTTTCTGCTTCAACCCTGTGGCCCTCCCGCATGAGACTGTCACCCGGCATTTGCACGGAGCTCTGACATGGGCCGGTCACTGTCACGCAGCACTACGAGGTGTAAAACTAACCCACCGCGGAGATGCTGAACTGGGCAACAGAACTCATACGGTCACGTTTATCAAATAAATATCACCAAAGTTGTGATTGCTTAACAGCCTGCTCTCGCTGTACAGTGTGGGTGACATTTCTGACTGCCTGTTCTGCTGTCTAAGAGGACATTATGCAAAAACCAAACCCTCACATTTATCCAAAGCACTGTAATTTCCCTGCAGTTGCCCAGAATGTCATATTAATTATTACTGTTGTTATCATCTGCTTTATCATAGCACGCAGCTACATCACGCACCGGGACGACATTGACCCGGGGGCTGCCCAAAGCAAAAGATGGCTGATACCTCCAGATTATTCCACTCTAAATACGAGGCAGGAGGGCATAGTTGGATAGAAAGAAAAGAAGCAAGGAGAGAGCATTGCTCCCTGGGCCAGGCAGCTGTCAGGGATATCTGCACCCATGTTTTGTATAGCTGGTGCAGCAGAGGAGGGACTTGAAGAAGCACTATCTGATAATCTCTGGGAACCTTCTCCATCCGAGGGAAGATGAAGAAATACAGGGTTGTTTGCAAATGTAGGTAGTGAATGATAAAAGCTGGTTATCGCAGGTTGGAAGAGGCAGAGCTGACCCTGCACTTCTGTCTGAGAGAGTGATGGGGGTGCAGGGGGGGGAGTTGGAAAAGGAAAAGTGATCCAGTGAGGAAAAGGAAAGCTATGGTTGGCTGCAGTCCCAGTGAAGGGCCAGAAAAATTATCTTGGTAACAGCCTTCTGGATGGATATTAGCAGACTACCCTCCCATTTGTTAAGGCTTGAGAAAAGGATGTGTCAAGAAACAAGTCATGAAAAGATAACAGCCTGGAAGCCTCAGCTGTGGATGGACAGGCAAGGTCATACCTTGGAGTTATGAAGTGAGACGCAAAGGTACGCTGGATGCACAGACCTGAACCAGGGTCTGAGTCAGAGACGATGCCCAAGTAATGAGGGCGAGCGCTGGAAAAAAGGCTGAGGTAGTGCATACCTCCTGCTTCTGGGAGAAGAAAGGCAAAAAGTGCCTTTATGGATGGGTAGGTCACTGATAAGAAGGAAAACCCAGTACCATAGGCAAAATTTCAGTCTATTGAGAACATAGGCAGGTCTTCACGGGCCATGTGCTGAATGTCTGATTTCCTCTCACTTTCCCCATCGTGCTCAGGTCTCCAGCCTGGTCCTCACCGTCTGTACTTCTCCGGCCTGCCTTCACCTCCGCACGCTCTCCATCCCGCTGTGCCCCGTGCTCCTCTCTCGTTACTGCTCTCCTTCCCCTTAAACCTTTTCCTTGTGCCACCCACCATGCATGGAAGCTCTCTCCTTTCTTCTTTCCTGAAAACAACCATAGGCAAAACTGTGAGCGAAAGACAGCAGTTCAGGTTGCTTCCCAGTGAGAAAAATACCTGTCCCAGCAGGAGCCTGACCCCTTCAAAGTGCCTGAAGATTCTTGCTTGGTGTGAAGCAGACTGAGAAGACACTGAGTGAGAACCTGGCTCCTCTGAAGTCGGTAGTAAAAACCGTTTTGACTTCAGCAGGGACGGATGTTTACCTGGAAGAAATATTTCTTCCCCTGAGTTTTGTACAGCATTCATCAACCCTGAAGCGCAAGGTAAATAACAAATAATAATATCACAGGGATTTTTTTTTTTTCTTTGAAAAGAAATCTCTGCTTGGCTTCATTGGGAGCTTTGCTATAGGTGCAGAGAAAACTAGACGAGTGCTAAAAGCAGGAGGTTTTGCTGTGCTGGTGGAAAGGCAAGACAACACCACCTCGGCTCACCCCGCACCCCCCCCTTTGCTCTGACTCTCACCCTGTAACCTGGGACAGCAGAACAATTCGCTGTTAACCACTGATAGTTCATCAAAAGCCGGTGGCTTGTGTTTCCAGGTGATAATGGGATTGCACAGAGTGTCGTCATGGCCATAAAAGCAACTGCACGGACCCCCCCTTGGCATTGTGTCTCCCTGTTGTCTCCCCCTGGGCTCGGGGTGGGGGGGATGCAGAGGAGCCGGCACGGAGGCAATCAGTTCCTGCGTCGCCTGTGGCCAGCTTGGGTTGTCATCCCCAAATCTTTGTCCCCTTGGCGGTGGGATGGCGTAGGAAGGGGAGCAAGGAACCACCTTGATTCTCAGTCATCAACTTGAGCCGGGGACAGGCAGCAGACAGGGAAATTGTCTTCCAAGTTGTAAGCAGAGCACATTTTCACCCACCAGCCACTGAGGAGGAAGCAATGTGGAACCAGGAGCTGTTACAGCGATGATAGTATGTCTTTTCCCCTTGCAGAATCACTTTCCTGACCGTAATCACACTTTAATGTTAAATCGGAGGTGGTGTGAGCTCTTGATTTCACAGCACTGCTGCATTAGTATGCAAGTATGAAGCACACAGCAGAAATGTTCTTGCTTGCAAAGAGCACTTGGATAGAAACATTAAGGAGGGGAGTGGTACAGCTCTATTAATTGAAGTGTTTTTATTTATTTCCACTTTATTCTTGCTCAAAGCTGGGTTTACAGAAAAGTTTAAAAGCTGCTAAACCATTGAGCGTTCAAGCCCTTCTTGATGTGTACATAGCTGGCAAGAGCAAATACACAGCCTTATTATTGTTTCCTTTGTCTTCCCACCCTTCATTCTTTCTCATTACTCTTATTTGTTGTGTCTGATCTCCTGCTAAAGGGCTGTCTCTTGCTCCATATTGCTACAAAGCTGAACACAGGGAACGCTTTCAATTTTAAAGAAGTCCCTGAATGTTGCCTTAGTAGAAATAATAAATAATAACTTTGAGAGTTTGTATTTAGCTGGGCTGAACATGTGTTTGCTTGTTTGCTTTTTGAAACAAAGCTTATTTTCATGCCCCATGGAGGTAGATTTCTTTTAAATGGCCCCAGAGCTTTTCCTTTCCACCCGCCCATCCGCCTCCCCAGCTCGCCCCTCTCCCTGGCTGTGTCCTGCTCCCCCCGACTGCTCGTGGGGGACCTTTCCAAAAGGCTTCTTTCCCCCTCAACCCTTTTCTCAGCTCAGATCTCATCTGTGACCACTTTTGTCCTTTGCCAACTGGGATCTCGTAATTTCTCCCTCCCAGTACTGGTCTTGCTCCCTGTGAGCTCCCATTTCTATTCACTGCACAGTTTCAGTTCCTGGGGACTTTGGGAGGTGGCTGGAGGCTGCACAAGGGATGCTGCTGTCCCACCAAACCCTCACGGGCTCACCCCTGAGCTGCAGGTTAGCTCAGCATCCCGTTCCCATCCTGCCGCCTGGAGAAGGGGAGCCCTGCTGGGCTCCTCCAGGCTGGGAAGATTTTAAGTCACTATTTCATTCTGCATTTCCTCCTGTGTCCCAAAGAGAGCACTGACATTTTTTCAGCTTGAGATGTTGCAAATCAGTTCAGCCCCCGAGAGGGCCAGGCTTTCCGCAGGGGTCGGTGTTTTGAAATGTGAGGACAGCCGGCCAAATACTTGGGTCCCTGCATCATCCTGCCCTTCCCTGCGGTGGGACACGGCCGTTCTGCAGAGCAACCGCTGCTGCTTCCCAGCTCTGCCCTGTGTCAGCCAAGGGTCCTTGGGAGATGTGCGCGATGGGGCAGCCCCTCCGTCCCCCCGTTACTCAGTAACTCAGAGCATCTCAAGACAAAGAGGATGCTGAGAGGCCGCAGCATCCTCCTCTGCCAGGACCTTCGTGGGTACCACAGCCTGAACATGTCGAAACAGCCAAACTGGTGTGCATCCTCTTGCCATCATGCTTGACGGAGCTGCGGGGTGGTGGGTGTGCGGCATGCCGACGGGGTGCCGGGAGGGGAGGAGGGGATGGGGATGCAGAGAACCCAGCTGTCTGCTGTTTCTTATAAGCAGCGGGTGAAAAAAACCTCAGTTTTTCCTAACTGGGAACATTTGCCTTTAATGAGCCTAAGAGGTTTTTTTTTTCTCTTGCTTTATTTTTTCAGGGAAGCGGGGAATGGAAAAAGGTTCTTTTCTAATAAATAAAACATCAGACACATCTCTGGGTGTCACATTAATGCTCCTGCCCCTTTGCAGGCACCGCCAGCGAGCACAGACCCTCGCACTAGCTGCTAGTCTGGACCGAGTCCGCTTTCTGCCTCTGTGTTCATGATGCCCCTTTGCTCCCCCTTCTCCTCCCCAAGCTCCCTGAGCGTCTTCCCCTTCCTCGACCCCTCGTCGGGTGCCCTGCCTCTTCTGGGGGTCCCAGTGACCCCCCCCAGGTGGTGGTACCGCAGTCCCCGCTCCAGCCACGCCAGAGCATCCCTGACATCGCGTGTATGCCCCAGCCTGCCTCTATGTCACACCAAAGGGACCCTCCAAAGCAGGCTAGCTTTTAAATACGTGAGAGAAATTAAACCAGAATGGTTGTGCTCAGATTGCTTTCCTGTAGTTAAAATGTATGGCGGATCTATTTATTTTTGTGCTATATATTTGCCACATAAACTCAGGTCATTTTGGTTCATTCTGTAGCTATTTTAATGTATTTATGCATTAGATCTGACCACGATGCTGCTGGTCAGTAGCATGGGAATGTTATTCTGTATGGGAACAGATCTGACCAGAAAGTGGATCTTTCAGTCTGCAGGCAATACCAATATTTATTCTGGATTTCCATAAAAAGCTAAAATTTCCAGTGAAATAAAAATTCCTACAAAATTCATTCATCTTGAACTAAAAGTTCATTTTAAAAAGGGAAAATACTTTGGTCTAGCTACAGGCAAAAGCTTAATTTCGGTGATACCAGAGCATGTTAATAAGTACCAATAAAACAAGTACACAAAATATAAAAAAAAAAATTAACTATTTTTCTGTCACATAAAATTGAGAGCGTGAACCAAGAAAACAACTCCAGCGTGATTCACACTGCAGACCAGGGGGATGCCAAGGAGGACAAACGTGTGGCGAGGAGCGAGCTGCTCCGGTGCAGCTCCAGGATCCAGCGGGATCAGCCACGCTGGCTGGAGGAGAGGGTGGATGCTGCGGCAGGGTACGGCTTGCGTGATGGACTGTTTGTTTGAAAAATCTCTGGCCCAATTTTGTCCACACTCTGCCAGAGGGTGTTGAGGTCCCCCACGCCTCTCTTAATGTTCCTCTGTCAACACCTCATCTCCCATGGCTTCGGCCAGAGCATTTTCCCTTCAGCCTGAGGTCTGATACTAGAGGAATCCAGACCCCCGACAGCAGCTGAGGACGGGGCAGTCCTGTCGACGGGCTCCACGGGAGACTTTATTGGCATGGCCAACATGCATTTAGCAAATGGTAAGCTTCAAGGCTAAGCGCACAGCAACATATTTAAAGTGAGTGGTTAATGATTAAGCCTGACCTCCAAAGGAAGGGGCATGATACATTTAAAAAATTGCATTAAATGACACATATTGAAATATCGGTGTTATTTTCAGGAATTGATTGATTTATTTCAGACCAAAGTCACAGCTCTCAGTTTACTGAAATTTTCATTTGATGATAACAGATCTTTTGTCCAGGATACTTCTCCGTCAAGGTTCGATCTTCCCTTTGGATCAGGGTATAGACCAAAATCTATCCGTGTGCCTCCAGTCACAGCATCCAGCCTTTCACATTTCCTTTCATGCCCTTGCTAGGTCCCCATGACACTGTTACCCTACAGAGCAAAGACAAGTGTCCCACTTTTATATAAAAGAGATTTAAATGTGAACCAAGACACAGCCTTTGAAACCCCTGGCTCTGGGTTAGTTCAGCTCTGGATTAAGAATAAACTTGGTGAATTCTAGACTGACTCTTCCCAGCATGGCTCTAGGGATGGTGAGGGACCCCTTGTAGCGACATGAAGTGTTTCCATACTGTGCTCACTCTACAATCCTGTTCCTTGCTAATCTACTTGATATTTTATCCAGTAATATATGTTAGTACAAGTATCACCTATTCTTAAAATATATGCTAGCTAGATGTCTGCATTGGAGAGCCAAAGTGTAATTTTGGAGGTGCTACAGTGAGAGGACCACCCTGCGTGCCCAAAGCCCAGGTTTGAACTAGCCGGAGTCACTGAAGATGCTGAAGGGTACCAGGTTGTTTTTAACACTGCACAGCGGGTCTTCACCCTGTGCAGAAGGTGGTCTGGTGAAAAAGGGTTCACTGAGCATCAGCGTGGTCATAACCAAGCGTAAGTGTGGTCCAGCTCATGTCCTCCTCTCTGCCTGTGCGTAACAATCGGAGCATCACCTCCACATTAGTTAGGGGAGCCCGAACAGGTCATGTACCCCGTGTCGGAGCTGGCCCAGACTTCCATGTCTATGCAACTGGCTGGCACGCAGTTGCTCATACAGAGGAATGCAATGCTGTATTAGTTCCCAAGAGCAATAGCTCTTTGGGAAGGCTCATATGCGTCTGAGGTTTCCAGTTGGACATCATTTTTTATGTGCTCCCAATCCTTGTTGCACAACCGCAATTTCTTGGGCTGGCGATGGCTGGTCAGCCCCCTCCCCGCTCCCACGCCGACCCCGAGGCACCACAGACAATGCAGCCCACTGAGTTTTATCACCAAGGGAAAACACTGGACCCCGTTCAAGCAATGCAGAGGCCTTTCTAAGAAACAATTATTATTATGGACAACAGCTGGGCTCAGAGGAGAGCTTTGCCCGCAGAATTCAGAGGGAGTTGCTCTACCAGACTGCCATTATTTTATGCCAGATCGATCTTTCAGTTGAAAATAGGGAAAGACAAAAGCTAGGCAGACAGTGTGGTGACATTCCCTGTAAAACAAGACCTCGGACAGTAAAATACACTATTTAGTGGCCATCCTTATGCCTTCACACACAGAGACCACACCAGCTCGTGTCACGCTTTGGAGACAGACAGGGGAGTGATGGCATCTTGTGCTCAGCAGACTTTCCTGTCTCTCTGGTTCAAACTGGTATTTGTCTTCCCATCACCCTACCCACGTGCCCGGCCCCATTTCCCAGACTATTTGTGGAATGAAATATTGTTGCTATCATGGTTTACATGCTAGGAGAGAGGGAATGAAAAAAAGCGAGGTAGGGAGGGAGGGAAGCGAGGAGGAAACAAAGACAGCATTGTTATCTCTTCCAAAAAACTGCAGACACTTATTCAAGGCAGAATGACTAGTTGGGGTTGTGGTTTGCTTTTACATATGTGTTTAACCTCGTGAAATAGTCAACAGCCTGGAAGGAAAACACCACACTCAAATGCAGAGGCTGCCCAAAGCTCCCAAACCCTCGGCCTGATTTTCCAATTTGGGGCGCTTGGCTGGAGCCCAGCCTTGATCCCTGGGATGCGACGGCTTCTGGATTCAGTGGGGGGAAGAGTCCCCCATCCCCAGACATAGGCATCTTTCCACTGTCCAGCAGGAGCAGCACATTAGGCTTATCAGGCTCCTGTCTTATCAGTTCCTAGCAGATGCTACAAGACGATTTGTCATCCAAACCTTGGCATGCTTCACTCCAGCCAAGCAGCCGCAAGAGCCAGAAACTGGGGGGAAAAAAGAAAGAGAAAAAAAAAAAAGGAGTGGAACAATGCAGCGAAAAAACACAAATTCTGCAACATCTAAATGTGAAAGAGAGAGTGAGCATGCTGTGCTGCTGTGCCAACTTTCCAGGGTTTAGAGCACAATCTTTTCTGTGGTACCACCGCTCATGATTAAGTTTGCCTGACACTTCCCATCAGGAGGCTCTGCAGTCACTCGTGCAGAGCTTTGCCAGACTTGAATCAATTGGGCTGAAATTTCCCATGTTTGGTATCTGCCTGAGGCAGAAGCTGAGGAAACAATCCACTCCACACGGCACAGCCATTTCTGAGAACACGGGTACAGAAAAACACCATGTATTGCTATTAAAAAAAAAAAAAAGAAACCAACTCAATTTCCAATTATATTTATTTTATCTTATTGAGAAGTTCTTGCTCTCCCATGACATGGAACAGATGCTCAGCATTTTCCAAGAAGCAGCTCTGGTTGCAGAGATATGCCTTTTGCTTTTTCTGTGGCAATCTGCCCCAAATTTGATTGACTTGAAGTGCCTCTGAAAAAAAAATAACCACAGTTTACGGATCAGCCAAGGGTATCTCCCTTCCCATGGAGCTCACTCCATCCTTTCCCACCTCTTAGGATGGCGCTGGCTGCAGGAGGGGACAGGAGCTGGATTTGGGGACGGGCAGGAGCAGGTGGGGACACAGAGTGGAGAGGGGATAGTAGGGAAGAATGAACGCAGGACTGGCGGAATCATAGGAGGAACCTATTGTATTTTAGGGGTGAGAGCGGCGGGAGGAGGATCTGAGACTGGGATGCCACGGGGGAAACACTGCAGGAGGTGAAGGCTCTTGGAGCAGAACCCAGGCAGGAGACAGACCCCGAAGCGAGGACCTGACCTGGATGCTGGGGTACCGACAGGATTGGTGCAGACCCCTGCAAAGCGTCCCAGGAGGAGGGAGAGCACGGGGAAATGGATAACGTTCCTTTAACCTTTTTGGGCATAATCAGATTAACAGAAGTGACTGAGCATCATGTCTACTCATTTTTTTTCCTTTCTCTATCACACAACCCATAGTAAGAGCTATATTTAGCTTTCTCATTGCTAACTACAGGGTGTCAGTGGCTTCTTTTTTCCCCTCCCGTGATTCAGCCGAGTGCAATTGTTCATTCAAGTGGAAGTAGGAAAATGTAGACACAGCACAGAGGGGTGCTGAGCCCGTCCCCTCCCGCAGCCCTGCCCACACTCCTGCCTTGGAGAGGAGCCGTTGCCTTTGCCTGGCTCCCGTTTCGCCTCCCCCGGCTCCGGAGCCCCCCGCTTCGAGGCTGATGAGCACAGACTTGGCTCCGAGCCTCCTGCACGGACATGCTGCCACGTGGCTCGTCCCTCCGCACTGGGCCACGGTGGGGACGACCGTGACAGCGTCAGCTGGAGACGCTGAGAATTGGGCAAAGCAGGTCTTTGGAGCCACTCTCACTCATTTTAGACGAGAAATTCCGTCCTGAACTCGAGGAAATCCGCACTAACTAAATTTTCGCTGAAATTATTATGTTTCCACAAAAGGTTTTGATTTCCACGCATCAGCATTTTTCAACAACAACAAAAAAACCCCCCCGCTTTGTTGAAAAATTCCTCCTCCATTGAAAGGAGATCGCCCAGCTCCACGGCGTGCCCTGCCCGGGCAGAAACCGCCGGCTGAGCCACGACGGCCGGGCAATGGCAGGGCTGGGCTGGCACCTGCCCTTCCCATGCCCCACATTTCAGGGACCGGAGACCTAACGTCATCACATCAGAGATTGCCTAATTGTTTTACCCCACTAATATTTGCTGGGGATGCCTAGCAAACCCCTGAACCGCAGAAGCCCTGGTTTGCAGTGCTTGAGGAAAAGCAACTTCAGCTTGAATAAGCAGCTTATGTGCCGGGACCACTGACCATATGGGGTTGTGGCCATTTGCTTGTTTTAATCTGAATCCAGGAAAGAGGGAGGCGGGCAAAGGAATGACTCTGCATCTTACACACACTGGGAAAATAAAAAGGGACAGAAATGCCTGCCCATCAGATTTTTTTCCCCCCCTTTCCTGCCCCTTCTGCAGCTGGGGAAACCACTGCAGCTTCAGAGGCCATTTGGAGCCGGCTGTGCGGACGCAGGCTTTTGGAAACGTGCAATTACATCCACAGGCCTCTCCTTGTAGCTTAAGCAGGTTTAATATTACAGGCAGGCACAGGAAATCTTAGTCCTTTTTTCTTTTCTTTCTTAAATTATTTTTTAAACGCGCTCCCAGTAAAGTTAATGAATCACTCCCAAAAACGAGGCTTTTATTAGAGTCTGCAATTCGGCACAGATTTCTTTTCCTTTCCTGTGGCAGAAAGATGCCAATTAAATAAAAATCTTTTGTTTGAAACCCATTGCTATTGCTGTATTAGGGTTTCCTCCCCACACAATTGAAAAAAAAAGAGCAAACACCATTTTCCTTTTGTTTGGGATGGTCACAAACAACCACTCAACTAAAACCCGCCCCAAAGTCCTATCCCACAGACAGGCCACTGCTGTGAAGTTTATTTTCCTCTGCCGTGGTCCCATTAGTCTTCACCTGCTCCCACTTATCCAACAACCCGCTGCTCACGCTGGGCTGACCCCTCCCCACAGCATCCCCTGGGCTTCCTCCTACTCACGTCCTGGGATGGGGATCCCACCACTCGGACAGCCCCTCCTGGTCCCACAGCCCCAATTCCCATGAGGAACATCATCCCTAACCTCTGTTATTTCATCCAGTTTTTGCTGTCTACCCACAGGGTTAAATGGGACACAGCCCAGGCTTCTGGTCTTTGAAGAGGTGGGAAAACCATCGCCGATGGTTGCCACTACCTCCCAGTTTGCAATAACATGATTTCTTTTGAAAATCTGAATGAGAATCATGCTAGTTTTATTAAAAAGAAGAAAAAAACAACAAGTTTCCCCTTTCCCGCTCTCCCCAGCTGCATACCAGCAGCCAGCAGGTGTGTGTCAATCGGCCGGCCTCGGAGATTTACAACCTGTTCCAGGATTTCTCGGCCAGGCTTCGGCTGTGGAAGTATTTTCTGCTCACAAACAAAGGAGCTGTAGCGAGGAGGCCCCGAGGGACACAACAACCGGAGATGAAAAAACAAACGCATCCTTCCCTAATGCGATTAAAACAAACAAAAAAAAAAACCATTGAAGCAATGGGCTCCGGCTGGCCAAGGGGATGACTTAGAGCTCTTCGCTGCTTCTTCCCCTTCCCCACCTGACCCCCTCCCTCCCGGGCAGGAGCAGGAGGGCTTGCAGGAGGGGATGGGGGGGGTCGCATCCCTGCCTGCCACTGCCTTTGGTGGCTGGAGGAGCCTGGCCGAGCCCCACTCCCCCTTGGCCTCCCATCACCTGGCCGCTGCCAAGCGCCGCGCACGGCCAGCGACCCGATTCCCTGCGTTTCAGCAGTTTTCGTTAAAAATAGATCAAAGCTGCGGCCAAGGAAAAGCCACAGGAAGCGGCTTGGACTGCCCTGGTCCATCGCTCCTCCGCCCCATGCTTCGGCACAGGCTGAAGACCAGAAGTTACTCCCAGGGTTGTTTTCCATGAGGGGAGGATGACTGTGTCCTTCCTCCATGCCCACTCGTGCCCAGCCCCATGCACCGCATCCACACTGGGGGGTCCCCTGGCTTTGCTTTCCTGGTTTAGCTCTCCCAGCTTTGCTCTCGTTCAGCCAATT
Source organism: Harpia harpyja (assembly GCF_026419915.1). Taxonomy (NCBI): domain Eukaryota; kingdom Metazoa; phylum Chordata; class Aves; order Accipitriformes; family Accipitridae; genus Harpia; species Harpia harpyja. The sequence continues at coordinate 25,536,973 of NC_068957.1, read as the reverse complement.
TTCAGGAGAAGATACGGGCAATGTCTTCCACGCTTTATTAGTGGGACCCTCCTGTTGGGAGCAATTTGAAGCAAGGAGAGAAAAAAATCACTGTCATTTGTTCCTCTGATACAGATATCTAACCTGCATTCCTGTGCGTGGCAGGGGGAGCATGTCCCGGGCATGGGCTCCTTCCCCAGCGTGCTGGAAAGCTGCTGTGGGAGATGTTGCAGAGAGAGCAGGGGTCTGGAGGGACCTGCAGATGAGTGCTGCGTTTGCTGGGGCAATAAAGCGCATCCAGATGACTCCCCACCCTGCAGAATCCGGCCCTCAGAGATGCTCCACAGGAGCATACCGGGACGGCTGCTCCGGAGGAGCCGTCTGCAACAGGCACGTTGTATTAACGCTCCTGGTCCCCAGCAAGGGTGCTGCTTCCCAGTGTAATCCTGGTTTGTGTGGGAATTAATAGCTAAGCTCGTTTGGAGCATTAGACTTGAAACACGTATGGCAGCATAATCCTTGCAGGGTCAGGGATCCGGTACATGCACAAAACCCTTAACTCTTGTGAACACACTGGGGGAGAGGGGAGGCAAAGGGAGGGTTCCTGGTACCTACAGGTGTCTGACAGAGGGAGAACGGTCACACACAAAGATGCAGGGCAAAACCAGAAGCATTAGGGTGAGAACGAGTCAGGGAAATCTTAGCTTAGACAAACAAAAATGACGTAAGAGTGAGATAATTAGGCTGGAGGCTCCTCTGCCAAAGGAAATACTGGAAGTCCCACTCGCTGGACTTAGAACTAGGCAGGGCGAAAGCCCAGGGGGACGCGCTGGGGACGTGCCTGCTTTGGCAGGCACTGCCGACCGACAGTAGCTCCTGTCCCGACGGCCCCGCCACGTGTCACGAGGTGACACCATGGCCTGACAGATGCGGACTCCGTCCCCTCCACCGGCTCCCCCCCGGCTTCCCGGCGCAGCCTGGCACACGGCGAGGCCGGCGCTGCCGAAGGAGCAGCGGTAACGTGCACACAGCTGTGCACATCTGGAAGAGGCTCTTCCAGCCCGACTTCCTTACCAGCAGCCAACCGTTTTGGAAATGCCCCACCGCCAGCTGCTCTGACAGAAGGGAGAGGGAAGGCGCTGGCTGGAGGCGTTTGCAAGGGGCTGGCACTCGCAGCGACCTGGAGCAATGGTGTATAACAGCCCCAGCACCCAGGAGCTGCGGGTTCAGCTCCGACCCCATCATGGTGCACCAGCCAGCTGCCCCCCAGTGAAGAGAAATGACAGGGAATTCTCCTGGCCCCCGGCGAGCCCCACAGCCTCCCCATGAGCCGCTCAGCAGCCCTCTTCAGCAGCAGTCGCTGCCGGTGGTACTCAAGCGTGAAAAGAAACGCATGACTTAGGGCTGGAGGAACAGACTGGGAGAGCTACTGCAACTCAAGGAGCCAAAATTCATGTTTCCCATATGGGCTGTGAATGAGCGCCCTGGTATACGGCTTGGGAGCATGAATTCCCGACGTCCCAAGCCTCGACTTGTCCAACAGTGCCGGAAGAGCTGCAAAAGGAGCAGGGTCTCAGCGTCACCAGGGTATGATGATCTCTGGAGACGGTGGAAGAGGAGCCTGAGCCACCGACGCAGAAACGCTCTGCTCTCCTTCCTCCCACCCACGGCCGGACCCTGTTATCTGACCTCCTGAAGCACCAGCCCTGGCCATCCCTGAACAAGCAGAGCTTTGTCCAATGTGTTTACTGCAGTCAAGAGATTAAACCAAAGGAAACAAAGCAGCTCAAAGGCTTAAGGCCGTGACTCACGCAGAGGGCTTCCCAGGCTGTCTTCACTCGGCACATTGCTCTGTCCCAAATGAAAAATGACTAAGTCAAAATAAATAAATAAAAGTCAATAAATCTCGTGCAGCAGAGATGGTGAGTGATTGGGGAATAGAAAAACCTGTTCAAACAGAGCAGCATATTCTAGGCAGAAAATTCAGCGTCACGTTCCTGAGCTGAGAGGGGACACTATGGAGGGAGGAAGAGAAATAAATATACATTTCCCAACTACGTGACACAGCTTCCAGAAAGCATCAGCTGGTGGTGGTGAGGTTTGCACTTACGGCTGCTGTGCTTTGGGACGGGGTTTGCAGGCCAAAGAGCGGGGAGCCAGGCAGGTAGCAAGGGTGTGCTCAGGACTCGGGTGAGCGTGTTCCCATCACAGCTTGTGGGCAGGGTTTCAGGGCAGGCACACTAGCTGTCCCTGCAGGAGAGCCTCCATGGGCTTTCATCCTTTGTCTCCTGGGAGCCAGAAGATGGGGGAATATCTGGTGACCTCTGTGCTGTGCTTGGAGCTGTTTCTACAGAGCAGCAGACTCACCAAGAACAGCAGGACACTACTCTGTCCCCTCCGGACCTCAGACACACAAGGACCCACGCTTTCCGAATGGGAACGGCATCTGAGAGCTGGTCCAGCGTAGATTGTTATGCAGATGAAGGATGAGGTGAAGTTGAAGATGAGCCTGCCTTGCAATCAAGGGTTAAATGGACATAAACCTCCTGCCGGTATTCAGCACATCAGGCCCACATATTCCCAAGGGACATCTCCCGCAGAGCCCGTCTCCACTCCAGTTATCACCCCTGGACCCTGTGTTGACCATGAGAAACACATGGAGGGTGGAAGACCCACAGCAGAGCGCTGTGAACCTGAAGCTGTTATGCTGTAAAGCCTCGGAGCTGAAAGCTTCTTTTTGCCTGAGGTGACTTTATTTCTCCTCAGTCTTGGACCCAGCTGACAGTGAGAACTGCGGTGTCTGGAAGAGGGCTGGAGAGAGAAAGAAGCTATCAGCTGAAGGAAGCAGTTGCAGCAATAGCAAGCATTAAGGCACTAATGAGACAGAGTAGAGCTGGCCTGTCTCGTACAGAAGGTTGGACTGCGTAATGTAATGGTCCCTTTGGCCTTACAATTTGTGAAACTGTTTCATTCTGGTAGATAGTTGGCTCTGGCTTTATATCATCCTCTGCAATCCAACAGCAAAAAGCTGGGAAAAACAAAGACTTTTGGAACCGCACCAAAAAGCTGCTGGAGTCGTTTCTGATAGCATCGTTGGGCCAAACCTTGCAGCCGTCCTCGCCCCGCTTGCTATGGGTGAGGATTTGATTTCAGCCTGGCTCCCTGGAGAGCAGCAGACTTTGCCCCTGCATGCACAGACAGCACGATCTGGGGTCTGTCTCAAGAGAGGAATTTAGCAAGCAGCCCTTCGATGCCTTGTTGTGATGCATGTATTGATGGGTTTGGACGGAGGTGCTTTCCTTGCCTGAATCTGGCCCCATTTCCCTGACAGCTGGAGTAATAGAGTCCAACCCTTCGGGCCACGGGCCAGTGAAGTGTATTGTTTTAAGACGATCAACTGTTGCATGCTTCTTTCCCCCCGCTGACTGGCGTAACAAAGCCTCTGCGAGAGCACACAGGGCAGTGTGTGTGCGCGGGCTGAAAGGGAAGGAGAACTCGGAAGTGGGCTCTTGATCGTCTTTTCTGGTCTCAGGACTCCTTGTTTGGATGCCAAGACAAACAAATAAATCATATTCAAAGGCATCTGCCCACAATAGTGCTGAAGTCAGAAAAACATAAAAGAGGGGAGCTGAGATCAGGGGTCAGGATTCCTGTTAGACACAACAGCTTTGCTCAGTGCTTTCATTTCGTTTTACTGCCTCTTCTGCTGCCGTTCGGGAGAGAGCGATTATTTATTTTGTTGCCTTTCTTTGGCCTGTTTTTCCAATAGGAATTTGTGATACGTTTACAGAATTCCCTGGCACAGCTCGCCAGTGGGGACTGTCTGCTGTGGGCAGCCTTTTCAGCCCTTTGAAGAGTGCTTACACACTGTTAGTGAGTCAGCATGCGCGAAAGCTGTCACATCCTCGTTTCTCAAGCACCTTTCCTCCAGTTGCTTTCCAAATTGCTTTTCGTGGGGGTCGATCTAGCCATCACAAGAAGGCAGTCACTTCTGTGGCAGATATTTAAAAGCAACTGCGTTTAGTAACCTGGAGCAGAATGGGAGTAAGAACACAAGAGACGGGGGCTTCTCTGGTGGATGCTATTTTTACCCCAGGTAAGATTTAATGAGGACAATGCTAAGTGTCTTTTTCCTGGAGGACGAAAAAACGTAAAAGTCTCTTTAAAACCAATAAGTGACTATTTGATATTAACATCTCTGCACAAGGAGCCTGGTTTGCTGCCGATGGAGGGGGGAAAGCGGCTGCCAGCGACTCCCCGCAGCTGGTGGACCCTCCTTGGAGGTCTCTGATGCTCAGACTGGTCCCACTCAGCCCCAAAGCCCCATTGATCCTGGCTGGTGGGGACCGGGGAGTCCAGCCTCGGGTTGCTGGCAGGGTTTTGGAAGGGCCTGCTGGGGTGTGGGACAAGGAGGGGCTCAGGCTTGTCATTGCCAGGCAGGCGGCAGTGGCAGCAAAGAGAAATTCAGCACGTCAGCTCTCAGCCCCAGCCTCCGAGTTTGCAAGAGCTTTTCTGTAAGGGGCTCGGGGAAATGACTGAAATCAGCTAGGTCATTTCTCATTGCTCGGAGAGGCCAAAAGCACCTAATTGGGAACTGATCTCAGCTGTTTGTTTGCCAGGACTCAGACCAAAAAAAGCTCCATCTGAATTAAAAAAGAAAAAAAAGGAATTTCCTTCCCCTGATGGTTTGGATTGTTTCTTAATGTTATTTTAATGTAGGTCTGTTTGGTGTTTATTTGGAGCTTAAGGTGGTGGAAAATAAGCTGTGGGTCAACTCTGATGCTAGATGGAGCTGGGCATCCGTGGAAGATGCACGCTGTTAATAGCGAGCAAGGTGCCATTCAGGAGACGTGAAATGTTTGTTGCCTGAACTTGATTTCCTTCTAGTGGACCCGATAGTCCCATACACCGAATAGCTGGGAGGAGAAACGCTCAGCCTCCAGGTTGCTTGCAAAGTGTTGGCTCTGGCTTTCTGCTGCTCCTCGCGCAGGGCTGCCTGGCCAAGGCACGTGCCCTCCTGCCGGCTCCCTGCCTGGATGCCGGGAGTGTTCCCAGCGGCCGGGGTAATGAACGAGGAGTAGCAAGTAACTTGCCTTCACCTCCAAATTTTCAGGCAAATTATTACTCATGCAAAAATCTGACAGAGTTTTGGGACTTGTGAATGTTTTAATAAATCCCCAGTGACTGTCTCGCTATTCACAAAGAGCGAGTAACAGGATCCCATAAATCACAGCAAAACAAACTCAGCACTTTGGGTCAGGAAAATATTGAGAAATCTGTGGGTTTTACTCTAATCCTCCCATGGCAGGGGCCCTGGAAATGCACTTTTTTTTTTGCATCCTTCTGGCTTCAACACTAACTTCCTATTCCAGCCGACGTCTTGCCAGGCTCAGCAGCGTGCGCGGGCATTCGAGGTCCAGCACGGCACAATGGGGAGCAAAGAAAACTCCCCTGGGATGCGATGAGCCTGGCACTCATCCCAGCCAGTGAGGAGTTTGCCCCACGGGCTGTATCTTCTGGGCTTCTGCCTACCACTCACTGCTGCACAGCGACCAGCAGACCGCTTCCGACTTTTATGGAGCTGGGAAGGGGTAAGGGTTTGCCTGTGGTGCTGCTCCCTGCTTTGGACTCTGGAATTTTGACCGCTGAGCATCCCACCAGGACATCACCCGGCAGGGACCCTGCTGCTCCAGGGAGTGAGGCTTTGAATCTGCCTCCAGCAAGGGGGCCTTTCATCTTCTGTTGCATCTTTGTTTTGCAGAGAGACAGGATTTGGGTGGGGGTTTTTTTTATTGGTTTTTTTTTGCACCAGCAATACATCTGAGTGCTGAACTCGCTGGGGTTTAGGGTGGCCGCAATCCTGCGGTGGCTCGTCAGGCCCCTGGCCAATGCAGGCTGTCCTTGGCAAGTGCAGAGGCAACACATGGCAGAGAGGCTGCCCTTCCCGCACAGAAGCAGCGAGGAGTCAGCCCTGATGTGTGGTCCTGGCTTGTCAGCAAACCATCCCCAGACCTCCTACCTGCCCGAACATCTGCTGGCCAGAGGAGCCCGGGTCCCGGCGGCGCTGCGAAGGGACGGTGCCATCCGGGCGGAGGGGAAAGCAGCCGAAAACAACGGTGAAGGAGGGATGGGACAGAACAGAGCACGACTGAAAAAGGGAAAGATGAGACAGGAAAAGGGCAGAAACCCCGGCGCTCCGGATTTCATGCTTGCAAAGCCAAATTGCTGAGGGGTACCACGCAACGGATGAAGTAACTGGCTGATGGAGACGCAGAGCCCAGGCAGATGCCTCCAGCACGCCTCTCCTGCCCCGCTCCTACCCCACTGGCACCCTCAGGATAGGGCCAAGGGAGAGGGACACAGCTGGCCACCCTTCTCCTGGGACACAGCCACCCTTCTGGGGTTGACAGCCCTGCGCACCCCATGCTTCGCCTGTCCAGCACCTCTGGAGCAGACACACTCAGCAGAAGGGCCTGAGGGCTTTGCAGTGTGTGTGTGGGACTGAAACACCACCAGCAGCTTTATTTTTCAGGGCCAGATTTCTATTTAGGAAAGGCTCGATGAGCCGGGAGTTGGGACGCTGGTGTGTGCCCTGACCAGCTCCCCACCACCCCCCAGGCTCCCTCCCCAAACCATTTGGTCTCTCATCATGCACTAATCCATTGGTGACTTCAGCTGTAATTGGCTGCAGTCTGGCATCAATAAACTGAAACATTTATTGCACAGTTTAAATCTAATACAGATTATAGCAACCCAGCTAGTTTTTAATGCCTGAGCCAGGAAGCAGCTCTATGAACTCCTGCTTTGCAGGCTGGAGGCTCTTCCCCACTGCTGGAGCTCCATCCCAGCCTTTGGTCTGAGTGTCTGGTCCCGACCTGCTGCCCCCACCTCCTCCATCGCCCACGCAATGTCCCTCCGGTTTGCTATGTCAGTTCTGGCCCCTCTCCATCTGTATCTTGTGCTCTGGGATGGCCGAGCCTCCCTCCCCATCGCCAGTCAGTCGGGGTCCATCTGTGGCAGGAGGGAAAGTTCCTTAATACCTGTGACATCCAAACCCTGCTGCGGAGCGGTGGGTTAAAGGTCAGACCTTATCTCAGGATCTGCAGTGAAATTACTGAGTCGTTCGCCACATCTGCACCAGAGTCAGGAAATCTGATTTGCAATAATATAATGTTCCTTTAAGTAACATTTTCTTAAAAGACATTATCGAAGTTTAAAGAAGGGGCCAGGGTGCAGGGGAGCTTTAATTTTAGATTTTGCAATTATTTTCCTGACTACTGCTGTTTAACCCTTGTGAGGCTGAAACCCAACTCCACGCGGCTGCTGGACCTTTGCGGTCCCCATCGCAGGGCTGGCATTGGCATGGGCTTGCCCTTGCTGGGGGTGGCCTCCAAACGTAAGCTTTGCATCTCTCTCCTCTTTCTGCCCTGATGTTTGATTAAAGAAAACCCACCTGGAAAGGCCTGCGCAGCCTTCCCCAGCATCTCACATCTGGGTCCCCCTCTGCCCAGTATTTTTAGAAGAGCAGTGAGGTAAATCATGGGCATGGCATAAATGCAGGCGCCTTTTAATGAACCCAATGAGGTATAAATGGCAAATGCCTCATTTTCTCCTGATTTAAATAATGTATTGGAGAGGCACTTCACTGGCTTTTCAGGGAAAAAAAAAAAAAGAAAAAGGGGGTAAAAAAAGGACTTGTCAGCCTTTGTCAGCCTCTGCCAGCGGCAGTCACCCAGCAGAGCCCACCCCACTCGGAGCAGCACGTGCGGGGGGCGAGGGCAGCGCTGCCGGGGGGGCGGCCGGCCGGCCGGCTGGGGAAGGCAACCACAGCCCCGGGATGGATGGTGGCCAGGAGGAAAATGAATTGAGAACTATTGGGTTTCTCATGGACACCCACTTACTCTGCCACCGCTCCAGCGATTTCGGAGCTCCCCAGATCTGATTAGGCTCTCCATTACTGTCTGCCGCGCGCTCGCATGCCAGGAATCGCTTAACAGGGACCGGCTGGAGTGCCTCTGTGGAGGGAAGGGGGGCTGTCTTCGGTCCTCCCCCTCCACCCCCTCCGCACCCCCGGCATGGTATTACTATCAGAAATATCAGACGTTTCGACTCAAATTAAAGTCAGGTTAAATATCTCAAATGCAAAAATTCCACATGGTTCCAGATGGAAAGTGGTTCCTCAACTTCATACCGAACAAAATAAATAAGAAACCTTTCAGACCTGTGCCTGCCCCTCCGCCGGGGAGAGACGGGGAGCCCCCGCCGAATTTGAGAACTTTGAAGTTGTAATTTGGCCGGACTAATGCAAAGCATGACACACTCTATTGGAGTATAAATAGCATATTCGTGAAATGCACAGTGGTAAATACATTGTAATGATAGCGACCAAAGCAGAAACATGTGTGTGCGCACACATGAAATACACACAACAGCACACACACGGTGCACGGAGGCACACGCGAAGGCAATGCGTGAACCCTGCAAATACCTACAGCCCCGCGCAGCCCTGGCGATGCCGCACAGCGCTGACCGCAGCACGCAGGCGCACATCTCGCACACGTCTCTGCATACTGGACAGCAATGTGCTAGCAATTAAATCGAGCAACACAATAGCAGGAGAAGAGCTTTAGCCACAGAGAGGACGAGTTGATTTAGGGTGGGTTTCTTTGCATGTTCTTTTTTCTCTGTCCAGACACATGTTTAATGACATGAGCGTCAACATCTGAGCTAGGCTCTGGAGGGACTGGAGGGACACTGCTGCCACCAATCGCTTTGGGGAATGCCAGCAGATCTGTCCCACACGGCTACAGAGCAGGTGGATTTTGGCAGGATGCACCCAGAACACTCAGCGAGCTGGTGGCCACGCTGTGACAACCGGAGGGCTGCCCACCGAGGACCAGCGGCAGCTCGAGAAGCCCAGCCCCAGGGTGCACAGCAGCCTGCCTGCGTGGAGACACCCCTGCACCATGCCTTGGTGCCGGATCTGCCCCACTGCTCGATCCTGCCCCATGTTCTCAGCCCATATACTCATAGCCGTGGCATGCGAAAAGCCATCTCTGCAGGGAACCCGTTCCGCCGCCCAGCCGTAGCGTTAGGCTGCTCCCACGGCGTTTACGGGATTGCCAGACCTGAGCTCTAAAAGGAAGGAGAGAACTTTGCTCACAGCAATGCCGATCCCAAATCACACTCTGTGGCTTTACACAGCCTGAGCTGTGCCAGATCCCATGAAACTGGATATGCCCTTATCTCCCACAGCCTCTCATCCCACTGTGCGTCGGGTCCAATCCCCAAAGTTCAGATCTGGTTCCAAATCCATCCCAAATCACTTGTATTTGCAGCGTTGGGGATTTGCCCTACCCCTATTGCTACGAGACCGGGAGTCCCGCGGATGTCATTGCCATCCAGCCCAGCATCTTCACAGAAAGGTTTAGCATCCCCCTGGTCGGGGTCCTCAGCCACAACTTCTCAGCCAACCACCCCCCTGCAGTGGACAAAATGCCAGCATATCCCTGGTATTTCCCTCCGACAACTCGCACCCTGCTCCCCTTTTTGTCTCTGCTCTCTCATGTTGCCCCCAGCTCCTCTGGCTTTCCGTGGTGTTTCCAACCTTGCCCTGTGGTTGCCCCACAGCCTTCATCTCTGCCTTTAAACCTAGCTGGAGCTGAGCCACCCCCGTGCTCTGGTGCTGTTTGGGTTGGTGGTACTGACTCTTCTCTCTTGCCCTTCTGCTTTGACTTAGCGTCTGCGTATCTCTCCTCAGGTTAATCAGTGGATTAACTGCAGCTCTCCCTCCCTTTCTCCTAAATCCTTATCCTTCATCATGAATCTAAGAAACAAAACAGACCAGGTACTCTTCAGTGGAGGCAGCCAAACTATTTGCTTTCCTATCAGCCAGCCTCTCCCACACCTTTCTCTGGGCCTTTCTGACCCCAGGGACACCCACTTGTCTGCAAACACCTCTGCCTCCCCGGCTGCCCGGCACTGCAGGCAGGCGGACCCGCTGCCTGCCCCTCCTGGGGACACTGGCACGGAAAAAATCAGAACAGTACCCAAACTTCCCAGATCTCACCTGGGTGCCACCTCATTTCGCCCTCTCCCTGCCTTCACTGCATCTTCCTCCCGGGGCTGCTTGTGGATTCCCGGATTCCCTCTCTCTGAGATCATCCCGTCCCGGGGAGCGATTGCACACAGCTGACATCCCCCTCCCACAGACACAATCATCCTCGGCCTCTGCTCCCAAAGAGCCATCCCTGTCCTGTTAACCCTTCGCTCCTACCCACTGCGGTGCCTCAGTTCTCGGGGCAACTCATCCCCCACTTAATATCACCCCGCTCCGGGCTCGAGTTGTTCGGCTCTGCCCCGTGAATGACCCTGGGAGATACCCAATATCTCAGGCTGGGGGGATGCCGTCAGAGTCATCCATCCTCCCAACTCAAGAGAGGGAAGGGAGCAGCTGATAGCTGGGATGCACCTTAAGTTTTAAGACCCTTCATATTTTCTGCTTTAATCAGCAGCTTCCAGTGCTGACTGAAGGCGAGATAAACTCTGTCAACCCTTCTGCAGGTGGGCAACCAAAACGAGATTCTCTGAAATAAAAAATGGAGCCACTGTAGAAAGTTGTCTGGATCCCAGGAAATACCATTTCCTTGAACGGCGCTGCTAAATGGAGGGAGCAAACGCTTCTGGCTCAGCTCTGCCTGAACATGCACTCAGCATCTGAATGAACCCAGTGCTAAAGAGCTGATCCTAAGCGCTGGGGAACTCGCAGCCTCTGCGGAGCTCGGCAGGTTCATGGCAGGATGGTTGCAGTCTTCGTGTTGGAAAGGAGGGGAGGGCCGTGCAAGCACTACGTTTATATAGCATTAACTAGAAAGCTCTTGCTCTCCTGACACAACTTTGGGACTGTGCCCCGCAGTTCTCCCGTGCAACCTCACAGCTCCTGCTCTCTGCCTGCCACCTCTCTTGGGCAGCAGAGCAGATGACAGCGATGCTCCAGCGGCTTCGGTCACTCTTACCTTCTCACACAGGGCAGCTCGGTCTCTTCCTTAATGGGTTTGCTGACCCTTTGTCACTGTTCACTCGGCTCCTGCTTAGACTTCGGCTAACCCAGCTCCTGCTAAGGCCTGAGGTATGCTGGGACCAGCATCACTAGGTCAAAGCGAGAGCACCACGTAGGCAGGACAGGTGGCCAGGAAGAGCTAAAGGGCCATGAGGCAGCCGTGATCACTGCCGTGTCTCCGGCAGCCATTATCTTTTGTCTGGCAGTTTCCTCAGAATCAGCTAACTTTTGGAAATGGTATAGACCAAACCTCCAAGCTGGAGGGTATAAAACAACAGCTCACCCAAAAAGCTTTTGAAGCAGATCCAACAGCAGCCGGACTGCTCAGGCTTTTGTGCTTCCCAGTGTGACACAGGGGAGGAGGAAGGAGGACCCCCCTCACCCTCGGCTGGGTAACTAATTCTTTCCTTTTGCTTATAGGTACACGATACTAAGAGTTATGGGTTATACGTTACGAAACCTTATGACTTGAATGGTGAATGCACATGACAGACTAGTCTGGGCAATAGGGGATTGAGCCCGTTTGTCGTGTTTGTTTACTGTATTTCTTGATGAGCTCATGAAATAAAGTTTAAATCACAGAGTACGTTCACAGAGTACGTTGTCCCGTAAATTTGAGAGATCCAAACAGACCATGACACCCTTCCCTTCCCCTCCCATCCCAGCTCTGTGGTTCTCCTCCCAAACCTTGAAGGCTCCAGTTCCTCCTGTCTGTGGTTCATCACCTTTCTTGCAGACCACAGAGAAGAAGGCACTACAGCAGCAAACCCTCATCAGAGGGAGAAGATCACCCCAGGAAACCTCCTTAGGAGGCCAGCACCCCACTGTGCCGGATATTGAAAAATCCAGGGAGAACCAGATAACCTGCACCCAGGAGAACCAGTCAACTGGCCAGCAGAAGAGGGACTGGGAGGAAAGGACCAGCGCTGCCCTATCCCACCCGGCCAAGGGGAGCAGCGGTGCAGGCGGGGTGCTGGGGGAGGCAGGGGTTAACCCCTCGCCCAGCGCTGCCCCGCTGGCTCCGCAGAGGGAAGCGGTGGGTGCCAAGCGCGGAGGTGGGATCACTCAGCGGGTCCCGGGGTCTGCGCGTGGTGGGAGTCGACGGTGACTGACGTTTGGGCCACCTGCCAGCATTGCATCAGCACCCAGAAAATGTGCTGCCTCTGTATTTATTTGGGCTTTTGGAAGCCGCTCATCTACCTGTTTGTGGTCGGGCAGCCCAAGAGCCCCCTCCCGTTGCCCGGAGCCAGCCGTGATGTCCAAGCTGCGGAGCAGAGCCGGCAAGGGGGAGAGCCGAGCTGAGCCACGCCAAGCCGAGCAGAGGAGAGGGGTCGTCATGTGAAAAAGCGATTCCGGCAGCTCACAGCTATGACCCAACTTTTCAGCTCAACCGCTCCTGCCAAAGCAGTGATTCCAAAGCTGCAGCTCCCTGATAAAACCTAATACCATTGCCCATAAATTGTATTAAATAAACAGCAGCTGCAGATCAAGGTATATTCATCAAGGGCTTCCTCTTCTTTTTTTATGAATGGCTGAAGACTCCGAGATGCCGTTTGCCAATAGTCTGTCAACGGAGCCTGCATTTAAAATCAATTTGGTAATTACAACTCCGACTCGGAGCCACAAATCAAAAAGGAAACTTCAGCCCTTCAGGATGTTTTGGACCATTAGGGAGCTGGTAATTATGCACCCCAGCCGGGCATTAATTTAAGGCCCTGGTGGAAAAGCGATGGTGTGAATTTGAGACAGGAAACTGACTGCGAGGAATTTCAAAGGTTGGGAGGCGTGCTGTCAGTCTGTTTACAACCACCTAACTTAACATGGTTAAAATCTGCTAGGAAACACTTGCTGAACTCGGGATTGCCATTGTGTTGGTTTATTTTTCCTTGTGAAAGAGGCTGCTTTTCTGTCGGCAAGAAATAAATGAGGAAAATATATATAACCTCTGTTTACATAGGATCTACAGTGTTTGTACTGTGCTACTCCAGGTCACTTGGATTCTGGTGTGATGAACGGTGTGTATGTGTATAGAGCTGGAGATATATATACGGACAGACAGGAGGGTTTGACAGAACTAGCCGAGGGAGCATATCTTTAATTCCGCTAGCAGCAAGTGAATTTGACTGCACAACACCATTACACCCCCTCCCCTTTAACATGTAAGAAGACCTGGAGGCTTAGCAGCCTTTCTCATTGCGCAGCAGAGCCCTGCTCTGCGCAAGCCTGGTTTTCTGGCAGCGTCCTTTGGTTCACGTAGTGTGTGTTGTGTCCCCAGCGACTCCGGCGTCCAAGGAGGAGGTCAGCCAGGCTGTACCTGGCCACATACCCACTGTTACAACATGGGGAGCAAGAGGGACCCCCCTCAACTGCTCCAGCCAACCTCAGCCCTGGAGCATCAGGTCTATTGCTATTCCTGTAAAACGGGATAACGTTCAGTAGCTGCAAATGTTATTAATGGTCATAAAATGATCCGGTTCTTCAGAATATCCTGTTACACTGGTTGTCTCAGAGATCTCCTGCAGGCTGGTCCCACAGCCCCATTTGTCTGGGCTCTCCAAAGTATCATGTCTCCGTCAGGAGAGCTGCAAAGATAGTTAAGCCCTGGGGACCAGCAGAAGGGTAAGGCTGGATTTTGGATAATGGGGAAGGAGAAGCCCCCGGCCGTCCCTGCCCAGCCTGGGCTGCCTGTTCCCAGCCCAGCTGGGGCTGCAGAGGCTCCATCCCATGTGATGAAACGCCCATCACAAAACCGGTGCCCTCCCGTGACCTGGGTGCCGAATGAGGGGCCCCAGCGCCCTGTGCAAGCATCAGAGAAGGTTCAGAACATCCGACAATTCATGGGCATCACAGGAGGTCAGAATCGCTCTTCTTCCCTGCTCCTCCTTGGCAGACATTGCTTTTTCCCTCTGCATAGATGGTGTAAAAGTGCAGCCAGCTCCGACCACCGCAATGGCCTGACTCTGGCAAAAACAGAGCAATCAGGCGAATAAAAAAAAAAAGTGGGAATTTTTCATTCAGGATTTAAATCCTTTCATTTTAAATCTCTAAGCACAATGATGGCTAATGGCTTTGTAATCTGGGGCTCTGGGGGTTCTTGTGCCGGTGTCTCTGGGACTGCCCTGCCCTCGGCAGCTCTGCCAGCCTCCGAGGGGGACGCGGGCAGCTGGCGGCGCTGGGCTGCCGGCCCCGGCACGAAAGCCTCATCCTGTAAATAATGAAGTAATGAAGTAAGGATGTGTCTCATAGCAGTCCATTAAATGGATGCGTCCAGGCTGCCGGAGGAGCTTTGATGACTCGGGCGCTCGGCAGACGGAGCCACAGTGAACAGACTGATTAAATAGAAACCGAGCTGCAGAGGAGCGGTGCTGTGCGACGTGCCTGCGAGGGGCTCAGGCGGGGCGAAGCTGCCGTGCAAACCACGCTCCGGCTCGGGCGCAGGGGGACGGGAGGTGGAGGGTGATGTTTTTAGGTGCTGTATTTACAGCAGACGCGATCCTGCAGAGCTGAGCCTGCGTGGTGGGGTGCAGCCCAGTGCCAGGGCAGGGGGTTTATCCCCGAAAGCAGCCCGAGAGATGGCGGGGAAGGAGGGACCCCCAACACGGGGGTGCCGTTCCTGGGGTTAGGGCCCCTAGGTGTGAAGGAGGAGATGAGGTTTGCAGGTTTCCCTGTGATGGGAGCTCCTCCACGCCAGGAAGCTTCTTCCCCATTATCCAGCCTGTTTTCCCTTTCCCAGGCATCACCCCCAGCCTTGCAAAGTGCCCCTGCTCCCTGCCCACTGTTTGCACCCTCCACGCTGTACAGACCGTCCTTTCACCTCCCCTTCCCTCACAGCTGTGGCTTGCCAAGCCAGACAGATTTAGCTCTCTAAATCTTTCCTCGTGAGTCAATCTGTTGCGGCGTGATGGATGAGTGCTCCCCATTATCTCCTTGGGGTGAAGCAGGGCCATCCTGGCGAGGTCCGAGCCCGGGGCCAGGCACGGGATGCGTGCAAGTGGCCAGGGCTGGGGCCGGTCCACGCCGCCCACCGAGGGTCCGTGGGCAGCAGCATCCCTGCGCAGCACCAGCTTCCCAGCCGACCCCGTACGCTGCCGGCTGCGGAGGTCCCTGCTGCCTCGCAGAGAGAGAGGCAGCTGCCGCCACGGTGCCCCAAGCAAAAGTGCTGCCACAGGTTCCCTTCAGTTAAATGTCACTTTGGAAAATACCATGCACCTCACAGGAGAAGGACAGAGCTATTTTCTATTATGGACATGTCAACGCTTGGCATTTCCTGTGACTTTCCCCACGTCCCCCCCAGACAAAACCCAAACTACATATAAATATATATTGGAAACGGAGACGTCGTCTTTATTACAAGGCTTGCGCTGAATGGCAATTTCTGCATTTGCTTTAAATACATCCATTTAAAGTGACAGGCGGAAAGCCGGCTGAGCCGACATCAAGGGGGCAGCAAGGGAAGCGGGGGGGGGGGGAATTTTGCTCTCTCCCCCCCTTTCTGTCTGTCCTCGGCCCCCTGCATGAAGAGGCAGCGAGGTGTTGGCCTGGAGGAGAGGGCTGGGGAGGGACAGTGCTTGGGAAGCAGCGTTGGGGATGCTGGGCATGGGGATGCAGGGGATGGGGATGCAGGGGACAGGGATGGCGATGGGGACCGTCTTGCATTTCTCTAGTGCCAGGCTGAGCTGCCTGGGGGAAGGGTGGGGAGGGTATGCAGTGGGGGTGAGGGACAAGAGAGGAAAAAGATATTAAAATCTTCAGTCTGAAGTTACTGACATACCGTCAGGCTTATGGACTGCACGAAGAACAAAGGTTTTCATTTGCAAATCAATAAACATAAACGTGGAGCGAAGATGCAGGAATATTTTAACATAAATCTGCATAAACCCTCACTCTGGAAATGCCTGTGAACGTGCTGTCTGCTGGCTGGACCTCGTGCCCGACGCCGAGCAGGTGGCGGGGCCCGAGGTGGGCGATCCCCCCGCAGACCCCCGCCAGGCCAGGAAGGGGTTTGGGAATGGGGGGAGCAGGGCTAGCCCCCCCCAGCTTCCCAAACCCCATCTCTGTGCCCAATGCCACTGCAGCCACAAAGCTGCCACCACAAAGGGGGTTGCTCTTGGCTGTTACCATCTGAATTCTATAATTTCTCCACGGTGCTAAATGCATTGCCATAATCAGGGGAAATGACCCGGGGAAAACAACTCTGTCCTCTTCCAGAGGCATTGCCAAGCTGGGCATCTTCCTCCTCACCAGGCTCAGTGCCTTCACTGCACATAATGCTGCTCTCTGAACACCAGCAAGGGATGCTAGTCCAGAGATGGGGTTCTCCCATGCTGGGAAATTCCAACATTTCCCGTTATTTTCTTTGTTCTGTTTTGGTTTGGTTTTTTTAATCCCACATCAGGACAAAAAAACCCTTGAAATAGTTTGGAAAATATAAAGCTCATCAAAGGTTTCTGTTCCTCACCTTGGACAGGGTGAGACACTAGCAGAGAAAGTCGGGAAAGCTGAACCAACGTCTTCTATTTCCACTCTCAATAGCTCTGAAGATTTTCTGCTAAAACGCCAGCTA